>NW_025764443.1:0-1200000 GCF_021365365.1 Ilyonectria robusta | reverse complement strand
AGCAGAATGCAGAAGGTCCCTCGCTGCTACAGGGCAGAGATATGGGCGTCCCTGGCCTTTCGTCAGGAGTATTGAAGTCAAACACGCTCGAGGCGCGAGAGCTAGGTGTGTCTCCAGAATCCATTGTATCCCATTCGTTTTGACGGGAGGTTGTATGATAATCGATCGAAGGTCTTTCGTCCAGCGGCGATTCAGGGGTGGGGTTGTCAAGGTTATTTGGATCGAGCTGTTGGCTGATTTTGGTGTAAGTGGCCTTGGAGAATGCTCTATGCTCTTCATTGTTGAGGAAGTTAGGGAATGCCTCTGGATTGGCAGAGTCGATCATTATGACTTTGAGAACTTCTTGGTCCTGAGACTCAAGAATCTGAGCCATGAACATGGCAATCATGCCACCCATAGACCAACCTCCCAATAGGTATGGACCATGAGGTTGAACCTTCTGGACTTCTCTGAGATATCTTTTAGCAAGTTCGGAGAGACTGGAAGGATGCTCCAAATGCTCATGGCCAGGGCAATGGATATGATTCGTGATGCCGTAGACGGGACGATCATTTTCTCCCAAGGAATCGAGACGAAGAAAGGGGAGTGCTATGCCAGAGATTGCATGGACCAGAAAGAAAGGAGTCAGGCTGGACTCTTCATTGCCTTGAATGAGGGTGATGACCTCCATGGCGGAAGTCCGATGAGCTTTGCAACCCACCAGTGAATGAACACGGAATAATCCTGGCCAAGTCCAGTTAATATTTTTCCTCCGGCGCCTGAGGTGACAATAGGTTGACAGTGAGAGGGTTGAAGATACTTTGTGTAAGTGATGTGATTCTCGCGTATTGATGCAACTCTCGCTTGGAATGGTGCAGATGGGCTTAGAAAGGACGGTGGCCCGATACAAAACTGGCGGATTCTGGTAAAACAAGTGCTGGGATTTGTTGAGGATTTGAATCAAGATCAACGCAGGGGAGGACTAAAAGGAAAAAGAAAGCCAATATCCAGTACTGGACCCTGAAACTTGAGCGTGACAGATTAATGTTGCCGAAAATAATTGAAGATTATGGGAATATATTAAGCCATCAGTAGGGAAGCTAATCATTCTTGTCCGAGTATTCGAGTGCCTGTGAACTCCGGTAGAGACATCTCAGTCTCCGTACCTCCTGCGCCCATGTGCGCTCAACTAAGGGGTGGTTGTTTACGCCGGGAGCGCTTAGTTTGGCCGCGGAGGTTCTCCTTACACTACGGGAAAACGTGAGAGACGAGGCGGAGGTGATTTTTCTTAGCCACATGAGGCGTGCCAAGCTCCTTTTCTTGGAGGTGGAGGTGAATGTTACGCGACGATAATGGCTACGGCAAGCCCAACGCCATACGATTTCGTGTATAGTTCTAGAAATTAGCCCGCAGATGACTGGCTTGAAGTGATGTCAGATACTCCGAGCGGCGGTGGGACGAAAATAGCCACGGCTGTGTTCGCCGTCGCCATAAGCTCACCAGCATTCCGACCCCTCCGCGAGGTCGCGGAGGCGGAGAGTGTTTCGGGGCTCACGGCAATACTATGGAAGCCTTAATGCGGAGACGGAGAAGAATACAAGAAGGGACGCGGATGACCTCCGTCTGCTCAATTCAGTCATCGAATGTGACCGACACACTCTTATTTTGGAACTTAGACAGCGTTCTGTTACACTTGCCCTTGAACCGCCCCAGGATCAGCAAAACAATATAGACGAGTGAGTCGCCTCTCGAAGAATATTGTACGACCTTCATCAGATTTGAGCTAAAATAATCCCACAGATCATAATGCTACCTAATTTCTTATTTGCATTTACCTTGATGCTGGGCATAGCCCACGCTGGGCCTGGCCTTGTCCCACGCTACAACGTGTCCAAGGGCATGGCCAAGGCGGGCAGATACGACATGCCTCTCACTTGGGGACAAGGAGGATTCTTATCGACCATCGAATTCGGAACCCCGAAGACCCAACTGCCGGTTTTCGTCGACTGGACGTGGATCAGTCAGTTCATCGTGTCCCCGAAGTGTTTCGGGGAATACGATGCAGATGCATGCCTGAGCCCCGGCCAGACCTTCTGGGACCCGCGCAACTCGCCCACATTCAAGAATCTGACTGCAAAGTACCCTGACCGAGGCTGGAAGCCAAATCACTTCTTCTTCCAACATCCTCTTAATGCCGAGTATGGCGCCGATCGCATTGAGATCGGCCCCGTTACCAGCGAAATCGTTGTTCAAGTATCGGACCTGGAATTTAATGCCTCTGCTACCTACGGGACCGCATTCCCGTTTGGTGGAGTGTTCGGCCTGGCCCCAGTCTACAAGGGTGACGATAGTGAGTCTCGTAATAAGCTTGATTCATGACGCGTGGAACTGACACACTCGAAGAGGATTATCAGTCGCCATTCTACCAGCAGTGGAACAAAGATCTTTGGAAGAGCCCACTGATTGGGTTCGTATACTGCTACGATGAGTCCAAGAAGTACGTGTGCAACGGTAACGACGGACTTCAATCCCTTGGAGGCATCCGCAACGACCTCATCAAGCACAACAAGATCTGGTGGTACAAGCACCAAACTTTCCTGGACGTGAACGAGCTTGACTTCGTCTACGATCCTCCGATTTACAACTACTGGGGAATTGAGCTCGAAAGCTTAAAGATCGGCGACGAGGTCCAGCCAATTAAGCGTACCTCGAAGAAGTCGGGCAAGGCTGCCATCTTTGACCATGCCAGCTACGGTCGCGGAACACCGCTGACTGCGAACGCCTACGATCGCTTGGTTGACTTGGCACATGCCGTTCCCATAGATTTGTCCTTCCCTCCCAACAATGGGGCGCAAGGCTTCTACTCTGTCAACTGTACCGAGATCTCCGCCCTGCCGCCTATCAAGTACTCATTCCAAGGTCACCAAAAGGAGTGGATCGTCACCCCGGAGAATTACGTCGAGAAGGTCGACGAAAACACTTGCGTCTTGAATGTCCGCACGATGGCTACCGATGATGAATTGTAAGTGGCGGCCAAAATTAACACAGAATCGATCGCTGACAGAAGGTACCGTAGCATTGGCAACTTTGGTGAGACTTTTGCCAAGGACAAGTACATCATCTTTGACTTTCAGAAGATGCGGGTTGGGATCAGTGAGATTGCTTGGTGAAACCGGCCAGCGCCCGACTGGGGGGGATAGACTATGCCAGCAGACAGGGAATGGAGGAGTAATGTTTCATGTCGTATCACAGCTTAGTTGTAATTCCTAGGTAGTCGTTAGTGAAGGGCTTTCTTTATCTGGGGTTTTTTGGGACCGAAGAAATGGAGCCGGCGTTGGTCCAATCAGAACAGGGGTTGGGTGCTAGATTCGGTAATTCATAGTGCGCACAGCGGAGTTCGAAATGGGGTCAATTCAGGCAATTAAACACGCGACAGACAATTTCTGTGAAATCCTCTTCATCTATGAATCTTCAATGATTGACCTGTTCATTCTAAGTGCTCCCAAGCCACCAAAAAGCCTATGGACAAAAAGCCGCTGCAAGGCTCAGCCCATCCTGACAAAGTACCGCCAAGCTAAGACCGGTAGCGGCACCTTTTGAAGTGTTGTTGCTGGCCAACTCGCCAGAGTTGCTTACACGCTGCATGATGGTTAGCCGTGATCCGATGGAGTGCGGTGACACTCGGGGATAAATCAGCGGGGCCAAGTAGATCTACAATAATCTGGACAGATGAACTAGTCTATTGCGCCTAGTATCTAAATACATTCCAACTTGCCTCTTGTGAATGGACGCAGCCGCTTGCTGGCGCATCCATTTGCTAGCGCATCCATCAGCGCAAAATGCCGGGAGTCAGATGCCGGAGCTTGCCCCCGTGGCGGCTTATCAGTATGCACGGCCGCCTAAGAAAAGGATATGGCCACATAATGTGGCTTGCGACTCCTCCAAAATTCCTTCTCCGTTAGGAGCGCCGGTGAGCGGCCTGCTCCGAGTCGGCGATGATGCATCCACCTCCGGCGCTCCGTCCCCCTTCGGATTCGTCAGTCCGAAGAAACACGACCGAATTTGACCGAATTTCTCGTACAAAGTTCCTTAAAAGGCTTTGCCAGCTGCTTTTGAATCCTTAGCGGATCACCTCAGTCAGAACGCAAGCCATCAATTACACGAACTATTGCCCCTTTGCCATTACCGCCTCTCTTTCATCTCTTTTCTCACTATACCAGCCAGCCACTCATCAAATCCACCATGGACTCTATCGATGCCGAAGTCATCATCGTCGGAGCCGGCATCGGAGGCCTGACGCTCGCAGCGATCTGCAAGCAGTTAGACATCTCTTGCAAAGTTCTGGAGCGTACGGATGTTCTTCAGCCCGTGGGAGCGGGAATCTCTCTCGCCCCCAACGCGTTGAAGCTCCTGGACCAGCTTGGCATCTATGACCAGCTGTTGGAGTCGGGCCAGAAACTCAAGAAGATTCAGATTTGGCGTAACAATCAGCGATGGAACACGCTGGATTTGGCCAACTTTGAGAGCACATTCAACTATCCTCTTATGTCAGTCGAGCGTCATCACTTTCACCGCCTGTTGTACGATGCCGCGGGGGCCGAGGAGACGGTAGTATTGGGTTGCAAGGTGGTGGATGTCATTGATTCCCCGGGTGAGCCGGTCTGTGTCGAGCTCGAGGGCGGCAAGAAATTCCGCGGCAAGATTGTTGTTGGTGCCGATGGCATCAGATCCGCCATTCGACGCTCCCTCGCCCGGCAGGCGGGTATGAAGGAGGCGAACACCATCAAATTCACCGGCCGCGTGCACTTCTCTGGAATGACGTCTCCTCTCGAGAACTGCGGTGCCGGTGAGCTAGGCGTTGCGAACTGGATGCTATACGACCAGGCCATTCTGACGACCTGGCCGTGCCCCGAGAACCGCCAGTGGTACATCGGAGTCAAGGTTGGCACTGCCTCCCGGTCAGACACCTACGCTAGATTTTGCTGATCCCCTTTTAGAAAGCAGACGGAGATGTGGATTCGAACCGATCCGTGTGGGGTTCGACAACGCCGGGTGACATCAAGAAGATCTATGGGAAGGCTTACCATCCGTTTTCCGAGAACGGCGAATTCGGGCAGAGTGCGTACCTTGCTGACTCCTCAGGAATGCACACGAGAGATGAGCTGACATGTGGCTGATAGTAATTGACAAGTCGGAGCGAGTCATTGCTAGCAATGTCTTCCAGGAAGTCGAATTCCCATCAATGGTCCAAGGCCGAGTTGCGCTACTCGGTGACGGTAAGTGTATCCCCTTCGCTCCCCTCGTTTACACGGCCTAACTCGGGCCGACTCTTAGCTGCTCACAGCATGACCAGCTTTTTCGGACAGTAAGTCGCCATAGCCCTCGCAGTGACCGATAGGAGGCTCACAATTTACTAGGGGCGGCTGCCAGGCCATTGAGGACGCCGCAGTGCTGGGCAACCTGCTCGCCGTGAACTCGCGGGATCTCGAGAACCCGGCTCGTATCCTCACGGCATATGCTACGACGCGAGAGGGAAGAGTCCAGAGGTTGTCGAAGTTTAGTGACAACTTCGCCATGCTGCACACGGCCCGAATGCCTTATGGCTTGGGCCCCTTTTTGCGCTGGCTGCTGTACACACTGGTGCCTACGTGGTTCTGGATTAGCTACCTGAAGTGGCTGTATGGCTACCAGCCCTTTGTCGAGGCCGGCGCTATCATGAAGCGAAAGGGGGATAAGGGTTCTATGCTCTGATTTGCGACTGTTTTAGATTGGATTAGTACTTGTCTTGTTTTTTTTTTTCCTTTTTGCGGCGGAGACCGGGTCGTGTTTCTCGTTTCCTTGCTTTCTAAGACACGCAGAAGTCAAAGCGACAGGATAGTTCAGTCGCGAACGGCTTCTAGATAGAGCGGTGATAGAAACGCCCGAAATAGCAGCGATAGATGATTTCCTAGATATTATTAGTGCGAATTAAAACGGATAGCAAGCAGCCACCAAACTAGCTTCAACTCGATTGCCGCTGTGAGGTTTGCATGACCCGACTCGAACCCGACTTGAGCCCGACTCCAAAGATCCTATGAGGGGGGTGTACTACGTAAGTTTGGTAAATAGACGGACCTCATAATAATAAATCACTCGTCTTATCAAAGAACCTACGTCGCAATAATAGAAGCGGCCGTTGCTGCAACCTCTGCTCGCTGGCTAGCGGTGCTGTTAGCGCGTGCCTTGCATGGCCCCAGCCAGAAGATCTCCGGTTCTCCATGTCAGAACGGCCCCAAGCTTCGAGATCTACAACCTCAGAGCGCCCTGCGCCGTCCTCGAAATATCCGTCTCCGGCAATGCGACACAGCCTCGCGGCACGTAGATTACTGCACTCCGCATTCTTCACGGGCTGCTACGCTGGCTGGCTAGAGGAGCGTCGGCGGGATCCAGCGCATGCATGCCCCGTGGCTCCAGGGATTTTAGGGCTCCCAGCACTCCCCTAGCACTCCCCGAAAGCCCCAGGAGCGCCGGAAGTCCTTGCGCCAGGACTCCCCAGGACTCTCCTCCCGCAGTGACCTCGCAAGTCGCTCCCCATCATTTCACGGAGTACCCGGTACCGCCCTCCCAACACCGCCACTGTCTAGCCCTCAGCCCTAAAACCGGGCAGGCATACGAAGTTCCACGAAGGAGCGGGCTTGAGGGGCTTGAGGGGCTTTTCGGATTCTAAGATTATTGCCCAGTAGGATTGGCTGGGCGACTTCCAGACCAAAACCTTAGGCCCATGTCCCGTACAGTGTGGGAACCGCCGTCTATTCTCGCGGCTACATTACTCCCGCCTCCCGCCGTGCAGACCCAGGCAACAAGCTCCATCCCATTCTACAAAGACCAGATAAAGCCCAGGCTGTGGCTTGCTTTGACAACCGTCTTTTACTTATAGGGACTTTATATCCTGATTCTCGCTTTCCGGCTGGCTCCACCTTCCGTCACCAGCCTTCACCTTCACCTTCACCTTCACCAGTCGACGGCCACCTATATAGGCTCCCACACCGCCTGCCATCGCCACTTGTCTGATATCATGTCGTCGAAGCATCCCCTAAGGCGGTCATGTGCCTTCTGCCGGGCGAGGAAGATCAAGTGCTCAAACGAGACCATCTGCGAGGCGTGTCGAAGGCAGGGTGCCGACTGCATCTACGACTTCGAGCCCTCGCGCCCCAAGACGAGGAATCTAAGCCAGGACAGCACCAAGTCGACCCTGTCGGTTTTCCGCAATGGAGACGCCCCCGTAGGCCACACTCGCCAGCGGTCCATCTCTGTTGGCTCCCCAAATTCCACCCCGCCTAGCACTGTCATGGAGGAGGTCGGGCCCCAGGGCGACGTCGGCGAGAGCGTTGCCATGGCCCTTGAGCAGAGGTTTTTTGAAAACTTCTCCCAGGATGCCGACGGACCAAGGAGCAGTCCGTGGCAGGAACGCATCGCAGCGTACCACCGCACGCTTCAGACTAGTCTCCGTGACCGACCCGAGATCGCGGCCACCAAGTTCAGCCCCAAGAACGTTAGGTACACCGGGATCCTCTCCCTGTTAACACACGACCTGGTCGGTCTCGTCACAGATCAGTTTGGCTCCTTGGGCTGTCATCACGTCGAGGAAGGCGGTGCCCGTTTCTTCCTGTCTGGCTTGGCCAGTGACGATACCCAAACCATGTTCGACAACCCTCCGCTTGGCAGCAACCCCCTATCCGAGTATGGCCAACGACAACAAACGCAACTCATCGACGTCTGGTATTCGGTCCACCCCTTGTCGTTCCTGGTCTCCAAGACCCTGCTTCTGCGAGAGCTTCGCGACGGCACCCATGACGAGATCTTGCTGGCCACCATGCTGGCCGACGCCAACTTCAGCATCGGGGACGAGGTTTCCATCGCCCGTGGCCATGTTCTCCTCCGATGGGCCATTTCCCAACTCCACTCGAGGCCCCTTCGACCAACCCAAAGCTCTTCCACCGGTGGCGGCATGTCCTCTGGAATATCGACAAGAATATATAGTGGTATCTCCACGGCGCAGGCTCTCATGTTGCTGGCATGGAATGCTCTTTGCTCTTTCCAGCTGCGCCGAGCCATCTGCTACATCGGCCTCGCCGGTAGGATGGCTTCGGAGATCAAGGACCAGATATCGAATACGTCTGCCCCCATGACATCCAGCCGCATCAACGGCATCGATGTCTTTGATGTCGAAAAGGAAATCATCGCCTATCTCTACTGGACAACATATTCTCTTAGCCTGTGGGCCTTTATCCAAATGGGCAACGGGCACTTCTCAGCTCTATTGCCGACTTCATTAAGCTCCATCTTCCTCCCAGTGACAGAGGCCTCATCTGTCATGATCCAGCTGGATCTCGTCTCCGAAAACTTCAGCACTTTACAAAAACAAAAGAGCGTCATCAGGGAGATGTGGCCGCTGGCGCACATTGCCAGTGTCGTCGCCTACATCTTCGCCCTGTACCCTCAAGACTCAGACCCATCCGAATCGCCCACAACAGGGTTCTGGCAAGAGGCTCCACTACTCGCCCTGCAGAGAATACAGCAAGGAAAGCCCTCGAAGGACATTGGAAGCGTTTGCCGAGAGATTAACCGGGTTCTGATGGAGAGCATCCATATCCTCAACCGTCAAGTCACAGAAGCGTCTTCACGAAGCCTCGTGCTTGTTGTCTACCATGCCATGGCGATACACTTCCTATTTCCGGAGCCACAACCAATGCAACTCGAAGAGCCAGTCACGGGAGATATTGTGGAGCGGTTTTGCTCCTCGTCGGAGGACATCCTTCAGCTGTTTGGATCCATCTCGGACCAACCGCAGGATCTCTTTGGCCTCACACCATCCCTCCGTGGCTCATTCCCCGACGTCTTCTGCATGTCACTGGACACCTGCGCCCGGGCCTTGAAATCCATCCATGCAAGGTTCAACCCTAGCGACGCATCCCTGATCCAGGTCTACGAGGGTAGACTTCAGATGCTTACTCGACGCCTCTATGATATGAGCCAGAACGATTTCCTCAACCAGGGGGCGTCAATCCGACCGGTACGGAAGAATTTGAAGACATGTGTGCGAATGTTTTGCTCATCAGCCACAAACTCCTCTGGAGCGCCGTCTCCTGATAACGCTCGAATGGCCTCTATCCCTGATTCCCCACGTCGAAGTCCCCGAGGCTTCCCGGCTTCTGATCCAGGCCGGCTGTCAGCTATCCCCAGGATTGCAATCGATTCCGCATCGCCCTATGGCTGTGTCGGGGACACCTCCACCATGCCGTCATCTATGCCGTCATCATCAAGATCATCCTCTGGAGCCTCTACCAACTCGTACACGCCGTTTGAAGATGTGAGCAAGCCTGAATGGCAGCCTTCAGATGCTCTGTTTCACGATGTTCTAGACGTGAACTCTCTAGGCACTGCACCTGCAGAGCACATGAGCATAGCGGATTTGGTGGACTTTCAGAATTCATGGTGCCCTCAGATGCCTACAATGATGGACTTTGACATGGGGGGGCCCATCCCTGTTCCATGTGGGCAGTGGGACTGGGCGGATGCAAATGCTGATGGAGCTACTGGTGGGCCGGACATGGATTCGGTCTACTACTATTTCGATCGACCAAACGGCAAGCGGCCCGTGTAAGTAGGCCCTTGTCAACATGCATAACCACAGAGATGGTGGCGAATTTTCTTTGGTGTCTTCGAGCGATGGTGTTTGAATTGCTGGCGTTTGATATTGGCCAGGGTTTCTTTTGGTCGTTGGATCAGGCGGATTCTGGCTTGCAGGGGCAGGCAACAACCGCCAACAAGGCCCCGATCAACCTCAGGGGAATATGTACACTGTGTGGAGGTTGCACTGTGCAGCAAGTTGTGTGGAGGCGCACTGGCTGGCTACGGTGTTCTAGCTACTACTTGCTTTTGCTTGGTCGGTGGCGATGAGGGCTTCCCTGCATACGCCCACTGTCGCTACGGTAGATATGTCATTCTTCCCTTATGGCGCCATGCCTTTTCCTTTTCCCTGGGCTTGCAAACGGTGGCCGGGTGGGTCAAAGAAGAAAGGAGCCCCATTTGGGGGTGCAGTGCGATTGGGTTTGGCGGTGGTGTTGACGTCGGGCTGAGCAGTATCGGCTTTCAGTGGCTAGAATTAGATGACGAATCACGACTCACGAGTGCCATCATCCCGCGTGTCTTGGAACCCCTCAGCTGAACGCACCCCGCCGGATGCCTTGAGTGACTTGTCCATCAACTTGCAAACAATGAGAGAGAGATGGAAGTCGGGGAGATGGATCCACGACGCCGCGATATTGATTGTTCGACCAACGCACTGTGGATCTCGGATCTCTGATCTCTGATCCCTCCGTGATAGCACACTCACTCACTCCGCACTCCGGGCAGTGAAAGGAAATGCCCTCCACTCTCCAGGCCAAGGGAGCAGATCCCGCAACATCGAAACGGCCCAGGCCCACATGCAAGTCTACGTAAATGTCTCGACTACACACCACCTACACAGGGAGGAGGCCCGCAAGCCAAAAGGTCAGCTATCCAATCTCGAGCGTGCGCCAGTGCTATGGGACCGGGATATACCGAGCCAAAAGAGGCGAAGCTTCAAGCCCCAAGGCGGCCGTTGGTATTTTTGTCCCGCGCCACCTGTTGACCCCTCACTTTGCGGCTGGCTCTCCCTTCAAGGTCTGGCAAAGTTGTGACACGGTGAGCGGCGAGAATAAGCAAACACCTTCGCCGGACCAATAGTTGTGCGGTGGTCCACACGAGTGCGATTGCGATAATACTCGGAACTGTTGGTCATAATTGGGCAGATGCGAGGAGTAACGCCCTTGGTGCTGTGTCTCTCAGCCCGACTGTGATGATGGTGATACACCGTGTTACCCAGACGTCACGATGGAGCAATTTGGACAAATCTGTAAAAACCTTCCCCTCTGCTGTTGAAGCATGGACGATGCCAAGACGACCAATGGCAAACCCGTCGTCGAATCGCTGATGCCCGGTGTCCTTGCCTTCCACCGCCTGGGATCATAGGTCCGCGATACCTTGGGCTATCTTGAGCTCAGGGTTGTGCTCCAGCAGCGGCTGATCCAAGACATCTTGGCAATGGTTTGGACCCATGACTCCCCTCTTGATAACAGTCGGGCTTACCGCACCCTGAGCGTCTGCAACATGGCCAGCAGCAAACTGGCTTTTGGTGGTTGGCTCTGCACTGAGTAATACCGGCAGTCAGTAGCGGGGGTCAGCAATGCCGATCTCCAAGAACAGCCCGATACATCATAGGTGCCGGAGTCTGACTAGGGAGACGATGGCACACCAACTCTCCACCTCTCTTCTCTCTCATCTCGACGTGGCATGGACACCTCAGGACGATAATGTCTACCATGAAAGAGGCGCCTCCGAAATAGTCCTTTAAGAAAAGCACCGCGCTACCGTCACCCTAAGCTGACGCGAGCTGCGCCAGCCAGGACAAGTGGAATGGCTTCAATTTGGCGCCATGAACGTGTCAACTTGCCAGCGGCAGAGCTTATCCCCAGAGGTAGTAGCACTGGGACCACGTACCGCGTACAAGCTACATGGGGCCTCAGCGACTCCATCCCTGTCATCCCCGGCCGGCCTGTCTCGCCCATTCCCGCGGATGTGCTGTCTGGCATATTCCTGGCCATGGCGTCCGCCACCGACCCGGCCCTTGCCCCAGCCGCGTTCCCCCCACCGATGTTTCGTCCTTGTGGAGGCCGTGAAGAGGATTCTGATTTGTGGCCATCGCCTGCGGCTGACCTGTCTCGTGTCAGAGGTCAAGCGCCGCCGAAAGACGCGGCTGACGGGGGCAAGCACAGCCGCGCGGACGGGCTTGACGCGATTCTGGATTCTACAGGTGATTCGAGTAGAGATAAGGTCGGTCAATAATAGCGCCGTAGCGCCCTTTCGTGTTGGTCTAGTTATCCGGTATCCGTTGATTGAGGGAAAGCCACAGTCCGAGATGAGAACCGTGAGGAGGTTGGAACGTTACGCTCTGGAGTCCCTGTCTGGGGCAAAATGTTGTGCTCCCAATATGCCCAACATGATGCCGTTTCCTATCTTCACTCACTGGTTACTCTTTGCCAGTATTATTACTTCCATTGTAATTTTGTAATCACCAGACTGGATTTTAATACACTTCAGAATTTCAAGAAGAAAAAAGTGACCCGGTCATCATTGCAACATGGCTGGCATCCTCAACAATTTCGTCGGTGCTCTAGGGTAGGTCCAGATCGGGTGTAAAATCGGATGTAAGTCGCCTGCAAGGAACCCCGGATTGCGGTGCAATTACTCCGCGATGACCCACTTCTTCGATGCAGAGCAACATGAAAAGGACTCGATTGTTTGGTTGAATCTACGAGCACTCGTGGCTGTGCTTGCCTTCCGGTTTCGGATAAACGGACAGCGGGCGTTGGTTGTTCTCGTCGTATCGTGACAATCCTTCCGTCTGGGTGCGGGTTCGCTGCTGAATTGGGAATCGTCTATGCGGGCCTCCAAAAAATGCCTTGCCAGGCACGAGCGAAAGGCCTTTTTCTTGCGGAATGTAGGATTCTCTCTTTAATCTAGTCCATGTCATTTATGCCACTAGGAAACAAGCCGTGACTAATTTTGTAAAATTTTGGGATCAAAAAGGCAATTAAATATAGAATGACGCAGCTTAGAGGGCTAGGGACGGAGGTCTATGTTTGCCATCACTGGGCTCGAAGTCTGGAAATGCTGCTGCTCTGAATAGACTCACTTCGACATATGCATTGGCAGAATACTCGTCGTTTTTGCAAAACAGATTCGTCTCATTCCTAGTTCGACTAAACGTTATGCATGGATCAGGAATCCAGATCGACGCCCCACGTCTCCATCGCCTCAGCCACGTCCTGAAGAGATCTCCTCCCCTCAGCATTCCTTCCAAGCTCAGCCTTGCTCACTGCATTGTCCTGGCCAAAGTTACAGTGCATATAACGCCAGTCTAGCCACGCCTCAGTGTCAATGTTGCTAATATTGACCCAGGAATAGTGCCCCGCTACAGATAATTTTGTGGTACAGCAAGGGTAAGCGATGCACAGCGATCCGCACCTAATGCGGCCTCGCTGGATGTGTTGCTGACCGACGTGCCTAGTCAGTCACCGATTTTCCTGCTCTCTGACTTCCTGATTGATGATGGTGATGATGGAAAACGGTGAAAGAAGGCGTTAGAGTGCATCAAAGGTCGGACCGAGACGGAGGTAAACACACAACTCGGTGTATTATCCCGCACTAACGGCGCCCAGTCAGATCGTATTGTAAGATCGGCTTTCATGACCTAAGACCTACGGGTATGTGCTTACACTGGGGAGATCCCGCCGTGGAGGCTATGTTCTCCTTTCCGTCCCTACAAGGCCACTACCACCTGGTCATCCAATGAGTGGTCGATCTACTGATATCTCAATCACAAGCTCGGCACTTGTGTCTGTCCCCACCAGAAGGTACAGGTACACAAGCGATACGAAGATTTCCTAATCCAAAGTACCGTTCGTAGATGGCTTCTGCATTGCCATCCGCGGCACTCACCAATATGGGGCAGTCCCTGGTGAGCATGGGGGCTGGTGGCGGAGTGACCGCTCACCACCTCGACCTGCTTGACGGTATACTCCACGATGAGAAGGCCCTCCAGCGCAGCCACAAAGCTTGCTGTCCGACTTTGCCTGAATGCCCGGCACACGGCCGAATTGCCCCTATCTTGGGATACAGGGTGCCGGCTTAGCCGTGGATGAGGCTCCGAGGCCGTTCGGCCACGGCTGGCAGTGCCTTTCCGTGGCATGCCGGAGCTCTTCTAGCCATGTCAGACAACGCATAGTGGCAGCTTCTCGTGTAGATGGGCGTCAAGTTTACGACAAGGCTACTCACAATGTTTTAATCAAATACATCCCATCGCCTCCAAGAAACGAATCTTTTTTTTTCACCTCATCGCATCGTTCTTTGTTCTCTCTCATCTCAGCCATCTGATCTCAGCTCTCTCAGCTCTCTCCTATTTGTTATCTCCTACCGGCCTTTCTCAGCTCTTTCTTAGGCAACATCTCAGACAACTCGGATAGAACTCTTCTAGATACCACGATCTCAGACATTGGATTTCCACTCTTCGATAATTAACGACTTCGGATTTCCAATCCGAGACACCCTTTAGAACAAACCAACAACCTAAACTGAACATACGGACTCAGCTTGATTCTCTTCAGCTCTAAACTATCAACAAAATTACTTGATCTTTTACGCTGCTAGACCATATAAATCATCGAAATGGCTCGAGTCGAGGATCAAGTCCAAGACCCCAGTGTCATCGTCGGTCTCGCTTGTCGAGTTCCGGGCGCCAGCACTCCAAGCAAGCTCTGGCAGAACATCTCCGAACAGCGGGATGTTCAGCGAAAGATGCCAGAGGATCGGTTGAAGATTGACAGCTTCTACCACCCAGAGTCTTCCCACAAGGGAACTGTAAGTCATCCAATGTTACAGGCACGACATGCGCTAATCTAAACATTTAGACCAACGCTCGGTTTGGATACTTCCTTGACCAGGATATCGGAAACTTCGACGCGAGTTTCTTTGGTATCTCCGGAAAGGAGGCAGAGGCCATGGACCCTCAGCAGCGTCTCCTCCTCGAAGTCGTCTACGAGGCTCTGGAGAATGCTGGAATTACCCTCCAGGAAGTCAGCGGGTCTGGTGCCTCTGTCTTCTGTGGTAGTTTCACCAACGACTACAACGCCATGTTGACCAAGGACTTGGAATACTACCCCAAGTACACTGTAAGTCTTACTTCGGCGTCAGACATGGGACTGTCGACACTGAGAACAATGTTCTAACTATTGCAGGTCACTGGCACTGGCGATGCGATTCTCAGCAACCGTATCTCGTACTTCTACAACCTCCATGGAACAAGCGTGACCATTGACACCGCTTGCTCTTCGTCTCTCGTTTGCTTCCATCTGGGCAACCAGACCCTCCAGAACCGGGAGTCTGAGATCTCTATCATCGTCGGCTCGGCGCTGCACTATGACAGCAACGTGTTCGTCACGATGACTGATCTTGGTATGCTCTCCACCAATGGTCGCTGCGCGGCCTTTGATGCATCTGGCAGTGGTTATGTCCGAGGCGAGGGTATCACTTGCGCCATTCTCAAGCGCAAGAGTGATGCTATCGCCCATGGTGACAACATTCGAGCTGTTGTTCGCGCCACTGGCTCGAACCACGATGGCAGGAAGAACGGAATTACCCTCCCCAACTCTGTCGCTCAGGAGGACCTCATCCGAACGACCTACAAGAATGCTGGCCTGGACCCTCGAGACACTCAGTACTTCGAGGCTCACGGAACCGGCACTGCTGCTGGTGATCCTATCGAGACCCGCGCGATCGGGGCTGTCTTTGCTCCAGGCCGCGAGGATCCCCTCTACGTTGGCTCAGTCAAGACCAACATTGGCCATCTTGAAGGTGCCTCGGGTTTGGCTGGTATCATCAAGACCACCATGGCTCTTGAGAACGGAATGATCCCGCCAAACATGCACTTCAAGAACCCGAACCCCAACATCGACTTTGAGAACTGGAAGATTGCTGTTCCAACAAGCCTTGTGGAATGGAAGGTCCCTGAGGGTGTCCCCCGCCGTGCTAGCATCAACTCCTTCGGCTACGGAGGTACCAATGCGCACATCATTCTCGAGGAGTTTGCTCAAACAACTCCGCAAATCAAGATCATTGAGCCCATTGCCAATGGGGTGCACTCGAGACCCTACCTCGTTCCTTTGACTTCTCACTCAGCTAAGGCTGGAGAGCTTGCCGAGCAGACTCTGGCCACATACATCGAAGACGGTAATGGCTCCAACATCGAGGACCTGGCTTACAGCCTCTCTACAAGGCGTACGATGCATTCACAGCGCTCCTTCGTTGTGGCCGAGGACTCTGCTGCTCTGGTCGAGCAGCTGTCAACCCCTCGCCCTGCTGCTCCTTGGACTCCCACTCAGAAGTCCACTCCCCGACTTGGCTTCATCTTCACCGGCCAGGGAGCGCAGTGGCACGCCATGGGTCGACAGCTCCTCGAGCAGTGCCCTCATTTCAGACAGAGCATCCAGCGATGTGACTCTGTTCTGAAGGCGCTTCCCGACGCACCGGAATGGTCCATTCTCGCAGAGCTCAAGAAGACCAAGGAGACTACTCTGCTCGGAGAGACGCTCTACTCTCAGACCATATGCACAGCTCTCCAGCTTGCAATCATTGATCTGCTTGAGTGTTGGGGTATCAAGGCCAGCGCTGTTGTCGGCCACTCCTCCGGCGAGATGGGTGCTTCATACGCAGCAGGCATCCTGTCCTTCGAGAATGCCCTCATTGCGGCTTACTACCGTGGTCGATACATGTCTGAAAGCAATGAAGACGGTGTCCCTGGAGGCATGATGGCAGTTGGCCTCCCTGAGAGTGAGTGTCTCGAGGAGCTGAAGCCATACGCTGGGCGCCTAAACATCGCTGCTGTGAACAGCCCTTCCACCATGACCGTGTCTGGTGACGAAGACGCTATCCTCGAACTTAAGGACAAGTTGACCGAGCGAAAGATCTTCGTCCGCCAGCTCATCGTCAAGCAGGCGTTCCACTCGCACCACATGTTCCCCTTGGCTCCGGCCTACGAGAACGCCCTGAAAGCCAACAAGGGCTTCAAGACCCAGGAGGCGAAGTGCAGAATGTTCTCGAGTGTGACGGCTCGTCTCGCCGACCCCGAGAACATGAACGCTTCTTACTGGGCGTCAAACATGGTCCAGGCTGTTCGCTTTTCTGATGCTCTCACGGGAATCCTTCTGGACGAGCAGGATGATCAGAATGTGGATATCCTGGTTGAGATTGGTCCCCACCCAGCCTTGAAGGGACCATCTCGACAGACCACAAAGGCCTTGAAGCTCGACCTCCCTTATGTTGCTTCTCTGACGCGTGGTGTTCCCGATTTCGAGGGTCTGCTGAGCATGGCTGGAACTCTCTTCAGCCTGGGCTATCCTGTTGACCTTGTTACGGCCAACCAGAACCTTAGCCGGGACACCGATGGCTCGTTGATTGCTTCATCCACTGGGGCCAAGCTGAGTGACCTTCCTACTTACAGCTGGGATCATCGACGTTATTGGTCGGAGACCCGTGTGATCAGGGACCATCGCCAACGTCCCTTCCGCCACTCAGTTCTTGGACACAGAGTCCCTGGATCAGTCAACAAGCACCCTCTCTTCCGAAACTATCTCCGCATCAGCGAATTGCCTTGGCTGAACGAGCACGTGGTGGAAGGGAAGATTGTCTTCCCAGGCGCAGGCTACATGACCATGGCCATTGAAGCCGTATACAGGACTGATTCAGTTGACGAAATCAAGACGATCAACATGAAGGACATTGTCGTCAAGAATGCCCTTCTCATCCCGAACACTGATGAGGGTATCGAGGTTCTACTTGAGCTCAAGCCGGTGACTCTGTCTGCCAAGAGCCACTCTGAGACCTGGTACGAGTTCAACGTCTTTTCCTACGACGAGAACAACAACTGCACCAGCCACTGTCATGGTACCATTAGCCTGGAGAGAGGAAATGCCGGGCCCCTTGAATACTCGGCTTCTTCCAGCACTCAGTCCATGCTCTCTGATCTCCGCACCAAGACAAACCGATCTATGCCTGCTGGGACTTTCTACAAGAACATGGCAGACCTTGGCTTGGGATACGGAGAGAAATTCCGTCTTCTCAAGGGAAACATTGAGAGTGGCCTTGGCTTCGCCGTCTCAGACCTGATTTACGACCCTTCGGCTTTGCCCTCGGCTCCTGGTGACGAGACTATTATGCATCCCACGCTCTTGGACTCGTTCTTCCATGTCATCTTCCATGCTGTCGAGCAGCGGCTTGGCCGACCCCTTGATGAGCCCTATGTGCCAACGTTCCTGAAGACTTTGAGAATCGCAGGCAACTTCGTTGACTGGCGATCATCCACCGATGTCAAGGATTTCTTGGTTGCCTCTTTCACCAAGCTTCCTTCTCCTCGTGTCGCCATCAATGACCTGCTCATGAGGAACCGGGACGGAGATCTCATGATGGAGATCAACGGACTCGAGGTCACTGCTCTCGGCCGAGAAGCTCCGGAGGGACAGGGACCTCGCACTCTGTTCTACCGCCAGCGATGGCAGCCATGCTTCGAGATGCTCTCCAACGCACAGGAAAAGAGCATCTCAGAGGTTGTCGACATCTTTGCCCACCAATTCCCTGACACCAAGATTCTTCACCTTGCAGCGGACGTTGATCGCACAACCCAGGTGCTTCACACTCTTGGAGCTGCAAAGGGTGAGCGCCGCCGCTTCAAGCAACTGGACCTTTGGTCCCCAAGCGGCAGCATTCCCGAAGACGCTTACACCAGTTTGGTCAGCTCTTCAAACGGCTTGGTCCACTACGCAGAGCCTGAGCTAGGCTCATATGACCTCGTCATTGTTAGTGAGACTGGAGCTGATGCTTCTGCTTTCTTGAAGGACAATGGTCGCATCCTGTTCGATGGTCACAAGGAACTCGTCCCTGCTGATCTTGAGGAAATCTTCGCCTCGCCCAAGTTCAGCGCGTTCCGCAAGGTTTCCGGTTCACCTGCAGCGATTGATGAGATCTCGGTCATCATGCCAACTGGCGATACTTCACCCCGGACCCTCGCCATTCTCGGTGCCTTGGAGTCGAGGGTTGGTGCTAAGATGAGCCTGACCACTTTCTCCGAAGTTGCCGAGGACGGTGCTTCTTTGCTCTCCGAGAATGTCGTTGTTCTTGCTGGATTGGACGAGCCAATCTCTGATGAGACAACCTTCAAGGGAACTCAGAGCTTGCTCATTTCTCTGCAAAAGAACATCGTTTGGTTGACTGAGGGTGCTACGCTCGAGGCTGCACGACCAGAGTCTGCCATGTTCATTGGACTTGTGCGAGCTGCTCGCTCTGAGAACGACACCATTCGTGCCGTCACCTTTGACTTTGGCTGTGACTCTCCCGCAGAGCTTGTTGCCTCACACGCTATCGGCATGCTGGGCCAGAATATCGAAGAAGACGAGCTCACAGAGCGTGATGGTGTCATCTACATCCCTCGTGTCGAGGCAGATGATGACCGCAACTGCAAGCTCAGAAATGGCCCGAACCAGGAGCCTCATCTCGAGGCCTTTGGCGAGCTTGGCAAGAGGTCGCCCCTTGCACTGAAGATCGGAAAGGTAGGTCTGCTGGAGACTCTGTACTTCGGCGAGGATGAGGAGATCATGGATACCGACCTCAATGAGAACGAGGTCGAGGTCGAGACAAAAGCCTCCTCCATTAACTTCAGTAAGTGCCTTCTATCCATACTTGGAGTGGTGTCACAGCAGAGAATCCGCGATCTAACCACCCTCTAGGAGATGTTGCTGCCAGCATGGGAATCATTGAGGATTTCAAGCTTGGAGATGAATGTGCTGGTATCGTCACTAATGTAGGATCTGCCGTCACTGGCTTCAAGGTCGGTGACCGAATTGTGGCCTTGCGCCCTGGTCAAGGTGCTCATCGTACCTTGGTCCGAAACCCAGCTTCTTGGTGCTACAAGCTCCCAGATAGCATGTCCTTTTCTGATGCTGCCGCCATGCCTCTCATCCTGGGAACTGCATGGTATGCTCTGTCGGATATTGCTCGAATTCGAAAGGGCGAGAGCGTCCTTATCCACGCCGCAGCCGGTGGTGTTGGCCAAATGGCCGTCCAGATCGCGCAGCGTGCTGGCGCTCATGTCCTCGCCACTGTTGGCTCTCCCGCCAAGCGACAGCTTTTGAAGGAGCAGTATGGTCTTACTGAAGATCAGATGTTCTCTTCCCGTGATGCCTCGTTCGCCAAGGGCGTGATGGCTGCCACCAATGGCAAGGGAGTCGACATCGTCCTGAACAGCTTGGCTGGTCCTCTTCTACACGCCTCTTGGAGCTGTGTCGCACCTTTCGGTCGCTTCTTGGAGATCGGAAAGCGCGACATTCACGAGAACAGCAAGATCGGAATGGATCCTTTCCGCAAGAACGTTCTTTTCGCCTCTATTGATCTGGTGGTAAGTCAAGGCACCTACTATCCCGCTACAAAAAGATACTGATAGTTCCTAGACCATGTTTGAGAAGAACGAAGCCCTGGGAGAGCGACTCTTCAAGGAGTGCTTCTCACTCATTGCGAACGGAGAGATCCGAGTTCCAGCCACCGTCAAGGAAGTCTCTTACGCCGACGTTGTCAAAGGCTTCCGACTTTTGCAGATGGGCAAACACACTGGCAAGGTATGACTTCACAAACCATCATATATTCCCCTCGCACCTCTCCTCTCCTCCTATTGTGAACAACTTACCTAACGATTGCGTTTAGGTCGTCCTTGTGCCTCATGCCGATGATCTTGTTCCTGTCATGCGAAGCGGATACCGCAACACCAAGCTCTTCAGTCCCTCCAAGACGTATCTTCTTGTTGGCGGTCTGGGAGGTTTGGGTCGAACACTCTCACAGTGGATGGTGCGCAAGGGAGCCATGAAGTTGGCTTTCCTTTCTCGCTCTGGAGCGGATAAGCCCGAAGCCAAGGCAACTGTCGAGTGGCTTGAGCAGCGCGGCGTTCACACCCAGGTGTACCGTGGCGATGTCTCCAAGTATTCCGATGTCAAGGAGTGCGTTGACAGCATCGGCGCCTCTCTCGGTGGCCTGTTCCAAGCAGCCATGGTTCTTCAGGATGTGCCTCTCGAAACCATGAGCTTTGCCCAGTGGCAGCGATGCTGCCAGCCAAAGGTCCAAGGAGCTCAGAACCTCCATGAGGCCACCCTCGATATGGGCCTGGACTTCTTCGTCTGCTTCTCGTCGGTCGCGGCCATTGTTGGCTCCAAGGCTCAGGCCAACTACTCAGCCGCCAACTGCTTCCTCGATGCCCTCATGAGGAAGCGTCGCGAGATGGGCCTCAGTGGTGCGACCATGAATGTGGGAGCAGTCACTGGTGTTGGTGTCGTCGCCGAAAACGAGGAGCTTCAGAAGATCATGCTCAGAATGGGCATGGATACCATCAACGAGGAGGAGCTACTCTACCAGCTTGAAGAGGCGGTCTCGGTTGATAAGTCAACGAACTCGATGTCCCCCCGAGGTTGCACAGCACACCAAATCATCAGCGGCGTTGGCCTCATCAAGCCAGACGTTTACTGGGCAAGCAAGCCCATCATGAGAAACCTTTACTCCAACCACGACTTCGAGGCCGGCAACAACGACCAACAAGCCAAGAACATTCTTGCAGCCCTTCGCGAGGAGCAGGATATCGAAAAGAGGACGCAGATTCTCCTCGATGGCTTCTTGGAGAAGATTGCCAACGTTCTTGCGACACCGCTGGAGTCCATTCTTCCCAGCAACCCCCTTTCAGCCTACGGTCTTGACTCTATCGTCGCAGTTGAGTTCCGAAAGTGGTTCCGAAAGGAGATTCAAGTTGACATCGCCCTCTTTGACATTCTTGGTGCAGCCTCTATCATGGCCTTGGTGGTCAAGACGGCCAAGATGGTTACCTCGAGCGCAGCTGCCAAGAAGGAAGACACTGATAAGTCAGCCAAGAAGACCGATGTTGAGGTTGAGAACACCAAGAGTGACGGCCAGTCCTCTGTCATGGCCTCGGGGCAGCTGACCAAGTCCGATTCAACAGACATTGTCCCCTTGTCAACCTTCCAGTCTCGTCTTTGGTTTGTCCACAGCTTCCTTGAGGACAAGTCGTTCCTCAACCTCCCCATCATCCTTCGCATCAAGGGAAAGCCGGATTTCCCCGCCATGCAGAAGACCATTCAAGAGATGGCCGTTCGCAACCCTGCTCTGCGCACCGCATACTATGAGGGTGACGACTTCGCAGTCCAGCAGCCTCTGGAGGACTTCGATCTCAGCCTCGACTACCGTGATCTGAGCTCTGAGGCAAACGCAGAGAACTCACTCCAGGAACTCATCAAGTACAACCGCAACATCGAGATGAACGTTGAGGAGGGAGAGGTTGCCACATACTCCTTGGCCAAGCTGGGAGAAGAGGATTGGGCTGTGGTTGGAATGACCCACCACATCTCCATCGACCGAGCCAGTCTATTCCCCATGATGTCCCAATTTGTTGGACTCTACGATGCCTTCCGTACCGGCAAGGATCTCACCACGGTCTCGGCTCCTGAGTTTGACTATGTCGACTTTACTCTCTGGCACAACGCCCGTCTCTCTTCGGACCTTATGAAGCCTGACTTGGACTGGTGGCGATCTACCCTGAAGGAATTGCCTACTTGCAGCAAGGTACTTCCATTTGCCAAATGCGACCGACCCGTGAGGAGCGATCCCCGCCGCGAGAAGGTCCACGCCAACCTCGACGCCAAGTTGTTCAGCCGCATGAAGCGAGTTGCTGCGCAGTCGAACGGTACCCCTTTCCACTTCATCCTGGCTGCATTCCGTGCCTTCATCTACCGATATACTGAGGAGAAGGATGTCGTTCTGCTTATGGTAGATGGCAACCGACCTCACCCTGATACTGATGCCCTCATGGGTTTCTTTGTCAACCTGGCCCCGGTTCGCTGCAATGGTAAGATCTCCTTGACGAACCACATCCCCTTCTTTAGAAAGCATGATTGACCCTTTGACCTAGATGATTGCGAGGTTCCATTTGACCAGCTCTTCCAGTCGACCAAGACCCGGGCACTGGACGCCATGGCCCACAGCGGTGTGCCTTTCGATACTATCGTGGATATCATGAACGTCAAGAAGACCAGTCGCCACATGCCTGTCGGTCAGATTGCCGTCAACTACCAGATTCACGGCCCCGTTCCTACCTACCAGACCTCCGACTTCGTTGTCGAGAGCATTGAGTCGGATGACATCCCCACCGCTGCCGACATGCAACTCGAGGCCCTGGAGACCTCCGAGCACAGCCTTGATCTCAAGATTGAGTACTCCACCGCACTTTACAACCAACCCGACATGGACCGGTTCATCGAGAACTTCCTCGCATTCCTCACGAGCTGCATCAAGGACCACCGCCAGCCTGTGGAAGAGATCAACATGTGCGGACCTCTGGAGATTGAGACTCTGAAGACGTCCTATTGGAACACTGAGACCAAGGAGAACCACTGGCAAGGACAGAACGTTCTTGACAGGGTTGTTCAGATGGCAAGCCAACACCCCCAAGCCCTGGCGATTAAAACCTCTGACTGCCAAAGCATCAGCTACAGACAACTGATCGAGAACTCTGAGAGCGTTGCCTCTATCCTCGTCAAGTCCGGGGTAAAGCCCCGTGACCGCATCGCACTGCTCGCGCTTCCCGGTATTGAAGCCGTCACCGGCATGCTCGGCGCATTGATGACGGGATCTTGCTATGTCGCCCTGGATACCGACTTCGCACCCGATCGTCTCTCCTTTATGATTTCGGACGCATCTGCCAGGGTTATCCTTGCTGGTCCAGGCCAGTATTCTCTCGCCTCTGATTTGGCTGCCAGGGCCATTACTCCTCCAAGAGTCATCATGATTGAAGATGCTGCCGCCGCCGGTCGATCAATTACCCAGCAACGCACACGACAAATGAATGACCCGTTCTACATGATCTACACTTCGGTAAGTTGGAAACAATCCATGGCTGTATCTCATATCCCAGTTTCTTACAATTCTTTAGGGCAGTACCGGTACTCCTAAGGGGGTAGTCCTGACCGAGGCCAACACGCAAGCTATGCTCAGTACGCTGAACAAGGACTACGCTTTCACCTCCAACGACAACTTCCTCCATCAATCTTCCATGTCATTTGACCTTTCCATCGTTCAGATCTTCTCTGCCCTTACCGCTGGCGCGACTGTTTCGATCGCATCGTGGGAGATTCGCAAGGACCCGGCCGAACTAGCCAACTTCATGATGAACGAAGGTGTCTCCGTCACATACTTCACACCCACTCAATTCTCCCTGCTCATGGAGCTCAACACTGACGCCCTGAAGAAGTGCAACAACTACCGAGTTGCATACTCTGCGGGCGAGCGTCTCCCAGTTCGAGTCGTCAAGGCCTTCTACGATCTTGGAACGCCAGCTACCTTGTACAACACATGGTCTCCCTCCGAATTGGTTGTCCAGACTTCCATTGCTAAGATTGACTGCCCTGATGACAGTACCGTCAGCCTGCCTATCGGTTATCCCATGGACAACTGCCGCCATTACCTACTCGACACTAAAGGAAACCCTGTCCCTACTGGTATGATTGGCGAGCTCGTGGTTGGTGGTGCTCAAGTCGGTGCCGGTTATCGCAACCGCCCGAGTGTCAATGCCAAATCCTTTGTCGAAAACCCCTTTGCTTCGGACGAGGATCGCAAGAGCGGATGGACCAAAATGTTCAAGACTGGAGACCGCGGTAGATTCCGCCCTGATGGCCAGCTTGAGTTTCATGGCCGAATTGCCGGCGACAAGCAGATCAAGCTTCGAGGATTCCGCCTCGATCTTGGAGAGGTCGAGCAGGCCATCTTCAAAGAGTCCCAGTCCCTGAAGAAAGGCTGGGGCCTAATTGACATTGCTGTCGTGGCCCGAACTGTGGATTCCGATGAGCAGAAGCTGGTTGCCTACTTGGTGCCCAAGACTCGAGTCAGCCGAGATGACAAGGCCACGATCGTGTCTCAGCTTCACCGACGAGTCAAGGCTTTCCTCAATGACTACATGCTGCCTAGCGGATATGAGTTCCTCGAAAAGCTTCCTGTCACCATCGGCGGAAAGGTTGACCGACGCAACCTCCTCAGCCGATCCCTGGACCTCTTCCATCCCGGCTCTGCAGTGATCGCAAACAAGGCCAACAAAACCGTGACAAACGGAGATGGAAACGAACTTGAGACTTCCATTCTTGCCTTGTTCCGGACTACCCTCGGCGCTGACATTGGCCTCGACGACTCTTTCTTCGAAAAGGGTGGGAACAGCATCCTCCTCGTGAGACTCCAGGCAAAGGTCAAGAAACAGTTCAAGATTGCGCCTCCTCTCCCCGCCTTGATCCGAGAGCCCACGGCTGCTGCTGTCTGTGCCTTCATTCGGCGCTCAAAGGGTGGTAGCCCTGGCAAGAAGCGCGGATTCGAGAACGTCCTCAGCTGGAACGTGGAGACGAACCTGCCCAACACCAGCCAGTACATCCCTCGCTACGGCACCCCCCGTGTTGATCGCGATGAGTTGAACACTTTCCTCCTGACCGGAGGGGATTCTTTCATCGGTCTACACCTGCTGTCTGAAATCCTTCTCTCAAAGCCTGAGGCGACCGTCTATGTGCTTGGCTCGATGGAGAAGCTCGAAGTCCCCCTTATTGTCGACCTGCTTGAGAAGTATGGCCTCCTCAACAGCAAGCTTCCCGCATCCACGATCCATTCCCAAGTCCAGTGTGTTCCAGGAACGCTCAGCCAGACCAACTTTGGTTTGTCCAAGTCGGCGTTCCGAGAGCTTGGTGAGAAGGTCCAGGCCATCTACCATCTCGGTGGCCATGTCTCTCTCTTGAAGACCTACACCTCCTTGAAGCCAGTCAACGTTACACCCATCTTCGACATCATTCGACTGTCTGGCATTGGATCCTACCTCTCCGACATTCACTATCTTTCGACCTGGTCGGTTGCCCACCTGCAAACCTGGACCGCCTCGAAGCGATCCCGAGAAGACTATGTCACCGCGGAGGAAGATAGCCGACACTTCTCTCCCCCGACCGAAGATGAGGCAGGCTACTTTAAGACTCGATGGGTGGCAGAGAACATCCTTGTCAAGGCCGCCGAGCGTGGATTCCCCGTCACCATCACCCGTGCTTCAGCACTGACTGCGGCATCTCGGGGCAACGGTACGCTCGACGCTGGTGACGAGTTTACGATGCGGGTCATCCTGAGTATGATTGAGTCTGGAATGGTCCCTCAAATTGGCACTCCTGAGCAACCTAGCTTCGCCGTCGATGTGATCCCGGTCGATTGGCTTGCTTCCAGCTTCTTCACTCTCACTTCGGAGAAGACGGCTCTTTCGGCCATCAACCCCCCCGATCTGTACACGATGCCTCAAATCTACCACATCACCAACCCTCGCCCGCTCATGCTCAAGGATCTTCCGCAAGTCATCGCGGACATTCGATCGGATCATCAAAAGGCGGAAATCGTCACCCTCGAGGAATGGATGAAGGCTATGGAGCCAGCTGGGGGAGAGGACTCTGCGGGAGAGACTGTCAGGAACGAGGTCCTGAAGCAGTACCTCACCACTGGATATGTCATGTTCAGCCTGGACAACAGGCGAACAATGGACCTTTTGGAGACGTTGAGTCCCAACGCCGAAGACAAGTGCCCCGCAGTGGATGCGAACTTCTTGGGCGACTTGTGGAGGAGGATGAAGGAGATTTAGGGGGACGGCGAGACTGCTAAGCGTAGCGTTGGATTGTGCTATTTCATATATTGGGTTGACACTCATTTCCTTTGGTATTTTGGTTGACTTCGGTTTGGATTTGTTGGAGTTTCCTTTTTTCCTTTTTAGAACAAATTGCCTATAGAGAGATCCTTAATGATTAACACGAGCTGAGAAACAAGTTCCCTGGTTTAATGCAGTGCAACATCCTAGTCTATCACATTGGAGAAGTTAATATCCCGTAGAAGACTGAAATTATCATTGGTAATAGGCTAAAAGTTTTAACGTAATGTTATGGTCGTATGTACCAACTTCTCTTGGCTCGGGGTTGTACCGAAGGACTTACACCACGGAGGGTTTCGGTATCCTCGGACGTCCGAACAAGTTAACTTTCCCCACCGCCATTTCGCGGTCTATTTGGAGCGTTACATAGTACTATTTAAGCTTTGAAGATATATTGCCCCTGGCATAGGTACTGTACTTCATTTTTAAGATTAGCACCCTGTGCCTGGCATGTCATTCTATGTCCCAGGCGGCTGTGGGCGAAGGCGTGAAGACGTGCGTGTGGCGGTGCAGTGGAGCTGCCCAACCGCTGACGTCAGCTGATCTTTGCCAAGCTCAACACCATATTTGGCCATGGGTGGGTGGTCAGGTTAGCAACTTCAAGACAGCTCAACGTTTGTGTTTCACCACGCTCTGCTGCGCCTTCATTATCCTCTTACGCGCTGACACGAAGCTCCTCCGTGCCGTCGACACATCGCGCAACTCACCATGAGGCCGCTCATTGCCGTGCCCGCGACTTGCGCGCTTGTCTACCGGGCTTGGAGCCGGAACTCGCTGACCCCCGCCGGCATCGTCGTTGCGGCCTTGACTGCCGTTGCCCATGCGTACCACCCCTGGAATCTCCCATTCGCCCTGCTATGTATCTTCTTTCTGGCGGGGACTCGCGTGACGCACGTAAGTCTTTGCGCCCGTTGCCATCGTGTTTCCGGGGAAGTGCTGACATGGCGACTACTAGATCAAGGAAGACGTCAAATCGCACTTGACGGTTGGCTCTAAAGGGACTTCCGGCGGAGAAGGACCTAGATCGCATGTCCAAGGTGTGCATCTACGAACAAAGCTGGCGATATGTGACTAACGCGCGCAAGTCCTCGCAAATTCTCTGATGGCCTCCGTTCTCACGATCCTCCACGCGATCCAATTACGCTCTCGAGCTGCCGCCCTCACGAATCCCGACGTCCCGGACCCCGAAGGTACACTTTGCTATTCTTGGGGCGGCGACCTCCTTGTTGTCGGAATCATTGCAAACTATGCCGCGGTGGCGGCTGACACGTTCAGCTCGGAGCTTGGGATCCTCTCCAAGAGCGAACCCCGCCTCATCACATCCTTGACTTTGCGCAAGGTCCCTCGCGGAACGAATGGAGGAGTCACGCTCATGGGCCTTGGTGCGGGGTTGTTGGGGTCGATGATTATCGTCAGTTCATCCATGATCTTCTTGCCGTCGTGCAATTCTGAGTCGGCGGGCCTGCCCGGGGGTGGTCTACCGTGGTCCACCCTTGAGCGACGGCAGTTTATGGGGTTCATGGTCATCTGGGGTGCGATGGGTAGCTTATTGGACAGCTTCCTGGGTGGCCTGTTTCAGAGATCAGTGAAGGACGTGCGGTCTGGCAAGATTGTGGAAGGCGAGGGAGGCAACCGCGTCCTGGTCTCGGAATCTGCTGATCAGGTTGCGGCGCACTCGAAGAAGCGCGCCGCTATCAAGGCGGCTATTTTGCGTGGTGAAGGCGCGGGAGCCGCTGAGAAGATGAGTGGGTCTGCCATCGTCGACGACGAGGCCGAGACGGATGTCTACGATCCCAAGGATAAGCACCGCAAGCCTAGCTTCGGCAACGAGCGCCCATCTCGGGTGGTGGAGAGCGGTTGGGATCTGCTCGACAACAATGATGTCAACTTCCTGATGGCGGTCATGATGAGCGTTGGAGGCATGGCAGTAGCAAGCTGGTACTGGGACGTCCCGATCCAAAGCGTCATGGGTGTTTAGAAGCAGGGAAAAGAAATGACTTCATATGATGCTTCCGTGCATGTCTTAGTCCAAAACCCGTTCTTGGGCGCCAAGACGAGGAGGGTCCATTTTGCATGAATTGCTTGCACGGGTGATTTTCCTCGAAGTAGCCAAAACTAGCGAACGGCCTCTGAATAGGGCGACACCCGATTCTCGCCGTGACAGAGGACACCAGCCGAAGCCGTCGGGAGTGGCCGTCGGGAAACACGCCGGCGCCGACGCACCACGGTCGGAGGAAGGAGGAGGCCATGCTGGTAAGATAGATATCGGCATGGTCGATAAGTGCGGATAAATGCTGATAAGTGCTGGGAAACGGGGCCCAATGCGCCGGCAGCGGATTGCCATTTCCAAGCGGCGGACTATGACGCCGAAAACTGCCCCGAGCTCATTCGCGACCAGATTCCGGGGACGCTCCTAGATGATCGAATGACCCCCAGCTTTCTGCCAGGTCCCTTCTCCCGGCGCACGGGGCATGCCACGAAAACGACCCCTCCGCAGTCGGCACGGCAGTGCTCGACGCTTCATGACCGTGTCTTTGCCGAAAGCCCAATAAACCAAAAGGTTTTACTGATGGCGGTCGGTGGCCCGGCGGCAACAAATGAGAGATAGGCTGATATCAGCAGAAACCTGGGGTAAGAAGGAGCGGGCCTGCGAGTTTCCATTGATCATTTCGCGGTGTCACAGCTGGATATATTTTGGGGGCATGCTAATAAAGAGCGTGCCGACGAATGGCTGCTGGCTGCTGGCTGCTGGACCGACCGGGCTCAGCGAGGGTCGCAACAGATTGCGGGGAGCCGCAGATCGCCCTGGTGCCCGTGACGAGGGACCTGGCCGCCTGGGCCTGGGGCGAAGGGCTTCTCCAGTGCTCCGTGCTTTTGCTCCGTGCTTTTCTTTTGCTTGCCGAGTCATCGAGGCGTCTACACGAGCTTGTTTGACTCAAGTTACGTATGCAGCCGCGGTTCTGGCCGATCCCGAGCCTGTGAGGCCATCGTCGTTGCTCTGCGCCATTCCCTGGTGTTTGCAGCTATCGTCGGCTGAC
The DNA here is from genome assembly GCF_021365365.1 of Ilyonectria robusta. NCBI lineage: Eukaryota > Fungi > Ascomycota > Sordariomycetes > Hypocreales > Nectriaceae > Ilyonectria > Ilyonectria robusta. The sequence goes on along the minus strand of NW_025764443.1, from coordinate 1,170,558 downwards.
TTCTCTTATCTCTCTGCCCGCAGCCCAGCACCTCATTTCCGGGTCACGCACAAGCACGAATTGTGCGAGCCACCAAGTCACTGGACGGCATCGCATCACACACCCTGGTTTATTAACCGGGGCCGCAGAATATGCTGGTCGCGTGTGCCTGAACCTGGGCCTGTACCTGGGGGCCCTGTGCCCACATATTCAGCGAGCCTAGATGAACCGTTCGTTGGGTTACATACCAACAGGTTCAGTCAGAGACAGAGTCTAGTTTTTCAGTTGGGGAATAACTACCAGGCCGGGGAAAACGGGCGGCCGAGAGGAAGAACGAGTAGTAATTAACCAAACAAGCGGTGACGGAATAGAGATATCTTTGTTTGTTGGGGAAGGGAGGGAGGGAGGGCGCGTTTGGCTCGGGAATGAAATAAAACAACCCATTCCGAGGACTGAAGTTGGAGCTGGCTGGAGGACTGGAGAGGTACAAAGTAGTTACGCAACAATTAGCAAGTCGGTCTGGGGAAATGGAACAAGACAGTTTCAAACTCAGATTTGCGCATGGCAATGGGCACCGCCTGAGCGATTTACCAACCAGGGCTCCCGCCGCAACGGCTCGACACTGGCTCTCGACGTCTGAAGCTCCACGGTGGGATAAACAGCATTATGCAGAACATCGCGCGCAGCCAATGGCGGGCCTACGATAAGATTCCCTCTAGAGGCTGGAGAGATGCGCCCAATGCCGTGCCAGGCCTCTTGGGGTGGCGTCTTGGGGCGACACCGACTCGTCGTCGGTCGTCCTGCGGATGCGGATGCGGATGCGCCCTGCGCTGCGCTGCGCAAACCCGGCGGCGGAAGGCCAGAACACGCAGCCTGCAAAGCAAAAATGGGTGTCGGCCTAGGTACTGCGTACTGTACAATGTACAGCGTGCCATGTACTGTACTCTCGAAGGGCCGTCCTGCGGCGCAGGTCAAACAGAGTAGAGGGTCCTCTTACCCGAACGAGTTAAGCCGTGCTCGGCATCACCAAACGATTTGGTAACAGCCAAGGGTTAAACCGGAGCCCCCGTCGCTGGACCCAAGAGTCACGGCCTGCGAGCCTGGGAGAGAGGCCTCGAAATAGCTGCTGCCGGGATGCAAATTTTCAAAGTCCTGGGGGTGGGCGATCCGTTCTGGATGCACGGCGGAGGGTTCGCTGGCTGGCCCTGGAGTTGCCCTGGCAGCATGCCCGGGGGGGGCCTCTTCGGTACAGTATAGTACATGACGCAGTACATGTACAATACAGGGGACGCTTCCGGGGGGGAGGGGGAGGGGGAGGGGCAAGGCAATGGAAGCTCAAGGGCGCGTCCGCGACGGCGGCATGGCATCCAGGACCGGAATATCACACATCACCTCCACTCTGGGCCACAACTTTCGTACTTTGGCTGGTCCAGCTGGTCCAGCCGAGTGCATTCTTCGCAATTCTCCTTTTCCTCACGCGCGTCGCTTGTTTTACCCCTCTGACGCACACGCCATGCGAGCTCTGGTCGGCCGGAGTGGTCGCATGGAACGGTTGTAAGTTGTGCTCCGTAGTGCTAGTCCTGTCCCGCCCAGGGGAATAACCATCACCCGCAAAACTCGGTCCCACGCTGGCTGCTGGCTGGCTGCCACTTTCGAGGCCCCACGTTTTCGTCGGACTCGCCCACACCGAGGCCGACGTGCTATATCTAGCCCAGGCTCGGGTGTTATTCGCAACGCCGTCGCCAACTTGAGCCAAGGACGGACGGAACTGGGTTTGCGAAAAATACCTTGCTACGTACGCTTCGTTCTGAGCTCGGAAATGTGGATCAGTTGCTCATGTCCGTCCTGCGCTCGTCTTAGTTGAGGGCCTAAACCCCGGAGTCTCGACGCCAGTGGGATGGGTTGGGGGGAACTGGATGATGGGGGAACGGGGGGGAAAAGATTGCCAGCTTCAGCCCAGGCCGGGCTCTATCTAATGGCTCGAATGAAGTGTAATCGCAACCTGTCAAGGCCGCATCGCCTTTGCGGACGACCGCCCGCGATGGCCACGGGCTCGGTCTGGAGGAACAGTAATTGGCACACGCCGAGTGGCCGGGTTGGTCCAGTTGACGGGAAGACTCTCTCGATTCTTCACCCCACCTTGCCCCTTGTGGCCTCGCGGCGCACACTGGCGATAAGGACCTAGCCACGGCTCTCCGAATGGGGCGGTTGGGCGTTGGTTGGCTTGCAGTTGCTATCCATGGCCGGGGGCGCGATGCCGTCCAGGTGGAAGGTCGACGACATCTCGACGGCGAGGGGTCGTGGGGAGTTGCTCGGAAGCTTCAGAAAGCTTCACCTCTGGAACCGTCCTCACCGCGCCCAGGTCGCTGAGCCAACCCGGGCCGGTGGTGGCTGGGGAGGGGCACCGCGAAGCATCAGATGCCGCCGTGGGCCATCTCCGCCGAGCGGCTGTGTCGAACGGAGGGTACTTGGGCGCTGGCTGCTGGGTACGGCCGGCGCGCAACCGCACCACACGCCCCCCGTGAGCAAAGGGCTCCGCCGAGGCCGCCCGCCGTTTATGTCATTTGGCGGGCTATGGAGCCGCTGACTGCCCCCCCCCCCCCCCCTGCTCTAGGACCCCCAGCGCACCAGGAGGCGGGCACTGGCACTGCGTCGCTGTTGCTGTTGCTGGAACATCGATCCGTGATAGCAGCCCGCTCTGGACCGGGCGCTGGAAGTGGGCGGAACCCCGCTGGACCGGATGCCCACGCCGCCCGCGGTGGGAAGCCGTGGGCATCGTGGGATGCAACACCTGTCTGGGATAGCCTGCGATGGACGACCATGGGGGGAGGGGCCGCCCCCGGTGTGGCGAGAGCGTACGAGGGGCACGGCGAGAGCGAGGGCGACTCACTCCAGGTCCTCCTCTCCCTCTGCAGACCTTGCAGACCTTGTAGACCTTGTACATCCAGTACTCCGTACTCTGTACTCCACGACGTACCTTGTGTGGGTGCCAATGGCCGCACAACCGCGTGCGAGAAGACTCACTTAACGCCCCCCCCCCCCCCCCCCTTCGTTACTGTACTTGGCTACTTGGTGACGCCCCCCAACTCCAATCGCACGCCTCGCTGGGCTGTACCCCACTGGCCTCCCACCAGAATCGCAGCCGGTAGCAGCCACACCCCTGCATCCGGCCACAGAAGTCTTATCTCTGGTGGGCGCGAGACTCCAGCACCTTTCAGACGGGCTCGAAGCCGACAACATAAAACCCTCACCCGCCCCGAGCTTGCAATCGCTCTGCTCCGGTCAACCTACACAATCCCGTCAGATCTTTTGATCGTTGCATCAATTCACCGTTTTCTGCACCTAGATCTCGCCCGAGTTCGTCCTTCTTTCTCCCCTCCTCCTCCACAACCAAACCACAAACATGGTGAGTCGTCATGCGCCCAGCGTGTACCCCTCTATCGTCTATCAGCAGCCCACTAACATGCTATCGCAGGCCACCGGCGCCCCCGTCATCTCGAGGACTGAGACCGTACGCGACGCGATGCCCTTCCCCCGCGGCGAACTGCTGCCAATTCACACGATGCTGACTCTTTATACAGCTCGCCAAGTATCTCGCCCTTGATCAGAAGGGCCAGATCATGGCTGAGTACGTCTGGATCGACGCCGACGGTGAGACTCGATCCAAGTCCCGAGTGAGTCTCTCTCTCTTTCCCTTCCCCCTTTCCGTCAACCGTCAACCGGTTCCTGCTCCGACCCATTGTCCATTGTTCGCCACCGCCGGTCTCAGCGTCATCGCTCGCAGGGTCCTCCGAGGCTGAGTCTGCTGTCGCCGGCTCCGGTGTCGCGCCTCCGGAGGCCTGTGGCCAATGGGATCCAAAAATAGCCGTACCGCCCCCCACCAAATGTGGGGTGCTGGGTGGACCCCCGAGCCATCGGCGTGGTAGAGCCGGCGGTGCCCGAACCGGCCGGAGCAGCGCCAATGACACATTCCGTGCATCTGATTGCTCTGAATGCCCAGGCTGACAATGACTCTCTAGACTCTCCCCGAGAAGGAGTACAAGCCCGAGGACCTCCCCGTCTGGAACTTTGATGGTTCTTCCACCAACCAGGCCCCCGGCGACAACTCCGACGTCTACCTCCGCCCTTGCGCCGTCTTCCCCGATCCCTTCCGTGGCTCCCCCAACATCATCGTTCTCGCCGAGTGCTGGAACGCCGATGGTACTCCCAACAAGTACAACTACCGACATGACTGCGTGAAGGTCATGGACACCTTCGCCGACCAGGAGCCTTGGTTCGGTCTCGAGCAGGAGTACACCCTCCTCGGTGGTGACGGCCGCCCCTATGGCTGGCCCGTTGGCGGTTTCCCTGCTCCGTAAGTCGACCCTCGCCCACTTTCTATCAGATATCGAATGTGAACTAACCCCCTTAAAGCCAGGGCGAGTACTACTGCGGTGTTGGAACCGGCAAGGTTGTCCAGCGTGACATCGTCGAGTCCCACTACAAGGCTTGCTTGTGTACGTTTTCCCTGACCCAATCAGTGCTAAATTGTGTTACCACATCCTTGACGGGCCAATCACCAAGCTTGGGGTTGTGTTCCTGATATCAGGCGTGGTCGCAATGGCGCCCAAATTGCATTACCGTGAGTCAAGTCGCTGACACCTTCTAGACGCCGGAATCAAGATCTCTGGCACCAACGCCGAGGTCATGCCCGCCCAGTGGGAGTACCAGGTTGGCCCTTGCCTGGGCATTGAGAGTAAGTCATCACTACCCCGCAATTGTCCCCCGAAAAGCAGTCGCTAACCACCAAAACCTGCAGTGGGTGACCACCTCTGGATCGCCCGATTCTTCCTCGCCCGCATTGCTGAGGACTTCGGTGCCAAGGTCTCAGTTCACCCCAAGCCGGTTGCCGGAGATTGGAATGGTGCCGGTCTGCACTCGTGAGTCTAATTGAAGCCACTCTTAACGGAGACAAACTAACATTCGTGCAGTAACTTCTCCACCAAGGCCATGCGTGAGGAGGGTGGCATGAAGCACATTGAGGAGGCCCTCAAGAAGCTCGCCCCCCACCACGCCGAGTGCATTGCCGAGTACGGCGAGGACAACGAGCTCCGTCTCACTGGCCGACACGAGACTGGCTCTATCGATCAGTTCACCTGGGGTGTTGCCAACCGTGGCAGCAGCATCCGAATCCCCCGGGAGTGCGCCGCCAAGGGCTACGGATACTTCGAGGATCGACGACCCGCCTCCAACGCCGACCCATACCGTGTCACCAAGGTTCTCCTTCAGTTCTCTTTGTCTTAAGCGTTTTGTAAAAGATTTAGTCAATCCTAAGGGGTTCGTTCACATGGTTTCCGGCGTGAGGGTATGGGATAGTCTATTTCATAGATAGCATGACACTGGTCCAACGAGACCCAGTAATTTAACACGATCACTGACTTATGACGAACTAATTATTTATGAATTGTACTCCACATGTAATTGCATGTGATTGTAAAAGCGACCTGTTATGTCTCGAGACAGAAATGTTCGGTATAAATGATTGGGGTTTCTCTCATGCGGACGGCCAACACCTCGTCCCAACCCACCTCGTCTCGGGGTTGGGGTCAGCAACGACATATCTACTGACGGATATTGAACAAACGAGCTCAATTGACTATCTCGGTGAATACTGTAAATTACCAATATGCAATCGTTGTCAAACTCCAGTCGTTACTTCCCAGCAGACCATGTTGCTTTTTCCTGGCCCAGAGACAGAGGGCGTACGCAGTCTGCGTATTGTGATTTGGTTGACACAATGCAGTAATTGTATGCGAATGCCTCGATCATTGCGGTACTTTCCGACCAATTGTCCTCATAAACTCATAGCCAGGGTCCCCTCTGTTGAGTCGTTTTAGTGTATCCTCTTAGGTCTTGACTTATTTTGCGCAAAACCGGTCATGGCCATGTAAGCCTAGTTGGAGGTCTCACCCACCTGGACCTGACCGCCGCGTGCGATGGTTTTCCGTAGACATATCACAAAGCATCATTCATTGAAGGGTATTGCGTATTATGATTTAGCTGTTTATAATATTTCCCTTAGGAATTATGTACAAAATCAAGACCAAACGCCAGGGCATCCTTTGGGATCGATGCCTGGAGAAAGGTTCTCTTCTTTTAGTTGAGAGTACAATAGCACCAATTTTAGAAGCAAGATTCTATGTAACTTTCAAGACCACCCTCGGTTTGTCTTCGATAAAGTTGTTAATTGCCATCATTGTGACTTCTAGTTTCTCGAGTCCAATGCCGATATCAAGGTGAGACGTTTATGTTTATTATAACAGAAACTGCCAGAGCCACTGTCTAAAAATATCATTCAAATTTTCTTATCATCATTTTTCTCCCTCACCCATCCAACTAGGCGATGTCGAAGTGTCGTCCGGGACATGCTGCACCCGGACCCGGTCCGGAGAGGCCCACTTAATTAGCCGGATGACCCACATCAAGGACTGGGACCTGAAGAGTCCCTAATTTGGAAGGTGCATCATGAATTGGCGGTCCTGGGACCCCATGTACCCACTATGTTAACGAGTGACACATATTGAGGTGTCCGTGCAGGTGTGCCAACTCCGTGTGTATCAGTATAAAAGATAATCGAAACGTCGTTTGAACTTGGCGGGCTGCAAGACTGGAGTCAAGAACTCAGCCATCTAGCAAAGAGAGAGGACTTGAGTGAGGGTTAATATACGTTAACCATATTGCCCTTATTTAATGTACCATCCAATTCGGGCACCTTAATTGGTTCTATGTTCTCGCTTTGCGTCACGACCACTGCAATGTTTTAGTCCTTCTTAGTATAACATGTTCAATCAAGGAGTTAAAAGGAGGATGGATTATCTCTTAATTCACCGGATATATTCATACACCATTCCTCCTTCATACACTTTCAATAGGTCCGGGATATCTGGGATTGCAGGCCCATTCCTGGCTGCTCGTCTCATCCACGAAAAGCCAAAGACATTCGACATCTATCTCCATTTTAGCCGCGAAGGTTTCATGACACCGCCCTCGGTCTCTGGCGCAAAATCTAGAAACTCTCTCCTAGCTAATGGTTTTTATGCCAAATGGTAAGTATGTCATATGCTACCGGTGGATTGGATGGCTCTCCAATGTCAAATCCGTGCCCCAACTTGGGGCAGTCCAATCGTCAGCATGGTTGCGAGGACTACCTTTTTTTTTTTTTTTTACTTCAGTAGGTTGCATAGCCACTGGAATAAGCTGGTAAAAAGAGCATCAATCAATGGACAACTGCATTCTGAGACTCTTTGCTACAGATATCGACCCTTTCTCTTGGTTGGTTGGAAATTCGAGTCTTCTAAATATCGATGTAGGTAACCGATGTCTTTGTCCGGACCGCAGTCACGGCAATTAATTATTCGGCGACACTGAGAGAATGTTCGAGCGTCGTATCATGCTTTGACCAATTTTCGGCAATTTAAAGATCGTATCGAGGGGCAATCCCAACATTTGCTAGTCATGTTTATTCTTCTCGACCAATGCTCTGGTAACGGTCTCGGGCACGCCATAGGCTTGGTAGGTCTACCATAGCGCTGTACGAATACGTACAGCTTGGGGTGACACTGTCTATAGCGCGCCGTAAGGACTAGCTATGTTTCCGATCTGGCTCAAAATTCTTGTCGACGTTACTCCTCAGGGTGATCGTTCAATGGAGTAGAAACGCCTGGCATTGAGAGAGGTACTAGACGGCCCAAGCAAAGACGCGGCTATAGCGGGAAATGCTAAAGAGATTGCTGTTAGTTATGGCGATTTCTTTCAAACGGAGAGCCATAGGTGCAAGGTGATAACAAGACAAGCATGTCAACCATCAAGGACACAGGCCCTAGGCTCATTCATCCTAGAATCAGGAAGCCTCGGGCTTCTATAAAAAGATACTGTGCATTTCCCCGAGAGCCAAAGACTTGATTTGATTATCGCATATTTAAGAGAAATGTCAGTGGATTACTTAGTCGTTGTCATTTGTTCAAGAATTATCTGTAGGCGCCGTCCCGTCGCGACCTGATCCTAGCTAAACAAAATCGTGTTTCTCGACCCTGGAACATGGTGTCACCACAAGCGCACTATTAAGAAAGATGGTAACAATTATTCCCCTACCAATTTCAAGCAGTCAATTTATTTCTCACTTGCACTATCCTCACTAAGTGCCAGCGGTGGGTTTTGATGTTTGAAGTGGTTCAGTGAAGCAGGGATTCAAGCAGAAGGACAGGTTAGGTCTAAGTAGCTCATTAGAGTCTCATTTCGCCAAGTAAAACAAGCCCCGTTGGCTAAGTGGTATAGCGTGTCACTAGTAATGACAAGATCACTGGTTCGATTCCAGTACGGGGCAGTAAAGCCCGCGTTCCCTTTTTGTCGTACACACTTGTTGCCCAGGACCCTTCTTTTTGTTGCTACTCAATCTTCTTCGTGATGGAGGTAAAGCTAATATGTGTCATTGTTTGCGCTGTCTTTTACTGTCAGTCTCAAGTGGGCAGGACGTGTGTTAGTAGGTTAGTTGCTGGCATCGAACTTGTCCACTTACAAGAGCCAGGATGCCATATTGGTGGACACACAACATAAATACTCATTCATAATCGGTCATAATATTCTCGTGTGAATTAGGAAGACTTCGTACATACATAGGCCGTGCTTTAGAACGCGCTGCCTTAGACCCTTGAGACCTTGCTTTAGCCTCTCCAATACCCCAAAACGCCAGAACCAGCTCCTCGCTTTACATGCAAGCTTCCCATCCAATATCTACAACATGCCGCCTAATTCCACATCATCATTGCACGTTGCCCGTAATCAGGCTCTCGAGTTCCCACGGACTCAGTGTACTCCTCCGTCGCGACGCAGTCTTGCTTGTCCTCCGATCCCGCCGCCTCTTCTCCGGCTTCAGCTGATCATCCACTGGCACCGCGCCACGGTCGCGCTTGATAGGGTCCACGTGTCCCCTCCCTGTGCTCTTGGTCTCCTTCTCCTGGGCCACCGGTTGGGAGGCTTGAGGCACTTGAGGTTCTGGTTGGGAGGGTGCAATGGTGGGCTTCTTGACACCGCGAGGTCCGCGGGCGGCGCGTAGTTTGGCGCGAACTCGTGCGGCGTCGGCTTCACGCTCGGACGCCGCCAATTTCGCGGCAATGGTTGCCATGGTGAGAGGGCTCTGTTGGGGCGCTGGCTCTGCGTTGCGCGGTAGAGGGAGGCGCGAGGCGTTGTTGCGACGTGGGGACCGGTTGGGGGATCCAAGAGGCCCAGAGAGTCTACCCGAATCGGTAGAACTACGCTCAGGGCTCTGGTGGCGAGATGTTGGCCTTGAAGACATGGGCTGGACTTTAGGCGCTGGTTCCAAAGGGGACTTGACAAGGAGTATTTCGTCGAGGGACGACGTCGACGAGGCGCGATCTCGGCCGACATCGTTACCCATGGTCGCGTTGGCGACGGCCCTGCCAGCCTCAACTGCCAGGTCCCAGGTGTTTTCCTCAACAATTGTGGTAAAGTCTCCAGGTCGCTGAAGAGGTTTACCGAGTCGCAGGGGACCCCGGTTGCCCGCGGATGCTGAATCCTTCAAGGGACTCAACTTGGGTGGCTCCGGCAAGGGCGACGAGCCTAAGCTGGATTGGAAGAGCGGTGCTGCTGTTGACTGCTGGAGAATCTGAACGTTGGGCTCGTCAACGTCGTATTCCTCCACCGGCACATGGTCGTCAAATTCAGACTCCGCATCGCTCTCTTGGTCGAAATCGTCAACCAATCGTAAGCTTGGGGAGACATGGGCCGAGGGGCATGGTGATGACTGCAACGCCTCGAGGCCATCTTCGAAATCCTCTTCGAGCTCTTCTGCCACGGCGGACAGTCGTGGTGCAGCGGCTTGCCTGGTTTCCTCCACATTCTTAACACGCACAGGACTGAGTCGCAACCCCATCTGCAACTCCTCGTCGTTGACTGGCCTTCCGCTGGCAGCCATTCGCTTACGCCAGCCATCAATGAGGTGGACAGCCTCAGTCCAGCGACTTTCCATCTTGACCCAGCCATCCTTGAGGTGGGCAATCTCCTCTTCGCGAACCACAACCTCCTCAATTGGCACGAAGGATGGGTTCGTTAAGATTGTGCGCATGTGGTGGAGCACGGAGTCTAGCTCAGTTCCCATATCCTCCCAACTCTCCTCCTTAATCGCCAGACTGGTTTGCTCATTGTTCCAGCCGCTCATTTCTCGTAGTTGTTGCATCGTCCGGCGCATCACGTTTAGGATAGCCGTGTTTTCCTCGCTCAGGTCCTGAGCCAGCTTCGCCAGGAAAGAGTTTGTTTCGTTTCGTAGTTCGTAGTCGTCCGTGGTCGAGCTGGCCCCCCGGATGGTAGAGCCCTTCTCTCCACCAATATCCCCGGTGACGGTGATGGACATGACCGCGGAGCTTCCGCGAGATCCACGCGCTCGTCCAGCTTCTCCGAGCTGCTTCTTGAGCGTGTCAATCTGACGATCGCGTCGGCGCACGTCGGTCGCACATGTTGCACGAGCCTGTGCCACCAATCCTTTCGTGCGGGCAACCTCCTCTTTCAGACTGCGGATTGCTGCGTCAGCCGACTTCATCTGCGTCTTCAGGGCAGTCTCAGAGGCCTCGGCAATCTCAACTTTCCTCTTCGATTCAATGTTTTTTTCGGTTAATCGTGAAATGTCGTTTGCGTGCTTCAGGTTCTCGGCTCGAAGGGTCCGCATCGTCGCTGAGAGCGACTCACGGTGCTCCGCATCCCGCTGTTCGAGTTAGCGGCGTCACAGCGATGGCGGGAAACCAAGCTCACATCGCGTCGGATGATCAGGTCGTTGAGAACGCTCACGATGCGCCCCATTGTGGCGGCATCCTCGCCATGGTTCATCGCCGGACTGGCGAAGTCAATGCTTTGGCCATCGCGCAGAAGGCCTCTGGAGAGCAGCTGGTTGTTGATGTACAGCGACGCTGTACGCAGGTTTTCGGTGTCGATCATGCTGGGCTGGAAATTCAAAACCCAAATAGAGCATGAACATTCACGTCATCGAGAGCGCGCGGATGGATTTTTGCAGAGCCAGCTGATGGTGGTGTGGATGGCGCATATAGATGGCGGCGCTGCGACTTTGTTTGGGTTGGTTGCTATGTGGGGGAAAGTAAACAAGCCGGCGTGGGATGACTAAGGCGGCCGGTGTCCCGACCGCTCGTCCCCAACCCGTCGCCAATCCATGCCCAACGCCCGGCGAAGCAAGGGCGAAAGCGGGCGACCAGCATTGCTTCGACAAGACATGTCTCGCCAACTGGCATTGCAGCAGAAACGCATCATCCGACGGTGCTCCTAAGGCTGCGGGTACCCCATGCGCTGTACGAGGAGAAGCAATGGCTGGCCATGTTTGGGCCTTTTTTTGGGCCTTCGCTTTGGTTGACAGGTCGACAGCACTACACCTGCATCAACTCCGCACTTCGAGCATTGGGCCCTGAAGACATGCTCAGAACAAGTCGAGAAAAAGGCCTCTGTGGGCTCTGTGGGGGCCTGGGTCTTGACCTGCGTCTCCAGGGTCTTGACCTGGGCCTAATTACATGTCTGGACGGGCACTAAGTCATGTAAGCCGAATTGACCCATGTAGTTCCATTCCAGATGCGTGGTCGAAGACCTGAATTCGATGAATAACTTTACTGATATCGTAACCTCCACCCCGCCGTCAAAATCTCTCACGCAAGCCCCGATAATACAGCATCCCCTTAAGCCAAAAAGAAACATTCCCCTGTCATGGATACCACTTTGCAGAAACTTCAATACCTAACCCCATTCAGTGTTCCAGAGTGGGCTGCACGATGCCGAGCAACCGCAGAGATGATCACGGGTCAACGGCAGGGACCAGCATATCGCCGCAGACTGTGCAAACCGACAAGTCATCCAGTTGACTGCCGAATCTCGTTTGTTTTGCAATCAACCCGATCTATCACGAAAATGTGGGACTGTGTTTGATCGATTCATGGGTGTTGTATTCCTATTTGCGGTATGGTACGGGTATAACCCACAGGTGACCTTTCATCCGGCATCCAATTCGATACCAGCCAATAGTTTTATGTAGTATTCCACGTGCAAGTGTCAATCAAGCATTTTGTTCAATAAGAGGCGTCGAAAATGATCGGGATCACTTCGTGGTGATCCTGGATCATCCTGGTAAACCACCGGCATTACATAGGGCGGACGCGGCGGACATCTTCACCTGAGGCACCCCAGCATCCCATTGACCGCCATCTATGCGGGAGTCGATAATGCGACTGCATGTCTTGCCAGGGGTGCTAGATGTCGTCTGCTTCAGCTTCCTCAGCTTGTCAAACTGCCGAGCCATTGCCCCGCCCAGATTTCCTTCTCGACCCAGGCCATACTGAGAATTCTCTTATCCTCACCAAGATTCCTCGTGGCAGTTTGACTCTGATGAATTCGCCGGTAACTTGAAAGTTGAAGTCAAGGTTGCTCCTCGCATACCCAGGCACTCTGTTGTTGCGGTCAGCATCCACTCCGACCAGTAATCACAGCACAAGAGTTGAGGCAAAGTCAATTGTTCAGACAAATTTGAGAAGAGTTTGGTAACGCGGTTTTTTTCGGCATCCAACCAGGAAGACCCGAGTAGACTCAGGCCTCCCGTCGTGTTTCGATGGCCCCGCGACGTCATCCTTGGACAGAGAAATGGAGAGGGTGATGGAACTTACAGCAGTGTTTGCTTTTCGGCAAATATTGACTTCATGTCTCCGGTCTAAACTTTCCCCGCTTCTCGCGCATGGCGTTGACCTTCCGCCTGTCCTCCTCGAATCTCCTCAGTAGTGCAGCCTGCTCTGCCTTTCGCTTCTCTCTGAGCTGGAACCTGTAGAAGTCCTGCGTCTCGGATTTCTTCTTCGTGTCCCTCTCGGTCATCTTGCGCTTCGCCTCCTCGGCCTCGTTGCGGCTGGCTGGCGCCACTCTTCCTCCGCGGACGACGGTCACGAAGCCATCGTCATCAGGCTCGTTGCGCAGTCGCTTAGAAAGTTCGGCGGCTTCCTTCTCCTTGCGGTTGAAGGCATTGAAGAAGGCATGGACAGCCTTCTGGGTGGCTTGCTTGTCGACGCGTGAGAGCTGCAGGTGTGATGCAATCCATGCGGATCCAAGAGCGGGCACCTCGTCAGCTAGGTTACTGCCCCATGAGGGATATTTCTTCGACTTGTGAACCTTGGTAATGGCTTTGAGGACCTGCTGCACGCTCTTCTCGTCGGCCAGGAGAACGACGGCTGTGCTGCTGCTCCTCTGCAGGCGCCGCGACCAGATCTGCGGCAGCTGCACGGCCTCTTCCTCGCGTTTTTGCTCCTCCGCCTCCACTTCTCCGCGCTTTCTCTTGCGCGCGAGTGCCGTGAGTTTCGTGGCTTGCGCAGGATCAATCGCCAGGGATGTCTTTGTCTCGTCCTCGAAGGTAATGGATTCGAACCGTCCAGCCCCGACAAGCTCGGTAAACACGCCCCGGAAGTGAGGCTCAGTGCTGTCTGCTGGGATATTCTTCAAGAACAAGCTTCGGGAGTCGTTTGCAGTCGGGATCTTGGGCGCATTGCGTCGCACGCGAACTTCGTGGATGGCCGTCTCTGGGTATGACGACGTCCCAGGGATTTTGATAGGGAGGACCGCGAATTGGTCGCTGGCCTCTTCGATAGGCGCCATGATTAAATATCCCCAGCCAACTGCACGTCGGGCAGACTGTCGTGGAGAGAGCTAAATGGAAGATGTCGAGTTGATCATGAACTCGGAAAAAAGATTCGGAGAGGTGAGCGATAAGAGAGAAAAAAGTCTGGTTCCACAGTAATTACACGCCGTTATCAGTGCACCATTCGCACTGTATGTCCAACAGTATTGATGCTTCCATGTCCTCGCCACCTTTTACAACTCATATCAATGGGCATGTTTCCTAAATTTTCCAAGCTTTAAATCCAATGGATCTGTTTTCTCGGTATTCCTGCAGGTCAGAAGCATAGCATCCCTGATGATAGCCTTCCGCGCCTCTCCAAACTTCGAGCCGCAGGTTGTCAATGCTAACCCATCCACCACAGCAATAGCATTGACTTCTTTCGTATGTAGGCAAAGCGTTTAAACGCGTTTCTCAAGGTTCATATTCCATGTCGTGTTTGTATTTTATTCGTAAATTATGGCCTCACTACAAATAGAATAACATTTGCCTTGCCCCCCAACAAAACCCTCCGACAGTCACCCTCAGTGCTCTTCTCATTCCCTGCTTTATCGCCTTCGTTCAACACCAATGGAAAATCTCGCCTTTGTTCAGTCTTTATTACCCTTGAAATGTCATCCCTCGGCCAGTCCGCTAGCAATTCTTTGAAACGCTTTATTATCGGCTATGGCAAAGATGATCAGCCGGAAAGGAAGCCCAGGCTCTTGAAATGGAGGGCTTCGAAGTTCGTCATCATCGCCACAGTGGTTCTAGGAATATACGTCGACATATTTCTCTACGGAAGTACTGTTGTTGTTCTTCCCTTCGTTCTCGAAAGCCAAGCAGGCGTCGACCATGATGAGATTGGAAAATGGACCGGCTACTCGATGCTCACTTACAGCCTGGCCTCCCTGATTAGCAGCCCAATTGCAGGATTTCTCGCCGACAAAGCACAAAATCGCCGAGGACCACTCCTTTTGGGTCTGCTGTTCTTACTCGCCGGCTGTATCTGCCTCTGGGTTGCATCCAGCATCGCTGTCCTTCTCTTTGGTCGTTTTCTACAAGGCATCAGTGCTGGTTTCGTATGGAGTATTGGACTGGCTCTAATCGCGGACACGGTTGGATACGACGAGGTCGGCGAAGTGCTGGCTCATGCCGACATCTCCCTCTGCTTCGGCCTCGCCTCCGCCCCTCCGATATCCGGGTCTGTCCTCAAGAAATATGGCAAGGATGCAGTCTACGCTTTGGTTCTAGGCTTGATTGTCCTGGATGTTTTCATGCGACTCTTCCTCGTCGAACGGAGGGTCGCAGAAAAGTTTGAGCATGCCTCCGTACTTGGTCGACAGGATTCATCGGAGGGTGAGGGTGGCAGCTCAGAAGATCCCGAAGAGAAAGACGAAGATTCTAGCTATTGGGAGTACGCTTCGGTGCTCTTCAGGTCTTGGAGGATACTCGGTGCACTTATTGGAACCTGGGCTGTGGCTCACATCTTGCAAGCAACCTCCCCAAAATTTTACCACATGTGCTAATTGAATTTAGAATCTCAATCGATGTCGTGGTTCCTATCTTTTGCGAGGAAAGGTACGGATGGGGTCCTTTGAGAGTTGGCCTATTGCTCTTTACCTTCTACGGCCCATCCCTGCTCTGCATCCTCACCGGGAGACTCGCAGACCGACATGGGGGAAAATGGCTCGCAATCGGCGGGTTTCTAGGCTGCATCCCATCTTTTCTCGGCTTGACCACCGTGGAGATGTTTTCTGACGACGACGCCCCCCCGATCATCTGGGTTCTGATGGCTTGTGCAGGCATATCGCTGTCTTTTGCCAACACTCCAGTCATGGCTGAAATTGTCTACGCTCTGATGGGCAAGCAGGATCGGTATCCCTCGCTTCGCCGGAACTCAGGTGGCTACGGATTGGCGTACGGCTTGTTCATGACGGTGTTTTCGCTGGGGTCTGTGACGGCGAGTGCAGGCTCTCCTCCGTTTCTCAAGTTAGAGTATGGCTGGAGTGCTGCCATGTATTCGCTGGCGGGATGCTGCTTGCTTGCTGTTGTGCCGGTTGCGTTGTGGACCGGCAAAAAAGGTCCCGGCGGTCGTTTTGGCATGAAAAGAAAAGAGATTGATGCGTCAGAGGCGGGAAACAGTGACCAGTCGGAAAGTCGTGAACTCGAAGTCATCTCAAAGGAGGTGTCAGTTTAGGGATATTTGTAACTTTAGCGTCGCCATGTACTGTACAATTAGTGTCTGTTGCCGCTCTTTGCTACCAGCCATGCACCAAATCCGAAGCATCTCGCATTGCATGTGACTCAGATCAAGCCAAGATCCCGAATTAACTAGGTTCATAGCTGATTTGAATTAACGCGGACAATATTCGCATCAGTTATTTAAGAGTTGGGGATGTAAGCAGGACGGTAATAATTCCGGCCGGGCTACGAAGAGCGGCTTACAATTGTCCTATCAGCTTCGACGGATTGGCTTCGATTAGGAAAGCAAAATCTCGGCAATAAATTCCCCGACTGTGATGTAATAACTTCGTCCTTATTTCTCACGAGACTCCTCTCAATATTCCCGACGTCGCCACCATCTCGTCGACCCACCTCATCAAGATGGGCATCTCTCTTACTGCCGACCTGTGCAGCCCATTCGGGGTAGACAGGCTGCTGGAAATACGGACCTCGAGGATGAAAAAAATGCCTGGGTTGGAAATCACATCGGGAATCGACAAAAAGATTTGCCGCGGCCCGATGAAACTCACGAAGCTGGGCCTCGAAGGAGATGAGCACGATCCAACATTTCACGGAGGACCCGACAAGGCAATTTTGGGCTGTAAGTACGACTAGAGTTCGTCAAGCGTGCACGTGGTAACCAATATATAAGACTGCTCATCCCATTACCGCGACTGGCAAGCCTCTTACCCAGAGCGAGTAGACCGGTTTGTCCCAGGTGGCTTCGGAGAGAACTTCGTCACAGCCTCCATGAACGAGCGAAACGTGTGCATCGGCGACATCATCTCAGTTGGCCCCGAGGTTCTCCTCCAGGTGTCCCTCCCTCGCCAGCCATGCTTCAAACTAAATCACCGGTTCTCTCTCAAAAATTTTGCACCCCAGACCTACCAGACGAGCCGTACGGGTTGGTACTACCGAGTGATACGTGAAGGCAGCGTCAATGTGGGAGACGAGCTGAGACTCGTGGAGCGAAAGTGGCCCAGGTGGACAGTCGAGCGGGTGCAAGAGTACCTCCATCGCGATACTGGGAATCTTGCCATGAACGAGGAGCTTGCGGCTGTTGAAGCGCTCGGCGAGGAGAGCAGAGGGCAGTTCAGAAAGAGAGTGGCCAAGGCGAAGCGGAAAAGCCAGAAAGAAGACGCGTGGAAGGACTTTAGGATCATCGACCGCAAGATGGAGGCCCCGAGCATCGTGTCCCTGATTTTCAAGGCGGTAAACCCGGACCTGGAGGCCGACAAGTATCTTCCAGGGTCACATGTGAAGTTGAAGCTTCCGAACGGGTTGCTTAGGACCTACTCGATGGTCTCTACAGCGGAAAAGAGCGACAAAGATAACATTGGCAACATGTTTGAACTCGGCATCGCTCTCGACGACCACAGCCGTGGAGGGTCCCGATACCTACATGAATCTGCCAAAGTCGGCGACATTATACAGGTTGGCAGGATCACGACAGATGTGGCTCATGCGGCATCTGCGAGCGTACAAGTCTTCATTGCGGGTGGGATAGGGATCACAGCCTTCTTAGCCTTGCTCAAGCGGTACCATTCCATCCATTTGGCCTGCGATCTCCACTACGCTGTGCGCTCAGCTGAGGAGGCGGCATTCCTAGATCGCTTGGAGCCCATGCGTGAGAGCGTTACCATATACGACAAATCCAAGGGTGAGAGGATGGACATCAAAAACATCGTAAAGACACTGCCATGGAATAGCCATCTCTACGTCTGTGGACCCAACAGAATGATGGAGGCTGCCAAGGAAGCCGTCGAAGAATGCTGCATCCCGCCCAATGAAATTCATTTTGAGGCGTTTGCGGCTGACGTCTCGGGCGACCCTTTCCAGGCGAAAGTAGTCAACCGAGGTGACGAAGTGGTCCAGGTGGGAGAGGAGGAGAGCCTCCTCGAGGTGCTCCGACGGGAGTTCGGCGACGTTCCATCAAGTTGCGAAGTGGGAAACTGCGGAACGTGCAAAACCACGCTCAAGAGTGGCCGCGTCGACCACAGGGGCTCAGCTCTTCAGCCGGAGGAGAAGGAAACGGCCATGTTGGCCTGCGTCAGCAGGGGCATCGGCTTGATTTCCATCGAGATCTAGCTGATTGGGCAGTCGTAAAATGTACCTGGCATGGTACTTGTGTCATGTGTCTCTCAAAACATGGAACAGGTCTAGTAATCTTCAGCCGGCCCTAATCCGTGGCGCGGCGAAGCCATGATGGACGAGGAAGTGGTGTGGATGGCTGCGTACAATTCATTTAGGTAGAGTAGATTATGCATTATCTACCCCGCCTATTGAGCCACTAAGCCGTGTGCGCGATGAGGCTCAAGTTTGAGGCTCTGCAGAGTATGAGTGTGATGGATGGGCGTGGAGGTGGAGGTGTGGACGTAGAAGTGTGGTGGGTGGTGGTGTGAATAGTGTTGAAGAACATTGCAGAATGCAGTAAACACGAGGTTTTGGGTAGCTGAGACACCTCATCTACCGAGCACAGCCACGGGCTTCGAGAATAGGGGGAAGAGGAAACAAGATCAGGCTGCGGACTTGAGAGAGCAGGATCTTGCTGAGGGACCCAGTTGAGCCTCAACCCTCCATGTCTCATTGGGATGCACGCCGCGGTTCATGGAGCAGCTAGCCATGCGGCGATGACACCGACATGCAGTGTATCCCATTCAGGGAAGCTTCGGCAGGTTATACATCAAACACCACGCACCATGGGGGCCCGCAGCTTGCCAGCGCAGCATATTCTTTTCCAATGCGGTTGGTCTGCTCATCAACGCGACGAGGACCAGCGGATTCTGCATGCGTGACACTACCGACCGCGTTGAGCCAGCAGTCAACCAACTCAAATGGTAGAAGGCGTCCAATTAGCGCAGCAAAGCCCTAGTCGGTCGGCCTGGATCCCCAAGCCCGACTCGAGGCCTTTTTTTGCGTGATCAGGAGAGCAACAGGTGATGGCCTCGGCTGACGATGCTCATGCTGGAACCTACCCTTGCAGAGCCTCAACTCTGCGTTGGGGCTTTGCTGCTAATTATTTAGGTGGCCCACCGGCAAATGGCGGGAGCAGGAGGTACAGTAGCGGAGCAGAGCAGAGCCTCAACGGCAGAGATTTGCGTCAATAATAAGGTAGGTATTCTTTTCCTATTGGCGGCCCATCGGGAAACTTGGGCGTTCCGTTTTTGCATAGCCACATCAGTTCCATCGTAGCCGGCGCCCGCAGCTCCCGTAGTGCCCCCCGTCTCAGTTAGGTTGTGCAGCCGGAACTGATACTCCTAGAGTCTCCTGTGGTTCTCGACCCCGGCGCTCTCCCGAAAGGGAAACGGGACTTCAAAGTGCCATGGAGAGAAGAAAACTCTCCTCTGTCCACTAGAGTCGATTGGAGCCTCCTCCGGACTTGAGGGCCCCTGTGGACAGGGTTTACTACGTAGCAGGCACTGTGCAGGCTGAGTCTCGTTCGAAGCCCCATGCTCTCCTTTCACTCTCACGGCCGCCGAGAATCCTCCCCACGGTGTTGCGCTGCACCTGCGTGCGCACATTAGCAGTCGATGCCACCGGAATGAGGCACCCCCCTTCGTGTGCTCCTTCGTGCCATGATTCGCAACCCCGACGCTCCAGCATCCGAGCCTAACCTCAGCACAGGAGGGCGTAGGAGACGTATGCGATGGAGGCGTCTGCTCCATTCCGGTGGCATGAAGAGCCGCGTCTGTGCGCCCGAACGACGTGACACAGAACCTCGAACAGCGATGTGATGCTACCGTCCACATAACACAGGCCGAGCCGACCGATTGGAACCCAGGCCATGGCCCATGGGTCATGCGGCTCTGCTCGAGCTGTCGGGGACTTGAGCCCGCCCCTGGCTTTTGTCAGGGACGCAAGTAAGGCTGTGGTGAGTGGTATGGAAAATATCCTCTCTTCACTGCCCTTTGTCCTCGCCAAATATAATAATGTCGCGGTCCTCTCTCAATCGAGTTGTGCTCTCGTGCCTTCTGCTGTAGAGTTGCAACACATGCCTTGCCATCGTCAATTCGTCTTTGGGAGGTCTTTCTACGGCGGCGCCAGAGCCTTTAGGGTGCAATAGTCATGAGCCTTCTTAAGCTTCCCATTGAGATAATTTCTCTCATTGCTGAGCTTCTTCATATTGACGACCTCTTCGACTTTGGACAGACGTGCCGCCATTTCCACTATATCCTGCTCAGCGAGAGCATCTGCCGGGTGGCTCTTCAGGTGAGCCGGTTCTTTGCTTCCAATTGCCCGCTGACCACCTGGCTGACGAGATTCATACATAGAGGGTCAAGTTCTCACCTGAGACCCTCGAGGCGCAGACGGCGCATGCTTACGCGAGGGGCCTGCGGAGGCTTGTCAAGAGGCGGAATGCAGTTCGATATGCAGAGCCATACTTGGTCGCCGTCGTGGCCATGGCCGAAAACTTCATCTACACAAACGGTGTCCTGTGCTATACCGCTAACCGCGATAATCTCCGTGTTCTCGACGTGCACCGATCAGCTCAGGAAGAGCTGGTTGTGAGCATCCCTCGGTTGCTGCATTCCTTGATGCCCGGGTTTCAGTGGTCAAGTCTCTACCACTTCCGCCCCGTGCACTACTCGCACGGCATCGTATCGTCATTATATAGCCACCAGGATTGCGAGGGCATTACGGTGAGCTGGCTAGTCGTCTTCCGCACCAAAGACCTTAAAGTCCTCGCCTTTTACCCCCTGCGTTCGACGAACAAGCTGTTTGTTCGAAATAATGCCGATTACCTCGTCTACGGCACGAAATCCCAGCTAGCATTCGATGGCTTTAAGCGATGGGCTCTTCAGCGGCTCGATCTTCGGACTAAAGAGTGGACGCCCTCGGATCTGACTCTGTGGAACTTCGCCGGCTCGAACCTAGGCCAGAACATCTGTTTTGAGATCTTTGACGATTACTTTTACTGCCTGTCCAATAAAAACAAGCTCCATCCAGAACACGGGAAATGGAACTCTTACTACCACGTCGTGCGGTTCCCTCTCTGCGAGGCAACCCGCGAGAGCTGCGAGTCGCCGCCAATGCGAAATCTTTGGCGGCGGCATGCGGCCGAGGGCCCGGTCGATCAACGTTGGGACGCGCTGCAACTCACAAGAGATGAAGGCACGGGAAAGCTGTTTATTTTCGATTCTCGTCGAGAATGCCTTCCGACGAACGCCCAAAGCCAACGCAGCTGCTATAAAAAGGAGATTCGCTTCGATAAAGACGACGAAAACGTCGACCCGGTTCGCCATCCGATGTCGGATATCCTCAGGGATACTCTCCCCATAGCGCAATCGTCGCCGGACGAAGAGGGCCACGATCCCAACGCATGGGATAGTGAGACTCACATCGAGACTAGGCTCCCGGAAAATGTACACGTCGGTGACAACGGAGCTTTGGGGCCCACGTTCACAATAGGAGAATGTTTTGTCCGGTTTTATAACTCGTCGTGCGAGACCTTTGTCGATTTGATCGACGAGTCCCAGCGCTTGCGCCTGCGGGTTCGACCCAAGCTTGATCCCGCTCACGGGACTGCAGATGATACGCGGACCGGCCAATTATCAAAGACGCAACTCAACACTTCCAAGGAAGGACGCAAGGGACTGCATCACGGGGTCAAGTTCTGGCCACCGGATCAGTCTTCACGGCCCAACCCCGAGCTAGCCCAACTTCACAATATCCTCTATCCCCAGATGCCGCTGGGCGAAGTTGACTGGGCCATGGACGACCGGACTCTAATCTATGCGCCAGGGCACGCGGTTAGAGGCCGGTCCAGGCCGCTAGTCCTCATATCTTTTGATTCCGCGATTCGGCTCCCTGGCTACCCAAAGCTGCAGCTCGGCTCTGCAGATTCAGATGGATCGAATATCCTGCCGCCCAACGGACCCCGCCCGGCGGCAGAGCATGCTCGCATTATACCAGAGACTCCGGCGGGCTCCGTGAACCCCCATGGCGTGTCTGGCGTGTCTTCCGCTCTGGCTACCTCAGATACCCCGTGCCAGAAGGATCTCACGGCGCCCGATGTAACGCCAATCCCAACGGCTCAGCCATGGGCCAAGACATATCAGGCTCTTTACATGAGCATGCCCAAGACCGAAACATCGCCGTGCGGTTTCGACTTGTCCTACTGACTCGGCCTTCCCCTCTTGTTCCTCGAGATGATGCCATTGCCCTAGCAAGACCATCCGACAAACACTGAGGCCCCCCCGTGAACACGTGGACTCGGCTTAATCGGGTCGCGTCGACTGTTCTAAGCCGCCGCTACCATTGGGCCTTATGCAAAACCGCCTTAGTCTTTCCTGATACCGAGGGAGACCAGCTGACAAGTTGATGACCTGGCAATGCATCAAGAGTATATGAAATGGCACATGTGGGGGATAGGAGAGGAGGGGATCTAGCCTTGATTGACGACCTGCTATTATTTCCCAGTTGGTAAGCGGGAGGGAGGGGGGGGAATTAGAGAAAAAAAATCAAGCCTCGGGATGGCATGTCGAGATGGTTCGCACGCCGGTCTAAGGCAACCGCAGGCTGACGGGCACACTAAACAGACACCATCCCTACAACAAGCACTATACGTACCATAGAAAGCATTAGAGAATATGGCCTAGGTCCACTGCACATGTACTGTACTGCACCTCTAGTCTAAGAAAATATTTTCCATTTCCATTGTTGTACATGTTGGACCTCCATCAGGAAACGACTGCGAGCCTCCATGGCGAGACAACTTACCCCTCAATGCAAGCCATTGCCAAAGCAGGGAGGCAACCAAAGCAGGGCGGCAAGACAGAATATCAGATTCCACAAGCGAGATAACTCGGCAGGGAAGGAATACACATTCGAGAAGCATGCAGATCTGCGAGGCAACATCTCGGATCTGCACGACACCCCCCGTGTACATGGGCGTTGGCTTTGACAGCTCATCGTACATGAATGAGTATGAGGCACTTTAACGCACTTCTTCGAATGCCATAGCTTGTGAGAAAAGTGCAAAGCCCATGTGCTCCGAGAGGAGTATGCCGACGGCGAGTAGTATACGACTTCTGGAAAGCCGAGGCTGGGGCATCGTGAGACCTCACCCACATGCTAGAACTGCATATTGCACGCGGGGAACGACACGGTCCGAGGAGGAAACGACACACGGTCCGAGATTTTCCAAAAAAGACTCTCGTATTATATGCCTTTAGAGGAGCCTGCCACACAACGCCAGGTATGCCTTACCCCGGCCACAACAGGCCTGTCTCCAGAAATAATGCTCAAACCAGTCCCGCTACATCCATCACCCCGTGGCTTCTTTGTCTCCTTGTCTTCTCAAAGCACACCGGCCTCTGCCAAAACAATTCTAACGCCGAGGTTCCTTGCGTCTATGGGCATTTATCATGGACGCGATGAATTAGTCGGTTGTTGATTGCGTGCCACTATCGAGGTATAGGGCGGTAATCGAGCCAGATGCAGTTTCGTTGACTCCAAGTCTCCCGTTCTTCATCCGCTAAGTTGCACATAATTGCCTGCAAAGACTGATTAATTTCGCAGATCAAAACAGATGCGCAATCACCATCACATACCTGGGAATTGGCCCTCTCTGCCTTGGAGCTTTCCCGTCCACCACTCATTGTCATTCTGCGTTCGTTGCACAATCTCAATTACGTCGCCCGCCCGGAAGCTCAAATCGCCCTCGGCTTGCGCCGCGTAGTCGTAAAGGGCTGTGACAGTCTCGGCAGCCGAGGCCGCGATCAGGCCCTTCGGCTTCGGCTTTGGCTTTGGTGGCGGCGGCTTCGACTTCTTAGCGGCGATGGCAGCAGCAAAACCGGCTTTACCTCCAGCAGGAGGAGAATACGGCGGTGGAGGGCTCGGCTCAGCCTTCTCGGATTGCCTCTGGAAGGTGCCCACTTTAAGGCTCGGGCTGGGAGCGCTTGGGGAGATGGTGGCCTTCTCGTCCTCGCCTTGGGTGAGAAGCGCTTGGGTCTTGGGGCCCTCGAGAGTCGGACGGGGTTGGTACTTGACGGGTCTCCGTTGGCCTGTCGTCTTGAAGCGGACGATTGATAAGGCTTCTGCTTGCTCTTGGATGTCGCCACGCTTCTCGTTAAAGGCGTCCTCGATATCCAGCGTCAGGTCGAAATAGCCAATGTCGCAATGCTGCATCTTTTCGTGTAGTGTGTAGAAGATGTTGAGCTGCATATAGTAGAATGACTGGAAGAGGGGTTGGATAAACTGGCGCTCAAGCTCAAACAGCTTGGGGAGCTCATCCTTCAGCAAGTCGTTGAAGTAGTTGAAGTCCTGGGTGGCCGTCTCGACATCGCCTTCAGCCTTCCACATGGCCTTCTCATCCTTTGCACTACGTTCCTTCTTGTCCTGCAACTTCTTGAGGTTGGTGCGGTGGCGATCATAGTCGATCTTTTTGTGTTCTCGCTTGAGGGCCGTCTTACGTATCACTTTGATGACATCGAGCAGCTCGGTAGCTGGGCGAATAACCCTAGTCTCTATCATCTCCAGCTCTGGGGAAAGCGTTTCCTGCAACTCCTTGACGACGGCCTCGTATTCCTCGCAGGCGCGGATGCCTTCCGGGTTGCCCTGGACCTCGAGCGAGTCTGGATCGGATACGCGACCAGAGATGGGCTTGTAGATTTCGGTCATGGCCTTGCTGAACTCGATCTGGTGAGAGAGCATGCCATTGATGGCCTCAAAGTACTTTTTGGATTCATCGTGGAGCTTCTTTGTTTCGGTCTCGAGTTCCTGGAAGCGGCGCTCGGAGTCGATGTACACAGCGTCTTTGGTGTGTTCGCCGACGTTGAATTTGGCCTTGATTTGTTGCGGTGCCTAGAAGGAGAACGGAAAGCATCAGTATTCCATCCGATCATCTGTAGCTCGTCACCAGGCGCAGAAACACGAGGCGCGGTTTTGCGCGCTCTGCCACTCCACCTCCACCACGGCCAACCAGCCAGGTGAGGGGCACAGCACGGCTTACCCGGATGACGCTTTTCTGAAAGCCCTTGAAGCTCATTTTGGGCGAGAAGGCGAGAGAAAGAAAGGAGAGCGGGTGAGCGCCCGTAAGTATGCGCAGACGCGGTGTTGGGGTTGTCGACAGGGAGCGAGCAAGTGAGAGACAGAAGTGTCGCCGGGAATCGCAAATCGCGAGGCCGCCAGGTTGGACGAGGGCATCAACCTTAATTAAGGCACATGTCGACCGGTGACGACTTGGCCGTGGCTGTGCTGACTGCCCGCTGTGCACTGCTGCCCGCGCCGAGATTGTGGCGCAGGCCCTGTTTTTTCGCATCCGGCTTCTACCAAGACTCCGCGGCTGGCAAACATCAACACACTGCGTCACCGCAAGGCCAAGCCGCACCTGGAGCCACCACACGGCCCGGTTGCGTCACTGCTCGCTACGCTACAGGGCCCAGGATTCGCCGTAGGGATGTGAGACTGGGGAAAATGTCTGGTCCGGGTTAGGGAGGCACACAGTACGTACCGCGCCGCCGCCTCGCACTGAATCGCGATGCTTCCCAGCCGTCAGCGCCTACACGGTAATAAGGACCGATTCCCGCGCCGCGTAACCGATTCCTCGCACAAGGAGCAGGCACCAGGAAAAGACACTTGGGGATAATAAATGCTGCCTACAGCACCAACCTGCTCGGTTGCGACAGGGCTTCGGCTTGACCAGTCGGACCAATCTCTTAACCAGTTGCCTGCTGCAGCCAGCCTGCCCCTCGCCGACAGCTCTCGGGATCGTGCATTTGCAAATCGCCACGCCTTCCTTACACAGTAGAAATGGGAAAGGCCAGTCGCTGAATTAATTCCCCGTTACCTCCGCACTCACTTTCCCCTCCGGCTCGCTGCTCGACATCCCAGAATGCACGTCGTCATTTTATGGAGGTCCGGTTGCCAGCGCCGGGCTTTCAGCCAATAGCGGCGCCGGATCTGCCGGATTCTTATCACCGAGTGACCGAGCCGACGGCGAATGACAAATTCTCGACATCGAGCTAGAACTACCAAAAAGTCTCCTCTCCGCTCTCCGCTGGGTCTGTCCGTGCAACCGTCAGCTCGCTCAACACCATGGCCAGCAGCTTCACATCGTGCGCCGTAAGGTCGGCAGGCCGCCTGGGCTCCAACCCGCGCGTTACTGTCGCTTCCCTGCGCGGCCTGTCCCGCGCCACCGTCATCGCCAGTCGCCAGCAGGGCCGCGGATATGTCTCCGAGTCCAAGAGGGACAACGCCCAGGTCGAGACGGCCATCAAGCTCGACAAGAAGGACTTCATAGACATTCCCCCTCCGTCCATGGACTCTCCCGCCAATGCCAAGGTCAGCCCGATGGCTGGTGAGTGAAATCCGCTCCTTAGGGCCCCGAGCTGGCCCTATATCATTTCGAGCCAGCTTTAGCTAACTCATTCAACGCAGAGGTATTGAAGCAGGCCGCTGTCATGGAAGAGGGCCAACGACCAATCTACCTCGACATGCAAGCCACCACTCCCGTCGATCCTCGAGTCCTCGATGCCATGATGCCCTTCTACGTCAGCATCTACGGCAACCCCCATTCTCGAACACACGCCTACGGCTGGGAGAGTGAGAAGGCCGTCGAGGAGGCCCGTGAGCACATCGCCGCTCTTATCGGCGCCGACCCCAAGGAAATCATCTTCACCAGCGGTGCCACCGAGAGCAACAACATGAGCATCAAGGGTGTCGCCCGCTTCTTCGGCCGTTCGGGCAAGAAGAAGCACATCATCACCACCCAGACCGAGCACAAGTGCGTTCTCGACAGTTGTCGCCATCTCCAGGATGAGGGCTTCGAGATCACCTACCTCCCTGTGCAGAACAACGGCCTCATCCGGATGGAAGACCTAGAGG
The DNA here is from genome assembly GCF_021365365.1 of Ilyonectria robusta. Taxonomy (NCBI): domain Eukaryota; kingdom Fungi; phylum Ascomycota; class Sordariomycetes; order Hypocreales; family Nectriaceae; genus Ilyonectria; species Ilyonectria robusta. The sequence continues at coordinate 1,143,848 of NW_025764443.1, read as the reverse complement.
CGGCTATTCGACCCGAGACTGCTCTCGTCAGTGTCATGGCCGTCAACAACGAGATCGGTGTCATCCAGCCTATCGCTGAGATCGGCAAGCTGTGCCGCAAGAAGAAGATCTTCTTCCACACTGATGCTGCCCAGGCTGTGGGCAAGATTCCCCTCGACGTCAACGCCATGAACATTGATCTCATGTCGATTTCCTCGCACAAGATTTATGGTCCCAAGGGCATTGGCGCCTGCTATGTCCGAAGACGGCCTAGGGTCAGACTCGACCCCCTCATCACTGGTGGTGGCCAGGAGCGAGGTCTCCGAAGCGGAACCCTCGCCCCGCCGCTGGTTGCTGGCTTCGGCGAGGCTTGCCGCATCGCCAAACTGGAGATGGAAGTACGTCTAAATTCCCTTACTCTACCCAGCCCTTTGTTTAGCAATATGACTAACGATGTGATAGTACGACACCAAGCGTGTCAAGTACCTCTCGGACCGTCTGCTCAACGGCCTTCTTGCCATGGAGCACACCACCCAGAACGGTGCGGCCAACTCCTTCTACCCCGGCTGCGTCAACGTGTCGTTTGCCTACGTTGAGGGCGAGTCCCTCCTGATGGCCCTCAAGGACATTGCGCTGTCTTCCGGCAGTGCCTGTACTTCGGCCTCGCTGGAGCCCAGTTACGTCCTCCGAGCCCTTGGAAATAGCGACGAGAGCGCTCACAGCAGTATCCGCTTTGGTATCGGCCGTTTCACCACCGAGGCTGAGATTGACTACGTCCTGAAGGCTGTGCAAGAGCGCGTCACCTTCCTGCGAGAGCTCAGCCCCTTGTGGGAGCTGGTGCAGGAGGGTATCGACCTGAACACCATCCAGTGGAGCCAGCACTAAAAGCAGATATCAACCTTGCGATGTGTGAAGCTCCCTAGGGACGTTCGTTATCCTGGGGGAAAAGGAGTTGGGGATTATCGGCGGAGGTCGACCGACTGGGGGCGGCCCAGTTGTGTCTGTACAGCACTGTAACAACAAGATACCTCTCTTTCTCTTGGGCTGTGGGGATGATGTGGGAGTCATGGTCAAAGGATGGAATTCCAATGCACGGGACCTGGGCTCAGTTCGGATTAACACGAGAATCTCCTCCGTATCCACGCAGCTAGCACTTGGGACGTTGTTCATCCACAGGTCGTGGATGACAGTCCAGCCAGTGTCCATCATGGACGGCACTTGACAGAATGAAGCATGACCATTCACTGTGTCGCGTTATGACAGCGTCTTTAGTAGCACTTCGTACATGTGCTCGTCCATGATTTCCTGCATAAACTGCCGAACAGCCGAATGTTGCGCGTCTCTCAAGGATGGAAACTTCCATCACGGATGGAGACATGTGCAACAACAATCAGGGCGATTGTATCATATTACGTTGCCTTCCCCACCACCGTCTTAATTTCCCGTCACTACTGTACAAACTACTGTGCATCCGAGACTCGAGTGACGTTGAGCACGTTGCGCCTGAGTGTGCAATAGCGGGTGTAAGAACGTGGACGAATTAGTTGACGTCATTAACCCAGCTCGCCCTTACGCCACACCCCACCACGGTGCAAGTCACAGCCGTTTCCATGGAGCCTCTTGATGGATCTTGATGAGCATCATGACATCATTTGGCTTTTGACAGCTGCCGCCTGGTGCTAGAACCATTGTTCGTCACTGGGATGTTGCACGCTCTTGCCTCGTCAAGAATGCCTCCGCCATAGGTATAAAGCTGGCTGTTCCCCGTTCTATACCAAACCTTTCTTTCAATACAACACCATCCAAAGCATCAAGACCTGAAAACCACACACCAACCACTTCACCAAACACTTCCAAAAGTTCATACCTTAACCCCAATCATCCATCATGTCTGCCCCCAACGACAAGCCCTCGACCCTCCAGTCGTACGTCGACTCGGCCACCGGCACCCTCCAGAGCGCCCTCGGGAGCATCACTGGCAGCACCGGCGACAAGACTGAAGGCGAGGCCCGCAAGGACAAGGCCGAGCTCGAGAACGAAGCCTCTCACGCGGCCGTCAAGGTCCCCGGCGGCACCGTCTCGACCTCTGGCGTTGCCCGCGACGACCCCAACCGCACCGAGGGATCCTGGAACCAGACCGTGGGCGCCGCGAAAGAGACTGTTGGTGGCCTCATCGGCAACCAGGTACGTTAAATCCAGTCAAGTTAAGTCATCCAGATGCTAACAAACACTTCAGTCCCTTAAGAACGCTGGCCGTCAGCAGAACCTCGAGGGTCAGCAGCAGGAGGCTCGTGGCCAGCTGAGCGACCTTGGCTCTGGCATCGGCGACCGTGTCCAGGGCACTCTCGGCGGTGCCGTTGCCGGACTCACAGGTGACAAGGAAGGCCAGGCTCACTACAACTCGCTCCATGACGAAGGCAAGACGAAGCAGCGTGGCGTGGAGGCCGACCTTCAGAAACAGGCCGAGGCAGAGCACAAACAGTAAAGCATTCCCGAAAGAATGTCGTGCGGCAGTGCTAGAAAGCCCACGGGGGGACTCGCAGGCGACGATGTTGATTTGATACCCTAAAACGCGGAACGAATGGATGGCGAGGATGTACATTATGATAAAGATATGCTTATTCAAAGCACTATTGTACTAGCACTTGCATTTCATGGTGATGTCGTGGTTTGACATAAGACTTGTTTGATATCGTAGTCGGTTCATGCCTTTCATGTTAGCTTTCTGTTTGGTGAAGTAGTCGTCTTGCAGTGACATATTCAAATCATTCTTCTGCCCCTTTCTTCCTTCTTCCCATCCTGCCCTTTCTCCTCCTTCTGAACCACCACGCTGCCCCTATTACAAGCGGCAGGCCCAATCCCAAGCCCACACCCGTTCCAATGGCGATGTTGTGCTTGTCGTCGCCATCGTGTTCTGAGTCCGACCCAGAGTCCCCTCCCGGCGAGTCTCCTCCGGGTGAACCGCCATCCGTCTCATCGGAGCCGTCTCCTTCTTCAACGACCCGAAACAAACCCTCGTATCCTACTCGCGGCCCGCTCTCTCCCTCTGGCACGAGTATCAGTTCGTACCGTGCATTAGGGACGTGGTCTAGCGGCGCCGGCACGTCCTTCCAGTCGAACCGATCCCGCGTCAAGCCATCTAGGACCCATGATTCAGCATTGTGTGCGTGTCTCTTGCCCCAGCGGGTTGCTCATATCGGAGACTTGGACTTACTCGCGATGGTGCTCCGGATGGAGAAGACGCCGTCGCCGGTTTCGTTGAAGAACCGGGCCTGCAGACTGAGCGGGTAATGTTCCTCCGACACGCCGGCCCAGCGGAGTTTGGCAGTGTCGCCGCGCGCGAGACGGCCAGTCGTGAGGCCAAGCGTCGATGTCGAGGCGGCGAGCGCAACCAAGTAGGCTATTGCAACGACAAGCTCACAGTACATGGTGCGAGAATGCGCTCATGCACAAACCGAATGGCCCACGACAAGGTCGTCGAATTGTGGAAGAGCGCATATGCTCGTTCTAAAAGGCACATTCTTCCCCTCCTCTGCCTCGCCAGATAACCACCTGCCCAGTTGGCTTGGCTTAACTCCGTTACGTGACCCGCGAGCGAGGAAAGCCCTGGATCAAGTATACGCCGCTTACCTGCATCAATGGCTGGCGCCCAGGGCTGAACAACTGATATAGGCATGGTTATTCGTTTAGCTCTAGGCTGTGTACTTTGGACAGGGCTTGTGGAATGCGACTTCGGGTTGACGTCCCATTTGGTCGCTTCTCGCCGTGGGTTAACTTACAGGGGCAGGGGGGTGTCGTATTTTGCCAGATCCATGGCGGAATCAACTCAAAGGAGACCTCTCAGTGGGAGAAACCGAGACAAGCAAGACAATGAATGCAATGGAGTGGCTCATCAATACGAACAATTCAATCATCAAATACACTCTGGTTTTCTATCAACCGGCCAACCCTTGCGCAACTTCACGCGTTGCGCTGTAGATCTTGTTGTAAAAAGCATCTTCTTTTAACTGTTCCTCCGCAATCAACCAACATTGCAGTCGCTAGATCCACCGTCTTCACAAAACCCGCCAAAAATGAATCCCATTCAAAAATAAACGACGCAAACCAATAAAAACCAAACGTAAGTAGACATCAAAAGCCTTGTGAGTGAAAATCGGCAACCCGGGCCGGCGGTATCGAAATACAACGGGTGGCAGCCCAAACGACTGCCTGAGAATAAGATGAAAGGGAAATGGGTCATGGTCCGGGAGCTCTGGCTAGACCCCAGGCCATGACTAAGTATCTGCAGTTGGAAAACTAAGGATTAGGTACATGAGTTCGTAAGCGGAATAAGTCGTCGTCGAAGCGGCAGCTGAGCATCTGCAGGTGGTAGATCGGGTCGTAAACATGGATTCTTTAAGCCATTGAAGACTTCTTTCGCCTGCTGAACATCTTGGACAGGCTGCTCCCCTCCTCCTGTCGGGGGGGAGGTGGCGCAACGGGTTCTGGCGGTGGCTCCGAGTCACGAAGGAAGGCCGCCAGGTCAGAGGTGCGGCTGACATTTGACACAGCTTCTCGGGGCTCGAACCTCTTCATCGGGACACGGCCCATGGACCCGCCCGAAGGAGGCATCGAAGGCCGGGCAGCGGGTTTGTCAATAGGTCCATACTTGTCGTAGCCCGGGGGGATGTTAACCTGGATCGGGATATAACCCTTGCCGCTGCTTCGGCTGCTCAGAGATCGCGAGTCCACGACGGGCGAGTGCGGCGCGTTGCTACTGTGGGCGTTGCTGCTGCTGCGCGTGAACCTGCCGATAAGGCTGGGTGCGCTCGCCTTCTTCTTGGGCATCTTGTGTGAGATCGGGGGGGCGACGGGCTCCGGTGGCGGGTCGTAGTTCTTCAAGAACTCCGCTAGGCTCTCCTCCTTCTTAACCGGGGGCTTGGGAGTCGAGATAAAATCGTCGTCGTCATCTTCATCACTGAAGTCGATTGCGTAAGGATCCTTCACACGCCTGGTCTTGCGTTTGGGCATCATGTCCTCGTCGTCGAACATTTTGCTAGCAGGACCAGACCCGCCCTTGTTCTTCAAGAGAGCAGTATGGGAGTTGACTGAAGAGTGTATTGAAGGCATTGACGTGTCGGTTGCATGTGTCGAAGCTTGACTATATCGGATGTCTGGGATAGTGGCATCCACAGCTTTTCCGCCAACGGCACCTGACATTTCATCCGAGTCGAGAGTGTCTCGGAAGGGGGCAACAGTACGCGGGATACGGTTGTTGGAAGCACCGGGAGGACCTTGTCGGATGAAATCAATCAAATCCGAGTTGCCCGTTCTGCTGCCCTCTGGCAAGGCTTCCCGGGGCATGTAACGATTACGGTTGCTGGTGGAAGAGACGCGGCGAGCTTCAAGGGCAGGGTTGGCAGATGATGATGTTGCGCCAGGTGGATTGCTCCGTAGGGGGGCAGGTCGAGTCTGTCCTTGTCCCGGGGGGCCTGTTGACTTGATGAACTCCGCAAAATCTGCAGTAGATTCGCTAGGAACCCGCGCCTCTCGAGCAGCTCCGGAGCCGCGTGCAGCCTTCGCAGAGGCCATGGTAGGAGAGTGTAGGCCGGTCTTAGACTTGTCATCGCTCAGACCAGTTGCCCGGTGGTGCACCTTGAGTTCGGTAGCGGCCGATGAAGATCGAGATCGGTTGTGACTTCGAGCGTCATCGGTCTTCCAAGATGCCTTCGTAACAACAGGAGTCTGATCCAGAGATCGCTTATGCTAAAATTGATTAATTAGTATATACCAGAAAGGGCGGGGTTTGGATTCACTCACGTCAATATCACGCATGTTCTCGGGTGTCAGCGTGTAAGTAATAGTCTGGTTGCTCTGGATCAGCTCCTCAAAGTTGCGTGCAACATTCTCAGAGCGCGAGGCGTTCTCTTCGGAAGTGCGAACAGCCTTCAAGCGGGACGTGCCTGATGAAGCAGAAGAGCCAGAGGTGTGAATAGGACGAGGAGCAGACGAGCCCACACCAGCGTCATCTTCGTCGTCCCTCGTCTTCGACCGTTCAATAGAGACCATTCCGATGCTGTGAGTCGGGGATGTTGGGACCTTATCACGCGATCCTTGCCAGTTACCCTGGCCACCAGTCTTTCGTGAGATCTCGGCCTGCCTATCTTCAGGCAGAGGGGACGGCGCGCTTGGCGCCCGCAGAATCGTCACCTTAGTTCCAGAGGACGTTTTCCGGTGGGATGACGGCTGAGGCTGAGGGGGGAGCCCAATAAGGGGCTGCGGCCTCCTGCGCTGTACGGGAAGGCTTTCCGGCACGGAATGGGTTAGTGGAGAAGATTGGAAGGTGTTCTTTGTGTTCTGGTCCTTAGGAACATCGTGCTCCGCCTCCTCTTCGGACTCGGATATGGTGGCAGCGCTGGGCATGGATCCCCTCATTCTATCAACAGGGGACCGACTCTTAGGGGGCGCGACCGCCGAGCGAGGCACTGCACCAAGGGTCTTCGGTACGAGCGATTCTTCAGGAGTAGAGTAAACGCTGCTTTGAGCAGACATGTTGATGCTGGCGGGGCGAGCCCGATCAGTCGTATCCACGGATGGCGAGCGAGATCCGCTGGGACTCTTAGGCCCTGTAACATCAATGATTCGAGCCGAATGAACGCTGTTGGATCTCTTCAGCGTGAATGGGCCTCCGGAGTCAGAGAGAGCAGGCGATGCGCTACCGGAAACTGATATCCTGGACGTGGTAAGAATTTCAGCCTTCTCGTAGGCTACCTTTCCCTCTTCTCCTTCGCCAGATACTCGCCGGGATCGGTTGCGGAAGGCTGCAGCGGCTGATGGGTCTGTAACGATTTTCGACAGCCGCTTAGACGTTGAAGCTTTAGATGATGGCTCATCTACTGGCTTGATTTCCTGAGCAACCTTGGTCTCTTCCACCGCCTGGTCGTCCTTGGCAGCTTCCTTCGTGGTTTGTTCTTCAATGACTGCGCTAGTCTCCGCTGGTGCTGTCTCCTTGGATCGCTTTACGACTGGACGATATGGCGAGGCCCCGGGGGTAGGAAGAGAGTTGGATCTCTTACGCCCCGCGAAGTCGGGCGTGTTTGGCTGAGACAAAATGGGAGTTGGGAGTCCAGCAGGACCTCCGAAAGGGATAATCAACAAGCTCTTTGGCCGGCGCCCGCTAGTAGTTTCATCTTCCTCTTCGTCCTCTTCATCCTCGTCATCGCTGTAAGCTGCGAGACCAGGTACTTCGATCTCATACACATCATTATCGCCCATGGGCAGGGCAATCTCTGCGGGCCCAAGCCCAGCGAGATCGGTTTTCTTTTCGTCCTTGTTGGCATCGTTTTCTTCATCGCTATGAGTGGCAATTCGGCCCAGCTCGGTAAGGTTGCTGTCATGCCTCAGATGACCAATGGACGACCTTGAAAAGGGTCGGCCACTCATGTCGAAGGTTGGGGAGCGAATTCTCTTCTTCCAGCCTCTCCATAGTCGTCCCAGAGTTCTGTCGAGAGCAACTCTCTCCATGTCCTGGTCTTCGACGACGATTCGATCAGCAATATCTGTGGGATTCTTGGCCCCTTCGTTGATTTCCTTCTGGAACCTGGTTCGCAACCTGTGGTATGCAGCCTGTCCGGCCACAGTGAGGGTGAGCTCGCCCATGTATTCCAGAACAGACGTCAAAAAGATGGCGACCGCAGGCGAGATGACGGCTGAAATCTGCTCGTCGGCGCCAATCTCCAAGTTCTCTTGCTCCATGTGCAAGTCTTCGTCTTCCTCCTCCATGTCTCCCAGGGACGAGTAGACCATACATCGCAATCGAGTGCGCTTCCAAACCAGCTCGAGGTCCCAGTCGCGGGACGGGTCGCCACCTTGAGGTTGAACGTAATCATCTTCGTCGCCCTCACCGAGATACTCTCGCAATTCCTCGTCGGCGTTGTTTACGGCGTCCTTGGCGAGCTTGGGCTTGAGGACCTCGGCGACAGCTGGTCGCAGGGCGGAAAGTGTCGTGGCTCGGGCAACAGAGAGGAAGTTGAAAAGAAGCTGGTCGAGGAAGTTGTTCACAAGGAGGAGAGCCTCTTGCGACACCAAGGCAGTTTCGCCGGCAGGCTCAATGCCATGCTGATCGTACCAGGTCTCAGCATGGCTGTCATGGTCGTTGGTGACAATCTGAGAGGCAGCGGAGGCGGCAATGAAGGCCGCCTCTGGTGACACGGATAAAGGGGGCGACATCAGGCTGAGGGCGATTGTAGAAGGTCTGTCGCTGGACATGCTCTGTGTCCTTGACCTTATACCGCGGGCGGGAGGAACGATGCCGGACGAAGGTCGCGACATGGTCACCTCGGGGATCGGGGTTGTCATGGTGGCTTCTATATGCGGGTAGACCTCCGCAGGTCTCCCAGTGCGAAATGTACGACGGGAGCGATCGCTGGCGAGTAATTCTTTGGTCGGCTTGTACGAAGTGAGCCGGAGGGTTCCCGGACAAGCGCAGGCGCGGGTTCGGGGGTCGAGGTTTCTCTGCGAGTTGGCGAAGAGGTGGCGAGGGCACTGTACACGGTGGCTGCGCGGCAAGTCGCTTGGTGGACGGGTGGTTGCTGGTTGCTATTAGTGGACTATGCCAGCAGAAAGAAGGCTGAAACGGCAAGATGAGGGTCGCATTGTTCAGGGCTGTGTATGGCTGTATAACTGGATGGCTGTCTGGCGTACGGAAGCAGGACGGATGCCGGGAACGGAGCGAAGCTCATGCGTAACCACGACTCGCAGATGGTGCGACCATTGAGACACAGCAGATGCTGGACCACGCGAGCTCAAGACGTCACCAAGATCTCTGGGGCGTGCCAATCACGGTATTGCCTCGTAGGAGAGGATTGCGACGTGCGTCTTGGGCGTGCGTATGTCCGTGTACGTTGTGTACGTCCGTATTGGTGATTGCGCGTGCGTTGGACAGCCACCAGAGAGCACAAAACCAAAGCACAAAGCACCCGGGCGGATGCGCGGATGCAGGAATGATGGGTTGAGGGATACTGGGGAGGGATAGACAATTGTGAACGCACCTATTACAATGACGGCGAAAAGAAGCAACGCCGCCTGAATTTCGTCGACGCGCCGCAAAAGCAAACAAGCACACCAAGGGGCGGACACGATGAAGATGAAAGGTTAGAATAGAATGGGTGAAGCGAAAGACGGCTCGCCGGCGGTCTCCTCGAGGAGCAGGCGGTTGACCTCGTTTCGCTCGCCCCCTGGCTCGTCGGGTTTGGTAAGGTCGTCGACTGGCAAGAGAACGGAGAACGGTGGAGTTGGTGGGATTGGGATTAGGATTGGATCTCCTCCACTCGTGGCCCGTAGTCTGGTCTGTGTCCGTCCGTGGCCCCCTTGATCCCCGTGTCTGAGCTTCTGTAGTGGGTGTCTGTCTCTCTTCAAGGACCTTCTAGTTCACACACTGTCGTGGAGTCGGCGTGGGCTCCCGCTGGCTGGTCAATGGATCCTCTGTGTGGTTGCAGTGGGCAAGGAGACGACGGAAGGTGTGGGATTGCACCGGGCCCTCCCTACGAGGCCCAGAAGAGGGTTAGTCCCTGACGGGGATAATCGAAGCGCGATGCACTCTGGTGGATGAATGGGATGTTTCCAGTCCCGCGGCCAGGGTAGGATAGCTGCAACTGGGCCACAGTGCCAGGAGCGGGGCCGCTGTGTCTCCCTGTGTCTCCGTTCCTGGACAAGGGCTGCAGGCTCGAGTCAGGGCAGTTACCGATAGTGTCGTTTCCAACAGGGTTCGCTCGCAACCGGGATGGGTGGACTGGGCCAACTCGAATCAGGAGTTTCGGCGGTGTTGTGCGTTGATTGCGATGCGATTCAGCTGCAGCGTGGGGATCGTCGTGTCGGAACCAGCGAGTTCTTACCTCAGGCTGCCGGTAGTGCCTACAGCCGGGTGCCTAGGTACTAGGTAAGGTACGCATTAGGGTGCAGCAACGCACAGTGCCATGCAGTTCAGCTATTGATGTTTGCCAATGCGGCGTCGACACTATCGCCGCTATTGTCTCTACCGGTTGCACCACCTGAATGGCAGATCAAAGCGCGGGTCGCCCCGGTCGTTTTGGCTCGCCGGTGTGTGCTGCACCGTCTGAATAGTCTCGCCATTGAGGACCGACGCTTGTGGTGTTTAGAGCATATGCATATTCGTACAGTGTGGCTTCGCCTGCCCCACACAGTTCACCTCTGGTTTCTTCAAGATCCGTGCAGGAGGCTTCATCCGTTCGTCCACCCATTTCTAGCTTCTTCGCACCGACCGTCGCCTTTTCTCGGACTGTCAGGCGATTTTTGACAGGCGTACACGGACCAAACGAGGCTTTTAGGCAGCTTTTCCTTTCCTTCATGCTAGCTTTTTTTGCTTCTTCTGGATTCTTCTTCTCCATCTACAAACATGCCATTCCATCTTCTTAGGGTCTAATCCCAGCTACTTCTCTAAGCGACCCCATCGTGCTGAGACGGTACGGAGTAGATGAATCCAACAATGCTCCGTTCCCACGGTACGGTTACATCCTGGACGGGCGGGCTCCCCTGGCCGGGGTTCGTCAACTCTACGGCCCACCCGGACGGCCACGGCCGCGGCAGGATTCATCTGCATCCCCTCCTTTCTTTCAACATTGTACATAGCACCACACGCCCTGAGCACTGGTCCGCTTGTACATCCCATGTATCGAGCATGTGTGCCACGAGCGCCTGGGCTGAGTCGACTGACCGCTTGGTTGGTCGGTTGTTTGATTGAAGCCTCGCACAGACTAACGCCGTCGAGCGCCGCGCTCGCCAGTTCTCGCATCGGCGAGCCAAGACCACCCGCGGCGTGGCAGAACTCTCCTTCCAGCCCCGGAGCCCAGTCCGTGATCTACTCCACAAGCCACGCGGAAGCAATGGAAATGGAATGCTAGCCACGGCCCACCTGAAAGGCAGACGGGGGGACAAGCTCCGCTAGGCCAGAAGTGCCAGGTGCGGACGGGAGGAGGAAGCGGATATGAGCAGTCGGGCACGCAGTCCGGCCTCTTGCGTTGCGGACGCTTGTGGGCACTTGTTGGGCTTGCTACCTCGGGTTGTACGTCGGTCGTTGCCCGGTGGCCATGAGAGCGCAAGAATGAGCCGCCCGGTTGTCTGCATAATGGAATGGAGGCGAATCCCACACGCAACAACGGCACTTCTGCGGCACAGTGCTATGGGTAAATCGTCGCTCAATGTTCCTTGGGAGGGTTGTGCTGCCTGCACGTAAGTTACCAAACATGGCCTAGTTGCCCAGCACCTTACCCAAGCAATCCGTCAGGGGCTCGGCCGAACCACCATGATAGTGCTCGTCGACTACAGTGGCTCCGCTATCTCGATGGCGGCGAGCGATACAGGAATTATTCCCATCCAACATATGCAGGTTGCTATCTAACCTACAGACATCGTACCTGCATAATCTTTGTCCGCCATTGGTGTCTCAACCACCACGACCGTCTGCACTGGTGGCGCTGCCATGACGGCCCAGAGGTGATGGACCGAGATGATCCGCAGCGAAGTGGAGGACGGAACCGGAGATTGGTTGGCCGCAGTTTAGTCTGGGCCGTAACACAGCCATCTCCAAGGCAATGATGACTCCCGTCCCGTCCAGTCGGGATAGGCATATATCGTCAGGTTGCACCAGTCCTCGTGGGCTGACACCTCGCCTCCTCCAGGTCTTCCTCCACACCCAAGGGTTCTTCCTCTAGATCTTGGGTGGCGGCCACCGAAAGTCAGATCGGCGATGCCGCTTAATTGACTCTCATGCAGCGCCCGTCCCTTCGACAGGAGCAAGTGATTCGGCTTAGATTGCCCATGGCCAGGTTGCTTAATCTGCGATCCTGCACGACTGGTCACAGGTCGGGTATTTTCCCAGTGCCGGATAACGGAGTCGCTTCCTTGTACGTGATGTCTCCCCGTCCCGACGGGTCAGAGTACAGCACAACTGCTTGATGCGCCGACACACGGTGTGTTCATCGAAGGATTGTGTCTCAGACACTATGATGCTAATTCCGAAGGTCTCACCTGGGCCAACCGCCGCAGCTGAACAACGGCGATGTTTGGTTGGCTGTGAGTTGGCACATCATCTTCGCCCTTTCGTCACCCGATCGCCGTTCAGCTCTCCACTTGCTTCCCCTCCGGCTTCTCATTTCTACACCACTACGTACAATATCCACTTCTAGAACAGTGGACACATGTAAATTGCCCGCAGCCAGTCACTGTTCTGAATCGGGTGGGCTAGTGGAGATGATGCCACCACACTAACTGGCGGGACTGATGCAAGGTCTTTATCCAGAGGCAAGGGTGCCCCAGCCTCGCCGTGGCCAACACTGAGTTGACGTGCGTGGAACTCTTGGGACCCTTGAATTGTCACGACGAAGTGGGAGGACTCACGGTCTGTTGAGCACCAACTTTACTTTACTGGTTTGTTTGTCCATGCAAGCTTCCGTCTGTTCTCAACCAAAGCCCCCATTTCAACGTGCCTATTCCAGCGCATGGATGACTCTCCACGGTCCCGCCCGACGGTTCACCCGAGACAAAGGTTGGGCAGCGGTAATCCTTGTTGCTAAGGAACAAAGGACAGAAATATGCGTCAGGGAGGGAGGTCTCAGAACATCTGTCTTTTGTAGCAGTGATGGAGACAGCCATTGTGACGGACAGTAGTCCTTCAATAACAGAAGGCTGAAGGATTTTGGAGAGGCAGCGCATCACCCCTACGTGTTGATCGGCCTCCGGGCCTGGCGCATGAATGGTCACATACTTCCTGCAGGCCACATCCATACGCAATTGCTACGTGTTTTGGTATTGTGGTCCGCGCCTTGAACAGATGCCGACATTACAGCTTTGCTCGCCGTGGCCCCCACCCTAGGCTTACCATGCTCTTTGCTTTTGATCCTTCAATCCTTGCTCTCAGCTTTTCTTCTTGGGCAACAAGCAATCGATGTGATTCTCAACGTATGGCTTTGCTTCGTGGCCTCTAGTCGTCGAGTCCTCTTTTCTGGGTATTGTCTTATTTGAGTACACTTGCAAGAGTGAGGTTGATGTTTGAACCTGGATGACAAACTGAACATCTAACACACTATTTACGGTTTGACAACACGACAATAACCCAATGCCCAATCAGATACCAAATGATGCTCATCACTAACATCTACGCGTAATTTCGTGCACGGAGTTTGGCCTAAGCTACATCTTCACATGTTGGGATTGGAGGGGATGAGGGGAGTTGTATTCGGCAACAGCTGGCAACCCAGTTAATGGTGGGCGATTGCGAACAAAAAGCACACCATTCATAAAGAGCTACAGAGTCAGTAGCTTGGTTTCGAGGCTCTAATTACAATTAATATTGTTCGACCTGCGAACGTGCGCTTCCAGCACCGTTTCCTTCGCCCTCGTGTAAGTGGCAACGTGGCCACGGACACTGGCCCATTCATCCAACAATCATTAACTTGTCTCCCCGACACAACCCACAATCAACGCCTCCTGCATGACATGTCTGGACTGATCACTGGTGATAGGCGGTTCAACCGTCTTCTGGTATGCATCCAGGTCCTGGGTCCCGGTCCCAAGTGACTCGTGTAAGCTCGGACATTTGATGATGCCTTCAGCCTGGAAAGCGTTTTCATCTCAAAAGACTGACTAGGCGACCGAAAGACTGGCTTCCTTCGCTTAGTCCAACCCGTAGACTGACTGGGTCCATGTTCTCATCCGAGTCGAGGAGCTGAGCTCGCAAGTCGTCCATTCAGGCCCCTCTGTAGCCTTGGCCACATCTATTAGCTAAAGGCATCGCAGGAAATGGGTCACAATCACACCTTTGCTTTCAGTTCCCCTACAAACGGCGCATGGCATGTTGCCTTGCCTCACTCCCTGAAAGTTGGGACCGGTTGGACACACCCCCGTCATTTCGGCAATGGGACAGTAGGAGAGGATTTGGTCTCGCAAATACTGGCATTCTGGACATTGGACCGACTCGCCGATGCACATGTTGTTTATTGAACTGGAGATGAGGAGAAGCTGTGGAATGTGCGATATTTTGGAACGGGTTGTTGGAATTATGTGGATGATCAATTGCTGGATGGGAAGGACGTGTATATACAGCGAGAACAGAGAGAGGACATGAGCCACTGACCTTAATAAATGAGCAGAAGAGGGGATTCATATTGGCCATGTTCACCAAAACACTGTCCCTTGAACAGTCAGTCTAGCACAGGCTGGGGGATGAGTCCTGAAACTGGATGACATGGTGACAACTGCCATTCTAGATCATTTCCCTGACAGCCTCACCGGAATTCAGTCCGTGCGGTTGAAATTACGCCTGGAAATTTCCACGATGACTTCATAGAGCCAGGGGTTGAGCCCGCGATATCGTGCGCCTCAACTTGTTCGTCAAGCCTCTGGAGGGTTGTTCTTTGTTTAACAAACTAGTCTCCTGCTAGGCCGTAGACTTCCACGTTTCAGGAAATGGCCACGCTATAAAGGCGTGGCAGCAGGGGTTAGACCCTGGGGCGTTTTCAGGGAGAAACATTGAGAAGTGACAGAATCTTCAAATAGAACACTAGAACGTATTTCTTGGCGAATTATGCCCCTTCTGCGTACGAAATGACAAGGGATTCTCAGCCGACATGGGAGCAACGATGCTAAAAGCTCCGGGACTCTGAATTTGGGCGTTGGAGGCGTCGCTGTGGTACAAGGATGCGTATTTAGTGGTTATGAAGAACATCCTAGATGGTGGCATGTGTTCTTGGATCAGTGATTAGCGAAGGCTTGGCAAAACAATCGCTGGACTTTTCGCTTCTAAAAGTCGAAATGGAGGAGATTGCGCTGAGCCGGTGAGGGGAATTTGGAGCGCCTGATTGGAAGATGCCAGCCATAGTTGTGTTCGCTCTGACAGGCTCCGATTGCCTTGTTGTTTGTTTCATTGTCACAATAGCGTGAATCACTGCTGGCGCGCCCTCAACCGCAGACGATGCACGATTTTTATTCATCTGTGCATATTTTCTAGTAATCAACTTCTGCTTTGGCTGACCACTTCATCTCTCGTACACTCTCTTCACCACTCCGGAGGATGAGGTTCCCGTCAGTGACAGTCCCCAGAGGACTTCTGCTTCCCTTTCTCGTCGTCACTCTCTTCGTTACCCAACTTGGACTCTCTTTGAGCGACCTGCCGTCCGTCAAGTTAATGCAGGACATTGTCTGCAAGCGCCACTACAATGTGACGACTGACGAGCTGCTCCCGGAAGAAGATTGTCGCATGCAGGCTGTGCAGCAGGAGCTCAACGTCATCTTCATGGGCATTCTGGTTTCAGCTACGCTTGGAGGCAAGTACAAAGAAAACTCCGTGGCTTGGCTTTTGGGGCAGCGGAAATGACCGAATCTGACTCGTCACCAGGTGCGCTCGTCTCATTCCCGTTGGGCGTCCTTGCAGACAGGGTCGGCCGCGTCCCTGTTCTCACCATGAGTATCCTCAGCATGTGTCTCTCGCAGGCCTACGTCATGTACGTCTGCTGGCAGTGGAAATCTCTACCTTCCAGAGCAGTCTGGGGTCTCGGGGTGCTTCTGTTACTCGGAGGTGGCCGAAGTGTTGCGGAGGCCATGGTCTTCACTATCCTCTCAGATGTGGTGCCTGGTGCCAAAAGGTCAGTTCGAGTTGAGTCTTCCGTGGGAACATCGAGCTAAGAATTTACGCGATGCAGGGCAAATTGGTTTCAATGTGTTGTTGCCGCTATCCTCTCTGCACAGTTACTGGGTCCTGTCATAGCAGGAAGAATCATACCATCCTCGATATGGACGCCGCTGTTCCTCTCACTGGGGCTTGTGTTTGCTGGAGGATTCACCCTCGCCATTTTCACGCCAGAGACATTGCCCCCTAAACTGGACAAAGGGCCTTTCAACCCCGGGGGTTCGAAAGCGACCTCTTCTACACTACAAACCCTCAAACTTGTCTTCTCAGCACCGACTATATGGTATATCCCTGGGGCGGCGTTGACAATACCGCTCGCAACCATACAGTCGGATCTCCTTTTACGCCTGATGCCGATCCAGTTTGACTGGTCCCTTCGCCATTCTGCGATTCTGATATCTCTGAGGAGTTTAATTACCCTCATCACGCTGTGTCTAGTACTTCCCGGGATCACCGTTCTCTGCAACAAGTTCGCCAGCGGCAAGTCACATCGCCTTGATCATGTGCTCGCCCGCGGCAGCGCCCTGCTATTTGTTGCCGGATCTCTGTGCCTGATGATGATCACCAACGAAACATTAATCATCGCGGGTCTCACCATTTCGGCACTGGGGTCGGGCTTACCCACGCTCTGCAGAGCAATGCTGGTGAGCTCTTTGAGAGGCGAGAGAACCGGGAGTATTTTCGGCATGTTGGCTGTGGGAGAGGTGATGGGGTTCCTAGCTTTCGAGCTGAGCATGGGGACTCTATTTGGCGTTGGGCTTCGGACGTGGATGGCGTTGCCGTTCTGCCTGGGGATGGTCTTTGCGTTGGGGATTAGCCTGACGACGTGGAGGGCTCCGGTTCCGCAACTGAAGAGCATGAGGAGCTAGGGACATGAGACATGACAATATATTTAGAGTCCCAAAGGAATACGCTTCTCTCTTTGGCGTTATACCACCACTTGGACACGGAGAGTCGCAACTTTAACTTGGGAATTGTTTACCTCAATCGGGCCGAGATTTTGATCCTCTGACTGCCTGGCTATCTACAAAGTACTTGATAATGACCATATATCGGCAAGATGCTTGTAGTCGTCGTCTTTAAATGTCATTGCCATGATTTAGGCGGCATAGATGCGGCAAACCAGGACCTTCTACGTGTCCCAGCAAGCTCCGTAAGCGGTTGCCTCATAACTCATCTGCTACCACAACTGACGAACCGTACCGTGTCAGCTGCTCCACAGGGCCAGACCGCTTAAATGTCTGTATCCAAATTGGAAAGGCGGCAAGTTGACGTGGCTGCGTCCCGTGTGTGCTAGTATTGATCGGCAGAAGCGGCCCAAGCATGTCTCAGAAGAAAAGAAAAGAAAGGCGCCGAAATTACCACCCTAGGGGCCTGGATCAACCAGTGACAGCCATAGACGAGACAGCAAGCGCTGGGCATGTATGGTACATAATTCTTTGGCTGTTTTCGTTGAAGTGGCACTGTATTCCTTGTTGGGGCGGTGTTTTTTGTCTCACCCGAGGCCGGGTGATAAGGGACAACCCTCGAGCGATGATGCAACAATTCTCCCGCGTTTGTCATGCACCTACCGAGTTACTGCCGCTCGCTGACCTCACCTACCGAAAGCCGCCAGACTGTGTGCGACGTTGGCTTGGAAATACGGATTTCCATCTTGCCAACACTTTCATTTGATGAATATTATCCCCTCCTCGTGAAACACGGGCGTCGCATTACAGGAACTTCTTCGGTGTTGCTGCTGCTGGCGGTGTAACCTCGTCCACTCAGCCAGGTCTTGACAGCCAGAGCTTTATCTCCGACCGTTGTAGAGTCATTGTTTGAACTCGACTCAATTCTCATCTCAGGCGGCTCAAGATGACGCTTATCAAGATCGAAACAGAGGAAGCTCTTCGTCGCACCATCTATTCAACCCCGATCATCGATCACCACGCTCATCCACTCCTCAATTCAGGCTCCATCACCAAGTACCCTCTCTTATCAATCTCGACTGAGGCTCATGGCGACGCCATCAATGCCACCCAGACTAGCTTGGCGCATATCCGAGCTGTCAAGCAACTTTCTGCTATCCTCGGCTGTGACGCCACGTGGGAGGCAGTCTCCGCGGCTCTGGAGTCAAAGCAGGCGGGAGACTACGATGCATGGGTGAGAAGATGTCTCTCTGGAATCGAAAGCATCCTTGTGGACGATGGCTTCAGTAACGCGGCAGAGGTTGAGCGATACAACCACTTTGACAACTTTACGAGAAGCCCGAGCAAACGCATTGTCCGCATCGAGCATGTCGCTGCGGAAATAATCGACCAGACAGGCTCCAAATTCAAGAATGCCAACGACGCCTTCAGAGCCGTCATTGAGGGCTTCGACAAAGCGATTCTGCACAGCATCGAAGACCCGGAGGTGGTTGGGTTCAAGTCGGTCATCTGCTACCGGACCGGCCTAGACATACCCAGAAAGATGGATATAAGGGCCGCAAGCGAGGCCTTCTTCCGAATCTTTGAACAGAGAGAGGCAGGCATTGTGAAGAAGTTCACCAGGGTGGACCACCCTGGCCTCAATGAGCTATTCGTCCACCACCTGGCAACGTTGATTCGGGACAGCCGAAGTCCTCATAAAAAGCCCATCCAGTTCCATACTGGGCTTGGGGACAACGAGATAACCCTCACCAAGTCCTCTCCCGCGCACCTCCAGGAGTTCATCCGAGAGTACTCGACAGTTCCTATTGTTCTCTTACACGCCAGCTACCCTTACATGCGCGAGGCCGGTTACCTGGCAACGGTCTATGCCAATGTCTATGCCGACATTGGCGAAGTCTTTCCCGCAGTCAGCCGGGATGGTCAGGATGCGGTGATTCGGCAGGTATTGGAACTCTGTCCATATTCCAAGATCCTCTGGAGTACCGATGGGCACTGGTTCCCCGAGACATATCTTCTGGCGGTGGAACAGGTGCGAGAGGTCCTTCACAGCGTTCTCTCCGACTATGTGCACAAGGGGGACTTGACATGGACGCAGGGAGCTCACTTGGTTGAGGATATTTTCTTCAACAACTCTAACAAGCTCTATAAGCTTGGCTTGGACTTGCGACCTCTGATCCCCAAGGCTGGGACTGATGCCGTGGTTTCTGGATCTGGAAACCTCCAGGCCTTGACCAAGTTCCTCAAAGACAACGAGCAGCCTCGCTTCTTGCGAGTTTACTGGAACGATATGACGGCAATGCCGCGGATGAGAGCCATTCCGATCCGGCGGGTCTGGTCGATGCTGCGCAGTGGCGAGGAGTTCTCCTTTGGAGTGGCCAAGGCCAGTCTCGGCTTGCTCCAGAATGATGTGCCCGCGCCTGGTGTTTCGTCGGCTGGAGAGTACAGACTGCACCCCGACCTAGGGACGCTTCGTCCTGGCCCGCGAAAGGGACATGTCACCGCGAATGGGGACTTTAAGGAGAAAGATGGCTCTGCCGTGTCGATATGTCCACGAACCCTCCTCAAAAGAACGTTGGAAAAGGCAGCCCGGAATGGATTGGCATTCATCCTCGGGTTTGAGGTTGAGCTGGTCTTGATGCGGCGCATGGAGGTCGGGGATAAGTACAAGTCATTGGATGGAGATGGACATGCATGGTCCACCGGGAGGGCAATGGAACATGAGGGGGCAGCCGCAGTTCTTGAAGACGCGATAGAACAACTCGATGCGGCCGGCGTCTACATTGACATGATGCATCCGGAGAGCGCAGACGGGCAGTATGAAGTGATTCTCCCCAAGGCACCAGCCCTAGAGGCCGTGGATACACTGCTATACGCAAGGGACGTCCTCAGCAACTACGCTACGGCGAAGGGATTCAAGATGACCCTCCATCCGAAGCCATTCGCAATGGCATGTGGCACGGCGGCTCACGTCCACATGTCCATCTCGACGCCAAACGGGTCTGACAAGGATGTCTACGAGCCGTTTTACGCAGGGATCCTCAAGCATCTCCGAGCTGTTGCGGCTTTCACGTACAGCAGCTCGGCCAGTTACGAACGTGTGCAGGACGGGTGCTGGGCCGGAGGAACCTGGGTTGCATGGGGCACGCAGAACCGCGAGACGCCACTGCGGAAGATTGAGGGGAGCCACTGGGAGATGAAGTGCATGGACGGCATGGCCAACCCATACCTGGCGTTGTCAGCGGTGTTTCTGGCAGGTATCGAGGGCGTCGCGAGACAGGAGAAGCTGGTATGGGTGGACTGCGAGGATGACCCAGCGACGCTGTCGGCCGATGATCGGGTTCGGCTCAACGTGCAAACGAGGTTGCCCAGGAGCATTGGCGAGGCGCTCAAGGCGCTTCAGGATGACGGTGAAATGTGCGAGCTGCTGGGGCGAGACCTCGTAGGGCGCTATGTGGCTGTCAAGATGGCTGAGACGAAGATGCTTGAGTCGATGGCAACGGACGAGATCCGCAGTCAATGGGTCATGGAGCGATACTGATAGGACACGGGGACTCAATCCTTGCAGGTATTCCATTAGAGGAGGATTAATGGGGTGAATACAAGAAAGCAGCAATGTGCGAGTATGTGTATAGGACTCACCCGCAGATCGTGCTGTCAAGTCTGGCCAACCACGGTGGTCCTAGACCTGGAGTAATATATCGACTGCAGAAGAGGAACTGACAAGTGAGCATAGTATGCAGCTAGATTGCTAGACCAAGCCATGAAGTGACAGGTTGTAAGACAGTGTGACGAGCCTGGACATTGCCAATTGGCCGAGCCTCGTCGTCTGAGCTTGAGACCACCAAACAGCTCCTCCCTCCCAACCTACCCAGGTACGTAGGTAAGTACCTACACTATGATAACCGAGCTTGAGGAGGCTTGCTCGAAGGGCGCTAGGGAGCGGGTTGGAATCAGCGGGCGAATGTTGATGTTGTGATGATGTGCTCATGTGTGTATTTCTGCAAGGGGCAGGATGGATGGGTTGGTGATCCAGAGACAATTAGACTTCTGGGATGATCTGATCGTGTACTATACTTCGTCTATGTCGCAGCTCGGTCGACGGCCATTTCTTCGGAAAGTGTAAGTGAGGCGATTTCCGCATTTTAGTCTCTTTTCTTTCGTCTCTTCATTCCTTTTGCTGTCTCGCCTGCCTTGTGCGCCTGCAGACTTGTCTGTCATTGCATGGGATGGGTTGGATTGGACTTGGACTGATGCAGTGCAGTGCAGCGTGCATTGCTTTTGACGGTGCCTATCTTGTCACCTTGCAGCAGATTGTCGTCTTGGGCTTGGCTTGTTCATGTTGATCTTTGGCCGTCAACGCGGGAGGATGTATCACATCGCCGGGGGAAGAACTGTCGAGCGTCTTTGGAGGATCAGGATGGACTCTTGCAACTGTCCAATCATACCGACCTAGACAACTTGAATCGCCAAGATCGAAATCGCACACGCCAGCCATCTGTATATAGGGTATACTATAGGTTCAGACGGCGCTTTATCTGGGATGTTAAGCACATGGGAAATGCATGTCGAGAAATGCACCAAGGCAGCTGAATCCCGTCTTGGCCGGGCGTTTTGCGCCGGCCCCGCCCACGGTCTGATGTCGCATCGGGACTGGTGCAGGGCCTAGAAGGGCCTATAGGCGACGTGAAGTGCCCTAAACTTGGCCCCTGGACCACCTGGAACTTGTGTCCTGGGGTGGTCCCGGGGGGCGGATGGGCGAAAAAGTTGCCCATCTCCGAGCGGGAGCGCCACGCACTCGATAGCGTCAATTGTCGATGGTGTCAATGGTTCCATGATGCCAATGGTGGTCCATAATGCCAATCGTCGTTCTGGCGTGCAGGATAAGCTGCGCAATCCGCTGCGAGGAGCCCACTCAGCAACGCTGAATGGGGCCTCGCATTGGGTGGACTGGGTGGATTGGCCGCTAGCTGGGATGCCAAGACAGCCCTGTGGATGTTTCTCCTCAAATTCGACCAAGACTCGACGGCTGTTTTCGACCGTCTCTCCGACCATCATTGTCTATTTGGTAGCGAGGCGAGGGCGATGCAGGCGAGGACGGCAGCCCGGGGAGATGGCAGCATCTCCGGAAGTGTCCCGTGGTCGGTAGCGATTCGCGATTCGTGTTGAAGGAGGTTTTGGATCGTATTGGAATCCGCGTTTCGCCATAACGAAAGCGAGGTGAGCTAAAAACTAAGGTAATTTGCCCCATACCTGAACGGTACAAGGGGTAGATCCAGTACGGCAGGTTCATCTCCTCTCCAGGGCCATCAGCATTGACGACGCGAGTCCGTCCCACTCTGGCCGTATCCCACTGCCATTGTCACCTTAGCACCCGCGGCACAGCGCCAATTGTCTGCATGCTCCCACTTGGCGAAGCACCGCTACCGCCAGACTGGACGGAAAATCGCATTCACATCGCCCTTACCAGCTCCTCGGAACGAAACAATCAAACGCATCTTGGATGGAGCAAGTAGACAATTCCGTGCAGCTCTCTCGGTCCATTTATTTCTCGAGTGTGCGTTAAGCTTTCGCTGTCACGGCTCGGGTCCCACGCCGCGCCAGCCCGACTCGGCGTGGATCGACAATACGCTTCGTTTGCGCAAATCCTCCGGCTTCCCCGTTGCATCGAGTACCTACTTGGCTCACCACCACGGCCACAACGACAACCAACACCCCCCTCCCGCTCTCTTTTTCGTCCATTCCCCGTTTCCGGACCCCCCGTTTCCTCATTCCCCATTCCCTATTACCCATTCCCCATTTTCCCAAGTATTTTTTTTTCTCTCCACCACGCCCGGCCTGTCGACTGGACCGTCGATCCCCCCGGCATCTTCCAGCTGGGCCACCGCCCACGAGGCGCTCTCCGTCACACTCCCTGCTGGCGCGCTTTCTGCTGATCGCCGATCCCGCGTCCCTCCATCAGAGTCCCAAAACACCGGTACCAGCGTCCAGCCCTCGTCGTTCAACCCATCGGTATCCGCTCGATACTGCGAGACGCGACGCAACAGCTACGGGACACA
The DNA here is from genome assembly GCF_021365365.1 of Ilyonectria robusta. Classification (NCBI taxonomy): domain Eukaryota; kingdom Fungi; phylum Ascomycota; class Sordariomycetes; order Hypocreales; family Nectriaceae; genus Ilyonectria; species Ilyonectria robusta. Next base: position 1,121,223 of record NW_025764443.1, on the reverse strand, counting down.
GGCCCGCCGCCTTCCTCTCCCAGTCGACACGGCCGCCGCCTGAGTGGGTTTTCCATCGTCGATCCCAAATTCTCCATCGTCGATTTGAGCCTCAACTCTCCTCCCGAATCCTCCGATTCCCTTCCATTCCCTAACCCACCCATCGACCGTCCCATCGCCCAATCCTCCGACGAGCCAACGATGCCGTGTCGCCGCACTCGACCCTCAGTCCTTACGTTCTAAGCTGCCTACCATGAGGATCGCCATCCGCGAGCAGCTCGCCGTCCTCGTCCTCTTCGCCGTCCTCGTCGCCCTTGCCGTTGTCTCCATCCCGACCTGGATCTATGTCAACCGATTCGTCATCAATGTCGAGCGCGATGGCTTGATGCTCACGGCCTCCCTCAAGGCCTCACGCATCTCCGCCGAGCTCGACCTCGTTCAGACCAGTTGCTACACCATCACCTCACGCATCCTCCTCCAGGATGCCCTCACAAACTATTACGACACCGGCCAGGGCAACTGGGCGGATGCCACCGAGGACATTGAGAGCGCTCTGGCCGTAAGCGCCGACACAGGCCTGATGCAGGTCAGGCTCTATTCGAGGAACAAGACTGGCGCATCTGATGGCGGCTTCTTCAATGTTACCGCCAGCAGCGTTCCTGACATTATCCTACCTTACACGAACTCATCTGGCGAACCAGTCCGACTTGGCGACGATGGCATGGGCTACCCTCCATCACTCTATCCCAACATTACCTACATCGATCTCGGACACGCGAACCCCATCCGGGTGAACACCACTGCCTTCGCCGCTGAGGCATTCCCGGGTGTCCGCATTTATCGCGACGGCGGTCTCCTGCTCGGGCCCCTCGTTTTGAACGCGACGACTGCACTCCTGTCCATCACCGTGCCGGTTAGAGACAACAAAGACAGGTTTATCCTGGGCTACATGACCGTTGTCGCCCTGTCCTCGCTCACCCAAATCCAGGAATCCCGCGAAGGATTGGGAAAATCCGGTTCCGTCCTCGTTATTGGTCCTGACGAACCCTATAATCGGTTCAACTCGACCAACCCGGCCAGCAACGCCACCTACACCCCAGACCGAGAAACCTTTGCCAACGTTTTGGTCAAGTTCCTCCTTCCCCCGGAAACACCCTCCTCCCACGAAGATCGCCACAAGGAGTACCAGTTCTCGAGCCAGCGTGACAACAAGGCCTTCCCTGTTAAGAAGTATCCTGCGGCCTTGGACTCTTTTACTAATCATTACAATGCCGTGAATAACGCTAGCTCTCTGCTCAACACGCGCAATGAAGAGAACGTCCGCGTAGCTGTTGGCTTCGCCCGCACCCAAACACCCCTCGTTAACTGGACAGTCCTTGTCGAGAAGGCCAGGCGGGAGGCCTACGAACCCATCGACACCCTCCGAAATATACTCCTTGGTACCGTGTTTGGGACCGTCGGCTTCATCATGTTGTTGATTGTTCCTTGCGCTCATCTTAGCGTCATGCCAATTAGCAAACTCAAGGCTGCCACCGAGAAGACAGTTAACCCGCCCGGATACGAGGAGTCTTTTATTGACTCTGACCTCGAGGAGCTGCCAAGTTCTGGAGGCATTTCCCAAAAATCCAAAAGGGGTGTCATTGGCACCATGGTTCGGTGGGCCAAGGGGAAACCCAAGAAGCCAGCATCAGGTTACGACGCTGCCCGCCGCATGTTCAAGATTCCCGGAAAAGTCGACGACCGAAAGCACTACATTACCGATGAATTGACCGAGCTTACGGGAACATTCAACGACATGAGCGACGAGTTGGTAAAACAGTACATGTCGTTGGAGGTAAAGGTGGCGGAGCGAACGAGGGAGTTGGAGGAGAGCAAGAAAGCTGCCGAAGCTGCAAACGAGAGCAAAACTCTTTTCATTGCAAACATCTCACACGAGCTGAAGACACCACTCAACGGTATCCTTGGCATGTGTGCCGTGTGTATGGAAGACACTGATATGACGAGGATCAAGCAATCTTTGAAGACGCTGTACAAGTCAGGAGACTTGCTGCTGCATCTTTTGGAGGATCTGTTGAGCTTCTCTAAAAATCAGATTGGCAACCAACTCAGTCTCGAACTAAAAGAGTTCCGACTAGCTGACATTCGGTCTCAGATTCTGACCATCTTTGACAAGCAGGTGCGAGAAGGAAAGATTAACTTCTCGGTCCAGTTTATGAGCTCAGACAGCGTCGAACTTGCCACGAGTCCAGACCGGTCCGGAGTTGAGACGAGGCTTCCAGCCTTAGGTCCGCACGGAACAGGTCGTCTCAAGGATATGTGCCTCTGGGGCGACCAGCACCGCATCCTGCAAGTCATCATCAACCTTGTCAGCAACAGCCTGAAGTTCACGCCCCCGAACGGAAGGGTCGAGGTTCGCATCAAGTGTTTGGGCGAGATGGAGACGCCGAATGAGGACGAGAGCCGCACATCCTCTCTATCAAAGAATTCCCGGAACAACTCTCGTACAGGCCGCACCCGCAATCGAGACCGTGGAGGAGCCAGCCCAACACACTCGAGCAGCTCGGGACCTGTTGGAAATGGCACCCGCTTCAACGGCACTGGCACCGCCCTCTCCATCAACCCGATGGATCCCAAAGCAGCAGCACACATCCGTATCCGCGAGAGGTCACCCACTCCGCCGCCACCAGGAGCCAAGTCGTACATCTTTGAGTTCGAAGTCGAGGACACTGGCCCCGGTATCGCAGAACACATGCAGCAGAAGGTGTTCGAGCCGTTTGTCCAAGGAGATTTGGGCCTCAGCAAGAAGTTTGGTGGAACCGGGCTGGGATTGAGCATCTGCCATCAACTCGCCGGTCTGATGGGAGGCTCAATAGGGCTGACGAGTACCCCTGGAGTTGGCACGAAATTCACGATGCAAATCCCCCTCAAATATGTCAAGGACCGGTAAGTGTCCCCTTGACCCTCACATGAATTCATTCTTATTCCGTATCTAGGGCATCCAGCACTGCCTCTAGCAGTATAAAATCTCGACCCGTCAGTGTAGATAACACAGACGCCGACTCACATCGCAACTCCGGCACCCCCAAAGCTGCTGCGGATACCAAAACTGTCAATGCCCTCAACCCGCAACCTAGGCTGGTCGGCTTGAGCTTACCGTTTTTCGCTGCGGATCCTCCTGTGCCCAGGAGCGCGGACCAGAAGATGGCGGCAATCGACCGGGCCATGGCGAATAAGACTAGCCAGGGCAAGCTTCGCGTCCTCGTTGCCGACGACAATTCGACCAACATCGAGGTTGTAAGTAGGATGCTAAAGCTCGAGGCTATATACGACGTCACGATCGCCAAGGATGGCCAAGAGGCATACGACCTTGTCAAGGCGACCATGGAGAAGAACCAGTCCTTCGATGTCATATTCATGGACGTCCAGATGCCCAACCTCGACGGTCTCCAAAGTACCCGCCTAATCCGCGAGATGGGCTACACATCGCCCATTGTCGCCCTCACAGCATTCTCTGAGGAGAGCAATGTCAAGGAGTGCATCGACTCTGGCATGGACGAGTTCCTCTCCAAGCCCATCCGACGACCCGCTCTCAAACAGGTACTTAAGAAGTTTGCTACCATTCCAGAGGAGCCTGAGACTGTTGGTACCGTGGCCAAAAAGAAGAAGTTGGATGAACCTATCAAAATGGTGAATCATGTCGAGTCTGAAAAGCCTGCCAGGGAGATGAATGGCGATGCCCATCCGCCTCGAAATCCAGCGCACAAAGAGGGTTCCAACGGCGCTCCTAAGGAGGGTTAAACGCCAACCCAACGAATATATACTCCTCCACAGCATCCTGCTTCGAGAAAGATGATCTTCCTTACGCGATACATACAATGTCAAACACTTTTCCATTCCAGTGTTTCTACACGATACAACAATTCCTTCTCTACATTATTTATTTACGTCTATTTTCTTTATCCTATTGCTTCCATCGCTTGCTCAGCATTGCCATCGAGCTTCGCTACACACGAAAAGCGAGAACATCCAACCGCGGAGAGCATCCGCCACACACACGCCAAGTCACCTCAGTGACGAAGTCCCGATACAGACACATTTTGCATGGGGAAATTGGCACCCCCTTTCCTTTACCAACATCTCTTTTTTTTACGGCAAAAGTCCGACGGAGGGCGAAATCTGTCTTTTTTTTTTTTTTTTTTGGCTGTTGGCTTCATCCTTGGTTTTTGGGGCTAGGAAACGCCCCCGGTGTCACGGGGTTCCGGTACGACCGTTCTTAAATATTTATTTTGGAGTCCCGGGCTTCACTGGCTATCTCAGTGTTTATCGTCTTTGCACTTTGATTATTTCATCATCTGGTTCGAGGCCTACGTACATATGCGAGACAAGGCCGGTATGCATATACATGTCCATATACGGAGGGAACACAGGACGGTCGGGTTGAAAAGAGAACGAGCGACGCGGGAGTTGAGAGAAGACGTGCTAGGCGTATTTACATACATATATACATGTAATCAGATGGATACGCATAATCGCGAGATGAGAATACGGGGTTTGATCCCAGATGAATTGCTATTATGAAGCTCTAGACAAGTGAATCGCGTAGGGTTGTTTGCACATATAACGCCATCTAAGTGCCAAACACCGAATTCCAAGACAGATGTTGTTCGACTCGCCGTGCCACCGCCCTCTAGACCCCCCAAAATCAGCCCTGCGAACAATCATTGGCCTTCGCCTTTCCCTCCTTGAAGACATAAATACTGATTACATATTCATCAAGAGGTACAACGCCAATGGGCAAAAGACACACCACAGTGGCAGTCAAGTTGTAATCATCATTCAGTATCGGGATCAATGTCAAAGCAAGCAGCCGCAGCCTGGCCAGCCGATGAAATCTCTGCCGTCATTCCCAGTCAGTGAGTCGTTTCATTTCCACTCAGTAGCTCCTCCGTTACCCACGGGTTGATGCATCCCGTCCCAACCGTCCCATGCTCACCCCAACCCAGGCAACCCATTCCAGGCATAAGCCAAAACAATATAAAAAAGTACAGGACAACGGCTGCGAAAGTGACTCGCGATAGCAATAGAGTAAAGAAGCCGAATAGCGATTCAAGGAAACTCCAGAACCAAAAAGTAGAAAAATACCAAAAAAGCATAATATGCCGCCGTGTACCGCATGCGGCCCCGGAAACGCCACTCCAGCGGAATCCCAGCCGCTCTCACCGACCAGAAGCCAGCCCAGGCGCCGCGCGTTCAAAATTATCAGAGTTAAAGAAAAGACAAAGTTGAAACAATAAAGGGGTTGCGGGATAAGAAAGTCATGTGCTTGGTGGCCTCCATCCGGTCCGTGCCAGGTAGAGATCCAACCTGGGAGATGGTTGCCCCATAACCCCTCTGTAACCGTTGAGAGTAAGATGATGATTTGTTGAAAATGTCGTGCAGAAAGCAAGCCAAGTACATTCGCGTCGTAGCAATGATCATGTAGAACCCGCTAAAGCCGTCAAGGCCCTGGGGGAAAAGAGTAGTCTGGGCCGCGATGATAGAGGGTAAACTAGATCTCCATGCGACCTGCAATGTCCTCGCTCATGTACCTATCCAAAGGCTTGTCGAGCATGTCGACGTCGTCAAGGTCATCATCTTCAAGGTAGTCGTCATCGGAAAAGGCCACGAGATCGCCATCTTCTCCACGATTCCAGTAGAGGCCATCATCGTTCAAGTCGTCGCCCTCATCGAAAGGTACCAACTCGGCATCTCTGTCGCCGAGCCAGTAGTTTGCACGTTTTTGTGCGCCTGCGGACTCCATCTCTCGCTGCTGATTCCGTGCCAGGTTCATCGGTCGCAGCGTTGGGCTGTGTGATGAGATGACGGGAACGACGCGGACGTAAAGGTAGGCGACGCGTTTCAAGGTTCGGTTGAAGAAAAAGTAATGCGCAGCCCAGATGGCACTCTCATCCTCCTCAAATGGGTCCGTATCGGGGCGATAACTAAAGATGGTGCACTCGTTGAGGTGCATCTCCTTGTCGATCAATGACCAGCATTGGGTACCCCAAATGGAAGTCGTCTCACTGCCGATGGATGAACCGAGCGACTTGGGCTCGAAGCTTGGCCGGACGTTTTGAAGGATTGAATCGAGGTTGACCATGACGCGACGCAGATTCCGTTCACGCTTAAAATCGTTTGGCCGCAGAACGTGGGAAAAGTCGTAGTGCGGGTGACTCGCATTTAGCGTCGCGATCAGATAGGCAAACGTCCGGCGACTTGAAAGGTCTGAGAGGGGACCAAAGGCGCTAGAGTGGGAAAACAGCTGCATACTCGGTGATGTTGCCAGCATATGCTCTCGCTCGGGTGGTGATAGGCTTGCGCCGAGCTTGAGCAGCGCCTCATGTTGTGAGTTGAGATCCTTGTCGATGTTCTTGTACAGCTTCTTGTCGGAACCTGTCGATTTGGTCGTGTAGAGATCGCATCCGCCAGTAACGTTGCAGTCGGGGGTGTTGAAGTTCAGGGCGCCAGTTACGGCCTCGAAATCTTGTACGGGTAGATACTGGTGAGGTGTCAGCGTCGGGCAGGCTCGCGAAGCAGATTACCGGTGTCGCATACCTTCATCTTGGCTGTGGGTGAGCAATCTAGCTCAGATAACGCGATGGCGCGGTGGCGATTGCGCTCCAGATGGCGGATGGCGGATGGTGACGGTGAGGCGGATTGAGCGCAGTCGGGAGGGAGCGGATTGCGTCAGCGTGGAGACAGGTGGGCCAGGTAGAAGGACAAGGCGAAATGTGTCGCGATGCGATGCGATGCGGAAGGAGGAGGTGGTGGCGCGGGGATGGATGGGGTTGCGGATTGTCGGGTTCAAGTCGCGGGCGCACGGAAGGCCACGATGGTGGAAAGTTGGTGTTTGAGGGGGATTGAGTTGGATTGGATGGGGAGCTTTGATTATCGGGAAGTAGATCGCCGGAGCCTAGCCGGGTCGCGGGGGGTGTCGGGAATGGTGCACGACCCTGGTGAATCTGGTGAATCTGGATTGATGACGAAAGCGAGATGCGGGTGAAGGAGCCGAGAGGTGAGCCGAGAGCCAGCGGGCAGTGCGTTGAATTGGAGACGGTGAGGAGAGGGAGGGAGGGATGGTTGGATGCGAGGAGGAGATTGGGGGCGACAGGTGATGCTTGCGACGGATGCAATGGATGCGTCGAGGGCAGATGAGAGAAGCAGGGAGAATGAGGGGATGATGAGGGGTGGGCGGCCAGACGGGTGATGAAAGGATGGAGCGATGGGAATCACCCGGGCTGCGAATTGTATGAGGTCAGCGAGCGACAGAGGCGAAGCGGGAGCGGCTTTGGCTGTGGCCTTGCTCAACAACGCAACAACGTGTGAGTGAACTGGTTTGGCTGGCACGGGGTCTCGAGAACCACGAAATAGCCACCTGCACCGTACCAAGATGCAGACACGCAGTGTCGCACTCGGCCGGCTCGCCCTTGCTTGGGGTGACCTGGCGCCTGGGGAGCCGAACAACTGGGGCCGCTATCGCTTGATTGCAGCTGCTGCGCCTGGCTCGGGATTCGCAATCGGATCGAGGTCGGACTGGAGGCGCCTAAGTAGGCATGGGATCCATTCCATCCCGCGAACGGACGACGGACGACGCCATGCCCCATGCTTGATGCCAGGTGGTAAATGGCTGACTTTCCACTCGCCCCTGGGTCTAGGTCCTGCAGCCGCCTCCAGTCCAATCGATAGCTCCCAGCTGGGGCCGAAGCTAAAAGGGGTGAGGATTGTGGACTTGGGGACACCGCCTCTCAAGCTCCAGTGACGAGGTGGCAACGAATGGGACGGAATCGTGCCACCACGAGCCATCACGTTGCTCTCTCGTCGTGCATCCTCTGCTTGTCCTCTCGTCGTACACTCTGCGCACTAGAATTGATTCAGTCATCAGCATCCAAAATCCGTTGGCAAGGAACGTGTGGGCAATTAGAATCGTCTCTGTTGATTTCTGTGGCGGGGCTCCCCCAGCGGATGGGTCGGGTTGGATGAGCGTGCGAGGGAGGCCAACGTGCTGGTCTTCGTGGGCCTCAGTGGCATGAGTTGGATTGGAGTAGATGCGCGATGGGACAGCTTGGGTGTCGTCGTCCATCATCACCTCTCTCGTCCGTAGGGCGTCATGGCCGATCTGATGGTTTGGCTGGTGAGTGCCGGCCCATCCCGTGCCTGGCGCTTCCCTCGCGTCGCTCGCTCATGGCTGTCTCCTGGAGCCCCCTAGCCTCGTCTCTTGATATGAAAGAGGGTGGTTTTCCACCGTCCAAGATATACAAACAAGGCCTCATCGACCTAAAACTCCCAAACACCGCCTGCGCCGGTTCCCACGCTGTAATCATACGTGTCCTCTCTTCACATCGAAGAGATTGCTCAGCCGCCTGAGACTTGTCCATTGTAACAGCCCTCCATCCTTGAGCGCCTCCTCGAGCGACTCCTTGACTTCATCCGAGACCTATTATTTCCAAAGTCAATGCTCGATCAGCACATACGAGTGAGACGAGCGTCATTCTGCGGAATCCTCTGGCTTATCGCTCGGTCGGTTGGCGGCCCCTGTCGAATTGTCCCAGGCAGCCATCTCGGGTCGGGGGGACTCTACATGAGCTTGGTGACTTCGTCTTCGACCTAGGTTGGGGCTTCGCGTTAGCAGATGCATGAGAATTGCTGTCGAATTGGCCACTCAGAGCCGTCACCGACAAGCACATCAGTTGGTAGGACATAACCCATCGATACGTACCTCCATATCTTCGAGAGAGTCTTGCTGTCCAATGCACCGCAACACGTTCTTCTTGCTGCTCTCCTGGAGCTCGCCAGCAAGCAGCAGCTCATCCAGGATATAGTATGCCTTGGTGAAGGAGAAGATGATATCCAGCTCGCACACGTTGCCGTAGTACTTGTCCATCTGCTCGACGTATCGGTGGATGATTTCGAGGGTAATCAGCTCGTTGTCATCCGAGGAGCAACCAGCAATGAAGAAAAGGGACGCATAGCGACGGTATACGATCTTGGTATCTGTCCTCAAGCTGTCAGCACTTCTCCTATCCCATCGAAGCAGTTGTCCGTCAGACGCGGGGAACCGAACCCTTATATTCGAGGAAATTGCACATGCGCGTTCGCCGGGCGAGGACAAGCTGGGAGACGTCCTTGACAATCTTGGCCTTGTCCTTGGGGGACAATGTGGTAAACCACTTCGCAAGACGCTGCAGTCGAGGTCAGTCGGAGCCTAGCTCAAGTCGCATGCCAGAGTTGACGCACCACTTTGCCCTGGCGGGATAGGAGAATGAGGTAACTGGGGGCTCGGCGTCAGTGGCTGTTTCGGGCGGGCAGACGTGAAGGAGCGTACTGGATCGCCATTGTAAAGCGATTTCACGTCACCGAGCCGGCTTGGAGACGTGCAGCAGAGTGAGAGAGGAGAAGTTTGGCGTGGTGGGCGGGTAAGCGGCGAGTTGAAGATGCAATTCTGGACACGGAGCAATTTTGGCTGGTTGGTGACGAGCGGGACTGGCAACGCAGCCACTGCAGTCAGTAACCACGTCCGAGCTGGCCCAGGCAGGCAGCCTTCCAAAATGGTCCAGGTCCACGGGTCGGAAGCGGGTGGAGCCCGCACAAGCGGTCCCTAGCGGGGCTCGGCAGCGACCTGCCTGCCGGCACCTCAGTGGGCGACGCCCTACAAAATGCCTACGATACAGTGATCGACCGCCGCCTGGACCATAGAACCTTTTACTACAGTGGGTTCGGCTCAGCTCCCAGCGCAGTCAGCCGCCCAACAGACTGCCGAACAGCCTCAAATGACAGCTCGGCATACAGACACGACACCAAGGATCTATCACAAGATCCTAGTCCGCTGCTGGTCTGCCACGACGGCCCGCCCGGAACTGCTCGACATTGCCAAACATTCCCAATATTGGGCCTGGGTCTACCCCCAAAAGGCGTTACCCCGCCTGGATATAGCATCACCATGGCTGCCCACCACGCGACACGGGCTCCCTATCAAATTCCTTTCGAGTCCCAATTTCTGCTCCACTCGCCAGCTCGTCCGCCCCATTGCCGACGCCGTGCATCGCATCACAACCAGACAATCTTATGCGGCTAATTCTCATTTCGTATGATGACATTCCTCATATGAGAAATCAGAACGATTAGTAATTCCCCCATCGCCTTCCCCCACGTTTCCGGGTTCCCAAGCCCGCCCCGAACCACCGGAGGGTGGGAGCTAGTTTGGCCCGCTGCTCTGATAAAGACTATTGCGTCGGCCGCATGCGCCTGTGAAGTGTGCGCCTGGAAGACGCCGAAATTTTTCTTTGCCCTCACTCTCCTCCCAGAGATCGGCCCTTCCTCTTCTTCTTCTTTTCTTCTGCCATCCTTCTGGAACATCGGTTACCAATAATCTCGTATTCGCCATGACGAAACTCATTCTATCAACGGGGTGCGTACTTGATGCTCATGCGCGCATTTGACCGGTGCTGACAAACTCCATCACAGCAATGTCATGTCCGCAGGCCCCTCCATCATTCGCAAACCCGGTGCCGCCACCAGATCCAACCTCGAACTCGTCAACTCGCTCCGCGAAAACTTCGCCGAGGCTCAGCGCGACTACGCGACGCTCGCGCCCGTTACAAATGGCTTCGTGAAAGGCCCCGGCACCGCCAACGCCATCGACGTCTGGACGGAGCGAGAGGACCGGACCCTGTACATCCCCCGCATCAATTGGCATGCCGCGGGCCTGCATGAGGAGCCGAGCCAGTATGAGATCACCCTCAAGCTATTTTTCCTCCCGGGCTGCCCGGTGTCTGAGCGTGAGCAATACGCGTCTGAGGCGCTGGAGTTGGTCCAGAAGGAACTAGGCATTCAGACTGTTGACCTGCTCGTCGTCTCTTTTCCCGGAATGTCCTTTGAGGGCAACTGTGAGTGGGAGGCAGACAAGGCCAATGCCCAACAGGGCAACCTGGAGGAGCAAATTGTCACATGGCACGCGGTAGAGAGCCTGCACAAACAGGGCCTGGTCAAGCGACTGGGTGTGGCCGAGTTTGGCAGCGCGAAGCTCGGCGCTTTCATCAAGCGTACGACGGTCCCTCCCGTCATCGACCAAATCAACCTGCGCAACTGCTGCGACGTCCCACCGCCGCTCAAGAAGCTAGCTGAGGAGCAAGGCATCGAGCTCCATGTCCATAGCGACTGTACTGACATCCTCCCCCGCGGAACCTTCCGGGAGCTCCTCGGCCACGGCCCTCAAGGTGCAGGCGTGCTCGCTGATGCAGCACACAAGGGTTGCGGTCTTCCGGGTGAGATTTACCCCCAGTGGGTGGTGAGGTACACTGCATTTATCAAAGACCGAGGTATCATCGAAAACAAGGGGTACTTTGCAGGTGCTCAGCTCATATAGTCGTGATATCGACGAGGACACCGGGAGTGGGGGAGGGAAATGGGAGGAAAGATATCCAGGCGAGCATCTCGGGTGCAGCATGACGATGGTGTTAGAAACTTTTGTCCATTTGTTTTCAAATAGCGAGCATCAGACACACGGAGTTTTAGACAGTATGGCAGGGAATTGACTGCATGACGGCTTTTTTATTTTTAACCCAGCATGCTTCTTTTCCGGCCTCTCATCCGGACATCTTCTAGCTTCTTTAAAACGCCCGGTGCTTGCTTGAATGTCCCTCGGTAGGCATCTAGCAACTCGGAGAAGACGCACTCTGCTCGTGGATGCGTACTACCAAATGCTCTTTCAAGCACGTAGAGATCAACCGCCCGGTCTTCCTCAGAAGAACTGCCACTTGCCAGTCCCAGGTCAATTATGACAACTTCCCCATCCAGTATATTATGGCTGTCTGAGTCGCCGCTCACCGGCGGAGGATTCAGCATCAGGTTGCTCGTGGTCAGGTCGCCGTGGACGATACCAATCTGGTGCAGCTTGCCCACGGCTGTCCCCATCCGCCTCATCAAGTCCTTCAATTCAGCATCCTCGGCGATGCCCTCTGTGCGCGTACCCAACCGCTCGTTGATCCTCGCCCGGACCGGCCCACCATGTATCCATTCCAGCATCATCCAGCCGGCGCTCTCGTCGACGGCATAGATGGCAGGCACCCTCACGCCATCGCGACGGCACTTGGCCAAGATTCGCGCCTCGGAAAGGATGCGGTGTTTCGTTAGTCGCTGGTCGAGAGTAGGGTGTCGCCAGGGCTTGGGCGGGCGGTATTTGACGGCGCAGGGGAGATCGGGCAGCAAGTAGGTGCTTCGGTAGAGGCGACCCTCGGCGCCTTGGGTGACGAGGGTTGGCGGGGTCGAGGCGGGGTATTCGAGAATCTTTGGGAGGGGGAACTGGTGCGTTTGCGCCGCGGCCGGCTCTGCAGACGGCGTCGCCATGGTCGCGAGGAGATATGCGTCCAGCGGTGCGATCGCTAGGAGAGGAGAGGTCGACGGGTCGAGAGTGGAACAGACCGGCCGGGTGACTTGGATATTCTGCGAAGCGGGCGCAGGTACCGTGGCGGGTGAGGAGGTGACGATGATTGGGACCACGAGGCGGCCTGCGGTGCGGCCTGAGATTTTGGCGACAGGGAGATAAATGGCAAAATGACAGGGAAACGAATCGCGCAAGGCTTTTTTCCTGCGCGACGAACGATCGAGAAATCTAGCCCAATCCCACGGCCCAGGCCGCTGGTGTAGTCCACTGTAGTGCAGCAAAAAAGTGCAGAAGCCGTCGCAGTGCAGGATGGCCCGGAAGCCAGCCAACAGAAGCTGGTTATGAGAGGCTCGGAATGCGCTTCTCTCAGGGCTCTCTCCACTGGCAATGTGGCAATGAACTATCGCGCAGACTTACTTATCACACTCCTTCTGAACCGAACCTAAAAACACACCCAAACTAGGTACCAACTTAAACCACCAACCCTCTCCAGGGAATTACATCACCACTCACCAAACTGCCATCCCCCCTTGGCGCATCTTCTTTCATCTCATCTCCCTTTATTACCCCTCTCTTCTTCTCCCCTCTTCGCCCCTCCCGGGCCTTCCGCTTCCGCAATGGCGCGCCCCTCTCAGTTGAGTCCCGGTCCTGGTCGCCACCAGCCTCTCGCATTCGCCCTGGTTAAAGCACCCGGCCGACTCACTCAAGTGTCCCGGTCCATGTGACACTGCGCGTTAGCTGCAGCTTCCAGGGCCCATTCCCAGCCATCCCACTCATCCCAGTGGCCGACCACCGCTGCTGGCGACGAATGTGGTAGTCGGCTTGCACGACGGGACCTATGGCAGACCGGCCCCAACGGCGCACACAAACGCGATTGCGCTTTCGCTTTCGCCGCCTACTTCGTCACTGTTTGCCGCCCGTGGGCCATCCTGCTTCTCTTCTTCCCCCCAACGACCAGACCATGCATGATAGCCTCACCCTCCGCCTCGACCTGCCATCCAGACGCTCCGCTACATCATGGCCGAGTCAGGCTCCCTCCAGTGGACCATTATACTCGTCCTGACCGCTCTTTTGCTGTCCGCGGTCGTCCTCGGCCAGATCGCCTCCGTCTACACGGCCGCATACCTTGCCGCGCCTCAGGAGATTGCCACCTTCATCGACACGGCCGACTTTTCCATCCAGGAAAATGAAAGCTACGATCGTGACGTCGCCAAGACGCAGCGCCTCGAGGACAAGATCCGTCTGGGCCAGTTGCTCCGCGAAATCCAGAAGGCTGGCGACGACTTGCGCGAGGACCTCAACGGAATGATGATTGAAGAGGGCACTACCAAGCTGAGGGCCGGCGCGCGGCTGCTGTGGGCATCGAAGCGATCACAACTGGCAGATCGGGTGCGGAGGCTGGACTTGCTGCGCATGCGCTTCCTCGTCGTCTATATGGGCGTCATCGCCTCCAACTCAGAGAAACATCATCCCCCCACTACTCCCAAGGAGCCGGAGAAGTCCATCTCCGCCTTCCGGACACCACCCCGGCCACCACCCCGAGCACCAGCTCTTCCCAGGGCCCTGACAGACGGCATTATCAATCGTCCTCCGCTTCGTAGGTTGACGACCCAGGTAACCGGTCACAATGAGCATATCATGACCCCTCCCAAGAAAGGTTGGGCCGGCGTCGTGGAGGAGCTTCAGACGTCACCCCTGATGCACAAGCGCCATGCCTCAATCGAGCGCCACATGTCAAGAGCATCGAAGACGCCTTGATCGAAAAAGGTTCCAAAGTCCCAGTCTTGGGCACACTTTTATTTGTTGGCATTCGGTTTCTGGCATGGCATCATTTCACACGGCTTGCTTGGTTGTGCGACAGCACACAAGCATCAGGCATTGAGCGGCGTTCTGGCACGGCGGACTGTCCGGCATCATTTACGAACAGCACAATCTGAGATAAACTACAGGTTCATTTATTACGAGGTAGGGGGGCTGGATTCTTATGAGGGATGACATGACTGTATGAAGACTGAGCATGACGAAGGTCCAGAGGAGTTAGGGTTTCTTCGCTTCACTTTACTTAGATGGGATACCCTACTGCGCGGCCTTAAGCCCCGGTTTTCTGCTTTTTTCTTTCTTCTTTTCGTCGTTCATATTCGTCCTCTTCTTGTTTTTTCTTTGGTTCAGTTGGTTTTGCTTGGTTCCACGTTTCCTGTTTTCCGTTCGCATACCCAATTTCATGGACATTTATTGTTCTTCTTCGGTAGTCCGACGGGGCACCGCCCGACCATTAGTGATACGCAGCATCGGGGCCGGTCGCATTCCTCTCCCCGACTGCATGGATGTTAGAACTAGTTAACATGAATATGACTGGTGTGTTTAGACTTACCATCGAGCGCCACGAGGAAGCGACTCACACAGTTGTAGCAGGCGACCTAACATGGGCGTCAGCTTAGACTCGTTGAGTGCAGAATATGTGGGCTTACAGTTGCGGTCAGCTCAACAATCTCCTTCTCGCTAAAGAAGGTTCGAAGAGCGTCAAATGTCTCATCCTTGACCTGCACGTTCCTCGTCATCTCTTCGGTGTACAACACCACAGCCCACAACTTCTCCGTCAACTCCGCCGGCCGCTCGCCGAGAGTCTCCTGCTTAATGGCCTCCATGCCGGCCTCAGAGACGCCTCCCTTGACCGCCAGGGGTGCGTGGTGCGTCCACTCGTACCACGCCTTGTTGCAGACCGCAATTCGCGAAATGGCGAGCTCCCTCACGTCATCCGGCAGCGAATTCTTGGTGCGCACTGCGCCGAGGAACGAGTTCCAACCATCGGCAATCGGAGGTGCGTGCAGGAGAGTGAGGTCGAGAGCCTGCAGGGGGCGAGGCTCTCTTCGTGCCCTGATGCGCTCGACAATTCCGGCTTCTTCCTCGGTCTTGGTCGGGACAGGATCGGTGACGTAGGGGAGTCTCATGTTGAGCGATGGTGTAGGGTAAATCAGGGTTCTGATTGCCGGTTTTCGTATAACGAGGCTCGGTGTATTGAAGGTTGGTTTGAGAGTAGAGAGTATATGTGCAGAGTGTTGGATTGGACGCAGAGGACAAACTCTTCTAAATATTAGATTCTGGTTGATTCGAGGCATGTTGTCTGGTTATATATTCTCCCGGCGATGCGCGGGGTCGGCTCTCAAATCCAACTCCCGACTCCACTTCCCGAGAATCGGACCCGGCGCCGAATAGAAGCAGCGTGTGGGTCGCGGAATAGTTCACTCGTCTGGAGTCAAACCCGGAATTTCGGATTCGGCTATGATCAGAGTTGATTGCTTCACGAGTGTGATGTGATTAGGAGAAGTACCAGACAAAGTTGCGCTAGTTGGTCTACGATGCTCAAAGTTTAGAGATTGTGTAGTATTGTCTGGGCCTAGGCGGATCACTGGATGGGAGAGGGTAGGTCCCATACCTATGATGCCTCACTAGCATTAGGCCGAGGCTAAAGCTCTGTAACACGCTGCAACGGTAGTGGTGCAACTCCGAACTCAGACTTGAACATGAGAGTTGGATGGCTTCCACGCAATTTCATGAATTCATCAGTCATTATGTTTGCGCTTTGAACCGTGTAAAACCCTAAGGGACTAGCGCATACATACAAACACATTGAATTATAAGAATGCGAAAGAAATAGTAAGTTACACCTATTTCGCGACATCAAATTGTTTGCGCCTGGCTCTTACATCCGTGGTTGCTTTAGCTACGCCACTCCACTGCGGACCTTGGCGCATCCCAAGCTTTGATCGCATAACGCGTTGCGGCAGTCACGTGACAGGGAGCTCCAACCTGGATCATTAACGCGACATCACTTTTTTCGCGTCTCCCCGAACGCATCAAGCTCATCCCCCCTTCTATCCCCGTCCCTTTCGTTCGCGCGCTCATCAGTCAAGATGGCGGAGATCAAGATTGACAGCAAGCTCTTCCAGGAGCGCATCTCGCACTTCGTGACGGCCTGGAAGAACGACCTCCGAACCAAAGATGGGCTGTTCGGTGGTGCCTCGTCCATGGTCGTCATGATGGGCAAGGTCGAGGAGATTCCCGAGCTCCACAAGAACAACGCCATTCACGTATGCGACCCTCTCTGTAGCCTTATAAGCTACATGGCGACTAGAAATACTGACGATAATGATAGTTTTGGCTTCTTGGATACGAGTTCCCGACGACTTTGATGCTGTTCACTCTGGACACCGTGTACATCCTCACGACGGCGAAGAAGGGTAAGATAAACTGTTTAGGCTGTGCGATTCAATTAGGGCTTACCATTTTTTTAGCGAAACATCTTGATCAGCTCAAGGGCGGCCGATTCCCGATCGAAGTGCTCGTGCGAGGCAAGGATGCGGCCGAGAACGAGAAGCTGTTTATCAAAGTTACCGACAAGATTAAGGAGGCCGGAGTAGGTTCCATTTTGCGCACGCGCTCGACATTTCTAACAATACTCGCTCTTAGGATAAAGTCGGTACGATCGCCAGAGATACCTCGAGAGGACCGTTTGTCGACGAGTGGAAGAAGGTGCTGGCAGACAAGTGCAAGGATGTTGAGCAGGTCGACGTCTCTGCGGCACTCTCAGCGCACGCCTTTGCTGTCAAGGACGAGAACGAGCTTCGAGCGATGCGAACCGCCTCCAAGGCCTGCGTGGCTTTGATGACTCCCTATTTCCTCGACGAAATGTCCAGTATCCTCGATGCGGAGAAGAAGGTTAAGCATTCCGCGCTTGCCGAAAAGGTCGACAAGAAGCTCGACGACAACAAATTTTGGCAGACCGTGCAGCTCCCTAGCAAAGGAAAACTGCCCTCGGATCTCGACCCGACTCAGCTGGACTGGATCTTGGGTCCCTCTATCCAGAGTGGCGGCAAGTACGATTTGAGATTTTCGGGCGAACCCAACGACGAAAACCTGCATGCCGGCATCATCATTGCTGCCATGGGACTTCGATACAAGTCGTACTGCTCTACCATCGCACGTACGTACCTGGTTGATCCGAACAAGTCCCAAGAGAGCAACTACAAGCTCCTCACCCTCATCCACAACACGATCATGAAGGAAATCCGAGACGGCATGCTGGCAAAGGAAGTCTACGCCAAGGCTATCGGCATCATCAAGAGCAAGAAGCCGGACATGGAGAAGCATTTCCTCAAGAATGTCGGCTGGGGAATTGGATTGGAGAACAAGGACCCGACTCTTGTTCTCAATGCCAAGAATCAGAGAAGCTTGAAGGACGGCATGACCCTGATCATAAACACTGGGTTCCATGATATTGAAAATCCCCAGCCTCAAGACAAGAACAGCAAGGTCTACGCCCTTGTCCTCACCGACACCATTCGAGTGACGTCTACCGAGCCGGTGATCTTTACGGCTGAAGCGCCCACAAGCGCGGACGCCAACTCGTTCTTTTTCAAGGATGATGAGGAAGCCGAGCCTGCCCCTAAGAAGGAGAAGAAGGACTCCCGCGTTGGCGCTGTCGCTACCAAGAATATCACATCGACAAGACTCCGATCTGAACGTACGACGCAAGTTGAAGATGACTCGGACAAGAGGCGACGCGACCATCAAAAGGAGCTTGCTACCAAGAAGCAGAAGGAAGGTATGGCAAGATTTGCCGAGTCCACGAATGACCAAAATGGCGGTGAAATAAAGAAGTTCAAGCGGTTCGAGTCGTACAAGAGAGACAACCAGTTTCCTCTGCGAAGCAAGAACCTCGAAATTATCGTGGACAGCAAGAACAGCACCGTCGTTCTCCCCATTATGGGTCGACCGGTTCCTTTCCACATCAACACCATCAAGAACGCTAGCAAGAGCGACGAGAATGACTTCGCTTTCTTGCGAATCAACTTCCTATCCCCTGGCCAAGGTGTAGGAAGGAAGGATGACCAGCCGTTTGAGGACGCCTCGGCTCACTTTGTTCGAAGCTTGACGTTCCGTTCGTCTGATGGTGACAGATACAACGAGATTGCGACGCAAATCTCGAACATGAAGCGAGATGTGGTTAAGAAGGAGCAAGAGAAGAAGGACATGGAGGATGTTGTGGAGCAGGACAAGCTGGTGGAGATTAGAAGTAAGTCTCTGATTCAACACACTCGCTGGAGTGATGCTAACAATTTGCCAGACCGCCGCCCTGCTGTATTGGACAACGTGTACATCCGACCTGCCATGGAAGGAAAGCGAGTTCCCGGAAAGGTGGAGATTCACCAGAATGGTATTCGTTACCAGTCTCCCCTCAACGCCCAGCACCGTGTTGATATTCTTTTCTCGAACGTCAAGCACCTCTTCTTCCAGCCCTGCCAGCATGAGTTGATTGTCATTATTCACATTCACCTCAAGGATCCCATTATCGTGGGCAACAAGAAGAAGACCAAGGATGTCCAGTTCTACCGCGAAGCAACCGACATTCAGTTCGATGAGACAGGCAACCGAAAGCGGAAGTACCGGTATGGCGATGAGGACGAGTTTGAGGCCGAGCAGGAAGAGCGACGTCGGAGAGCCGAGCTCGATCGCCTGTTCCAAGGCTTCGCCCAGAAGATTGCCGAAGCTGGCCGAAACGAGGGTATCGAGGTCGACATGCCCATCCGCGACCTTGGTTTCCACGGTGTGCCGTTCCGAAGCAACGTTTTCGTCCAACCAAGTACAGACTGTCTTATCCAGGTTGTGGAGCCTCCGTTTATGGTTATTACCATCGAAGAGGTTGAAGTTGCCCATTTGGAACGTGTCCAGTTCGGCTTGAAGAACTTCGATATGGTCTTTGTCTTCAAAGACTTTACTCGAGCACCTTACCACATTAACACTATCCCTGTGGAATTCCTGGATCAGGTCAAGGACTATCTCGACTCCTCTGACATTGCCTTTACCGAGGGTCCCCTTAACCTCAACTGGCCTACCATCATGAAGACTGTCACCGCCGACACACATCAGTTCTTCGTCGACGGAGGTTGGTCCTTCCTACAGGCCGACTCAGACGACGAGGGTGGCGATGCCGAGTCTGAACAGGAGTCGGCCTTCGAGCTTGACGACGAGGAGCTTGACGAGGCTTCTGAGTCTAGTGAAGAGGATTCCGACTTCGGCAGCAACGCTAGTGACGATGATGACGAGGATGACGAACTGGACAGCGAGGATGAAGGCGAAGACTGGGATGAGCTGGAGCGCAAGGCCAAGAAGCGAGACCGCGAAAGCGCCATGGAAGAAGAAGACCGCGGCAGCAAGAAGAAGCGCAAGCGATAAATGTCAGAGCAACCACCCCGCGACTTTGGCCATTTCCAGAGGGATACGATGGCGTGAAGGGGAGGCACGGGCATGGTTTTTTTCTTCCTCTTCTACCTTGTACTAAAAAATCGAAATCTAGCTTGCGTGCGCATGGCTGGCCTCTCCTTACTGGTCTTCCCTTTGCGTTTGGGATCTTCTTGTTGAAGACAGAGCGAAAGCAATCGTCGAATGGTTGTTGTTCAGGCAGGGTGCTTAGGTACGACGGCTTTCCCGTCCTTTTCTTTTTTGTCTTGTGGTCTCCTGTGGCATGGATAGGTGGAGAGCAAATTTTGGGTCGTCCCGTCTAGTTAATTGAATGACTGTTTCTCTTAATCATTACATACTACGATCTTGGCTTTGCTCAGTGCTGTGATACCATGTATACGAACGAACACGTAGGCATCCCTTACTACGAGCACAGCCTCATCTTACGCAAACGTCACTTGTGCAAGGGAACGAGAAACACGAGGCCATATCATTCTATTCGCACTGCCGATTGGATAACACGCCCAAACTCCCGACCCTGTTAACGATACTCAGAAACATTATCCGCACTGCCTCTAAATCACCCCGTTTTCGGTCTGCGCAAGACAGGCAGGCGGGTGAGCACGAACTCGCGTGCGTAAAAGAGCAGGCGTCGTCGCGGCCAAGATGCCCAGAAACTACCTCTTGGAAAAAAAGAGCAAGCAAGAAAGCTACTGCTCGGAATAGTCGTACATAAAAAGCAAGGAAGCCATGCCGAGGGAACAAAAACGAAATCCAATGCCGAGTTCTCCCCATTTCCACCAGTCACCGAGTTTGGGTCTTATCCGCTTACATCAGGTCAGATCTAACGTCACGAGTGGAGCCGTGAAGCAAGACAAGGTGGGACGTTGGTTTCTGGTGTCATCGGGAGATCAAAGCTGGACATTAGATGATGCAAACGAGGGATTCGTGGTATCGGTGGTGGTGGTGGCTCGGAGGAGTGCTCTGGAACCTTCGCGAGCTGCCTAAGCCTCGCCAGGGCGAAGTTCACGACCAGAAGCCGTAGCTGTGCTAGGGCCAGACTTGGCGCCTGGGGCGTTGTTCCACGAGAGGTACGTGTGGTCACCAAGCTTCCTGTTTGGGGTCAGCAACGGGCATCGGTGAGTATGGAATAGGGGTAACGGACCTTGGGCGGACCAGGTGGGTGACAGTGAAAATGGTGCCGAGCAGAATGCAGACACCACCAACGACGACATAGGCGATGCCGAGGAAGGGGTTGCGACCGCCCATGACGGTACGCGTAGTGATGATGATGGACTTGGTGCCCTTGTAAAGAGTCGTAGGGAAATCTATCAAGAGTTAGCACGTGTTGGAGCTAGAGCGTTTGTAGACCTACAATCATCAATGATGACCTCGTAGCGACCAGCCGTCATCGAGGCAGAGTTGTTGCGCTGGTACAGCTTGCTGAAGACTGGCAGACCTGCGGTTCGCATCCAGACCTGGAAGGCCGGCCACTCCTTCAGGTTTGGTGGCGGAGCGTTCTTAGTGTATCCGTCGGGGTAGCGCTCAGCCCAGTTAGGCGGGGGGATTACTTCTTCGAAGGTGGATTCAGTCTTGCCGTACAGATCCCTATCGCTGCCCCAAGATATCTCATCAGAGTCCGTCATGAAGTAGGTCTGAGTCTCGTTGCCCTTTCCGTTCGGGGGGTTTAGAAGCACAGGATTGGAGAATGTATCGTTGAACATCGAGTTGGCGATGAGACCGCAAGGGTAGTAGGGCTTCTTCAGGTTCTTATCCCCCTCCAGCGGACTACAGTCAGAACCCTTAATCTGGTCGTAAGAACGCTTGTTACCCTTTAGCTGCGAGTTGTCAAACGACTCAACATAACGTCTGTGGTTCTGGTAGAAGTTTGTGAGGTGGTAGTAGAAGAGAACGGGCGATCCCATGTTCTCAGGGATGGTGAAGCGTAGGTGGCAGCGGGTGGTTTTGATGACGGTTCCGCTCATTTTATCGGTGACATTGACGCCGACCTCGCGACCCCACTGGGCGTTGACGCCCCCGGTGTTGTTCTTGAATGCGGTCGAGACGGTACCGTCAGGCATGTCGCCGAAGCCATCGCCTGACCTAAGGGTTGGGGCGTCGGCTTTGCAGTCGGTGTATTCGAGACGAATCTCTTTAACCTAGCTTGCCCGTTAGAGAAGTCCTTGAAGATAGCTGACAGAAGTGGTGAATGGTAGTACCTGGGCGCTGGCATAGAGGAGAAGGCCACCGATGGGCGCGAAGATGATGCCGATGATGAAGAACAAGGGCAGAACGGTCTTGGGCGTCAGGATGGGTCTATACCTGTCAGCATTGTATCCGGTCAGCGCGGAAAGTCTTGTACATACTGCCACGCCTTCAAGCGCTGTTGTCGGAACGCGGTATCTGTCGCGATAATATCAGTTGCGAGTTCTTCAGGGCGGCGCGTCGGTTCCGAAGCTTCCAGAGCACTCACTCGCAGGTCGGCGGCTCTTCTTCTTCTCCGGCTGCTTCGGACCTCCGTCGTTGGAGTCCATCGAGTCGGTGTGGTCCATGCCACGGGGTGAATCGGCCATTGTGCACACGTTCGTCGATATGCGCTGCGCGATGATGCCGTAGGAGTGGCGGGACTGTGGGAATGTTGCGATGTTCCTGTCCCAGGGGCGTTGTCGAAGGCGGGAGGATTGGAGCGTCGCGATGTGGCTCGTGTAGCATTACGTGTTGGACTCGCTGCGGCGTGGCTGTGCACCGTGCATTGGTGGGGCTGTGTTAGAGTGAGTGCCCGGCTATTCTTTTGTCCGTATACGAAGTCGTTCTGGCACCCCATGTCCGGCCGCGCCGTCTATTAATAAATTTAAGTTGAACTGGGATCAAATCGCAAAATGATGCGCAGTTTACAACTATGCAAAAGCTTGAATCTTCGATACTCCATTGATGACTAGGATGTGAGCATGTCTGATGCAACACCACATGTCGGGGTTGAAATTGGCTTTGCCCTCTGTAACCAAATCGAATCGCAGTGAAATTTGATGCATTGAACGGTGGATGACGGAATTCATGTCACAATGAAATGAAGCTCCTGGTGTCTTTAATTTCAACGTTAGACTTAGTCATGAATTTATGGCTGGGCATCGATCACATGTTCCCTAGTCATAGCAAAACTCCAAAAAGAAGTGAACTTACACAACATCTCAATGGATGAGAAGGTAAAAAGTGAAGTTGATTCGACACAGGCCTGATTTGAACAGACGCCTCCGAAGAGATATGATTTCTAGTCATACGCATTAGACCACTCTGCCACTGTGCCTTGTTTTTGATGGAAGAATGGCTCCTTGATGTGGACTAAACAGGCTACACGCGGTGGTGTCCACCAGGGCCGAGACCCTCTTATTAGCCCCCGCATCTGTTGCATGTCCGATATCAGTTTGCCCATTCGTTCAGGGGAAGACTTTATTGAATCGGGTCATGCTACATGTATTGGCGGTCAGCCGGAGCAGCCAGATCGATTGCGACGGTTATATCCTGTCTTGATAGGACCAGACCGGCGCAATGACATGGCTGGGAAAAGCCTAGGGCTGAACAAGCACCGACCCCCATACATGGACCCTTACCAAGATCATAACAAGGTGCTTGAGTCTAAAACGAACGTGTAATGTACGCTCAGACGCGAGCAGTCTTTTAGGTGATCTTTTCCCAACTGGGTGGTTTGTGGGTGGGACTATTCAGTGGGAGAGTAAAGACGCTGTTGATTGGGATTGGATATGCATGTCTTGATCGATTCAGTTGGGCGATGGGCTACGGCAACCGGCCACAGCGATGGGCCATGACGCGGGCTACAACTACTACGATAGGCTTGCAAATTCGCGGCTGAGAAGCGGGAAGTCCACCCGCATGACGGGATGGCAAGTAGGAGGAGGACAAGTTGACAAGGCTTAAGACAAGTCTCTGAACTGCCCCCGGCAGGATTGAGATAACATCGATCGATGGGGTTGGAAAGGGGAATTGACGATGGAATATGAGGCGATTAGGTGGCTAAAACGACGAGGCATCTATGACCACAGTCGATCACCTGGTTGATGCTCTTAATGCTACCACCGGCTGGTGTACTTACCATGCGAAAGAGAATGAGGGCCTCCCCAGCCCCTCGCGACCCATAGTCAACATAGACAGCTATCCCACGACGCCATGCGCCAATTGAGCAACCAATCAACCACTGCAGACGGGTAAAGGCGACGGCTCAGGCGTCCGCAGAAGCGAGAGAACAGCTGGTGCTGGAGTTGTCAAGCCCTTCACCGCCATGCAGCCAAGGATAGGTCTCAGACGACTTCGACCGACCTGCCAATTGCGCAGAGGCACAGCGGAGGCCTTGCTTCTTCTGGCCTCGCCCAGGAAACACGTGTATGTGCGGATACAGGTGTAGCACGTACGAGCATGCAACATGTCTCGGCTTCTACGGATCTCTCGCGGACGACAAGAGGCCTCTGGCATCAGGCCGTCGAGGAGCTGGAAGCTGGGGGCTGGGGTGTGGAAATGAAGGAGGGTAAGACGAAATTTAGGGGATTTCTACTAACTGGACTACGGGCGGAAGGCTTTGTAGCGGGAAAGGTCCTGGAGCGCCGCTGCAATCTGCCCGTAGTGATACCTAGACAGTCCGGTAGGCACTAGCACCAATGGTCGAGAAAACCAGGGGTAGGTCATACCGGGGGAGTAAGAATTTGAGGACCGTATCGACTCAGTAAATTGGCTCTGAGTCCTTCTGCCACCTATTGCCCTTGGGCTTTTTTATACTTGATGACTTAGGAAATCTGAGCCTTATGTAGCTTAGCTATCGTCCCTAAAAACAGGGCCAATTTATTTACTAAGTCGATATGGTAAGAATTCGAGGGTACTACGATGGAGCCTATAATGATGGACTCCGACCGATCGACCCAAGGTGACACACCGGCGAAGTGATGAACGCACTGAGAGTCTGGGCTGAAGCCGTGCACGTGACGATCCTCCGAGTCGCTGGGCGTCCTGTTCCATTCTCCGTCGGCGACACCGCCCGTCAATGAATACGACAACACCAATTCAAGTCCATCAATGCAGTCCGGGTCGCAACCGGCTTTGCCGTGCAAGCGCCCAGCTGCGCATGCCACGGCGAATTCCCCGCTCGGATGCAGTTCCCCTCCTCCGAGGGAGCGAATCGAACAACGGGATCCAGCACCGGTCGAACTCGGCAGACAACCACGCCGGGAGGTCACTGCGAACGGCGGCCTGCCGAACCGCGCCCTCATTGTCCAGGTTTTAGATGTGTGTGTAGCGCTGGGGCGCCCTCGAGGTCAGAGGTCAGCTTCGACAGCCCGGCCAGCCACTAGCACTCCCGTCTGCGAGACACCGGCCTGCACGCCCAGGCCTGTCGTCATGTGTCCAGGGGCCTGCTGGGAAATGATCATCACCTGGACGCTGCTGAAGGTCGTCCGCTGGCTGTTTTCTGGGGCATTCGGTGGCCGTTTGCCGGCGTCCCTGCCCGGGGCTGCTCTTTTACTGGGTCACCACTACGGAGTACTGTACCGCCTAAAGCAAGTTACTGTAGCGATTGCTGCACCATTCCCAGACTGTTGGGGAACTGGTTTCCACCTGGTCGCTTTCATCCCGTCCTGCGGCAGCCGGTCAGCGTGTGCGTGTGAATGCCTCGCAGTATAAATATCACAACCCACCCCGGACCAGGCATAAACTTTCCGCGATCCTCTTGTGCTGTGATGACGTATCCTGCAGTTGCACTTGAAACCTCTCAGCTCGTTTGAAGAGGCGCAGAAGTATTTCGTTGCCTGTCGCCCGTCGCCCGTCGTTGTCGCTGTCGCTGTTTCGCGCTCGCGCCATCGGCCGCCCAACAGAACGAGTCGCCAAGCGGCTCGCCCAGCTTACGACGCCAGTGAGCTCCATTCAACTCCAATCCTGGGCACAGCGCCGAGCCTCATCAGCCACTCGCCCTCGCTGGGCTGACCCTGGCTGCCGTCCAAACCGTGGAGAGGCAGCATTTCCGAAACTCAACGGGCAAATTCCAATCCGAGCGCTTGGGCGATTACTGCGGTCGTCGGTCGACCCCAGGTCCGTTGGGGCGCTGAAGGACCTAACTTAACTAAGTCTCCAAGTCTCCAAGTCTCCAAGCCCAGGGCGTCATTGCAGGCTTCCCCTGGCTATTTCAAGGTGAGTCTGGATCTTTCTTGTTGCCTCTCGCCTCGGATCGTCCCAGCTTGATGGTGCTGGCGTCGCTAGACTCCACCGCTCGTCATACCCTCCAATACCCTTCCATACCCCCCTGGCTCGTAGTTGGCATTTCGATTTCTCGGGCTGCGGCACAGGGCCACGCAGCCAGAAGCAGGCGTTCCACGTTTGACCTCTTGGCCGCTGTGCCGGATGGCGAGAGCCAAGCCTCGCCCAGTGGCTAATCGCCCTTGGCTCGGCTGCTTTCTCGCCAACCCGCATCGCCCCAAGCCTCTTGGGTTCCGAAGATCCGACCACGATGCCGCATCGGGGTCGCCAGCGCCAGTGCAAGTGCCAATGCAAGTCCCAAGTCCCAAGTCCCAAGTCCCAAGTCCCAAGCGGAGTCAACAAACCCATGCCCTGCTGATCGCATCGCTGCTACCAGAGCCTACCATCATAATAACCCTGGCGTGACCCTTTTGCCCCCCTCGCCCGGACCCTGTTTTGCTACCCATCACTGCTCATTCCCCCCGGAGCATCTTTTAATTTCTGCGAGACGAACAAACCTCCAACCTACCTACCTTGCGCCTCTTTTTTCCCACTGGAAAAAAAAACCAATCCTCCTCTGATCATCAAGTGACTTGATTCCATTTGTTATTCCTCATCATCCCTACCGAACTCTGTTGCAGCCATTGGGGCTTTGCTCTTCGTGACAGAAGCGGCCTCGCGCTTACACCCGCCCACCTCACATGTACTTGCCCCATTCGGCGCGTTGAAAGTGCCCTCGACTCGCTGCCTCCGTCAACCCATCATCTTCTCCTTGATTCATTCTTCTCATCACAAGCAACACAAACCGAGTCACCAACTCAATGACGACCACCTCTAAAACCGTACCTCAGATCAACATCATGTCGCCGAGTCCTACCGTCAAGTCCCGACGACGGGAGCCCCGAGACACGGGCTTCCCTGAACCCTTTAACGACGGTTTGTCAACCTGCCAGGCTCACCATGACGAATCTATTCTAATCTGCTCACCAGTCCGCAACACCACGCTTCCTCATCCTGACGCAGACCTGTCTCCAAACGCCTGCATCAGCCAAGAAGACTTCAGCCCTGAGATGGCGCTCTCACGAAGCCGACGCTCGTTCCTGAAGAAGAAGCGACACACCAGCAAGCATGGCCGAATCTCACCACAGTCCGAAGCCCTCTACAGCGTCCTCTCCCTTGTCAACACCGACGTCACCGATTCAGAAAGCATCAAGCTCGTTAGCCCATCCATGTCAAGTGTGCGGTACTCCAAGGACGGAACTGAGAGCATCGTGTCACAGAGAGACGAAGAAACCCCACCGACCTCGCCCGACGTGCCCTCACATCGTTCCAGGAAGGGGGGACTGCTAAAGAAATGGCGAAAGAACTGAACATTACGGACACCCTGAGTGAGGACACTCAATATTACGACTACACGGCCGAGACGTCACGGCCAACGACCTGAAACGACTGCATCATTAAACGGAATACGGGATTACTTTACCCTCTCTTTTATCCATCTTGGAAAGCGCGGAGTTTATGGCAAGGAAGCAGGGGACTTTTCGTTGGATTTCCCGGGCATTCAAGGGAATAAAAGGTTGGCATCACTGTCCCTCTGGAGGGAACAGAGCTTGGACATGGACATACTGGGACAAGAGGCTAGGTAGTGCCTGTTTAAGACATTCTTTGATGAAATAAATAAACCACCATCATCGCTATCGTATGAAAATCGTCATCTTCCCGATGGTAAATACCATGAGCAGCCATAACTAGGTTTCAACCACTCTGTAACTGAACTCGTTACTCTCCATATGTTCCTTCACAACAGACCGTTTATAACAAGGCCCTTGGCCATCTTGGTAGAAATCTAGCTGCCCCGGTAGGTGGTGTAGCTGTGAGGGCTCAGCAACAAGGGCACATGGTAAGTCTGCCCTTCGTCGACGCGGAAGGTGACGGTGACCTCGGGGAAGAAAGTCTTGTCCTCGCCAAAGTAAGCAGCCGTGTCGAAGCGCAGGGTCCAACGGGAGGCGCCGCTGGCCTCGCCGAGGACGTCCAGGAGGGTGTAGACGGGGACCTCGCCGGCAGAGAGGTCGGAGCTGTAGGGCAGCCAGACGAGGATGCGGCCGTCGTCGTTGGTGACGGACTCGAACGTCTTGGGCTGAGCCGTGGCCGAGACGGCGCCGCCGACCAGGCGCACGCGGACGCCCTTGGCCGGGCGGCCGTTCGTGGTGTCGAGGACGTGACAGGTGATGGGGTCTTTGTCGGAGGAGGCGGCCATGTTGGGCTGGTCGTTTTGGGTTTGAAAGCGGTGCAGGTTTTGGTGTTGTGGTGGGTGTTGGTGGTGGTGGTGCGACGCAGGAGTTGACGTCAAAGGTGGGGGAGGGAGGTTGGATCGCTGGAGCGACGGGCGAGTAGGTTTCGGGAGAGTGTAGTCTGGCTACGGCAGGGGATTGCCAGGGGAGGAGTGCTTAAAAGTAGAGGACAATGGTCAACCGTTTGCTGCGTGTGTTGGCATTTGGTTCATGGAAACGAAAGAGAAGAGAGGAGAAGGGAACGGAGGGCCAACGGAGGCGATGTATACGTAGTTGTAGGGCTGAGGCAGCGAGTGAGCGAGCGTCTTCTCCAAAAGTTGGCAGTTGGCAGCTGGCAGTGAACCCCAGTCCAGTCCTGCTCAGCCCGGCAGAGCAGCCCACTGCAGTTAATAACTTGGGCGCAGTGCAGCGGTGCAGCGGTGCCCAGGTCAGCTCTGCAGTTCAGCTCTGCGGCCCAGCCCAATTCAGCTCCGGCCCATGGTCCTTCGTCAGTCGCCAACGTCACGCCCAGCACGCGTTCCCGTCCTATCGCAGCCGCCCGACGACGCTGGACGCCGCTCGCCGCCTCCGTGGACGGGGCCGGCCTGGCGCCTAGACCCGCTGGCCGGAGGAGGGACAGTCAGTCCCCAAGGACGAGATAGCGGATAGGAGCTGACGGCGTAGGACT
This sequence comes from Ilyonectria robusta, assembly GCF_021365365.1. Taxonomy (NCBI): domain Eukaryota; kingdom Fungi; phylum Ascomycota; class Sordariomycetes; order Hypocreales; family Nectriaceae; genus Ilyonectria; species Ilyonectria robusta. The sequence goes on along the minus strand of NW_025764443.1, from coordinate 1,092,398 downwards.
AGGCGGGTTCCAGGGGGAAGGTCCTATTGTCGGGGGACCTGCAGGACCTGGACCAACTTATTTTCAGCCGTCGTACAGCATCTCCCCCCCCCCCCCCCCGAACGAGAGCTAAGGTCCCTAAAGTCCTACGCTGAATGGATTTGACAGGTGTGTGATTGCAACTGCGAACTGTGGCGGATGTGTTGTCAATGGCGGGGTGCATGGACAGAAATAACCGGACGGAATACCGGTGACATCATCGAGACATGTGACGTGGTATTTGTGACTGCTCGACCCCTCCAAGTCTCCAACGTACCAACCAGCCAACCCGCTTTTGCCAACTCCACCAAGAACCGCGAGCTTCTAGAACATACTGGGCTAGGTTGAAGACGACAACACCACACAAGCGACATCTCAACCCTGCCCGTTACTAGTCGCCTGCTGCTCGTCGTCCAACTCATTCGACGCCCTCCATCTCCCGTCTCCGCCTTTCCCTTTCCGCTACTCCTCCACCTCCTCCGTCTCCTCCCCGCCGCACTCCTCCCGCCGCACTCCTCCCGCCGCACTCCTCCCGCCATCATGTCCACCGCCGTCATCTCCGCCGACGACGCCCTCGAGCCCTCGCTCCAGTCGCTCCTCGACCAGCGCAGCCTCCGCTGGATCTTCGTCGGCGGCAAGGGCGGCGTCGGCAAGACCACCACCTCGTGCTCCCTCGCCATCCAGCTCGCCCGCGTCCGCCGCTCCGTCCTCCTCATCTCCACCGACCCTGCCCACAACCTCTCCGATGCATTCTCCCAGAAGTTCGGCAAGGAGGCCCGCCTCATCAACGGCTTCGACAACCTCAGCGCCATGGAGATCGACCCCAACGGTAGCATGCAGGACCTCCTGGCTGGCCAGGCCGAGGCGGACGATGTCAATGCTATGGGTGGTGGGCTTGGTGGAATGGTCCAGGACCTCGCCTTTGCGGTTCGTTTTTCCAATGGCTGCCAACCTGACCTGGGTTACTGACTTTTGCGCACCAGATCCCCGGTATTGACGAGGCCATGTCATTCGCCGAAGTCCTCAAGCAGGTCAAGTCCCTCTCCTACGAGACCATCATCTTCGACACCGCCCCCACCGGCCACACCCTCCGCTTCCTCCAGTTCCCCTCGGTCCTCGAAAAGGCCCTCGCCAAGATCACCCAGCTGTCCTCGCAATACGGACCCCTCCTCAACGGCTTCCTCGGTAGCAACGGAGCCCTGCCCAACGGCCAGAACCTCAGCGAGATGACGGAGAAGCTCGAGTCCCTGCGCGAGACCATCGCCGAGGTCAACACACAGTTCCAAGACGCCGACCTCACTACTTTTGTCTGCGTCTGTATCGCCGAGTTCCTCAGTCTCTACGAGACGGAGCGAATGATCCAGGAGCTCGCCGGCTACGGCATCGATACCCACTCCATTGTCGTCAACCAACTCCTCTTCCCCAAGAACGAGAGCAACTGTGAACAGTGTGGCGCTCGCCGCAAGATGCAGCGCAAGTACCTCGACCAATACGAGGAGCTGTACGCCGAGGACTTCAACGTCGTCAAGATGCCCCTGCTGGTCGAGGAGGTCCGTGGCAAGGAGAAGCTCGAGAAGTTTAGCGAGATGCTCGTCACACCCTATGTTCCCCCGGAGTAAATAAGAAATAAAGGCATATCGCGATAAACATGACGACAAGACAACATTTGGGATCACAAGAAGATACAAAATCACCACAAAGGGAGGGAGTCGGCTTGAGGCGTGGAGTTGATTTTGGGGGATTGATCATTTTTACGAGACATTACACATATATACAGTCACATGAGAGCAATACCCAACTTTGTCACATAATCGGTTCTTCATTTGCCTAGTTGTTTGTGTTTTAACTATGCGAGTCGCTCATGCTTCTTCTCGCAGGTATATCCGTCAACCTCGCATTGACGGTATGAACCGTTCAAGCAACCTCTTTGTTCCAGAACCCTAGATAACACAGGAAATCAGAAGGCTAGTTCGCCACCCCTAAAGTTCCCCCAAACGCCTTGTCCACCCTGACGGGCATCATGCAGCAAAAAGAGAAAGAAGAAAGCAACGCCCTCGTGAACCCCGATCCAGAAAGCCAGTCCCCTTGTAGAATGCGTAAAGTCGACGCCATGTGAGCATATCCCGGCCCTGAGAAGTATAGGTCGTGAGAGCAAGTGCAGCACTGTCAAGAAATCAAGTCGTACGCAGCCATAGCCAGCTCTTGGCTCATAGCTCGCGGTAATCGCTAGGTCGTACTCGTCGTTGCTTGTTCTGGTGGCGATGGGGGTTCACAGGCTTGCGGAAGTATGCGTCCTCCTCGTTGGCGTTGCCACCGTGCGTGAAGTTGTCGTTCTGGAAGCCATTCATGCCTGGATTCATACCTCCACCCATACCGCCGCCCATGCCTCCACCCATGCCTCCGTTCATGCCACCGTTCATGCCACCATTCATGCCTCCACCCATACCGCCATTCATGCCTCCATGCATGCCTCCATTCATGCCTCCCATGTTACCATTCATGCCGTTGCCATTCATTCCCATATCCCAGCCGTTCATTCCCCCAAATCCTCCATTCATCCCTGGGAACCCGGGCATGCCCATCATGTTAGGCATACCCATCATCGGCATCCCCATGTTCATGTTTCCCATGTTCATGTTCCCCATGTTGGGCATACCCATCATGTTTGGCATCATGGGCATGCCGTTGAACATCATGTTGTTCATTCCCATGTTCATTCCAGGCATGCCGTTCATCATGTTGGGCATCATGTTCTGTGCCTGTTGATTTTGCATTGCCTTAGGGCCCTTAGGGATTCTCGGGTTATCCAGGATGTCGTCAGCGGGACGCTTCTTGGAGTTTGCCTCATCTGGCTTAACACCACTTGCTTGTTTTTCAAGTGCGTCCTGGGCGGCAATGAGACTCTTGGGGCCTGTGGGTGGGGACTTCACCGCCGCAGCTTGCGAGACTGGCGATTTGCTGCTATCTTTCTTTGGGGAATCCGGCTTCTCTGCCGCGTCTCCTTCAGCCTTGTCATCAGACTTGGCTTCAGAGGCTTCGATTAGCGTCTCCTCTGGCTTCTCCTCACTCTTCCCTTCTCCCGAGGCCTTCGGTGATGTTGGTGGAGGAGTCTTTGTGGCTTCTTTCTCCTTTAGGTACTCCTGAATCTTCTTTGACGTCTCCTCATCCGACTGCAGGTCATCGATCAGCACGCCTTCCGTCTGGCACGCAGGGCAGATGAAGTCGCTTTCGATGAGAGCATTGGTGATGCAATCATTACAAAAGGTCTTCTGGCAGCACGGGGTCTTCATTGGTTCTATGAACATCTTCTTGTCAATTGAGCACACGAAGCCCCGCTCCTGAATCTCCTTGTCCTCAGCCAAGGGTGCCTTGGCCGTGGACGAAGTCTTGGTCTTGGCTTGGAACTGTTCCCAAGACGCCTTATCCGGTTCGGCGATGACGAAGTCTCCTTCAGCGTTAACCATAATGCCAGAAGGGCGCTTTGACTCATCTCCCTCAGTCTGAGCCAGAACAACGGACTTGTCGACCTTCTGTAGGAATGAGCGAGGGATACCGGTAGTACGCTTGACACGGGGTCGGTTGTCGAACTCGGGGTCGTCATTAGTGGGACACAACTGGATCCAGTGCCCTTTGTTGCCACATCGATAGCAAATGTAGCCATTTGGCGGGTCGTGGTCGGGCACATTCGCCGGCCGCTTGGAACCAGGTTTGAACACTGGCGTTTGACTGGGACAATGTTAGTATTTACTTTTAAACCTGTCTTGGGGGTTCAACTCACTGTGACATCTCCTCTTGCTGAGCGGACCACTGCTCGGTCTGTGCTGCAAACATGGCAGCCATCTTCTCCTCCTCAGTCATGGCGTTGTTCATTTGGTTGATCGCATTAGAACTGGGCTTTGATGAAGACGCTTTCGCCGCTTGTTCTTTACGGCCAGCATTTTTAGCCGTCACGGGCATCTTTCCAGTGACATAACGAGCAGCGCGACCAGCACCGGACTTGAGGGCTGGTTGGCGCCGAGCAATTACTGTTGTCGATCTGGGAATGATGGTTGTGTCATCGTCATATTCTAAGGAAGGGTTAGTGTTTACTTGGTTCATTGACTGGCGATGTATCTTACCTTCACTGTTATCATCGGTGTAAATGAAGAGGTCGAAGTCGGTGCCATCACCCAATCCACTTTTGGTGATAATTTCCCGCTTGAGCTCAAACACGGAGATACCTGTGCCATCGAATTCAACACGGGTAGGCTCCCTCTGAGACTTGAACTTGAAGAAGACTGAAGAAGTCATTGTGATCGAAATGTGCTAACTGCTTCCTACGGGATACGAGGACAGCACAACAAGCGGCAGCAGGAGGATGCCGAGGATCAGAATACCGAGAGTCGCGATGATGATATTGGTGTCGCAGCGACTCGTCCGCACAAAGCACTAAGTGAGTAATGATTGTTTGTTTTGTGTTTGTAAATGAGGGGACTGTGTTTGTTTCGTTTCTTTCTTGCACTTGCGTGCCTCTCAACTCTCAAGATGAATGGAAATAATCAATTCTGATTGTACTTGGAGGGAACAATAGCGGCAATAGGGTCAATGGGCGCAACGAATAAGGAGTACAGTTGGCCAAAGCCGGAAGGAAAAACAACCCTGAAGCTCCACCTCACTTCCCAGTCACCACGACTTGACAACCACTGTACCCGCGAAATTTAGAGTTAGCCAGTCCTAGCAACCACACCCTTTCGAGAGCAGGCTAGCGACGCGCGCAAGACTTGAAGCTTGCAAGCAACGGGGGAGAAATGGTCGGATCGCCGTGACGTCGATGAGTCGAGGAAATCGCTCGCGATCGGGAGAGCGGGGAAATCGGATAGCACGTTGCGACGGTGTGGCCAAGGGCAGGCGCGTTGTTTACAAGCAGAAGCAGAGGACACACGGGCGTTTGATGGCGTTGTTGGGCGGGCGATGGCGAAGAGCAGCGACAATGTATGGGGAAGGATAGAGATGGAGAGAGGAAGAACCTGCAAGGGGCAGAAAAGCGTCTCTGGCGCAGTTACTAATCAACGGGGGGTGCCTGCGCCATGGGAGCCTCCGAAGCGGAGAAGGCGAGGCCGGAGATGTGATTAAGTATTTTTCCGCAGGCGATTATGACTCGATGCCTTAGGCACCAGCCATGTGAGACATGAGACATGTGACATGTGACCAAGCTGAGGTACCCACCCCAAATCACGGCACCGAGCTTGCAGGATGAGGGGCACCTCTCCAAACGAACGCTTGCTGACTTCCCTGACTAATCATCACGCGGGTTTGCTTCATTGGTTGCCGTCAATAGCCGGCCGCCTCGCAACTAGCTCGTTGCGCTGTTGTTTCACTGATTGTACGAAGTACACTTGCCCCGCCATAAGGTGAGTCCGGAGCTGCGTTGCCTCACTCGCCCGCCCGATAGAGCAAGTCGCACGTAATGCCCCGCACCTTCTTCCTGCAACGGGCAGCTGTTTGTTGTCCTCGTACAAACAATTTGCTTCTCAGAAGACCTTTTATATCCCCGAGCGTCGCCCGTGTACGAAGCCAACCGCATCCCACTCCCTCTCGGTCATACCTCACAGACTCCATTCGTTCCCACCAGGCAAAAAAGATGGCTCCCCAGCTCGACGGCTTCTTCAAGCAGGTCGACAGCTCTGCTGATGACTTCATCGAGCGTCTGCGAAAGGCCGTTGCCATTCCCTCCATCTCTGCCGAAGATGCCCGCCGCCCAGATGTCGTCCGCATGGGAGAGTTCCTTGCCGATGAGCTGAAGAGCCTTGGTGCCTCCGTCGAGCTTCGACCATTGGGCAAGCAGCCCGGCAAGGAGCACCTGGACCTCCCCCCCGTTGTGCTCGCACGATACGGCAGCGACAAGAGCAAGCGAACCATCTTGGTCTATGGCCACTACGATGTCCAGCCTGCTGAGAAGAGTGACGGCTGGGCTACCGACCCCTTTGACCTCACTGTCGACGAGAAGGGCCGTATGTTTGGTCGTGGATCCACCGATGATAAGGGCCCTGTCCTGGGCTGGCTCAATGCCATCGAGGCCCACCAGAAGGCGGGTGTTGACTTCCCTGTCAACCTGCTGATGTGCTTCGAGGGTATGGAAGAGTACGGCTCTGAGGGTCTCGATGACCTCATCAAGGAGGAGGCTAAGAAGTACTTCGCCGATGCCGAGGCCGTCTGCATTTCAGACAACTACTGGCTGGGCACCGAGAAGCCTTGCCTGACCTACGGTCTGCGTGGGTGCAACTATTACTCAGTGGAGGTCTCCGGCCCTGGTGCCGACCTGCACAGTGGAGTCTTTGGCGGCACCGCCCAAGAGCCCATGACTGACCTCGTCAGAGTTCTGGGGTCTTTGGTTGATACTGACGGCAAGATCCAGATCCCCGGGATCATGGAGCAGGTTGCCCCTGTTACTGCCGACGAGGAGGGTCTTTATGACGGCATTTCCTTCACCATGGAGACTTTGCACGAGTCGCTGGGTAGCACGACGACCATCTTCGAGGACAAGAAGTCAACTCTGATGGGCCGATGGCGATACCCGTCTCTGTCCCTCCACGGCATCGAGGGTGCTTTCTCCGCCCCTGGGGCCAAGACTGTTATCCCTGCCAAGGTCATTGGAAAGTTCTCTATCCGAACTGTTCCTGACATGGACATTGACACCACCAACGCTTGCGTTTACAAGTTTGTCGAGGAGCAGTTTGCCAAGTTGAAGAGCAAGAACACCATGAAGGTGTACGCTCAGCACACCGGAAAGTGGTGGGTAGCCTCGCCTAAGCACTGGAACTTCAGCGCCGCGGCTAGGGCTGTTGAGCGCGTGTGGGGCGTCGAGCCCGACTTCACTCGTGAGGGTGGAAGGTAAGCTAGCCAAGACTGCGATGAACTCTGTGGGTACCTATGCTAACCGCTATGCCAGTATCCCCGTCACTCTGACCTTTGAGGAGGCCACTGGCAAGAACGTCCTATTGCTACCCATGGGTAGCTCCACAGACGGGGCACACTCCATTAACGAGAAGTTGGACAAGCGCAACTACATTGAGGGTATCAAGTTGCTAGGAGCGTACCTCCACTATGTTGCGGAGGAGCCCCAGACCTAATCAAGTCTGAAAGGATAGCCAGGTTGTACGATACAAATGAATAAATACCTACCTCGGCTTCTTGACATGAACTTATCTCTGCCTCCATATTTTGGGAACATCCTCCAATATGTTCGAACAGGAATTGTTTAAATTAGAAATTGCTATCGAATACGTCGGATGAGGAGCCACAAATAATGCGCTATTGTTATTGGTATCCAGACAGACTATAGATCACCCCCAGCAGACAATGCATCCCGGCCAGAAGAAAATCCGCTACGGTATCTCCATACAAGGTAAAGCATCCATCCAAAAAATGGTCCCATAGTGCCGTGGCTCATTGGACGCCAGGAGGCGTTGGGGCGGACAAGATGCCTTGGCTTTGGCATCCATTTGGGTGACATGTGCCTATGAGCGAGGTAGAAGATCTGTAGATTCCACACTTATTAGAAATTCTACTCCAGAAGAAAACGGCCGAAGATGTCTTACAGTCTCTGACACGTCTAACAAAGGTCCCACGACAAAAAATATCATGATGACACTGCTGAAAGGCACCTCTACGCTCTTGTGCGCGTTCCAGATGGACATACAGGAAGTCTCGGGACCATAGGTGTATCCAAGGCCCTGATCAATAACACGCATGGTGACTCTAGATATGACGTATAAAATACCATTCGTATAAAGTTGCGTGGAGAGAAAGCTGAGACCGGATTTCCAGCTGTGCGGCAGCTGCGTCTCAATACGAGCACCCGAGATCATCATGCTTCCTACAGCCCCACAGGGTTCAATATCTTTCCGCTATCATACGTCAGCAAGGCGTGTTCATCGTGGCTAGTGTCAAGTGTAATAGATGGACGTACGTTCTGCCTGAGAGGCTCAAGGGCGCCAATGGCTGAAAAAGCCAAAATGGTATGGATGGCCCCTTTGATTGGGGTTACACTGACTCCTGGGATGAATAAATACTCTGCAATAGCTCCTAAAGACACCATGAGGCACCCGGTAGCAGCAAAATGGCAGATGTGCCATGCTTTTGAGCGAATACGAGGGCCAGTGTACACGAGGTAGAGGGTGTAAGCTGCCAGGGGAATCAGGAGCTTTTGAAAGTTGGCTTCATTCCATCCAACCGCTGCGACAAGTGCATGATAGACGACGGCTGCCGCAGCGGAAATGACCCAGTAAGAGAGGTGGTACTTTACGGACAGCATTGCTTCCTAGGTACTTTTATGGCGAATTTGTGCTGTGATGGCGAAGGCAAAGTGAGAGAAACCAGTCAGAGAGATCGGGTGAATGAGAAAAATTAGGTCGGGAAAGGATAGAGGACATCGGTCACAAACCTTGATTGATTACCTCGCGTATTGAATAAGCAGGACACGATATACCTTCAACCCACAGGCCTTTGAGGCCACGAAACCTAGTACTCCTGCCTGGTAGGTACATTACTAAGGTACTAACTGGGAAGCCATTGCCTGCCTAAGTTTGTCCCTTTCAGAATGATGAAATTTCTGCTGCAGCTCTTTCTGTCTTCTTAAAATGGGAGGAAAGTTCCTGAAAGCTGCATTGCAGCAGCGGAGAAAATGCGTCGACGCTCAATCACTAACTACCAGTCATAGAAAGACGTCTTGCGGTTGGGTAAGCACCTACAGTAGGCACCCCCAGACAATCTCAGTGGTTTTCCTGGTCGAGGAATATAAAAAGCCGGCCTTTCGACGAAAGACAGCAGGCGATAGGGTCCAACCCCATACATTTTCAATAACTTCGTCCACTTGACAAGAAGGTTTGCCAAAAGCAGACAACAGACCAGGGTCCGTCTCCACCCAGACAACATCACTGGCTTTGCCTGCTGGAAGAATATAAATGAGCCGGGCCTCTGACGGCACATGATAGATGACGGATTCACCCTGGACAATCTCGGTACCTTTGTGTGGTCAAGGAACATAGGTGAGCCGGCTTGCCTATGACAGAAGAAAGAGACAAGCCCCGGAAGATCTCAATGGCTTCGTCTGTTGAAGGGCTATTGGCGTCGACCTGCCGACCAAGACTCAAACACGACTTAGACTGGCCAAGCTCTGCCTGAGCGACTGCGCGTTACCACCCACTTACTACCGAATTTTGCGATATACACCGTAGTTCAACATGCGACACTTGGCCAAACAGTGCTCGCCAGGAAACCTAAGGGTTGGGTATACAGAAGTTGACGGTATGCTAGGCCATGATTCGCAGACTCTCTCCACCAGGTTCAGGGTCCTAAAAATCAAGTACAAGCACATAACAACAGTTCTCGTTCCAATTTCCTAGGAATAAAAGTAATAGATAAACTCGCTAAGGAACCTTGAAGGCCCCCCCAATGGTGACATGTACTTGACGGTCCCTGTAACCCCGCCACCAACCAAAGTGCCGACCCTGGTCTCCTTGGCTCCACCCTTTACCCCTCCACCGCCCCTTATCGATTACACAGGAAGTCCGGTGATCGCTGCCCGGCTGTGCCGTGGACGTGACCAAGTGACCGATGCCTTAGCTATCATCCGGAAGAAGACGGAGCCTCTCCCAGGCCGGCTCTCACGGAGAGGATTTCTTACTCTTTGTTATTTGTGAATCGTGGCACTGTGGTCTTGCTCTGTCGCGCTCCGGCCCGCCTCGAACTCTGCGAATATTTGAGAACCGTGCGTCACCGTCGCTGTCATCGTCACACGTTATCGGCCTCCGGTGATCCACTCACGAAACAGAACAAACGACAACCCCCATAAGTCGCAAACGAGAACCCGGGGCACACAAAGACATTCGATAGCAACCGCCAACATGGTTCGCGAGAGTGGCATCTCGGCTACCAAGCCCGTCTTTCCCACCTACCTGCTACCGAGTTTCAAGCTCCCCTTCTCCCGTCGCCACTCAGCCTCGTCCTCGTCCTCGTCCTCGGCCGACTCGCCCGCGTCATCCGCGGTGACCACTCCAGCGAGCTCACCTCCCAATAATACTCCGTTGACGAAGCGCGCGGCCAGCACTCGGCTGTCCAGCACCGCCCCCAATACCTTGCGCTGTTCAACATGCTCGGCCGACCTCGCCTTGGCGTCACAGATCATCTCCAAGGGCTTCACCGGGCGCTACGGTCGGGCTTTTCTAGTTGCGCCACCACCGCCCCCAGCCCCGCAGACGCTGGTGAACATACGCGTTGGTAGGAGCGAGAACCGCCAGCTCGTAACAGGGTGGCACGTCGTGGCCGACATCACATGCGGGTCATGCACGACCAAGTTGGGGTGGAAGTATGTGGACGCCAAGGAACAAGGGCAGAAGTACAAGGTGGGCAAGTTCATCTTGGAGACAGAGAGGGTGGTGACTCACCGAAGCTGGGAGGACGTTCCGATGGGCGAGGGAGAGACTGTCGTCCCAGACAAGCAGGACGACGGGGATATTCATTTCGACTCCGAGGATGACGACGAGTGTGAGGATGTGTTTGCTGGCACTTGGGATCCTGAGGTTGTTGGAAGAAGGAGGAGTGCCATGGTTTCACGCAGGAGCCAGTCCTAGGACTGGGCATCTACATAGCATGGGTGTTGCTGGTCCATCACCTGTCTTCGGCATTTGAAGAGCCAGGGCAACAACGGGATATGGGCGTGGAACCTCAGGACATGCACTGGATTTGGCGCCAAGGATTAATACTGGGAACCGTTGATTTGGACTTGATTTGGGCTGCATTTGGACTGCACAAATACCCTGATAGGAGGCATACGATACACGACGGGCCTGAATTTCTAACGCGACTCATTTGCGCCATGACAGACTGGCGAGACTTTGATTATTGTTACTATACCCTAGGCATGAATATAATGATGTCACATTTATCACCATGTTTGATCGTATCAACCCATATCCCGGGATATGGTGGAGTTGAGCCGGAGTTAAGGAGAAGCGGTAAATGGTCTTGGGATTGATGTCGCCTGCGTTGCGGAGTATCCTATTCTGGCATTCCTCGATGCGAGTCTCCAAAGTCATATCCTTTGGTTCCGATACGCTGGGTTCACCGCGGTGAAGGTAGAATGAGTTGTCCTTGAAAACCTGAGCATAGTGACACAAATGAACTTCGATGTGGAGAGTGATGGCGAGAGGCACAGTCTCCCACCAGCGGCGTCGAGGTCTCGTGCACCAAGACATGGTTTGACAAAGGGCCAAGCACCAGCTGAGCGTGACAATTTTCCCCTGCCTGTCAAAGAGTACATGTGCTCGGACGTCGATCTTGAAATCGTGTTTGGTGGTCTGACCATGCACAGCATCCTTGCTGGGTTTCTGGCCTACTGGAGGTCTCTATTTATACACATCTCGGTGGGAGGCATCGGACGAGGGGTCCTGGGATCTCAGCATGTGCGACATGCACCAGCTCAGGGGGATTCGGTTCCTTAGGACGGCCGAGAATGATGTTGGAGATGGCTGCGAGCTGCAGCAAGCAGGCACCGGAAATCGTGGTTCCCAAGCGTCGAATGATGAATCGGGCAAATATCCCAGCCCGTTGGCTCCAGGGTTCAGATTTGCTGGGGGAGGGTGTGGTTGGGAGTAGCTGGGCGCGGGATGCCATGGTGGGGTTGGAGTGGGAGGTGCAGCACGTTCTCCAGCAGGTGGCCGCCCAGAACGACGAGCAGTCACAGCGGACGGCGATCCCCTAGTGGCCGAGACCCTCTAACCAACAGGGCCTTTAGTGGGGGTAATGCCCTCCCCACGGCAGAGAGAGTGGGAGGGTGGAGCCGAGCTGCAGAGTGATATCGTCACACCAACTCGCTCCTGCACTCTGCACTGCGCGGTAGGCTACTAGGGGAGGGGAGCATCTGCATTTGGGAAGGAGGGGAACGAAACGCCGACCAGACAAACAACCACCACCATTACTACCACCATTACACCACCACCACCAACTCCGCCAAACTGCAATTTTTTCCATCCTCGCAGCAAACATCCCGGCTTCACCGAACCGTGCCATTCAACCACAATTGGCCGGCCTACCCCCCACGTCGTCGCCCTGACTGACCGCTCACCGCGCTGTCTGGGAAGCTCGGTCAGCCTGGAACCAGGTCTCCATTCCAGCCGTCCAAGCTCTCTCCGCCTCTTCCCACTTCCCACCTTACTCCTCCCTCTCCTCCCTGCTCCCACCCGTCATTACCCATCACCCCTTGCACCTCCTGCAGACCTTGTTTTGCTTTTTGATCCTCGTGACCATATCCTTTTTGCGTCTTGACCGGCTGGTGCCCTTTGCGTCGTACAGGCAGCATTCGAGCATACCAGAACGTGGCTATAATACGAGAGAGTGGCAACAAAGCTCACTCCCTTGCTCCCTCGCTTCCTCGCACCTACCTATCTGTTCTCTTTACAGTTTCGCCATTCTACTTCGTTCCCCCCTCGCCTATCTACTGGAAAGTCTCCTGCAAAGTCTCCTGCAAGTCCCCTGCAAGCCACCATCGTCATGACCACCCCGTCTGGCCACCGCTCTCGCGGTTCTGGTTCCGAGGATCAAGGCGTCTACGATGATGCCAAGACATACTACTCCGAAGAACGCCACAACCGTAATGTTGGCCCTCGTACGAGAACATACTCTCAGGTGAGTGGAGCTGGGATCTACCCGTATCTAACGAAGTCTGACACAATCGCAATAGAATAGCTTAATGAAGCAGTTTGAACGAATCGGACTACGAGAACCGTTTCGAAGAGGAAGTCATGGTAGGGACCCCAATCAGAAACTCACACTTCATACCGTTGCTAACAGATTCAATTCCAGATGAAAACACCCAACAGAGCCGCCGGTTCCTTATCCAGGTAGAGCCAACCCTGGAGAGTCTCCAAGCCCAAGAGGATACCGACGGAAACATGCAAATCACGATCGAGGACAATGGACCCAAAGTCATATCGCTGCGTACAGCTGCTTCGGAAGGCTACAACCGCTTTGATGTTCGCGGCACATACATGTTGTCGAACCTCCTCCAGGAGTTGACTCTTGCCAAGGAATACGGACGAAAGCAGATTGTTCTGGACGAGGGTCGACTCAACGAGAATCCCGTTGACCGACTGTCTCGTCTTATCAAAGACCACTTCTGGGATGGCTTGACAAGACGCATTGATGCCTCCAGCATTGACGTAGCGGCCCGTGACCCCAAGGATTGGACGGATGACCCACGCCCGAGAATCTACGTGCCCGTCGGAGCCCCCCACCAGTACGAATTCTACAAGAAGGTGGCCGAGGACAGACCTGAGATGCGTCTGGATGTTCAGTTATTGCCTGAGAAGATCACTCCCGAGCTTGTCCGGGACATGAACGAGAAGCCCGGTCTTTTGGCCGTCGAGGTGGAAGAATATGATGACCCCAAGAGCAGCACTGGCAAGTCTCTGAAGGGCTTACCGTTTGTCGTCCCGGGCGGTCGATTCAACGAGCTTTACGGGTGGGACAGCTACATGGAGTCACTTGGACTCCTCGTCAACGATCGCGTCGACTTGGCCAAGTCCATGGTACTCAACTTTTGCTTCTGCATCCAACACTACGGCAAGATCCTCAATGCCACCCGCTCGTACTACCTGTGTCGGTCACAGCCGCCCTTCCTTACTGACATGGCCCTGCGGGTGTACGAAAAAATCAAGCACGAGCCAGATGCGAAGGAGTTCCTGCGACGAGCCATCCTCGCCGCCATCAAGGAGTACCACAGCGTTTGGACCTCGGAGCCTCGGTTGGACCCCGTCACAGGATTGTCGAGGTATCGCCCGGAAGGACTCGGAGTCCCCCCCGAGACTGAGGCCAGTCACTTTGTGCACATCCTCCAGCCTTACTGCGATAAACACAACATGACATTCAAGGAGTTCGTGCGAGCCTACAACTACCGTGAGGTGGATGAGCCGGAACTTGACGATTACTTTATGCATGACCGAGCGGTACGAGAGTCAGGCCACGACACATCGTATAGACTTGAGGGTATCTGTGCCAGCCTGGCCACCATTGACCTCAACTCGCTGCTCTTCAAATACGAGACTGATATCGCGCGAACAATCCGGAATGTGTTCAACGACAAGCTCATCATCCCCGAGGAGTTCTGTGCGGGAACGCCCTACAAGCCTGGAGAGGTACTGGCGTCGGCTGCCTGGGATCGTCGTGCCAAGCGACGTAAGCTTACCATGGACAAGTTGATGTGGAACGAGGAGGAGGGTATGTTCTTTGACTACAACACGGCGACGCAGAAGCGCTGCACATACGAGTCGTGCACCACGTTCTGGGCGCTTTGGGCTGGAATTGCGACGCCCAAGCAGGCAGCCGACATGGTTCGAAAGGGACTTCCAAAGTTTGAAGCGTACGGCGGTCTCTTGTCTGGCACGAAGGAGTCACGAGGCGAGATTGGACTCGAGCGTCCCAACCGACAGTGGGATTTCCCCTACGGCTGGGCGCCACAGCAGATTCTGGCGTGGACTGGCCTGCTGCGATACAGCTTCACGGATGAAGCAGAGCGACTGGCTTACAAGTGGTTGTTTATGATGTCCAAGGCATTTGTGGACTTCAACGGCGTCGTGGTGGAAAAGTACGACGTGACTCGACCCGTCGACCCGCACCGGGTGGATGCCGAGTACGGTAACCAGGGCCTCGACTTTAAGGGCGTTGCCAAAGAAGGGTATGTTGTGATCTCATGTTGCCCAGAGTTTGCCGAGGCAGACAGCTAACATCATGATAGATTCGGCTGGGTCAATGCCAGCTACGTGTATGGCCTGCAGATCGTCAACGCGCACATGCGGCGTGCGCTGGGGACGCTGACCCCGTACCCAACGTTTATCAAGGCGATTGAGCAGAACAACGAGAAGGCGTTGGCAGGGTTGATGGGTCCGTAAGGGTGCTCTCGAGAGATAGGCCGGCGCGGATGGATGGATAATGGAGACAGGGACGTGCGAGCATGTGAGGACGTCTAGGGGATGGTCGTGGGGTAACAACGGTTCATGACATGTTCTGGTTGAGATTGGGTGTGCAAGAGGATGTCATGGTTTGGGCGCTTGGTAGTAGTGACAACGAGGATGACAATGTGCGTGGAAACAGAAGGTGACCCGGGCTTGGTTACTGGATGAGGAGAGATGGAGGAGGGAGGTTTCTCAGGGGATCGGATAAATGGTTTCGACTTGGAAGAGGGCGCAAGTAGCACGGCACGGAATCGGGGACTTGCGGTGGGGCTCGAGATGCCGGGATGCAAGAGTGGCAATGCCGATATGACAACGGCATCTGGGCTGCATGAGCCG
Organism: Ilyonectria robusta; assembly: GCF_021365365.1. NCBI lineage: Eukaryota > Fungi > Ascomycota > Sordariomycetes > Hypocreales > Nectriaceae > Ilyonectria > Ilyonectria robusta. Next base: position 1,077,057 of record NW_025764443.1, on the reverse strand, counting down.
AGGGCCATGGCGGTGGATACTTGATGGTTGGCCTACTTACGAATGAGGGACGGCGGAGGTATGTAGAAGGCCTGGTAACGAATGTAGAGTCATGAACTTGCGCGCGCGTATGGATTATCAACAGCACATGCGATGCCATGTATGGCTGGTGTAGTGAAGCCTGCGTTGTTGCATGTGACGTCTGTGGATAGATGCATGTGGGATGCGTATAGTACTGAAGATTGTGAGATGACGATAGGAAACAAGCTCGGGAATTGGCCGAGCCAGAAGAAGCAATCGGGAACCTAGCGAGCTGAAACGGCGCGTGAGACGAAGAATAACAAAAGCAACAGCACAAGCAAGACAAAGGGACAGCATTGGGATTTTCGGCATGGGCGTGGGGCTGGCCGAGGTAAGTTTCAACAAGGCGTTATGACTGAAGATGTAAACGTCACGTTCATGGCCAGGTGGATTACATCCACGAATACAGATAAACATGAGACCTTGGACTATCCTACGGCCCAAAACAGGATTGTATTGTACGAGCATTGTGCTGTGTGTCTAAGTACGGAGTGCGTGTACACGTATGATGGCAAGGGTAGGTAGCTATCAGGGAGATTCTCTACGGAGTACAGCGCAGGGGAAGCAAATGCATGTGGGCTGGCTGCGGCGGTCTAGGCGACGGGACTGGGGCTCGGAGGATGACATGCTAGATTCGGCGGTGGCGAAGGCTCATGCTCGGAGGACCGAACCAAGAAATAAAGAAAGAAACAAGGCGAGAGAGTAACATGATCTGAAAATGAAAGGTCAGATCTGGGTGTAGATTTGGTCGCTTTGGTGCGGGTTCACATGCCAACGACCTCCGCTGCCCCGGACAGGGCGGCACTCGGGCAAGTTCCGCGTCCCGGGGGCGGGTACGGGGCATGATGGGGAATGGCGTTTTTGGAGGCACGGAGGTAGGCCGAGACTCTGATATTGCGGCGGTGCGCAGAGAAAGTGCGGTAAGAATAGAACATGGTTGAGATTTGGGGCGATGGGAGAAGTGGGAGATGGGAGATGGGAGATGGGAGAGAGAGGAGGACGAGCAAACGGATTACAGATGTAATGGCTCATGCTAGACGACGTCAAAGGCGTAGACGTTAATTTTAGGGACGCAAGAAAAGGTAGTTGTTAAATCAGACACGGTGAAGAAACGAGGTGAGCCAGGTGAATAAGTTCGGGAATCCGCCGCATCAAGCATCATGCAGGGATGGACCTCACAGGTTGTCTAGATGCAGTAGATGCAGTAGATAGATAGCATGTACATGAGTAAGATTTTGGGGAGCATCGGTTGGCGTCTTGTTCCCCAACTTGGGACACTCTGCCGCGAGTGCAGTGTCCCTCTGACTCCGACTCGGGGTTCTGAATCCCACTTTTTCGACCCTTCTCCGGAGTCGTTTCGGAGATGCGGGGAGAAAGGGGAGGAAGGGGAGGGAGAACTGAGCCGCATGTTTGAGGCTGCCGAGTCGCTGAGCCTGTGATGTTCGTCCCAAGTTCGGCACCTCGGCCAATGGCGGTAAAAGCTGGGGCTGGCTCTAAGTACTTGGAGCGGCGGGTCCCCTTTGAGCCGAAAGAGGAACCCGGCGACGTCATGTGTCATCGGTCCTGGATATTGATTTTGGCCCCGCGGAGGAACTTCAATTTTGAGTAATGAGGAGTAGCTGAGGAGAGGGATTCAATTCAATGGCCATGCTGCTTCAGGTGCGGTGGTATGGAAAATCAGATGCTCGCGTGCGAATGCCCTCGGTCATTGCGCGGCGGTGCTCTGTACAACATGGAACTCTCCACCTGACCTGCTGGCCAAGCATTGCCCATCGCGATCACAATGCGGCAGCTGATTCGACGCTGGACATGCATTTCCGGGCTTTGGGATACAATCATGTACCGTACGTACTCCGTACAGCCGCTGGAGTTGCAGATGCCAGGGCAAACGCCGCTCGGCGAGTGTCCGGAGGTACGTACTCCCGCAGACGGGCTTGCGACGCGACGGACCATGGCCGGGCCAGGACACGCACGGCTTGTGACTTAGTTGACTGACGTCCATGTTCTGTCTGGGATTGGATCTGTGGGAATCTGGGCTACTTCCGAGGTGAAGCTAAAGCGGTACCTTGCACCCAGAAAATGGGCCAGCAGGGGCGGTTTCACTTTGCACTTGGTATTGCTGCTCGGGGTGATTCCGAACGGGGGGATCTGAAGTAGCTGAGGTGACGGGCCTGCGGTATATGTCTTTGTACTGGGCTTCATTCAGGTGAAGAGGATGAATTGCTTTATTCTAGAAAAGTAAAACCCATAAAATAAAATAGACAATTGGCCACAAGCAGAACGAGCAGCTCGAGTCCCATCTCCAAGATCCGTCTGCCTCCCTCATTCTCCACCTCCACAGCCGCGGCCGGTGCGGGTGGCGGTGCGGGCGGACGCCCTCGTGCGCGGCGGGTCCGGCTCCCGCAAAAAAGTTCAACCAAGTCATGGGGGGCGACCACTTCGCTGCGACTCGCCGCTAGCTCTTCTTTTTCGGTTCCGGGACTAAAGGAGTCAGAAGTCAGAAGAGAAGCGACGCCCGGTGGCATTGGCGTCTCTTCATTGGGGAGCCGCGGCGCCCTGGTCCCCTCGGTGCGGAGGGATGGATGGAGCCTGCGAGCTTGCCCACAGGGCTTCCTTTTTTGGTGGGTGGATGGATGGATGGAAGTTGGCATTCCCGGTCTGGCTTGTACTTATTATCAGCCTCTCCCACCTCCATTCCCGAGTTTGATATTTTGAGATTCATCTTTCTATTCAAGCCATTCATCTTGCTCATTCTGCTCTCACTCCTCTCACTTCTCTTACTGCGATACTCTCCAGTCTGACACGCGAAAGCTTCACTTACACGCGAGCACACTCTTCCCTCCTCTTCCCTCCTCTCTCTTCCCTCCTCTCTCTTCCCTCCTCTCTCTCCTCTCCTCTCCCCCAAAATCAAAACACAAACCTCGCCCACCATGGCCGCAAGCAACATGGTGAACCCCTCGGTCAACCCCGACGTCGAGGACGAGCTCTTCCAGAAGGAGGTCGCCCAGGTCAAGGCCTGGTGGAGCGACTCCCGCTGGCGACACACCAAGCGGCCCTTCACGGCCGAGCAGATCGTCTCCAAGCGCGGATACCTGCCCGTCAACTACCCCAGCAACGCCCAGGCCAAGAAGCTGTGGAACATTCTCGAGAACCGCTTCGAGGTGAGCTTTCCCGGGAACGGAAAATGAGTTGGGATGAGAGAGGTTGCTAACGGCGTGACAGACTCGCGATGCTAGCTACACATACGGCTGCTTAGAACCCACCATGGTCACCCAAATGGCCAAGTACCTCGATACCGTCTACGTCTCTGGCTGGCAATCATCATCGACCGCCTCGGCATCAGATGAGCCCGGTCCTGATCTGGCTGATTACCCCTACGTGAGTCCCCAGTGTCATAACCACCATCATGACGAATTTCAAAAACAAGTCCACAACTAACACCAACTCCTCTCATCCAGACCACCGTCCCCAACAAGGTCGGCCACCTCTTCATGGCCCAGCTCTTCCACGACCGCAAGCAGCGCCAGGAGCGCCTCAGCGTGCCCAAGGCCCAGCGCGCCGGCCTCGCCAACGTCGACTACCTGCGGCCCATTGTCGCCGACGCCGACACCGGCCACGGCGGCCTCACCGCCGTCATGAAGCTCACCAAGCTCTTCGTCGAGAAGGGCGCCGCCGGTATTCACATTGAGGACCAGGCCCCCGGTACCAAGAAGTGCGGCCACATGGCCGGCAAGGTGCTCGTCCCCATCAGCGAGCACATCAACCGCCTGGTTGCCATCCGCGCCCAGGCTGATATCATGGGTATGTTTTTTTCTTATAAACATTTCAATTTCTCACTGGAACGAATCATCCAAGACTAACAAACCCAGGCTCCGATCTCCTCGCCATCGCTCGTACCGACGCCGAAGCCGCCACCCTCATCACCACCACCATCGACCCCCGCGACCACGCCTTCATCATCGGCAGCACCAACGCTTCCCTCCAGCCCCTCAACGACCTCATGATCGCCGCCGAGCGCGAGGGCAAGGTCGGCGCCGAGCTGCAGCGCATCGAGGACGAGTGGCTCGTCGCCGCCAGCCTGAAGCGCTACGACGAGGCCGTCGCTGCCGCCATCGACGCCGGCTCCTACTCCAACAAGGACGGCCTCAAGGCCGAGTACAAGGCTGCCGCCAAGGGCCTCAGCAACAACGAGGCCCGCGCGCTCTCCCGCAAGCTGCTCGGCAAGGACATCTTCTTCGACTGGGACGCGCCGCGGACTCGCGAGGGCTACTTCCGCCTCAAGGGCGGCTGTGACTGCGCCGTCAACCGCGCCATTGCCTATGCGCCGTACGCCGATGCCATCTGGATGGAGAGCAAGCTGCCCGACTACGCGCAGGCCCAGGAGTTTGCCGACGGAGTCCACGCCGTGTGGCCCGAGAAGAAGTGAGTCGACAACCTCCCCCTTGCCCCTATTGATACACACACTAACATCCACCTCCTCCAGGCTCGCCTACAACCTCTCGCCCTCGTTCAACTGGAAGACGGCCATGCCCCGCGACGAGCAGGAGACGTACATCCGCCGCCTGGCCAAGCTCGGCTACTGCTGGCAGTTCATCACGCTGGCCGGCCTGCACACAACGGCGCTCATCAGCGACCAGTTCGCCCGCGCCTACAGCACCATCGGCATGCGCGCGTACGGCGAGCTCGTCCAGGAGCCCGAGATGGAGGAGAAGGTCGACGTCGTCAAGCACCAGAAGTGGAGCGGCGCCACCTACGTCGACGAGCTGCAGAAGATGGTCACCGGCGGCATCAGCTCCACGGCCGCCATGGGCGCGGGCGTCACCGAGGACCAGTTCCACTAGACGAAGCATCGCCGAGTTGAGGTTGTCGGTGTAGAAGTATCAAAAAAGTGAACGGCCTTTTTTGTTTTTAAACGGAGGCGCGCATAATGTGCTTTACGCAGCCATTTTCTGTTTTGGACATGCAGCATCATACCGGGCATGGAGTCTCTGGTTTCTCTTTCATCTGTCACATCACGTCGTCATGTCTCATATACTTGAACGGCGGCAATACATCTGCCTTGATCAGTAGAAGAATTTAAACTTGCATCATTTAAACAAAACTTTGATATCAAGTCAAAAGTGCTGAAGCATCATCTCATAACTCTGCTAGCAAAGCCGCAGCCGCTGTTCAAACTAAAACCAGACCCAAGACGTCTATGTAATGCCATGTCCTACTCCCCGAAACGGAAAATCTGTGGTATCTCTTCATGTCAAGATGCTTATCAGGCAGCCCCAAACTAAAAGCCGCACCAAGACGCTCGTCCCTGCATTACCACGGCATACTGAGAGCTAGGGTCGGGACATTGCTCTGCATTCGATACTTCCAAAACGCCCTCCATTTGCGGATCCGACTCCATCCCAAGACCCGCCTTATCTGTCTGTCCGTCCGCCCGGGAGGCGGATTTCGGTCCATTGGCCTAATACCATAGGAAGCCCCCTTCGCTCCACCCCTGAAAACGGCCAATGGGTCCAGTTTTCTTCACCGGCTACGCTGCTCGGTATGGGCCTTGCATTTCGGAGGTTGCCCGGCGGCAGAGGGCACAGGAATGCGCACGCGGTGGGAAACACAGGCGCGGGTGTTGAGTGTGTGCGATAATTGTGCAAAGATTGTGTGCCAGTGACCCCAGTCATTCTTTTAGTCCGCCTCGGCCAGCTGCATGATCAGCTTGGCAGCCATGTCCAAGAACGGGAACGGGCTGGTCACATCCTTCTCCTCAAGCAGCCGTCCCTGCGCATTCTCGTACCCTGAGCACTTAAAGTCGACCAAGTAGACACCGTGCTCCATCTCATAGATCTGGATGTCCAAATGCAAGGCGGCAAACGGCCGTTTAGCGTCGTCCTGCAGAGTATGATATCCGTCGACTGCGCCTTCTGGTAGGTTCCCTGACTTCTTCTTGAGTGCTACAGTGGTTGTCAGCATATCTGTGGCAGAGCTACATACGAAAACGCCAATACGTACTTGCAGTGTCCCAACGAACATTGATGTGCCATGGGTCAGCAGGCAGCTTGTATCGCCTCATGGGATCAATGGCGCGACTGATGCCTGAGTCTTCCTCATAGGAATCGAAATCGGAGTCCATTGCCCTCGCAATACGCTCCTCTTCGTTTTTCGCCTCGTAATCCTCGTCAGGGATGTAGGTGGCGCCCAGCTTGTTCAGCGCCTTGTGAATACACAACAGCGCCTCCCAGGGAGAATTTCGCGATCGAATGCCAAACTGCCATCGCACTGGCTTGTTCTTCTTGGGAGGGTGGATGGGAGTCATGCCTTGGGGGCGCTTATTGGCTTCGTCCAGGCGGAGCTGACTTCTCGAGTGCGGCTTCAGACGGCGCGCGGTTTCCTCCTTCTCGGCATCGGTTCGGTCCATGGAAGGCTCGTCGTTAACAAACACCTTCGGTGGCGAGTTCTTGAAGTTGCCGGCTTTTTCCCTCTCGATGTAGTCTTTGTGGTAGGCCGGTAAACTCGAAGGCAAGATACCAACCTTGCTAACATATGGCCGAGGAGAACCCGCCATGGGCGAAATCCCTGAGCGAGCCGACGACATGCTCAGCATTGGACTTGAGCCCTCTGGCTCTGCTAGCAGTGCGTCAGGATTTTCTAGCCAGGGTCAAAACGCTACGTCCAGCTTTGGCTGGCGGAAGTTGACTTACGGTTAACTTGCATCATCTTATTCTCTCTCACAATCATGTAGGCATCCTTGATGGCTGACGGCTCGGTTGCCTGCAGCGCCTCTTCGACATCAGTCTTGCCGTATCCCATGGTTTTACTAATCTTCTCGGTAACTTCATTGTGCAACCTCTCCTGGACCTTCTCGGGGGCGTTGGGGGCAATATCGCTCTTCTGAATGGCCTTGTTGGGGTCAACACCGGTGTTGTAGAACTCCTCGACGGGGGGCTGTAAGTAGGCCGGCAGTTCAGTCATGAACCAGGGATCTTGTCGGATGTCATCGATACTGGCTCGCTGCACGGGGTTGACGACGAGCATTTTCTTGATTAGGGTAGCGGCACCGACGGGCATCCACTGGGGGATGCTGTAGGTACCCTTCGCTATCTTGGCGAACAGGCTGGGGATGTGCTCGTCGTCGAAGGGAAGTCGTCCGACGAGGAGAACGTAGAGGATAACACCACAACTCCAGACATCGACTTCGGGACCTGCGTATAGCTTTCCGCCGATGACTTCGGGAGCGGCATAGTTGGGGCTTCCGCAACTGGTCTTGAGGAAATTACCATCCGTCATGATATTACTGAGACCAAAATCGGCAATCTTGACATTGAGGTTCTCGTCGAGGAGCAGGTTCTCCGGCTTGAGGTCGCGATGGACAATCTTATGACGATGGCAGTACTCGACAGCGCACAGCATCTGCTGGAAGAAGCGGCGAGCCTCGGGCTCTTTCATGCGACCGTGCTGGACAATGTAGTCGAAGAGTTCTCCGCCGGCATACTCCAGGACCATGATGATCTCGTTGGGGGTTTTGATAACGGTGAAGCTAGGAAATGGAGGTTAGCGCTGGGTATTCACAGGGATTGCATCTCTGTCCAAGAGAGAACGTACAGCTTGATGATGTGAGGATGGCGCAGGAGCTGCAGGTATTCAATCTCGCGCTCGACGCGACCGGCCATGTCGCGGCTAATGAGCTTCTTCCGGGCGATGATCTTGAGGGCGACCTGCTGGCCGGTGCCATTGTGGATGGCGAGCTTGACCTTGCCGAAGGAGCCCTCGCCGAGGGTGCGGAGGACCTTGTAGGCGCCGATGCGCTGTTCCGTCTTGATCCTCTCCTTGAGGGGCGGCGGCTGGGGACCGCGAGCATCGTCGGGACGGCCATGTTGTTGTTGTGGGGGTTGGGGCGGCTGCTGGGGTCGGCGGATGTGGGACGAGGAGAGGGACATGGTGAGGTCCTCGTCCTCGAAGCCTCGGGGCACCATGATGGCGGAGATGTGCGGAGGGTGAGCGGGAGAGGGAGAGATGGAGGGAGTGGTGAGAACCGGGGCCTCGGCCAGGGAACGATAAGTGTCGGCGACGATGACGGCAACGGCGAGTCGGCGAGGAGGAGGGGTGAGGGTTTGGTTGAAGCGGCTGGTTGGTGGAGACGGACGAGAGAATGCGGAGGCGGAGGCGGGAGGAGGAGGAGAGTGGTAGATAACTTGGGTGAGGCGGGAGGAAAATGGGGGAAAAGAGAAAAGAGATGGAATCAGACGAGACGATCGGCGGTGGACAAACGTGTCAGTGGGTGTGTCTTGTCGAACAACTATCGACTCTCTCTACTTCGTTACGTCTGTAACTTACCTTGTTATTAGGCCTGCCGCTGCATCTGCATCTGTCAGTCACCCACTGTCGATTCTGGAGGGGACGCCCGCATGACGACCAAGGTGGGTTGGGTTGGGTTCTTCCGGTGGAGGGGTCGCCCGCTAGGACTCGAGGCCTACAGCCTACAGCCTACAGGTACAGCGCCATGCCTAAACAAGCGCCACTAATGGTTGGCCCCAACTAACCAATGTCTGGGCGGAATATTTCTTATTGCACAGTACGTGGCCCTCGTTGGGAGAGACATTCAGAACGCCTCCCAGTGCACGCAGCGTATCACATTCATCAGACAATGGCCCTCGTCTGCATGTCAGAATCTCGTTTCTTTTTCCATTTGAAACAATGAGGCGGCGCAGCTCTTTTGTTGGGCCGTCTGTCGCCTGGCAAATCAGCCGTCGTCGGCCCATTCGCGACATGCACTTCTGGCCTCATTCATTTCTAGCTTGGGACTCGGGCGTCGACCATCTGTTTGCAGCGCCTCATTCAACAGCCGACACCCTTGGCTCAACAACAACGCCCGAGCGATTCCCTCCCGCAAAGCTGCCAATATATCGCCAACGTATCGAGCTCTCGTTTGCTTTCAAGTTGCCACAATGGTCATGGTTATCCTCGGACACAAAAACATGCCATCGACCTCTGACTCGAGGCTATCAACGCCAGCGACGGTGAGGTCTGAGACACTGCTAAATATGTAGTAGATTTTTCTTGGATGATCATTTACTTGCCTTAAAATTGACCTGGAATCTACGGGTCTGTTTTACTTGCTACCGATTTCCATCTGCCCCGTCTGTACACTCACAATGCCCTATCTCCCGAGTCGTCTTGTAACTAAGGACTCACTCACGTAAACCGAATGCGAACTTGAGAAAGATCTTTCATCCAGGCTGTTCGGACCCCTAGCCCTTCGTTTTCTAATCATACAGCTAGGGATTTTTACCCATATGGTACACTTTGTTCACACACCTACTTTTTCATCCTGTGTCATGTAAACGCCCTTGTCCCACTTGCATCAAGCTCCAGAACAAGCAAAATAGCTACCCTTCATTCGACGAAACCTCAACCCCGGCGGCGATCCTTTGCTTCCTCCTGCCTCAACCGATCCACCAGCTTTCCCTGCAAAAATGGGCTCAGTCCCAAACTGCCAAGTAATCAGTAAGAATTGCCACGGCATCCTCCCGTAGTGACTCACATTCCCGCGTTCGTCAAAATGCGGTACGTCCCGCTAGGCTGCACCTTGCCTATGATGGTCCCGGTATCATCCACCTCCACGCTGCCCAGGATATCCTCCGGCCACGCTATACGCCCAAAGTCTGGCGGGTTCCGTCGGTCACTAAGATGCACCCATCCTCCCCGTCCTGTGCCTGCGGGTTTCGGCTCCGCACTTGCGTCACTTGCGCTCGACTCTCCAGCACCGCTGCCACCTTGTCGCCGGAGCCGCTTGTTCGGTCGCTTCGCCGCAGAGAAGAACACACCCCCACCTGCGCCCAGGTTGAATGCGCCAGGGCTAGCAAAGGCTCGCGCCTGGCTGACCAAGTCGTCGTCCTCATGGCCGTACTCGGACACAACCTCGTTGAGGATTGAGATAAATTCCGGGTTCTCGGTGAAGGACTGGGGAGTAGGAGGATTCGCTGCCGTAGTCCCAATCGCTAGGCGTTCAGACGGAGGCTCGGTCTCGAGGTAGCTGAGGACGTGGGTAAAGGGAGAGTTGGGGTTGTCGAGGACTTTCTGGACTGCAATCAGCTTTGCTTAAGCTTTCCCCGCGATTCGATCAACTGACGATGGACGGGTTGCTTGAGAGGCTTGACAATGCCCGGTAGGACATGACCCTATTCCGAGCAGCGAAGCGAAAGGTAGCTGCCAACATTTTGGAGTCAATCGCAAATCCCAATAATTGGTTCAATTGATTTTGATTGTGTCGTCGGTTCGCCGATCCGGAGCTCCAAGCTTCTCAAAGCGGCCCCACGATGGATGAGGTCACTGGTCTGGAGCAGTGACGCGAAATATGCGTCTACCGATGGTATGCAACAATACGAAATCAATTAAGACGCGTCGACGCGGTGCAGATCAGATGCGACCGCTGGACAATTGCGGGACCGCATCCAGGGCACGAATCCCAAATCGACCAAATCGACGAGGCGGCTTTGCAACTTTGCAACGCCTATTGATTACTCCTTGTTGGCCTGCAGACATATCATGACGAGGATATAATCAGAAGCCGCCACAATGGACCAGACGCCCGCCCCCATCTTCCGCCGACAGCGCCCTCTCATCCCGTCCTCGTCGGCCGCGATCCCTTCGTCCTCTCCCGCCTTCGGCACCCCCGTCCATCCTCTCAGACCCTTCGCCGTCAACGCCCCGAAAGCCGCCATTCTCCCCATCATACTTCCTCCTGCGACGCTCCGACCTCTCGCGTTCCGAACATTCACCAAGAAGCACTCCCTGACCCTCACCTCGTCCGCCCTCCAAGAACTCGCCGCCTTCATCGGTCGGCATTGCGGGTCAGGATGGCGCGAAGAAGGCTTGGCGGAGCGGGTGTTGGAGGAGATTGCCCGAAGTTGGAAGAATCGCAATGGCGGCGTCATTGTCGAGGGTAGTAGCAAGGAGCTGCAGGAGATCATCAAGACATTGGAGGGAAACATGAGTGGTGGTAAAATCACTGGCCCGGGAAGGGGACTGCCGCGGGGAGACAGCATGCTCGATATCAAAGACGGCGATGTCATGAACACCAGACTAGGAATACGCCCAGCCCTTCTCACGAGAGAAGACAGCAATACCAGTTTTGGCATGTCTGGGTTGGGTGTTCAGGAGGAAACCGAAGACGAGGAGAAGCACAACGACCCCAGAGCCTGGCTCAAGGTCATCGACGCATACGAGCAGCCAAGGTTAATCTACAACGTTGGCAAGAAGCATTTTGAGAGGTAAGATGTTCACCCACGAGTTGTCGAACAGTCAGACTAACCATATCACAGAGAAACGTCGGCCCCCTCGCTATTACCTCCCGCATCACACAAAACCACCGTTTACCGCAACCGCTACAATGTCATCCACCAACGACTCCTCCGCAACGAATCCTTCCAGACCTCCGCCGTCGCCTCCTCTCGGAAGCGCACCCTACAACGCTCACTCTCTACGCAACAATCCCTCAAACTTACCCCCATCGCCAACCTGCTTGGTCGCCACGGCAGCAACCACATGCTGCTGGGCCAGCTCGTCATCCTCCCCACCGGCGACCTTGCTATCAGTGACCTGACGGGCACCATTGCCCTCGACCTCGCTCAGGCTGTCGCCATTCCTTCAGACTCTGCCTGGTTCTGCCCTGGCATGATCGTCCTAGTGGACGGCGTGTACGAGGAGGAGGACGAATCCATTGGAAGGGGGCTCAGCGGAAGCAGCGGTGTCGGTGGAACACTCGGTGGTCGCTTTCAGGGCTTCTACATCGGCCAACCGCCGTGTGAGAAGCGCAAGGAGACGCTGGGTATCAGTGGCGGTGATGGGGGGCACGAACAAACCATCGGCGGCGGCTTCGGCTGGATCGACTTCCTCGGGGTTGGCAGCGAGCGAGCCGTCGGCGCCAAGATGCGCAGGCTCGAGAACCGCCTCCTCGCCCCCTCTCAAGACGACGATGTTCCCTCTCGTAACCGCATCGTCATCCTCGGCGAGCTCAACCTCGACCAGCCGCGCACCATGCAAGCGCTCCGCAAGATCCTCGCCCTTTACGCTGCCGAGCCCGAAGGGTCCAGCCCCTTGACATTCGTCCTCACGGGCAACTTCACCCAGCAAGCCGTCATGGCTCGCGGCGGCAGTGGTGGCAGCATCGAGTACAAGGAATACTTTGACGCCCTGGCGTCGACTCTCAGCGACTTTCCCACCCTCCTCCAGTCGTCCACATTCGTCTTCGTCCCCGGAGACAACGACGGCTGGGTTTCGGCCTTCACGGCCGGCGCCTCCGTCCCGCTGCCCCGAAAACCCGTCCCGGACATGTTCACATCCCGCATCCGTCGCGCCTTTGCCACCGCCAACGCCGAGGCCGGAGGCAAATCCGACGGTGCGGCCATCTGGACCTCCAACCCTGGCAGACTCACCCTCTTCGGCCCCAACCACGAACTCGTCTTGTTCAGGGACGACCTCTCTGCGCGTCTCTCCCGTACCTCGGTCCGCCTAAAACACACAGCCGCCGACCCAGAACCCAGCGAAGAAGCACCAACCCAACAACCTAACTCCCCTGAAGAAACCCCCGCCTCTGAACCCATGGATGTCGACGCCGACGCCCCTGAGCAGACCACCGCTTCGTCATCCACGACACTCCCTCAGGACCTTCACACTGCCCACAAGCTCGTCAAGACGATCCTGGATCAGGGCTACCTGGCTCCCTTCCGCCAGTCCATCCGCCCCGTCCACTGGGATTACGCGTCCGCCTTGCACCTGTACCCGCTACCCACGGCCATGGTGCTAGTCGACACGACGGCGCCGCCCTTCTGTGTTACCTACGAGGGTTGCCACGTCATGAATCCTGGCAGCGTGCTCGTTCCAGGCCGCAAGGGCGTCGGGCGTTGGGTCGAGTACGAGGTTGGCGGCACGGGCAAGTTGAGGGAGTGCGCATTCTAGTTTCCAAGCGAAGAGCATGGGCTGGCTGGTAAAATGGTTACAGGGCGCGATCGGTGGGATCCTAGTTAATGACAGACATGAGACCAACATATGGTTATATAAGAGCCACAGCGTGTATAGTATATAGATGGTGAAATATATTGCTCTTCATTTTCACCGTGCCTTCCGTGTTCATGGTAAATCCTATGTGTGCCTTGCCTTTCTCAACTCAAGGGTCGAGCTCCCTTGCCCTGAATATCCTCCAGATACGAATAAAGACCGAAAGAAAATGCAAAAACTCCAAACCAGCAATGAGGGTCATTCGTTTATTGTAACAACAGAGACTCTTCGTGTAGAACACCAAACAATCCCTCAATCTCATTCCGCACCTTGTTCAACTCCGCCGCAACCTGGAGCGTCACAAGCGTGTACGCGTACAGCAGTGCATAATCCTTCTCCTCAACCACAACGACGGGGCCAATTCCATGGAGCTCCGCTCCCATGTGGTCCTTGCGGAACTGGTAGATCTTGCCCAGGAGGCGATCCTTGTTGTTTTCGACGGTTGGGATGGCGTCAGTCAGGGGGTATTCGAGCATGATACACGAGGCCAGGACTTGGAAAACGTGGCTAATGCGCTCGCAGAGGCGCTTCCTCTCGATGGATGTGAACTCAAGCAAAGCTCGCTCGCCCTCAGAAAGCGTGCTGCGTTTTTGTGTGATCAGACGCATGGCGTAGAAGCCGTCGAGGATATGCTTAGTAGAGCGCATAATACGGGCGTAGGAAGCATCCGGAAAGGGGCCCCTAAGCTCGAATTCGGAATTTGCCGAGGTTCGTAGAGAGTCGAGCTTGAAGGCTGGGAATTTTTGTTAGTATTGTTCTCGATACTCGAGTCGGTCAAAATTGTGACTTACCATAGCGCTGCAGGGCAGCTTGCTCGCCTTCTCGCATGTAATCCACCGTATTGTTGCTCTGGAGGGAGACTGTAAGAGGCCCTCGCTTCCAAATAAGACCCATTTGCAAATAGAGGACGGAAAGACCTTCTCGGAACTTCCGCCGGCCTGAGATGGGCCACAAGAGCCTGCAGAATATCACACCCCAAAGGATACCAAGCGTCACTGCCACAACTCGATGGAAGGCAATATCGAAGATCAAAGGATTCGAACCACCTTCATCATCGTCATCGTCGTCAACTGACTGCGATAAGCTGTAGGCATACAGAGTGCTCACATTATACGACAGTTGGGCAATCCTTCCAAGGGGCGCATTTTTTATAGCCAGGATCCAGTAGAAGTTGCAGAAAGCGACGAGACCGCCCAAAAATATGAGAGCAATCGCATTTCCCTGGCTGACAGTCCACGCCGTGATGGCACAGGCAGCACCGACAAGCGTTCCCTTGAATCTGGCTGTCCCTGTAGTGTTCGCAGCGCCGGTTGTCATACCGGCGACAATCATGAAGGAAAGGAGACCCCACTCGCCTCTCCATGTCTGATAAATGGGCCTTGTGGAGGGGATAAAGGCGAGCATTGCCCAGAGAAGAGCGCCAATTCCAACCTTGATACCGAACAGAATGTCCTCTCGAACCACAAATCGCGAAGCGTTGAGCAACTTTTGGGAAAATGCTCGCTTGAATTTGCTAGCTTGCGGCGCTGCGTCCCAGCTGAACGTGTCCCTCCGCTTGACCATTGTATCGGGAATGCCCTTGGGTACTTGTGATTTGCGAAGCCTTGGCACAGGTGGCTTCGGAATCAGGCTCTCGGTTTCTGGGTCATCCAGGGGGTAGTTTTTGGCTCCTCTAGACGGTAGATACTGCCAGAACTTAAGCCAGCACCAAGATCTTGAACTGGTCTCTGTGGTATATTTCAAATCCTCCAGGACATCCAGGTAGGCGTCTGTCTCTTCAGCGACGGCCTGTAAGCTGAACGAGAAGTGCCCGCAAGCAGCCGCTACCTCTTCGATATCAGCTTGAATCTTCTCGGATCTTGCCCATCCCAGTTCGATGATGCGGTACAGCTCCTGCAAAGAGTCGGCTCTAGCACTGTTGTAGAGATTGAGTGCATCCCGAAGGCTCTCTCGCAATTGCTCATTGACGGTAATATCTGCATTAGGATCCTTACCGAATGCAGGCTCTCGGAGGATCTCTGACAAGGTATGAACAAGAGACTTGATAGATGGTCCCAAAAGTTCAATGAAAACGGCAAAGATGTCCGATGGCGCCTGGAAAACAGGACCCCTATCCAAAGCAGAATCGGACTTATTGGCTTTCATCCGACGTTCTTCCTCGCTCTCGCCGGACTCCTCGATCACAGCCAGCCTGTCTGAGGAGTCATCGAAGAAAGAAACGGTTCCGCGGGTGAAAGTAGGAGAAATCATTGAGGAAGAAGATGAGAGGGTTCCTACATGGTCCCCAAAATGTGGGACCTCCCTCAGCAGGGCGAACTGGGTCTCGAGGGAACTTCGCAAACCACCAACAGCTTGAGAGAGTCCTTCTATAGATCTGACAAGGCGCCTATCAAGTCGATATGTCGATTCTCGACCAAAAAAGTAATGCTCGAATTTTGCCTCTCGTAGAACTCTGCTCATTGTGGCGTATGCGCCGTTGTACCGCGATGATACGCGCGAGTATTCGGAGGACCAGAGTTCGTCCTCAGCTCCAGAGAGGAAACCTTTCGTGATGGACGACAACTTGTCGCCTAAGGATGTTGCTGCCGTCATGATGGATTTTCGCAGCACATGTCTTGCTGATATCCGCCAGACGAGCACATTGACGGCAACAGTGAAGGTAATTCCAATACCAAGCATCTTGACCATTTGAACAATCTTGTCAGCGGAGAAGTATCCGCCTTGGACAGATTCCTCTTTGGTGATGACGGAGATTATGGCAATCGAGCACAACGTCGTACCCACGTTGACCAAGGGGTTGTTGAGCTTCTGTTTAACCCAACCCACGAAACCGAGCCCTGCGCCAATGCAAACGATCAGTACGAGGGCATGGGCAGCCGCTGTGATGCCGAGTTGGGCTCGAAATAGAATGGCAATCCCCATGGAGAGGAGCGAAACCACCTCAGCATATATCACGGCGACAATGGCAATGAGAACGGCCTCAAGCATTGAGCCGACCGTCCGAGCGGGGTGGAAGTAAACAGTCAAGGTCGCCGTGACGTGTTTTCCATCTCTGTTGCCCAGGAAATTCGACAGCGGTGGGAAGAAAGTGCCCATGCTACCCAAGACATAGGCGAGGGTGCACTTGAGGACGCCATGGCCTTCGTCGGTCTGCAGCCATGCCCAAGCTGCGATGGCGGCAATCTTGATGTTATGCGCGATGATCTTTAGGCGTTCTTGGATCGTATCGGCGAACTCGAGGGATTCGTAGCGGGAGGATGAATTGGTATTGAGGTTGGTTGAAGTGCGCAAGGAAAACTCCTGTCTCGATCGTTCGCCGGTTCTGGGGACGATAAAGGTTCCGTTCCTTAATTTCTACTCCCAGGCGTCAGCAACCGCGTCTCTAGGGGACGTTGCAATTGCGCAAAGGCAACCGTATATACCGGGCATCCGTACCGTTCGCTGCGATGGCCGCTTGGGTGGCCAGGCGGCGGTGGAAGAGCTCGCGATGGGGCTCATGGCTGTTGCGCGTCAACGTCCTCGCCTCTGGTGTCGTAGACTCCAGCGTGCTTCATTCTCTGCGCCTCACAGCTCCATAGAGGGAAATAGCGGTCGCAGTGGGAGTCGGCTGCCGGGATGCGACTGGAGAATTGGCCTCGAGGCCTGTCAGCAGCAATGGCGGTGGGTGCAAATGGCGGGTGTCTCACAATTCGTGGTAGATGTAGGTAGGCGCCTGATGCTGGCTGAGCTTAGGTGGAGTCGGTGCAGGGAGCTGGGCAACCTGGAGGCTTGAGCGGCCCTGCCAAGCAATAACGGCCCGTCGCTTGGGCACTGCTTAGGTAGGTACTTGGTGCTTTGACCGATCAGTTGTATTCGCTCCAGAGAGAATATCAACACTATATACACAATATTCGTCTACTACGTAGACCAGCAGCCACAATAACGCCGCTATGGAAGGCGGCTTTCCTGTTGCAGGGAACCTGACCCATGCTTCGGGGCGTCACTGCGTCGTACATTACGGCACTCCCGTGTCCAGGGCCCTGGGCCTCATTCGCTTCCATCCCTGAATGCGGTAACCCGTTGCGAGAAACGTCACTCAGGTACCACATGTACCCGTTAAGTTGTCAGAATATGACATGGCATATGTTGGACGAAAAAATGATATGTGGAAGCAGTCGTCACCTGCATTCACTAGCCCTTGTAAGTTGCTGCATCTGACCTGCAGCACCACGTCGAATGTCATGGGGTATCCTCCTCCAGGGATGGTCATTTGCTTCATTTTTAGTCTAAGTCGTCTGTCTCCTTCGTATAATATGTCAAGCTCTACCAATTTTAGTGATTTAGTTGGTACATCTCGGAGGCTTGTTGGGTTGGGCGAAGTCGGTTGGTCTTGACCTGGTCGCAGCTCATTCATCCACCAGTTGGAGTACAGCGATTAGTTGTTGATTGACAAGGGAGAGCCATCTCCAACATGTGTGATAGCATGCACTTGTGACTTACATACTAATCATACAAACAATACCAATGTAGTCGATTCGCTTTTTTGTAATCATCCTCTTTGAATAATCATGCCTAGGCTTAGCGGTAGCGATTAGCCGCATGTCGAAATGGCAGACTTTACCGAACTTTTATGTTCTATCTAACTATTCGCCATCGTATTTCCTACTCGTCATAGAGGATCCTATTTATTTTAGAGCATACGGGTTGGCGAAGAGGCCCCGAAATTCCGCGCCGCTCTAAGTCTAGGGCAACCACTCGCAAGTGAATAATCAGGACGGTGGCTTGTCGGCTTGGCCCAAATCTCGACGGTCTCCACTCCCAAACGCAAAGGCGCGGATCGCGCACGTCAACGAGCAACTTAACATATTATCTCTCTCCTCAACCGGCCAAGACACAAGACAATCCCTACATCCATCGGTGTATTCCAGTTCAGGGTTACATGTCCTGCTTGCAATAACTGTGCTCTCGGTAACTAACTATCATAACTCAGGTTTCTGATATCCTCTCCCCCGCTTCGGCTCCTCATGCGCCGCTTCCTCTCCACCATGGCTTCTTCTGCTCCCAAACGATTCGTGCCCCTGAAGCAGGGGGCTCATCAGTTACCCGCTGAAACCCCCAAGCTCAGGGGCGTCGTATTTGATATGGACGGTACGCTTTGGTAAGTCCTAATTTTTTTTTTAAACCGTTTCGTTCATGGTTGTTGGTCAGATTCTGAGTCACCTGGGCGTCATCTCGCCTACCCTAGACCGCAACCCAAATGAAGCTATTATGAGCTTCCTACCAAGGGATAGAACAAGTTGATGGCAACTGTTATTGATATATTATGCCGCTTTTATTCAGCGTCGTGTGGATTGCAGATAGGGTGTTGTACTGTCGTTTGGTCATGTCCTAACCGTCCCTAGTATTCCTCAAACCTACATGTTCGGCGAGATGAGAGCCGCACTTGGTATTACCAAGGGAGTCGACATTCTCGAACACATCGATGCACTTCCAGATCACCAGAAACCAGCTGCCATCGAGTCCATCCGATCCATCGAGCGCAAAGCCATGGAGTCGCAGACGCCCCAGCCGGGCCTCATGATCCTCATGTCCTACCTCGACTCCAAGGGCATCCCCAAGGCCATCTGCACTCGCAACTTCGACGTCCCAGTCCAAAACCTGCTTGACAAGTTTCTTGAAGGTACCAAGTTCCACCCCGTCATCACACGCGAGTTTCGTCCACCGAAGCCATCCCCTGCAGGTATCCTGCACATCGCCAAGAACTGGGGATTTGAGGACCACGCCGGTACTGTGGATGCCACTGGACTCATTATGGTGGGAGACTCGATTGATGACATGACGGCGGGCAGGAGTGCGGGCGCAGCCACGGTCTTGTTGGTGAATGACGTGAACCGAGAGCTGGCGGAGCATGCGCACACAGACTTGGTGATCCGTACGCTGGATGAACTGGTTGATATTCTGGAGCATGGGTTCGTGGGACGAAATGTCAACTAGAGCAACTGACTAGTCTCGTACGACTTTATACAGGTTTCCAAAAATGAAATGGGGGTGAATGACGTTTCGTGAAGCATGGTACAAGTACAAGGGCAAGATATCGACACTAGATGTGACTTTTACACAGACTCATTTCATCTACCTTTCCTACATGGGTCCAGTTACTATCCGAGGCCATGTCCCACTAGACAAGACACACAGCTCCATAATTGGGAATGGAGCAGACCACTGTCTCCCAGAGCATCAGGGGTGTGTACAAGCCCAGGTCATGGGCCAGGACCAAATGTGCAGTGATTCGAATCCGATCATCTCGGTAACGACCACGATAAACAACTCAAACATTGCGCCGAGATATGCAAAAGGAATATCAGAGGATCAAACCGCTGGCTCAATGCGTGCGGTGACGTGTCAGAGAAGGTAAGAACTTTTGGAAGACACTCTGATGTTGGCATGATGGATAGCTCTATACACCATAACCGGGGTTTGGCGGTAGCCCAAAGGTTGCCTGCCTCCGGTTCTCCCTTCGCAGCTCGTCCGGCGTCTCCTTCCGGGGTGGTGGAGGGGGGAGGCCTCCGCCTCCGGGAGCGGGTCGTACGGGTAAACTGAAGGTAGTGGCATTTGCACTGACGGGACCCGCGCTCTCCGGATGGCCGGACATCTTGGGTATCGAGTTCGTCGTGACAACTCTGGCTCCGAGACCAGGGTGTGCGGAACCTGGCGTGCGGCTGGAGCCGAGGCCGTTACGGGTAGGCGAGCGGTTCTGGTTAGACGCGTACTGGTCTCGAGGCGAGACGATTCCAGCCCCGGCGATGGGGATCTCGCCAGACGTGGGGGTGTGGACGGCTCTGTCGTCAGCTTGTGTCTGGTAGGTTGGGGAGTCGCTTGAGCGAAGCAGGTCCTGGGTGGACGGTGAGAGTTGCGGCGCAAGGTGGGATTTTCGGTACTCTCGTTCCATGAGGCCTACAGCCCACTCTCTAAGATCGACTGGTGTCCTCTTGGCTGCCTGGACGAAAGGATCACGGTCCTACACTTATTAGCAATGATATTGACGTATGCCAGTTGTATTGATCACTTACAAAGAGTTCCTGTGGAGTTGGCCGCCGTTCAGGCTCCTTGTACAGACACTTTTGAATCATGTCCTCAAGGATGCTGGGAAAGGCATCGCTCTTGGGCAGGCTAGGGGCAGGCTCGTGGACGATCTGCTGAAGAAGGTCCAGGATACCAGCAGGCGCACATTCCCCGTCCGAAAGCTGCTCGCTTGCGGCGAAAGGGAACTTGCCAATTGCGAGCTCCATAATGCTGAGACCGTAACTCCAGACATCCGATTTGACGGTGTACCTCTCTCCCTGGATTCTCTCGGGAGCCATGTAAGTAGACGTGCCAACAAATGTGTCGGCGATGGAGTTGACAAGTTCACCCGAGACACCAAAATCGCAGAGCTTAATGTGGCCTCTGGAGTTGACCAGGATGTTCGACGGCTTGATATCTCTGTGCATGATGTGGTGCTTTGTGTAGAGGTATGTCAGGCCTCCGAGAGTCGCCTCTGCGATTTTGCCCAGGACATCGACACGAACGGGACCGAAGACTCTCGAAACTCGATCAAGAGAGCTATTGCAAGGTTAGCCAAATCTTGCGTTTCAAAAGCCACACTTAAGAGGACGAACCCAACATCCATGTACTCCATGCACATAATAACGTCGTTGTTGGGATTCAGGAAAGCGCCGTAGAATGTTACAATGTTGTCCGAATGACATCCGTGCATGATCTGCAGCTCTCGAACGATTCGCTTTCGCATCTCTCTCTTCGCCTCGACATGAATCACCTAGCTGCTGGTCAGTATGCGAGAAGTCGAGAAGCGTGAGGGACAAGACGCACCTTGCGGGCCATGACGGTTCCAGTTGTGAGGTGCTTGACCTTGCTGACGGTGCCTCCATTGCCGGAGCCCAACTCCTTCAGAATCTCGAGATCCTCAGGTTTCAGGTCCAACTTGTATTCGATTCCGATCTCCAGCTGGCCATCCTTTCCTGTATCCTCTCTACCTGAGTCGAAATCGTGTTGGTTGTTCTCGGCGGTTGGTGGGGGCTTAGGGGCGGCCTTGAGTGCGAGGCCCTTGACGTTCTTGCGCTTCATCGAGCGCGGAGCAAATGGATCAGCCATGACGGGCAACGGGAGAGACGACGCTCGCTTCGCAAGGTGGATGGAAGTAGGTAATCAGGCGTCGTGAGACCTGGGGCTCGATTCAGGGTCAGACCAAAAAGGTGGTGGGGGGGCGTTCCCCGCGGGGAGAAGGGCGACGATGAACGACGACGAAGGACGGAGCACGGCAGCTCGAAAGAGCCAGGAAGCGAGTGCTGTGATGCACAGAAGGCTGGCCGGCTTCTATGGCCGGTGGGACTGACACCGGGACGATCAGGGTGAGTCGCTGGGTCGAGTTGCTGTTCGGGGGCGGCGGGCGGACGATGCGGTTATAGGGCAGGCGAGGCGTGCTGCAGCGTCAGGTCGGGGCAGCGCGTCGGTTGGGTTGCAGCGGGGATGGACCAGCGGCCGTCGGTGGAGAATCTCAGATGCGAGACAGAGGGGCCAGGGACGTTGTACTGAGGCCAGGTTGGTTGCAGAGTTGTTGTCTGGTCGGAGCGGAGCGTCGCTGAACGATGCAGTGGATGCACAGTGGCTGTCGTCTATCACGAATGGTGTTGCGCGCTTGTTCGGGCCAAGGCGGGGTTCGCAGACGATAACGTGATGGGAGTGGCTGGAGTCGCGCTGTACCGCAACACACGCAACGGAACGATGCAACAGAACAATCAGAAGACAAGGCCGGGCGCCACAGTTGGGAGTAGCAGAGGGAGAGGGTTTGTCCGGCAGCCTTTTTAAAAGGAAGACTCAATGTACCAGAGGGGAAGTCACTGGCTCGGTTGGGATCGCGAGTGGGCCGCGCTCCTGGCTCCTTTTTGAGGGATTCATCAAAGCACCTACCTACGAAGTACACAGCCGGCGAGACTCAACGCAGAATCGCGGCGAGTTGAGGCCCAAGGAGATGATCGATGGCCCTTGTCGCTGGCCACCAGCGATGGCGCTCGGGGCTGGCGGCGGACCACTGGGGCGCGACCGTCTCAGGTTGGCAGGGCTCTGAATTTCCATTATTGATGTGAGACTCGACAGCTCAGTCCCTCACTTTCCTGCACTCCCGCAGACTATTCCAGGCCGTAGACTACTCCAGGGGAAGGAGATGCAGATATTCCGGGCCCTGTGGCTTGCTTCTTGGGACGCTTGGCCGTGTGAGCCGGACACACCACTCAGGCACCATGGATGCTGGGTCTCGTTCAAGCGTCATATCTCCCCGACACCATGTGGTGGCCTACCTGTCTCAAAGGGCACCATTACTCCCCTGATTGGCCACTCGGTTGGCCTATCGATTCGGCACAGATGCCCAAAGCACGAATGCACCCCCTATGATGGGTATGGAGCCTCACCGGAGAGGCGCCCAGGGCTGTACTTCGCTACCTAGGCGCTTAGACAGTTCCAAACATGCGTCAGGTAGATGGCTAGGGGAGAGGAGGGGCTGTGGGAACAACTCGCGTAGGTACTCATTGTAAGTTGGGACGAAATAATTGCTCCGTGCCAAGCCTGCTTAATAATGGTGAACCGTATTCCGATTCTATCGCCAGATGAGATTTTTTGAAGCCCTTTCGACCCTGATTTTGACAAGTTTATATGGGCTACTGCACGGCATACTGCACGAGAGGCCGTCGTGTGCATGAAGTTCTGGTAGCGGGGAGGTCTCCTGGGGCGCCGTTACATGAACGCGCAAACTGTAACGGTTGCTAACCTGCATAGACTACAAGTGGCATGATAGGAAACAAAAAAATCTTTATGCCGTTTCCAAGTTGATCTACATCGAGTAAGCTCATGCATGGATGGAGGTACTGTTTCCAAGAGTACCCGCCAGTGAGATCTGGGATTGATTACATAATACGGCACAGGTTGCTCGGAAGCGGAAAATGTTTCCATCCGCCACCCCGGTCAGGCGCGACGAGGCTGAACGTGTGTCTTGAGCTGCGCTCCTCCAAAAATTCCGTGAGAGCAGGAGGCTCCTGAAAAGTCCTTCTTCCACGCCCCTTCAATTATTTTGCCTTATTCTTTCTTCCAGTAGCTTGAACTTGCTGGAAGAAGCTCTCTTTGGCGACCTTGTCGCTAATCCAGTCCCTGGACAACCGACGACCCGAGCCGACAAGACCTGGTGTTGTTTGCTGCGCGGCAGCATCCACAGATCGTCAAGATGAGCACCAGCATGCGCGATTTGATCTCTGGAGAAGCCGAGTTGGACGATGACGAGGATGAAGAGTCCTTTGATGAAGAGACCGGTGATAGTCGCCGCAGAGGCAGAGCTAGCCGAGTCGAAGATTCGAGTGAAGAGGAGGAGGATGATGACGACGAAGAGGAAGCGCGAAAGGTTTGTCGCCTGGTTGCGGTTTACCAACCACCCATTTGAAACTGACACGTTTTTTGCGCAGATTCGCGAAGGTTTCATTGTCGATGAGGACGAGGACGAGGAAGAAGACGGTGGCGACTCCGATGGCGATGTGCGCCCCGTAGTCAAGAGGAAGCGCGAGCATCGCGACCGCGAACAAGAAGAAGCCCTCGATGAAGACGACTTGGAACTCATCGGAGAGCAATTTGGCGAGCGGCCAAAGCCTCCAACTCAGGTGAGTTCTGATAAACAAAACCCGACAATTTTCTGCTTCGTAGGCAATACTGACACGCGCCATCAAGTCCAAGTTCAAACGTCTGAAGCGCGGCCATCGCGACGAGGATGATCGCGGGAACGAACGACGCGGCCTCGAAGAAATATTCTCGGATGACGATGAGGAAGTGGCCGATCAACGACCATACGGACGACGACCACAGGCCGACGAGTTTGAAGACTTCATCGAGGAAGATTTCCCCGAAGACGAGGAGGACCGAATCCGCCAAATGGAGGACGCCGAAGTCGCCCGACCGAGAGACCGCGGTGTTGGAAGTATTGTCGATACAACTGGGCTTGATAAGGATGCCCTCGATGACATGGAAGCCATCTTCGGTAACGGCGAAGACTACGACTGGGCCCTGCAGATGGAGGAAGAGGAAGAGGACCGCGAGCGAGAGGAACAGGCCATTGAGCTCAAGGACGTGTTCGAGCCATCGCAGCTGAAGGAGAAGCTCCTGACCGACGAAGATAACGAGATCCGCTTCACCGACGAACCCGAACGATTCCAACTCGATCGCAAGGCGTTCAAGAATCTGCAGCTTTCGCCCGATCAGTTCAAAGAAGAGGCTCGATGGATCACCAACCAACTGTGGCCGAAGAAGGGCCTGGCGCCTGATTTGCAGACGCCCTTTGGCAAGGCTGTTGGCAAGGTCCTCGAGTTCTTCATCGTTGATGAAGTGGAGGTTCCCTACGTGTTCCAGCACCGTAAGGACTACCTCCTTCATACTCGCAAGACCAGAAACACAAACCGCGACGACCCCGATGCCCCGGAATACGTCATCAGTGCCGAAAAACTCCTGAACCAGGATGATCTGTGGAGAATTTTGGAACTTGATATCAAATTTCGATCTTTCGTGGATAAGAGGAACTCCCTTGAGAAGACGTATGATAACCTCAAGTCGCTCGGGATCCAGGATTCCATCATCGAAGAAATGATCCCTGAGGCAGCCACTATGGAAGAGCTGCAGGATTTGCAGGATTACCTGCAATTCCAGTACGGACCCCAGCTGAAGGACTTGGCTGCTATTTCGGGCAACGTATCGCAGACGAAGCGTCCTGGGTCCAAGTCGACCTTGCTTGAGCGAGTTCGCCAGGGCAAAGCTTACACCTTTGTTCGAGCCTACGGTGTCACTGCCGACCAGCTCGCCAAGAATGCCTTGCGTCAAGGCAAGAAGGTTTCACCGGATGATGATGCCCAGTATCCTATGGATCTTGCTGACACCCTTCTTGACGGCAACTTCACCACAGGCGACCAGGTCATCAGTGCAGCGCGCCAGATGTACTCAGAAGAGCTTTTTGCCAGTCCGCGTA
Organism: Ilyonectria robusta; assembly: GCF_021365365.1. NCBI lineage: Eukaryota > Fungi > Ascomycota > Sordariomycetes > Hypocreales > Nectriaceae > Ilyonectria > Ilyonectria robusta. The sequence continues at coordinate 1,051,925 of NW_025764443.1, read as the reverse complement.
TGCGCAAGCACTTCAGAAACTCGTACTATCAGGCAGCGGAGATCAGCTGTCGTCGAACCGATAAGGGACTGCGCAGGATCGACGACACCCATCCGTACTACGAGATCAAATATTTACAGAACCAGGCAATCGCCGACTTGGTGCACCAACCTGAGCTGTTCCTAAAGATGATGAAGGCAGAGGAGGAAGGCCTGGTTGAGATCAAGCTCGACATGCCACTTCGATACGACTTCCGACGACAACTCTACCAAGAGTTTGAGTCTGAAAACTTCAGTGATCGAGCCGAACAGTGGCGAGAGGAGCGCAAGAAGGTTCTGGATGTGGCCTACCCCAAGCTGGAGAAAATTATCGCCAAGAACGTCAAGGAGGTCATCCGCACCTTCTGCCAGGATGAGGTGCTGAAGACGTGCCGTGAGGAGTATGCCAAGCGATTGGACCAGGCTCCATACAAGCCCAAGGGTATGATCCTGGGTACGACCCCTCGAGTGCTGGTACTTTCCAATGGTATGGGCGACCCTGCCCGTGAACCCATCTGCTGGGCCTGGGTGGAGGAGGACGGTCGCGTGCTGGAGCAAGGAAGATTTGGAAATCTCGCCCGGGATGAGCGACAGCGAGAGGACTTTGTGGACCTTGTCCAGCGCCGTCGACCAGACGTGATTGGTGTCAGTGGTTGGTCTGCCGACACGAACAGGCTGGTCCGGGACCTGGAGACCATCGTCAGCGAGAAGGGCCTCATGGGACCGGAGTTTGATGACCCCGAGACCAATGACTACCGGACAGAGCCGCTGGAAGTGGTGGTGGTTAATGACGAAGTGGCTCGCCTGTACAAGGACAGCCCCCGCGCTCATGCCGAACACCCATCTCTCAACCCTGTTACGAGGTACTGTGTTGCCCTGGCTCGATACATGCAGAACCCTATGAAAGAGTACGCTGCGCTTGGCAAAGATGTGGCGTCCCTTTCCTACCACCCCTGCCAGAACCTCCTTCCCGCGGACAAGCTCGCCAAGTACCTCGATTCTGCCATGGTTGACATGGTTAACCTCTGTGGTGTCGACATCAACGAAGCCATGACGGATACGTACACTGCCAACCTCCTCCCGTTCGTGTCTGGTCTCGGTCCACGAAAAGCTACAAGCGTCATCAAGGCAATCAATGCCAATGGTGGTGCCGTCAACACTCGAGATGAACTGGTTGGTGACCCTGACAGTGGCAAGCTTCCTGTTGTAGGCCCGAGGGTTTGGAACAACTGCGCCAGTTTCCTGTTCATCGAATACGAGCCGACCAACCCATCCTCGGATCCTCTGGACAACACTCGTGTTCACCCCGAGGACTATGAGCTTGGTCGCAAGATGGCAGCCGACGCTCTGGAGCTGGACGAAGAGGATGTCAAGGCTGAGACGGACGAAAACGGTCCTGGCGCCATCGTCCGAAAACTTTTCAAGCAGGATGAACAGGACAAGGTCAACGAACTTGTCCTGGAGGAGTATGCTGAGCAGCTGTTGAGGAACTACAGCCAGCGCAAGCGAGCTACTCTAGAGACGATTCGCGCTGAACTGCAGGCCCCCTACGAGGAGCTACGGAGGAACTTTGGCATGCTGTCTGCTTCTGAGATCTTCACAATTTTCTCAGGTGAAACCAAGGACACGCTGTGCGACGGCATGATTGTACCCGTCAACGTGCGTATGGTCAAGGACGACTTTGCGATTGTGAAACTCGACTGTGGCATAGAAGGCCGAGTCGACGCCCACGAGATCAACCAACGCGGGTCCATCAAGGAGGTGCTAAGTGTGGGACAGACGGCACAGGCCAAGATCTTGGACATCAATTACAAGGACTTCATGGCTAAGATGTCGATGCGAGAAGATTCCCTTCGGGTCCCATACAAGCGACCGATCAACTACGGCCGCGATGGATGGGATTATGCTCTGGAGACGGCAGATAAGGAGGAGTTACAGGAGAAGGACAAGACTACAGGACGTACGCAACGTGTTGTCAAACATCCCAACTTCAAACCCTTCAACTCGATCCAGGCCGAGGAGTTCTTGGGATCACAGGCTCCGGGTGAGGTCATTATCCGACCGTCCTCCAAGGGTAATGATCACCTCGCCATCACATGGAAGGTGGCGGACGGCGTGTACCAGCACATTGATGTGCTGGAAATGCAAAAGGATACCGAGTTCTCGGTGGGCAAGTTGCTGCGTGTGGGCGGCAAGTACACATACACCGATCTGGACGAGTTGATTGTGGAGCACGTCAAGGCTATGGCTCGCAAGGTGGATGAACTGATCCGACACGACAAGTACCAGAAGCGGTCCCGAGGCGAGACAGGTAAGCATACTCGGACGATCAACCATGTTGGGATGGGATACTAACGACGAGGACAGAGAAATGGTTGACGACATACATTGACGCCAACCCCAACCGATCGGCATATGCATTCTGTATCGACCCCAAGCACCCGGGCTACTTCTGGCTCTGCTTCAAGGCGAGTCGCTCTGCTAGAGTCATTGCGATCCCTGTGCGAGCCATTCCGCAGGGCTTTGAGCTCAAGGGCTATCAGTACCCTGACATGCGAGCCCTGTGCAATGGCTTCAAGCTGCGATACCAGAATGAGTTTTCCAAGATGGGCAAGCGATGAGAGGCTTTAGGACTTGGGCATTTGGCACCGGATGTGGCAAAAAGATTCGGGATATGCATAGTTGATGTGTTTGAGTAAGAATTCTTGGGATGGGGGAGAGGATGCGTGTACATAATTCCGGCGCAGGATTGAATCATTCTACCAAGGGGAAGGGCGCTGTTGCCATGCGGGGATAGAAGCAAGTTGAGAGGAGAAAACCAAAATGGCCAAAGATTATTGAAATGAAATTATTCTGCAGCAGCTTTTACTTTGTGACCAAGTTTAATGTGTGATTAGTTCCAATTGGCAAGTGGCCGAGATTGGCTCCTCATGGCTTCTGGGAGACTGGAGGCACGCGCTCTCATGACACCGGAGGCAGCCATGATACCGGAAGCCGTGTAACCCAAAAGTTGCCTCTCGTCAACTCCGATACAGGAAGCAATGTGCCACTCTATCCTTGCGGCTGTGTCTCATGACTCACGGTGACAATCAAACCGCAGAGCTGGAGCAATCCCTCGGTGGAGTTCACCTCAAGTGGAAATTAAAGTCTATTTTGCGCCGTCGGCAGGGACAAGTTGGCGAGGGGAGTTGATAAAGCTACTGTGGGGTTTCTTATCGAAGCAAAAGGGCCATGACATGGCTTGAGCACGCCTTGAGAAGGCTATTTGCAACTACGAGGATTGGTTGGTTGATGGAGGCTGTGAGTCTATCATGGGAATGCTTAGCCGCTTGAGAGGGGCCGCTAACAATGGGATAAGTATGCCCCGCTGGGTATGAGGCAACCGAGATACGTGGGCCGAAGAGAAGTGAACACTTGTCAATTGCATGAGAAAGACACGATAGAGTCATCGGAGCTCGCGATAGCATTGAGTAACGCGGTGGAGTGCCGAGGGAGCGACTGGGTCCTGTGTGATCATGAGACCCGAGGTGCTGTTTCTGGAACGAAGCGGGTACAGGATCTGTTGGGGCGTGGCGGGGTGGTAGTGGCGGGGGTTTAGTGGCGAGATTAGGCGCCGTGGCAACTGTGGCTCAGCGCCGGGAGGGAGAGGTTACAGCGGCTTTGGCGGGTGGTGCATGGCGGAACAGTAACGGGGGAGAAGGAATTGGAGTTGCAATTGATGCGAGTTTGGGTCGAGTCAAAAGCCAATTCACTCACATGATTGGGCAATTACCTCGGTGTCGGTGAGACGTTTCCACGAGGTGCCTTGCTTCTGGCGGATTTACTTGTGCGGTGTCGTGTGTTGATGGGCCGATGAGGTCATGTGCTGCGACACAAGATGCCCGCTGAGTCAGTTGTGTCGGGGCGGACTAACACCACCACACCACCCGGGGGCGGACGGGAGCGAGCGGCATCGGAAGGGGGCGAACTGATGGATGGAGACGGGTACAGTGCGTTTGGCTTGTCTCCAGGCCTGGCAAGTTATCTCTTTGATTCTGGATCTCGTTTCGTCATCCGTAGGTGGATTTGAGTCTCGGTGACCCACTGGCGGACGATAGGAGGTTTATCGTTCGGTACGTCACCGGCAGATCCAGCTGGGACCACGCCTTAGGCCTTGCGTCGTAGGTAACAGGAACGGGAACCCGCCTCGGCCGCCCGCAATGGCTTTGCAATTGGTCAGAGGATGACGGGCAAGAGACGAGACAGCACCTGGTACTTTGCACAATCTGAAATCCGTGAGTTGCTGCGTCTTCCAGCCTCGTCTTCGTCATGGTAGCTTGAGATGAGAGGTCGGGGAGCTTGTTGGCGTGACGCCGGTACCTGCGTACCCCGGACCCCGCAATTGAGGCGTGCTGCTTGTTGTCCTTAGCCTTGTGTTTGTGGTGCTGTTGCGCCGGGCAAGCCACCGCCCGCCGCCGACAGTGGTCGTTTTGGAGGCGAAAGACACCTGCAGTGAACCCCTGTTGACCCACGAACAGTGCTAAGAAACGCCCACTGCACTCCCTGTCGAGGTACTTGGAGCCCGCCTACGTCAGTAGCTCCCAGCCGGGTCACCTGCTCGTCACCATCACTCACTTGCGCATGCACGCACGCACGTACTGCTGGACGGACTCGCACGTGTGTTGCGCACAGGCAAGCGCCGAAGACGAGCTGGTGAGATGTCCCTGACGGTCAGCAACTAATTAGCCAACTGCCAGGGCTTGGAGTAAAAGGCCAGGTCCAAAGGTACGGTCCGTCATTATGGTAGGCGGGGGTGGTAAGGGGTGGCGAAGGCGCAGCGCCCTTCTCCCAGACACTCCAGGAGGTCGGTGAGAACTCCAGCCAACAGCACCCGTGATCTGTACTATGTAGGTTGCCGGAATACTGGAAATCGTTGGTAGGACAGCTTGTTGGGGCGGGGAAGGGAAGGGGGGTTCCGGTACAGTTGCCTGTGGATTTGGTAGGGAGACCTTTACAACTGGTGCCTTTGGCATGCTTCTCAAAGTCCAGTATACAGTGCTGCGTCCGTGTACATAGTGGTGCCCGTGTACTCCGCAAGGTGGTACAGAGCGGAGGGCCATGTCCCCCTGGCCAACATGCCAGGGGGAACCGAGATCAATTGAGCCCCATGACGGGCAGCTCTGAGCTGACATTGACAAAGGGGCGGTGATGCCATGAGGGCAGCAATTGCTCGAATTGACTGACGGATGGCACAATTCGATCTAGCGGGCGTTGACTTTCCCAGCCGCGGCTGTCTTCACTGGACAGGCACTAGGTATGGTATCTTTGTTGGGCTTCTCGGTGCCCTCTCTACGAGTAATGGCATTGCCTCCTGGCGTAGAGTTCCGGCGGCGGCTGCTTGCGTCAGGTCACGCGATAGACGGACGGGATGGGACATGCAGAGTGGAGCGGACAGTGCAAAGTGGAGAGGAGTGGAGTGAGTGGAACTGTGGAACTGTGGGACCGTAGAAGCCCCGCCCCCGACCGAGACCCGGACATGGCGCCCCACCCGACCTTTAGAACAGCAACAGGAGCAGCAGCAGCATGCAGCGGTGGCCTGTACTACTTGTAGCATGTAGCCTGTAGGGAACTGCCTTCTGCAATTAGGCTGTGAGTCCGAGACGGCGTGGAGAGAGATGGAGCCCCGATCATGGCAAGATTGTGACGATGGATACCGTGCTGGATGCCAATGGAGCCTGGACAAGTGAGCAGCATGCACAATCGAATCGACCCGATGACTCCTCCAGCGGAGCCCGTTTGCCCCAGTGCCTTCCGTATTCGCAGGTGAATGCACCGGTGCAGGTGCAGGTGCAGGCGGCATCGCGCTCTCGTTCCTTCCGCCTCCGGGGTCCGGCACTCGATGCGTCGCTTGTTGAGGAGGCCATGACCTGATTGGGTGCAAGGTGATGCCATCGTCCAGCAACACTCGCGTGACCCGGTGACATATAAAGCTCCCCTTCCTCAGACATGCATTGGGTTTCCTCATTCCATCCTCACTGTACACTGTTCACCCAGTTCACACTCAGGCACTCAGACACTCAAATATCCAACTCTCACGAATCGACCCAATCCAACATCAACCAACCCCTCTCAACCTGCCTTACGCCTCCCGCCCTCCAACGCCATCCCGGAATTGACTTGACCTGAGCCCGTCCCGTGCAACACCGCTGCCGCTCCCCGTTGGAAACCGACCGCTGAACAAAGGACGCCTGCATACACACTCACAGCTCGTCCCATCAGCAGCTCTCTACACCACATCTGCCCACCTCGATCAACCACAAGCTTGTACCTTTCATCGACAGATACGTACTGAGTGTACCGCACAACTACTCCCTGACTACTACCAAACACCAAACGCTCCCAAACACACCACACTCCAAACCACACCCCCTCCACCAAAAGTAAGTTTTGCTTCTGTTTCTCCCACCCTCGCCCCTTCTGAGTGGAGGCACTCGTCGTTACGCCCCAGTGCCCCGCACCGCTCGCTCACTGGGCGGTTTCCGTCTGGTGACGTTCGGCCGGCCTCCATTTAAAAGCCAACCGGCCCCTCATCACTTCAATCCATTCTCATCATCATCTCCCCATCTCCATCTTTCATTATCTGCATTCCATCAATCTCAACATCAACACCACCATCACTTCCATCTCCGCACTCTCTCAATCAGTTAGACTTGCTCTATCACCATTCTTGTTGACCTGAATGCTAATATGCGTCCTCTCCAGTGACTCGCTCTCACAAGGCCAACGACCGTGACCACAAGGGTCTTGCCGATGGCAGTGCCCCTCCCTCTGAGCATCTTCCTCGTTTCTTTGCCAAGCACGGTCACGCGGACACCGACCCCAAGAAGATCAAGAAGGACGGATCTGGCCGAGGCAATTGGTATGTGCTCTACACTTCGAGTGACTACAAACCAGTGGCTAACACAGCGTAACAGGGGATCCTTTGGCGATGATGTTGTGGAAGATGAATTCCGCTTCACCAATGCCCGCCGCCGCTCCAACAGCAGCAACTTCTCTCACCACATCACCGACTTCAAGACAAAGTTTGAGGTCAATGAGCAGGAACCTGTCTTCGAGGAGTCCGTTCACGGCCCCCAGGAAGACGAGGAGGACATTGACCTCTCCAAGACCGACTCGTCCGAGAGCGGCCGCTCATCGACTTAGATGACTTAATATGAATCGTTGTCATCAGATCAGCGGTCATATGCTCATTGCCGGAGTCGGCAATGACATTATTGGGGGTCCAACTGTACTGAGGTTCGTTTGCTTTGGCTTGCTCGGCGGGGAGTTTATTTTTGACGCCATGAAACGAGCTGGAATGATATGAAATGGGAAACACACAAACACAACATAACTTTTTTTGGAGAGGGATGAGAACATTCTGGGCCAGCCGGCAGGGTCATCGGATGGGATATGGGCGGAGTTGACGGACCCTCGTGACTATTTGCAGATCTCGAAGTGGATGACGGTTTATCACCACGCTCGCCGGACACGGTGTCCTGGCGGGAGGAGATGTATTACTGTATCAATAACTAGCTTTACTATTTGATGGATGGGGTAGTAGACTACTAGAGATTCCGATAGCGGAATCCAGAGAGTCGAAATCGATCATCCACTTGTACCACACTTGTCTTCATTGTGTCTGTTCCGGATCGTGCGGTGCCTGGATTGAGGGGTGACTAAAGGCGGTAGATAATCTATCTGGTACTAATGTCGAGGATCTTGTCGACTGACTCGCTCGCTCGCTCACGATAGCCAGACACCAGCGTTCGCATCCATCAACAACAAGCCGCAGCGGAGGCAGTCTCAAATCGCTCATCTCGATCCAATCCGAAATGCCACCGGGGCTGTTCGGTTCTAGAAAGCCAACACGTAATAGAGCGAGAAATCCCTACACCTGCATACACTCCAAACGGAGAAGAGACGCGGAGGAGGCGCCTCACAATGGGCAGATGATACCCCGCTCCAGCGTGCAGGACTACGGGCGTCGATCACTCGCCCGTCACCACCTCGCCCCTTCGTAGGCCAGATAGGATTCCCCGTAGCACCAAGTACAGCCGTAGCACTAAGTAACTTACAAGTCCATGAGTGACATGCTGGAACCGACGGCGCCCGCCCCCCTCTTCCCCTCTCGCCTCCACGTCGTGCTGTGCTGGATTGTACGCGGGGGGTACTCCGACGGATGACGCACGGGGACAACCTCTTGCCTCGCGGTGGAGCTCGGGTGTCGCGGGGCAATTGCAGGCTCGTGGGAATTGGACGGTGAATGGCATGCAATTGACGCTGGTGGTCGTGTTTCTGTTCCATCCCTCAGCCAGAGCGCGCACTTACACAGCGACACCGACACGCCCGTCGTCGGCGTTCAACCCATCTTATCGCTATCGCAGTGGACCTCCTCCGCCCCCAGACGGCACAACACGCGCGCGCCGGGGGTCGTAGGTGTGTCCTGCAGCGGGAGGGTGGGGGGGCGAGAAGCGACCGCTGCACCCACTGAACACGCCAAAGGGTTACAGGGGTTGGGGGCCACCGACACGCCCCCCGCCGGTTGGGGCCAGGCTGAGATTGGGGACGTGAGGCTGCGTGTGGCCCGTGCGCCCAGCCGCTGGACGTACTGGTAAAATTTCCCCCGGGGACTCGAGGCTGTGGAAAAGCAAACCGGCGGAGTAGCGACCAGCGACGACAAAGACGAGGAAGCAATTGCGACGATATCCAACGTGCCGAGATAGCACGGAACTCTTAACCTGCACAGTGGCAACTCTGCGCCCGGAGAACCCGTCCTGCAACGAGGAGCGAAAGACGGGGGAGCCGCATCACCAAAACACCACGTCCTTTATTCACAGCATCACCACCGCAGCCGCAGCCATGGCCGTCCAACCAGCCTACCACGAATCCCTCCCTTGTGCGTTCTGATGCCGTCCGCCCACCGCTCCAACCTACTAACAGCCGCCGTCCAGACATCGACCCGGAGCCCACCCCCGACGCCCTCTCCGCGGCCCGCGCCCTCATCGCCGCCGAGGCATCCTCCTCCGCGCAAGCACCGCCCGCCGCCTCCGCCGAGCCGTCCTTCTCCCCCGCGATCCAGGCCGAGCTGGCCCGCATCGCCGCCTCGGCGCCGCAAACGCCCCTCGACCTCGCCCGCTACGAGGCGCCCTCCGACTCCGCCCCGCCGGCGACCGCCCTGCCCGCCGCCGCCGTCGCCCACAGCTACCTCGCGGCGCGCCTCACCAACCTGGCCCTGCTGGACCGCTGGGGCAAGAACGCTTGGCTGCTGGGTAACCATGGGCTCGAGGCGGAGCTGCAGAGCCTCGAGCGAGACCTGGCCGCCACCAAGCGCGAGGTCGACCTGGTCAACCTGGAGCGCCGCAACCGCCAGGACGCCGTCGCTGCCGAGGTCACGACGCTCGACGAGACCTGGCGCGCCGGCGTAGGCCGCGTCCTCGAGACTGAGGTGGCGGTTGAGGAACTGCGGAGCAGGATCCGTGAGGAGCTGGCGCGCAAGGCGGCCGAGGGTGTCCAGCAGGGACAGTAAAGACACAGACGCCCAAGTAGAGTGATAGAGGAACTAGGTGCGGGATCTGCAGTGCGGAAATGCACACGAAACTTGAGAGCATCTTATCGAGATGGGCGTATTGATACCATGGAGGTTTCTTTTATGGCGAGTACTATAACTAGACGCTAGAATAATGAAAAACAAAGGGAAAAAGTACCATAAATCACTTCACTGCTTCACTGGCCGTGATACAATCTGTAGCCTGCAGCACAGCTACCTCACATCGTCACGGTGGAAATAGCAGCAGCAGCAGACTGGCCAATGTGAATGATAATGACAATATCAACCGAGGTATCTGATCACTAGCCATGTTATCATAGGAAGCGAAGGTGGGAGTAGAACCTCTTAAACGCCGACACAAGCCTTTCCTCCAGTTGTTGCCGGTCCCGACAAGCATAAAAGACACCAACACACAACAGCAGCACGAGATTGTGGACGTGGCCTATCCACCCAAACCTTCATTATCCGTCTTCATCTGATTGTAAACCTCGGCCACCGCTTTGCCTCACTGTCTCCAACTTTGTACCATGTAACCCTACCTGTTTTATCCAGTCTAGCCCGTATGCAGGGGGTCCATCTCCTCGACGCCCGACTTGACACCCTCGTACTTGGTCCGTCGCATGATTCCCTCCACGGGTCCCAGCAACCGCTGGAATGCGTTCTTGCCTAGGCTGGCCACCTTTACATCCGACGCGGCTACGACGCTAGCGGCTCGCGGCGCGTCATTCAGCAGAGCCAACTCGCCAAAGTAGTCTCCCTTGCTGTAGTGGAGCACCTTGTTCGACGGGTCGCCCTTGTAGGCGTCTGCCTCGCCACTCGATAGGAGGTAGAATGCATGTCCTGGATCGCCCTCCTTGATGATGAGCTCTCCCGGGGCAAATTTCTTCGTCTCCAATGCGTCGGCAATCTTGGAACGCTCGTAGGGTGTGATGGTCTTGAGGATAGGGACCTCCTCAAGGAAACTCTCGTACATCCGTCTGCGAGCAAACGTCGATTCCATCAAGATGCGCCGGAAGGTCAGACGATCGAGAGCCCACACGGTACACCCAGCTTCGGCCGAGACGACGGTGGCGGCTCGCGGGGCATTGTACATGAGCGCTAGCTCGCCGAAAGAACCGCCGGCCTGGATATCGCCAACCTTGTCTCCCATGCCGTCGGCACCGGGTTGGAGGGCTCCACTCGGGTTGACATGTACGTCAAATGAACCCTTCTCCACGACGTAAAAGTAGTCGCCAGCATCTCCTTGGCTGATTACCTAAAGATCCCTGTCAGTACCACCACTTACATGTTATGCGAGAGAGTGACGTACCTTGATTCCCTTGGCAGGTATCGGCTTCTCGACCAAGGCGCCCAAGATTTGGGCGCTCTGTTCATCCTCGAGATGGCTGAACAAAAAGTTGCCCTCAATGGCGCGCGTGAGCCGCTCTATCTGCTCCGCGGACTTCTCATGATATGGGGGGGTCCAGTTATCAGAACTGTCGGCAGTGGGTTTGAGGGACTCTGCCGACACTGAAGTTCGACGGGCAAAGTTGTACTGAGCTGGGTAGCTATCTGGGTTCGGTGGGCTCCTGGAGGTGAGAGGGACGTCGGAGGATGCGTCGCCACCAAAAGGGCCAGAGAACATGGACACGGGGCCGTTGCCAAAGTGTCTGTCCGTGGGAGAAGCGATGGTATCGTTCTCTTCCTCCTCAATGACGCGGTGCATCAAGTTGTTGGCTGCGGCGTTGCTACCGAAAGGGTTGCTATTATCCCCAAAGGGACTCGTGAATGGACCGGCCATGGTGTTCCAAGTCGGAGGGCTAGAGGGGTTGCTATTTGGATAGGTATTGCCGGCAGTGGCATGAGACGCGGCCCGTTGGTTCGCGAGTCGGTTTGCGAAGTAGTCGGCACAAAATTGGAGGATATCGGGGGGGCGAGCCTGGAGGACCTGTTGATTGAGCGCCTGGATCTCGCTCTGGTAAGCTTCAGGTAGAGACATGTTGCACCAGTGTCATGGGGAAGATGTGGAAGATGTCTGGGAAAGTGCAGGTGGGGTGAAATTTGTTGGAGGGGAAGAAGGAAGTGGAAAGACGGGCGGGAAGGGTGAGTAACATGTAGATGCAGACGATGGGAGTTTGACATACAGCTGCCTAGGCGCCTTTAATGCGGAAGTTGAAGACCGGCGAGCTGGCCCAAGACTAGTAAAGACCGTGATTAGACGCTTGTGCGGAAATCAAATGCAATTGAAGAAGACAAAGGAGGCATCAAGCGGGAAAGGAGCTGTGGAGGTGCCTGGCCAAAGCTGAACCGGGGAGGCGTTGGCCAAAGGAAAGTGAAGCGGGAAACGGGCTGCAATCCGCGCTTGGGCATGATGTGGCGTGGGCGGGGCCCCGCCAGATAGACAAGGTATGGCAGGCGATGGGAGGGAGCATGGAGGGGAGTGTGACAGGCGTAACGGAGGCGTGACGTTGTGGCAAGATGGACAAGCGGACAGTCGACGAGCTATCGAAGACGGTGTTTGTCGTCTGGGGGTATGGGATATGGGATATGGGATATGGACGCCCTTGGACAGGGCATCCGGAAGACGCGTTTGAGTGCTTGCGTCGTTGGAGACGTGGTGGTGGACGGGAGGGAATGGGCGCCGGTAGCACCCAGCACAGGGCAGCTGCGGACAGGGTTGACTCACTTGGGATCCTGGCAAAGGTGACCCTGCGAGTCGGATTGACCGATGACCGTATTCCCGGTGAGGTCTTAGAGCGTCCAAGAGGGCAGTAGCGCGGACACGGATCAGACGGTCAGGCCAGGCCGAACAGACCAGGGCAGCCTCGGCGGCGAGCGAGGGCGAAGGGGTGAGATGGGAGAGGCGAGGGAGGAGGGGAAAAGTAGATGGATGGAGGGATAGATGGGTGGATGCTGGGTCAGCAAGCCGTCGACTCGGTCTGCGGAGGGGGAGCCAGGGAGACGCTGGAAAGACCCCGGGGTTGCAAAGGGATGGGATGGGAGATAGAAGAAGAAGTAGTAGAAGAAAAGGAAGAGAAGAAGAAGAGCAGCAGGCCCGAAAGCTGAAAGGCGCGGGCGGGACGAGACGAGGGGACGAGACGAGGGGACGAGGGACGGAATGGGAGCAGAGTGGGGGAAGAGGAGAGGAGAGGTGAAAGAGTTCCAGAGGTGCCGCCGGGGAAGCTTTCTAGAACGCCGCGCACGGGCCCACAGCCGATCAGTGCGTTTCTTCCAGACGCACATCCGCAGCGATGCGGTGCAGCCCCAGAGGCGTGCCATCGACGCTGCTTGGATTTCACGCAACGCTATTATCGGCACTTGCAAGTTGGGCCTGCATCTCGCCGCCCAGCATCGACTTAGCCGCCCAGCATCTCGTCGCCCAGCCTGGGCCTCTACCGGAACGGGACTCGCCAAACCCCCCCTTATGCGTTTCCTGTCCACGTCCTCCGTGCGCCCGCCGGAATAAGCCAAAGGCGCAAAGCCAGCCCAGCCCAATAAGGTATGTGCTGGCCCATCGTTAGCCTGTCGCCACCTTTTTTTCCCGAAGCTCAAGGCGGCCATGGGTACAGGGGCCAGGCCGCATCGTGATCAGTGCGTCCCGGCGTTCGCCCTTGGGGACGCGCCGCCAGATCTTAGGTGCCAGGCCGCCGGCTCCAGCTGTCTGCCTGCTGGCTTAGCGGTGCCGCCGCGTGCTGTGCGTGTGCTGAGCTTCCCGTCATCTTCTCCTATTTGCTGCTGCTGCCTTCTCTACCTTGGGTTGGTCTGCCAGTGCTGCCTTTGCATCGCAGGCTGCTTGCAGTCTCCGCGCCGCTCGAGCTCTAGGGTGCCCCAGCCGCCATGCGAGCTCCGTCCCCAGCCCTAGGTTACAGCTAGGTACCTCCCTACGCGAGCTCCCCTAAGCTACCCCCCGCCCGGCTGCTGGAACGCCAGCCCAGTGACGTCTAGTGGCTGCCAGCGACGCCCTGTATGGCCAGGCAACTCGTCACTGTTTCCTTTAGCCTCACGCCTTCGAGCCCCGACTCCGCGCAGATGTGCACCTACATTCACAACATTCACCATCCTGTTGCCCCTGAGACTCTCCCAGTGCTGTCACTTCCGCTGTCTGTTTTGCACGGCAATCACAAACCCCGTAGCCATCCGCCGTCATGGACAAACCTGTCCTCCACCTGCACTTACCCGTCCCCTGGATTCTAGATCCGTCGTCATGTGCAGTAGTCAAGCTGCAGTGTCACACAAACCGCATTACTCCCGTCACCCGAATTCTCTTGCATCAACAATTATTCAAGTACCTAACCTCCATCCCCTTGGCCTCCACCTACGGTTGTACGGAGTTGCTCCTTACGAGCCTCTCGGGTATCGTTCCTGGCATGATAAAGTACACGAAGCCCCAATCCTTCGATCCTCCTGCTGCTCGTCCCTCATCCAAGACGCCGCTCAGACCCCTCCTAGCGACCATAGAGTACAGTGACGAAAAAAGAAATTAATCAACCGGAAACCTTGACGGAAAATGATAAAAAAAAATGCCGAACCCCTTGCGCCAAATGATGCTTGCCGACACAAATGCATTCGATCTCCGAAAATTCCACGCCGGCAACGCGGCCTAGGTGCCTGTCAAACGCCGGCTCCTTGCTCCTGCCCTCGCCGTTCGCTTCCCGTAATCCTGTTGTCATGTCTTTGCCTTTGGTGTTATGCGGGGCGATAGGCTCTCGCCGAGTTCTCCTAGGACCCTACCGCGAAGCACGAGTCTAGAACACCGTCCAGCATGTCCATGTCTTCGCTTTCTGCGCCCTCCCACCACATATCGTTGTCAATATCCATAGCATCCACGTGTCCGTTGACCAAGTCGTGGCTTTTGCCGCCATTTATTCCAACAGGGATAATCTCTTCAACTCGCCCTGTGGGCTCGTAATCGTGGACCCAAGTATAGTCGTCCCAGTTCTCCAACTCGCCCTCCCGATACCCGTATAGCACCTGGGTCATAAGAACAGGGAATTGGGCCATTCCGGTATCCGCCATCTCCAAGGAGAGGCGCAAATCTGACATCCCCAAAGGCCCACGCTCACTAGCAGCCTTGGACTCGATCGGGAGGAAGCCGCTCTTGTCGCGGGCAATCTCACCACGCTGGGCAGCATCCTCTTCATATCCGAGTTGCTGTCGGTACTTGTTGGTTTGAATCCAAGTTGTTCCAATCCCGAACCCTGCGCTACCGGAGTCGCCAGGGCCATTACTCCGTGTACGACTAAACACTTGCGTCAAGATTTCCTTTATAAAAGTCTCCACGGCAACCGACAAGAACTGTGGAGCTTCTGCCGTGTGGCCACTGACAAGTCCGGCTTCGTAGCAGAATGGCAGCATTCGACCACTTATCATACCGATGTCGGGAAACTCGCCTGACTCGATAGCCAGTGGTTGGGCGAATCGCTTTCGAATCTCTAGGTCGAAGTCTATTGATTTATTAGAGATAGATTAGAAGTAGGTTAGCATGCACCTTACTCATATTGTTAATCCCTCCCACGGCACTTGGAGGCGCGTCTGCAACGACTGATGGCTTGCGATGCGTCTCTGTAAACACATTTGATATACTCTCGTGCGGATCCCACTTTGCAGCATGTTAGTATTGATGAAAACAACGGTCGGAGGGCACAAACCTCATTGTGGGCCAGATCCTTGACACGTCTCCGGTCCCGCGCGGGTAGCTGCATCACATCTCCCTTCAACCTGCGCTCAGCGGCATCACCTGATATCGGTTTGCTTCCTGCAGTCGCTGCGGGTTTATCGTTTGCACTGACCCAGGGCGCCAGGCCCTGGTCAGGCATCTCGCGGGTGACATTTCCATATATGGCGGCGGTGAGGTTGTTGTGAAGATGGTCCTTGTCCCCGGGTCCGGCGAGGATGGGATCGATACGCTCCGAGTACTCGGTCTGGTTCAGACGGCCTGTCGCACAGGTTAGCAGGCGCACCTCGGGACGGCATGCGCGCGATGCCTACCGATCAAGAACTCGGTGGTTGCCTCCTTATAGACCACCCATTGTTCCGGACCGATGGCGGCTTTGAGCGCGGCGTACAGCGGCTCGAGGTCAATTCGGGCGGGGATAATTTGGCTTGACTTGGGGACTTTGGGCGCGCCAGGAGTCGAGCCCGCGAGGGTCTTTGTTGATAGAATAGGAGTCGAGAGGCTGACTGATGAGCGGCTCAGCAGAGCCGCGGGGTCGATGTCGGGCATCTTGATACGGGGGGAATCAGCGACGGCGTCGCGTGCGGCAGTGTAGCGCGGCGCGACGCGGAGAAAAGACGCATGAGTTGATTGAAACGAACGGCGGTGGTGGTGCGATCACGGATTCGGAGTCAGCCCGATGAAATAGGCATTGTGAGGCAAGCGGTGTGATGGCGAGCTGGTCCGCGGTTGACGGTATGATGGAAATACGTCGACAGATGAAGTGTCGTCGGAAATTTTGCCGCGAAGCCTACGGACACCGAGGACAGCGCACGGCCAAGGTAGCCTCTACTTTGGGGCGCACCGCCGCAAGCTGGTCACCAAGGTTCCCGCTACCTGCCCAATGTGGCACCGCCCTATCCCACCACCACTACCAGCTCCCACCTGTCGCGTCTGGCGCGTCTCTCCCGAGTCGACACAATATCACAAACATCGACACTCTCGCTCGCTGCCTCAACCTGGCCAGGTCTCGGGATTAAGTGCAGCCTTCGCTGCTGGAGTGAATCGGAAACTACGACCTGCCCCCGCGCCCCTCGCAATCGCTGGTCGCTTGCGACAATGCCGCCATGGCTCCTGACCGCATCACCAATGCTATCGACAGCTTGATAACCCACATCGTCCCTAGCGATCCCAACGATAGCGAAGAAGCCGCACAAGAGCGCCACGACACCTGCTTCGAACTTGTCAAGTCTATTTTAGACAGGTAAGTTGCTGCATTTGCTACTCCTGCTCCTCCCTCGCTCCGCCTCGCCTCGCCTCGCCCGGGCACTTGCTGATCGAGTCCCAGCCCATCCTCCCCCGCCATTTCGTCCGACGTCAACCATGCCTCCGACCTCATAAAGCGGAAGCTCATTCAAAGCAACCCGAGCCAGGCCCTCCGATTCTCGAATCTCTACTCCAGACTCCTATCCTTACCCGTCCTCGAGCACAAGTGGGCAATCCTCTACCTACTCTACCAGCTTGCCGACTCCCCGGACCCAAATGAGCCCCTCCCGCTTAGCCCTGTGAAGCCATCGGCGCCTAACTACCGAGACGCAATCAGTCGGGACGTGATCAAACGGCAAGGTCGAGAACGGTCATCAAAAACAACCAAACATGAGGAGGACCAGTTCAAGGAGGCATTCCAGCCCGAAGGCCTGAAGAGTCTTCCACCCAAGGTCAAGGAGGGGAAGCAGGTTGATGAGGATGGAGAACCGCGGCCTGAAGCCCCCAAAAGAGACGTTTCCTTGAAGTCAACACTCTTGGCGAACAACTACTCGGAGATCGATCCGCCAGAATCAGTCATCCTCCGAGACCTCCCGTTCACCCTCCAAGGACTTTCCTCCACAACATTACCCTTTGCGAAACAATATACCCTAAAACTCCCCCCTACTCTTCCCTTACCGCTCGTTTCTCTTCTCCACACCTTGGCAGAGCCCTCGTTGCTTTTCCGTGGTCTGGATGAATTCTGCAAGAGCCCCGCCAAGGGACTACTAGCCCAGAGCCTACGCGCTGCCATCGGTGCCGAGTTACGATCCTATCTTACCTTGATCGCCACCTTGGAAGGTCAAATACGCAGGGCCTTGGCGTCGCTTGACGAGGACGCACCGCGTGCGGGTATTGGAAAGGCAGGCGTCACCTTGAAAAGGTGTGTGGTATGGACGCGAGAGGCGACAATGGGACTGAGGTTGATGAGTCTTATTGCGGAAGAGTCTGAGAAGAAGAAGGGTGGACAACTCGTATCCTTGATACACAGTTTCTCCTCATCACACGGAGATCCTGTAGTGGCTGCCTTTGCCGAAAGACTACTCGCGAGCTTCACAAGACCATTCTACGATATTCTGCGACACTGGATCTACGACGGTGAACTCTCGGATCCTTACGAGGAATTCTTTGTAAGAGAGAAGGCACCGAGCAAAGATTCCTCCAAGGGCAACGTCTGGGAAGACAAGTTTGAGATTGACAAGGACATGATACCCAGCATCATCACCCAGGACTTTGCCCAAAAGGTCTTCCTGATTGGCAAGTCGTTGAACTTTATCCGACATAGCTGCGGCGACTCGCTCTGGGTGGAAGACTACTCGAAAGCTGCATCCAAGGAGTTGACGTATGGCGATACGGCCACGCTAGAGACATGGATCGATGAAGCTTACAAGACTACCATGAAGCGTCTCATTGAGCTGATGGCAAACAAGTTCCACCTGTTTGAGCATCTGCAGGCATTGAAGAATTACATCCTTCTTGGCCAGGGCGACTTCATCGCTCTGTTGATGGAATCACTCGCCGCCAACCTGGATCGTCCAGCAGGCGCGCAGTACAGGCACACCCTGACAGCACAGCTAGAGCACGCAATCCGGGGATCCAATGCCCAGTATGATTCCCCAGAGGTCCTTCGACGGTTGGATGCGCGCATGCTGCAGCTCTCCCACGGCGATATCGGCTGGGACTGCTTCACGCTCGAGTACAAGATTGACGCCCCCGTCGATGTCGTGGTCACGGAATGGGGCAACAGGCAGTACCTAAAGGTTTTCAACTTCCTATGGCGTATCAAGCGTGTTGAGTTTGCCGTCTTGTCTACTTGGCGCAAGTGCATGACGGGTGCCCGCGGCGTGTTGCAGAACTCCGACCCTGCGGTGGCCCAGACGTGGAAATCGACCCGCGGAGTGCTGGCCGAGATGATACACTTTGTGGGCCAACTGCAGTACTACATCCTTTTCGAAGTCATCGAGTCGTCTTGGGGTGAGCTCCAGAAACGGATCCAAAAGGAGGACTGCACGCTGGACGATCTCATCAAGGCTCACACTCGTTATCTCAACGATATCACGCACAAGGGCCTCCTCGGCGCCAAGCAAGATGATCGCACCTCTTACATGGTCCAGCTCGGCGAGATCCTGCGGCTGATGCTCAGGTACCGGGAATCGGTCGATGGATTGTACAGCTGGAGCGTGTCGGACTTTACGCGGCGCCAAGAGGCCGACGTCCGTAGCACGACACGGCACGACGACGACGCCGCCATTCCGCCCGCCGACCAGGTGGCGTCCGAGTTTCCCGTGCTGCAAGAGCGGCTACGGCAGCTCGGCTCGTGGTTCCGCCAAAGGCTCCAAATTCTATTGGGCGACTTGGCGTACCAACCGGACGTGGATATGCGTTTCTTGGGTGTGGCCATGAACTTCAACGACGTTTACCAGCCCACGAGAAAGAAGACCAAGGTCGCGCCATCAGGGGGCGCTGTTGCGGCGAGTGCCTCCAAGGGATGAATGGAAAGGACGACAGGGCGACGGGCAAGCGCTGGGCGTAATCGTTGGCGGTGAACCAAGATACACCGAATTTGCGTAGTTACTATATCTCGGATTCAGATACCAACCCGCCCGGGTCAAATGATGACATGACTGATTTGAATGCTTTGATTTTGTCCCCGGTCGGTGTGTCGTTGCATGAGAAGAAAGCGTGTCATAAACATTCGAGCCACATACCAAAGCACGTCCCAGCAACGGCTCTAAACTTGGTATAAAAGACCGTGTCTTCATACGTAAAACAGTCCCGTTCACCAAGTGGAGCAACGAAGCCCGGAAGAGTCCCCGGTGGCACAGCGGATCCATAGCAGAGAGCTTGCATATACCAAGCATTACGCCCCTCTCGGTCAGCAATGTAATGCGGGAGACCAGGTCCCGGGCGCTGATGTCATGTCTTGCGTGTTTTGTGGGGGAGGAATGAGAGGCTCGATCGCATCGCATCCCGGCCCCAAAGGAAACGCCGAGAGGGACGTGTGTACTTCAGACCTGGTTTTGGTCCGGGACGACCGGAGGCCGGCGATGCGGACGTGTGGCATTGATGTGTATTTTGGGGTCTGTCTGAGGAGTGTAGGGAGTGCGAATCGATCTGTCTTGTCGTTGACACTTGGGGAGCAAGCTGGTATCGTGATGGTTGGACCACCGGGGCGATTAACATGTCCGGATCAATGGCGGTCAGCAGAACAAAGTCCGGCGGGATATGGCCCAATATGGGAATACCCTCCATCCCGTGGCGTGGCAAGATATAAAGTTGAGGACTTCATTCTCCGAGATCACTGTCCTTTGTCAAGACACGCGCACACCGCTCCGGATACCTGCTGTAAAACCTGTCAACAACACCACCGCTCGCCCGAGAATTGGAACGTGGCAACAGCTCTGCGGGTAACGCCTTAGTATCCTAGCAGCGCCAGGCACCCTTCAGTCGGCTGGCCATGCTGATAGTCGGGCATTTTTTGGTATAGCTACATGAGAATGGCCACCAAGACCTGCCTCGGAGACTGGACTGAGTCGGTCGGCTTGCTGCGGCCAATATTGGGCTATGCAGGAGATACGGCAGCAAATATGTTTGATGCGCCCACTTCCTGAGAGTGGCCCAATGATTCATATGGTGTGCTGTATTTCGATCCGGAATGGCTTCCTATTAATTGCGTTTGTGTTTGCTTGTTTGCTTATTCTCCTGAGTCATGCATCGGGCTGATACTTTGGTTGAAGTTGTTAGCTCCCTGGCAAGAGGCAGAGCCAAAGGACCTTACGCAGGTCTCACCTAGTTTTACCCTTGCTTGCCGGCATGAAGGCGAGCTAGTGAAGATAACTTGCAGTAGAATAAGGTGCGTTCCTTTTTGTTGGCGTCCCCACGCGACACTCGCCTCGTCCAGCCCAATCCAGCTCAGCTCAGCTCAGCCCAGCCAGCCATGGGCTCCATCCGTTCTTCACTGAGGATGCTGACACCTGAGCTATGCGCGGAATTGACGAATGACTCGTCACGTCGCCCCTATGCTCTGGTCGATAGTCTCTGCCCCCTCCGCACACTGTATGGTATGATTCCAGGCCATCAGCTGTGCTTCTTCTTCATGTCGTACAGACTCCCGAGCTCTCTTGCATCAGTCGGCTAATAGAGCAGGGCATCCTCCAGGCGTCCAGGGGCAACGGCAGTGTTATCGGGTAGTGAAATCCAGGAACGTGGACATGGCGTTCACCCCCGTCCCATTCTCCGCAAAAACGAAGAATTCCCCACACAAAATCATCTTCCGGGTCTCACTCTGCAGCTCTCCGGTGCTACTCAGCTACGCCCGGTAGGGGCCGGGCAAGCTACACTCCCCCCACAGCAGGTTAGAACATGGGCAGCAGCCGGGAAAAGTCCCTGACCGAAGGCGCCAGAAAGGCCCTGACGCCTGTGCCCGCGACGCCTCGTCTCTGATCTGGCACCGGGGAAGGGCGGGATGCCGGGCAGGCACTTGGAATGAGCTGTGCGGGGGTGGCAGAGCGAGGAAATCAGAAACAGGGGGCGTGATGATGGCGAGGAAAAAGAAAGAAACGGTGAGACGGGTTGCGTGCCAACCAGAGCGATCCGTCCCCTTGCTGCTTGCTTGCTTCTCCTATCGTCACCGTCCGCTGGTCGCCATTACCTGGACCTAGGGGAGAGTGCGGCTGGTATGTCGGGAAAGACGAATGACACGGAGTTGGCGGAAGCTGACGCTGCGGCTGGAGGTGATGAATGCTCGGATTGGTAGGCAGGGTCGGCATCGCGACCACTACCATGCTCAGGATAACAAAGCCAGACGTCACGTCCGTAAGACGATTAGTCGTTGCTCTATTCGTAGGCTTGGTCCATTCCACACAGCCAACACCGCAACAATCACACCCGTCGTTACCAGTGCCATTGTCACAAACAAAAGAAACGAAAACTGTAAGTGTACTTGATACGAAGTACAAAGCCGGCTTGTACCCGCGGGTGCCGTCTCGTCCAAAGTACGTGCGTTTTCTTTTCATCCACTTCACTCCCCTGTGGCCCGGCTTTCGGCGGGAAATAGCATACGGCATCCCTCCCCTGTGGTTTGATGTGTGTGCTGGTGCTGTGTTGTGCGATGTTTTGGCCGTAGCCGCTTGAACTTTCGGTTGCTGACCTTCGGTTACCAAAAGCGCCCTGGACCTGGGACTGCTTGGTACACTGCTAGAAGGATCCCCTTTGGGAATCATTCATCCGGGCCTTCCAGCCGCTTGTTGGTCAGTGGGTGGACATCCCGCCCCAGCATCGATAGCCCCGGCATAATTTTGTAACCCCCCGGCCTCATCTCGCCTTTCTGGAAGAAACTCCACGGACGGCTGCACCGAGTCAAGCACCGCTAGGCACCTTGGCCTTTCGAAACTTGGACGTAATAGTACTCCATAGTGCGTGACTCGGTCGAAACAGTTGCTCTCCCGCATTTCCCTGCCCCGGCATCAATTTCCCTTCTCCGGCAGCGTGGACGCCTTGATCACCATCTCACACCTTCATCACTAGCCTTCCCTGCCTCCCTGATTTGGCAGGAGGAGCCGCCAAGGTGGTTAGTGTACGCGAAGCACACGTATTCTTAGGGCTTTTCACAACATCGGTGTGCACAAGGGAAGCGCCAATGCAAGGGGCGCGCACAGCAGACAAACAGAGACGCTGTCTCTTTCCACTCTCCTGAAGTACTGAAATGTTTGGATGGGCGTATGCAGCAGCCGAGCTGCATGCTACTTCAGATGCAAAGGTGGGTGGCCGACGGGATTATCGTTGAGGCGCATAATAAGGCGAGAGCTTAATGAAGGAGTTGGAGGGTGCCATGTGCTTAGCTTACATCGTCCCGAGTCGTGGCTTAATCGGCCCCGACACGCGCACGTCAGAGTCAGAGTCGAGACGAGAAACGTAGCCCGAATTAGACAAAAGAAGCAGGTGTTGGACAGGGCCGGTATAGCGTAAGAGTTTGATTGCCGTAAGAAAAGCCAGAGATAAGAGCCCAGCAGTATGTACCAGTCCCGGTGGTCTCGTTCCAGAGGGAGAGAGGTGGACATGAGTTAGACATCAGGCCATCAATCCCAAGAGCTTATACCAACAGGCGACTGCCGGAGCTCGCCACCTTCTTTGCTTCTTATCGTCTTCAGACAGGTCTGATTGTTTAGCGGAGCCGGACCCTCAGAAAGCTGGTGATTTTTTCGTCTCCAGCCGACAAGAGGTGGCATTAGCCTAGCAGGCGAGTGGGCAGGATGAATGATGGATCCGATGGGTGACGGGGGCCCTGGCAGACGTGATGTTCCAGAAGGAAAGTCGCCATCCATGGCCCAGCAACCCCATGCTTCATACCCACCAAATTCTCTGGGTCCCTCTCCTTATCCTTGTCCCCCCACGCCCTCAGTTCTTTTTCTGGCGTGCTGGTGCTTGTTTCCTCATTCTGCGGTGCGGCGCGGCGCGGCGCGTTGCTGCTTGCCTCATACTTGCTTGTTCAAGGCGGCACCACACCGGGGGAGATTGCTGGCGTCGGTGCCTGCGACTATCCTGTGGATGTGATGTACATAGTACGTGTGCTTGGGTGTGAGCGTGATACAGGATTTCGACGGCCTGACCGACTTGAATCTGCCTAATGTGCGTGTCCCTGTTCTTGTGCACCCAATTGCTCGCTTGTCTCGTTGCCGTCAGCCCTCGTCTCTCAACGCTCACCACTTACCCTCATCCACTCTGTCGTTGCTTTCCGTGTCCGTCGTTGGGAGAGAAGCCAAGTCCTAAACCCACACCCCTAGCCTACTGCGTGTAGGCTGTCTAGCCTGGCTTTCGAACCTGGGGCTGCCTAGTCCCAACTTTGGCTTGGTTGTCTCCGGACTACCACATTTCACGTTTCCCCAAGCCAGGGCAGGCCAGAACCGGGTCAACTCCACACCCCCCTTTCCTATCAGCATCCCCTTGCCTCTGCCTCGTTCACGACGTGTCAGAACCCGAGGCTTCCTTCGGGAGTTGAGCTGAGGTGTCCTACTCCGTCCGACTGGATAATCTCTGCCCAACGTTAGTGATACAGCAACCAGCGGCCGTGTCCCTTCCAATCATGTCGCCTCGGCATCGCCTCATCGGGGTCGCAATATCAAGGGACAGGATGTTATTGGCCTGGCTCTAATCGGGGCTAGTGTCGGTACCCCAGAGGCGTTTCTGTTGACCGTAGTGCTTGGGATTCACTAGGTAGGATCAACTTGTCTTGGCTGGCGCCCACACCATCCACACAGCCTTAGAGCAGGGACACTGGGTATGCGTCCGAGGTACGCACGTCGTCCCAGTATCGTGCTGGGAAATGCAATGCGTCCCTGGCCCGCCTGCCGAGCCCGGGATCCAATGCAGTCAAACAGAACAAGGATCCGGCTGGCATGGGACGGAGACCACCAGTCTCGGCGTGCAACGTACCTAGGTAGGTACCTACGGGAGTGTGCGAGTACGTATCTGGTCGAGGCCGGTACTTCCGTTGCTGGTACCAGGGCGAAGGGGGCTTTCCGTTCCGTTCCCCAGGTTTTGCTCTCGTGCCTTGTGCCTTGCAAGTCGCCTCTCGCCCCGTCATTGGCCTTGGCAGGTCGTGGTTGGGCTGGGTTGTGGTCTCCGCGGCCGCCATTGTCGTCGTTTGCCCTAGCCAGCCATGAGTGGTTCTAACTGAGACTGTCACGGTCACTGCCTGCCTGCCTTCCTTTCATAAATAAGCTATTTCATCCCCTTCGCTCCGTCCATCCTTCCTTCCCTTTCCCCGGACTTTCCACACCTGCCTCTCCCTCGATCCTACCTTGAGCTCTGATACCCTCCGGCCGTGCCGCACTCTTCCTCGTCGTGGACTTCATCTTTTCCCTTCTCCCTTCTCTCGCTTACCACTGCCGACTCACCCTCCTACTCACACCAACCATCGGGCCATTATTGCATCTCCCAAACCTCCTCCCCACCCAGTCCTTCTTCTCCCACTTGGTCGACATCCATCCCCAACAACTCGGCTCGGACGACAAGCGACGCCTATTAGACTTCTTCTTCCCCACCTGCCTCTACGAACAACTACCGTCCCCAACGCTTCATCATCAGAACACCGCCACCAGGCTAGTCTCCATACATTACCCACAGTTTACGCAAGCCCTTGGTCTTCGTACGTATATTACGACATTCTATCCTACCCAGTCGAACTCGTCGGCTCACAACAGCAAACACAGCTCCTCACTGCTCAAATTCGCCAATTTCACCAATTTCACCAATTTCACAATGCCCGCCCCTCACGCAGTTTCGCCTCTGGCAATCCCGCCATCTCCCAGAAACATGCGGTTGGTCACTTCGCAAGATCTTTACACCAGCATCAACGCTACTCTCGCCTCCAAGGACAACCGTCCTTCGACTCCAGGGCATCACATCAAAGCGGACGAATATGCTGTCCCCGCGCCTCCCCCGCCTAGCCCTGTCAGCTTCAGGCCCGAACATTGGCCCACGTCTATTCGCCGTTGAGCTGCGAGTCTCCCCGACGAGGTGTCGCACAACGTTGACCATACCCCGCCGCCGCATGCAACCTGCAAGAGGTTTAGGGCTGGCTGGGAAGACGACGATTGTGTCCACGTTTTTCTTGTACAACTGAAGTTTAAATTGGGGGTCCGTCTTGGACCTATCTGGAGTCTGGGGCAATAACGGAAGCGCACGGCTAGTATGCAGGGCGAAAGGGCACCTTGACAAAGCATACTACACAAACATCTCAGCCACACATTTGGGAGAGGGCGTATGGTACAAGGGATACAGAAAATAATATGGCTGTTTCTTTTCTGCTTTTTTCTGTTTGTTTTTTTCTCCTTTCTCTTCTCGGGGACTAGGTAGCATGATGGTCAATCCTCGGGGATGACATTACGCCCGGATAGTTCGTAAAATCACACCTGGCAAAGTTTTTACAATATCATGTGCTTATGACAAAATCCTTCGTCACAGTTTTCTTCCCAGGTAAAGGTAAAATGGGTTTGTGAGCTCTTGACATTCGAGGCAACTTGCCGTGACGTGAGTTTTGGTCTGTGGAGTACTTACTTCCAAGGTACTCGAGAGGGCAGCTCAGAGAGTGGCTACCGCTAGGGTCTTGTGTAACCAACTCCCAAGCGATCAGACCCTAATCGCAGGCCGTGCCCCCGGAGATGAATGGACGACCGGTGCAACGAAAAGCGACGGGAACGAGACTAACGGAAACTGGAAGCCCTTAGGTTTTGTCGTGGCCTGTGACGGAAGTCCTGGTGAAAAAGAAAGAGCATTGCTACCCGCACACTCAAGGATATCAACTAATTTTACCAGGAAGTCTCAATAATATATCTATTCATAAGTAAACCTAAGAAATTAAATAAGCTTTATTCTTAGTATTTATTTTCTAAAATTTATATTTTAAATTTTATCTTTTAATTTATTTTAGGGCAGAAACTGGAAATTCTTCAGAATAAGATACCTTAAGACAGGCGTATAGTAGGGTACATTCTCTTGCACTAAGATTAGGTGTAAAACTGTGTACTTGTGGGCAATTAGCATTTTGAACGGGTGCGAATAGCAATACTCAAAAGAAATGTGGAGTTCGACCGAACCGAGGTACGACGCGATTGGAAGGCTCAAGCATCGCTAGACGATGCCTTTCAGGTGTGTCACATCACGCACGGCCAAGCAAGACTTAGGGTTTCTTGTGTCACAGGACAATTGTTCCCCTAATCAGCGACTCCTCGAACCGCGGAGTCACACTTGATAACATGGCATTATGTAGCATGTGTGGGGGAAAGGACGTCTCCTCATCCCAGCTCAACCACATGCTGGGTCGGTCGACGTAGTGGTAGAATAGACCTGTTATATGCATGCCGCAGAGTACAAACGCACCAATGCGATGCTCTGGGACTATCGCGTTAGAGGGGAGGCTCGTGCGCGTTCTTTTGTCGTGCCGTTTACTTTACGCGCTACCTACACGCAAGAACGCGCCTGGAAAGACAACCTCATCTCCCCTCCAACGCCAAACCTCCACCTTTCTCCCACTTTCCAATTTCCATCTTCCCCTCAACTGTCGCATTCGGTCACCATTTCCTTGTCTCTCTTCAACCTCAGTCGTCACTTTCCGCATTGCACGCACAGCCGCCTCCGTCTCTCATCGCAACAACAGTTACAACCGGCTCGCTTCCTTCTCTGATTAGTCCCACCCCGACCCGAGAAAATTCTCGAGATGCCTCGACCGGCAAAGCGCAACCACGCCGCCACGGCTGCGACAAGCCAGCGCATCAACAGCTTCGCACGTGTATCCAAGGGCCAGGCCTTCCCTGATGCTGCCATCAAGAAGATTGCCGTTGAGCCTGCCCCGACAACCACGGTTACGACGAGGAAGAGAAAGGCCGCCACTGTCAAGGAGGACGCCCATCCCCGAGTCGCACCCCGAACCACCTCCTTCGCTCCCAGCAGCGACGATGAGGGTGCTCCCACCAAACGTGCCTGTCGCCGTCAGGAACCCCAGTCTACGACTCCGTCATCAGTTCGAGCCATCATCAAAGGCAAGCGCACAGCCAAGACCACGCCGTCAAGAGCCACTACTGCCCACAAGCCCAGTGAATCAACCATCATTTCCAAGACGAGACGGCAAGGCAAGACGGTTCAAACTAAACTCGATGGCGTCTTCAAGAAACTAAACAAAGCGGATGGAGATGAAAATGCTCTTCCTCCTCATCTGGCCGAGCTGGTCGATTTGCACCGGGCGTTTGTCAAGACTATCATGATTCAATTTGCTCACAACGGCACCGCGGTACCAATTGACATCCGCACTCTGAGTCCCCATATTTCTCGCTCCTGGGGAAAGCGACAGGTCACAGTCGAGGACATTCGAAGATGTATCGCCATCCAATCATCCACCAAGCACAACACAGTCTCCCCCTTTATAGTTTCCGACTATGGTCGAGGAAGAGTCTGCGTCGAACTAGCCCCTCGCGAAGATGCCACACCCATCAACGAAGAGCGTCTTTACAGGCAGTTTGGGGAAAACTTGCAGGCTCTCTGCACAGAGAAGGCTACCGATGAGATGACCGATGTTGATATTCCCCTCGGGAGCCTTTCGCTCAGTGATCTCCCCCAGGTTGCCATCAAAAACATGACGACGTATACCAAGGCGAACCCTCTGCTAGCCAAAGGACAGCAGGCACTGTCAGAGCTCAAGAACGGCATTGCCGCAAAACAGCAGGAGAAGGAGGCCAAGCAGGCGGCGATCGCCAACAATCCTCTTCTAAACCCCGACGGCACTAAAATGAGCCTTCTCGACCGGCTCCGCATGAAGCAACTCGCCAAGGCCAACGGGCCCCTCCCCCCCTCTGGCCCCGAGCTCCAGCGCCGTGCAGCACTCAACCGAGTCTCAGATGTGGCTGCCACGATCTCGATGCTTAGTCTCTCGAACCCGATGTCTCTGCCCCGTCAGGCATTCACAATGGCCGGTATCTTGGAGAAGCTCAAGGACTCACTCCGAACGCCGATGTCCACCCAGGAGGGAACTGCCTGTATTCGGCTCATTGCAACCGAGGTAGCTCCTGAGTGGCTACGAATTGTCGCCATTGGCGGCAGGGAAAATGTCGTAGTCCAACGGAACTCGCAACCCGTGGACAGGATCATTCAGGAACGGGTGCACAAGTTGTTGGCTTGAACCAAATGCATTGTGGAGTTCGAGCGCATGTTGGTTGGATCTATGGATACCCGTGATGGAAAGACTGTATTTTGTATTCTGGAGAAGTGGGCGTTGTGGCATGGTATTATTGCATAGCATTGTGTTGTGTTGCATTTACAGAGCATAGGCAAGGCGTCTGGCGTTTAAACATGCCATATTTATTAGAACCTGACCAAAGAGTTACAGTTGTGGATAGAAACATAATGGATTAGTAACTCAATGACTCTTCTCTGCTACCTAAGCTCCTAAGTCGGCCTCACGGATACCTCACGGATAACCACCCTTGACCGGATATCTGGTCGGCCGGCTACTTAGAGCCATTGGCCGATAAAAAAGGTGGAACTCGGCCCCCGACGCCGAAGCTCCTCGGAATCGAGTTCCACCCCGACGGCTCGGACTATTCCGTCACCTTTAATCAACTCGCAGTTCGCATACAATTACTCCAGATCGTAGGGCCAAATACATACATGCAGTCCTAATCCAGTCGAAAAGAACGTCAATCAATTGCTTCATTATCCCGGTTCATTATCCTGGTGATTCCGAGGTTCCGGTGTCGGGGTATCCACTCGCCGGAGATAGCGCGGAGGCGGTAGTGGGTTCCCGCAGGCAAAACACACCAATGTAAGGAGAAGGATTTGATGAAGATCGGAGGACGTTAGGCGGAGGGAAAAATCAAGTGCTGGGGTACAGATTATGGAGGGCGGGTAGTCGTTTAGTCAAAAGAGGCTGCTTATCCTCTCTTGTAGGGTGGTGAACTTGCTTCCTCTCCATGTCCATCGAGGCGTGATGACCCCTATCGTTGACAAAACCTTTCTTTTCCGGAGTGAGATGTGCAAAAGATTCGGCTATTCAACAAGCGGTATCGTTTTAAAGAAGCCGAGGATTCTACCAAAAGTCGTGCCGATCCTATGAGACAGCGACCATCATGAAGACTGCCAACGAAACGCCTTCAGAGGGCCGACGCTCTTCGTCGTCATCGTCAAGCACCGCGGAATCTTCCTCCGACAGGATCGGCCGCACGGCAAGTTTGAACGAAATCCAACACGCAACATCCCACATCTCTGGCCCAGATGCATTGGAGCCACCTCCGTCCTCGGCGCCACCGGGGCGGGACGAACCGTACCGCGAGGCGGGCGACGAGATATACGACCGACTATCACGGGGCCGCAAGAGAGCCGTCGTGGCGGTTCTGTCCTTTATGGCTCTGCTGTCGCCCATCTCGAGTACAACGGTACTCGCGGCGACTCCTGAGGTGGCGGCTACTTACAACACGACCGGAAGTGTCATCAATGTGAGCAACGCCGCATACATGGTTGTCATGGCTATATCGCCTGTGATATGGGGGCCGACGAGCCAGGTGTTTGGTAGAAGGCCGGTATGTTTACAACCACCAATCATTATATCTTGAAGTGGTCTCTTTCCTCGTTCGTGCTATTGTATATAGGGATGAAGTCGCGTTGTCAGGTTCAACATGGGGTCCATCTCGACGGAGGAGAGTTTGATGGAAACAACATGGCTCAACTCGCTAACCAAACTGTGTAGGTAGCTTTAGTCACCGCCATCATGTTCTTCGTTCTCAGCATTGCTACTGCCCTCGCTCCAAATCTCGCCTCCTTCATATTTTTCAGAGCTGCCTCCGCATTTGGAGGCACAGTCCCTATCCTCATCGGGCCTGCTTGTGTTGGGTATGTATTGAGTAATTTGTTTCTTCAGCATTTGCTCTTCATGGCCTCTTCCCACCATCTAGTTTGGATAAGACGTCACGTTTCCTGGTCCAAGTGGATAGGTGCGCCAGTGAAGTCTTGATATAGGAGTTTTCCAAGGAAACAACTTTGTTCACTTTATCCAATCAATCTGACTCTAGTTCTCAAACCATATTGGAGAAAGCTCGGGCCCAATGTCGGATAAATTAAGTTCGGAAACAGAACAGCCTCCACTAACACCAGAGCAGCGACATATATCGCCCGACCGAACGCGGAACAGCCATGGGATGGTTCTTAACTGGAACACTTGTCGGACCCGCATTTGGGCCGTTCCTAGGAGGCATCATTGTGACATACACATCGTGGAGGGCGATCTTCTGGCTTCAAACAGCGCTGGCCGGTGTGGGCGTACTGGGTCTCTACTTCGTGGTGCTTGAGACGGCACACCACAAAAGGATCACGGAGCTCGAAGGATACTCCCGACGGAAAAAGACAAAGGCAATCCTGAAAATGATCAGTCCCGTGCGAGTCCTGCTGCTGTTCCGGTACTGGAACATTGTCATGGTTGCCGGGGGCAGTGCCTCCCTGACCTGGAACATGTACAGCCTGCTGACACCGATCCGATACGTGCTCAACCCGCGATTCCACCTCGAAACACCGCTTCTGTCAGGTCTCTTCTACCTGGCCCCCGGTTTTGGATACCTGCTCGGGACGTTCGTGGGCGGCCGCTGGGCCGACTACACGGTGAAGCGGTGGATCAAGAAACGCGGCGGCGTGCGGGTACCAGAGGACCGGCTTCGGTCAGCGGTCCCGTTTATAGGAGTAATCATCCCGGGGAGCATGCTCGTCTACGGCTGGACTGTGGACCAGGAAGTCGGCGGGATCCCGGTGCCGGTCATCGCCATGTTCGTACAGGGCGTCGCACAGCTGTTCTGCTTCCCATCGTACAATACGTACTGCATCGACGTGATGCCGGGCCACGGCGCCGAGGTGGCGGCGACCAACTTCTTTGTCCGCTACCTCATGGGCTGTGTGGCGTCGGCGGTAGTGCTCCCGGCAGTGCAATCCATCGGCATCGGCTGGTTCTCTACCGTCACGGCCGCGTATATGGTTGCGTCGGCACTGGGGACTGTGGCCGCCATCCGGTGGGGGAAGGGATGGCGAGAGGCCACTGCGGCAAAGCTGGAGGTGCGAAAGCAGCGGAAGCGGGCGCACAAGGAGCATCAGCTTAAGAGGGAAACACCGGCAACGGAGATGGTAAGGGCAGATCTGGAAGCGAGAGACGAGAAAGGGAAGGAGAAGGAGTCGGTCCGTCCAAGGGACAGAGAGCGAGACACCGGGAGCGAGACGATCTGAAAACGAATCCGGCCGTCCGGCTGGTGGCACCTCGATGTAGTAGATTGGCCGAGGAGAGTGTTTGTGCACCGGAGAAGACAAACAATTTTGACGTGATTTTAGGTTTTGCCGCGTTGGAATGGAATTCCCTTTTCTGTTTCGTGCATGTGTCGCATCAATTTGTGTTGAGGGCATCGCTGTTTCGACATGTGAGAGTCTAGATCATACCAACCAACGAGTGACGTCCGTCATCAGCTGTCGGGCATTAAACATGTCCCGTTTTAGGTTAGGGCCATGTCACGTACGAGGATGATGGGTCCCTTATTATTAGAACTCTGGGTCGATGGCAAAAATGTACTGTGTACTGTATGCGAGACGGGGAAGGCGAAACCTCTCAGCGTTTGAGCACTGATCACACTGATCACTGATCGCTGGGGCTTCAGATGACAGGCGTCACCAGCCTCGGGTCTGACTCTGACCTCAGACGAGGTTTATGGCGTGCAGAGCCTCGCGGGCCGTGGCTGGTCAGACCAATGACGGGGCATGTTATTTGGCGCTTGGGCTGCTGGGCCACGGACACGAGCGAGAAGTACGAGCGAGAAGTGGGCGGCGGGTGGAGAGTCGGCGATGACTGTGCCGATATGCTGCTAAATAAAGACGTGGCCGACGGGACCAAAGTCGCCTCGCCACCGCCATCGAAACATGACAGGTTGCGCGATGGGCGATGGGTGATACGGTGCCTAGTCATGGGTTACCGTCGCCGCGCTGCCGACGCCCGAAGAAACATTGAGGCTGCGTCTCTCAGCCGGTTCCTGGAACTCGCTCCTCTGTGTGATGTAGACTGCTGCGATGTAGTTAGGTACTACGCACAGTAAGACGAGCTAAGGTGCAGAGCGCACGCAACGGGATAGGATGGCTCGCGTGGGATGGGCCTAGGATAGGTCTAGGATGGGCCTGGGATGGGCCACATGGAGTGGGATTGGAGTGGGATCGGGAGAGTCCATGCCGGGAATCTTGAGGGAATGAGATGAAGATTCCTGGCCAGGGAGGGATGCACTCTGGGAAGAAAAGGGTACAGGGCTAGAACCAAGTGGGTGATGAATGGTGGAAACGGGCATTGGCGTTGCCGCGGGACCCGCTCTATCAAAATGACGCTGGAGCTGTCCCCAACATGGAGATTAAGAACCCAGGTTGGTGGGCGCCCACATGTCCGTCTAGCTCTGCCTTTGAGCTGGGATCCCGGCGGACGCCAAGGGAAGACGATCGGTCAGGAAATGAAGCCCCATCGGAAGGGCCGGTGCGGGAGTCTAAGAGCCAGCAAAGGCCAGCAGAAGATCAGCGAGACGGCCGGGGCACCGGCGGCTCATCTGTTGAAGCCCGGTGGGAGCCTCCTACGACGGGGGCGGGCACGACAACGGCAAGCCTCTTCTGCTGGGAGTATTGAGAGCCACGAAGAGGATGACGAAGACATCTCGAGCAGCAAGGATAGACTGGGTCGAGTTACACCAGCAGCAAGACACGGGACGGCAGGCGTTCGGGACTGGGATTCCCGCAGCTAGACGAGAGAAGGCCAGAAAGGACAATCGCCGCTTAGGGTTGGCGGCCGATTGGAGACGCTGGTGGTCGACGATTAGGTCCCGTTTGTCCCAAACAAGCAAGATAACTGATTCTGAGGTTGCATCAGGTATCGTATTCTAGACGACAAATGTCGGTCGTGATTTACCACAGTGATGAGTTGACGAGCCTGCAGCGTTCAATCAGCGCCAGTCTGGCGATTCCGCATGGGCCCGCAGCCTGGCACACCCTTCCCCCCTGTCTAGTTCGTGTCAGCGACAGAGCGGACCCCTTGGCAATCTCGCTCCACCGAGTTCCATCTGCTGTCGACGACGAGCAACGTGATGTTTATTAATGTCAAGCTCGTGGGTCTGTCTCTCGCCTTGCAGCTCATACTCCTACGAAAGCCGTCTGGGGCGGCGGGTTGAAGAAGACGAGGAGGACTGTTGGCGGGATACCTTACGAGCTAGCACCAGCCACAGTGTGACTGAGACTGCTCTACTTGGAGAATCAGGTCGGGGCTGAAGACTAGGGTGGGAAAACACGAAGCGATTGGGATGGGCAACCAGCCTAGGAAAGAGGGCCGGTAGTTGGATTAGAGCCAACGGCTGAGACTAGACGGGAAAGGGCAGTAGGCTTCGTCCCTTTGCCAATAGATAATTCTTTTGATCAACGGTGAGAACCAGGGGGTGGTGGCCTTCGGTGAGGATATTATCGCAGACCCGAAATTGCTTGTCAGCAAGTGTGCTGCAGGAGTTGAGACCGACCACGCAGCGGGAAGCATCACCAAGAACGCCAACATCAATGCCCAGCGCCGGCACCAGAGACCAGCAACATCCGCGTCACAGGACAGGCTGCTGGAAGCAATGTGAGACGGTGGACGCGTGGCGGGGGACGACCCTCTGTCTCCATGCCGAGCAGGTCCCCCGGGCTGATGATGCGCGGTGGAGGTGGCTTCCTGGTGGTCCTCCGCCCAAAGCCTCCGCCTCTCATCATTATTGACTGGGCAAAGGGAGGGGTGCGGGCAAGGGGCTGGCCGCGTCCAAAGGGGGTGTCTCCAGGCCAAGGGAACGTCGAGGGAAGCATCCAAGGGAACGCAGAAGGGGAGGGTCGCGCCGAGAGTTCATTCGTCCACCCCCAACGTCGGCTTGACTGTGTTGCAGGGCGTGCTTCCATCCCAAGTTGACGTTAGCATGTAGGCACAATCTAGTACGTTGACCAGCCGAGTACATCGATTTCTTGGGAATACAGGACATGCTCGCACTGCACCATAACTGCACCACGCTCGTACCGCAGCCCCAGAGGGTTCGCCCCCCGCCGCTAAAGAGCTGAAAGTGGCGAGCGCCCCCAACGGCACTCTCACTGGCTTGTGGGTGTGCGAAGCTGCTACACTCGGCTCCTGATCTTCTACTCCATACATGTAATACGCCGATCAGGACACGCAAGCGTCCAGTTCCGCAGTGAGAGAGCGACGACGCTCAATGGAGCCGCCTCTCTGGCCCAGAAGCCTGGCGAGTGGGAGGAACCCCAGCCCTGGGTCCACGGGCCCACGGGTCCCCCCCGGCGGGCGCGCCTTTTCGCCAGGGATGCGGCTGGGATATGGCGCAAGAGAGGGCCTGCAAGGCTCGGCCAGCCGCTGCGAGGACTATTGATTACCCGACTGCCAGTCAGAAACCCGATAGATGAGCCAGCTGCCAGCAGCAAGACCACAGGCGCCGGAAGCCACAAAGTTAGACGGCTACAGCATGTCAGATCAGCATGGACTAGGGACTAGGTTGGTATCCCCAATTGCCTCGTTAGGCGTTGACCCTTGTCGCCTGGGCCAGTCATCCCAGCGAATCCTAGCAATGCGAGCAGTCCCAGGCGTCCCAGGCACTCAGACTCGTCGTCGCTCGTTGGCCGCCGCTCGCCCCTGGCACAGTGCCGTATTGATACTTCATACATGCCACAGTCCACCGTCCAGCACCAGAACGCCCGGTGGAGCCATCGTGATTGGCCCTGGCCGGCCCCACGCGGCGGCGCCGTCCCATCGGCCGTCGCCAGTGTGGCCGCCAGGGCATCTCGAGGAACGAGGGAATGAGGGAACGATGGCGGATTGGCGGCTCAGGGGGGGCGGGTTTGGGGCGCCAACGCCCTATCCAGCCTCCACTATTTGCTCGTCTGGGGTGGCTTTGACTTGCTGCCGTGTCGTGTTTGGCCCATTTGGCCACTGTCCTGACGCGTGGGCGAGCGAGCGAGGGCCGTCTTGTCCCCAGCGCGCCTCGCAGCAACACAGGGCTCGTACGTACGTGCGTACCACAGTGCGTTGGGTGCATGCCTTCGACGTTGGTCGCCCTGGGCTGGTCCCGGCCGCCAAACAGCAGCGGACGGAACTCTCTTCCAGGGAGTCAAATGCCCGATGCCTCGACAACCAAAGGTAATCGTCAACGTACTTGTATGTACTACGTACTCCGTAGTAACACCAAAGTTCCAACGATAAACACGCCCGGCCTCAAGCCCGCTTCGCTCCCCGTCCCAGTCCAGCCTATCCCAGCCATCCTGCCAGCCCGGGAGAGGCACTGCGCTGCACTCTCAGCAGCCGCACGCCTGTGGTAGGTTCCCTCCCAGCGTCGGCGCCGAAGTGGCTTTGGGCGAACGCGGACGCTGCTGCGCGCTCTGCAGGCTGGTAGAGTACAGTACGAATACCGTCCTGGTCGCCCCGACACCGTACAGCACCCCCCTAATCGTACCGGTTCTGGAACCCCCCCTACCCTCCCCCCTAGGTACTCCCCTACAGTACATACTCCCCCCGTTGAGCGGACCCCGTAGCGGGGCACATCCCCCTATCGCCCACTGCCAGGTCCCTGCCCCCCCCCGGGATACCAATCCCTTGTCCCGTGTCCCTATTCCCCTGCTCCTCGCCTCTCCTGGCCTCGCCTCTCTTTTTTTTCCCTCCCATCCTCTTGGTCGCCCTCTTCTTTTCCCCTCCCCTCCTTTTCACCCCCCGTCCACGCACTTTCGCTCTTCGGTCTGTTCAACCTCCTCCGCAGCCGTCCTCTGAACTCGACCGGCATCGCGCTGCTTCTTTGCTTCGCCTTGTCCTGCATTTGCGTTGCGTCGCGTCATCTCTCACCAGCTCCCTCTACCTACGTCGGATGACAAGGTAGCAGCGTTAACCTCCCGTTCCGCCTCACGCCGGTTCCTCTTTCGTCGGTTCCCTTTCCAGGTTGTCTCGACGACTGCCAGTCGTTACTTTGATTTGCTTTCGGTTGAATCCGCCACTCCGTTCACCTACGCCTCGACATAATTCCTCGATGACGGCCGGCCCCCAAACGACACTCGCTCTGTCCACCTAGGTTCATTTTCACTTGGAAAAAAGAAAACCATCGTACATCAACCCACACACAACAAACGCGGGATCTTGTACAATCCGACAGGAACAACCTCTGCTCTCAACGGCCTGCCCCATCTAGGATGCAGCGGCGCCAGTCAGTCACCATGGCCGCCCGCAATTCAAACTCGCGTGTTCCCATCGGCCGGAAAATCGACCCGTTGTTGCCATATTCAATCATGTCGGAAAAGACGAAGAAGCCCCGACTTCGCATGCGCTCTCTGCTCGGCCATTGCCACTATCGCAGAGTACTGACTTGGCTCCTCGCCGCTGGCTTCCTTGTAACCCTCGTCTTCGTCAAGTCGAGAAACTCTGGATACAATGTCGGTGGCTACCTGTCCAAGGGCTCCAGGACACAGGCTCCCATCGCGACCGCGACGGTCGTGAATTCCAATGGCGAGACCGTTGTCATGCTCACTGGCGATATGGACGGTGATGGAAAGCTCGAGACTGTCCCCGAGGACGAGTACGTTACCGACGATGAGAAGAAGGAGCGTCTTGAGCAACTCCAGAAAATGCCCTGGCTCAAGTTCCCTCAGTTTGTGGCCCCGAAAATCTTGACACTTGGTTGAAACCTCGCTAACCTCCTGCCCAGCCTTGATGGATACTTCCATGGTCTCCGAACCATAGTCAGCAAGGTCAACCTCCAGCCCGAATACCCCAACACCACCGACAAGGCTCCTCTTCCCTCGCCTGCCATGAGTGATCATGTACCTAAGCCACAGCGCTACAGCCCCTACAATCATGACAGCGATGTCAAGACCTGTTATCTCGATGCCAAGAAGACTGTCCCAGCTCCGGATCTGTACGCCTACAACGGTGTTCCTCAGCACATGCCCGACCCCGGCATGGGTTCTTTCAAGCTATTGGGCATCAGGGATGATATTTGCTTCGACCGATTTAGTCGCTACGGTCCCTATGGCCTGGGCTACAGCAGGGCCCACGGTGGATTGGACACAGGTCTCGATACCGAGAGTGTCGGAAGCGAGACGGTGTGGGCTGAGACTGGCAAGATCGATTATACTGAGGTGAACTGGGCTGAGGCCCAGGACGCTTGTTACCAAGCAAACATCCACCGCTTCCCTCAAGTCGACGCCTCGACCGGTGAGCTGCAAAACAACGGTAAGAAGGGCCGGATCGCCGTTGTCATCCGTACCTACACCGGCTTCAAGTGGACAGAACTGGCTGTTCTCAACTTCCGTGCCCTGATCAACGAGCTCTCTCTGAAATCCGGTGGTGAGTACCAGGTCCACTTTCTGATGCAGGTCCGCAACATCGACGAGCCCATCTGGTCCGACAAGTGGACAGTGCAGCGAATCATCAACGACAATGTTCCCGCCGAGTTCCGTGGCTTGGTTTCGCTCTGGAGCGAACCTCAAATGAGGTTGATGTATCCCGGACGATTCGGAGAGACCATCGAGAACCCTAGTGGTGCCGACATCCATGGCATCTACCGCAGCGCCCATTTCCCCCTCCAGGTTTTCGCCCTGCAGCATCCCGAGTACGCGCACTTCTGGAATTGGGAGATGGACATGCGTTATCTTGGCAGCTACTACGAGTTCTTCGATCGCCTGGGCAAGTGGGCCGCTAAGCAGCCCCGAACCCTTCTCTGGGAGCGCAGTGCGCGTTACTACATCCCGGCGTTCCATGGTTCTTGGGAGAACTTTACGGACACGGTCCAGAAGGACACAATTGCCTCTGGCCGCGCCCCCATCTTTGGTCCCCTGTCATTCGAGGGCAAGGCACAGCTGCGACACGATGAGTGGGGCCAGACTATGATGCCCGCCTCGTGTGGTGTGGACGCCGACCGATCTAAGTGTGGTGTTGGCGAGGAAGCCGACATCATCACTCTCAACCCACTCTTCGACACCGAGCAGTCTGGTTGGGTTTTCTCCGACGACGCAACAGGCTACAAGACTCCTCCTCCCCGCCGCTGCGCCATTATCACTGCCTCACGTCTGAGCCGTCGTCTACTCATGGCCATGCACGAGGAGGTTTGGCGATTCCACCACACTGCGTTCTCAGAAATGTTCCCTCCCACCGTCGCTCTGCACCACGGAATGAAGGGTGTCTTCGCTCCCCACCCCGTGTTCCTCGACCGTGCCTGGTATCCCTTCAGCGAGATCGACGCGGCCTTCAACGCCGGTCGCGATCACTCGACGTCAGGACCCGGCAGCCCCTTCGACCAGCTCAACGAGCACAACCACAAGGGAACCAGCTGGTACTTCAACAGCGAGTTCGCCGGTCTCCTATGGCGCCGGTGGTTGGGTTATGCGCAAATGGATGGACGTGGCAGGGGCGGTGGTCGTGCCAATGAGGGCCGCGAGCGAGGTGGTAAGACGGAGGAGCTGGACACGACAAGCAGCGGCCGACTTTGTATGCGTGGAGTGCTGGTTCATCCCATCAAGTTTGAGCATCCTTCCGAGAAGCCGTAAATGCTATTCTCCGTCTCGCCGATATGATCAAGGCAAATCATCTCGAACACGACAACAATCACCTCACGCACATATGCATCTCACAGGGGGGCATCTGTACAAATATACCCAACGACCACCGAACCACGCAACACATTCAACCGCTATGAGGGACTCGACGCGCATCTGCATCCATTCCAATTCATTCACCCGCCGATTGCTTCCGTCGCAGACCAGCGAGCTCGACCCCGACCTACCTAGACCGTTTATTACTTTTTAACCTTATTTTCCTTCTCAAGTTTGGGTACATTCGCCAAGAGGTCGGGACACCATCTTAATCCAACCCTCAGCAGGGAAGCAGGACGTCTGCGGTTTTTAACACCTCCCTTTTATTTCTTTTTCTTCATTTGCCAAACTTCGATTCTGTTGTCTTTTATCTGTGTGGCATGCTGTTTCTGGGTACGAGGCATCCGGGACCAGGGGCGGAAAGGATTCTCCGCCCATGCTACGGGGCGTTTTGGGCTGGGGGGGATTTTGGGAAGACAAATGTGAACACGGTGCGCTTGTATAGATTCGATCTAGTATTAGAATAGGTCGTAAGTAGGTGTGGAATTCAAACAGCTTCGAAAGATGACCCTCGTCGCCTTACGTGCTATGTAGAGCAGGCTCTTCAATGAGGCCAGGAGCGTCAGATGAGAGGCGACATCCGAAATGCAATATCCGGGAGGCCATGGGTCGTGAGCCTCGGTTTGTGAGGTGATGTGGATTTTGGCTGCGAATCTTGCTTGCGTGGCCTCGTCGGTGGAGTCTCGAGAAAGGCCAGGTTTTCGGACGGGGTGTTCAATGCAACGCCGAGGTGAAGTGGGGAATTGGCCGGTACCGCCGTTGCCGCTTCCGGTGAGTTTACAATCCGCTTGGATACGCGAAAACACCATTGTAGCGAAAGCGCCGCAACCGAGCTCGACGATGTCGCGGGAAAACTCTTCAATGACGTCGGTCGTTGTCCGGACTTGGGTCGCGGCCCGCGGTAGCCGCCAACGCCCTTATCTAGCGTTTGAGATCTCGCCGGGATCCGAGCGAACACCGCCGCAAGGCTGCTGCATGCGTGGGGAATGGGCCAGATTGGGGGGAACGAAGCTGGGGGCGCGAAAGAGCGGTGGGGGGGTTCTCGTTAGGCTGATGGCGTGCTGGTGTGGAAGCGAGAGGCTGGGTTGATAGAGAGGCTGGCGATAACGACTTAAGATGGAAAGGGTATTAGGCCAAGTTGGAGCATTGGTGCCATAGGGCCGGTTCGCAATAGCTTATCTATCAGTCTTTGAAATGAATGAGTCCTAAGAGTTGCAGATACAGCTAGGGCCAAGGTATAATACCGTCCTAATACGAGCTAGGGTGAATACTTTTGGGTTAGCTAACTTATAAGCAGTCTCTATTGCATCTCAAGTGTCCCATCAAGAGACGTCGCAACGGACAGTATCAACGCACAACAACAGCATTTTTTAACACAGAAAGCACAAACGCGATAAATTCATTTCCAATATACGAACCCAGCCATCCGCCCACCGATCCTCCAGTCCCATCCATCCATCCTTCGTTCACTCATTCAAGGCGCCTATCCCATGTTACCCCGATCCAATCGACCTGGGTTGGGACTATATATTCGTCCCCGGGTCCCGATAAAAAGAACACGAAAAAGTAACCAACAAAAACGCAACGGGGACATCAAAATCGTCTCATAACCAAGGAATCCACCCAGCCATTTCCCCAGTCAAGTTTGTTCTCCGAGTTGCTCATTTTCAGAGCGTCATGGGAAAGCATACTTCGCTATGTGAAGCAGGTAGACAAGCAATGTCAACGAGAGTATCAAACCCACGAGTCACCACCGCTCAAACACGCGACTCCGCATACAACG
The DNA here is from genome assembly GCF_021365365.1 of Ilyonectria robusta. Classification (NCBI taxonomy): domain Eukaryota; kingdom Fungi; phylum Ascomycota; class Sordariomycetes; order Hypocreales; family Nectriaceae; genus Ilyonectria; species Ilyonectria robusta. Next base: position 1,011,426 of record NW_025764443.1, on the reverse strand, counting down.
AAAGTAAACCAAGACTAGACTGAAGGCTGAAACAACACGGTGGTGAAGAGCAAAAACCTCCCTAGGTATCAAAAGCCTCACGACGCCGTCAACGCCCCCAGAAGGATAATTCGAAGAATGCGAGTTGGGTAGAGAGTAGGTGATTAAGCGGTTTTGGTGCGTGTAGTCATGTGAGGTTCGTGGCAAGGTAGTTGTTGATGGAGGTAGCATCCTGCTAACGCGGGATGAGGAAAGGGGTTTCAAGGATGCTTTCCCAGTGACCACGACGTAGAGGGCTCATTTCCTCAGCACAGCATCGTAGATGCTGACTAGACCAGTGATGGCAGTGCCGACCAGCATACCCTTGTAGCCGCCGTAGACAGCTTCGTTTAAACGCAAGATGGAGCTCTCGGACAACAGACCACCAAAGTTAACGCCCTGAGCGTAGACGACGTACGACACGAGAGCCTTGACGATGCTGAAAGTCAAGGGGTCAACGACATACTCGGCGTTGTGGCTGCTAGAGCGGCGACGGTTGGAAGGGGCGCTGTTGGCGCTCAAGTTGAAGAAGTAGCCAACGAAGCAGGGAATGACACCACTGGTCAAGGCCCAGGTCAGAGCCGGAGACCAGAAGCCTGATGTGAGAAGCAGGAACATGTCAGGAACGTAAACAGGGTAATCGGGAGAACCGATGAAGCTAATGGCCGGGATGGTGAAGGCAAACGTGTTGGAGAGGATCTCGCGACGAACGTTCCACAGCTCGAAGGCGGCAACACAGAAGAGGATGCTGGTGACGGTGCTGAGGGTCTCGCGCGTCGCGTTGCTGACCTCAGTGATGCCGCTCTCCTGATACATGGAGGAAACGCGCTCGCGCACGACCTGGGTCGAACGGTCGACGGCCAGAGCCACGTCGGCGGGCGTAGCGGGTAGAGGAATGCGCGCGGCGACCTGGGAGAGGCTGCGACCAGGCGTTTGGATGAGGGCAGTAGTAGATGCACGAGGCTCATCGCTCCTGTTTGCGCATAGGAACTCTCGTCAGCTTGGGGTGCTCTTGAAGACAGGGTCTCTCTGCGCTTCACGCGTATTGTGCACAACGCGTGGGGATGCGCGAGAAACGAGGGGTCCAGGCAACTCACTCAGGCGTGATCTCTTCAGACAACTTGCTAGGTCTTCGGCGGGCGACCTTCAGGCCCTTGTCCTCGTCGTCTTTGCGCGTCTCCCTCTTAACGGGGGAGCCCAAGGCCTTGGAGCGGCTGTTGAAGTAGCCTGTCAGGTCTGGGTTCGCGGCGAAGCGCGACTGATTCTCGGCGAGGAAGGAATCGAGTGCGACCTCGAGCTCGAGCTTCTTGAAGCTCTCGTAGCTAAAGCATACAAGTCAGCGCGAGCTCTTTCTATCGAACAAGAGTGATGGGCGTCAGGGCCGAAGCGCAGGTGGTGGCGCCGGCGCGTCGCAAGTCGCTTAGATGGCATATCTAACATGGCGACATAGGAAGCGCGCGGCGCAAAGCAAACACAGCAACTCCAGCAAAGGCGCTTCTAATCGCTTCTGTGCGGGCCATTGCGCGCACAGGACCCAACAAAGGAGCAGGTTGGGCAAAAGGCAACGTACTTTTGCAGGCCGACGTTCTCGGCGAGCTCGATAAGCTCGGTCTTGCGCTGGGCGCGCAGCCAGCTGTTGGAGGAAGACATAGTGGCGGGGTTGTAGCTAGGGTCGCAGGAAGCAGGCGATGCAAACGATGTGAGAAAAGGGCGTCAATTGACGCAGCGAGACAGCGATGATGTGGGCGTCTTTTTGGAGCGGCCGGGCGGCGATGGGGCGATGCTGGTTGATGACGATGATGAGGTCTTGGTGGTGTCGGTGGTTGCGTGGGTGATGGCGCGGGAGGGAGAGGCCCGTGTTCCGCGTAGGCGGCCGCGGCGTTGTTTATGTTTTTTTTTCCTTTGGGCTTAGGTTACGCTTTTGGGGGAGAGCGGACGTGTTGTGGTGGACGACAGGGGTACCTAACAAGGCGAAGCAGGCGGGGTCCACTGGAGCTCCAGCGGCCTTGGGGGTGGAAGGTCCCTAGAAATCTGGAGCCGCCGCCGCTAATTGCAGTGGTACTTACGATCTGCGCTATGATGCGCTGAGCTGGCTGGTACCAATGAACTTGCGGGGAGAGGGCTCCAATCTCCAATGTAAACAAACCCCCTCCTTCAAGCTTCCCCTCCATCCCACTTCCCCTTCATGCTTCATGTAGCCCATGCCATCATGCCCAGGTCACTTGTTGAGAATAAATGCGGAAATCTATAAGTAGCCAAGTCGTACTCCACGATTGAAGAGGGAATGCGTCACTGGCACTCACTCCGGTCTATTCAATACGCAGCAGAAGGGTGGTGGGCTTCTCAAGCTCACACCAGCTCCACGTACATGTATGTGCTCCAGGGTATCCACCACAGCTTTCAAACAACGCGATCATCAATCCATGCGATGCATTATGTCCATTCTCTTGTTTACATTTCTGACTTCCCAGTGTCCAATAAGCTCGCACTGTTCTCTGGCTCATTTCTGTCAACATCTAAGACACATCATGGTCAAATAGCCCATCATCGTCATTTGACTAACATTTCCTCTAGTCCAATCAGAACTCCAAGTCTACATCTTGCCGTACACACCGACTCTATGCCGTCTCTCAGGTCACCATTTTGCGCGGCCATCACTCCTCCACCCAATTGATAAACCTCTCTTCACCCCTCCTGACCAGTCTCACCGGAACATGCTCCCCATCTAACTTCAGCGTCAACACCGACATAGCTCTTCCCATCTTCGCCCGACTGCTGTTCTGTGCCATCTTGTACACGCTCGCTTTCTCCTCTCGGGTCATGCTGCTAATCTCGTCGTCACTCGACCATTCATCTACCGCGAGTTCCAGGCTGTGGCTTCGGAACAGCACCGCCAGCGCCACAATGATCTCGACTTGCGCAATCCGTCGCCCCAGGCAGGACCGCGGGCCGTCACTGAATGGAATGTAGGATCCCCTCTCCGGTCGGAAGAGCTGGGCGCTTGTCACTGGCCCCCCATCCCCGCCAAAGTCTTCCATCTCCGCGCTGTCATCTTCCTTCTCTGGCGACTTGGTGGCATCTTGACTGTTACGGAACCAACGCTCCGGTACCCAGTCGTTGATGTCGTCCCTGTCTGTGTGGATCTTGCTTGGCCGTGCTGGCCAATATCGTGGGTTTCGATGGACAGATACGGCAACTAAGGATATCATGGTGCGCCTGGGCATGACGTATTTCTGCCCATCCACGGTAATGACCTGGTCCTGGTCAGGCGTTACCTTTTTGGGTATTTCCACAACTGCAGGCATCATCCGCAGTGTCTCATTCAGGCATGCCCCTAGCATGCTGGCCATCATCGGGTTGATCAAGCTCTCGTAGTCCCATGAGCTTGGGTCTGCGTCTCCAAATATCTCATCAATGTCCTTGTGGAGTCTCCGCTGAGAGGCCGGGTTGGTCGCCAGTTCAATTAGGATGAAGTGCATAGCATTGGCCGTGGTTTCGTGTCCTGCGACGAGCATGATGAATGCGTTTCCGAGGATGTCTTCTCGTGAAAGGGTCCCCTCTTTGGGGACGGCCTCGCCGGTCTTCTGTCCAGCTCCGTAACTCGATCTCACCAACTGCCCCATCAAGTCCATCCCCTCTACACGATCTCCACGTCCGGCCTCCTCAATCTTCTCGTCGAGGAGCTCCCGCATATATTTGGTCCAGTCTTCGTGGGAGTCTGCTGCAAGCTGAGCCTTCTTGGATGGTACGAGTCCTGAGACATTGGTCAGCGAACATTTTGATGAAGCCAAACTGTTAAAAGCGACTTACTTAACACCCATCGGGGTACTAGTAGTAGCATGAGGATGTATTCCAGCATTGTTGCGATTGTATCAACAAAGCTCAGTTTATGACCAATAGCAGGCTCTAGTGACCCGTACTTGGCAAACTTGAGATTGGCCTCTGCTGGCAACTTCTCATCTGGCCACAATAGGGTAAGACCGAATCCAACGTAGGCGATGATGTTGAGCGCAAGTCTCATGGTATCGCGGTCAAGAGAATTGATAGTCTCTTTCCGCTCGCCTGTCGGCCCTGTCCAGGTCTTTAACAAGCATTGGGCTTGTCGGATAGCCTCTTTGAAGACGATGGCGGCGTTCTTCTCGTTGAACGAGGCAGACGTGACTTTGCGGTGCATGCGCCAAACAGCACCTTCCGATGTCAGTACATTGTCGCCAAACTGGCGCAGGATCTCGTAAGTCTCGGTAAGCTTCGGGAAGTGCTCTCGTCGTGAGGTGATCTGGCGGATGGCTTCGGCATTACAGACCATGACAAAAAGCATGCCCGGAGAGACGATTATGAATACATCTCCGTGACGAGCGAATCGCTCATGGCGGGTGCGATACGAGAAGCCCGGAATTAGTGGGCTAGCAGGGTGATATGGCTGTCAGTGACATCCAAGGTGGACGATACTTAGAGGTGGGACATGGACATACTCGAGCCATTCCTCCCACCATGACTTGGGGAAAGACCTGATGATGGGGAGCCAGAACTTGTGTGTCATTTGCCATGGTAGGAAAATAGGCGAACATGCTACCCAGCCAGTGTGTTAGCAGTTGGTCTGCGATGGTGCCGTCGTGCGGGCGGGTGAGAGGCTCACGGGCAACAATGTAGGGTAAGCCACTTCTTTTGGCCTCGGCTGTGTTATATCGTAACTTGGAAATATATGAGTATATGGAATAGGCGAGGACAAGCCCGATGAGAGCCAGCATTGACTGCATCTTGAGATTTTCCACGAGCGAGACGACTGGATCCCGTTGCCCGTTGAGCTACCTCGGGATAGAATATCACATGCAAAACAGAGAGATGAACGCAGCACGGTCTTTGGGAATAAAGGTACAAGCGACTGGGTAGCAATGAATACAGAGGAAGAGAAGCAGAGTTTTAGCGGGTGGAAACACGATTGGGAAAGTTGGCCTCAAATCTGACTGCGTGTTGGTCGGGTTGCCAAGCTAGTTATCGCTGACAGCTTGCTCACTCATGGTAGGCTTACGGGCTGGAGGCATCCGGACAGGGGTCTCGACCAACAAGTCCGGGTCCGTTTCGAATGTGGAACAAGCCCAAACAGCGGCTTTGGCATTGGCTTATTCGTGTTCGACATAGCGCCGTACTTCTAAGTTGCAAGGGTTATTTTAGCTGGAATGCAGTCTAGGTAAATAGTGCTCCGTAGCTTTGCTGCCCAGTCCCACTGCGTAGTAGACAAGACCTTGGTTTTCTCCATCGGAAGTTTATCGTGTTCCTCGATAGTGAGGATAGATTCACAGATTAGTAACAGCATGCATGCACAATCCTGCATCTGGCATTGGTGGGCTGATATTAAACTGATGTGGTCAGACTCGGACGGATTATCGCCTACCCTATATCATTTCTCGCTTTTGGATTGTGGTTATTTGATGAGCCTCTTGACAAATGCGATGAATGACAACCCGGTGTTTGTTTTTGACGTTGCCTTGAGAGATATTTACAGGTGATTTGTGACCGCATGATCGCCGTATTGGATGCCACATTGAGGATGGAAGCTAGGGGTACAGACGTTAGAGGTTCTCAGGGCGTTGCAGAAAAGCCAAAAGCACCGACGAAAGGATGCAGGGGCGGAACAAGGCCAAAAGAGTCATCCCTGATCTGCATTTGAACACGACTTATTAGTCGAGGGCCTCGGCTTCCTGCGGACTCTTACGGACTCATATTCAATCGTGTGTTTCCCCCTTTACGCTGTTCAACCTTGGCAGTGGAAATACGCCTCTGTGTTTGAACCAGAGGACCTAATTAAACCAACGACCTCCGGCCCGCAGCCCTTTCAAGCGTAATTGGATGAATGAAAGCAGGGCGAGCGCCTTCATGACGAAGCCGTCTCCGAGCCCATGGATTACTGGGCCAAGGCCTTGCTGGCAGAATTATTGGATATTCATTGATGGGTTTGACGTGTAAGCTGGCCTGTCAGAGAAACCTAGTCCTAGCATTGACAGGAGAGCCCCAACGGTGTGGTTCTGTGGGAGCGTTTCAGCGATGCTTGGCAGTAAGGGGCCCACTAACTTCGAAGAACGAGCTAATCCCCGACGCAGGGCGGTTCCAGTGGAGGCCAGAGCGTGCTAGACTCCTGGAGACCTGGAGGACAGGGGCTCCCTCCCCTGCAATCAATCAAGCGGAACCCACCGCAGTCTAATGTCTAATCACCCCCGAGCGCACCGCTGGGCGTCCAGCCTGCAGCTGTCCACAGGGTCTCGTACTCGACAGATTGGATGTCACCTCACCGTCTGTAGAGCGCCTGCACCTTCTCATCCAATTCCATCCTTGCCGAACGCGAACTGCGAGCAGCCGTCTTGACTCTTGAGGCTGAGCGGACTGATCATCCATCCCGCAGAAGATCTACAGAGCTTCTTTCCCGCTGCAAACTTTTAGCTCGCTGGCGTTGTGGCCTCTCCAGCTCCCCTGGTCTACGCGTTACGTTGACAGCCACTGACGATACTCCTGGCATCTCAACGTCGAGTGCCTCAACGACTCGCTCGAACTAACGCTCCGCAGACGGACGTGCACCTGCAACCTCGAATCGAACAACCCCCTTTACCTTGCTCCAACTGAACGACCGACTCACCCGATTCGACCCAAAGATAGCTCCTTTGCCTTGCTTGCTGTCGTTCCAGCATGTTGCGTTTGGGAGGCCGCTTGTCTGAATAGTTACCGTCTCCCTTGCGCCGTTGCGTCCGACACGCTCGCTCGAATCTAAGAACCACCCTTTGCCGCTGCGATTGACTGCGACAAGCCGTCATGGCCGAAAAGACCAAAGAGGAATTGCATCCTCCTAAGGATGGAAGTCCACAGTCGGTCCCACCATCCCTCCCCGATTTCCAACTCTCCCCGGCGCCGCCGAAGCGAAACTCCAACAACTTCCTGCCTCCCCTTGACCTCGAAGTAACCCCCTCCTCCGACAACCAAGCTTCGAAAATGGAACTCAAAGAGCCCCCGAGGGAGGCCCCCGCCCCCAAGCCGACCTCAGCTGCACCGTCACTGAAACCCAAGTCCACGGCGGCATCAACAAAGTCACAGAAGGAGCGGATTGCTGGTGATGACCAGGATGCTCAAGATGGAAGTGCTGTGCCCAGACGAAGTGTCCAATTTGTTCGACCCGACGCCCTCGATCCTCCGGCCGTCCATACACGCAACGACTCATTGGACGAACCCGATACCCCTGGCAAATCCCGAGGAGCTTCTTTGATGTCGAAGCTCAAGGCCTTGGCTGCTACCAGTGGCCTCCAGACGCCAAAGTCTCCAGGGACACCTGCCGACTTGACTCCGCAGTCCATGACGAACTCACCGACTGGTATGCGGCCAGGCCGTGGTATCCCGGATACTCTGACTGAAGAAGACACGAACGCGGATGCCGATGCGGAGGAGACGGCAGACGAGGCCAATGGCGCAGAGAACGACAAGTCCAAAAAGAAAAAGAAGAGAAGGATGCGTCGTCCTAAGAAGACACATGCGCCAAACCCGTCGACTTCGAAACGTTTTCCTCTTGAGACGGACATGCCGGGCACCTATGATCGGCTCCTCAGACGTCGCGCCAGCATGCCGGACGCAACTGGAGCCGAATATGGAGTTTCTGAAGGCGAAGGTCGTGATCGGTTAGGTATGACATTTCGGAGAGGTCACTCCTGGGTGAACCCGGCTGTACGACAATCGGGAGAGGAGGGAGACGAGGGCGAGAGCACAGCCGTTGTAGGACGACGAATGGGCCACTTGCGTCGAATTACCGTATTCGGAGGTGGCGGCGTATCGGATGGCGATGCCATGACTCCTCGACGCCCATTCTTCAACTCTGAACGAGCCTCGACTTTTGGTGCTCAGAAATGGAAGCAAGTCAAGAACACCCTAAAGCTTCTCCGACAAAAGAAGGAAGATCGATTCGACTACTTCAAATCAGCAGAGTTGATGGCTGAGCTGAGAGCCGGTGCCCCTGCCGTTCTAATGCTTGCTAGCATGATTCAACGAGATGAACACGGGAACAAGAGGATCCCAGTTCTCATGGAGCAGCTGAAGCTACGCATCACTGATAGTAGCCCGGCTCCTGACGACGACAAAGACCGTCATTGGTTTTTCACTATCGAACTGGAGTATGGCAGTGGGCCAAGCAGGATGGGCTGGACAGTGTCCCGAACTCTGAGAGACATCTACAATCTTCATCTGCGATACAAGTTCGCCATCGGCAATGAGAAATATATGCCGGGCCGACTGGATCTGGGTGGCCGTCCAAAGCAGCCCAAGTTCCCTTACTCGGCTTTTCCCTATCTGCGTGGAGCTCGCAAGAAGGGTGAGAAGGGCGACGATAGTGACGAGGAAGAGCTCGCCAGCGGCCGTGGCGAGGACACAGCCGGCGACGCCACCGCTACCGAAGCAGCTGATGCTATCATGAGCGACCTGGACATGCCGACCATGACGCCGAGGAGGAAGGGCGGTCGCAGCATCTTGGGGATGAGACGGAGATCTACGGGAATCACCGATCCAGGCGAGATGTCACAACCAGAAGGCCCGGGCGGACCAGTAGTAGACCTGGCGACACGGAGACAACGTTACGTGGAGAAGCAGCGCCGCATTCTGGAGAAATATCTTTCCGAGATGATCCGATGGCTCATGTTCAGGGCGGATAGCAATCGACTCTGTCGCTTCCTCGAGCTTTCAGCCCTCGGCGTTCGACTTGCTGCCGAGGGTAGTTATCATGGCAAAGAGGGTTACCTTCACATCCAGTCATCTAAGGGTCTCGACTTCCGTCGCGTCTTGACTCCTGCCAAGGTGATTGCTCGGCATAGTCGCAAGTGGTTCCTTGTTCGAGGGAGCTACATCGTGTGTGTCGAGTCGCCTGAGAACATGAACATTTATGATGTCTACCTAGTCGATTCTAAGTTCAGAATTGTGTCTAAGCGACATAAGATGAATCAAATTGGCTCTAGCGAGAAGGCATCGGAAATCGACTTGACGGTCGAGGCGGCTCCAGAGAAACATCACACCCTGACCTTGCACACTTCCGAACGCAAGGTGCGCCTCTTCTCGCGCAACCAGTCCGTCATGAGGCAGTTTGAAGACTCGATCAATGAGATGTTGAAGCAAACCCTCTGGTATCAGAAGAAGCGGTTTGACAGTTTCTCTCCTGTGCGAACTGGCGTGTTCGCCCAATGGCTCGTTGATGGGCGTGACTACATGTGGAACGTTTCGAGAGCCATCAACATGGCCAAGGATGTCATTTACATCCATGATTGGTGGCTGAGTCCTGAACTCTACATGCGAAGACCGGCGGCCATTAGCCAGAAATGGCGTCTGGATAGACTTCTACAGAAGAAGGCTAGAGAAGGTGTGAAGATTTTCGTCATCGTCTATCGCAACGTCGAGGCCGCGGTTCCAATCGACTCGGAGTACACCAAGTTTTCGTTGCTCAACCTCCACCCCAACATCTTCGTCCAGAGATCGCCAAACCAGTTCAAGAAAAACCAATTCTTCTTCGCGCACCACGAGAAGATTTGCGTCGTGGATCATGACGTTGCATTTGTTGGAGGTATTGATCTTTGCTTTGGCCGTTGGGATTGTCCTCAGCATCCCGTTGCCGACGACAAACCCACTGGATTCGAGGTTTCTGAGACGCCCAAGGATGCTGAACACTGTCAACTGTTTCCGGGCAAGGACTACTCGAACCCGCGAGTGCAGGATTTCTTCAGACTCAACGAGCCGTACGAAGAGATGTACGACCGCAGCAAGGTCCCTCGCATGCCGTGGCATGACATTTCGATGCAAGTTGTTGGACAGCCAGCTCGAGATCTGACGCGCCATTTCGTACAGCGATGGAATTACCTGCGCCGAGGACGAAAGCCGACCCGCCCTCTCCCGTTCCTACTCCCCGCTCCCGATGCCAATGCGGAAGAACTCGAGGCCCTGGGTCTCACTGGTACCTGTGAGGTGCAGATCCTCCGATCAGCGACCACCTGGTCCCTTGGCATCGAGGAAACAGAGCACAGCATCCAGAACGCCTACATCAAGATGATTGAGGATTCTGACCATTTTGTCTATATTGAGAACCAGTTCTTTATCACTAGCACTGAGGCGTATAACACCCAAATTACCAACCGCATTGGAGATGCCCTGGTTGAACGAATCCTTCGGGCTCACGAGAATGATGAGGACTGGCGATGCGTTATCGTTATCCCCTTGATGCCCGGTTTCCAGAATACAGTTGATGAGCAGGAAGGCACTAGTGTCCGACTCATCCTGATGTGTCAGTTCCGAAGCATCTGCAGAGGAGAACAGTCAATCTTTGGTCGACTTCGCGCTGTTGGCATTGAACCGGAGGACTACATCAGCTTCTATTCCCTGCGGCAGTGGGGCATCATGAGCACTGATATCATTGTGACGGAACAACTTTACATTCACGCGAAGACCATCATTGTGGACGACCGAGTGGCCCTTATAGGATCGGCCAACATCAATGAGCGATCGATGTTGGGCAACCGTGACTCCGAGTGTGCCGCTATTGTGCGAGACACGGACATGATTATGTCGACAATGGGTGGGAAACCTTATCAAGTCGGCCGCTTTGCGCATACACTCCGCCTCCGTCTGATGCGGGAGCATCTGGGACTGGATGTGGACGAGATCCTCGAAGAAGAAAGGCAGACGGAGATGGACCGCCAGGACTTCGAGCAAGAGATGGAGGAAATCTACAAGGAAGATGATCCATCTGGATCTAAGGACAGCAAACGACCCGACCCTCACCACATTCCGAGCTTCAATCACGAGCTTGATCTCGAGGCAGCCGAGCGAATGGACGAGTCCGCGAGCTCCAGCTCCAGCTCCTCTTCATCGTCCGACGAGCCCGAATCAAGCGCCATGGCCGAGGGCAAGAGAAAGCATCACCTAGACGTGACTGGGTATGGTCCCGATGGCTGGAAGAATGCCGAGAAGTCTGGCTTGGACACTGGCCGGGATTCAGTCATCATCAACGGCCGTGAGGTCCTCGTCAGCAGTATCGGCAACGAGGGCAAGGGAACATTACAGACACCGAGAGGACCAAACTCCTCACTCCCGGCCCGGGAGAACAAGTATCCTGACCCCAGCAAGTTGCAAAACGAGCCCCTGCCCCCTATGCCTGCTTTGGATCGACGGACTACGGATCAGTTGGGGCTACCAAGAGCTGCTCAGTTGCCGTCACTCCCAGTGGTAGATGACACTGATATCGGCGGCCCCCCAATGCACTTGGACCCCGAGTCTGGGCGACCCATGGTCGGCTTTGTTCATCCCATGGCAGCAGATATTCAAGCTGCTCAGATCGACAAGGATTGCATGCGAGATCCTATTAGCACCGACTTCCTCGACGAAATTTGGAACCGTGTTGCAGCGAACAATACCAAGCTGTACCGCAGAGTCTTCCGCTGCATGCCTGACTCTGAGGTGAGCACCTGGGCTGAGTACCGAGAGTATGATAACTATGGAAAGCGATTCCGCGCAAGCATGGAGGGTCGTTCGCGACAGGATTCTGAGGTTAAACCCGAACCCAGCCATCGTGGCTCGACATCTGCTGGAGCTGGGATAGCAGCACCAGGACCAGAAGTTTTGGCAAAGGCCGCCGAGCACGAAGTCGCAGGGAAGCTTACTGAGAAGCTGCATATTCATACACATGACGATGAGAGAATCAAAATCATCATTCCAAATGAAGGAGAGAAGGAGTTGAAAGAAAAGCAGCTCGCTCATGATGACGGCTCCAATACTTCTCAGGCAAGGCCAGATACCGGCCATACCAGCAACAACCCGCGTCTGGTCGAGGCGCCCTCTCCAGTTTATTCGATTGGAGACACTCCGTTCCCTGCCTTTGAGAACAACCAGAGCAAGTTCCTGGAGCCCCAGCTTAGCACTAGGGATAGAGATCGACGAACAACCTTCTCGACTCTCGAGAAGCCCTCCTCAAGGGAAACGAATAACCCCCCTGGCGGTATCGGGTCGGTTAAGCGCCGCCGCCGAGCCACGACGAAGAACAGCCGTCGTGGGTTTACCATTGAGGACATGCCTACGCGCGAGCACGCCGAGGATTTGTTGAACTTGGTTCAGGGAAATTTGGTGCAGTTCCCCTACGACTGGCTCCTTACGGAAGAGCAGAACGGCAATTGGGGTTACCAAGTGGATGGTGTCGCCCCCTTGGCAATTTAGTAAGTAACCTGCTGGAAGCTGTATGATGAACACATGCTAACATTTTGCAGCAATTAATATGTACTGGCCCTGGTGAAGTGGTCGAAAACCCCAAGCGCACATGAAATATGTACAAAGCATCGCAACGGAGTTCAATGGAGTTCGCATTCCAAGAGGGTCAGAGAGGTATTCGCTGGGCGCCTGATGCCAACGAACAAATCGCGCCTGGTTTCTTTTGTGGCCTATATATATAATTTTTTATCAAGCCAGCCACGCATATCCTTCTTACATGTATAATACAATCAATCAAGTTGTCATTTCAAACCTTTTCACTCACCCAGATAGCTCCTCGGCAACCGGCTCGAATCACTCCAGTCAGGAGCCAGTGTGGCTCTGCCTTTCTGGCGTCGTGCTCAACAGCGTGATCCAGATGCTCCAGCTCTTCATCACGAATCCTCCTCAGCGTCTTGACCAACCCTGACAGCTCCTCCCCCACTTCGTAGCCCTCGGCTTCCCATTGCGTGATCATCTCGAGCAGACTGCGGATCTGCTCGTTGTAGTGGCCACCGATCTCAGTTTCTACCGCTTCGGTGCAGGCCATGGCGGCTTCGTAGCCCATCATGGCGGTGGACCAGCCAAGACCGGTAGCCATGACGGACCAGAGGGGGTACATTGCGGTTGGTCGGACGCGATGCTTGTGGATAAGGCTGTTGAAGGTGTCAAAGTGGCCTACCTCCTGGTCGTACATGTGCCCCATCAGCTTCCGGAGGTGCGGGCGGTTGCGGAGGAGAACCGGGGTTTGAGCGGCGTAGATGAGGACGGCAGCCAGTTCGCCGGCTTGGTTTACTCGGAGCTGGAAGGGAACGTCAGCGGTGCAGCGGAAGCAATTGTAGCGGGAATCGTACGGCAGAGTCGAGGAACTCGCGTTGGTCCTTTGTGAGCGGCTTGCGCTTCTTGGGAGCTTCGGTGGACCCGGTCGAGACGGAGGCTTGCGCAGTCGATGATGTAGTTATAGCACGGATGTACGGCTGGCAATAAGGGACGATTGGCCTCGCGCAGAGGGCGCGCAGAGGGCGGGCGAGAGCTCGTGTCGGTACCATTGTTGTCGACTGGCGTATGGCGTTGAGATGGCCGACCTGTATCGTCAATTGAGATCGCAAACTAAAGTGGTGCCTTCTATTTCCCGAAATCGAACCACAGCGACTACTCCGGTGCGGAAGCCGTCCCGCGCTTTCGGTGAGTACACCGAGAGATCACCGAGCTCTCACCTTGGCCGGACTAAAGCTTCGCCGAATAGGGCCCACTCTACAAGTGGATTTGGATGACATAGCCTTGGCCAATCACGCGTTGGCTGCAGGACGACGAATTCCGAACAGGTTGTTGAGTGCGAGGACTCTCACTTTTCTCTTTACACTTACATATTCTTTCATCCATCCCAGCTTCACTCCATCTCTTGCTCGCGCCTGCGCCATCTCCCGAACGTCCTTGCGCCATTCACCACTCCCGAACCTCCCCAACGGCTCGACTTAACGCGGTACGACGCTCGGTAGCCGTTCGACATCGCGTCGCGAGCGCAACAACCCCTGAGAGCTGAAAAGCCAGAGATTGCGAGGCGCGCAAAATACCGCAATCGCCATGTCTGACGTCGACGATGAGCTTCTCGCCCTTGCGGGCGGAGATTCTGAGGATGAGGGATCTGGCAACGAGGGCAGGGAGCTGTCGGCGTCGCCACCCCCTAAGAAGAAGGCGACAAAGAAGGCGAAGCGGAGAGGAGGTCGAGACGACGATTCCGAGGAGGAAGGCGAGGCGTAAGTGGTTTAATTCTCACCTTTGCCTCCTATGATTCCCTTTGCCTGAGGTGTCGCGTCAGTTTCACTTGACCTTCACTTTGGGCTCAGAACTGCCCACGAATCGCCACCGAGATGGAATTTTGCTAATATTGAGTTTCTTTTATCAGATCCTCTACCCCTGGCACGCCAAACTCCCTAGAATCAGCGCCAATGGACGAATCCGACTCTGATGCAGAGCCCTCGCGAGGTCGCCCTGCTGCTGCCGCCGAAGATGACAAGTACCCGGTCGATGGCATGTACGTGAGCCAGGCGGAGAAGACAGAAATCATGGCCATGCGAGAAGTCGAACGAGAACAGATTATCGCCGACCGAATCTCTGAGATTGAGCGTCAGCGTCAGAACCGCCTGCTTCGCCAAATGGTCAGCAATGTGGAGAATGAGGAGCGCAAGCAGGTTAAGAAGAAGCGCAGTGCCGACACAGCTGAACTGGAAGATGGTGAGCGTAAGGCGTCGCGACAGCGAACTAGTGGCAAGGGCGAGTCTGCGATGGACTCCTTGCGACGTGCTAGGGCCGAGAAAGCCCGGCGGCGGGAGGACCACGAGAGGCGAAAGGATGGCTATTCCCCTCGAGGACGAGACTCTCGGGAGCCCGAGAGCGACGATGAGTTTGGCCGTGGGCGCTCTCGCACGCCTGAAGCTGAGGCACCTCGAGATCTGCCACCACCCGAGCTTCGCGATTACGAGCGTGTTCGCCTTGGCCGAAACGAGTTCGCCCAGGTTTGCTTTACTCCTGGGTTTGAGCAATCCATCCTCGGCTGCTACATACGCATTGCTTTGGGCCCACACCCTGAGACAGGAGTGGAACAATATCGCATGGCTGTCATTAAAGGTATGTTTGAGAGCGCAAGATGGGTCATCAGCCAGTCCTAACTTGTCTAGGCTTTACTACCAGCCGACCTTACGCGCTTAGCGGCCCTAACGGCTCGTTTGTTACCGACCAGTACGTCAAGGCAGCGCATGGCAAGGCGGTCAAAGAGTTCCCCTTCATTGCTGCCTCAAGCGGAAAGTTTGTCGATGTGAGTTTGACATGACTGATTTGGTTTATGTCATGTACTAATGTCGATTATAGAGCGAACTGAACCGATACAAGGTTACCTGTCACAATGAAGGCGTTACTCTCCCTACCAAGAACTTCCTCTCTGACAAAATTGATGACATCAACTCGTTGATCACCCATAAGTGGACGAACGAGGAGATCAAGGCCCGACTCAAGCGAAAGAACGACCTGCGCCGCCGATTCGATCCCGCAGAGCGAGAGCGAGTGGCTCGTCTGCAGGAGGAGGCCAGAGAGCGTGGCGATGACCACAAGGTCGAGGAGCTGCAAGAGGAGCTTGACAAGCTCGGCACCCAGCGTCTAGCCTTCAAGACCAGCCTCGGGGCGTCCAAAAACCCGGATGCTCCCAAGGGCAAGAGTGAGCAAGACCGACTGGCTGAGCGCAACCGAGAGAACCGACGCCTCAACGGTGAGGCGGTGCGAAAGGCACAGCTGAAGGAGAAGGCAAAGTCCCGCGAGATTGAGATGGCCCTTAAGCGGGGTGAAGCATACGAGGGGGACATGTCCCGACGACTGAGGACAAAGGCCAAGTTTGTGTACGATGTGAACGACAAGGTGAAGGATAAGGCGGCCGACGGAACTGGCACCAGCACGCCGGCGAACGGCACGCCTAAGGCCACTCCGTCCAAGTCCCAGTTGCTGCCACATCTGGCGAAGCTCCAGGAGGAGAAGTACCTGGAGAAGAAGGGTATTCCGACCATTCATAAGCCCCTGATGGATGACGACGTCATTGGGTCGTTGGATCTGGACATTGACATTGAGATTTGAGGTGGCTGTTTCAGCTGAAGCTACCTGGGAGCAGACATTGATTAAAGGGCAGATTTATGTGCTAGAGCGACAAAAAGGCGGGCGTTTGTATTATCATACGGTTTTGCGCTGGGATACATTGGTCTCACGGTGCGGGAAGTTCGGGAATGGCTTGGTAGATAGAGCTCATAGGTGGGAGGTCTAGACAACACACAACAATTGCTCAAAATCGACAGGTATATTGGACCTTTTGCTGAGCGATTCCGAACACACGACCGTGGTTCAGATTATTCTACGACGGCATAGTGGGTTGCAAGTCTGTAATATGTTTATTGATAATTTTCTACTTTAGGACGAACAAGATCGCAGGACCCAACATCATCCACCTATCCATCCTTCCTTGGATATCTTTGCCCCACAGTTACAACCCAGTTTTCAACCATTTCACACGATGGTAGCGTTCAATACGCATCAGTGTCGACAGCAACGACCTTGCCACCCTCGGTCTTGGTTCCGTCAACGGGAGCACCGAGAGCACCGCCAGTTGCGACGTACAGAGTCTCCTTGTCATGCTTGCCACGGCCGAAAGCGACGGCGGTGGAGCCAGCGACGGTCATCTCCTTGAGGCCTCCGACGGCGGTCTCGCCCTTGCCCGACTTGACGTTGACGAATATGACGGAGTTGTCGAAGTTGGTGACGACGTAGATGTTGCCATCAGCGTCAAAGGTGAAGTCGTCGAGGAAGGTGGCTTGGCTGGAGAGGTCGCTGATGAGCTCAACCTCGGCACCCTTTGCAGGGAGACCGCGGGGAGTCACGGCAATGCGGAAGATGGAGACGAGGGCAGAGTTGGTGAAGTACAGGTAGCCATTGCGGATGCGGATTCCGTTGATGCCAATGGGCAGCTTCGCGTCCTTGGTGGGAGCCATCTCAGGGTAGACAAAGGCCGAAGTGTCGAACTTGCCGGTCTTCAGGTCGAGGTAGCCGACCAAGCCGTTGGCCGAGTCGCAGATCAAGACGGCGGAAGACACGCCGGGGATCTCGGCGACGCCGTTGAGGAACTGGCTGTCCTTGCTCATGGAGCTGATCTTCTTGACCTTGACCTTGTCGCAGCGGGAGTCGCGCTTGAGCTCGATGGTCCAGCTGCTGAAGCTGCCGGCGACGGGGGTGGCGAACGCCGACGAGTTGCCGCCGACGACGACGTACTTCTCCGAGTCGCCGCCGCCGGGAACCTGGGCGATGCCGTAGAGGTTCTGGATGACGGGGATGTTGACGAGCTCCTCGAGGGCGTGCGGCTTCTTGGCCGGGTTCTTGACGGTGTAGATGGACGCCGAGGGGGCCAGCTGCGTCACCAGGAGGTCGCCGTTGGGGCGGACGGCGATGTTCTCGAGCCACGCGCCGAGCTGGAGCTGGTCGAGAGTCTCCGAGGGGAGCGTCTTGGCCAGCGCGGCGGCAGCGAAGGCGGCGGTGGCGAGGAGGGACTTGCAGAACATGGCGATGGTTCTGTTTCGGCTCTTTTGGAGTTGGGTCACCGCAGAGAGAGGAGAGGAGAAGAGGTGAGGAGTGAGTGGGTTAGATAGAAGCCAAGACTAGAGTCTAGGCGATCTCTTTATATCATCGTCGCCGTATATCGTGTATTCGGCCTTGGATGGACACACTCGGATTATACCATGGTATCTCCATCCACGGAGGCATATACCGCACGTACGCAGGATTGTTCATCCATGGCCAAACCCTGTTTAGTTGCTGAAATCTCCGCTGACAATGAATGACGAGGAATTACGATGAATGACAAAGAACGCCATCTCTGCCCGTCTCCACGGAGCAAATCGACGTTATTCATCACCATCCCCCAGAGGCGATCCTGTTTGGCGCTTATAAATGGGCTTGCCGCAGGTCCAGCACCGGGCCGTCTGGCATACGGCCGCTGCAGGAGATCAGTAATGTTCCTAGCGAGGGAAGAGTCAGCAAGCGACGGGAGTTGATTCGGCCGCTGTCAGGGGGCAGCTTTTTTGACTAGGATGAGGTGAGACTGACCAAAAATGAGGTCAGCCGTGGAGCAAAGATGTCGGCATTCTAGAGTTTTTAACTACGAAAAGTCCGTTTCAACTTTGCTGGGCTACTTTATTTATCTAGGGATCTGGAAGAGAGAGAGCATCAAGCGAATATTCGAATTCTCGTTTGTCTCTATCAATTTAAAAAAAAAATCACTGCACACAATAAACGCGAGAAGCCTCTGCAAATTGTCCCGGATGCAGAGGCGGAGGCGTCGGGCCAGCTCGCCGAGCAAGGCTGTAATAAGGGGAAGAAGCAGTTGCAACGACTCCACCACGCCGCGAGCTCCCCACATTCTAGCAAGGAACAAGCGGCGAGCGGCAGAGCTAGTCTCGGATCCTTCCTTGGACCTGCAAGTTGCCGTCATGGAGCTTCCTACTGCGTACGTATGTATATGTAGGCGGCTGAGAAATCATCAAGCTTCCTTGGCAGCCGGTGGATCCAGCGCGGATTTTGCGTGTAGCCGAGGAGGGTGGTGGAGTTAGGAACAGGCTAAGTAACCATAACTGCGAGGTTAATAAGGATAATTATGCTCACGAATTTATTTTATTTTATTTTATTTTATTTATTTTATGGCGTAAATACTTACTTAACACTCGGAGTTGAGATGGATTTCCGGGTGTAAGAGGATTGCTGCGCTCATGAGACCTGGCCAGCCAATTAGGTACCATGGCCTCGATGCAATAGGGAAGCGGTTTGATGAGAGTTGGCCAACGAGAACTCGATGTCATGTTCCCAAGTCTATAGCAGCAAGACAAAGAATGTCATTGATGCCAACTGGCAACTGTGCTTTGCGACTGCTTTTGTTTCCTACCATCAAGACCAGAAATATCCGTCTCAAAGGTTGAAGTGAGATGATCTAGCCTATTGCCCTTCTTTCCCTCCTTCTTGTCATGATCTATCATGACGTCCCGGCTCCTCTACGCAAGTACACTGAACGCGTCTATCTTGACCCTCCTTCCAGGCTCCTTCGATCCTTTAGGTAGTCAAACTTGCCTTGGGCCCTTCTTACGAAATAGAATCCCATCACCAGCAGCTGGAACGTGACGGACGTCCACGCGGTGCTCACCCCGTCAGATACCCACCCTAGCAGTCCCCTCGGGGGTCTTACCCTACGCCCGTCAAGCTCATCCTCGAGCCGCTCACACACTTCTAGATACAGCTTCGGGTCATCTGTAATCACGCCGTCGATGAGCGCCGGAGCAAGACCCCCCTCGTCCTTGAGCTCCTTGGGCCCGCCGTTGGCGCAATCCTTCCGCGGGCGGCGCAGGTTCTGCCGGATGCACCACTCCATCCAGCGCGGCTCGTTGACGGTCCATGTCACGAGCAGCTTGTCGGTGCGCTGGATCTCGCGCAGGAAGAGGGCGCCCGGGAAGCCGAGGAGGGCCTTGTGGTGGAGGTTGAAGCCGAGGTTGGGCACGGGGAGGAAGTGGTGAGAGTAGAGCAGCGAGGCGCTGATGTGCGCAAGGGGATATGTCGGGAGCAGCCGGCGGGATGTCTTGAGGAATGTTGCCTAGGCGTCGCATGTCAGATGCAAGGGGCTTGAATGTCACTCGTGAACTAGTGACGTGCTCGTGTGGTAGTTCACTGGACGGGTCATGGAAATGTGCCGAGGACGAGACTTACGTTCCAGCATCCCAAAACGATGCGTTGGTCCCATGGGACTGGACTCTGTACCTCCTCCAGGGTTCTTACGATGGCGCTTATCAGCTCCTCTGGATCATCGTCGATCTGTACACACCATCAGCCATCAGCACTACACACCCCTAGCGTCTCGTTTCCACGGGTCAAGTCTTGAGACTACTCCCGTACCTTGATATCCAAAACGACCCATATCTTCTGCAGCCCGGGCGTGGCCAACCACTCCAGTAGCTCCTTGAACCTCGGCAGCGGCTCCTTTGGCTCTCTCACTGTCCGGAGCGTCTGGAGGAACTCCCAGTCACAGTTGGCAATCTTCTTGTCGACGCCGTAGCAGCGTTTGAGTGACGGGTCCTGCAAAATCCCATGTGAGTGCCGTTATCGTGTAAGTGCCCCCGGTGTCCCTCGTGCAATAGCCCCAGCGCTATCTTGGAACGGGTAGCTTCCGAGTCGCAGTGAGCAGACTTACATGTGACAAGACGACTACACCGTCGGCGGAGAGGTGCACATCCGTCTCGAGGGCATGGGCCCCGACAGCGACAGCGCCGCGGAAGGCCGCCATGGTGTTTTCAGGCCATGAGGCCTTGGCGCCGCGGTGAGCGATGGCCTGCGGCAGGCGGCGAGTAGGATCCCGCGGTGACGTGAGGGCAGTGGCCCAGGGAGCTTTCTCTGGTGGTCAGCGCGATGCTGACGGCGTTACAGGGGGCAGGCAATGCGGGAATGCCCCATGCTATAGGTGAACTACCTAGCGGGATCTCGCCCTTGGACTGCGCGAGCAGAGACGTT
Source organism: Ilyonectria robusta (assembly GCF_021365365.1). Classification (NCBI taxonomy): domain Eukaryota; kingdom Fungi; phylum Ascomycota; class Sordariomycetes; order Hypocreales; family Nectriaceae; genus Ilyonectria; species Ilyonectria robusta. The sequence goes on along the minus strand of NW_025764443.1, from coordinate 991,086 downwards.
GTTTCGCCGGCCATGATGCCGATGCTGATGCCGATGCCCTGCGGTGACACAGACACAGACGGACGGCTGGGCGCTGGAGACGCGGCGCGGATGTACCGGGTACGGCGGTCAGCGAGTCGTCGGGGGATCCACGTTCTGAGGATCCGTTCGAGCGGTCGCTTGACGACGCAGAGCATTCATTCAGCGAGCCACGATGTAGAAGCAGTCTTTTTTCCCCCTCCCCTGCGGCTTCACGGTTTCCCAGCCTTACACGAACGCGGACTCGGACTCGGAGATAACAGAAATAAACTGCGAAACTCGACCCCTGGGAATCACAAGTTGTGATGCATCGTCCCAAGCCCGCGGCCGTATTCCAGCCAACCATCGTCGACGGATCCGGCGCGTGCTTGATCGGAAGATCGACGTATTCCCCAGATTTATCAGCCACAGGTGGCATCATCCCGCCGGCCGGCCCGTTCGGGTGTTTTCGGTGGGGGTATCGTCCTCAGCCACAGCCACAGCCACAGCCACACCTGGTGTCGACAACCACCACTCTACCGGTATCCGTATATCCTCAAATCGTCTGGGTGGTAGGGAGCCGGCATCCGCCATGACAATCAAGACAATTATTTACCTCGCTCTATATCTCGAGTTTTCCCTCACATCCACCGTCGACCAATGAACCAGCCAGCCAGTCACAGTCCCACACGACACAAACCACACTTCGGAACCGAAACTCGCCCGCTTCGGCTGCTCCCTAGACTCAAACTCACCAGACCACACATCTCGAAGCCGCGCCCCAACCAACAGTCTCCACCATCTCGATCCGCCTCGACCACAGCGCCGGTCATGGCCGGTCCCGGCGTCGAACCGCCAATGTTTTTGTGCCATTTCTGCCCTTTTTTTCAACCTCACGCGACCTCTGCATGCACCTCATCCGCCACCGGTCCCCGCCGACCAATCACCCCCTGTCCACCGTTGCCTGGATGCTTTGTCAATTTCTTCCCCATTCTGCAGCAGGAGGGATTGGTCTGCATGCGAGTACGTACCGTGTAGGCATTTCTTTTTAATTTGACACCCCTCTCAACCCTGATCCCTGGCGGAAATCAAAGCCAGTGACTGGGCTTTCCCTGGCTGTCTGGGAAAGAGATATAGGGTCTCTTATACGACCTAGATTGAAAACAGGGCTTGACTGCGCTGGCCATCTATGGTTCCGCATCTGGCCGGCCCAATCCCTCATCCTAGCTACATGACCCTCAGACCCTCAATACCCCAAGACCCCCAATATAGCCAATATGTCATGCGAGGCTTGTGCAGCATTGCGTGGCATGCAGGCAGGGCCATGTCGCCGGGACCACCCCACAGTAAGAAACATGACACAAAGACACGACGAGACAGTAAAGGCTTCACGTTTCCAAACCGGTCTGTTTTGAGCTATGCTATGCTATAACTCTGAACTATATACTTGGCCAGTCGTAGCCAGCCATTCGCGGCGCTGCTAGGCTGCCCTTGACAATCGATTGTCATTGTGACTATCGCACTTCCAGCAAACCATCCAAGATTTGAAAATAAGCGTTAAAAAGCAGAAACTGCTGGGTAGTCCCAATCCCATACCTTGACTCCCAACATCACATTACATATCAAGTAGAACCAACCAAACCGACTCGCTCCGTCATAGTAGCGACAGTTGCCATCTCGTGAAAGAATTCAAGGCCCTGCCAGAAACGTGTCCCATCAAATCAACCATCCCAACTCGGGCGCCGTGAACATCGCATGTTCAAAACACAAATCATTTCAAATAAGCCACCCCGAAGCCATAAGAGTTTCCCAAATAAAACACCTGCCACCCAGAGGTATCAAAGTTTTGGCCCTTACATAGGAAACGACGCCTCCATGCGATCCATCATGTACCTGTCACCATTCTGGCAGTTCTGCGGCATCATCTGATTGCGGTAGTCGACGCTACTCACGCTCAGACCCATCTCCGAGGGGCCGACCTCCTCGCCCGAGCTGAGGCTCTCGTCGCTCATGCTCAGGACGCTCTGTGGGGGTTCAGGGTTGTCGATGCTGAAGCCACTGAGGTCCCACGTATCCGGAGGCCAGTCGCTGCAGTTGCTGACGGCAATGGACGCCTCGTTGACCAGGGCTTGGCCACCATAGATGGCGTCGTACACATTGTTCAGCCCACCATCCAGAGAGCCAAGCAGGGTCTCCCACTCAGTGCTCGACACATTCGTCATCTTGCCAGCAGCCATGGGCGACTGCGCCATTGCAGGGTGGCCATGCGGGGGCTGGGCCTGCTGAGGGTGGAGGCGGTTCTGTTGAGGCGACGAGGGCTGAGATCCGGAAGGCGTTCCGAACGACATGAAGTCCAGATTGGGTCGTGATAGTGGCGAGCTCTTGTGGTTGGCGGCGTTGGAGATTTGCGACATGGACATGCGGTGGTCTCGGTGTGCCATGGGAGCCTCGGCCTGGAGATTGTCGAATGACTGGCGCGACCGAGATCGGTAGAAGTCTGGCCGCTGACCCACTCCGCTCGGCATTGTCATGCGCCGCAACTTCTCCTGCTGCTGGATCAGGTCGCTCTCGCTGGAGGCGGCACCAGGAAGCTGACCGAAGGGGTAGGGGGCGGTCTTCTTCTTGGGGGCGACTCCCGCAGGTGGGGATCCTCGGTTGGAGGGGACCGGCATGGAAGCCTCACGTGAAGATGCCATGGTAGGCGAGCCGATAGGCTCCTCGACCGAAACAAGAGTGCTAGCCACGCGCTTGAAGTCGAGAGCACTAGAGGCCTTGGTCTTGCCGAGGATCTTGATGACAGAGTTGACCAGGCGCTCGTCATCGAGCATCAGCTTGCTGTCATGCTTGAGGTCGATGGACTGGTACAGCAGGGTCATGCCACAAACAACAAGGAGGTCGGTCTTGTTCAGGCAGAAGGAGAAGGTCATGCCACGCTCCTCGAGCAGCTGGATGATCTGCACGATATGCTTGCTGGATGTGCCGATGGAGATCAATGCGTGCGCCGCCTTCTGTCCCAGGCTGGAACCCACAGCGGGGCGGTAAATAAGGGTGCGGATGTAGTAGTAAGCCAGCGCCTGCAATTCGTTAGCACACAAATCTCAAATACCTCAACGCTTAGTCGACGTACCAAGAGGGGCGATCGGCTGCCAGTGACATCTGTGGAGGGCTTGTCCTGCGCAAAGGTGAGTCTCAGATGCGTCGGCAGGTTGTCGTACCAAGCGTCGAGCTCGGCGTCAAGGGACGACATCTGCTGCAGCGACAGGTCATGGGACGACGAGGCAGGATAGTTCTTCTCCAAGACCTTGGCGAGGATGCGCGTGCCACGGAACAGAGCTAGGGCACTGGACAGCCGAGTGTACTCGCCAGGGAGAGTTGGCTGGAAGCCTTTCTCGGTGACGTACTCGTCATCAGTGTCGGCGGGGTACTCAGCCTGAATGTCCTCCTCCCTGAGGAGCTTAGGAAGTCCCAGAATGGCAGCAGAGAAGCTATTGAAGAGTCAGTTGTGAGTTCGCATTATGAGTTGAGATCGCATGAGTCATACCAGTCAAGGGTGTATAGAGTCCAGAAGACCTTCTTTCGCGTCTCGATGGTCAAGGCGCCGAAAGAAAAGCGCTTCTGGCTCTGGTGCAGGCCTAGGCGGTGCGAAAGACCGATGGCGATGCCCTTGTAGTGTTGGAGTCGCTTGTAGTCGGAGCGCATTGTGCAGTAGAGGAGGGCCAGGGTGAGGCACTGGAGAGTGTTCATGGTGTTCTCCATGAGAACAGCGTCGAGCGCCTTGCGCCATTGCTGCTCACAGATGGCCAGCTGGGGGAGATCAGGGTTATCGGATGAGAGGCCTGCGATGTTGAAGACGAGGTAGAGTTGAGCGAGCTTGTGGTTGCTCTTGACCTTCTCGGGGTCGGCGACGAATTCCTCATAGATGTGGAGGAATGTGGGCTTGTGGAGGATGGGGAAGAGAGGCGCCCACTCCTGGAAGTAGACGTTGACACAGCGGTCAGAGAACAGGCGAGGAGGTATCCGCATGGAGTGGTCGGAACTCTTGGGACCGAGGGATTCACAGCCCTGAATATGCAAAAATGCCTCGGGATTGAAATCCGTGGTGGGCTTGCCCGCCTCTTGGATCTTGCGCTTGAAGGCCTCTGCAACGTCGGTTAGAAGGCGGAACAACAAAAATATGTCAAAATTGAGACGGAAAACTCACCGATAAATGTGCGGCCGCTGGAGGCGCCCATGAAGTATGAGTCCGAGTTCTCAACACCTAGCAGCAGCGGCGCGGCCTGGACGCGGAACGTATCCTCCTTTGCAGCGTGGGCTTCGGCCCGGGCCTCCGGGGAGACGGGAGCTGGGCTGGAGGTGATTGAGGGGCGTCTCCGGTTGCCGTGCATCTTGGAAAGCATGTCGATCTTCTCATCCTTCTCGTCCAGCAAGTCCTTGAGCTCTCGTGTCTCGGCCTCAAGTTGGCGCACTCGCTCCTCTAGAGACTCAGTGTAGCCGCGGGGGAATGCGCGGCGGCTGAGCTTGTCGCTTGTCCGGCACTCGAAGCCGACGTTGGAGCATTGCGAGCAGGTTGGGCGGATTCCGTCACAGCGGATCTTCTTACTTCGGCAGCGGTCGCAGGCCTGGGCGATCCGGCTCTGGGAGCTGGTGCCGACCTTGATGACCTTCATGGGTAGGATTCCGGGCATTTTGGCGGTGGTGTATGCGGAAACGGCGGAGTTGCCGAAAAGAGGAAATTCGTGAGAGTCGCTTGGAAAGAGGGAGCGGTTCCAGGTCCTTTGGGGCCGGGTGTCGTCCTTTGTCCACCAGCTAGTTCACACTCATGCCAAGGTCACAGTCGAGTTGTTTTCCAGGCCGAGGTCTTATCGGGTGGTAGTGTTGAATCAGCGCCGAGGGCCGGGTGAGGGGGTCCAGTAACACGGCAGGGGAAAAAAATAGCTTCGAGGGTATATGGTGAGTGGGATAGATATGGATGGGGGAGGGCGGGAAAGATATAGATAGATATGATAACAAGAACCGAGGGAACAGAAGCAGGGGGGAGAGGGAATCAGGAACAGCGGCAGATTTTAGTTTTAAGAAGTCGGGGGTGGGAAAGAGAAGGAAGAAATGAAGAATTGGGGGGTGAAGCCCAAGGCGCGAGTGTGGAGTACAAATGGAAAATCCTGGGGCAGTCTCTGGGGGGAGACGCTCGTGCCAACAGCAGCCGGGGACCTCCAGTACAGCGGGCTATGGTGGGCTGCCTGGCTCGCTACAGGTGCCCTCCGCTGCAGAAATCTGCAGAAATCTGGGGACGCAGGCGTGCGCTGTAGGCGACCCAGCTCAGCCCAGGGCTGTCGCAGCTACCTAGTTACTTACCCGCGCGGTGAAGGCGGCCAGGCGAGTCCAGGCCGGTACAGTACGAAAGGCCAAGTACCACAGGCAGCCACCCCAGGCCGCCGCCGCTGCAGCAGGCCCCCCCCCCGCCAGCACTAGCGCCGAGTGGGGCCCTCCAGCGCTGGGTCGGGGCGGTACCTCAGGTACGTACAGCCGCAGCCGGTGTCAGTGTGGCATGCTCTAAGCCTGGCCGGGCCGGGGAGTGTGTCTGGGAGCCCGTGGATGGGTGCGGTCTGGGCGTGAATGTGGAAGCGCAAATGTGCAACGAGGGTGTGGGAATCATCGTCAGGTCGGGTCGGCTTTTCCCCCGTGTCCATGTCGATTGTCGTGTCCTTGCCGTGGGGGAATTTTCCTTTCTTTTTCTGCGTTTCCGGGGGATGCCGTAGGTAGAGCGCTTCACGGATGACCCCAGATCACCACATGCCGATGGAAGACCGCGGCGTGGCCAAAGAACCGCGCTTCGGCAACATATACGACGACGCCGCATTCGACACAAGACGGCGAGCAAACCATCGGCCTGTTCTGCTCTGGCTAAATGGAGGCACTCAAAGGGAATAGCGCCTTGTCATAAGCTCAAGGGGGGGTCGGCTGATTTCGGGGAGGAGTTTGTCTATCGTCCCTGGTCCAGGGCCAAGCCAGAGTCACAGTTGCAATCGACTGCACAAGTCCCATAGCAGATTCCCATCCCATCCAGTCAAGCCCTCGCCCCTCGCCTCTTCGTCCCTTGTCGTGTGCTCACAAGGGTCCAGAGTCTGTAAACTGCGGGCTGCATATTGCGCAGAGCGAGAGCGTCTCCCCCAATCTCCTCACGCAGCCCGTGTCGAGGCTATAGCCTATCTCTACACTCTCCAAAACGAGACCACAGCCGCGATGTACCACGTACCCCGAACGACAAGCCGAAGTTGATGGCACCACCAGCGCAACTCCTGCGCTCTCGCAACAGCCCACCGTCCTCTTGACTATCAACATCGTCGCGAGATACCCCGGATTGCCCAGTCCCCCAGATGCGGGGAAGCCCGGGGCACAACTCAACCTTGAGTTGCCCGTTGCCCAGCCCAGGCAAGCCCAATCTCACGAGTCCATCCAACAGGCACGGCGTTCGCGTCCCCCGGCTCCTCTTTGCCTGCATCATGGCGCCGTCCGTCTGCTCGCCATACCGTCACGTCGCTCCACCTTGCACCCCTCCACAGGCCACCTCCGCGTCTTCTACACGCCACCATACTACGTACTCTCCTCCACACCCTGGCCACTGATGGTTGTCCAGCACATGGCTCACTAGGTCAGGCCGTCCCGTGAGATCTGGGGTCCTGGAGTCTACACTCGTCTTGACGATTCTCATTATGCTGGCACTAACACAGCTCGGTTGCCAATCAACGGGCCCGCATCCTCCTTCCAAGCTTCCATCTACCCCGGAGCCGCACTCCAAGACCCTCACCCGGGCATCGTCCGTAATAAGTCTCCCGCCTGGTCATCGAAAAGATTGACATCACTGTAGATTCCCACGTCCATGTTTTGGGTCTGGATCCCCTGCATGCCACGAGCGCCAACAACAGATCGTACGCGGGGTGATGCCACTGCGGTACGTGCAGATACAGATACCCCAGGAACAACATCCGAGATCCTCGATTGTCCCATTTAACATGAACCGAGACCCCTTCCTTGAGCAGCCCATCCCCAGATTCCCCCAGAAAGCCATCTGGGGCCTAAAGTTCACCCACCCCGCAGGCCGCGTGAATCTGGGGATCGACTTGTACATAGTCTGGGGTTCATTCATGGGGTTCCATCATGAGAAGGCTGCCGCTGTTCAAGCTATGCTGCGTCGAAGCCACCCTAATTCCTGAGGTTTGTCTCAATTAGGTTTACTGGCACCTCCTTTGTTGGAATCCAGCTACATGGAACCGTACAGTATGGCACTGTATAACTATGCACCTGTCGTGGAGGTCAGGATGCTCACCGCGGTGGCATTGGGATGACGGGCTGATGGTTCAAGGAAAGCAACTGCAGACTCGGTCTAACCTTCATTTACATGGCGTCGATTCGCAGATTCGCTCACGCGAGCCATAGCGTCGGCCTGGTATCGTGCCCGCGTCTCGACGCCGCCCTCGAGAGCCCGTCCGTGCCATGCTAGGAGGTTTGGCGCCGTGTCAAGGCTTGTTCAGTGCCACTCAAGCGGCCATCGAGACCCGGGGGAGCCGCAGCCCCACTTCGGAGCCGCAACAATTGCGGATGCAGATCACTGATCCGCAGCTAGGCTGTCTGGGGCCTGGAATGGGCAATTCACTGTCTCAACTCTCGAGCCTCGTCCATCATTTCGACGAACTGACTCCTATTCTAGTCCCATGACGATGCGCAAAGGGCCTGGCGCATGGCCCATCTGATGTGCGTTCCAGGGGCGAACTATCCAGCCTCCCCGCCTACGGCGCATCGTGCTGGACCCGCGTCAAATCTGCACCCCTGCGATGGGGCCGTCGTCTGGTGTGGAGTTTCGACCGAGTCAAACATTGCGGTATCCAACAAACCCACCAAATTACCTGAGTTCCATCTCAGCAAGGCCATCGGTCAGCATCTAGTGCGGCGTCGCAAGGGTTACGGCTCCGTTTTTGATGCAATCTCGACATGCGCAGTATGTGCGATCCGCGACTGACGAAGGGGTCTGTGACCAATGTTCCTTGGTGGAGATTTAGCGCGCCGTGACTCGACACTTCCGCAACCTCTCATAGTTCCAATGGTGTTGCAAATCCAGTCGCAGAGCCCAGTTGCAAATTCAAGTAATACAAGGTGTTGCATTGCTCACAATGGCAACGAATGGGGCGCTGCGACTAAGTTGGTGTTTCTGAGCCCGGAATGTCCACCGCGCCGGGGTGGGCTTGGGGTCTTTTCTCCTCACGAGAACGGCCCGGGGAGGATGTGTGACCAACGAAACCCCAACAAGAGTCCCCCGCATGGCACCAGAATAATGCATCGTCTCCGGTCTCGTACCGGTGGCATCAACCCTGGACCATGTTCTGATGCATTTGCTGACGCCTCAGCCCCAGCCCTGGGAGTGAGATCCATGAACTTTTTGACTTGCCCGTTGTGTTGCTTCGTTTCTAGCATAGCCAGAATGTCCTCCCTCCACTTTGGCCAATAACCCTGAGGTCCTTTCCGAAGGCACCGAAGCGACAGGCCACGTTGTGTCAGATATCAAGAGCGGCTTATCACCCTTGTCCCTGTCTTGCGCTGAGCATTGGTTGTTTTGTTTCGTTGGAGCTTAGGGCCTGTGTGCGCATCCTAATTTCTGTGCGTGTGCGCTCTCTATAGAACGGCCCGCCTGAGATAACTGCCGTACCGACTTTCGAGGGATGCTTGGAGATGTCGCGTGTCGGTACGGAGTACAGCAGTTCCGCATCAGATGCCCACCCAACAGGCGCAAATTCACGCCGTTGCAGGTCAATTCAAAGGCAACGGAACCTGGCCGAAACCATGGCCGCAGAGCGATTTCGGACGTGGGCCTTTCCTATTTCGGCGTTGTATGTGATGGGTGGGAGGCCAGGTAGACAGAAAATCCTTAGGGGACGAGAATGCTTCGGAGTATTGATGCAGATGTAGCGTCCGATTCGGCTCCTCTGGTGTGAGAGGGTGCATCCAATCCTTCGCGGCAACATGTCCCCAACAGAAGGACAACAGGGACGTAATCAATTGGCGTAAATGTTGGCAATAATGAACGGGGACTTGCGACGCTCTCGAACGACTTGGCGGGAGCGTGGGTGGGAGGGTCCGGGGAGAGTCCGAAGGGTCCAGCGAGGTCTAGTGAGTGCTGCCCCACGTAACCGAGGAAGTGAATTCGACGAGACCGAAGGCTGCATTAAGGTGTGTTCGGTCAGCTAAACTCGTCCTCGTCATTGGTCGCCTGGTCTGGCGCTTGTCTGCTTTCGGCAACTTCCATCGATCCGAGATATGCCACCACGTGGTCGTCCGCTAAAAGGTGGGTCTTCTAAACTCGGCAATGGCGTAGTTAGTCGCGATACCTCTGACAACGTTCTCAGGAGAGCAGAAGGTGTGCAAAACGTGCAAAACGGCTGAGCGAAAGGTACTGTTCCCTGCCTCCCCGGTTTTTGGCTTGGCCATTCCCGTGGGCCACTGTCAAATGCGGAGGCGCTCGGTAAGTTTGAGGGGAATGCTGGGGGTGAGGAATCTGGGGAAGTTGCCAAGCATCTGCCGGGGTCGCAGCCATCCGATGGGGAAACTCAGCAAGTCGATCCCGGTTTACAAATGCCATCTTGATGTCATCAGTTGATCGGCCACTTGGCAATGTTGACGAAAAAGAGCCTATGCGGGGAAACCAAAGAAACCTGATTGAGAAAAAAACGTCTTCACGCACCTGTTCGTCCAGTCTCTCGGCGGCGATCTCCAGAACACTAGCCTCGAGCTGCCTGAGAGCTCCAGCTGCTCGGATGCACTCCTCCCTCACCTGTCCCGACCGGCGCAGCGGCTCCAGTTGATCAAGGGAAAAGTCGGAGCCGAGGTGCATTAACTGCGTCGACACCAACTCGTGGAGAACGGCCACCACCCGGAGCTTAAACACCTGCTGGAGGGGGTGTCCCTCGATGAGAGTTTCGAATTCGTGTGCGCGTCCTGTCACATCCTCCTCTTGCCAAAACAGCCTTAGCTGCCGTTCCCCATCGGTGTCTTGTAACACCCCGAAGTCCAGACCGTCTTCCTCATTGAGGCACATGAAGTAAGCGAACGGGCTTGACCATTGCAGGCTCGCATCTGTCCGAGATAGCTTCAATGTTGGCCGTCCTTCAAATGCGTGGAGTTTGGCCTTTCCCAGCGGATCGTCGGGCATGGAATCCAGGGGAAGAACTAGTTCGTGCGCGGCGGAGTCGGGATCGATGAAGCCATAGCTGAAGAGCATCTCGGCGGCCGACTTCGCTTCTCCGTAGGTGATGGTCACCTCTTCTCCACCCGTCACCTCCACGCCGGGCCGCAGGATTAGCACGACGCCATCCTGGTCATCCTCCTCGTAGTAGGCCGTTGGTCGATGTGAGTGGTTAACCATGTCGAGTGCAGGAACCATGGCGTCCCCAGCTCGGGGAAGTTCCAGACATCGAGATCGGTACCAGGCGTCAGCCAAGATCCAGTCCTGCCTAGTTGCCGTATCCTTCTCCCAAAAGAGCGAGTTCCAAAATGCCAGTGCCGAGGACTTTTCGCGCAAGTCATCAAACTCCCTCGTCAGAGTGGATAGCTTAGCCTCCAATGCAGCCTGTCGTCCATGGTTAGGGTCCTTTTGTCCTTTTGTCCATTTCCCCAGAGAATCCCCGGCCTTCATCATATCCACCATGGGGAAGTTGCGGTTCCGCAATGATATGATGGGGTCTAAGACAATTCATAAACTCGGGGAAGGACTCTTACCTCTAAGGAAGTACCCTGGAGCAGAGCTCGCTCATCTTCCGCCCACATCGTGGGAATAGGGATGAAACGTGGTAGAAACTTGACATACTCGGTCCAAGGCGATGAGGCGCACCCTCTGGGACCAGTATGACCGCGGGTTGACATGATGAGATGCGTCATGAGGTACAGCATGATGTCGTGCCTGGTGGACTTGAGTGAATGTTAGCGAGCTCGCCGGCTGCCACTTCAGTGGCCATGTCGTTTCGTTGTGCGTGCCGTACCTGTTGGCCGGCAACTTCGAGCAGTTGGCGGAAATTTTGGTCGACATTTGCATATTCCTTGACGGCTGCTGCCGACAGCACTAGGTCGTGTGGGATGCGCAGAAGCGTCCTCGGATTCTCGCCGACGTCTCCATTTCCCTGGGTGCTGACGTTGGCCACATCGGTAGGAGCAGTGGCAGTCGTCGTCGCAGGAGCTGTAGTAGCTGTAGTAGTAGTCGTCGTTGTAGTCGTTCTCGTCGTTAGGCTGTCTTTTGCAACCAAACCGAGACCCTTCCCCTCCGTCTCGTCGAGCTGGGTTGTATCGAACTGCACATCGTTGAGGCGTGCCCAAGCGGGAAACGCGTTAATTGACAATGGAGAAGTCGTCGTCGACATAGTGGAATCGGAGACGTAGGTAGGGGAAAACGATGAGCGAGGCCTTTTAAAAGGGAACCGTCTTCTCGTGCTCTTGCTGACCTTTGCTGGTACGTAGAGGAGATTGATGTCCGGCGGTTATGCAGCGGTGCTTGAGGATGAGGCCTTTTCAGAGAGCCGACTGGGTTACGCATTCGAGGACATCGATTTCCGGAGGTGCGCCAGTGGCCTGACCCACTGGAATCTGATTCCTACAGTGGAGTCTTAGCGGCCCTCTTGTCCCGCACTGCACCCCATAGCCGAGGACAAATCCGTGCATGGCCCAGTGCCGAGCGGTTCTGGCGTGTAATTGAAATGTTCTACGTCTTAACCGAGGACCTGACATGGCCAAATTATGCCCGGATTAGTCTTGACGGAGGCTCAAATTGTAGGCGGTTGAGAGAGAGCAGATCTTAGTCACGTGCAGCACAGTTATGTTGCACGGGCTGGAGACTTCACTCAGTCTCAACCATCAATCCGGCGCTGTGTTGGCGGCGTCGACCCCTGACTGAATGTGCTGCAACAGCACTTTATTATACGATCTTTTGGTTCTTTGGTTAAAATTTCCCTTTTCCGGGATACTTCTTCTGTCTGTTGTCTTCCAGAAACAAATCATCATTGCATCCTTAGTACATGGGGCAGGGCTCCATTCTCTTGTCTGCTGAACCATCATGAGTCTGAGCTGGTGACGGAGCCCGGCGCAGGATCTTCCGAAACATCAGATGCAACAATCCATCTGGCCGGGAAATCTCCGGGACTGTCATGCATTGGCGCATCAGAGTTGCCTTCCATTTACAGGGCGCCTTTTCGCAGACGTTGGCAGATGGGGGGGTCCTGCAAGGAAGGCCCGACAGAGGTTTACGACCCCACTACGATACTAAATTTGTCCTTCAAGACCCAAGAGCCTTCGGTTCGATGGCATCGTCGCAACAACATTCCACTGTGCCGCCCACCATATTACTCCAGTTCCGGCGCAGGTCAAGGCCCATAACATATAGCTGCATTATCTCGGGCAGATCTAGCGACTTCAGCCGATCGTGAAGCAGCTCTCTGCTCTCGCGGTTTAAGCTGCTTATAATCTCTCCGGTTCTCCAAAAAGGCGCCCCAAGATTCCTCCACCATGCCTCGCGATCCGCTTATCGGCCTCGTGGGCAAGCCCTCGGCAGGGAAGAGCTCTACGCTCAACAGCCTGACCGACGCCTCCTCCAAAGTTGGTTGGTACAAAGATCCTGGCCGAAGTCGCCGCGCGGGCGCTGATCGCAGTTCTCCATAGGCAACTTTCCGTATGCGCCCTCCGTTGCTAAACCAGCTCGTGCCTTTGCCTTTGTCTTTGTCTCGTCTATTGCAGGCTGAGCGTCGCGGAGCTGACCGTTCCTCGCTAGGTTCACCACCATTGACCCCCAGCGAGCGATTGGCTATCTCCAAATCGAATGCGCCTGCGCCCGACATAACCTCCAAGACCGATGCAAGCCCAACTATGGCTCATGCGACCAAGGCCGACGATCCGTTCCCATCGAGCTCCTCGACGTCGCCGGTTTGGTCCCTGGAGCGCATCAGGGCCGTGGCCTGGGGAACAAGTTCTTGGATGACTTGCGCCATGCCGATGCGCTGATACACGTTGTCGATGCCTCGGGAACCGTCGATGCTGAGGGCAAGGAGACGAGAGGGTACGATCCGTCTGTGGATATCGCATGGCTACGGAGCGAGATCGTCGCGTGGATTCTTGGCAACCTTATGCAGCGATGGGGCTCGATTCGCCGAAGACACCAAGCCATCAAGGCCACTGCAGTAGAAACACTGCAGGGGCAGTTTTCCGGATACGGTGCTACGACTACCGTCATTAACCGCGCACTGGATCGGAGTGGTGTAAAGGAGCCGTTGGAAGAATGGAGCGACGAGACCGTCAAGAACGTTGTCCACGCCTTTGTCGACGAGAAGTTCCCGACCGTCATCGCGCTGAATAAGATTGACCACCCGGATGCTGACAAGAACATCTCCAAGATCGCTAAGCAGCAGGACCCCAGTACCATCGTGCTATGCTCCGCCATTTCGGAGATTTTCCTTCGCAAAATGGCAAAGCAAGGTTATATCAAGTATGTCGAGGGCAGCGAATTCGTCGATACCAAGGAGGACCTGATAGAGCAGGGCGATCCAACTGGCGGCGGTCTGAAGGATCTCGACGAGAAGAACCGAAATCGGATAGAGAACCTCAAGGATATGGTGCTCTACAGATTTGGCTCTACGGGTGTCGTCCAAGTCCTCTCAAAGGCAGCCGAGATTCTCGGTCTCGTGCCGGTTTTCCCAGTCCGAAACGCCACCACATTCAGCTCCGGCGCCGCAGAATCCAAAGTTGTGTTCCGAGACTGCGTCCTTGTGAAGAAGGGCTCGACCGTTGGTGACGTTGCCAGGAAGATCATGGGTGATGCGCCGATTGCGTTTGTGGAGGGCGTTGGAAACGTCCGCGTGGCCGAGGATGACTTTGTGGCTGTAGGGAAGAACGACGTAAGTCCTATAACTTATTCGCCCTCTGCATCTGCTAATATGTTATAGATTTTATCATTCAAAGTCGGCAGAGGCTGAGCCTTCCATTTGTATGTCAAATACATCATTTGGCGCTCTCGTGCCCGTCATCTATGGATAGATTGACCCCTCAATATACTGAAGAGTATTGCAGATTTACCAGGCTGGTTCAAACTGCTAGCAATGGCTTTGGTGTCAATCTCCAGAAGGACATAGAATCACACTGGCTTGGTTTAGATAAAACGGCACTCAACGGCCTACTTAACGATCTCATTTTACCTGCAACTGTTAGGTCACTAGTATTCTAGGCTTTTATCTCTACTTACATAGCGTAAAGATCCCTCGATGAGGTAACCTAACATATGCATCTACTGCGTTTTCGTTGTGAATGTCGCAGTTGCCATAGCCCACGTTTGGGTCCAAGCTCATTCTTTTCCATCTACCTGAATCCTATACAAACTTTTCACTCTGCAGCCATTCTAACCTTTACGAACCAAGAGTCACAGGTCCCACGACCCAATCTCCAGAGCGCCCCAAGATCACCAATGTATATTATGGCTCAGGATAAGGTTATTGTCTACCTTTACCGAGGTCATTTTCTACAGGCAGCAAGGTTCCTGTCTGCAAAGGTTGAAGATAGCAGAGTTTAATTGAAGCTGAAGGCAAAGATAGATGTACAATAGCCCACTGTATACAATACTAGATCTTCGTACCGGGTTTAGTACTGAATGTTTGTCTCTACTGTTTGCAAATACTGCATGGATTTGATTTATCTGATATTGAGTAAAGCTAACGAACAACCAGATAGTATTTACTAGAGGTATGTGAATAAGACTAGTTCCTAGTATTTAGCACCTTTAAAACGAACTTGACATTATTTTGTATTGTATTGAAGGTTAGCCTTAAACCCGAGAACTTACTTTAGAATGCGCGCTATCGGCTAGTTATGGTGCACAAGTTCCTCCCACGGCATCCGTAGTGACCGAGTAGTTAACGGACAAGAGCCAAGTCCTGGGCGCAATAGGGGGCCAGGATGTTTTATCGAAACTCGGAAAAATGTCTCAAGTATAAATTCATCCTCTTCCCTACCGTTCATCCGCTCCATCTTGCGTATCAGACGAATCCCCTGGCTGCAAAGATAATGAATGAACATTTGGACTTCAAGAGTTGTTCCGTGGCGGAGGCGGCAAACGCGAAGACGGTGTTTGATAAGGCTGCTTGACACTGTGCTAGTGGTTGCCAAGATCGCTGTCGCTTCGGTGAACTCTTGGGTGTCACCAGGGGAACTTGAGACTCCAAGAGAAGACTGTGTTTCTGCGGCTCTAAATTGGTCCTCAATATTGGCCAAGACTATAGAGTGCTGACCGTAGACATAGTTCCAAACCGATTGAACTCTCTTAGCAATTTTGCTGCTTGATATCTCAATATTGCCTGGCAAGGGTTGGGCAACTCGCATCCCTATGTTGGAATTTCGGAGAAATAAAGGGGCTTCGTCGTAGAAGAACCCCAGGCAGTAAATCTCAAAGCTGAATACAGCTTCTTGAAGCCTGCATCTTTCGCTCTCTGAGTCTTCCAGGGAAGCAAGACAGGGGTCTCTATGAATCCGCTTCAACTCAAGTACAGAGGGGCACCCAGGTGGCGACTTCAAAGCTCTGGGTGCATATCTGGCAACGACGTGATCAATGTCTTGAATAAGACTTGAAAGTGCGCGAAATGTAGCTAAACTAGTGAGCCATTGTTCTTGAAATTCACTCACATCTTGAGGTGGAAAGGCTTCCAAAACAGGCCGTATCCTGCGCTCTAGTTCAGTCGTCCCGACCTTGTCGTGCTTGTGACGGATATCTCGCAGGCGTGCCGTAGTCACTGCAAGGGGTATCAATTTGTCACTCATCTTGGCTTTCATTACCTTATGGAGGGCTCTGAAAATATGGGTTCGATACTTGTTGAAAAATTGCAAAAGCAGTGGCGACACCGAGATCATTTGTTGAAAGTCTTGAGCAGAGTCGAAGTATTGTATAACCATGAGATGGATCTCAGCTGGGAGCTGGAAAAAGGTGGTCATGGCGATGGTACTGGGTTAAATTAAGGGAGAGGGAAAAAGATGACGCGTGATTGAGTGATATGGCATGCGGTGTCTGTTTTATAGGTGATTTTGACATATTAAAGTTAACATTGGAACGGAACCCTGATACGGAAACCTTTCCATTCCTGAAGTTTGTTACCTTGTTGAATATGTATATACCCTGTGTATTTTGTGTCGAGCACACCAAATCTGGAAATTAAGAAAGAATGCAGTATATACCTTAGCTAAATTTTATGGTGTATCTTTCACAATGATAACATTTTATTTTATTGATTAGGTCTCATTTAATAAAAAGCTAAGTAAGTATTTAGCCTACTCTTTAGTCATTTGTGCCGTAGGTACTTTAGTCCTGCTTAGGTAGGAGGCTTTAGCAAAGGAGCTTGCCTGTGCGAATAGCAATACTCTACCTAAAACGGCACCCAACGAACTAGTCGTAGTCTATTTAGGATACATGACAGACTTAGCTAGGCACCTACCTACGCATAGGCTGCCTTGAGAGGCTGATATAAACCGACTCATGGATACAAAACACACTTCCAAATCCCACGATCATCGCGAATATAAGAACGCATTGTACCAAACCACCAAGCAAGGACCGCGCCTGTCTCTGGTTGCACCGTTGCAAGACTAGTGATCCTAGATACAGAGGTTCAGTTCTCTATAGGCATGGGCCATGTTCGTTGCCTCTCTCCTGACACCAAAGTCACCCCTGCCTTGGTCGTCAATGTCCTGAGTTTATCTAGCATGACGCCCTGCACGACTGTTTGGTAGATGGTGCGAAGCTTGGTGACCTTTAGGATGGCTTGAATGACGGTGCAGAACTCGGGACCTTCGTAGTGGCCCGAGTTGATCTCGAGCGTCTCCAGGTTTGGAAAGCTGGCGAGAAACGCGGGCAGTGGCAGGTCTTCGTCATCCCTAGGATGTGAGCGAAACCGGAACTCGAAGACGCCAAGACAGCGGATTGAGGCAGCGCCACGCAGCCACTCGTGCTCGCGGAGGTGCTGTGCGCTGGTTACGCCCTCAGTGCTGCCAAAGGATTCGAGTGGGAAGACGAGGTCCAGTGTGTGGAGGTTGCCGGCGAGGATGGTGTTGCCAAGGACTTGCTGGAGCTTTGCCGGGGCGATCAATGCTCGAGTCAGGCGCAGGGAGCGGAGGTCGTCGTAGTGGTTGCTCTGGTCGAAGTCGTCGGCTGAGACTGATCCTGGACCCTGGTCAAAGGTATCGGATAACGTTCTGAGCGCCAATGGCCCATGATCGTCGTATTTCCAGCGAAAGTTGAAGTCTATGTGATGTAAGTTGGCCCCTCGTCGTATTGAGACCAATCTTTGGATGTTTTCTGAGGTCTCCGGGTCGTAATCCGTAGTGCCCGTGACTATTACGGTCCTGAGGTCTCTCCAGATTGTGCTGATTCGGCCGTTTTGGTCGCCATGGAGGCCACCAGAGCCGAGTTGCACATCACCAAGCCAAAGTTGTTGCAGATGTGGGGTTTTAGCAGCGACGACGAACTATGTATTGTTAGATCAGTTGCTTATTGCGGAATGTATCTTACAATCTCAAGCCTCAGAGGGTAGGGCCTGCTATGTTCTTCCAGCCGAAGGTATTTGAGCTGAGGCATGTTGGGCATCCCTAGGTCCGTTCTGCTACCGAATTGGGGCAGGCCAGCGATATGCAGAGACTGTAGGGTCTCTGCAGACTTGCTCATTAAAGGCCCTAATAACTTGGGCCTTGCAGAAACGAACTCCTCGAGGTAGACGTGAGTGAGCTTACCGAGAACGCCAGGCCGTTGAGGAATCTCGATTTCCTCGTCGGCGACACCACTCAGACTCAGCCGCTCTAGATTCCAGGAGCCTTGCAATATGGCAAGGAATTTCGGTTGGTTGAGCCGAAATCGCATCGTACTGCTAATGACTAGTTCCCGAGCGTCGTTGCCGGAATACGACAGCAGCTTTTTTATGGTAGCAGTACTCGGAGCGAATCGATGCGGAAATGGCTTCGTGAACTCCAACGACCGCCACAGGCGCCCGTTCCCACGGCCGCTGAGATATTGTCTCCAGGCCTTAGAAACACGGAGACATCGTCTGGAGTGGATGATTGTTAGTTGGGGGCTTGAGGAGAGCTCTGGGAGACATACACGAGACTGGAAAAGTCAACGAAGTGGAAGATGCGCTGAACAATTTCCTGGGGATTTTTAAGAGGATCTCGACGAGAGAATCGGCGATGCAGAGGTTGCCTCAAGGTGTAGAGGGTCTATATCATGGTTGGTAGATGGACACAAAGCGATGGCTTTTCCGACTGACCTGCATCTTGGGGTTCGCGACTAGCCCGTGGTGTTTGCCGACTTCGATGCCGGCATTGTAAACATTCCACGCAAACTCGTATTTCTTCTGGAGTCGAGCAACTTTTCCAAGGCGGAGATATCCCTAGGCATGTGAGACGGTTGATCTCCTCCAACATGAGGGCCACATACCTCGAGCAGTCGGGGAGCCAGCTCCAGAATCCATTCGGCGTCCCTCTGAGCACGGGCAAGTTCCTGAAGCGCCTCAAACGTTGCTGCACGGTAGTCCAAGGCCTGGATATGCAATAGGTTTTCGCACTTGTTGAAAGTCTTGCCCACCGAACATTGGCAAGTGTACATTGCCTCGTTGAAGATAGAGCCGCCTTCGAGTGCAACCTTCTCGAAGTTCTTGCAGGTGCATCGTTCCCGCTTCATGCCACGAGCACAGGGGCAGAGTTTCATGGCCTTAAACGTGTTAATAATGCGTCATTGCGTGGACGGAGGGGGTGGAATAAAGGACATACCCTGGTGAAATGCTCAAGGGCAGGCTTGAAGCGCTTTTCCGCATAGTGCCGGCGAGCTTCCTGGATGGCAGACTCGGCAGACTTGGGGGTCTGCGAAGACATGGTTCCAAGAGTGGTTGAAAGGTTGAAGAGGCTCAAAAGTCGGGTTTATTCTCAGCCTTGTTGAAGTGAGAAGGCAGGGATCATAATTTGGGGGCCCGCCACTAAAAGTGCTTGATCGCGTCGGCTGCATGCACAGCAGCTCTAAGGCGTGTGTGCTCGATTTGATACCCAAAAGGACGGCCAGAAACGTGCCGGTCGTCGTCCTAATTCCGGCTCATTAGGTTCTCGCAAACTGCTGATGGCCATATGCCACCGGTGGATAGCTGGATCTCGATTGGCGACGATAATGGTGATGGAAGTGAGGTTGGAGGTTGGAGGTGAAGAAAGCCAGGAAAGGAGGGGTGTGGCTCACCCAAGCAAACACCTGTTTTCAGGCGAGTTTATTGCGGCATGACCCTCGAGACGCCCCCCGAGCTCGCTGCTAGTCGGCCTTCGCTGCGCAACTTGGATACTGGATGCCGACTGTCGATAATGTATCTTGCAGCTAGTCGGGCCGCTGCACGCGCGGGAGTGGGAATAGATGCAAGTTACAGGGACGCAGCGATTGTATGGCAGTCAATAGCGACGCGCTTGGCAATGAGCCCCGCTTTCACAAATCGGGGCGTCACTACTAATTTCTTGAGCTTGAACCAGCTGGCTTTTGATTCACACTCGACAATCAAATTGACCTCGATTGCTCCCTCGCTAATTTAGGATACTTGAATTTTGATGCTTAGATGCCTAGGTAGGTATGCATAGGACCCGGTTGGCCGCCTTGCATCAATAGAGTCGTTGACCTCAGGCCACACCGAATCACATCTTTGCAACCTCACCAAATTCTCGATCTATCATTCTTAAATTTTCAATAGATATAAATTGGGCTGGTTAGCAAGTTAATATTGTTAAATAACAATGGCTGCGGTTTGTATTGATGGACATCTCCTCAATTAATCTTGGCTTCATTGCCCGTCTTAGTCCCAGGTTCTGCGATGTGCTGCGTTAGCCACCATACGATGCAAGGGTTATTCAATCTTATTACTGCATTCTAGCTGATCTCTCCAATTGGTCCTTCTTGGGTGTCCTTGTCGTCTTTCCCAGCACGTTCGTTCTCTACTGCCCATGATAGCGGCGTCTGGCCAGAGTTATCCTCTGAGTTGACGTCGATGCCTTCGGCCGCCAGGAGTAGTGTCACAACACCCTCATACCCTCTCTCAACAGCCCATAATAGCGGCGTCCGGCCGGAGTTATCCTTTGAGTTGACGTCGATACCTTCGGCCGCCAACAGTAGTGTCACAATACCCTTATACCCCAGCATAGCAGCCCATAATAGTGGCGTCCGGTCGGAGTTGTCCTTCGAATTGACGTCGACGCCTCCAACCGCCAGTAGCAACTTCACCATACCCCCACGCTGATTTAAAGTAGTGCATAATAGCGGCGTCCGGCCGGAGTTATCCTTTGAGTTGACGTCGATGCCTTCGGCCGCCAGGAGTAGTGTCACAACACCCTCATACCCTCTCTCAACAGCCCATAATAGCGGCGTCCGGCCGCCGTCATCCTTCGAATTGACGTCGACGCCCACGGCCGCTAACAGTAGTGTCACAATACCCTCATGCCTCATCTCAACAGCCCATAATAGCGGCGTCCGGCCGGAGTTATCCTTTGAGTTGACGCCGATACCTTCGGCCGCCAGGAGTAGTGTCACAACACCCTCATACCCTCTCTCAACAGCCCATGATAGCGGCGTCCGGCCGTAGTTATCTCTAAAATTGGCATCGACGCTTTCAGTCGCGAGTAGTAGCTTCACTATACCCTCATGCCCTGTCTCAGCAGCCCGTAATAGCGGTGTCCGGCCGAAGTTCTCCTTTGAATTAACATCGACGCCTTCAGTCGCCAGTAGCAGCTTCACGATCCCCTCATGCCCCATATCAGTAGCCCATGATAGCGGCGTCCGGCCGTAGTCACCTCTAAAATTGGCATCGACGCTTTCAGTCGCGAGTAGTAGCTTCACCATACCCACGTGCCCCATTGAAGCAGCCCATTGAAGCGGCGTTTGGCCCTTGGGAGTCGCAAAATCCTTTCCATACTCGAGCTGTGCGGAGATATCAGCCTCTTGTGCAACGTTTTCCTCCTGTTGCAAGAGTGCTTTGACCGCACCTCGATGACCATTAGCCAAGGCAGCGAAAAGAGGATATCGATACCGCTCTCCTTGTATATCGATCCTTGAATCGAGGCGAAGCACTGATCTGATGAGACTTGCCAAGTTATTCTCTGCAAGAATGTACAGAAGACTTGCACTTGACGTGTATCGGCGGATTTCATACTTCTCAAAGAGGTTATTGAGACTAATCCAGGCCTCGAGAGCGAAGTCTTTGATGAAAGTATCCCATGGAAGTACGTTCCCAGCACTATTGGCATGATAGAGAACATTGCGGGTTGCGTATTCAAGAAATGGAAACTTGTCTGACACGGAGCCTCGCAAATCTTTTGCCGCAACTGATGATGCCTTTGGAAGTGGTGTGTCAGAGGGCACATGGTCCGAGATGTCGAGCTTAATGTAGACATGACAGCATTGCTTTAGTTGATCGTGGGCCAAGCTCTGGAAATTTTCTTCTTCAAGCCCCAGCTCGCGCCTCAGGTCGCGTAGACCATTTTCTTTCAACAGAAAATCTCTCACAGACTCGTGGATGAACTGAACCGTGTGAGCGTTGGGCTTCGTTATCTCCGCCAGGCCTTTTGAGGAACTCAGAACGAATTTCTTGATGTCTTGGACGGTGATTTCCTCCGGGTCCCATGCGGTCAGAGTATCCGGATGCAGTCCAGAAATGAGTGCAAAGTAGAGCTCTTCCCACTTCAACGGTCGCTTAGCATAGAGAACCCACTCGATGGATAGGAGTAAGTTCTCCGGGTGCTCGTTGTCCCTTTTCAAAATGTCCCTGAACAGCTCACTCAGCTCGGTTGGGATCTCCTGAAGCCTCCTCTTCCGAATGGCAAGGGTACTGGCCCTCCCGAATTCCTTGTTCAGCATCTGAACAACCAACTTAACCCACAGAAAAACTCCACTTGCCCTATCACGGATCTCGTTTCTTAGCTCATCAGCTTGAGTCTTGCTACCCTTTCCAAGTTTTAACTTGTTGGATATGTAAGCTTCGAGATCATGCTCGTGACCAGGCTGGTGTTCCAAAATAAGTTGCCGACCATCT
The DNA here is from genome assembly GCF_021365365.1 of Ilyonectria robusta. Lineage (NCBI taxonomy): Eukaryota > Fungi > Ascomycota > Sordariomycetes > Hypocreales > Nectriaceae > Ilyonectria > Ilyonectria robusta. The sequence continues at coordinate 968,989 of NW_025764443.1, read as the reverse complement.
GCTATGTCAATAAATGGATAATGACGACTGGAAAAACAGATGTAAAGCGATGATCCCTTCGAAACAGCGTCTTTTCCAAGACTTTGAAAATCCTCAACCATTTCGTAGACCTCTTCCCGGTCACATTCGTCGAGGGCGTCGACAAAGCAGACTAGGCGTTGCTGGCCAAGTTTGGCGATTGAAAGAGAGAAGAGAGACCGAAGAACTTCAGTTTCCCACGTTGGACAATCACTATGGCTTAGAGGAATGAGATCCGGATCATCGAGAACTTCCTGAAGCTTCGGAACTTCCCTTAATAGCTGCCATAGCAAGGAGCGATACATCCCTGCGGTCGACTTCTCCAGATCTTCTCCTCTCGCATCGAAGAAGAACGAAATAACAGCTGTGTTCCCCAAGGTTCGTGTCTCATGCGAATATGCAAACTTCATGATTGTCGACTTTCCGGCACCAGGTTTCCCTTTGATCCACAAGAATCCGTGGTGTTCGACAAGTTTTGCGGGGTCTAGCCAACGTTGATACACAGGATCTTCAAGCAACCATGTGCACGTTTTTTCATGAGCAGCTTTCACACCTATGCGGCGGGCATGGATTTGGTCGAATTCCAGCAAACCAAGTAACCTGATTCGGCGCTCTTGTAATAGTTTTCGGTCTAGGACGATGTTAGTGAAGGATAGGGTATGTACGTGAAGTTTTTCATACCAGCATCTGATGACACCATGGCGCTTTGTGTCTGATTGATGCTACTCGCCGATATGACAGAGAGGAGTTCCTTGGCATATGCCGCCGCCGTTGCTGCTGCATACTCTTGCCATTGCTTGTTCTTGTGAGAATCCGAATAATCACAAATCCCTCGGATGACTAGGCATGGAAGGCTATCCATCAATCCTGCCGCCTCCATCTCAAAGCATAGGATATCGAGCTCTTGTGCCAGCTGGTCCCTTGTCCTGCCGTGCTTCATAACTCGGTTTCCAGAGGCAATGACTCCGTAGTGAATCTTCGGATCAGTGCTACTTCGGGCACGTCTGCTCACCAACCTAGATACATCGCAATGCTCGCAGCTATCCATGGATTCGATATGGTCGTATTTACCGTCAAATAGCTGATCTTGAAGCGTGCCAGGATGGGTATATCCGATCATAGATGGGTGCATTTCCAGCATCTGGAAGAGGATAGAGGGTACTTTGCTGGGCTCTGATATATGATCCGCTTGTAGTTTGGCGACGGCAGTCATGAGTGCCTGTGGGGGTTTGTTCAGAGTGCCTGTTCGCTGAAAATGGCCGTCCTGAACAGTCTTCCCGAAATCATACTGCACCACTTCTTTGCTAACCACGATATCGCCGAGTCGTAAATCGACTTTTCCAGGGACTCCGCCACCAATACCAACCATCAGGCCGAAGCGAATAGAAGGGAAGCTCCGGCGCATGTTACTCGCAACAGTCGCTGCGTTGTTTAGGCCATACTGACCTGATGGAAGACACGCAATGACGATATTGTGCATGCCCATGTGCCCCAAGGTATACGCGTTGGTATCATCTGGGCTGGTAGGAACGCTTTTGTGAACATTGTCCAACATGGCTCTTGCAGCAGCCATCTCGATGGGAAGCGCGCAGATCCAACCAACAGTGTAGTCGTGTTGCGAGAGCATTCTCGGGATCCAGCTTTGTCTGTGGCCCCAGCCGCCATCGCCGCTTCCGTGGGTTGTTCTCCGTCGTTTCGAATCGCCGGGTAATGGCTCCTCGCCATCAGTACCGCTCCAGTCTCTCTTTCCATCATCGAAGGCGCCGATCTTTGTAGGACGCATACTTAGGCTTCAAAGGATGTATCCGACCTCAGAGCTTTCGGCCACGCTGCATCGAGGAACGGTCGCGGCAGTAATCTCTAGGGGCAGGCTGCGATCTTAGAGGTGGGTGCTCGAGTGTGGTTTCTAGGATGGAGAAAGCAAGTGTGCGGACGAGTCTCGCAGGTTCACCTTTGAGGCTGAACCTGCAGGGCTGATTTTATGTGTTGGTCACAGCCACCACCACAGCCTTACACACCTGCAGTGGTATGTTGGGCCGAAAAGCAGTATCTTAGGTACGTACTGCAATTCCCAAGCTTGGTTTCATAAAACTGAACGCCATATTCAATTCGTTTGAGAAGAATTATAACCGGCCGATTTTGTGGCCAACACTGCCACCTCAAACGTATCACCCACTTGCGGAAGTAAGGCACCGAGGCAGACTCGACCCTAGGCCTCGGGGTTCGAAACAGTTTTGAGGGCAATTGACCATGGCCGCACCGGATATGTGTATGCATCAGCCAAGCATTCGCCTGTTCTATTTTAACGTTCGTATTTAATTAGGAATAGTCTTCATTCAGTTGAGTAGAAATCTTCCACTGGCCGATCTCGGGAGTCAATGTTCGCAGTGTGCCCCGCGTTGGATAGCAGCACGACGCCACGCGCTCCTTGCTCTAAAAGTGTCGACAGATTACTCTCGCAATACTAATCCCATACACTACTCTTAAATTTCTTCCAGGTTCCATTAACCTCTAATATTCGAAGTAGGCACGTCAATACACCCGTTTTGGAAGTGGAGAGTTTGGACATGATTGCAAACGCTAGAAACTCCGGCCTCTTGAGTTACTCTTGTACATGGGTAGATTAATCGTGTCGAGGAAGCCATTCTATGAGGGAATTTTTGACAGTTGAGGTCACCATGTTTATTGCTGTTGATCCTTAAGGCTGATCTTGGTCCATACAAACCCCCTTACACCATTGCTAATCCAGCACTCCTCCCCGTCAACGAGGGAGTCAGCTTTGACAACTTGTTCCGTGGCAAGTCCCCTGTGAGATCCTTTGTCAGCCGGTGAGTGTAATTTTCAAACAAGTCGACTCACCTCTCCAATGACCATCGCCTAGAAGTTCCGTCTTGGCCACCACTCCCATCTTCCCAGCTAAAATTGGCGGCAACCGTTGGCGTTACCCATTGACCATGCCTCCAAAAATAGGGTGTTGTAATGGTTCCTTCCATAACTGACCCATCATCCTTGTTGATAATAAGAAGCTCTTTTGGGTCTGTCGGGGAGATGTTGGCCCGCTGTCGAGCAGAGTCGTACATTTCTCTCTTCGTGGTCTTGTAGTGGGTATACTCCGACCTTGGGGTCACGGCATGATCCACAAGCAGAGCGAACGGGCCTTCTCTTTTTGGATCGCCTGGAGAGTTGGAGGACCCCGGAGGAGGTAGTCGTTCGGGAAACAAATTTTCTAGGGGAAGTTCGGGTGTGTCGAACTTCTGGGCCTCGATCTCACCTTCACGGGAGACGAGGATTCTGACCCGCAAGGGACTCGTTTGAGTCGACCCAATGACTTCTTCAGTTAGCCGAGCTAATTTCTGAAGCCCATCATCGCCGGCCAATGCATCAATAGCGGCTTGCCATTTCCAATGTGTTGCGGCCCTTAACATCCGATCCCGGTGGAAGTCGAGCATATAGAGCGATGACTCGTTTTCAAAGTTCCAACCCTCGCCGATGAGGCCCTTGCTCGGGACCTCCCGAAGACGAGAATCGTATCTAAGTGAAGTGAATAAAGAAAACTCGTTGTTCATATTGGCGGTCCCAGCGACGGAGCCGACGATCAAGAGATTGGGGCCTAACAAGCAAAGGCTCGGACTTCGATGTCGGCCAGCTCTCCGGCATTGGTCGCCTGGATTCGACATTAGTCATCATTGAAGGCAGGGAGGGAGCAACGACAAGAATAGAATCGCACCACCACAAAGCCATCATGAGGATTGGCCAATGAACAGCGGGTTATTCGGAACGCGAGGTACAGTTGGGGTATTAGGGCTAGATTTGGACTTGCAGCATCAGCAAAATGGTGATTTGTGAGCTTTCATCTCAGCATTGGGTTCATGTAAGTCGGGCACCTTGCATGGGGTAGTACAGGCCGGCATTGGAACCGTTTGCATTTCCCTGGCACGATGCCGTGTAACGGATAGAGCAATTGACTCGGGGTGTTTTAGGAGAAGCAGGCCGCTGAATTGATATGTGATGGTCATTGCTCTGAAGCTGGCCTGGAGATTAGCAGCGCCCTCCAACAACCCCGCAACAAAGTCACCTCATTCTACATGGAAATCGCCAGACCGGTAAATGTCGCTAGTCCTCAGCGACAAGGCCCGCGTAAACTACCACAGGCATTTGACCTATCGGCAGCCTAATTCCGTCAGACCCTCAGCGGCCCACAGACCACCACAAACCGCAGGACCGTAGGGATTCCGCTGGTGAAGGGAGGTACCCCGGCCGTCCGCAAAAGGTGGGTGTTGTCTATGTTCCACGTCTGGCCAGCGGTTTCTACGCAAGCGGTGGGCGTTAGCGGTGCAGAGCGGTTTCGCCCGAATGCCTCAGGCACTGCCTCAGGCACAATCGGAAAAACTTGCAGTGGATCCGGCCGAGCTGGCGCGCCAAATTTCGAAGAAGGCCGTCAGCTTTTTTTGCGCGTGCCCAGCTCGTCGCAGCCATTACTGCGCCCCTACATCATCGGCTCTCCGACTCGACTTGTGCAATCCGCCTCGACGGCCTCGATTCGATCCCCCGCTCCTCCCGGCTCCTCTAATTATATATCGGCCTCACCATGTCGGCCCCCGCCCCCTCAATGCCTCCGGGCATGCCCACTGCTGCCGTTCCCGTCGACTCGTCATCTGGCCTCTGGGACCGGCTAACGAACTGGACCTCTGAAAACAAGGCCGTGGCCTACACCATTGCTGGTGTCGCCGTGGTTGTCACCGGCGCCGGTGTCGTCTACTACCTCAATGATTCCGTACGTCCCACCATCCTGCATTTGCTTGCTGCTGTCCCCGCCATCCGTTATTGCGGACTGGGCTGCTGCATCGAACCATGCCCTATTGCCGCGAGCTCCGACTAATCCATTTCGGCCCCTTGCAGAAGTCCAGCTCAGCTCCTAAATTGAGCAAGAAGGAGAGGAGAAAGCGAAAAGAGGCAGACCGTAAGGTTGCCGAGTCCAAGGATACCGCCACTACTGGCCCCTCGCAGCCCCAAACCGCCTCGGTCCAGAGCGAATCCGAGCTGCCAGAGATCGATGAGCAGACCGTCACTACCCTGTCCCAGCCCCAGCGCGAAGAATTTGCTGCGAAGCTGAAGCAGGCCGGTAACAAGGCCTACGGAGACAAGGCATACAACCGTGCCATTGAGCTGTATTCCAAGGCCATTCTCTGCAAGCCCGACCCCGTCTTCTACTCCAACCGAGCAGCCTGCCACAGCGCCATGAGCGAATGGGATGAGGTTATTGAGGACACCACCGCCGCCATCAACATGGACCCCGAATACGTCAAGGCCATCAACCGCCGCGCCACTGCCTACGAGCACCAGAAGAAGTACTCCGAAGCTCTTCTCGACTTCACCGCCTCATGCATCATCGATAACTTCAAGAGCGAGTCGACCGCCCAAGCCGTCGAGCGACTACTCAAGACTTTCGCCGAGCAGAAGGCCAAGGAGATGATGGCAAACCGACCACCCAAGCTGCCCAGCCCGATCTTCGTGGGCAACTACCTCCAGAGCTTCCGACCCAAGGACCGACCGGAGGGGCTCGAGGACTCGGTTGAGCTGGCTTCCGACAGTGGCAAGGGTCAGATGCAGCTTGGTCTCCAGTCTTTGGAAAAGAAGACTGGTGACGGCTATGAGGAGGCACGACAGGCTTTCGAGCAGGCTATTCAGATCGGTGGCTTGGAAGAGTACGAGGCTCTGGCTTATAACATGAGGGGTACCTTCCGAACCCTGCTGGGTAACCACGCCGAGGCCACCCAGGACTTCGATAAGAGCATTGAGCTTGACCCCTCCATGACCCAGAGCTATATCAAGCGTGCCAGCATCAGCCTCGAGCTTGGTGAGCCCGACAAGGCCGAGGAGGAGTTTGCCAAGGCGCTGGAGCAGGACAACAACGATCCCGATGTTTACTACCACCGCGCTCAGGCCCACTTCATCAAGGGCGACCTGGCTGATGCCCAGAAGGACTACCAGAAGTCTATTGACCTGGACAAGGACTTCATCTTCTCTCACATCCAGCTTGGAGTGACACAGTACAAGATGGGCTCCATCGCTTCCTCCATGGCCACCTTCCGACGATGCATCAAGAACTTCCCCAAGGTGCCCGACGTCTACAACTACTACGGTGAGCTGTTGCTCGACCAGGGCAACTTCTCTGAGGCCATTGAGAAGTTCGATACCGCCATGGAGATGGAGAAGCAGACTAAGCCCATGTCGATGAACGTTCTGCCCCTTATTAACAAGGCCCTTGCCCTGTTCCAGTGGAAGCAGGACTTCAAGGAGGCGGAGAAGCTCTGCCAGAAGGCTCTCATTAGTAAGTGCCCTCGTGGCAACATCATAGATCCCTGTTGCTAATCATTGACTACAGTTGACCCCGAGTGTGATATTGCCGTTGCCACCATGGCTCAGCTCCTCCTCCAGCAGAACAACGTCCCCGCGGCCCTCAAGTACTTTGAGCGCGCTGCGGAGCTCGCCCGCACCGAGGGAGAGATCGTTAACGCCCTTTCTTACGCCGAGGCGACGCGAACACAAGTTCAGGTCACCGAGAAGTACCCCAAGCTGGCTGCCAAGCTGGCTGGCGGTGCTGGTGGCCCCGGCGGCCTACGCATGGGCCCTTAAGCATTTGTACGAAATAAAGGCGGCGAGAGAGAGTTGACGAACAAAGTTGGGCGTGTAACGTGTACGAATTTGGAGAACGAGAGGTGTCTGTCGGATCTTGGATGGGTTACGATTCTGCCCGCCTGCGAGCTCATCCGGCAAAGGTCTTGTCTCACAGGGAAGTGAGGCCCAATGCTTTGGAGTCGGGGGACTTGTAATGCACAATTGAGAACCCTGTTGTACGTGTATATAATAGTACTTCTCTCATCTTGTTTCAAGGATCCCCCGACACAAGTGAGCACCACACGACGCTCACTCGAACAATTGGAAAAATAGTGGTTTCTGATGGACAGAACTGTCATTATTCAAACACTTGCTATCAACTTTCTGGTGGTCCGACTCATGGAAACCCCGGTTCGGAGGGGGATATTATTTCCTGCTACGTGGGAGATACTCTCCAAGCCATCCAAACCGTTCTGGATCATCAATAGATACAACTCCAGAACCCACTGCGTTTCCCATGCCACCCAAGCAGAACAAGTATTCCTACAGAAGAAGCGAAAAGGATGCAGGGAAACAAAAACACTACCAATACCAACGAAATAAGCCTTCATAACCCATTTTCATGAACTCTTTGTTCCCATCTGCCCACCTCCAAAAAATGTACTTCCCCAGCGTTCCGACGCTTCGGGGAAATGAGAGAATTAAGTAAGAGCGTATGCGACGGGTTGGCGCATACGCCGCTGGTTGATATCGCGAACTAAGGCGAAAAAGAGGAGGGAAACATCATCGAGGGTCTATCAGACGTCGTATACACACACCAACATCATTACGCGCGACGACAACGGCGGCGGTTGGGCCTCCTGATTAATTCTTGGTCAGGGCGACACCAAGACCGACACCGAGGGCGATGGCGAGGATGATGAGGAATACGACGAGGGCGCACCACCACTTGAGCTTGCGGCGGCGGCGGGCGTGCTCGTTGGCGACCTTGACCTGCTCGTTGCCCTTTTCGATGTTCTCGACGGTGTTGATGGCGTTGGTCTCGGCGGCCTGGATGACGGGCTCCTGCTGCTCAACAACGGCGGCGAGCTCCTGGTAGAGGAGAGCAAGCTCGGAGAGGGTCTGCTCAATGCGCTGCAGCTCGCTGTGGCGGGCGCGCACATTGCCCAGCACAGAGCTGGCGTGGCCGGTGCGGTTCGTCCGGAGCTAGTTGAAAGTTCACGTCAGCGCTGTATCCTGCATAATTCCGGAGTCTGACAAACTCACAGCGGTCTGGAAGACACCCTCGTTGCCCCAATCAGCCTCGGACGCCTCCTGGACCTCTTCCTCCGAGGCATCCGGCTTCACGATGCGGTACTGGCGGGCAATTTGGTCACGGTAGCGCTGCCTGTAATCGCGCTCGATGCTCTGGTACTTGTCGAGCTCGGACTTGAAGAAGGTCTTTAGGGACTGCAGCTGGGTGTTCTTGGTGTTGCGGGTGGAGTCTGTCGTCTTTGCGAGATCGCGCTCGAGGCCCTTGATGCCGTCCTTGATGGCGGTGTTGCGGATCTGGGTCTGCGCGACATACTGCTCGAGCTGCTCCTTGACGGCGCTGTCGGTGCTGCCGAGGGCGCGCTGGTGTAGCTGGCCGATGTAGTCAATGTCAGTAGTGAGGGCCTTGATGTCATTGCGCAGGCCCTGGACGCGGTTGAGGAAGTCATTTTGAGAGAGGGTGGCAGAAGACGGGGGCTGCTGCTGCTGATTGTAGTCCTGCATCTCGTATTGGTTCTGGCCCTGCTGGTCCTGCTGGTCCTGAGCGTACGGGTTGGCCTGATGGTTTGTTATTAGCTGTGCCGCCCTGAATTTGACGAGGGTGCGCATTTGAGCGAGATGCTTACCTGGCCGTAGCCGCCGTAGCCGGCCTCCTGAGGAGGACCCTCCTGGTAAGGATTCTGATTGTACTGGCCGTAGGACATGGTGGACAGCGATACTCAGAAAGCAGCAATGGGGTCGGGGAGGGTGAGATGATGTAGGAGATGAGGATGAGCCAGACGAGGATGAAGCGCCGGGAGCTGGGCTGTGCCAAGTTGAACGCTAAACCACAATGGCGCGGATCCTCTGAAATGTCGGTGGTTGGCCGGGATTGGAGGATGGATGGATCGGACGACTCAACCGGACGGCCGTCGTGGAGGATTCGGTGCAGGATTTTGGCCGGGGTTTTGCGTGGTACGCAGTACGCAGTACGTCACTATAGCGGACGGAGGGGTGGCAAGGGCCGAAACAGCGCCCGACAGCGTCAGCGACAGCGCGAAAACGACGTTTTACAGGCGTCGGTGGCGGCGGGATGGCGGAGGGGCGAGCCAACGACCCAGTCGAGCCACTAAGAAAACCGTCTGTGCTCGGTTCTGGAAACAATGGAACACAAAACAGAGGCCGGCGGGCGCGATTTTGACAGCCGAGCGAAGGGCCCGGGATGGCTTGGCAGGGCTGAGACAGGGTCGAGAGTAACCAGAAGAAAAGACGGCAGAGTACATGAGAAGAAGAAAAAAAGAAATGGCATTGGCAAACGAGGGATTGTCTGGCTTATGAAGCATCGCGCAAGGCTGCCAAGTTCTGGCCGGGCCCCCAGGCTTACTTTGATGGGACCCTCGGCAGCCTCGGGTTCGTCCAAGCTCTAAGCTGTCCTAGCTCGCTCCGGCGCTGTGAGCAGCAGCACGGCGCTGGAGTCGGCGGGGCCGCAGCACGTATGTAGAACCCCTGCCTGCAGAAACACGATGCGTACGCAAAGTGGCGGGGAGCAGCAGCAGCGGCAGTAGGGGTCGCCTCGCCCAAAAATAAGCACCTCACTGCCCCGGCAAACCACGCCCGCCGTTTCGCCCACAAGCCCCTCCCCTCCCCGGCGCGAAGCAATCGTTCTCTGTTGCGGGCAGGCAGCTCGAGACGTCAGCCATTGCTGTGAGGCTGTGCGGCATCGTCGCGGGTCCTGGTGCGAAATGCGGGCACAGAGGCGAAACGCGGACGTAGAGACGGAAATCGGACTCAGATGCGAGAAGCGGATGCGACATGCGCCTCCTCGTTCGCAAGATTCCCAGGGGGCCCGCCATGTCGTCCGCGTAACGGCGAATGTCTATACGGGCTGTCTTGCCGCGTGCTCTCTACACACCGCACATTGCTTGTGGGTTGCATTGCCCGGCGTACAGACACTTGGGGAAAAAAGTGCATTTCTCTGGTCAGCCACAATGACCATCGTCACTTTCGCAGCTCATCTCGTTCTCTCTAGCTGCTGCTGCCTTGCGTTTGCGCGCCTGGAGACGGGCTTTGCCCCCGGAGTTTTTGGGGGTCCCGGTTCCCCCGCTCCCGTAGCGGACCTTCGAACATCGACTTACACAGACCAACTTGTTTGTATCCCCACAGCCAGCACGACATCACGTCAACTCGGAGTGCGGCAATGACATGCTCTCGCGTCCAATGGCCCGTGAACACCCTGACGGCTATCAGGTGGCTTCCATCGTCTATTTCGCGGCTGTGTGACATGTTGACTGCGGCCCTAACCTCGCAACCCCAGCCGAGCCAGCCTCCGCCCCCAACCCAAATGCAGACCAAAAAAGAATCCAGTTAGCTCGCAGAAGTCAAAGCCAGGTAAAAAGTTGTCCAAGATTCACGGAATTTGAATGCAAGTGAGATGATCCGTATAGCTTTCAATTGGGAGGCTAAATCAGTTCTCGTTTCCCCCTGTCTCTTGCCTGCGTATTACTTAGTCCTTGCTTCCTCGTTCCCAATCCAACCTCAATATCCTGCGGCCATGATTCGTCGTTAGCTTTACGGAGTACGAGGAACGAGCACGGTACCACTAGTATCTACCTACCACTAGTATCTTGAAAACATACGTCATTCATCGAAGAACGCCAAAATATGGGGCGAGGTCACCGGGTTTCAATTTACATCCGATCTATGGTTGCGGTAGTCGTACAAAGAGTCCTAGAACTATCTGCCAACCATTACCTGTAGCTAATATGGATGCCTACAGCCACCGATATCTTATTCGTCTTTGCCGTGGGGAACCTGAATTTTCGGGGAGGTCCCATCATCCAAATATTTCGACGCAGTATTTCCAGGCTAAGGTTGACGTTCATCGCCATGAGCCAATCGTCGTCTCTTGCCCAATAACGGTCCTCAATTCCCTGTGAGGCTTAGCCATCTCCCCCGTCTGACAGTCACCGCCGGGTTCAAATCACAGGTCGTAATCCCACGCATCCAAACTCCAAACTCCCCCACCTTCTATGCCGTGGTCCGCCGCGTCATCCGGTACGCCGGTACGGATCTCTGGTCCGGTTGAGGGCGGAGCATTCGGCGCAACAAGTAACAGCGTAGAGGTCTGACGCAGATTCTTGGAGCTAGGAACTGGCAAGGCACAGAATCCTCACTACTCTTTCATGTGAAGTGGAGAGATAGTAGCAAAGGATCCTGCACATAGCGAGCCCTCCTCTCAAATCGGCTGATTCCACCACATGTAAGGCCGACAAAAAATCGCAATCCCCTCTTGTCGAGGCTGGATTGTTCCCGAAATTAAGCACAACCCGCTCAAAGGTAATTCTTCTTCTTAGCGGTTCGCGTGTACTGCGTTAGATGCCACTCAACATCACCATTCTTGTTCTCCAGCGTGCCACTTCGGATTTCGAACGGCCGCATCGTCATTCGCGGGCCAACCTCGGCTAGCTCAACACTGTCATAGCCCGTCCTTACAAAGACGTGGTGCCGCACTTCAATGCTATCCTCAATGTTCTTGAATGTCACGACTCGGTTGCCGACCTTGTTCTTGCTGGTGATGGCCTCTCTGGGAGGGAAGGTGTGCTTCAGCACCTTGACAATTCGCTCTCCCAGTCGAGAAGTAAACCCATCAAAGATAAGGTGAGGGTACGACTCGCTCACAGTTCCTCGAACGCTTCCTGGGATATCGTGGCGCAAGACAACATTGTGTAACGAAAAAGAAACCGTCGGGCCGTGAGGAAAGTGCGACAACGTGAGTGCGGTAGGTGTACCTCGATGCTCGTGGAGGAGGACGATATCGGACAGGCCAGCAGACTGGGCGGATCGCACCAGGTCGGGCAGAATGAGGTTTCCACGGTTGAGACGAACGGCTGTGGGCAGGAGAAGTCTGATTTCCTTTGCGAAAGCAGCCAATCTGGCAGAGGGGTCGCGGGAGGTCGTCACAAGAACTCGGGGGTCGACAATGCCGGACAGCTGAGCGTACTCGTCATCAAGGTCAAGCTCCTCGTTTGTGGAGAGGTCGGGTCGTGACTCGTCGTACTGGTAGTCTTTGCGCAGAGTCTTGTCGTTTGCGATGGTCGGGTCCAATGGCTTTCCAGATGCCAGAGACGATCTCAGCTTGGCCCTCTTCTCACTGATCTCGGCATCTCGCAACAAGAGAGCTCGTCGGTACAGATAGTCGCGCCGTTGACGCGCTTGTTTGCGCTGCGCAAAGAAATATTAGTACACATAAGCCTGAGAGGGGGTGATTTCATTCGAGACTCACAATCATGATTAATGCAAGAAAGATGCCCGCTGTAAAGAACTTGAGACTTCGATGGTTACAATAGTCTTGAATTTTTCGGAGCGCTACCACCAGAAAAAAAGTTCCCTTATCGGTTTTGCCGGTGTTCAGACGCGTATCGATTCGATGGCTGCCTATCACGTGGGCGCAAAATGTCCCACCAAACTCCGCCAACGAGAGGGTCCAGTTGCTCACCCATCGATATCTCTGGTTCACGAGAAAAACAAATTCTGACTGCCAACTCTCGTGCTATGACCTTGAGAGGCCACCGTACTACCGTTCTTTCTCGCCCAACCTCCCCTCGCAGCCTGCCACGCTTTCTCCCCGGCGCATCCTTCTTCGCGATGATGTGAGCCTCACCAGCGACTTGCAACCCCCAATCACTTTCCCAATCCGATCCGAGTCGCCACAAGGCTTCACAAACGGGTCTATTTCGAAAGACCAATAGTTGTAGGTGAGTCGCACTCCCTTTTGCGGCGGTCCGGAACCTTCTTGAGGGCTGCCCTCACCCCGAGCGTCACCGCCACCTTGGCGCGCGGGGCATCCAAATGCTGATAGTACGTGCAGGAAAACCCTACCTACGACGCGAATTTCTATTACAACACACCAACATGGAGGGCGCTTTTACCCATGTCGGGAACCACCTGATATCCGATTCTGCCGCCGCCATTAAAGCCGGAGCCGACGACCTTTCCGCGATCGACCCTGATGAGAGCTTGCTCTACGGCAAATACGCAGAACGGAGTGGCCGTCGCCGAGCCGATGACGACGACAACCAAACTGAGGCCTATGAAGAGGACGAGAATGATAGCTTGAACAGTGTGCCGGTCGATGGACTGACTGGGCTGAAGTTGAAGGGTCCAGAGGAGGAGAAGGAGCTTCCGGCTCATGCTTGCGCGTAGGTGGTACAAGTCAGAAACCGCGCGAAGCTCGCTGACGTTGGCCGACAGATACTGCGGAATCCACTCGCCTGGCTGCGTGGTGAAGTGCCTCACCTGCAACAAGTGGTTTTGCAGCGCTCGTGGTAACGGCACCTCAACCCACATCGTGAACCATCTCGTACGAGCTCGCCACAAGGAGGTTCAACTTCACCCCGAGTCCACCCTAGGCGATACCGTGCTCGAGTGTTACAACTGCGGAACGAAAAACGCATTCCTTCTCGGTTTCATCCCTGCCAAGTCAGACACGGTCGTTGTTCTCCTCTGCCGACAGCCATGTGCCGCGAACACCTCCAACAAGGACATGAACTGGGATACATCGAGATGGCAGCCACTTATCGAAGAACGAGCCTTCTTGCCGTGGCTCGTCGCTACCCCGTCCGATGCCGAACAGCTCCGGGCTCGTCACTTGACCCCAAATATGATTGCGAAGCTGGAGGAGATGTGGAAGATAGACTCCAAGGCCACTGTGGTTGACTTGGAGAAGGCCTCAAACATCGACGACGATCCTCACCCTGTCCTGCTGCAATACGACGACCCTTACCATTACCAGAACATTTTTGGGCCCTTGGTTAAGATGGAATCCGACTACGATAAGAAACTCAAGGAGGCCCAGTCCGAGGATGGGCTTACCGTGCGCTGGGATTACGGTCTGAACAACAAGCACCTCGTCAGCTTCAACTTGCACAAGATTGAGTCCGGAGACGTCAAGCTCGCTGTTGGCGATGAGATGCGACTCCGCTACAAGGGAGAGCTCCGATCACCTTGGGAGGGCGTTGGATACGTTATCAAGATTCCCAACAACCAGTCCGACGAGGTTACTCTAGAGTTGCGCAAGACCGGAAACGAGAAATCGGTGCCAACCGATCTCTCACACAACTTCTCCGCCGACTACGTCTGGAAGGCCACCTCTTACGACCGCATGCAGCTGGCCATGAAGACCTTTGCTGTCGATGATATGAGCGTGTCCGGGTACATTTTCCACACCCTGCTGGGTCACGAAGTCCAACTGCAGCCGATGAAGACAAGCCTCCCTAAGAAGTGGTCAGTTCCTGGCCTCCCCGACCTCAACCCAAGCCAGGTCGGTGCCATTAAGGCAGTCCTCCAGAAGCCCCTGAGTCTCATTCAGGGTCCTCCCGGAACCGGAAAGACTGTGACTTCCGCCACCATCATCTATCACCTTGCCAAGATGAGCAACGGCCAAGTCTTGGTTTGTGCCCCATCCAACGTTGCTGTTGACCAGCTGTGTGAACGTGTTCACCGCACCGGTCTCAAGGTTGTTCGTTTGACTGCCAAGTCTCGTGAGGATGTCGAGTCCTCGGTCAGCTTCCTAGCCCTGCATGAGCAGGTTCGCATGTCGGAGCACAATAGCGAGTTGGTCAAGCTTTCTCAGTTGAAGAATGAGTTGGGCGAATTGTCCAGCCAGGACGAGAAGAAGTTCAAGCAACTCACCAAGGTCGCCGAGCGAGATATTCTCAACAACGCTGATGTTGTTTGCTGTACTTGCGTTGGTGCAGGTGACCCGCGACTGTCCAAGATGAAGTTCCGCAACGTCCTGATTGACGAGTCGACTCAATCTGCCGAACCCGAGTGCATGATTCCTCTTGTCCTTGGGTGCAAACAAGTCGTTCTCGTTGGTGATCACAAGCAGCTTGGCCCGGTTATCATGAACAAGAAGGCTGCCAAGGCCGGTCTAAACCAGTCACTCTTCGAGCGTCTCGTTAACCTGAAGCTCTCCCCCATCCGACTCAACATCCAGTACCGTATGCACCCCTGCCTCTCTGAGTTTCCCTCAAACATGTTTTACGAGGGAACTTTGCAGAATGGTGTCACTCATGAGAACCGTCTGAGGAAGGATGTCGACTTCCCCTGGCCCGTCGCGGAAATGCCTATGATGTTCTGGTCTAACCTAGGCCATGAGGAAATCTCGGCTTCTGGAACTTCATACCTCAACCGAACTGAAGCGTCCAATGTTGAAAAAGCCGTCACCAGGTTCTTCAAGGCCGGAGTAAAGCCAGCAGACATCGGTGTCATTACTCCGTACGAGGGCCAGAGGAGCTACATTGTGACTACAATGCAGAACTCGGGAACGTACAAGAAGGAATTTTACAAGGAAGTCGAGGTTGCGTCAGTTGACGCCTTCCAGGGACGTGAGAAGGATTTCATCGTCCTTTCTTGTGTCCGATCCAACGACAACCAGGGAATCGGTTTCTTGTCTGATCCTCGGCGTCTCAATGTCGCCCTGACCCGAGCCAAGTATGGTCTGGTCATTCTCGGAAACCCCAAGGTTCTGTCCAAACACGAGCTGTGGCACAACTTACTCGTTCATTTCAAGGATCGCAAGTGTTTTGTTGAGGGCCCCTTGACCAACCTGCAGGCCTGCTTGTTACAGTTCAGCCGCCCCAAGGTCAGCTACCGCCAGAAGAACCAGAACCAGCAGTCGCCGTTCAGTGCCAACAGCAGCAATAACACCCCCAGCACCAACAATAGCAACAATAGCTTCTCCAACGGACGCTTTAATGCCCCTTCTTCGGGCCGCGACTTTGACCTGGGCTCGATGGTTTCTTACATCCCCGATGATGTGTCCTCAATTCACGGCTCCGCCTTTGGAGGTGCTTCTCTCAACAGCGCTTTCCCGCCCATGTTCGCAAGCTTCACCCCTGAACAGTGGCCTGGACTCCCTGGAGTCGCTGGTCCAGGACGTGGAGGGAAGAGCCGCGGCCGTGCTACGGAGAGCATCGCCGGCGAGAGCGTTGCGAACTCAGAGTTTACAGATGCATCGGCGAGCGTGATCGGCGGCAAGGGTGTGGGACAAGGCGGCGTCAGCCTTGGAGCTGGACTACACGACGCGGTGACGGGGATGCGTCCTGTTTCTTACAGCCAGAGCGACAGGCTCAAGCAATACGTGGAAAGCAGTGGCCGGATTCCGCCTGGACTCGGATTCGGACGCCGGTACGACGACGACGAGAAGAGCGTTAGCACGGCCTTCCACAGCCAGATCGGCGGAGGATACGACTGAATGACAAGGTGAGCGCTACGAGTAGGCGATGACACATATTTTGCATCCCACGGGCTCTGCAGCAGGACTTGCTCCCGCCGGATCACCGAGCGCGGCCGGCAAGAGGTCTGCTGTCCCCCAAGCGCCTTGTCGTCAAGGCCAACGCGGTCAAGCCAGACTGAACCGCGGAGACCGTCTCGTGTCCGATCTTGGACGCCGCCTGACTGGATGTATCCGGACAGGGAGACACCGATGTCGCGTGCCAGCGGCCCAACCCACGACGGCCATCGGGGTCGTATCGGCCCGCCAGATGCAGATTGTCTTGATATTCACAGTATTGCAGTAGCAAGGAGCAGAGATGAGGTAGTTGTGAGGGTCCGGAGATGGGACGGCGAAGAACGATAACGACGGTGCTTCTCTCGATGGCTTCCTCTCGGGGGCTTCATCCAGCAAGCTTGGTCTAGGGAGCTTCGTCGAGCGTGGTGCTGGCAGAGACGCAAAGCAGGCAGTTTCGCGATGCCAGGCCGCAGGATTCCTCTCGAGCCTTCGGACGGGGGTGCTTTCAGAGCTGTGATTTTTAGTCTGACCTTAGTCACTCATTTGGACGCAGATAACAAACTTTAGCCATTCTTTTAACATTGAGATCGAGGTGTAGAGATGAGTGGTGGGTGATACGTATGAACCTGAGAATAGCTACGTCGGGGTAACCCACAAAAGCGAGTCAGGTCTTGCATGGTCGCATTCTAACGATATCATGAGACACGTTAAGTGTTATATGGTTGACCTGGGTTAGAATACATGTTCTCATTGCGTCCCGCATCTCTCCGGACTTCGCTCCCAAGAAGCCGCGTATTGGATTCGATAAGTACATAGCAGATGGCAATGAATCGGGGCCGTCCACATGTTCGTGTGCACCCAATCTCGATACGTACGATGGGACGATCAATCTAGGAATTATCCGCGTACCCGATGTACCGACCCTCTGGATATTAGGCTAGTCGCAAGCTTGTTGCCGCTGTCAGCCTGTCAGCACCACCCCCGAGCCCCCGAGAGAGGCAGGTACCACCCCGGCGGCAGCGACGGAAGTCCCCATCTTTCCGCCAAGAGCGAACCGGGAAATCGGCCAATCAGCCAAGACTGACCCCCCCTGTGACCGCCCTGTCCCACCTGCCGAGAGGCCCGTGGCGTACCATTTATAGGGACTCGCAGGGAGACGCAGGGGTGTTGCCGGGCCTGTGGCGGGGAGCGTTACAGGGGACTCGTGGACACCTGGGCAGAGAGAAGGCAGGAGAAGGCAGGAGGACGCGTCCAATGGAGCAACTATTTTCGAGGCCTGGCAGACATGACGCCGACCATTCTCCCCTCCCCAATAGCACGGGAGCCAAGACAGGCGGCTCCCTCTTTAATTCCCACGCGGGCGTCAAAGCAGGTTGTGCGCGCTGTTGGGACTTTGTTCTTCTTCTTCCTCTTCACTTTTTTTATCGACACGGTCTCGACCTCGACATCGAGCCGGTTTCCCTGCTTCTTTCTACTCTATCTTGGCTGCGTTGGTTGATTCGGGACCACTTACTTCCTCCCGTTTCGTCCACTCCGTCCGATCCGGTCCGACACCGCCAACCGTCATAGCATGCCGCATTGCGAGGTCGCGTGTCATCAACTTGCTCTTGCTCTTGCTCTTGCTCTTGCTCTTCACCATAGTATGCGCCGGCCATGATTGCTCAATGCCAGGGACGACTGAGTCGTCGTTACATCGCTCTCGTCATCTTCGTCGGCGTCGGCTACTTCCTGTATCACAGCTTCCATCCCCAGGACTTCATCCGAGCCACCAAGGTCGGCGCTGTCAAGTACCTCCCCAGCAGCTATGACTGGAGCAAGAATCCCGTCAAGTACCCCGTTGAGGACATGAAAAGCCCGCCCGCGGCCCAGCCCAAGAAGCTCCCCGCCGTCCAGCGTGATTGGAAAGAGTCCAGCGAGACCCATGTCTCGCTGGCCCGCAAGACGGCCGTCAAAAAGGCCTTCGTCAAGAGTTGGGATGCCTACAAGAAGTATGCCTGGCCCCAGGACGAGCTCAAGCCCCTCTCCCGCAAGGGCAGGCAGACCTTCTCTGGCTGGTCCGCTCAGATAGTTGATGCGCTCGACACCCTCTGGCTCCTCGACATGAAGGAGGATTTCCACCTGGCCGTTCAGCAGATAGCCCTGATCGACTGGGCCAGGACCAGTGACGAATTTCTTAACTTGTTTGAGGTGACGATCCGTCACCTCGGTGGGCTGCTGGCAGCCTACGACCTCTCAGGGGAACATGTCCTGCTCTCCAAGGCCGTGGAGCTGGGCGACATGCTGTATGCCACCTTCGACACCCCGAACCGACTACCCTCACACTGGCTTTACTTCAACAAGGCCAAAAAAGGCGAGCAAACGGCCGATGACAGCATGTCCGGAGCTGCCGGCTGCTCCATGGGTCTAGAGTTTACCCGTCTATCACAGATCACAGGCGATCCCAAGTACTACGACGCCACTGAGAGAGTCAAGCAATTCATCTACCGCAACCAGAATAGCACCAAGCTTCCCGGGCTGTGGCCGCACACCATGAACTACCAAACAGAAACTGTCAAGAACACCATGTTCACCCTAGGAGCAGGTGCTGACTCCATGTACGAGTATCTACCCAAGATGCATGCCATCCTCGGCGGCCTGGACCCCGAATACGTCCAGATGACGACATTGGCTCTCGATACGGCGACGAAGCATCTCCTGTACCGACCCGTCAACCCCAAGGACGAAAATATATTGATGGCGGGCAACGCTTTGGCAAACAATGGCCAGATTGAACTCACGACTGAAATGCAGCACTTGACTTGCTTCGTTGGTGGCACATACGGCCTCGCTGGCAAACTTTTGTCACGGGAAGACTTTGTGGCCCTCGGCTCCCGCCTGACAGCAGGCTGCGTCTGGGCGTATGACTCCTTCCCAACTAACATCATGCCCGAGATCTCAGAACTCAAGCCCTGCCCCTCTATCGATGGGGAGTGTAGCTACGAGGACCTCAAGACCGCATCAACTAGGCTGCCACCTGGTTTTATTCGCGTGCGGGACCCGCGATATCTCCTGCGACCGGAGGCGATAGAGAGCGTCTTCTACATGTGGCGCATCACTGGAGACGAGATCTGGCGGGATGCAGCGTGGCGCATGTGGGAGGGTATCGTCAAAGAGACAGAGAATTCCCTGGCGTTCGCCTCTATAGCTGATGTGCGCCAAGAGGGCAGCGACCAGGAGGATTCCATGGAGGTAAGCTCGCTTCCCCTTCTTTTATTCACTTGTCTCCCGCTTCTGAGTAAAATCTAACATACTTAACAGACGTTTTGGATGTCGGAGACTCTCAAATACTTCTGGTTGATCTTTGAGGATCACAACGTGTTGAACCTGGATGATTGGGTCCTCAACACAGAGGCGCACCCCCTTAAGCGTCCCAGATCCTAAGTTCGCAACACTATAGAGGAGCATAAGGTGGGGTCCCCGGGATGGGCATTGACCCCTTGTTTTGGATACCCAGGGAGTTGTCAGTCGCATGGGCGGCTTGCATTAGATTCAGCACTATCGTGGGAATGAAGGCGAGTTTTGGGATGCCCTGGCATGGAGCGGCGCTGAGCGCTGAGGCAGTGGTTATTTCCTGGGCATGTCCCAGACAAGATGTGGTGGGAATATCCAAGAGTTAGAAGCACACGCATAAGAACAAGCCGACGTGTAAATGTGAGAAACCTTTCCGACGTTCACCTAAATCATTCCGGACCGAGAAGCACTGTAGCTCATGAGTTTTTGAATGTCTGTTGAGTCATGACCAGCAGTTGCAGTGCTGCTATAAACTCCCCCACAGATGATGTGCGGTTTACATGATCACTGAGCATTTAAGATGTGACGTCGAGGCCCAAATCCATGGTAACATTATACCGGGAGAGTAATATACAGGCTCCAAAAACCTCTGTCCGGAATTCGCATATACATTTCCCCCATAATATCCATGCGCTTGTAATAGCGTCGATGCTGTATCTGGCGCTGAGCCTCATGGCTCATGGCATCCCTCATCATGCCTTCTCTCCCGCTACGCGCATCGCCCCGCCCAGTTGCATACCAAGTACGCACCAACGGTTCCTCACCCCAGATGGATTTATTACATCACCACCCAAACCCTTGCTCGCCTCGACCACCTTTCCCGCTTCCCGCCGAACGCCCTCGCTGCCACGCAAAAAAAAAAACCCCCGTAGCGACACAATCCCGCGCACCTTATTTGCCCTGCGACGCAACTTCGTGATGAGGCATGCTGGTGCGTCCCGCCTCCCTCCGTAGCCGCTTCGCCCGGCTGCGCGCGCCAATTGCCCGGCCCGCCGCCGCCATCGCCGGTGATGCGGCCGCGCTGCTTCTCCGGTGTCGGGCTCAGGCGAGGCGCGCGTTGCACGACGATGTTGCGCGTAGGAATCACTACGACCGGCTGAATGTCCGGCTCGATGCCACGCCGGCTGAGATAAAGAAGTCAGTTGTTTTCCCGTCCTCGTGTTTCGTCCTGGACATCGAGTGGTAGCGGCGCAATGGATTACATGCCATGAGGGGGGACTGAGAGCTAATACGAGCGCAGATCCTTCTACTCCCTCTCCAAGAGTCACCACCCCGACGCCAACCCGTCCGATCCCAATGCCTCGCACACATTCTCGCTCATTTCGGAGTCCTACTCGGTGCTCTCGGACACGTCCCGCCGCGCCGCCTACGACCGCGACGTCCTCCGCCTCCAGCACCACGCTCCCGGCCACGCCCACCCCGGAAACCCGCGCGCCTCGTACCACAGCACCAACAACCCCGCCGGCGGCCGGTCGCCCTCCGGTCTGAGCCGGCGCCGCGGGACCTTCCGCGGGCCGCCGCCCAGCTTCTACCGCAGCGGCGGCTGGGGCGGCCAGACGGAGAAGCGCCGCAATGCCCACGAGGAGTCAACCGGCACGGGGCAGGGCGCCGAACCGGACTCCGGCGCTGCGAGCCCCGGCGCCAACCGGGGGCCGTGGGCCGACCCTTTTGCATACCAGCAGACTCACACGCACACGCACAACCATAATCACACCCATACCCACTCCCATACCCATGCTCACGCACACCCTTACGCGCAGTATTCGCGGCACGGGGGCATGGGCCCTGGCGACGATCCATTCGGACACCAGGAAGAGGTGCCGCACTTTGACAAGCACGGGCACACACGGACTCACCAGCGCGAGGACCGGCGGCGGTGGCAACGGGACCGGCGAGCTGTGGGTGACGATGACATTGAGTTTGAACCGCAAACGAGCATGGCAGGCCACTTCTTCATCATCTCGGGTATTCTAGCTACCACCATCCTCGCACCGCTCGTGTACATTCAGTTCATGCAGCTAGGTCGTAAGAGCAAAGAACGAGACTGATAAGTTAAACGATGAAAGCTGCAGATGAAAGTATTCAAAGGTGTTTGGACAAATGGACATAGAACTGGCCGGCGTACAAGTTAGACCTTGTCGTAGGAGTTTTTTCGGGCCGGAAATTTGGTTCCTACAAATACAAACATGGTAACATCGAGAAACACGGGAGCGAGATGTGGAAATAAATAATCGCCGAAAAAACATTATCTTCAAGATTTTTTTTATGAGAGATAATCTACATCCGAGACCACTGCAATGCAAGCCTGTAAGGTACAAGAGCTGTCATGGGTGGACAGCCCTGGAAGGGATGTATCTAGCGGGTGAGTGAGGCTAGAGATAGGAGGAGCTTAACCCTCGAAGGTGAAGCTGGCACCGAGCTTGTGGGTGGCCTGGTCGAGCTTCTGGGTATCGAAAGAGCCACCGAGACCCAGGGTGACGCCCTCGCGGAGGAGGACGTTGTAGGCGAGGGCAGCAATACCACGGTCGTTGATCTTGACCTATAGCACGGAGCCGGTTAGACACAGGAATTCTGATGGCATTGAATTGACGAAGTTTACGAACCTTGGCGAAGGAGACGGGGTCGATGCGGTACTTGCTGGCGACCTCGAGGCCGACAGTGTTGCCGGTCTTGGAGTTCCAGCTAGCCTTGGCACCAGCCTCGACCTGGCTGTTGACCTTGTGGTAGTAGGAGGCAGCGAAGACGCTGAGGTTGTCAGAGGCGGTGATGGCAGCGCTGTACTGGGGAGCAGCGTAGCCGACGGCGGCGCTGTAGGCGGTCAGGGCAGCCTTGTTGGCGTCATAGCCAGCAGAGGCACCGGCGAGGAAACCCTCGTGGCCGACAACGGCATCGACGTTGGCGACGGGACCCTTGAGGAGGTCGAAGAAGGCACGGCCGTGGAAGCCGGGCTGCTTGAAGTGCAGGTTGAACTTGGCACCCTTGGCAGCGGTGGCGGGAAGGAAGTTAAAGAGACCCTCAAGCTTGAGGCCCTTGGCGAGGGAGTCGCTGACCTCGAGCTTGGTGTCGAGGGCGTTGGCGGTGTTCCAAGTTTGGGTGAGGGTCAGGCCTGTGCGCGAGTAGATCATTAGCACTTGAGCGTAGCCAGGTTGAAGCACTGTCGCAAAACCGATCGGCCAGCCAGAGCCAGGACCGAGAATTCGAGAGAGGCTGAGAGCTGGGAGGTTGGGTTTTCTGCGATGGGGGTATTTGGGTCTGGGTCTGGGTCTTGACGACAGAGACGATTGTGATGGTGATGGTGACGGTGATGTTGAGGAAGAAGAGGAATGTGATGATGGTGAGGCCGTACCGGTAGGCTTGTCGGTGTATTTTCCCTCAATCTAATATGGCCCCAATGGGGCTCAGGTTAGCCAAAGAACAAATAGAGATCAGATATCGAGGCATTGGGACTCGGGTGGGCTCGCGGAGAGCTGGGCTGAGACTGCCAGAGCCATCGACCGCCGCCCGGTCAAGCTCCCGATGCCCCGAGGCTGGAGGGGAAGATGGTACTCACGGCAGCAGAGGTGGCCTTCTCGTGGCTGGACTTGCCAGTGACCTTGAAGGCAACGCCGTTGGGGGCGGTGTCCTTGAATTCGAAGGTGGTGGCGGAGAGGTGGTAGAAATCCTTGTTGAGGAGCTATAAAGCGGCGCGAAAAAAAGAGGCCCGAGGTCAGCAGATCGGAACAACAACACAACGGAGCTGTCTCGCGGTCCCGCGCGCAAGCTTTGTAGCACGGCGAGAAGCGGCGAGAAATGGATTCTGAGCAATGGCTTACATCGTTGGCCGGCTTGGCGATATCGGAGAAGGCAGGGACAGACATTTTTGCGGTGTCTTGGGGTTAGATGAGAAGATTGAACGGGAAAAGAGGCAGTTGAAGATGGATGATGAAGGACAAAACGGCTGAATGGGGGGGGGAGGAGGGAGGAGAAGCAAGGGCAAGCGGGAGAGGGTGAGGACGGGAGAAATTGTTTGGGGCACACGGCTCTCGCGCTCAATTAGCACAGGGCACAGATTGGCACAGGGGCGGGCAGCTTGCTTCTTTCTAGGGGATTCTGGGGCAACTTGGGGGCCTGTTGCTTGTGCGGCCCCTGTGCTTGGCTGGTTGGGCCAGGCCAGGCGCTAAGACTGCTGGAAGGGGGGTGCGAGCCCACTGAAACTCAGGGCCACGGGGACAGCTGCCCTGTGCGCCGGCGCCTGGAGGGCCGGCCGTGGACGTCGGCTGATGTCGGGTCAACCCACCCGAGTCCGGCTTTTTGGTGCTCGACTCGACTTCGCAACTTACCATCATGTTCGGCGCAGCCCCGACAATTGTGACGTACAGCTACCAGGCGGCAATTGGCACGTCCTGCGGGAGGCGACGGTGCCCCTCGTTAGCCCCAGAGGCAGGCCCACGTGGAGGAGCAAATTGGCCAGCGGGAGACTCACGCGGGACACACGCCGGAGCGGGAAATGAATTAGGCACACCGGTATTAATTGTGCATCGAGGACGCGTGCATGGCGGCGGCGGTTGTTGGCCTGCCCGGGTGGGAATTTGCGACGTGCCGCATTGGAACCTGCAGGGTCCTCTTGCGTGCGCAGTACTTCCCCTGTCCCGACTTTTCATGGGCCTTCACCCCCCAAAGATGCCTTTGGTGATGGTTGCGCTCTGCAAAGCGAGGCCCAGGAGATGGTACGAGCTGAGGCGTTGCCTGGCCGTGTCAAGCCCGGGTACCGTCGAGGTACAGCAGCCTCTGCCTGTTGTTTTTCTGTTCTTTTCTTTTTTTTGAATGCTGCAAGAGTGTGAAAGCGTGGGAGTGGTGTGGTGGCACGAATACAACTCTTCGCTCTCATCCCGCAGCCCGTAAGGCAAGGTACCTGACAGGTACGAGCCCGACTTGCCGAAGTAGGCGACGACCCTGAGGCCTGCGATATGATCCAATCCCCATCAACTCGAAAAGAACGCAACAACACACCAACACATCGTCACCACTGCTGAACAGTAGACTCGCTTCCCACCAACGACTCTCCATGCCATAACGCGGGTAATCTCCAATGACAACAGCCATAAACTCTCATATTACCCTCGGTCATGCAAAAGAAAGCAGGGCCAAGCCGCTCGAGTGCTCGCACAATGGCCATATCCTCTCCAACCCTCGTTCCGTCACCGCATAAACTCCCCAAATGAGTCTACACTAACACTAACACCCACAGCGCCCCGTGACACCATTCAGCCCAGCCCAAGTGTCACGGCCAGTTGTCACGTCCAGTTGTCACGTCCGTCCCTCTCGTCCGTAGCGCAGCCGTCATCGTCTATTCGCTCGACTTCACTCTTAGGCCGTGGTCTCTCTCCACTCCACCCACCTTGGGTAGTCCTGCTTCTTCTCCTGGCCACTTTGACACCACTGAGACATCCTTTCAGCCTGACTCACGAACTGGATCGAAGCCCACGTCAACCAAACTCGCCCGCTCATTGGTCCATCCCAACCATCTGTGCTACCGTCACATCGACCCCTACTTGCATTGCATCAACCCCGAACGGGCTGGGGCATGGCAATCTCTCATCTCGCTCATCTCACGCCAGAACGGCGTGACAACACATTCAATGCGTCCCCTCAGTTGGAAGAAACTCAAGTCAATAATAAACGGCAATTCTAGAAACTAAAATACGCCTTCTTTTTTCCTACTTCTTCTTCTTCCATCATCATCATTCCAAGCAGTACCCAAAGACGCCTTTTCTCTTCATCCAAGGAAAACGGCTCCAGAGATGGTTTTATTTAGCCCACAGGCAGGTAGAGGTAGCCAACGTAAGATACGGGGGAAAACATGCGTGCAACCAAGTTGCTGCTCTAAACCGCAGACTCGTATTTTGCGTTGTGGGTTTTGATGGCTCTGTGTCCAGATGTT
This sequence comes from Ilyonectria robusta, assembly GCF_021365365.1. Lineage (NCBI taxonomy): Eukaryota > Fungi > Ascomycota > Sordariomycetes > Hypocreales > Nectriaceae > Ilyonectria > Ilyonectria robusta. The sequence continues at coordinate 943,580 of NW_025764443.1, read as the reverse complement.
AGCACCATGAATATCCTCAACAACAAGACAAAAATAAACGTACCGGCCACTGGGGTCCGACTGCTGGGACCAGGTCGGGGCCCAGCGCTGGACAGTTCCGGCGCAAGTCGGGGGGAAGTGCTCGTCGAACATGCAGCGGTACCAGTAACTATCATTCAAATGTTAGTTTAGTTCACAGCGTCTATCATGGTGGAAAAGAACGTACGCCTCCTTGGTGTCGGGAATATCGTCGCCCCATTCCGGCTTGGGGTTCTTCATCATCTCGTCGGTAACTTGGAGCTCGGCGTTGTCCTTGAGTGAATCAATCCACCCGTATCCAACACCATCAGAGAACTGCTCCTTCTGCCTCCACAGGATGTTGTCGGGGAGGTAGGGCTTGGCATCGGGGTCGCCGGTCGTGTCAAAGGCCTTTCGGATAATGTACTTCTCGATTCTCTCCTTGGTGATCATCTTGTCCGCGGGGTCGACGTTCATGGAAGTCTCGAGGAACTGCCATGTTTCATTAGCACAATTATTTTACCTCTTTCTACCGCATTTTCAACTTACCTCCTTGTCCAGGAAGGGCACACGGGCCTCGAGACCCCAGGCAGAGGTCGACTTGTTGGCTCGCAGGCAGTCGGCATAGTGGAGGTTCTTGACACGACGGACAGTCTCCTCGTGGAACTCCTCCTTGTTGGGGGCGGCGTGGAAGTAGAGGTAGCCGCCGAAAATCTCGTCGCTACCCTCACCACTGAGGACCATCTTGATACCCATGGCCTTGATCTTGCGTGACAGCAGGTACATGGGGGTTGAGGCTCGGATGGTGGTGACATCGTAGGTCTCCAGGTGGTAGATGACGTCGGAAAGAGCGTTGAGACCGTCCTCAATGGTAAATGTCATGACGTGGTGGCGGGTGCCGAGGAACTTGGCGACCTCGAGGGCAGCCTTGTTGTCAGGGGAGCCGGGCAGGCCAATGGAGAAAGAGTTGAGCTGGGGAAGGTAGGTGACAGTGTCGAGGTGGTCATCCTCAGGGTCGATACCAACCAGACCCTCGCCAATGTCGGGGTTGCTCTGCATATCAGCGGTGGCATCGTTGTCGGCGGCTTGCTGGCGCAGCCTCAACATCTCACGCTGGGCGATTGAGGCCACCAGGCTAGAGTCCAGGCCACCGGAAAGCAGGACACCGTAAGGAACCTCGGCCATGAGACGCTTGCGGACGGCCTTCTCGAGGGCCTCTCGGAGGACCTTGTAGTCGACGGGGGACTGGGGGACCTTGGCTTCATCCCACCACGAGGGGTTGAAGTAGCGGGTGGTCTTGCCGGTCTTGGAATCGAAGACATGGCCAGGAGGGAAAGCCTCGATCTTGTCGCAGACTGGGTGCAGGGACTTCAGCTCGGAGGCGAAGTAGACGGTGTCGGGCTCCTTGGAGGACCAACCCTGGTAGAAGGTGGTGATGCCGATCGGGTCGCGGGCAGCGATAGTGCGGTCCTGCTTCTTATCGTACAGGACGAACGAGAACATGCCATCGAGGTGGTTGGGAGCGTCGGTGTCGTACTGGGTGTACTGCGAGGGATTGTTGTGAGCTTCATGTTCCACCCACGTATCGTGAGTCACTTGAGGACAGGGGGGTCTTACCAGAGGGATGATGACCTCGCAATCCGAGGTGGTCTTGAAGTGGTATTTTCCCTTGAGGTTCTTTCGGATAGAACGGTGGTTATAGATCTCACCGTTGACGGCGAGGATAATAGAGTCATCGGCGTTGGTCAGGGGCTGAGCACCAGACTCTGGATCGGACGGTTAGGAGGCGAAACCGGAGACGGCGAAAAGCGGACGGGGAGGTGACTTACCGACACCAACAATGCTCAGACGCTCATGGCAAAGGACTACAGTCGAAGATCAGCAAGGCATTATGCCGCAGTCTGGAGACCAATTGACTTACTAGTGTTGTTGGAGATGACGCTTCCACCTGGGACGCAATTCAGCATTTACGCTCGTACGAGGGGCATCGTCGGCGCAGCAGCAACTTACTCCAATCGGGGCCACGGTGCCGAATCCTGCGACAATGGGGTCAATGACTGAGACGGCGGTGGGGGGACAGATGAGGGAGATACTTACGCTTTCGAGAGACGAAGCGCAGTCGGCTTGAACTTCTGGACGTCGGGATGACTTCGTCGCGTGCAGCGTCAGTCTCAGTCTCAGCGACGGTTTTCGGCGGGGTGTGTGCGCGCGGGACGATTTGATGGCGGGGTGATGCCCCTCCAGATCCATGTCGCGTTGGCCGAGCGCGGCGCATCGCACAGGCTCGCGGCAGAGGGGGACGGAAAGATGTAGGCTTAGACTTACCGATGACAAGCAAAGATGCCACACATGATTGCGGTTTTGCGGAGAGACTGAGGATCAACACCACAAATCTGGAATAACGGTCTTATGGAGGAGAGGGAGGGAAAGGGGAGGGAAGATAAGTAGAGGGCGCCGCAAGTGCTTAAGTGAAGAAAAGAGGAGTCATCCAGAACTCCACCCAAGAAGATGGCCCGGCACAGGCAAAAAAAAAAAAAAGTGGAAGGCTACCGCCGGACAGTCACAAACAAGTTCAGCTATCCACCAGAGACACACCAGATGCGCTCCCGGCCGCGCTGGACGTGGCTCCTTTACCGCTGTTCACTACCTATCGAGTACATGGTGCGCGTTGCTCACCGGTTCCCTGGCGACTGGCTGGCTCCCTGCTGATAGCGGACGCAGCTGATTGTGGACGTTCGAGATAGCAGCTGTGGCCCGGCTCCGGCCCATGAGCCATGGGGTGGCCTCCCGTCCGGTCTCAGGGCCCCAAAATCCGCTAATGCTCCCAGGCCATCCCGTCTCAGATCCGTGGAGGCAACAGGGCCGGCCGACTTCGGCTGGTAATTCGCCCAACTCTATTGGCGGCTGTCTGGAAAACCCTGAGTCCGCCTGTCATGGAATTAATCACCCTGGCCATCGATAAGAGCTCCGTTGACCGTCCATGCTATGACTCCGTTGGGGAGGGAGCTTGGGGGCACGGGCAATGCAGCTGAGACGGGACGGTTCTACGTGCCTTGCTGTTACCGGCCGCTGCGTACCTAATTCCGTGTGTCTTGACATGCTGCTGTCCGTCTCACGAGGAGCCATGAACCGTGGGGTGAAGCCGCCACCAGCTGCGTGCTAAAGGAAAATGTGACTTGAGACGCGGGGATACTCTATTCGGACCCTCGCCGATGACAAAAACATGCGTTGTATGTGCTATGGACCTACGCGCAGGTGCGTGTGCGTGTTCGTGTCCATGTCCATATCCACCCCACGGCACTCAGGTCCCAAGCAACTGTTGCAATCATCGCATAGGTAGCGCGGTGGGGCGGAAACGTCAAAAGCAAACTCGCCAAGGTTCCGACAACGCAGCTCGAATGATTCAACCCAGATGGCCGGAACCGGAAATGTACCTCCCCTCCAACTGACAAAAAAGGATGCATCGAGATGCGTTTCATATTCAGGACACTGGTCTCATCTCGCGGTCTTGCTCTCTGATAGTCAGGGAGGAGCTTAACCCGCATCAATCCCCGCCATGTCATGCCCTGAGAGTCGACCATTATCGTCGCGAATCCCAGTTCATGCAGGCATCTCGATTTCCTTCGGCCACATATCAAGCAGTAATTTTCGCCTTGGTATCCCCTTAAACGCCGTAGCCAGACATCCCTAATAAAGTGTCTAAAGTCGTGCCACCCTGAAGCTCGCCGCTCCCCTCAAGGGGCGGGGTTATCACGGACCACACGACGGATCCGCTTCTCGTACTCGGCGCGGTCCCTCTTGAAGAGGTTGTATGCATCCGCCTGGGCGGGAGACTCGGGGTTCGGGTCGTTGAGCAGGTCCTGGATGCCCAGGAGGATCTGCTTTACCGTAATGGCGGGCTTCCATGCCTCCTCCTCGTTGAGAATCGAGAGGCAGACGGTGCCGGAGGGATAGACGTTGGGGTGGAACAGCGGGGGGACAAATTTGCCTAAGACACAAATCAGTATTATGGCCTCCGTGGGGATTCGGTTCAGAAGGGATCATGATACTCACATTTGGGAGGCTTCGTGGGGTACTCTGCGAATATCGGTCAGCGGCAGCTCGTTGGGCGGGAAAGGCGGTCTCCCGCGGGCACTCACCATCGGGGAACGCAATCGTCAGCTTGAACAGGCCGCCCTCCCAAATCGTCTTGTCCTTTCCTGGGATTCCGCACTCCCAGTTCTTGACGTCCAACACACCCTCCTTGGTGCGCGCGGGCTTCGCGAAGAACCCAAAGGGATGATCCCGGCGCCACTGCTTCCTGCTGGGGTCAGCATGCCATCAACAAAGAGCGAGCGGTCACACAAGGCTTACCTCTCCTCTTGTAAGCGGTTCTGGCACAGAGCCATGTTGGTCGTGCGGATTCTTCGTCGGTTGGGGCGTCACGCTGAGGCTGAACGGAGATCAATCGCAAGCTGAAGAGCGTCACGAGGGCGCGCGAAACGAGGGGTCGTGGCGTAAGCAGGCGCTGGTGATGGAAGCAAGTCGGAAGCCGTTGCTACGGTGCAACAAAGAGACTTGTGGTGTTTGGCAGTGGGGAGGGGCGGCGCAGGTGAGACCGCGAGCGTGAGAGAATCAGATCGAAGCAAAGCTGAGGCCTGAGGCCGATTACGCATGGGTTCACGACGCCTGTGAATGATTCGATCCACCCGCCAAAACGAGGCGGCCATCGTTGGGCGAAAAGTGGCGCCAGCACCAACCGCCTGGAGCAAGCACCAACCAGCGCCCACCGCCACCGTCGGCGCCACCAGGCCCCGGGAAACCCCGCCAGAGCCGCCTGAAGGCCCTGGACAGACCACGCGCAGCCCCAGTGCCAGGGCTGCCCTGTCCTCTCCAGGCCGATTATTTTGGCGGGGTGATCACTGATCGTGGCCAGGTCCAGTGAGGGGCTGCCACCACGCTACCTACCGAGCCTAGGTACCTGGGTAGGGCCTCGGCTCCCTGAGTCGGGATGATGTGGTCATCCACCACCGCACCTTGAGAACAGCTTCCTTTATTTCGTCCTCACACTACCGCGCCGACACCTGTCTTACATCCTGTCTCTGACGCCGCTGCCTACCGAAGCTCGGTGTGTTTCTTTCCCTTGCCCACCTTGCGTCCTGTCCGGCGTCTTCTACGGTTCATCGGTGTGCGTTTGTCGGTGTCTGGTTTGTGCATGTGGGCTGTGAGCCGGTGAGGGAGTTGCTATAATGGACGCAACCAAGGACGCGCCAGACGGCGCAAAGAAGGAGGAGGTCAAGCCTGTGGTGGAGGAGACCGCTGCCGCTATCGTGGATGCCCCAGCGGCTGCTACTACGCCTCCGCCTCCAGAAACTGCTGCTGCTTCGGAATCAGAGGCTCCAGTACCTCCGACTGAGACGGCAATCCCCGTTGAGTCAAAGCCGACCGAGGCCAGCCCTGCTGAGACAACGCCTGTCGAAGTAAACCCTGTCGAAGTTACGCCGGTTGAGACAGAGCCTGTGGAGTCAAAACCAGTCGAGACGACATCTGAGGAGGTCCCGCCGGTTGAAATCAAGGCCGTCGAGACGACGTCGGTTGAGGCACCACCACCTGTCGAGACTAAGGCTGCCGAGGAGATGCCTGTCGATACAAAGCCCGTGGAAGCTGCACCTGTTGAGGAGAAACCAGTTGTAGAGACGCCTACGGAAGCGAAGTCTGTTGATGAGACCACTGTCGAACAAAAGGCCGTTGATGCTACGCCTGCCGAGATAAAGCCAGTGGAAGAGACACCTATCGAAGCCAGGTCTGTTGAGACGAAACCCGTTGAACAAACACCAGTCGTGGTTGCACCCGTCGAAGAAGTTGAGGATTTCTCAGATCCAGACTCGGATGACCTGGATGACTTGGATGGTATGTTACATGTGACCTCATATAATCTACCCTCTCTTGTTAACCATCTCCGCCAGACATGCTCGATGACTTCTCGACAGTCAAGATAGACCCAAAGCAGTCGGTTGAGCCTCCCAGTCCCGGGAAATCAGAGGTGCCCAAGGATGCTGCCTCCGGGAAGCAGCCAGATCTTGACGATGCTTTCACGGAAGAGGATTTTGCCAAGCAGTTGCAAGCTGGCATGGCTGATCTGTTGGGCGAGCTTGAAAAATCGGTACGTCCATATCCTTCAGGAATAAGCAGTCATCCACGAGTAACAAACTCACATCTTCACAGCCCGACATGCAGGCGCAATTTGAAGACATTTTTAAGCAAATTGCAGCTTCAGAAGGAACCTCAGACCCTGTTGTGCCCAGCGGCTCGGCCAACACCGCTCCCCAGGCCTCCACCGAGGACGCCTCGTTCCAAGACACCATCCGACGGACCATGGAGCGCATGCAGACTTCGGGCGAGCAGGCCACTGCGGCGGCCGCCTCAGGTGGCGGCGACGACTTCATGTCGGAGATGCTCAAGCAACTATCTTCGGGCGATCTCGGCGCACTTGGCGGCGACGGCAGCGAAGAGGAGTTCTCCAAGATGCTCATGGGCATGATGGAGCAGCTCACTAACAAGGAAATCCTCTACGAGCCCATGAAGGAGCTCGACGACAAGTTTCCCGCGTGGCTCGCCAAGAACAGCGGAACCACGCCCAAGGAGGACCTGAAGCGGTACGAGGAGCAGCAGACTGTGGTGCGCGAGATCGTGGCCAAGTTTGAGGAGAAGACATACTCGGACTCGAATGCTGCGGATAGGGAGTTCATCGTAGACAAGATGCAAAGGGTATGCTCCTTCGTCCCCAAATATCCTATAAAGGATTTCAAAGTTAACTCGAATCACAGATGCAAGCGGCAGGATCCCCTCCCTCGGATCTGGTCGGAGACATGGCATCAGCACAGGAAGCCTTGAACCCAGGAGATGAAGCATGTAACCCTCAGTAAATACGGAGGCTGGATATTTTTCCACGTTTATATACCCTTTCACGTGGTTACTATCTATACACAGCCAATATATGGCTAGCCCGGGTATTGCCCCAACGCCAAGTCCCTTGATGTTGTAACCGCAACACCAGAATATCAATCCCATAAGTTAGAACCATAAACCAAATCATCGCTCAAGACCGCATAACGTCGTCGTCGCCGGTGAGATCCATCTGATTTGATGATTCTTGATAAAAGCTCTGTTGGTGTTGTTCTTGGGAAATAAGCTCGGCGAAGATATCGTCATAATCATCGTCTGACATTATTGTGGAGGGTGGCCGTTGTGATGAAGATGTCGGTAGATCCTCATAAGACGCAAACATGGCTTCGAGTTCTTGATCCTCCGTAGTGTCGTCAACCATCATGTCGTCCTCGTCTGGAATGTCGAACTCTTCTTGCTGAAACGCCATAGCATCTTCGATATCTGCGTCGGAGAACTCGGGCGCGTCGCGAGACAGTTGGCCCTGGTTCGCCAACCAGCTTGTTTTTAATAACTGTCATCGGCGTTAGTATCATTGGTCGTTGCTATTGATTTGCGATGATCTCACCTGTCCCTCGATGTCTCTCCTTTGCCATGACTTTTCGTCACTCTTTTGGCGGACATTCTGGAGAAAGAGCTTCCGCCTGCTCTCCTGAACTTCTTCACGCTTCCGAACGACAGGGTTCGGGCGCGTCTGGCGGGAAGAATATTTGAACTTGGGTTGTTGAATGGGCGATGACTGGATTTGTCGCTGTGGGAGCGTATTCCTATCAATTGGCGAAAGTGGCGATGACGCGCGAACGGGAGAGGATGAAAGTGGTGAGGGCACCGCAGGTCGATGATCCCAAGAGAAGATAGGTGCAGGGGCGAAGGACATCATCTTGTCCGGTGTGTGTTTGTTGTTGTCTGAGTGTTTCATAGACCGTGGATCGAGGAATAAAGCACTTTGTTGCAAGTTGTCTAGAGGGAAAGCTGCGATGTAATAAGGAGGAACTGGGAGAAGGAGCGGAGGGGGAGGGACTGGAGTTAGATGGGCGACGCCTACTTGACGCGGTCCTGCCACGCGCGCGTGGTCACGTGAAAGCGGTAAATAGTGCGGGTATTTCAGGGTATGTCCCCTGTACGGGGGTACGTACCATAAAGTGCTAGTGGGGCTCCGAGGTCCGGCCCCAGCCGAATTGGCGACTGGACGGACGGAGGCCTTCGGTGAATCGGCACACCGAAAGGAAAAACTGGCGACATTGACGACATGAAGCCAGGCTAACTTGTTCGATTCCGATACCTCGATCCGCTGGCTTTTCTGTCGACTTAGAATGAGGAATCGCGTTCTGTCGCACACTTGTTCCCGCAGTTGAGAGCTCCGGCAGCCAGATGAACGTCTTTTCCGCCTCGGTCTCTGCCTTCGCCACCCGCATTGGCGCTCGACCATGGACCTGCTCGACCTGCCGAAACCAATTGGTTCGCAGTAAACCCTTCCAGCACGTCGGCGCACGGCGTTTCGCCTCGGGGCGGGGGTCGCGCGGGGGCAATGGCCGCGGGGGACGCCCCGGCCGGGTCGTGCTCTACGCCTCGACGGGCACGGCGACAATAGCCGCAGGAGCGCTTGCGTTCACGGAGGACATCAAGAACGGATATGAGGCCGCCGAGAGAACAGGGAGGGTGGCGGCCGCCCTGGCGATCTGCATCAACGAGTACGCCGTCGATCAGCCATTCGGCGCATGGACTTTGGGCTAATGAGGTGGCAGCTACCGGACGACGTTGAATGCGCGAGCGACCATCGAGGACACGGGCGAGCAAGCCGAGTTGCTGAATTCGTGTCACAAGCGATGCGCTGAGCGGACTCTGGTAGTTCTGGAGAAGAATGGCGGCATCTTTATCAAACTCGGACAGCACCTTGTATGTGACTAGATCCCCCATTTGTCTGTGGCTGTAACTAACCCAGAACTCTAGAGCGCCATGAACTACCTCCTCCCGCCCGAATGGACCACGACCTTCATCCCGCTGCAAGACAAATGCCCTGTGTCATCGTTCGAGTCTATCGAGAATATGTTCCTCCGGGATACAGGGGAGGGTCTTTGGGACTACTTCTCCGAGTTCTCGAGCGAGCCCATTGGCGCTGCCTCGCTGGCGCAGGTGCACTTGGCGACCATCAAGGAGTCTGGTCGCAAAGTTGCCGTCAAGGTCCAACACCCGGAATTGGAGGCATGGGCTCCGTTGGATCTTGCCCTGACCAGGTATACGTTTTCGACCCTGAAGCGGTTCTTCCCGGAGTACGACCTTGAGTGGCTCTCCGCCGAAATGGACGTTTCCCTACCAAAGGAACTGGACTTTCAGGAGGAGGCTCATAATGCCGGTCGCATGAAGAAACACTTTGCCAAGATTCCCGTGTTGCCCCTCGTTATCCCCGACGTTATCTGGGCGAAGAAGCGCATCCTCGTCATGGCTTGCGAGTCTGGGCACCGCCTCGATGACCTCGAGTATCTTGACAAGAACGGTATTGACCGTGACGAGGTTTCCGCAACGCTCGCCCGTATTTTCAATGAGATGATCTTCGGCAACGATGCACCCTTGCACTGCGACCCTCACGGCGGGAACATCGCCATTCGCAAGAACTCGTCTCGTCGGAGCCTAGGTCGCGGCCCGAACTTTGATGTGATTCTGTATGATCACGGCCTATACCGGGATATTGACCTTCCCCTCCGCCGGTCCTATGCCAAAATGTGGCTCGCGGTCATTGACGGAGATATGGGCCGAATGAAGAAATACGCACACGAGGTCGCTGGCATCACCGACAAGGACTTCCCCCTTTTCGCCTCGGCCATTACTGGTCGAGACTATAGTATCATCAGCCAGGAAGGCTCCATCCTCCAAACCCGCACCACGGATGAAGAAAAGTCGATGAGCGCCTCGCTTCAAGACGGTCTCATCGTCGACCTGGTCGGGCTACTCGGCCGCGTGCCGCGCATCATCCTCCTGATCCTCAAGACAAACGACCTGACCCGCAGCCTGGACGAGAACCTGCAAACGCAGCAGGGCCCAATCCGCAACTTCATGATTCTCGCGCGGTACTGCACCCGCACCGTCTTCCACGAGCAGCTAGACGAGATTCGCAGTCGCGGATCATTGCTGTGGCCGCCCAACGCCCTGCGGGTGTTTGCGGCATGGATAGGTTATCTGCGAGTCGAGGTCAAGTTAGAGGCTTTTGAGTTGTGGCTTGGTGTGAAGCGTATGATGGGTTTAAAAGGGGTTGATTTTTCCAATCCTCTTCTAAAGAATGACACTTAGAGTTACATATCTATATAGAATCGTACATAATCGCATGCCCAATACGGTCAATCCCATCTTCAGTCGAGGGTTTTCTCCCCCAATGCACCTACCCTGTACCTTTTGGTCATTACGAAATTCGCGTCGTTGCATCATGCATGCTTGAACTTTTAGATTTCGATTTCAATTCCATTTGTTTGTGATTCTCTGCCCTTTGCTCTGCACCTGGTTCGCACACTTCTCGCGAGCTGTTGTTTAAATCTGGTTTATGTCGACGTTGGACTGATGTGCCGAGCACTCTTACTCCGAAAGCACCGATCAAATGTCCCCAGGCTTACAATTATCAGTAACGCATTACAGACAAATTATATCTACCCCCCTATGCAAATCCCGAGGATTCAGACTGGTGGAGTCAGTTATTTTTTGCTCTATTTGTTCAGTTTCTGTTCCAGAAACAACGTTGAATTAACATACCGTCAGATATACATCCAGTCCCAATGTGGGGGACCACAACCATAAGTAGTTCCTAACCGGATGTATCCAATGAATCGAAAAAACAGTATAGACCGCGAACACCGATGAACTTTTGTAATTCAATTAAAGGCCCTTGATTTTTATTGTTATCAATGCTGACTGTTTCCTAGCCTGTGTCGTGCTTCACATGTCAGTTAGACCAGCGGTCCACAGCGACCCGATTTCCCTTTTCGGACGACTACACAAAATCCCTCAACCACCACTCCTCACACCATGAATGAATCTCATTAACGACCACGATCTTCAACAAATACCATTGGTTCCGTGGTCTAGCTGGTTATGGCATCTCGTTAACACCGAGAAGGTCCCCGGTTCGAGCCCGGGCGGAATCACATTTTTGCCCTCCTGGACAAAACACCATCGCGAACCACATCACCACTTACACGCGAGCAACCCACAAGCCCACACTGTTTAGGGCAAAACAGGACTAGATGCTCCGCTTTTCCCCTTCATTTTTTGCACTCTCTTTCAACAGAAACGCCGCAGCAGATGAGGCACATACGGCCGGCCGGTTTCCATCAACCAAAAGAAGCTTGGGTTCCGTGGTCTAGCTGGTCATGGCATCTCGTTAACACCGAGAAGGTCCCCGGTTCGAGCCCGGGCGGAATCACTCCCCTCGCAGGACAAGCAACTCTAGGTTCCGTGGTCTAGTTGGTTATGGCATCTCGTTAACACCGAGAAGGTCCCCGGTTCAAGCCCGGGCGGAATCACTTCCCTCTGGGACACACAACAACAACACCTTTGGTTCCGTGGTCTAGCTGGTTATGGCATCTCGTTAACACCGAGAAGGTCCCCGGTTCGAGCCCGGGCGGAATCAATATTTTTGTCTCCTGAGGCCCATGACCTCATCTGAACGTGGATGGGTTGTTGGTGATGACCTCCTTTTTTGCCATTCGAGGAGGTGGGAGATGTGGAGACTTGTGGGGTATATTGCATGGGTTATTGAGTGCGACGGTGTGGTTGGCATATTTAGTCTTCAGGTCTCAGGCTTATGAGAAAACCGGTTCACTCGAGGTCAATCACGGCTTGCTTGGTTGAATAGGTATGATTTGTTTGTCATGATTTGCTTGCCTTGAAATAACAAACTCCACCAAATGGATATGCCCAAGTTGCCTCAAATTGAGTAACACAAATACTCTGGTTGTTACTCGACCGTGAACGCCATGCCAAATCATTTAGTCCAGAGCCCCAAAGTCCTTCTCCTATATAATACCCCCAACACCGTTGAAATGCAATCCTTACTCAAACGTTCCTTTGCCCAATAATCCACCCACAAGACCAATTCTCTTCTCCGCGCCCTGGATCTTTCTCTCCTCTCTCCTCCGCTCGCTCTGCTCAAGACGAGCCCTCCTCTCGCTATCTCGTGCGAACGCGTTCACGCCGCTCTTCTTTCCAGCATTCTTCTTGATCTTGGCATCCTCGCCAAACCCGCTCGAGGGTGTCGACACCCCGGAGCTAGTCGTGGACGCCGAGGAACCCGACATGAGCGAGTTGGTGGTCGCGCGGCGAAGCAGTGCGGGGACCTTGAAGGTGGATGATGCTGCGGTTGCGAAGGCAAGGCGAGCCGATGCATTCGAGGCAGATGAGTTATTTCGCTTGAGGCTGATGCGGTCGACCACGGCAACACGACCACGGCGAGGGTTCGGCTCGTGGTTCTCCTTGTCGCTACGAGTTGGGGACGACGGCTCGTCATCCTCGCTGTCAGACCCAGCGTCGGTGGCAGGAATGGTGGTGCCATGGGGCTCCTCCAACAGATTGGAGAGCGTCTCGCGGAGCTCGCCAATGTTGGACGGCTTCTTGCCCTCCCTGGTTTTCCTTATGTGGGCGGATGGCCTGTTGTCCCCTGCAGAGCCCAAAGGCTTGCGGGGCTGGCTGTCAGGGATGGTCTGCGGCTTTGCACCCTCGTCGTCCTGGGACTGAGACTGCGACTCCTCTATGGGCTGGTCGATACCTCCCAGGAAGTCCATCTCGTCATCACTGCCGTGGTCCTCGATGGTTCGGAGGAACGCCTGGTTGCCAGGGTTCTCAGCAATCTTCTTGACGCGCTCGTCAGAAAAGAGGGCCTTCTGCATCTTGGCGAACTGGCGACGCTTCATGCGCCGGCGAGCCTCGCCGTCGTCATCCGAGTCGGAGAGGTCGTAGTCTGCTCCGCGCTTGCGTCGAAGCATTCCGGTTGTGATGTCCTTGAAAAGCTTCTCAACCTGCTTCTCATCATCTGCACGCTCGCGGTCCCTGTAAATGTTAGCTTGGGCTGCTTCATGATTCAAACAAGATTCAACTTACGCATAAAATGCTGCCAGCTTGGCCTCGTCGACATTGTTTCCAGCAGCATCGTCAATCATCTCCTTGACTGAAGCAATAGACTCATTGTCACTGTCCTCGCCGTCGACACCACCCAGACCAGCATATTCATCTTCGGACTCCTCAGCCTGTTCCTCAATCATTTCCTTGGCCTTGCTCTTCTTCAGGTTGAAGGTCTCCTTGAGCTGGCGCTTCTTCTCCTCTTTGGCGCCCTCGTTCAGCATGTTGAAGGCTGTCTCAGGCTTCTCCACGGTGGCTGGCTCAGGAGTCTCCTCAACTAGCGGGGTTTCCATTCTCCGTCGGAGTCGACCTCGACGAACAAGAGGCGAGTCTTGGCCAGGCTCCTCATTTTGATCGACCATGACCGTCTCGACGGTGGAGATGGGGGGTTCGACGAATCTCTCCTTCAGAGGGGTGTGCGCTTGGAACCCGCCGTCTTGGGAAAGTTCAACCATGTCAGAGAACTGAGTGATCGACTCCTCGCGTAGCAAACTGTCCAGGCCTCGCATCTGGGATTGGGAGAAATTCAGCTGAATCCCTTGGGTAACACCCTGAGTCTCCTCCTTCTGGCTATCCACAATCATGTCTTCGGGTTCGTCCATGGTAGCTGAGAAGTTTGAATCAGGGAAATTGTCAAAGTCAGGCATCATGGACTGTGTCGGGCCGCCGGCAGACATTTGGCTGTCATCCATGGTTCCAGCAAAGATTTGAGTGAGGCCAAGGCCGGCTGGGCCCTGGACAGGTAATCCAGGGATGAAGGTCTTCTTTGCTGATCGCAGCACTGAGGTAGGGGCTGCAGGAGACTGGGTGCCGGGAACGGTAGGTGATTTGAACATCGTCTTCGACTTTGGCTTTGGCGTGGCCTCGATTTCGTCCTCGTCGTCGGAGATGATGGCGACTTGCTTCCGTGAGCGTCGCTTGTTCAGGACTGGCAGGTCGTCGGCGTCTTCATCCAGGTCTTGACTGGCCACAGGGGTCTCATCCTGGGCATCCTCGACAGAAGCCTGGGAGTCCGCATCCTCGGCCTCGTCCTCGAACATTGGATTGCCGCCAGCCTCTTCATCCTCCTCCTCCTCCTCAGAACCAGACAACTCAACGGCAGAGAGTTCCGCATCAGCATCATCGCCAGAGGCTTGATACTCCTCGTCATCGCTGTCATCCCAGGCCAGCGGGTCAACTTCTCCACTCTCCATCCTCTCCTTTTTCACCTCCGCTCGCTCTTGTTGCATGAGCTTATGTGCTTCGTCCCGTGCCTTGGCCACGATGTCTTCGACCTCTTGCATCTCACGCTCGCGCTCCTCAGCAGTTTGGATGACCACTCCCTGAGCCTTGAGCATTTCAATTCGGCGTTCACGCTCCAGCTTGGCCTGTTGCCTGGCCTTTTGCTGGAGGGAAGCCTGAAGCTCGCCAGCTGTCATTTCATGGGTATCGGTTCGTCGTCGTCGGGGCTCCCTACCCGGAGATCCTACCTGGGCAAGTGCTCGCAGAGCTTGCAGAGAGTGAGACTCCTGAGCCTTCCTGGCTGGCATGCTGTCGAAGACGGCGAGGACCTTATCTTTAGTTGTCGTGGTGATTTCGAGCTCATCATCCGAGTCGATTAAGGTAACATTGGCCGTTACTGGTGGCAGCTTGATGCGAACCTGACGCTTGGCCTTGGGGGACGATTTGGGCAGTTCTGGAACGTCAATGGCCCTGCCCTTGCCCTTGTCAAGACGTCGCTTCGGGGACGAGGCCAATTCTTCTACTGTTGGTAGATCCGCTTCCTCATCATTGGCCTCTGGCTGTACCAGGGCGGGTAATTTCTCAACAGGGGGAGAACTCGGTGGTGTGTCGGTATCCTCCATCTCAGCATCTGAATGAGGGCTGGTGGGTCGGCTTGAGCTCGCCGTTTTGGGCTCGGGTTCGGGCTCGCCGGCAGGTCGGAAGTTGAAGCGCTGGAATAAGCTGCTCTTGGTGATCTTCTTTCGCGTCTTGGCTTGGTGGGCAAGCTGCATGTTTCTCGCCATCCTCTGGGTTTCTCGGTTCATCTCCTCAATGGCCTTCCGGCTTGCCTTGCGGGCTGAAGGTCGGGGACCCTGGGTGAGTTTTCGACCACCCTCGTCATCTGTGATACCGGAGTCATTGTCGTCGGACGCCAATTGGTCGAGTTCGGAGGCAAGCTTCTCTTGCTGAGCACGTTTCTCTGCATTGTGGGCCTCCTCGGCGGCTTCCAGAGCCAAGCGTTCTTTTCGTTTACGCTCAACAAGAGCCTTGAATCGATCTGACTTGAGAGTTGGCAGATCATCTTCGGAACCGGAGGCACTGTGGGCGGATTTCGAGGGGGACGGACGAGCGGGAGAAGATACGAAAAGGCCTGGGCTGGGTGACCTGGATGCTCGTGTGGTGTCATCGGTTGTGGTTGCTTGGGTGATCTTGCGCACCAGCCTCCGCGGCGCTACAGGGAGCTGGTTGTCTTCGTCTTCCGCGTCTGCCATCTCGACATCGGGCGTCTTTTCGGCCTCCTGCTCCCCGAGTCCAAACTGCTTCTTGAGACGTTCACGTGCGGTTTCCGCGGTGTTGTTCTTTGCTGGTTCTGAAGGTCGGGTGATGCCCTGCATCCTGGACGCGAGCCGCCCCCTTGGTCGGATCTCTTCGTCTGACTCGTCCGACTCGGTGTCATGTGTAGGCAATCGTGGTAGGCCGATGGCTCGAGGTGCTGATTGTGTCGTTTGGGGGGTTTTGTTCTTTGTGATGTTGGTTGAGGGAGAAGCCTCCTCGTCGCTGCTCTCCACGGCTGCAAGAGTTGCTCGGATCTTGGACCGCGGCGTCAGAAGCTCGGGAGAGCCACCCGACACGGGGGACGAGGCGCGAGAAGACATGGTGAGTTGCAATGGATAAAAAAAATGATGGGGAATATGTAAAACAGCGGGTATCTCAAGAGGAAGAACAATTAATCAAAAAATGGTTGGGTTTGAGAGGTGTGTGTTGTGGATGTAGAATTGGAGAGGAGAGGGATTGTTGCGGGTGGCCTGGGCTGGAGGTTTAAGTGGTGTGTGGACCCAGCTTGACGCGACACGCGATTTTGGTGATGCGCGAGCGCGACGCCTCACCCCGCGTAAATGGCGACGGGATGGACTGAGGCGCCTCTCACAATGTGGCGCACCCTTGGCTCTCAACGCCACAACTCACAATAACCATTTCCTAAGAGAGGCGAATTAACATGTTTATTACCCGACTTTGAGTCTTTCATCTCTCTTTTTCTCTCATTTTTTCTCCTTTCCCCCCTCCTCTTCAGGGTTGCTTGAGGTAGGATGCCACACCTGATGTGGGTTTTTAGTGTCTGTCTGCGGTTGGGGGCTAAACGGACCAGGACTGGTGTCAACTGATGTAACAGAGGGAGGGTTTGTGGAAAATTCGCTTCATCGATACCAGTATCACTACAGTGTGGTGCATCAAGTCATGATATAAAGCAATAACTGAGTTGTGCACTGCTACTGTACCTACCTAGCTGGTGACGGAAGGATTGTGACAAATAACAAGGTGACTCTGGATGGTGGCCAGTTGCCAGGGGATGAATGGATGAATGGAGAGCTGGCAGGGGGTCTGGCTTTCCACACAAGTTATCGAATACCAAGATTCCACCGCTCGTATTGAGTCCAATGAGGTTACGATGCTGGCCGTCTCAACTCGCAACGGTAGCCCTATTGGTAAGCTTACAATCAACAGTAACCCCACTCCGTCAAGAACCTGGTCATCACCTACATGGTCTAATTTCAAGTTAGGCCCCGTCTCATCTGGGTCTGTTTGTTTATGCTTATTCCGGGTCAGGACTCGACCAATATTGGGCTCCATTGGCAGGCTGTGCTCTGCATCCTAGACCTGCTGACAAGCCAGTGGGAGGAGATAACGCTGTGCTAGCATGCACAGCCATGTCACGCCATGATGCCTGTGTCCAACCAGGGATAATTTGGATTGAACACAACTAACCCAACGGAACTTGTGTTCGACTTATGTCTCCGAAGCCAACAATGGTAGCTGATTGTCGAATTACCTGTGGCTGACCCAGTTCTGTTCCAAGTTTGCGGGGACTAACAGAACGAGCTGAGGACATGGCGACACCGCACTCTAGCATGCGAAGTACTACGTAGTGTCCTAACATGGCAAAGGCTTGATTTTCATTGGAAGCAGTGGATACCCCTAACCCTTACTTATTGACTACGGCTTACTGCCAAATTAACTATCAGCCTTGGCCGTCCCGCCGGAGAGCCGAGTAGGACCACTTAAAGAAGGCTGGCATCGTGGCGCTGCCACTCCCTGCCATGGACAGCCACCGATCAATCCTGTCATTCCTGTTTCAGTAGTCTTATTATAGAAATACAGAGCCTAGGATGGCTGTGTCCGGCATATCGTTATAGCCCAGACGACAGGCCCTGGACGGAGCACTAAGGTGTTCGGATACAAGGGACGAGAATCCCCCAGCCCGAGGGGGCGTTCCTGGATTCCTGCCCGGGTTTCATCTTTCATGTCTTGAACAACACTCCCGTTTACGCGGATCGAATACGATCGAAGCTGGCTTCCTGCCACATCTCGAACTCGTCATGCATTCCCTCGTGCTGCTCGGCCTCTCCCTCGCCGCCTTTATCCCGACTGTGCGATCGGAGAGTTCTTTCTCCCAGCCTCCCGGCCCCGGCCCCGCAGGAAATTACCGCGACAATCCAACTTACGAGGTCGGAGAGAAAATTGACATCCAATGGAGTTCGGACCTCGAAACCATGGACCTTCTCCTGTGGCAGGAGTATCCCGGCGCAGGAGACTCGTCGTCCTTCTTTGATAGACTTCTAGGTAAGGAGCTGATAGAACCGTGGGACTCATTCTCGCGACTGAGCTGACCGGAAACACAGTGGACACAAGATCAACAAGCCTGATATGGACGGTGAGCTTCAATGGCTTCTCGACGGACGTTGCGGACGGCGAAAGCGCCATATTCTACCTGGCCCTGTACGAGGGCGGAACCAATACGATCGATATCACTTGCCACTACTTCAATGTCACCGTACCTACCGCAGAAACGACGACGGCATCGACTGCAACGACTGTATCGACGAACGTGAGCACTGGGAAACCGACCCCAGAATCTGAAACGACAACAACAGAATCATCGACAAAAACCTCAACATCGAACTCAGAATCAACTTCCGATTCAAATTCTGACTCAGGACTGTCAACCGGAGCTGTTGCTGGCATCGCCGTCGGCGCTACCCTGGGCGGAGTTCTGGCGCTTGGTGGTTTGGGATTCCTGATCTGGAAGTACTTCATCCGAAAACGAGATCCCAGTGGTCAATACACACAGGGCCAGCAAGTTCCACCTGAGGACAACAAGCCTGAGTTGGCGGGCGCAGATTGGATCCATCCTCCACAAGGTGAGCCCCGTACACAAGGTCCTGGTGGATTATACGAGGCGCCTTGATGCGTAGCGACATTTTTTGGTAGAGACTGGAGGGGACTGAGTCCAGATGGATACCCTGAGGATATAATCGGCATGGAATACACGCGATTGAAGAGTAGCCGAAGGATGAGACGGGCAAGGCTTTTTGTTCCCTATCGCATTGCGAGCGATGTGATGATTTAAGATTTTCGTAGAATCCTTGAAATATGTTTAGATACCCTTCAAGGCAATACGCTCTGCTAAAGAAGTGATTTTTTATGCGAATGAACTCTCCACCGACGCATTGTGCGCTAACTTGACTTCACAACCTGTGTTTTCGTTTTTTTGTCCTTTCTTCCTTGATTGTTCGGTATACTCGATGCCGGTTTTCGAGCAGCCCAGCTATATCGATGCCGTCTTCATGGAAGATTTTCCCGACAATCCCCCACGAAAGTTTCTCTCATCATCGTAACCGTATGAAGATTGCCCACAGTTCCAACCAAAAAATAACGAAATCTATTGTACGAGTTTCACTTTGATGGTTGTACACCTCATGGGCGAGACTCGACCAGCTCACAACCCACTCTAAAGCTCGTGATATCACCCAGTGGGCGGTCATACGCCCAACGCGCACCCACAAGCACATTCCAAAAAGGGAGCTTCGGCGATAGTCAACGTACACACGCAAGGGGATCAGAAGAGGCAGACTGCCTAACAACACCGATACTAGGTCTCCATCCATACTCCCTGCGTGGTAGAAGTCCACGATAGTGCTGTAAAAGACCGGGCCGTACCATGTCCTGAAAAGCTGACGGATTCCGTTCTCTGTGAATCGATCATCCGGCTGATCCGCCTCGATCTCGTTGTTGTTCCTCTGCACATTCCGCTGACGAGGTCTGGGTGCATCCATGAAACCGAATTTATGGGGAAATTCCTCTATACGAACATAGAACATGAAGTTGTAATACACAATAGGAGGAAGCTTATATATCATGACATAACACATAGTGATGATGCCGAATTCGATCGGGTCGGTGATAAAGAAGGTATAAATCGCGCCGAGACGCTCGAATGCGCTTGTTATAGGATCCATGGCCGCTGTTTCAGCACTTCAGAAGGTGGTGACGTGATGAAGTAGAGTGCATTCGAAGGAAATTGAGTCTGAGGGGGTGAAGATGATGGGTTTTCGCTGTGGCTAGAATAGAATAAAAGGTCTAGGGGATGGGTCATCTTTATATACCTAAGTATCTATTTGATACCATAAAATTAAGTTAAAAAAAATCGGAAAGTGAACCTTGGTGGTGTCTTTTGGTTCCGCTATAAGAACCATGTTCTGAGCACAAAAGGGTGACAATGCCATGGGTTCTACAACCTACCTAATATCTAGCCTCGAATCCTGCAACCTTGATAGAACATCATGAGCCCCAAATGCTCTCTCCCTCGTATTTGGGAGTCTAGGATGCATCCACACCTAAGCTTGAGCTTACTCTCTGGGTTCCGTGGCGACACTGAGCCATTCCTTTGCCCAATAATTTGGATATCCTCACATAACTCCCTACTGGTCTAAGCACAGTGAAACCTGGACGTTCAACAAATTTCTTTTTTCTCTGACCCGAGGCGTTGTCGACATCTTGGCTGGTGCCGTTCCGTTCCAGAGCGAGCGGAGCTCATACTCCTTAGTTAACATTGCCCCAACCACGCTCTTGTTCAACCAACATATATTAAAGAATTGAGGAGGCCAATCATGTTGAGTGTCTCTGCAAGGCAACCTTGGTGGTGAAACGCCAAAGCCACCCATGCATTATTTGAATTTGGTCCCAAAACCTTGTAAAAGCCTTGAAAGTAAAGTTGTGGTACACACGTAGGCATGGAAATTCGTTTGACTGAACACTGACTGTTATTTAGTACTGGAGATGATTGATTCTGGACTAAAGCCTAATGAAGACTAAAAAGATTTAAGGGTACATTAGGTTGGGGTCTAATAAATTCATGCAGCGATTATCCTTCTTAACTCGTAAATGACAAGCCCAATCGCTCTCTACTAATTCCAAAAGCTCTCTTTGGTTTGAACAATCCACTACCGCCGTCCCAAAATCCCATTCCACTGCTGTACATCTTTTTCCATTTATTTAAATACCAGAATGATGATTTGGTGCCATGCAAGAAGAATCAATCGCCGGGCTGCTTGATAGTGACTGCATCTAAGTTGGTAGGTGTGTGCGCAGATCGTCAGGCGACGCTATTTGCCTGTTTCCAGTTGACATTGAGAAAAGCCCCCAAGTAGAAGGGTACAAGGCGGG
The DNA here is from genome assembly GCF_021365365.1 of Ilyonectria robusta. NCBI lineage: Eukaryota > Fungi > Ascomycota > Sordariomycetes > Hypocreales > Nectriaceae > Ilyonectria > Ilyonectria robusta. Next base: position 922,856 of record NW_025764443.1, on the reverse strand, counting down.
AAATTTTAGCACTCGTTGAAGTAAAAGGGGATATTTCGCTGAAGCTCGGTTGTTAATGGGAACGCACCGCGGAGTAAAGGGTATCGACACGGTCAAGCGAAGCTGGGATGGAGAGTGCCAGTGTCGACAAGAGCCCAACTGAGCAGAAGGTAGTGCTGATTGACAAGTTCGTATTTTGTTGAATAGGAGTACTGACTGTTGAACAGACAAGGATGCTGACCGGAAGAGGGTACTTATCACTGGTAAGACCGGCATTGTAATAGCTGGGGGCGTGGTAGATAACGAGACGTCAACGAGAGAGGTGGACGGCTTCATGGCGCTGAAATTGGTATCGAAGGAAGTGATGGGATTATGAGAGCCCGGGTTGGAATAACGGCCGCTCGTGAGAACGCCCCGTGGGAAGGGCATATTAAGACTGAACAAGCCAATTTTCGACTGGAACAGGGGGAGGGGTAAAGCCAGCCCTGGTTGCCATGGGGAGCCCTATTCGAGCAGAATAGATATATCAACCAACGAGAACGTTCCATAGAGCTCAAGTGGGTGCCAGCTGTCAATGAGAGGAGCGTGTTGCTGACCGGAGGCCTGATGGTGGGTATGCTGAGGACCTCTGGATAGAGCACAAGGGTGTGCCGACGGTGCAAACTTGATCGAGCCTTTCCACAAAGGCCCGAAAAAAAGAGTAGTTCCAGAAATTGACTAAAATATTCGGGCGTGCGTTGTTGATTCACGACAAGAAGGTGAGCTCATTACTGGGAGTGACAATAGTAGTGAGCTCACTTCCCATAAAACCTCTTGGTAGAACTGGATCGAATACAAGTTTTGAAGGAGAAGAGGCACAGCAGCGTTGAGATCATCCAAAGGAGCATATGGGTGGCTGAGCAGAGAGCCCATATATGAATGGAATATCGACAGCTGGATAGAGCATCTCCGGAGTAGACGGTGATGTTGTCCGCCGAGTAGATGAGGTGTAGACTATTGCGAAGAACGTCCCGTAGAGCGGAAGAGTTACCAAGTTCGAAACGGAAGTTCGTATGGCAGCGCTGAAATCTCCTAGAAATGATAACAATTGTTGATGAGAAAGCAGTATAGCGCTGAGGAGAGTATTGAGGCAAAGATGTGCCGATCGTCACCGAGAACAGCTTATCGACCATAAGGAGGTGCAACCGCCTGAGGAGAAGAGGTGCAGCTGTCGATGTGAACATCCCATAGAGCAGAAGGGGGTGCGGCCGCCGAGAAGAAGAGGTGCATCTGTCGATATGAACGTCTCATAGAAAGGGGTGCTATCTGCTGAGGAGAAGAGGTGCCACTGTCGATGTGAACGCCCTATAGAGCAGAAGGGGGTGCGACTGCTTGAGAGGAAGATGTATCGGTCGCCGATATGGAACATCCCATAGAGCAGAAGAGGGTGCAATGTGCGTCGGCTGTCGATATGAACTCCCATAGAGCAGAAGGGGGTGCCACTGCCGGAGTGGAGAAAAATGGCATCTTGAGAAAGTCTTGACACAGGCGACCGTCTGATGAATGTGAGCTGGAACACAAACTTGCAAGAGTGGCTGAGAGGAGTACTGACTAGTGAGGTACTGGGGGAAGTGACGTGAGGCTATGGAAGTGCCGAAGGAATTCGACTAAGAGCCGTGATGAGCCGTGATAGTCGCGAAGGAGAGGGAGTCAAGCCGAGTCGTACACGAGTCGATTCCAAAGATGCAAGTCCCTCGCCGAGAAACAAGAGACCAACTAGAGTAGAAGGGGGTGCTCTCGCTGGATGTAGTACTTGCAACCTCTGCCCTTGTGGACATGGCGGTCAAACTTACCGTAACGACACACCCAGCAAGAGACGAGATACCTTTTATGCGCCACACCGCCGCCTTGCCGTCTCCTGCTCTGTCCACGAGACTACCCCCTACGAGTGGAAGAACATTATGACCTTACTCGACATTCAGGAGAATGATTGAAGCTTTCCTCCTCGGTAGAGATGCCCGACTGTACTAATAAACCGACGCTGAACTCGACGTCCGGCTTTACCATCTTGTCATTAAGTCTGACATTCACAATCTAGGCAAGATATTCAAGTCGTCCCTGGTCTTCACGGCAGTGACCGTAATTACATTTTCCTTGTTGCGCCAAGAAGGCTGTTCGGCTAAATGGTCTGGATCAATGGGTAACGGAAACGATTCTTTCTTCAGGATACGAAGACGCTGCACTGACGTCGGTATTCCTCTGCAGTTCGCTTGACAGTTGTAGATACGACTCAGAAAAACAAACAACGAGACGGGAAATACTTGTGTCAAACCGTATTCACTGGGAGGGTCGGGGTCATATGTGGTGAGGAGGTGGGACATAATCAATTCAGATCCTATGACTATGTAGATAATTGTCTCCCTTCCTTCTTTTTTAATTTTATTTTCCCATGTTTTTTTCCTTTTTAATTGTTTTTCTCAGCTGGTAAATGATGTCGTAAAGTCCTCCTCCTCCTTTGTTTAACGCAATCGCATTTTACGGCATATTGCCAACTAAACAGAGCGTCTTGTGCTTAGAATAGCTTGTGCTCCAGAGTCATATCAGACTCGGGCTGCAGACCAACACAGGCGCGGAAGATGTTGGTCAGAGCGGCACGTTGCTTGGCGAGAGCGTTAACGACAGGAGTGCCGGGAGGGGTCAAGGGAGCCTTGAGCATGTAGCTCAGGACACTCAGGACACTGTGGAAGTTCTTGTACTCGGTGGTGGCAGCACCATCGGTAGAAGCGGACTTCCACTGGATACGAGACATCATCTCGGCGATGACAACCAGATCAATGATCAAAGGCGAGGCCAGGAGAGAGTCCTCGCAGATGTTGAACATGCTGGTGGCTGGTTAGCTAAGAATTCTGCGCAGAATAATCAGATCAACTTACGAGATGGTCTGGTGGCCACCGAGGAAAATCTCGGCGTAGTACTCATCGAGAGCACGCTTGTTGTCAGCGACAGAAGGCATGTACTTGATGACGACGCAGTGATCAGGGTGCTCGCCCTTCTTGTAGAGGACGTGGTTGGCCTCGACCATGTCGTCAACGACGTTAGACTTGGAGATCTCCTTGGAGCGGAACTGCTTCTGGGAGCTCAGGTTCTTGCCGTCGTTGTTGCCAAGATGGTTGTAGCTGGCAATGGAAGTCAACTTGATACCGGCGTTGATGAGGAAGTCAACGAGAGCAGACTTCATCTTGGTCTGGCCGGACTTGAAGTCGTCACCGCCGATGAAGGCGTTGTGGCGCTCGGCCAGCTCAATGGCACCAGGAACAAAGGTGTTCTGGGGAGAGCCGTTGATGAAGGGGGTCTTCTCGAGGATACAGGCGACGGCGAAGACGGTAGAGGGAGCTACCTCCTCGTGGCCCTGCTCAATGGACTTGAGAAGGTTGTCGGCGGTGTCGTTGACGCCCTCAATCAGGTCGGCGTATCGCTCAGTGTTGGCAGTCCACATGACGATGATCTTGTCGAGGTTGTTCTTGGCCTTGAAGTCGCGGATGTCCTGGCGAAGCTTCTCAACGTGAGCCATCGAGGCCTTGGAGCCCTCGAGGACGTTGTCGGCGCGATCCTCCTGGTTGGCAGCAATGAAGTCGGGGTAGTAGACCGAGGGCAGGGGAACCATCTCGGCCATCTCCTTCTTGACCTGGGCCTTGAGAGCCGGCTCGAGGACCTGAGCGCGGTCCATGGCCTGGGACAGGTTCATCTTGCTAATGTCCCAGCCGCCAATGACGAGGTCATTGGGGTGGACCATGGGCAAGATGTTGTGGAAGGGGATGTTGACCTCCCGGTTAGTCTTGGCATCAGTACCGAGCTTGAGGGTCGAGCCCATAACAACGGAGCCGTAGTAGTTGGCCTCCTGGGGACCTTCCTTTGTCTCCCAGGCGAGCTGACGGCGGTTGGCGAGAATACCGGCGGTGACAGTGGTACCGTTGTTACCACCCCAGCCGACCAACATCATACCGACCTTGGGGACCTTGCGGTCGACCTTGAAGTCGTAGAGGGTCTCCTGGGGAGTAGCAACATACTTACCATCGGAAGTAGTCTCAACCTTGGTGGTGCGGTAGGTGTACTTGGATTGGATTTCCGCATCGGTGTAGGTGACGTTGGGGGAGTTGACGGTGAAAAGGTCCTGGGGAGCCGAGGAGCCTTGGCCGTTGGTGTAAGCCGCCCCGTTCGAGGAGCCCAAGCCGACTTCCGCGTGAGGAGCCATTTTGACGATTATGGCTTTTCGTGGGAAGTTGGTGGAGTGCAGTATGGGTTCAGAGCAATTGAGATCTTTACTGTTCAAAGATCGAGTCCGCTATACCTCCAGAGGGAGAGCAGCGGGCTCCTGCGAACGGGTGGTGGATCCTGAGAGGAGGTTAGCATTGCGTGTTGCGGTGGTTTGGTGGTCTCTGGGCGTCCAGCAGCCAGAGCATCGGGGAGAGGGCACATACGAGTTGAGGAGATTGGAAAACGTCTTGACGACTGGAGTGATCGAGATCAAGCCTCGATCTTTGTGATAAGGTGACTTTGGCGGGGTGGTTGTTGTTTGGCGGGGTAGCCGAGCAGAACTCAGTAGCTGGTGGACTACAAGAGACTGATGAAAGGGTTGAGGGTGAAGCTGGAAGCTGAAGGTTGGAATGATTTGGATTTTCTGTGGTTGAGAGCGAAAAGTCAGAAACGGAAAAAGCGACGGAGACGAAGGGGTTCAAATATGGTGCAAAAGGCGAACACGAGTTGGCTGCCACGTCGAGCGTGGGCGGTGAAGACGCGGCACTAGTGGGGTCGCGATAATCTAGCGGTCGTGGGCACAGAAGAGTTAGGCCTGTTGAGGCGCTGATGCACGCTGGAGACTGCAACTTGTGGGCCGTCCCACAGCCACGACCCAGCACCGGAGCGCTGTGGGCTGATTCGGATGCTGCGGAGGGGGCGGGGGAGGGGGGGCTACAGATCCGTTTTCGGGTGTTTTTTACAGTGGACGACGATGAGAGGAATTGAGAGTGATTTTGCTGGTGGTTTGGCCCGTGGTTGGAGGCCGTATCGAAGACAGACGCTCGCTTTCATCCGGCTTTCTCAACTAACTTCTCAACTCGAACAGAGCATGTGCTTCGGGCACTCACGGGATGACGCCAGCCCAGTCAGCGGCTTATCTGTCCGCTTCGGTCTGCGTCTGCCTGTCTGGTGCGTGCCTGGCTGCTCTCGGCTCTCGGTATCAATGGATCATCGGGCTCCATCCAGTAGTTGTGCGTGTGTTGCCGAACCCGTGGCCTGAGCCCCCTATGCCCCTGGCATCATTCCAGAGCAGCATCCCGCGAGTCTCTCCCTCGCTAGCTCGTGCCATTGGGCGGCGAAGATGCGATTTGGCCTTAATCTATGTGCCACCAATAAAGTCGTGCAGGAGGCTTCCTCACTACCAAGGCGCCAAGTCTGTGATTGGCGCTGTCCCTGGGACTTCGGCAGAGTGCGGGACCCGGGAGGACCCAAGACCACTGAGACCTGGAGGGGTAACATGTCTTGTGCGTCCCTCGTCCCGGTGTCTCTCCTGAGCGTGCGCACTTGGTTCCGCGTATGTAGAGAGCTGTCCTGCATAGGATGCAGAGTACGTAATGTATACAGTTGCGCCCAATCTCGGCGCGAGCCTACACGGTAACCCGAGATCGATGCGTAGTCTTACCTTGTTGAGAGCACGCCGAATCCGAATCCTTCCCCTCCGGCCTTCCGTGCTCCGGCCCTCCGTACTCGTTCTGCGGCCATACGTTAGACAGCACTGATAGGGTTAACACGGGACTCTGCTCTGCTAAGAATGCGTGAATATGCACGCTTTGATGCTCATGCTCATCTTTTTGTTGGCTGCGTCCTGCATCCTGCATATCTGTAGTGCTTGGAATCCTGGTCTTCCTTGGCTGGGTTCTCGGCCATGATTGCAGCGACGATACGCAGGCACAGAGACGGTGTAGTTGGTGGAACACGGTGAGCGCTCACACATGGCGCAGTAGCAGTGCAGTGCAACTGCAGTTGTTATCTAATCAGGTCACGACATATTGCCAACCTCGAAACAATTGGATGCAGCTTCGTTGCCTGGTCCGATCAGGTCCGTCGCTTGAGGATGCAGAGGAGGTGTGCTGGCCTGCCGCATCCTTCGGCGATCTCAACTCTGCGAGCGCTAGCACGGAATTACCTCAACGGCTCCAGCGGCTGTTATGACATTTTGCCATTTGTCGAGCCAAGCAGCAACTCCAGCCAATTCGACAAGGATTCCCGTTGGTGCCCTTGATCATGCCTCAGGTCGCACCGTCGCTCTCTTCTTGCAGATCCAGCCTCTCCGCCTTTTCAATGGGACTCTGCTCACCATGCCCGCCCCGAGGACTCCACCGCTGCCGACACCGGTCGGCAAATCGGCCATTGCCTCCGGCTCACCGTCCACCAACATCGGAGCAAATGGCCCATGCATGAGCCTGACGGACAGGCGGAGGTGACGTGGAGGCCGCCCGCGGGTTGGGGATACGCGTGTTCATCGGGAAACTTCCTCTGACTGTTCACTGTTTCCTATCTAAACTACAACATCAAACAGATGCAGAAACGTTCCCCCCTGCCCGGAGCTTGTCACCCGAAACAGAGTTGTCGATCAAGGACCCTATCGTGACCATCTCTCAAACATCGAGGGGCTGATAACTTGAGATCATGTTTCATTGGTCTTCATCCGCCTTGCGTCGGTAGTTGAACTCGGGCGGGCGTCCTCTTATCGTCACGACACTATCTCCCAAACGAGGCGCTGGACTTTGGCCATAAGCAACTCCTGGTCTAGAAGTCAAATCGAACACTCTCACTATTACTAGCCACCTCCAACTATCGTTTCCATGCGGCCCGCAACGCTGACTGTAAGCTGCAATTATCTCCGTGCACTTGAGACTGAGCAGGTGTCAGATAGCCGATTGGCGATCACGCCCACAATACCGGCCAAGTGAAACCACAGACATCGGGTGTCCTCCCCCTGGATGAATGCGATTTGGGCTAGGGTCCGAATGACGTGCGCCATCTTCATGGCGTCTTGGTGTTGGGGCGCGCTGAGCATCGAGACACCGCTAGTACTCCACGCTAAATTCACCTTCATCAAATGATTTCCCCGCCGCGGCACTGGCGTCTCGGATGATCAATTCCTTGAAGATAAGACTCAGATGTCGGAATTCGAAGCGAGCGTTGGGGTTGGAGAACCCCGGGAATTAAGAACAATGCTATTATTTCCCCTTGTGCGTGCTTCAGTGTTTCTCACGGCCCTTTTCGCGTACCCCCTAGCTATATTTGCCCTTATTGCTGCCAACCGTAGAAAGAAGATTTTGGTACTGTGTACAGGCTGACCAGCGCGTGATTTGTTCCCCAGAGAACCGGAGAGGGCTTCATCCGGGAAGCTTCGATGTCTCCTAGCTTCTTGGTCGAGCGCACGCCGTTGTTCAGCCTCAGGAAACCACAGCTCCTAGTGGAAGCTTGCAACCTTCCATTCCTAACCGCAGTTGAATTAACTCGGATGGGCATGAATCGTGTAACTGAGGGAAAGGGGAGCTTTTGAAATTGGAGATGGTCGTGTAGTACACGTGAAGAGTCCCGTCTCCTCCGCGTGGCGTTCCTTAGTCACAGGTTATCGATTTAGAAGCGGTCAGATGAGTCGCGTTTTTGAATTGCCCATCTCCATTTAGTCTCCATTTACGCGCGGAGGTTTAATGGAATCCCAGAACAGCGCTCCCGTTGGTACCTGGGACAGTGGAGTCCCATGGCCGAGGTGGCTCCTCAGACAAGATGCAGCCCTCAAGTGCCGACCTATTGGTCGGCAGCCGTGGAGTCGAGCTTTCAGATCGCTGGACGGATGGTTTCGATATCTGCTACATCTTGGCCGTCACGAAACGCCGCACGATGGTTGGGTAGTACGGGAAATCAACCTGCCGGTACTCAAATCTAACGTTCCATCACACGCATTGTTGTAGCATCACGAGCGACTAGGCTCTCACTGCTGGGTGGGAGAGATGAAGATCAGCCACACTCGTCCAGGGCAGCCACTGAAAAGGGCAGTTGGACAAGTTGAAGGTGGAAGGGTCGCTGGGCCAGCAGTAGAGCCCCAATTAAGCAATCACCTTTATCCTTCCGCCGCCTGCACCCACCAATCAACACGGCCACCCGCGCCGCTATCGAGAGATTGGAAACTTCCCCTCAGCCCTGTTCAACCAGCGAGGCTTGTCCGAATTTGGGAGTCCGTTATGGAACCCACAAGGAAGCCCACAGATGGCGGGCAGGCAAAAATGGCGTCCGACATCGTGTTGGCCAGGCCAGCTTGGCTTTGGTTTAGACTCGCCCTTTTCCCTGACCAATCCGGGCGGACGAGGACCACCGTCCGTATTAGTGATTTGCCATTAATTGGTGCCGCAATCCAACCCTGAGCGTTGACAGGTTGTTCCCCACGGCCTTCGGACCACACCATGAGGGCAATAAGGGACGTTTGATGAGACAGCTCCCTTTTCGGCCGGGTGACCTCCCAGCGCGGTTTAGCGGACCACAGGGGCCGCTGGGGAGCGTTGCTTGCGCTAGGGTCCTAGGCCACTTGCACAGAGCTCCTGCAAGGTACGAGACTCCGTGCACGAGGCCGTGAGAACGTTGCGATCCGACTCTGAGCGGCTGTTGGACAGTGCTCTGGGGCGTCGTATGACTGAAGCGGTCCTAGCCGGAGGAAGCCTCAGTCGTGAACTCTGCGGCGCTGTCACTGGCTCTGGTCACGATGCCGCTTTGATGAACTAGAGATGATGGCAATGACGTCCCGACCACTGGTAGCACTTGATGGAGGCGTAGGGCGGTCAAGTGTGTGTGGAGAGTGTGGCTCTCTCTGATCGGGTCGGCCGATGGCTCCTTGGACTGTTGATGCGGTTGTTGTGCAGTCGAGGTGGCATCCATCCCATCCGTCCAAACCCAAGGTGGTGACCGATCACTGGGGTCTTGGACGGAGGAGCCCGTACTCCGTACTCCGTCCTCCATGGCTGGTAAACTCTCGCTTGGATGCAACAATGCATCCCAGTTGCATTTGCAGGCTCCATCTGCAAGCTCCGTTTACAGGGCCATTCGGGGCACCAGGGCAGGCAGGGTATTCGTCCGAGGATAGGAGGCATGAAATCCTGAGCAAGCGAGGCCAACCGAAGCCGAGAACAGGAGCCAACGATGGCTTCCTTGTGCTCCGAATGGATGGACGCAATGGGGTTCGTACTGTTAATAAGTTGCCAAGTGAGATGAAATGAGGGGCTACTTGTCGTTGTGGGGGGGAAGGTGAAGATGTGGTTCTGGTTCCCCAGTGTAAGTTAAGCCGTGTCTCAGTGCTCGCTGTCTAGCACGGTATTAATGGATTTTGCCATTGGAAGCGGCTAAGAATAGTTTTTACACACGCAACGGTGCAAAGAGCTGCACGTCGTTTGCCTATGCGGTCGTATACCCGTTCCAAGATCTTCAACCCACAACCACGGCAAACCTGAAGCAAAGCGGACTAAGAGCCCACGATGGGCTCTTCCACACCGCGCCCACCGCAGACCCGTCTGCTCGCCCGCCGTCTCGTTGCAGTCGCCGGCCAGGGGTACAGGGGTGTGCAGCTTCGCGCAGAGACCAACCCAACTTAACAAGAGCGCCAGCGCGCCAGGATACGGCCAGGATGAGGTCCAGGATGGGCCTAGGGTCCCCCTTAGCAACAAGCCCACAGTCTCCAGGGCCCCGTCCTCCACACTTCCACACTTCGAGACACCACGCCCGGCGCTTCCTCTGACCGCGAGCCGTCTCTCGGAACTTCCCTCTGTCCTTTCGTGTCTGGGACGTGTTTGCGCTGAGTCGTTCTGTTGCAGACGTCGTCTCGTCTGGTGTGGCCTGCCCGTTTCCTCGCCTTGATTCAATCCCGGCCTCGGATCACGACGTGCGTGCAGCCGAACAAACTCGCCCCAAACTCTCGCGATATCCCCCATATTCGAGCGACCCTGCAGCCTGGCTGAGGTGATCGCCGTTCCAAACATCTCCTCCGCCGTTTGCTTTCTTTGCCCAACCGCAAGCTTTGCTTTTCTGGCATCACCACTGCCGGTTTTCGCCAGCGACCCCAGGGATACCGGTAACAGGACACTGGCTGGCCTGGGGGGACGAAACACATCCGTCGTCACCGCCCTGGCCGCTGATACGACTTCACCGCGAAAACCTGCGCCCATTTTCCACCACTTTTTTGCGCACACATCGACCCATATTGGGCTTCCGACCAGCGAACTTCAACGTCGCTGTCCCAGTCGGCGTTGAACAATCGAACCCCAATGAATCGTAGGACTTTGGTCGCCCATCACCGACTCTAACCCCTCGGATCTGCGGCCACCGCCTCAACCTTCACCATGGCGATGCTGCGGGAGTCTATGATGCTTCCCACCATCAAGTGTTCATCATGTGGCCGACAAGTCGAAATCTCTCTCATGGGAGAGCACATCTGCACCGGACCGACAGCTGAGCGTAAGGCGACCACCAGGAACTTCCATCCCACCAGACTAACCAGGTCAACAGTGTCACCGCCTCCAGAAGAAGATGAATATGAACCCTACACCCCATACAATGCGTCCAAGGCGCAAGACAAATTTGGGCGCATTCCGCCCGCCGTCGATATTAACGTAGCAAGTGAGTGGACGGAGTGTCGGACAGAGCGACTAGATTCACTAACATGGACTTAGATGATCCGTGGATGCGACAATCCCAGTTGACCCCAAACAGCCTCGTTGGCGAATCTCGAAGTCTGTCGCCCCCTCGAGGAGACGACTTTTTTATCTCATCTCCTGCGCTCGAGGATGACCTGATTCCTTCGTCCCGCCCGATGGAGAGTCCCAGTTTCTTCCCGAGCTTTAGTGATAGGAAGTCTGGGGCCTCTGCGTTGTCTGGGTCCGAAGTGGAAATGCATCTCTCTGTGAGCCCAGGCTCTCAAGTCAACTCTACTCTGATGGCGCGAATGGAGACAATCGCGCCGGGGCCATTTGACACGAGCAGGAGTCCTTCCTCGCCTTCGTTCCCTCCTCCGCGCAGCGCCTCTTTTGACAAGCAATTTGACAAGCCGATCGATTTTCTGTCAGCGCCGAAAGACCCCATGGCTCCGAAACGATCAGCAACGGCGCCCCTTCATTATCACACCGCCAGCGCAGCCAGTGCAACCAGCACCAGCAGCGCTGGTACTACTGCTCCTAGCATACCAAAAAGAGGTGACTATGAGGGATTTGGCCCGCCATCGCCAGGCTTTGACCCCGAGCTCGAGCCGAAGCCTCTCGGGTTCATGACCCGTTCGGACACCTTTCCCAAGGCATCGCATCCTCAAGACATCCAACCATATCGAGCACCTTCAGCACCCGGTTCTCGACCCGATAGCCACAAGCCCGAGTTCGCTCCGGGTCATAGAAGCAGACCATCCATGGGCCCGGATACCTCAAGACGTCCTCCGCCCCGGAAGAGCCTCCTACGCCCGCAGAAGAATACGGGATCTGTAGATCTAGCTGCCGAATTCGGCACCAGCAACCCCTATCACACACCCTCCGACTCAACATCCTCAGGATATTCAACCTTCAGCCACCCCAGTCAAACGAGTTCCCAGACCAGCCCGGCGAGATCCCACACCCGACGCCAGCCTTCCGATCCGTCAACTATGAACGGCGGAATGAGCGATATGCAGAGCTCGGTGGATAGCTTGCGGCCACAGGACCTGCGAATCGACCCTGCTCTACAACCACCTCGGGCCAGGTCACCACTGGCCGAGTCACCCTACGAGACTTCTCCGGGAGACAGGCTCGACCCAGCCATCCAAAGCGGCCGCCGATTCGATGCCCCGGTCACGCCCGGTCCTTACAGCACCTCCCCCCGAGACCTACAGCCTGTCGACCCGGCTATCCAGCCCTATCGTCCCTACGTCGCACCCGCGCCGCTATCACAACCTCCTCGAAAAATGTCACGCGACCCAACCGCGAGCAGAGGCTCCTGCAAGGCCTGTAAGCTTGAAATCACGGGAAAGAGCATTTCATCCGCGGACGGGAGGTTGACGGGCAAGTACCACAAGGCGTGCTTTGTGTGTACAACCTGCTCTGAGCCATTTACCTCTGCTGAATTTTATGTTCACGAGGACAAGCCTTATTGCGAACAGCACTACCATAAGCTAAATGGTAGCTTGTGCGGTAGCTGCCAGAAGGGCATAGAGGGACAGTATCTGCAGGACGAGTTCCAAATCAAGTACCATGTGGGCTGCTTCCGTTGCCTTGACTGTGGGCGATCGCTCTCCGAGGGCTACTTCGAGGTGGACGGCAAGTCATACTGCGAACGAGACGCCTGGCGACGGGTCCAGCAGCCGTGGCTTGCCGGCAACGACCAGGGGCCCGAACCAGATCGGACCATGAAGGGACCGCAAACTCCCCGAGGGCCTCTTGGACCTCCTGGCCCTCCCGGCCCTCCCGGCCCTCCTGGTCCTCCTGGGTTCCTGGGACCTCCCGGTCCTCGAGGCAAGCCCGGCCTCCCTGGCCGACCCTCGCCCGGACAGCGACCTCCTCCCGGCATGGGACTTCCACGTCCTCCGTACGGGCTTCCAACTGGAAACCGGCTCGGCCCTGGCCCCGTTGCTGGCGGCCCTGGCTCACGACCGCGGATGAACAAGCGCAACACCCGCCTCGGCATGATGTGATGATAACCGACCTAATTCCTCCACTTTTTGACGTTACGACTCCTAATGGACCTACCCCGATTTGTAATCCGACCTTGACGCACCATTACGGTTCTACACGGTCGATTTTACTCTCCTTTGACGCAGGAGTTGGGATGTTTTTTTTTCTGCTTCATTATACCCCCTGGTTTGGATTTTGGCTCCCCGATATACCTGGACCCGTGGAAAATCGGGCACTTTGTTTTGCAAGATTTTTGTTTTCTACATAAAAGGGGCCAATGCATCAGCGTTGGTCGGCCATTTATGTATCATGTTGGTGCGGTTTTTTGCGTCGCGGGGAGTTTTATGGCATCGTGCACGCATATTGGGGCGAAGGTGGTATTGCATGTCTTGTGCCGGGAAGCGTCAGCTTTGGGGACGGCGTGAGATGGGAACTCTTGCATTGGATTGTGCATGGCATTGGAGACCCCTGGAAGGCTTTGTCTTAATAAAATTCGCATTCAATTGTAAAACTTTTGTGTCTACGATGATGGTGATTGTGTTGTAACTTAAGGTTGCTCTGATTCCGAGCCCATCCCAATCCCGCCCGTTGATTAAACCCTCATCCACTGTTAGATAATGATGGACAGCATTATCAATATTGGACAGCATTGTCGGCATGCATCTCTCAGCAGCGAATCAATGGTACGGAAGCTTATACTATGCCGTCGACTAAAATCAATACCTGTCGAATCTGCCGCGTTAGGGGCGTACTCTAAGCTACGTCTTGGTTGAATCACGGGCGCCACATGGCAACTGTTATTTCCCATGGCTGTGTTTTAGCGTCCTCCTTGATCTAACGTCTGCCAGAAAACCCCAAACATCAAATTCGCTGGCTAAGGGACTACATCCTCATACTTCATATGCTTGATGTTGAGGTGCGGAGAATTACCATGACATTTGGCTTTTTCCCCAACACTAGTGTAGGTTTCGACACTGCCACAACTATTTATACATGCGTCAGCGAAATCGACGCTCCGTGCACTCAGATATCCGGTTGGATTCAAGAATAGGAAACTGCAGTTTCAAGCGAATCGGATACTTATTCCTGTCGCAAGGCAACAATCCTACCAGGAGTCACCACGCTCAAGGGCGTTGGTGTATGAGCGGAGCGGGTCATATTTCGCCGGAGAAGACGGGGGGGTACGAGCAGGGACAATCAGGCCGAAGAAGATCTTCAACGGCAATCATTTAAGAAATCTTGGCATCGCTCACTCTAAATATTGGTTCTCCACCAGGGGAAAGACAGTTAGCAGCCTCGTCGCACTTTCCAAGCCACTCATATGGGTATTCCCGAATGTTCTTGATTCTCGCCGAAACCAACCAGTCGGAGAAAACAAGAGCGTCACTAAGGATAAAGACCAGCAGCGTTAATGTTGACGCATGCCCGCTAGGTACTCAGCAACATCCTTGCGACCGTTCTGGCGTTGCGACGCTGATGACGACAGCAGATGGCCGGGGGCGGCTCCACTGGTAACTAATAAACAAGCCAGGAAAGGGATTGGGAGCGAGAGCGAGCAACAATAAGACACGTCGCATGAGCGAGGGCGATGGAGCAAACGAAGCGGAGCGTTTTGGACGACAAAGGACCGGGAAGAGGTGTGACGTGTTACAGAAGCTCGCTCCCCAACTGGAGATCTCTTGGAGCACGAGGCATTCCAGGGAGACTGCTCCTCGATTGTACGTGGTAATAGTTCGCTGCAGCTTGAAATTTGGAGAATTCTCGTCAGGGGCTTGCCACAGCTGCAGAGTTCCACGTACCACACCACAGAGAATACCTACCATCCACTAGAGCCACGACACCCACCCGCGACGGGACGATGGCGGCTGTCCACGAACACGCGAACATGGGTCCCACCAAACTCCCCAAAGCGACCCATGAAGGCCGTCTGATATACCGTCCAGTGCTGCCGGTGCTTGTGTTGTACCGGGTGGCAGGTTCCACGGATTGGGAACTCCGTACATCGTGACGGATGATGGCTGGTAAGATTGCGGAATCCAGCCGCATACCCCTTACACATAGTCTCACTCAGCCAATATCCCAATGCAAAGCTACAGACTAAATGGTACTTCGGTTATCACTGCCATCCACTGCCAGAGCAAACCATTGCATTGCTAGGTTGAGGTGGCTCGTCACTAACGCACCTAGCGGCCTAGTCCCTTGAGCTGACCTCCACTAAACGCAGGGGCAAGTCCCCTAAAGGCGCTTGGACGAGGTCTGGTTTAGGGGACGCTCCAGCGATACCACCAGTATTGGACCCCGTACTTCGTACCTACTTTGTAGAGGAAAAGGGAAAGTCTGCGTGTTACATGGATTGTGAAGACTCGTGCAGTCCCGCCTATCCCACTCTTTTTGACGCCACATTCATCACACCTGGGTTCCCCTAATCAGGAAGCAGCGACATCCCGTTCCTGCTCTCCTGGTCGAGCCTTGATTGTGTGTCCTGTTCCTTCAAACCTCCTGGTTGGTGACCAGGTCTCTCCCATCCGCCTCCCTCCCTCCCTCCCTTCACTTGCATTTCGAGCCACCATTTTTCTTATCGCGCCGCCTTTTCACATTCCCTCCCGCCGGCTTTCTTTGACAGAGGCCACGACGCTCCCTTGGCAAAGCGCTCGGCCCCGAACCAGGAGGACGCCAGACTGCAAGGCTGTGTCTCGCCTCGGGCCTCGCCCATTCCACCCTTGACTCTCCCTGTGGCGACAAGCTTTCGACCTTGCGCCGCCTGCTGCTGGCACTCAAGCTCCTCGCCGGAGACCACGTCGCATACTTATGATTCAAATTGGCCCTGCAGTTTGATCCCTACTCCGTTGCGACGCTCGTCGCGATCGATCTCGACACCACCGCCCTCGCTACCCGCCCCCGACGACTCCGCTTGGGCTAGGTGAACGTCGCCCATCATGAAGAGGTGGCCTAGTCATGGGCGGCACTTGTTTTCCGGCAAGCTGCGGCCCAAGTCGACGTTTCTCATTGTCATCGCCATGCTATCGGCCTACTATATCCTCTTCAGTGGCTCGGGTTCCAATGCTCCAGCCGTACCGCCTTATTTTCCAGGAGGCTCCAAGGGCCATCCTTTAGAGGGCCAGACCGATGGGCAAACACCTCAAAATCGGAAGGAATTGTGGGAGCTCACCGCCGAGCACCTTGAGGACTGGGACGATCCGACTGACGAAGAGGATCCCAATGACATTGAGCTGGGCTACGAGCTAGATGGCAAGGAACGTGGATTTGGCGCCCTTGCCAGGCTCCAGCACGAGAAGGATATGAGGAAGGAGTGGAGGCACGCCTATGCCGTCACTGAAAAGTGAGTATTTTATCGCTACTTTGCGATATAGCCAGTCCCGTATCCCTTGCTTACACTGTCATCGTAGCCTTCCGACGTCCAACCTCATCTACGGCAACACTCTCGCCACACTCGAGCACCAGGACGCTCGCACCGAAGAGTTTAGCTCCGACCTGCGATATGACCCAGAAGCCGACGTCGAATTCAGTGTCGAGAAGCCCGTTCGTTACGATCCTTACCCCAACTACAACACTCGAGAGTGGAAGAAGAAGGGCTACGCACCCTACGTTCCATGCAAGGGCGCTACCAATGATTACATTGAAGATCTCCTTGTTTTCAAAGGCCAACCTCACGAGTGGCCGACGCCAAGGATGGGTGGCTATGATGTTATGAATATGGATGGAAATCTGTGCTGGGAGCGGGAGACACGACTGGGTCCTTACGGTTTGACTCCTCAGAACAAGATTGGCGAAAGTGGCAAGCCGGAGCCCTTGGAGTGGGCCAAGGTCAACTGGGGCGATCTCCAGCGAGCATGTGTGCACAAAAACGCCCAGCGATACGACATGAACAAGGATCGAAAGAACGAATACCTAAACATCTACCCAGAGACATCGTCAGCTTCCGCGGGATCTAAAACGCCAGAGTCTTGGTTATCCCAGCGAGGTAAGACGGAGGAGCCCAACGCAGCGACATCGCCCATCACTGAAGAGGCTGTTGAAGACGACAAGGAATTTCACACCAAGGAGAACCGAAACACCCCCAATACCTTCATTTCAGAATCTCGCACAGCCATCCTCTTGCGATCTTACACTGGCAAGGTGTACACCGATAACGATAAGCAAACCATCCGGGCTCTCATCAGTGAGCTGTCTCTGAGGTCTGGCGGCGAATACGAGGTTTTCCTTCTAGTTCAAGTCAAGGACAACAGTCTCCGCATCTTTGAGGACGCCGACACTTATCAAAGCGTCCTGAAGCGGTACGTGCCTGCCGAATTCCAAGGCATTACTATTCTGTGGAATGATCAACTTGTCTGGGATATCTACACGGAGCTGAAGGATGAGGAAGAGCGCAGCGTGCACACTGCGCAGTGGCTCTCCGTCCAGAAGTTCAGCCAAGATCACCCCCAGTTTGACTATGTTTGGAACTGGGAGATGGACTTCCGTTTCACGGGGCACCATTACGAACTTCTGGAGAAGCTGGCGGACTTCTCGACAAAGCAACCACGAAAGGGCTTGTGGGAGAGAAACGAGCGATGGTACATTCCAGAACATCACGGTCGATATGATGTTGAGTTTCGCCAGGATATCGAGCAGCGCTACGGCAACAACACCATTTGGGGACCGATTAACCTACCCTTCATCAACCCCATTGGACCCAAACCTCCAGTCTCGAATCCTGATGATGACAACTACAAATGGGGCGTTGGTGAGGAGGCGGATGTCATTACTGTGGGACCCATCTTCAACCCCGTCGGAAGTAACTGGGTCATTGCGGACCACATTTGGGGCTACAGCGACTTGACTCACAGGTCGAAAGACCTCCCTCGCCGAACCACTATTGTCACGCAATCGCGTATTTCCAAGAAGTTGCTAAACATCATGCACGTGGAAAACCTACGGGGTAACCACGTTGCCTCCGAGATGACTCCTCAGACCGTTGCCCTCCTCCATGGCTTGAAGGCTGTATTTGCCCCTCATCCCATCTTCATGGATAGAGACTGGAACGGCAAGTTTCTTGCCAAGTGGTTCAACCCCGGAGAGAATGGTGAAAGTGGTGGCCGTGGTAGCCCCATGGGCTGGGGCCGTGAACGCAGATACCAAGGCACGACCTGGTACTACCGCGCAGTACCTCCTAACCGCCTGTTCAACAACTGGATGGGCTGGGCGGATACGGGCATCGGCGGTAAGAGATGGGAGGAGAAGCATGGCCGGCCGTGTTTGCCGCCGGTGATGCTGCACCATGTCAAGAATACCGAAGCAACAAAGAGCAGCTACAAGACCACCTTTGAGCTTGCCTATGGTTAACACAACCAGCTATTACAAGCTCTTGGGTCAACCATTCGCTCCAGCCAGCCTCAGTAATCCTGGTCCGGTCCTACTCACCAAGCCATCAACATTGGTCCGTTTCCAGAGACGGTTTTTGCACACCCTCCTGTTTAAACTCGATGTGACATGTCGTGGATTCGCGGCAGCCTGCTGCGATGGTTTGAATATTCTTGTTCTCGGGGCAAGAGTGTGTTAACATGGTGGAAGCGGTCGTCACAATGCATAGTGGTTAGAAGGAAGCTTGCGGGCGCACAACACAATCCGGCGTTTTGTAGGAATATATAGTGACTTTCTAAACGTTGTGTTTACCTGCGGGGAGACAGGAAAAGCCGGTACAAGGGAGTGCCTTTTTATTAGAACCATCGACGAGGTCTATTTCGGGGACATTTTTACTGTACGAAGGATAGATGGTATTTGAAATTCGATGAATCTCTCGAAAATGCAACTCTGCGTTAATCCATTCGTCCACTACTCCATGGCTATTTGTCGATGGTTCGTCCAATAGTGTCGATGGGGGACGCAGTGTAACTTAGGTGGTAGCATAACTTGGGTTGGTTCGAGCAAATCCAATTAGGCACACCGCCCGGATTCTGCCGCGAATTACCAATGTCCTTCTATCGCGAACGTCATTCTTACACACTCACACACTCGCGCGTTCGCGGCTTATACCCGCCTGTTGTAACGCCTAGTTCCGCATGGAGAAGTCCTGTTCCGTAACGACACTCGGTCGTCCAATTCGACACTACCTCGGATATCTCCAGTGTGCTGGGTGATTGCATGAGCAAGGCGCCGAGCGCCATGCAGTCGAATACTACACCATGAGCCATCCCCCAAGCGTAAGTGAACTTCATCTATGCATCACCAGTAAGACCTATCCACTCACGGTTATCATAGACACCAACCCCCCGGAGATTCCTCCTCGCAAAGCGGGGCCCTCACTCCTCACAGACGCCAACGGGGCCTCCGCGCTTCCAGTCCACGCCGTGGTTCGGCTCCTCGTCTGTACCCAAGCCGACTCAGGGACGTAGTGGGCGCGATATTGAGGATGTGGAAGAGGTAGAAGACCAAATTGAGGAGAGTCCCGGGGATGATGAGAACGAAGAGGGGGAACGGAGGAAGGGTGACGCGCTTAACGATTCTATCGAGATTGAGTCAGATGGCATGACAACCTCTCAGGATGGCAGCGCTGACATGTCAGGCGGTGACCCAGAGGCCGAACCTCGAGATTCTATAGAGCCTGATTCTCTTGGGCATTTCGGGGTTTTGGATGATAGTTCACCCCTTGATGAGCGAGAGCCTAAGCGACGAAGAGTATCCATCTCGCCAATGCCGGATTCGCCTCCACAGTACAAACAAGATTACGACGTGGATGGTAACTCAGAAGGCGAATCATTTGCTGGTGGTCATACACCAACAGCCAGCATCATGGAGGTCGTTCACGAGGCCAGAACCTTGCACGATGAGGCAAAGGCCCCTCAGCAACCTACCTTTCACCCGCCGCCACGCTTCAAACCCGCCGAGGTCGATATCATAACCGAGGGGCTCCCAACCGCGTTCTCCCCTCAGCGCCGAGGCGCAAAGTATCTCGCGGGTGGACTCGCCGCAGACTTGCAGGGCTGGCTCTCCGATATCAAGGGTTGGGAAGGAGTAGACCAAGTGGTCGAGGCTGTGGTAAGAGTGACAATCGAGGAGATACGCCCTGGTCGGAGAATGTACTTGGCCAAGGGGCGAGTTGAAGAGGCTACAGGGACGGCTTCAAAGCGGTTTTTGCTCGCCGGTGAGGGAAAGTTAACGGGGCTGGGACGCCGGGCGGTTGTGGGCGTGGGGAGTGTGGTTGTCGTGGGACAGCCAGTGTGGGATGTGGAATTAGACGGCGAGGTGTGGACAGTGTCGTGTGACTGGAGCGTATCTTGACCAGCGTGTTTTTATATCGATACAAATAATGCTAAATGAGCCTCCGGAGCAAGTGTCAGCTATAAATTCAAAGGGGAATTCAACATATATGTATACCCCGTTACACAACAGCGACAATTGGTGCTGAGATGCTTCCTGGTCGCGTTGGGCAACTTGGGCGTCCTCCATTTTGCTATATCTTCGACAAGTTGATCTTCACGCAATACGTAAGTGTATGTATCTATGTTCCAACTTGCTGTGGCCTTGACAATTATTTTCACATAAAATTCGGCGAGGTGTCTTTACTTCAGACCAAATTGCCATTGTTGTTGCCCTCAACAAATCTTGAACCACGGGCATCCCGCCTCAATTGGATGCAGATTTGGTTTTCTAACCAATCCTCTTATCTATAACGAGCCTACTGCGTGTTCAAATTTTAGAGAGACGTTTACTACTATCTTACTATTTCACAAATGCATCGCGAGTGAGAGGTCCTTGCCAGGCGAGGAGCTAAGAGCTGGGATCAAAGAGCAAGAAAGCCTCGGCTACCGTGGCATCATGTTTGGTTAACTTCTCTGTGCCAGGGGTTAAATTAATACCTCATTCGGCTAATTTGCCGTAAAGACTATTTGGTCCACGACATAAAGTCGCTATTTTCACGGCATACGCACACGGTTTCCCCAGACCACCTCCAATTCCACTCCTAGAAACACGTTTAAGCATCACAATACAATGAGAAACAAAGTCCCCACGCGATTAAAAATGTCGAAATTAATCTAAAATTTAAACACTCTATACTATGAACTCTCCTTCTGGATTGTGCAAGAGGCTGATGGCGTCTTGTATAAGGTGTTGTATTCTGAATGGCCTACCCTGTACATTTGCAGTTTGACCACACGCTATTCCACCAAGTCTCCAGCCATGGGGCACATACTCTTGACCGACAGTGATACTACTGCAAGGGATGAGCCATTCGCCCCCTTTCTATGTCAGGGTGTGTCCTTCTACAGGACGTTACCCGGTGGATGATTGGTCATGGCATGGGTTGAGTTCTAGCCATCCTTAGATCGCATGCACTATTTCCCGACGGAGATGATGATACCGTGATATGTCCAATGAAAACCATCTCTGTAAGCCCCAAATCCGCCGTTGTGAAGAATTTGCTCAGGTGCGGAGGGTGGGTGTTGGTGTAATGCTCTGCTCAGCTACAGGTGAAGGCCTCCCGAAGAGGAAGCTCGTCGACTCGAATTAGGATGATGTTAGGTGCATTAAAGCGCAGCATTAGAGCCGGTAGACTGTTTCAAGAGTTGCTAGATGTTGCCCGGCTAGCTGAGCAAGAGAGCTAGAGCCATATATTGCGCCGGACGGCGATGGGGATGTGGGCTTGCTAGGAAAGACCACGGAAAGGGGGGAGGGTACGCCCAGGGGCATTCTATGGTCACTTTTAATTGCTTTCTTTGGCAAATCCGGGGTTCGAGGGCGTTGACACACCGCTATGGTGGGCTCTCAACAAGATGATTTCCTCTAAACCGCCATCCGCCACTTTCCGGTGATCATATTGGAAAGTGATCAGTTGCCACTGCAATACAACTGAGAAAATTTTCGATATGGAGCTCATAGCCCCTTGCATGTTTTAGCACGGAATGAGTGCGCGGAAGAACTTAAGATCAGATCATGAGAGAAGTGGTCGAGTTTCTCAACTGGGAAACATGTCTTGCACATGCCGGGACAACCCGAATGAAACCCACGAACAAAGTTCCGGCCCTTCTCTCGTCTTACACACTGACCGGACCATGTCTAAAGTACAGGTAGGCTGATCCTATTCAGACCAACTGCATAGTGAGGTGATTGTGGAGCGCTCGCAGCGCTTCCCAAGGTGGGCAGCGGCTGCTGCGTGAGAGCGATCACGATTTGCCAAGAAAAGACTCCATCTCGAGGTGCATCCGCCTGTCCAAATGAGACCCTCTCACTACACTACTACTGCAGAGCAAGGACTGAACAAGGATGCCCTCGATTGGTGAATACGAGGAGCCCCGGGGAACGGCACGCCAGCGGCTACCGGACGGCACCTAGATAGGCGACTTTTTGAGTATGGGGTTAGGGTAGAGGGGGATGTGTGGGTGTCCGCGGACAACAGGCGCCAGAGAGAAACGAGCAGGAAGGATTGAAACAAACAAACCAATGGACACTTGGCAATGTTTATGGCCATTGTTTTTTCTTGATAAGATCTGCACTTATTTTTGTTTGGCTTGCGTTGGCGTACGCTTGCATTGAGGGCCGCAGTTGTGGTGACTTTAGAGTAGCTTGGCTGCATGTTTTCTTTTCCTAGCCAAATGACAATACTGGCGGGTGACTGTCAATGTCGTACATACAGGATCCTGGGCGTGCCTCTCTGTGGCCTGGGCGACGAAGGGCATACATACGAAGCTCTTGATACATCGACTCACCTGAAACAAGAGTCTTCATTCAATCTGCAAGTTCATGGCTAGCGTTGGGTCCGTCCGCGTCGAGAAGCATTTATTTTGATGCACCCTAGCAGTTGGAGGGGCAGTTGGAGGGGATCGATGCCTGTAGGTGGCGCCCTGCAGACGCCTGCAGACGCCTGTGGACGCCTGGAGTCGCCTGTGGGTGACCTGTGGAGGCCGCCTGGGGGCTGGACGCGATGCCCGTGGACGCCCCAAGACGGTGGGTGGATGGACCTGCACTAGTGTCAGGTCGACTCACGGTGGGCAAATGGCATGCTGCAAACTGGCAGAATGGGCCCGAGTTATGCGGTCTGCGCACGGCCATTGGGTTTCCGGGCGAGCATTGCAGGTCACCGTCATGCTTTTCCAGCATGTCCCCTGTGAGGGCTGGAGCGGAGTAGGTGGATGGGGTGGACGGAGGGATAGAGGGACGGAGGGATAGAGGGACGGAGGGACGAGGGATGAGGGACGAGGGCATCAGGGAGGGGGGGAAACAGGAACAACCTATGCAGCTGTCTAGAACACACAAGGTGTTGCTAAAAACAGAGCCAGAACGCCGTCCTACTGGGAAGCTGGGAGATTGGAGGATCTGCCCTATGATGCGCATCACAAGAGGGATCTTGCTTGTCAAACTGGCGGGCCTCGACCCCATTCCGACGCTGCTGCCGGCACTGTCGACAGCACAGCACACGACGCAAGCGATCCTGCTATCTGATGCATAATGTGGACGACACCAATGCAAACGCACATGAGATCTACCTCACTAAAACACCGTCTGCCCCATCGTCCCGTCGCTGTGGATGTTGTTGCAGAGACATACTTCGATTTACAGCGAGAGAGAAAGTCAATGAGATAGAGAAAAGCAACTTGCTCTGCTTTGCATTAGCCAACGCGGCCGCCTTGACAAGTGCTGAATCGTGGCGCCACCAGCGGAGGGGCCTCAGCGATAAGACAGTGAGTGGCATGTATAGATATATCATACCTACATAATTAGTCGGCACATTTATGTAGCGCCATGCAAGATAGATGAGACAGGGAATGACGACGTTCTGGGACGCCGCCGTAAGTAGTTCACGTGCCCTCCCCAGCTGATTGAGACAGCCTGGAGCAGAAGCCCACAGTAGCAGGGCACGTAAGTTAGTTAGTTGATAAATTAACCGTTCCGGCTGTTCTATTTCTATTTCTATTTCGAGGAACCACCAACCACCAACCCACCAATCCTCCATCCATGACGAAGAGTGCAGCGGCAGGGGATTGTAGCCAGTTGGACCAGCATCCCTGACTTATCCCCCCTCGGTAGCCTCCCACCCCTGCGCGGACGGCTGGGACGCTGGGACGTTGGGACGCTGGGACGGTTGCGACAGGGCACCTCAGGGCTCGGCTGGGGGGGGCCTGGGACCTGGGACACATGAGACGAAACCCGCGAAAGGCGACACGACGCCCGGATCTGACGCGAATCGGTGCATGGGCTAGAGTATCAGCAACGTCAATCAGGGATGGATCAGGGTTAGGCCAGGGATATTTATGGAATATTTATGGATATTTGGGAGCAGTCCGTGCTAATCCGTCCCATCTCCAGCAGTTGAAACCGCCTGGCCGATGTTTGAGCACCGATGCCGGGTGCGACCAGAGGTAGGTGCGGCGGTGCTTGTCTCGGAGAATTTTCCTTCTTTCTTTCCTTTCTTTCCTTTTTCCTTCGCTTTCCACAAGCAGAATGGAAGGTGCATTTTCGCTCCAACGAGGCCCGCCCATCCTTTCATCATTCCCACTTTATTACCTGAACTATTTTGCAATGATCCACTCAGCCATCATCCATCATCCAGTTATCCTCACTCAACCACTCGCCCTCTCATCCGCTGTCTTCTGTCCAACCAATTGCCTCTTGAGTGTTTCCATCCTGTCCCCGCCGCTTCTCCGCTGTGACTTGTTCGACGATTGTCCCCTCCGCGTATCCACCCCATCCAAGCTTCACGCGTCACCACACCTCATTACCGCGACCGTTTCTGCCACCGCCGCCCACTTGCCGCCTCTAAGAAACGGATAGACATAGAAGGACACGGACGCATACACCGTCTCGGGGATGCACATCCACATGCCGAGAGAGATAGCGAGAGAAGGTGTGCCTGTGACGGAGAGGCACACACACACTTCTCAGTAATTCCAGTTGGTCGTCGTCTGCAGGAACCGAAGCTTATGACCGCCGGACTATTAACGGCTTCCTTACCCGGTCCCGTCTGGTGTCCGGGGATTGACTCCGTTCGCCTCTAAGCCGTTTTCGGGGCTCGCTTCACCTGACGGTAATGACGACCGGTATTCGACCATGATGGACTCTCAGGCATCTTCTCTGCCCTACCAGTGTTTGCTTTGCGAGATGTCACCTCCCTGCGAGTCGCCACCCACGACGTTAGGCCCTACGGCGGCTTACCGCAAGAGTACGCGCATGTATCATCCTTGCGCAATTGCTAGAGCTTCCCGTTGAATCGGCCGAAGATGTGTTAGCTTCCTTTTCCGGCTCTCGCTTTTCTTTGTCTCGCTTGGCCCCGGCCGACCTCGAATTACTCGAGTTTCCTGTATCTATCACACATAGAAACCATGCCCGTCCTCCGTCGGCATTATTCTGGCCTGCGGCACCGCACGCATGAAACATGGGGCAAGCTACCCTGGTAGGGAGACGCTGGCGACTCCATTGCCCGCGACTTTCAACACCACTGAGATGATCGTGGAGACCCCAAGGGCCCTTCCCATACCTACAACACATACTGGACACTGGCGACAATGCGTCGCCCTGGTCCCTCCGTCCCTCCGTCCGAGAGGCTCCACCTCGACGCGTCCTCTTCTAACTCGCTGCCCTGGCCGTTGTCTTCCCCTCGCTAGCCCTGACCGTCAAACTGACGAGAGGTTGAGGGGCATTGACGTACCAAGACCATGTCAAGCTTCGATCGTGTCGTCTTGTCAGTCAGCTTTCGCTCCACTAATAATAAAGGCTTCACTCAGACCCAGGCAAGCCCGCACTGACAATGCGGTGTGTTGCAACGCGATCGTCTTCGGGAAATTAAAGCCACCCAGAGTGGCCTGCGACCATCCTAAAAGCGTCCCACAGATCTCTCCCAGCAGCTGCCCTAGTCGTTGCGGCTTCCGGACGGGCTAGTCCCAAATACACTTGGCACCACCAAGGCCAGTAGGGGGCACGACACTGGGTTTTTACCTGCGGCACTGCTTGGCGACAAGCTGAACTGACTGACGGTGGCTTGCTACGACGGCCACTCAGGATCAGGCGGTACAACAAGATTAGAAAGCGGTGGATGATCGCACAGATGGGTCCGGCTCAAGCACCTATTGGTGCGGCCGCCCACATATTGCACGATGTGATGCAATTGGTAGGTAAGAGAAAGAAAACGCACTTGGCCGCGAGATATGGCCGCCAAATACGGCCTCTCGGATGTGTACGAAGCATCTCTGGAGGTTATGGTTTGGCCGTGCAGCTTCCAATTTCCAGCTTCCAACCTCCAGCTTCAAGCTCCCCGCCAGCTTCCGTCCCGTTTAGCCTAGATCATCCGGCCTGGTCGCAGAAACGTCGCCAACAGCCAGAACGGGCCATTCCCAACACCTGGCCTCGGCATCTCCCGACCAACTGTCGACCAGCACATGGGCCTGTTGGTGGGTCGATCCCGGGTCTGTTGCGTTGCAATGCTTCTGCGCTGCTGCTGTGCTGCCGTTCCTTTGCTCTCTGCTCTGCATCCCTGTATTGTAACCCTGGCTGAAGTCCACGCCCAGGCCCCCAGTCCGGGCGACGTCAAACGGATCAAGTCCCTGGAGATGTTTCACACCCAATTGCACGTATCAGCTTGCAGATCGACGGCCTGCTGCGCCTCGACGACCCCTTCCCCTTCAACGGTACCGGCGTTGGGCAAAGGGGTCGCGCAGCCGATGCTGGAATATCATTTCTGATCTGTCCACGGTGTTAGCTTCCGGTCTTGCCCAGGTCTAAGCGACAACGGTCGGGTTGGCCCCTCCAAAATGCCATCGTTTTGAACCCTGCCCGGACAATTCCCTTGTGGAGATCATGGTTCGGACGGGGCCTTCAACGCCATGATCTGCGACCCGTCATGCTAACCGGCAGGGGTGCTCCGTTCCTCGAAAACTGCCGGCAACCACACAATCCGCACTGCTCTAGTTACGAGGGCCGCGCCCGCTTCACCGGGCCTCGCAAGCCTCCCAGTGCCCATCAGGCCAGGTTGCTGGGGTCGGCCCAGCGTCGTCTCGTCTACGGCAGCCAGTCGGGCCACTCCTAGACTGCCCGAGCAGCTTTTCGTTAAGCTGCTCCTCTCCTTCGTCTCCTTATCGACGCATCATGCAACTCGGTATCGTGCCTTGTGTCTCCGAGGACCAAGGCCGGCCTGCTAAAGACACAGGTCGGCCACGCCCCTTGCCATGGTGAAGATGCTGGTTCCCGCTGCAAGCCTACTCTGCTCTCCTTCCCCCATACCGCAACTCTTTGCAACTTCCATTTCAACCACCTTGACCTCGCCAACTCTGGCCTCTGAATTCGCGTGCTGGGAAGACCCTGTCCTGGATCCCAGCTGGTGACAGGCCATGTCTACTTGGTCCACCCCCCCTTTCAGCCCTCAACCCTCAACCCCCCCAACCCCAACCCCAACCCCAAACGACTACCGTCTTCGAACCCTACCGTCTCTTTCATGCGTTGTCAGTCCAGTCATAGCGTCCAGCGATTAGCTTCTTCTTCGTGGCAGATTCGTCTCATCTCTTCCTTTTCCATCCTTCATCCCAAGTACGTCGATGGTCGTTTGACTTCATCTTTTGTCACTCGCTTTTTGCTCAACCTGGATTTGTCCAATATCAATCATCGACCGTCCCCGATACAGTGACGCAGCGTGACGCCCGACGACCTGGTGTCGTTGAACTCTTGGCCAACATAGCCAGCTAGACTTCTGGTCTCCGGGGAAAATCGCCAACCAACTCAATCGCTCAAGAGGACCACCTCTACCCACACATCATTACCACGTCCTGCACCTACTCAGCTTTGGAATCGAAATACCAGGGAGGAGTGGAATCAAACGTCCTGGTCTCTTAGACGACGACCCGACATCCCCAGACCTTCTGGGGCGGCTTCCAACTGGACACAATCGCCCTCGTCTTCCTGTCGCATCACCAAGGACGCCCTGAACTCGACCACCTCGTCCCATTCAATCTGCAGGATTCCTGGATCTCTGCCTAATCTAATCAGTAATTGCCTTTGGGAGAGAAATCCGCCTGCTTCACATCGCGTATTGGACATTGTGGCCGTTGCTATGGGACGATAGCCTAGTACTAATCCACCTTTCAACCACCGGCATCATATCTCGGTGTACTAATATTATTTTCGACTTCTAATTCCCGCCGACTCTTCTCAGCCGGTTGAGAAGGGCTACAAGCACGGTATCTGGTGATTGCGTAAATTACGCAAGCCTTAACACCTTAACCCGCCACCCAACATCCAATCGACACCTCGTCTTCCACCCTTCGTCATGAATATCGCATCGATGCTCAACCTCTCAACGGGGCCAAGCCACCGTGAGCAGGTTTCAAAGGAGGAGACGTCGCCTTTGCCCCCTCGAGGAAGTTTTGCTGCGCCATCCTCGCTCCCAACGCCTTCCCCCGAGTGTATGCCCGCGAAGCAGGCGACCGGGACCACTGACAACCGAGTTCGTACGCCCTGGGACGCTGGAGGCTACTCTCTACCGCGAGACGCTGCTCCACAGTTCTCAAGGACAGCATTCACCTTCCGCCCAGCAGTTGAGCGCATGGATTCAGCGCCCACATACAGCGCGCCTGCACCTGGCGGCCACTCCAGGCATACGTCTATAGCATCTGTGGAGTCGACCATGGCTATGGTCGCTCCTAGTGTTCCTACTCCCTTCTCAAACCCCCGACCAGCTCGGTGAGTCCCAGCATAGCGTTGAATCGATGGAGATGACTAGGTCAGGACTGACTATCTTGATAGACGGATGCATTCCACATCAGATCTCCAGCAAGAAGCCTGGATGCGGAGAAGGTACGTCGTAGAAACGCCTGCCAAGGTGAAGACCTTGACACAGTCGTCTCGACTTGCTCAAGAAGACAGTGAAACTGACCTGAAAAGCTCCTATTGCGACCCTCGCCCTCCACCAGATTCAAGGAGGTCAGTACCCTCTTGCGTTTCCCGCTAGCCTAGTTTATCCCTTCAGGTGTGGTCGAATAAAGAAGCAGCGATCAAGACCCTTGTGTGCCTGCGAGGGAACATTGCTGACATTGATCAAGGTCGAGTCTTCTTTGGAACGAACATGGCGCTGGTCTACCTGCAGGGGTTGCAAGCTCCCCAAGGCACAGGGTTTCGGACAGCCGCGGCAGCTTTTCATCCTATTGTTCATCGACTTTCTCTGGCGGACACTCGCGCTTCTCGTCTATGTCAACAGTCAGCAGTCATAATGTTAGTTCTGTGGCTGCGGAGATGCCGATGTTGGAATCCAAGCTCGAGCAACTTCCGAAATTGACGCCAACTCCGGAGTACGTGGAGCGTCGAGAACCTTCACCGAGACTCCCACCTTTGCCGCAGCATGGCGCTGTCTCAACGTTCGTTGCCGGTTTCCCCCAAGGCAGTCCTCACGATTCTGCCCTAGAAGCGAGGGCCATTAAACGGAGACGATCCCGTTTGTCAGTAGATCAGAGGTATGTGACTGTTTTCTCTTCTTGTTATTGTCTTCTCAAACGGGGTCAAGTTGCGTTGGTGAAGATCTGCTGCCATTGAACGCCTAAGAGGGCACTGAACACCCCTAATTCACCTCTCCATTCGTTCCCCCTCCAAGCACTAGACGCTACAGCCTTCTACCGCTCCCCAAGTCACTCACTGCACATTTTCTCGAAACTCTCGTGCCGTCCAATGCCTTCAAACGAGTCTCCAGATGCCTGCCAAAGTTGTCAGAAGCTCCCGTGGAATCAGTGAATTGCCTACAGCATGCATATAGTTGGTCAGGTGCATCTTTTAGAGGGAGCCCTCGTCCACGATAGTGGCGGGTAGCGCTATGGGTGCCTGGATATATGGGCATCTGGCCTTGCATCACTGCCCATCTCGTCCCTTTGTCATTGATGAGGCACGGCGCCATTCCCCAGACATTTTTCCCTCTCCATCTCCCCAACGTCTTTAAAACCCCACGAGAGAAGACCTTGCACTCACAACGCTTTCGGGTGACTGTGGTTTACTTTTACACAACGCTCTTCGCCATCCCTTGTCAAACATTCAGCTCGGCTACAAAGAAGGCAACGTCGTGATCCTTACTAACTCTTGCGATTAAGTCACTCTGCACTCAGAAGCAGCGTTCTGCATCCCTTGGAACGCATCCACAAGCGCACCATCTCTGCACCGAACCCTCCTCAGATCTCGTCTTCGACCTTTGCTCACGCTCCTTCCTACTTGCCACCAATCACCCCTGAGAGCTTCGAACCAGTGCTATCGCAATCTCATCTCGCTATGCCTCGTGGACGCAGAAGTGCCAGCAGAGGGCGCCGAGCCAGCAGAGCCGATGTCTCACCTGCAGCCCATCCTGCCTCCCGACCTGTTGAGTCTATGGACGAGAACCTGGCTAGCACACAGGCATCTCCTGCTCCCCAGCCACAAGGTACGTGACTCGATTCTCTATGGTCTCACATATCTAACCATGGTCATGATAGTCCTCCCTCCTCCTACTCCTCCTTCGGCCGACTTCCAACCTCGCCTCCTCAACATCTGCGGCCGCTTCGGCCTTTCGGTTGAGACTCCCCTTCGCGGTGGTGATATCTGCATGCAGGTCGAAAACTGCAACACCGGATCTGTCCCTCGCAAGGTCATCTCCCACATCTTTGGACGCAACAAGGTTTGCACTCGTCGGATTCCTGAGCGAGCCTGGGTTTGCATGTGCCGCAAGCACTACCAGCGTATCCGCTATCGCAAGGGTCCCGAGTTCAGCATGACGCAGATCGACCTGGTCTACGAGCAGATCGCGCGAATGATCTTTTGGAGCCAGGGCCTTGAGACGAGCGGCGGAGTCAACGTTGAAGGCATCTTCATCCGGTCTTGGACCTTCTCGATTCGCAAGCGCGAGCTGCGACGACTTGTTGAGCAAAATGGACAGGATCCTCTCCCTCGATGGATCATCCAGAGCCTAGGAGAGGGCAAGACCCACGACGACATCCTTAACATTGTTGAGAGACTTCACTGCGACATTCAGCAAGGCATTCTCAGAGATGTTCCTCCCGTCGAGTTCCTCCCCGAAGTTGTTGACGCCTACACCCTTCGGTCCACCCAATCACCTTACGTTGCCGCGGGCGAGGGTTCTGACGATGTCGAGATGCAGGACATCTCTCGGGCAGGCCAGGGTGAGCAGCCAGGAGAGGATGAAGGGTCTCCCTTTTCCAAAGACACTTCCCCTCTTGAACCCGTCGAGGAGGAGCGGGGTGACTACGGGAGCCCTGGAGAGAGCCTGCATTCCCCTACTTCCTCAATTGTCTCTGATGGCACTGAACGTCTCCCATCTTCACTTGCTCACCATCAGCGCCAGCGGAGCGACTCGCAGGTCTATGCGCCTCACTCGCAGATGGCCCCCACACAGTCCGATGATCGACCCAACCATCATTCGGAACATGACAGTCAGAACCCAACACCTCCCTTCATGAACGAGCTCAATATTGATTATCATATACAGGCGTCAGTAATGTCGACAGCAGACGGCCCTCGGGGGCCTGTCTTTGAACCATACAACCTCTAGGGCCCATCTCCCGGTGCCCACCCATGTGCCTCGAATGAGCTGGCGCCAATTAACAGATACGCTTCGGAATCTCCGAACGGTCCGGCCCCGGTCCACTCTGTTCAAGCGGCGCCCCTGATGTTCGACTCTCGGGCGGAGATACCCCGGCTCGAACCCTCTCTTGGCCAGCATCAACTGAACTATGCGTTCAGCAATGTATTTTCTACTGTACAATCTTTGCCAAACCAGACGCGGCACCATGATTTCTTGACTCTCCTGCCCCCGCACGCCCCGACATCCTCATACGTCTTCGGCCCCACTCGACCGAACCGGTCTAAGGCGCCCGTCTCGGCCTCCATGGATGCTCATGAAGCTTCTTGGCAGGGGATCGAAGACAGTGCCGGCAGCCATCATACCCTGTTAGTTTCTGAGACATACCCAACCAACTTCCCGAATGGAAACGTCGCCGCATCCACTCCTTCGTCGACGGGCGTCGAACTACCTCCCCGAGGTTACAGCAGCCCTGACCCGAGCTCTCCCGCAGGGCCCGCAGCCCCCGAAATACTTGCTACAGGCGGCCAAGGGAACCCTACTGGTCTTGGCGTTGGTCAAGGCAACAGCCGGACGGACTTTTGAAAGAGGAACACGTGGGAGCTTCGGATAAATGACATGCGAGGTTGGGCCAACATGGAAGCAACTGAGTCAGAAGCTATGGTACCCACCAGACGTGAGGAGACGCATGGGACAAGCAACTTTCAGTTTTACTTGAACCTGGGACATCGGGTTACTGCCTGGTTCTTCCCGAGGTTGTGTTTTTGATCATCAGCATACGCAACACACGCAGCACTGTCTGATGTTGGGAGGGCTTGGCAATACGCCTATGCAAACATGGTTGCTCTCTTAGTCTCTTCCTCTGGGCTTTGCCCTTAAGGTTCCTAGAGGGGACGCATGATTCGTGTGCGATGCTTTTATACGGATTTTGTTGTCTTTACTTTATTTTTCTTTTTGCACTTTGGTCTGCTGCATTTTCGGGGCTCATACCACCACAGGCGTGGCGGTATCACGATTGATGGACGATGAAAATCATACGGTGGCCGGTTGTCTTAGGAGGTACGGAGTTGAGCAGGTCTCAAAAAAAAAAGAGGAATGGCTGGTTTGATTTCATGGCAGTAACGGCGGCGGAAACACAAGGTCCGGTTGGCATGGATTGCATTTAGTTCGGGGCCAAGAGCTCCCGGTACCCAGGTGGTCGATAGAAGTACACAATCAAATGTTTTGCACAGAACACATCCAGTGGCCTATTAGCGACGTCTCAGATCTCTTGTTTTAGAATCTTCAAGTTGATCGCATGTCCGTTAAGAAAATCAACGCTCCGCCTTCGCTAAGAGGAGACACCTTTTCTATACCATCATCACTCGCCTCTAAACATAATAGACCCCCCTTCCCAATCCTTCAACTCACCTACATTAGCTCTCCCGACCTCCAAAAATCCAAACCGGCTGTAGAACCTCTCCAGCCCGCGCAAGCCAACGAGCCAAGTCGCAACGCCCTCGTGGTCCGCCTTACGCAGGCCATCTCGAACAAGCAAGGCACCCACGCCGTGGCCCTGGACAGCCGGGTCAACGGCCACGGTGGCGAGGTACCAAGCGGCGCGACGGCGCGAGGAGTTCAGGATCTCGGGTTCGATTTTGGCGAAGACACGGTCGTAGATGCCGAGAGGGTACGGGTCAATGGACGAGATGGGGAAGAGGCGCGAATGAAGGGTGAGGATGGTGGAGATTACCGGGCGGAACCAGGCATCTGCAAGCAGCTTCAGTTAGGTTGAACGAAGTTGACGTTGGTTTGGTGTTGGAGTTGGCGTTGAAGTGCATGTTGAAGAGGAGGCGGATGGGGAGAGGACTTACACGGGGAGAGCCAGCGCTCGCGGAAAGGGAGTGACTCGGCGGGGCGGTGCCACCAGGTAAAGCCTACAGGTCGGCCCTTTTCTTGCCTTTGTCGAGATTTCTCGATTTCTCCCTTCTCCTCTGCATCATCATCGCCATCAATGCCGTCCTCGTCCTCGTCACATGCAAAGACCATGGTGAGAAAGTACCCCGAGGTCCAGTACCTAAGCCGAAAACGGCGAAGGATCCACGTATCAAAGGGGGCCCGGTTAACGCGGCGTCCAGGAAACATGTAGTCGAGAAGCGGCTCTTTGTCGAAGCCCTGGACGTACAGGTTCGAGACGGCTGGGATGTCGGAGAAAGTGCCCGGGCGGAGGCGGTAGGTTGGCGCCATGATAGTGGAGGTTGGCGTTGATGCTATGGCGGATGGCTAAGATGGTTATTTTCCGGCGGCTGAATTCGGGTTCTCTCTATTCAATCCCTGGGCTTCGGTAATATGTCGCAAAGCCAGAGTAGAGATGATTGTGAGGCTGTTTGGTTCAAACAAGTTTCTTCAAAACTAGAGGTCTCTCCGTCGGAGATATTCCGGACGAGGCCGTTCTGAGGGGCAGGTCGTGACTAGTTCCCCTCGTTTCGAATTAACGTCCAAAGGTCTCTGGATTGCTTTCTTGACAATGGAGAAGTCATAGCAACCGCAAAATACAAAGTTTATGAATTACAAAAGTCAATTGAAGTATTTCGAGTCATTGCTTATTGCTGCGTGATGACGACCTGCCCGAACAGGGAAAGACGCACGCCGGGTGACTCAAGCTCCCGACTCGAAGCGATAGTATTGCGGGGGCGGGCCTTTCTTGTGCCCGGGGACATTTTTAGGTTCCGGGACGCTTTAAGTTCGTGACCAGAGAGTCGGGAGACTATTCATGGCGAAGATATATCGTCGACATTGATGAGCTGCGCATTTAAGAGGCATACAGCGTATGTAAAAGAGTCACTCACATCTTGGAGGGATATATTTTACGGAGCAAGTCTATCGCCGGCATTTCTCCGTACGTTGGCGGCATTCTCCGGTATTCCCCGGCAAATTGGGGCTTGGACGGTGCGGAATCCGTCCATTCCCTGTTTCCCTGTTTCCCTGTTTCCTTGGGTCTACTCCATTTATTCCATCTACTCCATAGATGAGTGCCAAGTCGGTGAGTTTGCCGTGTTGCTCTGCAAGACTCGTATGGATGTCTCGGGCAAGTCAATGGCATGGACCTGCGCTGCATCAAGTGATCGGGACATACGGGGAGATAGTCGCCAGGGACGCTGATCCTTGGCCGCAACCGGGTGGTTTGGCGCTTCATGCTGGCTAATTAGTCCAGACTCTGTCGAGTCAGGCTGGGCCTGCTCAGTTTAGCGGTACCAGTCACGCACTGTCTGCCCAGGTTGGAAACCCTTGGCGCCTTGATGCGCATGGCTAGAGATATTTCCCGCTTGGTGCCCTAATTACTTGATTTGATTGTGCTGCGGGCGTGGTTGCTACTGTGCCTGCTGCGTAATGGGTCATGGCATCATGTGTAATCTGCCCATGAGGCGAGTCGAGGTCGCTCCAGCTGGGTTCTAGGCCCGATTTCCCCATAGCGAACGCATGGCAATTTACCAAGCCCATGTATTAGTCGGAGATGACAAACTCTCCTGGATATCGTGTCGTCATGGCCAGGGGTGGTGCTCGGCTCCGAACTGCCCAACGGTCCGGCCGAAGCGGTTTTCGATGCACCGTATCGTATCGGCATGGCGAACCTCTCCCGTATGTAGGCCGCGGGCCTAGATAGCGACGCTGCGGGGGAGGTTGCGAGGGTGCCAGGGGGAGACGGGCCTAGATCCGCGGAC
This sequence comes from Ilyonectria robusta, assembly GCF_021365365.1. Lineage (NCBI taxonomy): Eukaryota > Fungi > Ascomycota > Sordariomycetes > Hypocreales > Nectriaceae > Ilyonectria > Ilyonectria robusta. The sequence goes on along the minus strand of NW_025764443.1, from coordinate 887,967 downwards.
AGTGAATCCGGAGAGGCACCGGATTGGCACCGGATTGGGAGAACGGGTGTGTGTTGACTTTTTGAGTTGGGCGGGTTATTTATATCTTTGGGGATGACTACGGTACGATGATGTATGGATGTGTTTGTGTACGGTAGCGGTCGACTGCTGCAGGCTGCAGGCTGCAGGTTGCAGGTTGCAAACCCCTGGCACTTTGTACGTACCGGTACGGAGTAGTAGTCGTAGGTATGAGTGGTGGTGGATGAGGGTCTCATTGGACCGTGATGGCAGCGCGAGACCGAGAGACGGGGGTGGAAAGCCGTCAGCCGCGCCGATAGAGAAGCCGTGGTACGGGGTAAGTTACTGCGTACGTAAGGAGTTTCCATTCCATCCCATCCCATCCCATCCCATCCCATCTCATCTCATCTCAAACGGCTGTTTCTGCCGTGTCAGCTTGGGAGCGTGGCAGGTCCCGTCGGCCGGAGTGCCGGGAACCAGTGCAGTGGCCAACGTCAGCTCGGGAAGAGCGAGGCTAAAATGCAGCGCTGGGCTGGTTGTGGTTGGGATCAAGGCGGTTTGGTGGTGTGCTTGTGTGTGTGTGGCATGGATGTTGGAGATGCGACATGGGTTCGGAGTGGTGCCGCAATTATTTAGTGCGCTGTGCTGCAGAGGCATGCACTATGTATGTAGGCGTGCTGTCGGCGTGCTGTGGGTGCGCTGAAGGTGCCTCTCCGGGTGGCCCCCAATTGTGCCAAAAAATGCCCCAATGGTGCCAAAAATGGCCGGTCCTGGAGGCCATGTAACCCCGGCACGCACGCATGCATGCCCTGTCCACCCGTCCGGGATGGATTTGTCGACGAGGATTAAAGGTTCTGACATGGTCTAGAACGGACTGTGGATGAGGTTGTGGATGGGCTTTGTGGATGGACTTTGTGGATGGTCGGTCTTGTGGCTTGTGTGGATGGATGGATGGGCCTTGGGAAGAAACAGGCGAGATGGAGAATTAATGTGAAGCAAATGGAAACACTGCCACTGAATCCCTCCTTTGATTGTACTGTACGTAGTAAGGCTCTCGTCAGCCTAGTGTAATAGTGTAAGTCAGTTTGGTGTCTCACCACCAAGAGGCGTCCCGTGGACGCTTAGGAATCATCCATCATCAACCCCCATCCCCCTCCCACCGGCATCTCCGAATCTCGATTACCCACCCACTCACACTGGCAACTCACAGTGGCACACACAGTGGCACACAACGGCACAGAGTAACAGACTAACAGACTAAACAGACGCAGACTGACACACTCGCTCTGTCTACTTCGGTACTGTTTCCCAGCCTCCTCCGGCCTGTCTAACTCCGGAAACAAGCAAGCCCCCCCCCCCAACAACAAAGCGCCGGCCCCTCCCCCTACATCCAACAGGGAAAAAAGATACGCGGCATCTTCCGTCAGACCTCTTCCATGTGCAGATCTAGCGCCATGTCCCATCACGACCCAACCCATGTCCCACACCACAGATGTTCGCCCGCAAGCCCTCCGGCGCCTCACTGGGCTGGGGGGGAGGGAGGGGCGGGCCACTTGGCCGCACTTGGCTGCGAGAGGAGCGGCACTTTTCTGATCGGTGGAGAGCAACACCCGGCACGAGGGGAACAAGGGGCAAACGCGCAACAAAGGACGAGGGATTGCTCCAAGGAGGGTAAGGCCAGGACGACCAGCGTCGACAAGGGGCGATCAGGGCGCCAGGCTGAGGCTAAAGCAAGTCTCAACGGCCCTGGATGGAGCCAACCTTATTCGGGCATCACGGCGGCGTTTCTTGCCTCGTTCCAAGGGCCTCGTCCCAAGGACCGCAAGCCCGGCCCTCGTCTCGTGCCGGCGGTAGGTATCCAATTGTGCCAGTGCCAGTGCCAGTGGTGACGGCGTTGACGGCGGTGCGAATCGTGCGAATCCGTCTCCCCCAGTTGGAAACTCGAGATGCCATCATGCCATCCAATTGTTCACCGCAGCTGCATGCAGAAACCCCCCCCCCGGCGGGCAAACCTTCGGCATATCAATTCGCCTATAGCGCCTTATAAAAATAGCCACATTCAGCAGCAGCAGCACATCCAAATACCTCCTAGACATGTCTCACGACGGGTCCGCTAGCAGCCAGCCCTCTGTCAAAAAAAGCCCGTCGAGATGGGGGATGGAAGCCAAAAAAGCTGCTGTCAGCGCCAGCCCAGTAGGTACCTACCTACTGTACCAGCCCAGTGCCAGTACCAACCCAGTGAGTGAGTGCGCCATCCCCACCCCAGCTCCAGCGCGGGTCCCTTTGCCCCTCCCCCCTGGCTGGTCCCAAATATGGCCCCAAAATGACGGCCCCAAAATGATGGCCCCAAGAGATGGTCCCAAATACCCATGGATGGTTCCAAATAATACGGGGATCCATGCATCATCAGACAAGGCGCACGCAACCTTCGTCTAGGGTACATTTTCCTGTCCTGGGGCCGGCCTGGGCCTCGCATTGGCAATGATGCCTCGTCATCGCCTCGCCTTGCTTCCTTTTTCCCCCCTCCTTCAGGCTTCCTCCCCCTCCCGCAATTCTTGCCTCTGACCGCATTCTGGACTCCGTAAGTTACCTCGTACTGTACGGCACTATGGCCGTGACCCTTCTCTCCCTGTCGCTGCCAATCCTTCCCCGTCCTTCCCTGTCTCTTCCATTCCAAATTCGCCCTCCGCTCTCGTAATGCTTAACAGCATCTCTATCTCCCTGGCCGTCAGCAGCTGACTAACAGCTTAGACGCCCATCTCTGGACGTCTGGGCATCACCAAACCTCCAGCTCCAGAGCAGATGGACTTCGTCTCGACGTCTTCGGTCCGCCCCCAAATACCCCCGGCTCTGCCCCAGCCTTGCTTTGGTTCCGTCTCTCTGACACTTGATCTGATATCAATCATCGTCTGTGTCTATTCGACTGTTACCTTCTACCTGTCTATCATCGCCGTTATTTACCCGTGCCTAGCTCCCGCCTCTAGTCATCCTCCTCAACCTTTGGGGGCTTTCTGTTGCAAAAGGGTGCCATTCATCCATCTGACTGAGACAAACCACACAAGAGAGAAACAAGAGCCGTCTTCTAGGGCAGACACACCTAAACGAGAAAGCAAAATCAAAATAAGATCATATGAAAAAAAGAAAGAACGCCATGGTCCGGTCTGTATCATCATCGCGGGGCTCCGAATCCCCCATGGACACAGAACGCGCCCACCGGGCATGCGAGAAGTGCACTCGCACCAAGAAGAAGTGCGACAAAGCTCTCCCGGCCTGCTCACGCTGTACCAGGTACGCCACGACGTTGTTGGGGGTTGATTCCTCGCCCCCAACGACAAAACCCGAGATACCCCGTGTCGTGTACTGACCTACCCTCTCCCCTAGACTCACCACCACCTGCTGCTATGACTTCATCTACACGGCTCCGGCCACCGCCGTCGTGGACCCGGGCTACATGCTCGGCTCCAAGCCCGCGGACCACCTCGCCGGCGCGGGCACCATCCTCGACCCGGCCTTTGACATCTCCAGCGAGACCATCATGACGCTACTCTCGTCCCGCAACATCAACTGGCGGGAGGCCGCCGAACGCTACTTCGAGACCATGAACCCCTGGCTCACCATCGTCCACCCGGAGCTCTTCGCCCTCCGTGTCGACAACATGGACTCCGGGCCCAGCTCCGCCGCGGCCGGGTCGTCCGTGCCTCGCGACCCCGTTGTGGCCCTCCTCGTCGTCTGCATGCAGCTCGCTACCCAGTACGACGACGAGGCCGTGGCCGCCGAGGACCCCCGCATCTTCGAGGACAGAGACATGATCGATCTGCCCGCCTATCGGGCCGCCAAGCGCATCCTCGGCATCCTGCGTGGTCTGTCTGCCCCGAGCATCGAGCTCGTCCAGTGTACCATCCTCCTCGCCCTCTTTGAGTTTGGCCACGGCGACGTCATGCGGGCCTACGTGACCATCGGTGACGCCAACACCATGGCCCTCGCCATGGGTATCCGCCCTGGCAAGTACGTCGACGCCGAGAAGGACGCCCCCGTGGCCTACGACGACGAGGAGCGCCGCTGCGTCTACTGGAGCATGCTCGTCCTCGACCGCCTGGTCCACGTCGACTGTAGCCTCATCCACATGCCGCTGCAAGTCCCCGCCCCAGCCGCCGACGACCTGCTCCCTACGACACACATCGGGTGGACGAACCATCTGCAGAACCGGATGATCCAGCGAAATCCTGCGAGCGTGGCGGCCTCGGTGCCCGTTGGGCCATTCCAGCGAAATTGCCAGTGTGCCATGCTCTACACCAAGGCCCTGTCTCCGAGCCCGGAATCTGGAGCTCCAGATGCCATGGTTGCCAACTTTGTCGAGCTCGACATTGCTATCCGTTCCTTGGTCGAGGCCATGATTCTACAAGCCTCCCGCTGGGGCGACTTTTTCGAGTGCTTTGCAACTTGCACTTGGTACGTTGATTACCCCCCTCTCCCCTTTGACAACCTCCGCAATACAAAATGATCAAACACTCTTGAACTCGGACACCTTCTAACTGAACACGTTGTTTGCAGCCTCCTTCTCTTCCTCTACTGTCGCCAACTCCGCACCGTCGACTCCACAACCATCCACCACGCCACCACTGACGTGAGGGCCCTCAAGGCCATTGCCGGCCTCAACTTCACCATCCGCATCATCGCCGACACCACCACCGACCTCAACGACCAGCTCGCCCGCCGCCCGCACCTCCTCGCATCCTGCTCCCCGCTGACCCCGTACTCCGCCTACCACTGCCTCATGGTCCTCAGCAACTTCGAGCACGTCATCCCCGACGCCGACGCCCGCTTCCACGCAATCTTCAGCTCTCTTCACTTCTTTGCAAAGCGCTGGAACGTCGCCGGTGAGTACACACTACCTCCAAGCTTCAAGATTGGCTGAACTAACATGTACATCTAGGGCAACTGGTTCTCAAGGTCGAGTCCTTCCTAGCAGCTCCCGAAAGCGTCCAGTGGTGTTTTATGAAAGAGTGAGTAAATGGAAGCACGAGGCACGAGCCATCAGATACGAGATACGAAGACATGAGACATGATATATGAGCACGCAAACCTCGCTGGTATTGTACCGCATGGGTAAAGCTACGTCTCCAACACGACCAAATCGCTCGACTATCCTCCGCACCCTTCTACAGCGAGGTCCCACCCCACGTCTAAACGTCACCATCATCCTCGTATTACAAAAGAAAGGCGCCCCAACCTTGGTCCTGCCCATAGGACACACAAGCCTGGATATCGCTCGGCACCATGACCCTCCAAAAAATAAACAATAAAAACTTTGACCCGTGGTATGCGCTCAACGCCAAATCCCAAAGTCAACCATATAACAACCGGAAAATCATCAAGCCAGTTTCTTGGCCTGGGGGGATCAAACTCCAGATAACAGATAATCCTCAAATAGTATGGGCGGGTCCATCACGGGGCGTTCCCCACAACAAGGATCAACAGCATGCCGTTGAGAAGACATGATGCGACAAAGGAGCCCCAGACCATGAGCTTATAGGTGAGCGGGAGCGGATCTCGCCGGTACATAGTCATGCCCAGCGCACTACACGCGGAAAATAAGCTGGCGACGACGCCGACCGTGACGCCCGCATCCACCTCGGCTCGCAGCTTGTGTTTTCCGGTGAAGATTAGGATACCAGCAACGGCAAGGAGAATAAAGGATGTCATGAAACAGCCAATTGTGCCCCAAAAAAATACGTCTTCCCGATAACGGATAGTAGCCTGTTGGTTGAGGCTAGGGAGGGCATAGTGAGTGGCATAACCAGTTGTAGGGAACCCGTCCGAGCTAGCATAGCCTCCCTCTTCGTCAGATTCGCTGTTGAAGGTGGCGGCGGAGTACCCGCGAGGCAAGTGGTTGGCAGTTAGAAGGGGCCGCTCTTCAGCAGAGCGATCCAGTCTGAGCCAACCTCTTGCTTTTTCGTAGGGAACCTTTAAGATACCCTGTAAATAGTCGAACCCTGGGAAGTTCATGCTTTCTTCCGGGTTAATATAAATAGCATATCCTTCATCCGTACCGCATTCGCTCCCGTTGTCGTACTCGTTCCAATACTTGATTTGAGAGGGTATTTGCGGAGGTGGCAGGGCTTCGAATTGGGGTTGGGGTCGACATGATGAACCGCGGTCAGAAATCGTCGAGAAGTTGCAAGACTGCGACAACACCCGTTCGGGTAAAGACTGCGGTACTGATTCCGGGGAGCTGGGTTCACTCAAGACTGGGGCGGAAGCGCGAAGCGTGCAAGTGATCTCGTCGTAGCGGTCCTGGAGAGGTGAGAAGTCGCGTCGGGTAAAACTCTTAGGATCCGAGAGGACGTTGTCATTGAAGCGGCCGGTCAAGGATGTCGAGCCAGTCCATTTCTGCGATTGGAGTTAGAACCGGCTACAAGACTCGAGGACAAAATCGATTGATGTAGGAGACACGTACCTTGTACTTCTTGAGAATCTTGCGGAAGGCGACAACTTGGGCGTTGGTGAAACGTGAGAGAGCCTGGATATCGCCACCACATCGGACCAACTCCCGCTCATACTTGGCGAACCTTCTCTGATACTTGATGGCATCATCCGTCGTCATCTCTTCCAGCGGCTTGCGAATCCATCGGTAAATGCTCTTGGCGAGGTGTTCTAGGGCGGCTTATCAGTGCCAAGTTTGGGTGATTGGGTGCGTGTGAGACATGGCGTCGGGCACGAGGCCTCGGGAAGGGACGTACCTAATCGCCGCGAGATTTCGTCGGCTTTGCTGGAGACGAAAAGATGAAGGCGCTCGTGCTGGTGGACGAGCTCCATATATAGTCCGTCCTCAAACCTGGTCAAGGCCTCGTCGCGGTGGCCGGGAATGGCCATAGCAACCGCCTGGTGGCGAGTGGTGTGGACCTTGATTTCATGTTTGAGAGAGTTGTAGTCGAGGTTGTCTGCAGAATCGATCCGTCAGTAAAGGCAAAAGGCAAATGGGTGGTTGGGGCAATTGGGAATGGTGACGTACGGAGACTCCATTCCGGGACGGACTCTCGCTCGAGTTGCTCGCCGAATTTCATGGTGGGGGATTAATATGGCGACTGGCAAGGGTCAATTGCCAAAGAATGCGTGGTTTCTGGCCGAAGGAGCAAGTTTTCAGCTTCTAAAATCTCCCTCGAGCTCCTCGCAATCCTCCCGTCGGGCGGAGGACAAACGGGAAGGACGGCGAGGCGGATGGAGGGTTGAGGGAGAGCTTGCGGCGGCACGAGCGGGCGACGAGACGCTTCCGAGGAAGCAGGAGGTCTGCAGATCCAGTCCGAGAGGTAAGGGACCAGCTGGGTAATAAGGTGTGTGAGCTTGAGACAATCGTAGCAAGAGGCAGCCGCGGCGAAGAAGCACGGAGCAGTGCGATAGCGGTGCGACGAGTTGCCAGGGGGGGTGGGATGACGTACTGAGACACCAAGGCGCAGCAATGAGCGACGGGAGCACGCAGACGGCAACACGCAGCACGGCAGACGGCAGACGGCAGATGACAGGCCAGTGACAGCACTCCGGGAGGCCCAGAATCGGGAATCAATCACGCGTCACTCGGAGCGACTGGAGGCGCTCGATGCAAGCTGCAGCAGTGGTGGCACAGCTGCGGAATTGACGTAGTGACGCAGTGTGGGGATTGAGATTGGAATTGACGACGGAGACGACGGAGACGACGGGGACGGGGACAGACGGGGACGGGGACGGGCGGAAACGACGGGCGGCGGCGGTGGCGGCAGCCAGATGGATCACCAAGAGTCGAGAATTGAAGTTGTCTCGGGAGAATTACCGTCGAGATTATCAGATCGCACACGGGTACGGACAGTGAACCCACGGGATCCCAAGCAGCGAGGCCTAGATTGAGGTTTGCAGATCGGGGGCGGACATGTGGGAGAAGCGAAACAGGGCAGTCTAAGTATTATTATACTATGTATCATCATCCGTCCATCCATCCATCCACAAGCACGCACCCAGCACGCCCCTAGCACGCACGCTCCCAAGGTCCCAAGCACCCAAGCATCCACTCATTTTCACTATCTCGACCCAATTGAACCAATTAGGCTCGCCTGCCACAGGGGCATTTGGTTGGCCGATGGATGGGCTAGTGGCAGTGGAGGGTGCCCCGCCAGATGCGTTTGGGGGGGGGACCCTTGCACCTTGCACCACACATCTCGGGTCGTGCATATTTTCAGCAGCTCGAGTCTCTAAACTCGGCCAACTAATCGTGGGCCCGGGGTGCACCAAGAAAATGTACCCAGAAAATGCATCCAACAAACTCGCCGTATCGTCGCCGCCCGCCGCCGCCGCCGCCGCCGCCCCTCACCCCCAAGCCCCATTGGCAATCGCCAATCCCTCGTCCTTGCATGCCGGATAGGACCCTGTGCAGCTCATCACTGAGGAACCCTCCGGGGCCCGGACCACAACCGCTGGGACACCCTGGACGCCCTGGAGCCCATGCAGGCCCTTGCAGCTTTTGCCCTTGCTCGCTCTCGCTGTTCCGCAGCTGGAACGCCGGAACAAGAGCCCGTCTAACTGCCAGCCCAGTGCCCCAGTCCAGGCCGCCAGTCCAGCGCTAGCCAAAGCTTTCCAGCTCGCCCTTCGTCCAAGCTCTCAGTTAAGCTTTTTGGACCAATCTTGAGGCTTCGATCCCAACCCCAAACAGGTAATGTACCTCACACTTGGCCAGCCAGCAGGGGAGGGCACGCGGTGGCGGGCAGAAAGAAGCGTCTCGAAACCGGCGGAGTCGGCGGAATTTGACGGTGTGGGATGTGCCGATGGTTGATTTGTGCGTGTGCATGTGTACGGAAAGCCGACATGATACGAAGCCCGGCATGTGTGTGTGGTCTGTCAGGGCGACTCTGGGCTCGGCGCTGGTCCAGAGATTAACACAGTACCGTATCGGGTGTGCCCATCAACGACCGCATCATGCATGATGCTATGTACATACATACGCAATGTCGCCATCACTGACAACGTCAGCTCTTATCTGCCGACTACGCTGTCTTGCTACGCTGTGGCTGGTCCTCGCAACCTAGGACAACCCCGCGGACCACCGAGCACCGGCCGGTTAGCGGTCAATCCCCGTTGCGTCCGTGACATGGCGATACCATGGGACAACGATACCGCCGACAACGACACCAAGATGACGCTAGAGCGATACCAACAAGAGTTTGACCACAATCCAACGGCACCAATGCATGCAGGTTCGAACGCAAGCAACCAAGCAGCGCGGAAACACGACGAAGCTAGCATGAAATCCAGTAGCTTTCAGAAGCAATCCAGGACGGCCCCAGCAGGTCCGGCAATATCCATCCGTCGGGCTCCGTTGCGGACTGATTTCAAGTGGTGATAACTGGGTCTGAAGCCGCTTCTTTTGACATGACCCTCGATTGCTCCCGTCTTCGGCGCATTAGTGTCGCAGCCAAACCGGTGGAACAGGCGCCGTGTTACGTTATGAAGTGCACCAGGAACCATTCAGAGGGTCCCAGAAGGATGCCAACTGCCCTTCAAGAGGGGCCGTTGCCCCGAATGAGCCTCGAATTGCCGTAGCGTCGTCCAGATTCCCAACATCCGGGTCTGCAGCACGTGTCCCCGTTGTTTATCCCTGTTGCAACCTACCTGTACAAGCCCTGAGCCACAGCGGCGTCGAGGGATCAACGGCAAGGACGGACGCAAGACGGACACAAGACAGACGAGAGCACGCGAGTACCTACCGCGAACGCTGACCGAGCGGTGGACACCCTCACATACCCTGTCTCAAATCCTCCGTTCCTGGTTGGCAAGCCGTTGTCGCCAGGCCGGGCATGCTGGCTTGACCATCACCCAGCGACCGTCCACGGTCATTCCTGCGCTTCTAATACCTTGTCCCTGTGTGCATCGCATTTGTGCCCGCATCCTGCTATATTGACCGGTGCAGTGTGGTGCGGGATTGCGCCGCTTCTCATCTTATGACGATAGAATTCCAACGTCGTATCTTCCATGCCAGTCATGAGCACATGCTCGATCGACTGGCTCAGCGCCGTCGACGTCGGACAAGGACTTGGCATCGTCCCGCTCTTCTGCATCCCATCGGGATCCTGGGGCGACAGGCACCCAGGTCCAGCAACCAGTCACGTCTTTTTCCAGGAACAGTACGAACATGGGCCTCTCACGATGTCTTCAATTGGTTCCCTCCGCAGCCGAGTCCTGAGCCCCAAGCGGATCCCAGCGGAGTCATCTCAAAGCACAGACAACCCCAAAGAGCCAAGAGTCGATTCGTCCGGCGTTATTCCAACTCATCCCAAGCCATGCTCCATCGGGTCACTAGTTCGTGGCCAAACGACCAACGACCTTTGGTGCTATTACGAATCTACAGTGGTAAAGACAATACGATATGTCTTCAACCCGCCGAACTATTGAAATGGCATTCTCCGCGGAGCCTCGCTTCCTTACCCAAATCCACATCAACAGCTCCACCGTCGTGGGCAACAACACACCTGTACTCTACGAATAAACATATCCACTGAGAGGACCGTACGAAGCCGGCAACACGCCGGGTGGTTTGCCTTGAATCACAGGCCAGTGGCCAGAAACAGAGGGGGTCCAATGTGGAATGCTGAATACGAAAATTTGGACGGTGACGGTACTCCTACAGTACCGTCTCGATTTGCCTCTGGCTAAATTTTCTTACGGCGAGCAACTAATTGGCCACGACTAACGCCCCCTCTTGATTGAAAACGGTCTCTCGGTCTGGAGAAGTGCAAGTCTAATAAAACTCTGCGCAAGAGTCACAAGAGTATGATCCACAAATGAACTCCATAGGTTGCGGCCCGTCGCCGAGTGCTCTCCACCTGTGCATCGGGATATAATCGCCACCATTTCATTCTGTTAACACCTAGCCAATCCAACGCAAATATTCCGAGACCCATCGCCACCATGTCGCGCGGCCGGGCCCATCACCCGGTTGCATGGGTACCTATGTCGCTGCGGAGAACTTTTTTCTCAGTACCCTTACTCAATTGCTGCATCATCAATGACAACAGCCACAGGCATTTTAGGAAGTACATGGGTTATCTGAGCTGTCAAGATACGACTCCGCGGGATACTTTACTAGGCATCTCGACTACTTCAGTATGGCAATCGATCGAGTCCATGGTTTTAACCACGCAAGTCGATTGCGCCGAGCACACCACTCACACTGGCGCGCAAAACCTCGGCGATGAAACGCACACGCCTTGCACATTTGTGAAACCTGATCGCTCGCGAACCCCAGAGGCGCCACCACAGCCCAATGGACAAGGCCCCCTGTCACCTGCGGTGTTGAGACCTCGGTCTGAGTCGGTCATATTGGTTGCTCGCGTGACCAACCAGTGAAGATGGCCTCCACGCGAGTCCATCCCCGGTCGAGGCTCAAAATTTCTTCGTTCCCTAAAGCAGTCTTGTGCAGAAGTTCATCCACCAGGCACAAGCATGTCTAAACTTGACCAAGCCCAAGATGGGTCAAGACGGGGTCACCTCGCCCAGGAAGAGTTTCCCCTGCTTCAGTGCGCACGTCACGGATCTCCTGCGGCCGCGCGAGTCAAGCCTCAATTCAGACGCTGCGAATATTATGAAAGACATGACGGGTCCAATTTCAGCTCACGTAAACATGCCTAAGCACCGACCCTCTGTAAAAGAGAAATCACACGACCCAAGCCAAGACGTCAATTTACTGGAAGCTGTGGCTTCCAGCCGTCGATCGTTAACCCGCCTAGCCCAAGCTTATCTTTACGTTGCTGAACCGACCTGCCTAATCCGATTTGCATATGGGAGCCATGTTCATTCTTCAAGATGGCCTTGGCAAGGAAAATGATACCTTCTTTAGGTAGGTCGTTTCCCTTATCCAGGGAGCATAAACATTCATGATTCCATATCCCCCATCAGTACATGGCGATGAGGGATTAACTCTAACAAGTACTATTTTATCTAAGTCGAGTGCCTCAATCGATCGAGGTAGCCTTGACAGCATGCGCTGACCATGCATATGCCAATTGTCCAGTCCTGCCAGACCCTTATAACACCTTTGTTAGCCAGGGACAAAGAGACAATACGCCCCTCCCTAAAACCCATCCTAGCCCCGTTCCCTATGCTCTGTGGTCCACCACCTTGCCAACCTCCAAAACGCCAACAATTTCACCCTTCTCCATAACAGCCACGACCATCTCCGGCCCACAGGCCACCTCTTCTTCGGTGGGTGACGACTGCAGACTCTTCAGCATAGCTCGCGCCTGACGGAGGGTCGTATCTGACGACAGGGAGAGCATCTGTGCTCTAGGAATGAGGAGCCCGGGAATATCTCGCAAGTTGCGGCTGAAGTCTTGCCTGTCCAGGCCGCGGATCTTGCTGGGGGACGCAGCAAGATCCCTTACCCGCACCCATCCTGTGGGGGAGTCGTATCCCGCGCGGAGAAGGTCCAGGCCCAAGCTCTCCTCTCCCTGGTCCACCAGCAGTGGAATATCGGCCCACCGAATTGCGATATCCTTGATCGTCTGAGGTTTCCTTTCTGCGACACCGATGGCCCCTCCCGGATGATTCCTCGCAAAGACGGCGGAGACGCTTGTGTGAAGTTCCTTCGCCGCCGCGATGGCGAGTGCGTCGCCAAGAGCCAGCGCCACCGTCGTCGACGTCGTTGGTGCCGAGACTCCGAACGTCGTCTTCTCAGCCTCCGGGATAGGTGCCGGAAGGAGGATGGTATCCGGTCGATGCTTGATGAACTCGCATGTGTCATGGGACGTGTGAGATGTGAGCAGTATAAGTGGGAGCGACTTGTCCAGGTGGGGCAGCATGAGAAAAAGTTCCTGCGTCTTTCCGGAATATGTGATGAACATGAGAGTGTCATGAGGTCCGATGATGCCGAGGTCTCCATGGAGGGCCTCTGTCGGGTGAAGGAAGACTGCATGGATGGCGAGACTCTTAAACGTGGCCACCAACTTCTGACCGATATGTCCCGACTTACCCACCCCGATCACAACCAGCTTTCCTTTTGTTGCCTCCTGCCGCGTGATGGCTTGGACGGATTTGCAGAAGCCATCTCGAGCTATCAGATCCGTCTCGTATAATCTGGTGAGATTCCTGAGGGCCCGGGACTCTGTGTTCAGCACGTGAATTCCATCTCGGAGTATTTGGTCTTTTGCCTGGCGCTCTTCTCGGAGTTCTCGGTCAAGACTAAGGGGGTCTATAGGCTCGCAGAATGCAGTCTCTGGTGGGGAGATGGATGGTGTTGGTGGAGAGGGAGGAGGCATCGCTGAGCATTGAGCGGTGCCACTAAGTACAACAACAGCACTTGTTTGTACCGGCCCATGGCCGCCGCACTGCGGCAACCCTGCCATGTTGGATGGTGCTTTTTCTGATTTCCTAACAACGTCTTACGCAGACTGGATCCGGGTCGAAAGATGACGGTTGAACACTAGGGAACAGTTTGTGTGGTTCCCGAGTATCGTATCTGCACTTCGTAGGTCCTCAAACCAATACCGCCGCAGTTCACTATTAACAAATGATAGACAGTCGCGTTGTCGGAGAGTCTCGGGTCCGTTTTCTCACGGAGTGCCGCGGCTATGCGGGGCTAGGCGAGAAGACGAGATGGGATCAAATCAAGGGCCAAGAAGGGTCTTTCTTCGCGCTGGAGCCGAAGGGGAACGTTTGTTTAAAGGAGCAGCTTGCCCCGGGGGGAGTGAACGGACGGCTGACGAATATAGAAAAAAAAAAGCCCAGGAGCTTAGGAACAGATGGCCCATTGTCGACGGCCAATTGGTTGTGGGCTCGATTGCGACGAAAGAACTACCAGCCCGATCTGGATCTAGTAGCGGAATCAAGTGGGTGCGATAAGGGGTCCAACCTCCAGTTGTCCCTTTGCGTCCAAGCCATCGGCATGACAAAGTCAACGGTCCGGGGAGGATGCAAGCGAGGGGGTGGGATATGACGCCCTTAACTCGAGCCCGTCATCGATGTCTGGAGAATGGCCGAGCCAGTCCTCGATCCACGCTGCTTCGAAGGAGGATCCCCATCTACGATCCGAAATCTCGGGCCAATTCATTCACGGACGCCCGACTCGGACTTCCGCAGGCCGCTTGGTGGCCACTCGGGCGGCGGGCGGGGGCGGGGTTTTTTGGGAGGTCCCCTCTTTGATCCGGTTCGGCATGCAACATAAGTTCATGATGCTTTGATCGCGACGAACCAGAGCATGCGGCTGCCTGCATTGGTGCCACTTTGGATGGATGGCGCAAGCGGCGCTGGGCAATGCCGTGCTGGTGAAGCCGCGAAATGCGCTTGTCAAACGGGTTGGGTGTTAAAGCGCGCGTGGTGGAGAAGATGGAAGATTCATCTTATCTTCCACGTGGAAGGACCGGTGAAGCGAAATCTACGATCTACCTCGCCGTATCCGATAGAGGTCGAGACTCTTCAGACAAAACAGTGCAAGCGCAGTCGGCATTTCCCGTGTCGGAAACGTGGCTGCTTTGTGGCAGATGCTTCAATGTTGCTGCTGGGTAGAGGTATCCGCTGCTGCGGGAGATGCTTGAGTGACGTGACGAATGCACGTGTGTGCGATGCAGGATCGGCGGGGAAAGACGCCCAGATCGAGCCGTAGATAAGGCGTCAATTGGTCTCTCTCTATCAATCCCTTTGAGCTCGTCGTTCTGATCGGCGAGCAAGAGACTGTCATCGTGTTGGACTCAGTTCTTAGCACCACAATCTCTCTACATACCTAGGCAGGTACAATCCACAGAGCACCCAGAGTGAATGATTGACGACTTCTTTGCCGCATTTCCATTTGAATTACATTGCACCTTCCGTCTATCAAAGTGGGGCACATGCCGTTCTGGAAGGTGCCGAAGCATGGGGCGGGTTCGAGGGAAGGAATCGAAGCGCCTAAGGCTTTCACGCCTAGCAACACCTAGTCGCCTTCAATATGTCATCAGTGAAATCGCATCGTGATGCACCTCGCAACCTTCAACTATCATCACCATGCCGTCTTCATGCCCGTAATCGTGTGTTGTACTACCGCTGCCACCCAGGTCGCCGCCAAGCTACGGTACTGCCAAGCCGCCAAGATCTCGTTTCAGAAAAAAGCTGGGGCGCTTCCCGAGCGAAACTCAGGCAGTGGTTGCGTCAACTTGCCAACAAGCTTTCCCAGACATCCGGCGATAATGCAACGTCAGCACTCTAAGTGAGAGGGGAAATGTGTTTATTAATAGTGAATCATTGTGTTCTCAGCACTCAATCTGGAATTGCTACGAGTTTGATCTACGTATCGACATCTCGGCACGGCCGGTTGACAGTCGAAAAGGTCGCTGATCTGAAGCGTCCTCACTAATTTCAAAAAGAAAGAAAAAACGGGTCTGATCGACTCGTACTATGGATGACGCTCCCTTTGATATGGTCTCGATTCAAACCTCCCAGGCTGTGCTTGTTTCATGGAGACCGGTACCACCAAAGTCCAACGCCAACAGTACATTCCAATACGATATCTGTCACTCAATCCGGGCAGTGCATGCACTACCCAGGCAATTTCGAACCCCCCGCAAGTTCAAGACCTCGAATCAAGCATCGACCAGTCCAGGACACCCATGCCCAGATGACGCACGATAAGGCTTCTCGGCAGCCGGGGAGTGACGGTGGGCCTCAGGTGCCTCCGGCCAACCGAGAGATATGTGGCTTCACCGCTAACACGACACTTCGCTCGATACGAAGGCGTCGGTTGTCCATCAATGTGGACGACTCATCAATACGATAGCGCAAGGTTCAGACCAGGACCCGTCCAGACGACGCGAATCCTCCATTCCACAAACCCCGACTTCAATGGACCAGAACATTACCTGCAAACTTATGATCAACGTCGCCAGAAGGCCCCATCAAAACGGCCCAGGTGCGGTTTTAGGCAGAGTTGTTTCTGTTTTAGACAACAAGAGCTTGATTCAGGTGCCCTTGCACCGATCCATCAAGATGTCACACAACAGTGCCGACGCGCGTCCTCGCCCAACGACTTGACAAAGAGAGAAATCCTGGCTGGAACCCAAATTCCCTCTCTGATCTTAGTCGCTAAGATTGAGTTGGAGGAGGTCCTTTGGGGTCTTTACTGTGCTTCCAAGGATGAAGGACCCGGTCGAGGCAGTGCTGGCGCTCCAGCTCAAATCCTTCGAAGCGTAAGGCGCTAGCACTGTGCAAGGCCAATCCGTGTTGGTGGGATTAAGTTCGCAGAGCATTCCCAGGCCGGGACCAAGGCAAGTGGGCCGAGCATTAATACGATGGGACACTGTGCATTGGGCCATTTATCTTGCGCAGTCCCTGCCATCCTGTCAGCATCCGGCCCATAATATCAGGATGGTGGCTGGGGACATGCGAGCTGCGAGTGCTGCAACACTCAGGGGCAGCGCCTTCAGCGCGCGAGGCTTGCGTCTAACTAAATTCCGAGCGTGTTTCAATTCAGTTGGAGATTGACGGTGGGAGACCCGGTCCGGATCCTCCTTTACGAGCCGCTAGAGGCCAAATGGACCAAATGGAAGCAAGCCACCCCACTTGATCCAAGCATGGCCTCTTTGACGCTCTGCCTCCAGAGAGCAACTATTGAGGATCCGGGCCTGGCTAGACCTGCCGACGAAAACGAAACAATATTGGCAAAGTCTATTGAGGTCTGGAATCTAGTGGCAGGAGTCTTCCCTGGTTTACCGCGCGGGCCAGCTTCCTCCGTCGCGGCATTAGGCCAATTTGAGACCAAATGAGCTGAGAACGCCATGTTAAGGATCTGCCCTTTGAGAATACATCGAGGTGACAACTCAATAATTCGCACTGGGGGTACGAAGTACACTATCGTTTCCACGGCACAGCAAGGCTGCCTTTCCACCCGCTCGATCCCTAGGCGCCAGCCACATGGAGGATTCAAACGCATGATTCGGGTATCGTCTTTGCTCTACAGTGGCTCGAGTTAACGGACAGTGTGGACAACCATATGAAGCGAAGATGTTGACCAAGACATTGGGGATGACGGTGTCTAAAACCGAATGTCCAGGGATCGCCCTCGCCTCCTTTCTGCGCCGGAGCTCAACATTTGTTCTCAGTTCTCGGCCACTTGGTTCTATCGCACATCACCCCTGAGTCGTAAGACAGCAGGCGTCCACTTAGCTGTCCGCTTTGCGCCTCTGCGGAGTCTCAGTCGGTTCTTCGCGCCGTGGATGCCTTCTCGCCTTGCCAGGGGGAAGGGAGCTGATGTGGGTACAAATAAAGTACTACACGGAGTACATCCAATCGACATGTCAGCCCGTATCTCCGGGATATGCCAGGTCTCTCGTACAGAAGCCTTAAAACGTGATGACAACGGGCAAATCCACTGGTGCACGCCGACGCGCCCGTCCGTCAATCCTTTTTCCATCCCCCCCTTCCACGACTTCCTTTTTCCCTCGCTCAGTCCACTTCACACTCCTTTGTTTGTCCATCTTCACATTTCATCCTGATGGGTTTCGATCTGAGCTCCGCGTGGAGCTCCCCTCGGGGCTGGAAGCTCATTGCTCTCACACTTCTCGGCTTAACCCTGCTCCTTCTCGTGCCCCTCTATCAGCTAAGCGACCACGACACATCCGGCATTTACAGCCATCTGACCAAATATCTTGGCCACGGTGGCGATGCCAACAGCGACCCTGCGGACAGTGTCTACGTCAACACCACCGAGCCTGTCGACGTAATCACAGGCAACGATTCCAACAAAGTCGACGAAGCAGAAAACGGCGAAGACAATAGGCTCGAGGACACCTACACCACGACTACCGCGGAAACGGAAAGCAAGCCCACAGAGGAAAGCAAACCCGTGGAAGCGGCCACTCCCGATGACGACGAGATTAAATATCAAGACGAAAACAAGGAGGACGGAAGCCAGGAAGACGGAAGCAAGCCACAGGGAGAGGTCATTCCCGAGGATGACGAAATCAAATACGAAGAGGGAAACAAACCTGAGAACGAGGAGAATCCCGAAGGCACCTTCACCACGCCTACCGCGGAAAGCCAATCAACACCTGACAGCGCGCCTGAGAATACCGAGAACAAATCCGAGGAGGAAGTAAACACACCCGCGAACGACGAGAACAAATCTGAGGAGGAACCGCAAACGCCCAAAGTCGAGATCCCAGAGCAAAACAATAATGTCTTCACACCCTATCCCGAATCGCGAAAATCGCCCTGTGATGGGTTCCCTTCCATGGATGGCATTATGCTCGTCATGAAGACAGGTGCAACGGAGGCGTTCACAAAGCTCCCAACTCAGCTCCTGACGGGTCTCCAATGCATAAACGATTTTCTCATCTTTTCGGACTTGGTAAGTAACATCATTGCAGCGATTTCAATGCGCATGGGTTGGCTCTATTGTGGCGCACTCGAGCATTCCAGTTCTCTCCACCCGAGCTTGCTGTCCAGAAAAGTGCGCACGACACTGGTCTCGACTCACTTGGTCAACCTACGTCGTCGTGTAGATCTGTCATCTGGCGCATTGCAATCCCCATCGCAAACGTAAAAAACGCGAGGCTAATGCCAGAAATAGGAGCAGCAGGTCGGCAAGTACCACGTCTATAATGTCCTGGAAGACGTCAAGCAAGAGGCCAAGGGGGATCTCATGGAATTCAAGCTCTATGCTGAGCAAGAGCGGTGCCCCATAGCCCAGGAAGACTGCACAAGCGACATGAAGGGTGGTTGGGAACTCGACAAGTACAAGTTCTTGCACATGATCGAGCGCACATGGAAGATGCGCCCCAACATGGAGTGGTACGTGTTCGCCGAAGCCGACAGCTACGTCTTCTGGCCCAACCTGATCTGGTGGCTTCGCAACAAGGTGAATTCCAAGGATTTCCCTTACATCGGAAGCGTGGCCATGCTCAAGGGCTTTCCATTTGCGCATGGAGGTAGCGGTTACGTCATCTCCGGTGAGACGGTCAAGATGATGGCCGAGACCCCTGGCCTGGCCGACAAGTACGATCTGATGGCTCCTCACGAGTGCTGCGGTGATTACCTCATGGCTCTGGCTGTCAACGACACTGGCCGCAAGGTGAAGCAGGCCCACCCCATGTTCAATGGCGAGAAACCCAGCACGTTGCCGTTTTCAGAAGGACATTGGTGCCAAGCTCTCATGACGATGCACCACATGAATTCTGAGGAAGTCAGTCAAGTATGGGATTACGAGCAGAAACGAAAATCAACTGTACGTTCAAAGTCGTTTTATCTACCGAGCCTGAGGCTAACATGCAAACCAGGGTTTTGTTCAAATTAAGGACATGTATCAAGCCTTCTTCGCTCCGCACCTCGTCGAACAGCGGGAAGATTGGACCAACTTATCTGATGATGTTTGTTTCATTGGTCCCGATGAAGTAGCCCAGGCAGAGGCTAGTGACGGTGAAAAGAATCGTCAGAAGCCCGAGAAGGACAAGAACGTCGTTGAGCGCCAGGCTCACCACTCGGCGGAGTTCTGCTCCAAGGTCTGCATTGCGGATGGACTCGACATCTCTGCGAATGACTACTGGGCTATGGATAACGACAGCGAACGTTTTGCTCTGGTTGAGTCGAGGTACGATGAACGCGCCAAGGATGTGAACTGGAACCGAGACCGCCATTGCTTCCAGTGGCGATACCACAAGAAAGTTTGTTGCGTTCACAAGAGCTTCAAACTCGGAAAGCCCAAGAAGGAGAGCCAACCGGAGGATAAATGGACCAGCGGGTGGTTCGTGAAGGGCATCAACCACTGGATCGATGCCAGGGGCGAGTGCGAACCTGAGTGGAAGAACATCAACTGATTGTAGTATATACGGTGCATCTGTATGCTGCTGAGAGCGTTGTTTTCGCATTACGGCGTTTGGATACTGGCTATTTTGTACACCACCACGATAGAGGACTGTTTTGGAGAGTACTTGTCTCCGGCGTTTTGGCTACAGGCTACGGCAGCCTCGGTTTGGGTTTTATATGCTAGGTGTGTGGTGATGGATGGGTCGAGAATATATCCGGCGCCTTTAAGCACAAAACCAAGCAACAAGGCGTAGAATTGATCACCCCAAAAGAAGAATTGGATTTTCTCGAATTCTGAAGCTTGACCTGTGCCTCATCGGTATAAGTGGTATGATGACGGGACGCCTTAGCTTTCATCCCATCTCAAAAACAGACTTTTAGGCTCAAGGCTCGACCCGGCCTCCCCAATCAACCACGGGAACTCGGCTTCTTTTCATCCACAAACGCAATTCGTGACGTTGCTGCAGCCAGCAAGATTGCATATGCCCCGCGGACGGGAGCACGATCCGAACCGCCTCGCCGTGCTCTATACAGGTACTCATTTCTAAAAGGTAAAGTAAAAAACATTATCTCGCCCTTCCAGAGAAGAGTTTGAGAGGTGGAGGGTTTCAATGTCATATACACTAAGAGTTGGGGGTTTTGAATTATTAATCTTAAAGTGTATTCATTGCAACGGGCTGGATAATTATCGGGTTCATCCGTATGACCCTTTTTCCGCATTTCCGTCGACCAGATCCCAAGCCGTTCCCACCCAAGGACATCCGTCCTGTCCCCTCATAAACCGGTAGTCGTAACATGTCCCCATTGGCATATCCCCGGTGCCTACCGAAAAGGATATCCAAGAAAAATCGTAATAATCGCCCATATCTAAATGCGCGCACGCACGCAGATTCCATCCGCACTTTTTATCCTCCCCTCATCATCATATCCTTCATTTCATATCTTGTTCTTGCACACAGTGTGGCGACGTCTATTGGGCCGCCATCCTCTTTCTTCCGTGGCGTCCGCACCGGTGGGGGTTCTTGGGTGACTTCATGTAGCAGTAGGCCTTCGCATCTTCGCCGGCAGGCTTGCCGTACACCTCCTTGATGGAGCAGTACTCGTAGCCATCGCCCATCCAACCTTTGATGTGCCGGTGGAGTTCACAACGGGAGATGCCGCATTTCCGGCAGTACACCTGCCCCTTGACTCGCATCTGGTCCATAGCGTTTTCTTTAGCAGTAGTTCGGACCTTGGGGTGGACCAGAGGTCCGGCACCACGCCATGCCCACTCCAAGTCATTGGGTCCCGAATACCGACTAGAGAGAGGTACAGTCCCATGCAATCGACGGTGGATATCGTAAAAGTTGGAGTTTGTGAGGCCGAAGCAGACGCTGTCGATGGGATCCAGAAAGTCGAAAATGGCGTAGTGGAGCTCTGAGGGGAGATCGAGAAGAGTAAAGTCCTTGGGAGGCTGGGGCTGGCATGGAGGGATGGGTTCGTAATCCATCACGGAGTAAGAGCGACGAGGAGGAGGCAGCTTGGGTCGTTGGGGAAGCTGTGAAATCTGTTCCTCAACAGGGGCTGCCGCCGGGGTCTGGGGTCGAGAAGGCATTGGTAGAGGCGCATGCTCGGGGATAGAAGCCTGTCGTTCAACCTGTGATGAAGTTGAGTGAGGGGATTGCGAGGACGCATTGTCGATTTGGTAGTCCGTCATGGACCATCCTCGCCGCGGTGCCTTCATCATCCCCCTCTTCTTATTCAGTTCTCGCATGCGTTGTGCGTGTTCCTCCCGGGACATTGCCGGCGATTCGGTCCTTGAGAGGCTGGGTCGCCTCACCAGAGAACCATCGACGGTTTCGTGTGCGGGGACTCCATTTGGGGAGAGGGCGGGATCAGAGAACACCTGAACCATTGTGGTTGTTACGGTGTTGAGTAACGGAGTATGATGTCTGATTGGTAGATTCTCGTTTGCTTGTGTAATTGAGTTGTATCCCGTCACCAGCTGTTGTAGGCGTAGGCGAGGGATTGAGTGTAGAACAGTTGCCTGGTTCAAAGGGCGAGTCCAGCGGTGACGATTGGGGTCCAAGATTCGAGGCGTTAAGTTACGTTGACGATGTTATACCGACGTCGGTTGGTGGATGATTGATGAGGTGAGTTCCTCACTAGCAAGCTCATGAGCAGTCGGCCGGTATAAGTCGAAACCAGGTTTGACAGTGACGATTTAAGACCGAAGTCAAAAGAAGCGAGTGGCGACCGCGAGTCGGTTATAAAGCCTTTGACGAGACGATGGGGCTGGAGCCGGTCGGAAACCGAGGGCGGTGGGTGGTGTGATGGGTCCGGACCCATCGTGGGCCAATTCGAGATCTCGTCACCAGGGGTCGGTCGGTGCCCAGTCCCTTGCGCCAGGACCCATGATAAGCCGGGAAACGCTAGTGCGAGGCACGGAAGAGAGTGTGAGAGCGCGTGGGAGGCCAAGAGTGAGTTGCCCACTCTTTGTTTGGCCTGGGACAGCCTGAGATGGGCTGGATGCCCTGAGTTGGTCCTTGCCCGGTCCAATCTTGGCTGTACAGAGCATCTGACATGGCGAGGCCGCTCCGGTGCCCTCCAGCCCTCCACGCTGATTGCCGCGCATGCCGGGCCTGACTCGAACGCCAACGGCAGCCAGCGGTCAGTGGCAACACGCAGCCTGGGGCATTTTCAGGGACTAGCCCAGCGCAGGGCGGGTGGGTACTTCGATCAACGGGGGCATCTGGGGAAGAGCTTCGACCCTCACTCTCCAGGCTTCGCCGGGCCGGGTTTGCTGCTCGGCATCGTATGACGATGCACTGCTGCCGCCGGACTTCTCCCAGTCGATTGTCGGGTGTCGATGGTCATGTGGGGGAACCCGGTCAGCCCGCCCCAAACCCAAGAACGTAGTACAAACCATCCAAGTCGTCAAAGCCTCAGTGCGGCTCCGTCCAGGACCCGAACAAGTGTCGGACAATCCCGCCAGATGACACATCTCAGGCCCAGCTGCCATGACACCATGGCATCAATTCAACAGAAGCACCCAAGAGTCAACGGACAGCTAAGACGTAGGCGACCAGCACACGCAACGGCGAGGCCCGGGTCACACAGGCACCCTCCTTGTTGCGGAGCCGTTAGCGAAGCACGCCAGTCGTCATTCTGGAGCCTTTCTGGATACCACGCATCATCTCACCACAAAGGCGAACGGCCCGGTGAGCCCCGCCGAAAGCGGGCCCGATCTTCAGAACGGAGTCGTCTAACTGTCTGTGAACTGTTGCGCCGTCGACCAACTCCACTGATGTGATGCCCATCTGCAGGTTAACAGCATGAAGATCTCCTCAACCGGAAGCTGCGAGGACTGCGAGAAATCGACAACCGCGAGTCTCTCCTCTCTCGCCTGCGGTCTCGGGGCGCAAGCTGAGCCGTGAGACATTTCAAGACCATCCACCCATCAGACCTCGGATAAGGTTAGTCACACTGTCGGGATCCCCGACTTGTTTTCGGGAATCCGAGGATAGACGTCTAGATGAATCTTCACTCACGAGGCCGCTGCAAATGGACTGCAGAACTTGAATTTGGTCCCTGGCCTGGTCGTTCCGCGAGTCAACCGCCCATCCATCCCGTCGTGCGTGTGCGTGCGTGCATGGCATGCCATCCTCGTGCCATTCTTACCCTCCCTCCCATCACATCACATCCAATCTTGCCGCAGCCGCAGGTGCATAAACCTAGTTTTTCGATCCCCTTCTCCGTGCCCGGGTTGTCTCTTCGCCCAAGTCCATCACTGTCGGATCCGACGAGATGTGGCAGATGGCGGCGTCGGAACCCCCCACGCGGCAGGTAGCGGACCGCATCCATGCAAGTACACATGGTGCCACCACCAAATCGTAAGAGATGCCCTCATCTGCTACTGCAACAGGTATTCGGCTCCGGCGTGACACTTTGGGGTAATTCCGGCGATGCACGACTCCTCGTGATGCTGTTGAAGCAAATCTGCCTGGATGGTAATCCAGGTTAGTTGGAGATATGACGCCGGGTGAACTGCCAATATATTTGAGAACCTGTTGATCCCTGTTGTATCGGCCAATCTCGACCCAAGCGCATCCGGTTACCCAGGTGTCGCTGTGGTGGCTGCCACGGAAAGTTAGGTGCCACCGCCCTCGTCATCGGGATGGGCGTTGTACCAGGGACGGCCCGTCAGCACATACGCATGACATCCTGCATCTTGCGGCCGTCGTGATGAGAGTAGTGCCATACGTCGATAAAACTCGTCGTTGTGGTTGATTTCTTGGAAAGACATTGTCGGTTCAGGTCCGGGGACGGGATGTGAATGCATCGGCGACTTCCTCGTCCCAAAACAGCGTCACGTGGCGGAATCTCCCGACGCTGGTCTCTACCTTACCTACCTCTAGAGGTACACCGTCATCCTACTTAGAATGATCTGAGAGGCACGGCGTCTATTCACAAGAAGCGGCTGCAAATTTACTCGGTGCCCTCGGAGTGACTCCATTCCCAAACCGCTGCCGTATGTTCGAATCACCCAGGCTGACCCGTTTCTAAAGCATGTTCTGACATGCATGCGGGGGAGGGCTTGCATTGATCCTGCCTCTCGGGATACCGTGTTTGGAAATTCCACAGGATGCATCCCATGGTTCGAGGATTTTATCAAACCACCGCAGTGACCAGGCGAGACTCGGAGCCTGGTTGGTCCATACAGATTTGCCTGCATCGAGCAGTCGCAGCCCCCTGCTCAATCAACTTCAGTGCTGCGCGTCGGATCACTCAACACAGGACTCGGCGGTTAACGCTTGCCAGGACCCGGTCCGTCGGTAATCTCAGGCCCGAGGGAATGCGCTGACAACCGTTGAGAGGCCGGGACGTCATATCGCTTGCTGTGATGCAGGCCCTCGTTAGATGGTGACTTACACCCCCCAACCAGGTTGACCCGGATGATATGACTTCCCGACGATACACCTTCCCTGTAGTATACCAGGGCCTTTTAACTCTAGCAGATAATGTTCACTAGGAAGTCATGGCTGACAATGCCTACACACGGCTTTCTGATAAACGGTGACCGGGTTCAGCAAGACATGTACCTCCTTTGTGAGAGTTCACGGGTATAGACTCGGTAAAGTGATTTTGGGTCTATCGCATGGATGCTCTTGACCAGATCCCCCAGCTGCCATCTGCCTAAGCCTGGCTTGCAAGTGGTGTATCTACCATGTGCTGGTTTGAGGTTCTGTGCATTGCTAGTTTGGGGACAATGCCTTCTATTCGTGTGTTTACTTTCTAACGTATTCCATTCGGTCTTGGAAATTAAACTTAACTTGGCAGTCGAGATAAAGCCTATATGTCATTTTGTTAGCTCTGCCGTTTTTGAACATCTTCGCAACTGGGGTATATGCAACTCATTAGGCGATCAGGAGGCACAAATCCACAGAACCACTTTCTGAACCACAAATACTACGTGAATAGGATTTGGATCCAAGAGCCAGCCACCCAGTAACATATTACAAGCCAACAACCCAACCAGACAGTGACCATCGAAAAGTTTCGAGTTCATCGTGGTGGTTGTTTTCGGCTACCCTACATCAAAATATAAGACCACGATTTGCATCCACTAAGAGGACATATGACTAACTCAAATCTCTGGCACGACATGGCACCAAAGCATTTTCTTCCGGAGTCCTTGCAGATAATATCGTTGCTATCAAACCCCAATTCGCAAATGTAAAATGAGCCGTACTATTTCACCTTGCGTATACTGTCGACCCAGACATCCCTACACAAGATCACTATAATCGCCGATGAACTAGGAGCTGACAACTGGCTCCTCATATGCATTTGCGGAGAAGAGATATGGGAAAGGGCATATATGTCGAGTGAGGGTCACAATCGCCTCGAATGAAAACCACGACTTTTCAAGTCTCACCTCGAGATTAGACACGGGAAATATTGGTAATGGTGTGCCTCTTGTACGTGGGCTTAGAGGAACATGTTTCAAGCCTGACGATTTTACATCGCTAATCAAACGGCTTTCATAGGAGCCGAGTCGGGGAAACTCGAATAGCTGAATAGCCTGGAAATGTTCACCGGTGCGTGTAATAGCTTGCAAATCGACTTATTGTTCACGATATAATAAGTTGAAGGGAGAACAGTGCACTACCAAACGTGCGACGTCAGTGCAATCCTATCCCGGTTGTCTTTGGCTAGCCTTGTTTCGAGGAGATTATCATCCCGTCTTTCCCAACACTTGCTAATTTCACAATCGGAATGTGGAGCTGGGGACGGAAACAATGGCATTGTGATTGCAGGGTCGCACGAGACTTTTCGCCGAATAGATGGGATGAATGAACGATTGGCCAAGCCAGCGAATGCGGCATCAGTTTGACAACACCAGCGAGTATGTACATCCAAGGCTTGCAAAAACACCAAGGTCGGCAGATAGCGTGACCTGAAGCTCGTTCATTTCCTTCACATTCTCAATACCACGCTTCCCAGGTTCCTTAAACGCCATAGGTGAACTGGAACTATCAATGCCTTGAAGGAATGCTCTGGGTCAGAGCAGAACAAGTCTGTTCTGACGCCAGATTTTTAGCCATTCGGTTAAATGGCAACCCAGATGAGCATGACAACCACGTCGAGGCCCTTGCCCTCGCCGCCGTCGAACTTGTAGGTCCACATGCCGTCCTTCTTCTCGTCCCAGTACGCACCAGTCGCGCTGTGCATTCCTCGTCGGCCGACGTGGGGCTTGCCGTCGGTGGCGGTGGCCTCGGAGCTGGTGGAAACGTGAGGCTCCTCAGACTGGGTCTCGGTACCTCCGCGGGCCTTGTTCAAGGCGGATGTGGGGACGAGGTGCTGGACGATGGTGCTGTTGCAAGCGAACTTGAAGGAGGGGGAAGCGGCGCCCTGGGGGGTCGACTCGGAGATGACAGCCTTCAGCACGGAGCTCTGGATCGAGGGTTAATTAATGTATTGCGAGGAGGGGAGAAAGGAGGTGAGGGAGTCGTGTTCCACTCACGATAATGGTCGAGTTCCACTGCTCAGTCTTCGCATGGTCGTAGAACTCGGCGCTGCCGATGGCGTTGGTGCAGGCCTGCACGAAATCGATAGTTAGCACGCGCGTGTCATCATGGCGGGTGTTGTTGTCGACCGAGGCGGTAAACAAACAATGCGGAGCGACGTACATCAGTGGCAATCTGCTTGAGGCGGTTGAAGGGGATAGGCTGCGAGTCCCGTTAGCATGAAGCGCGGTCGAGACGGAGAGAGCGTGTTGCTGTTGTGCGTACAGGAGCAGCCATTTTGAAGGTTGGAATGGATGTCAGGTGGAGATGGAGATGGAAGGTTGAAGTTGATGGCGTGGTCCAGGAAAAGAGTCGGTAAACAAACAAGATTGAGGCGTCGAATCGTCACGTCGTTATCCGGGATTAGACTAGGCACGACCAAAAAACCATTTAGCATCACCCAAAAAAGAATCTACGTTCATGCACAGGATGCACAGGCGCTCAGGGATCCAGGACTCGCGATACTCACGTGCAGCTTACGGCGCCGTTGTTCAACCGTGCAGTTCGGGACCAGACCAGTCGACAATGTGCTATCGATGCTTGGGCGGGTTTGTGCCTGGTGTCTTTCCCTTTCGGGCACTGCATTGGAGGTGCATTCGCAGCGCGGGGCGACCACACGTGACCTGAGACCAACCAATCGGCCCACGTGTGCGCGCCGTGCAGCTGTATGTGGGGCAATCTCTGCTCCCTGAGCAATGCTACTGATGAACGGCCATCAACTGGCACGGGACTGGGACGAGCTCTTCTTCCCTCTGCCAATACAACTTTGCTCAGTATCCCTCCCTCCACCGGACTCCTCCAACACCCACGCACACCCTCCAGCTTTTCAATTGCAGGCATCAAAGCTCGGATATCGCGCATCTAATTGACGAATTGTCCTTTATTGCTTCCGCAAACTTACGCAAGCTCTATCGACTGCGCGCAATCTCGTATCTAGCTTCGCCTCGCTCGAACATCACATCACCACTCGCCATCATGTCTTCTCAGCCTCTCCTCCAGACTGCTCCTGGTACGTAACCCCCCATCCGGACTTGGCGAATTGGTCAATTCATATTACTCGCGATCTGGCTAACACCTGTCACAGGCAAGCGCATCGCCCTGCCCACCCGCGTCGAGCCGAAGGTCTTCTTTGCCAACGAGCGAACGTTCCTGTCGTGGCTCAACTTCACCGTTATCCTCGGCGCTCTTGCCATTGGCATGCTCAACTTTGGTGACCGCGTCGCCTTCATCTCAGCGTTCCTGTTCACCGGAGTCGCCATGTTGACTATGCTGTATGCATTAGTGACCTACCACTGGCGAGCCAAGTCGATCCGAATGAGAGGCCAGGCCGGCTTCGACGACCGATTCGGTCCTACCTTCTTGGCTATCATCCTCCTGCTCGCCGTGGTGGTCAACTTCGTCCTGCGCATCACCGACCAGTCCAAGAAGAATGCGAACTAAAATTGGACGGAAGCTTTGCCAAGGAGTTTCATATTTGGGGCCTGGGATGGGGAGATGTAGGCCAGTAGAGACTGTAGGAGGTTCGACAGATTGGATTGAAAGGAAGGGGAGGGTCAAGTCGATGGGTTCATGGCATCATTTGTGGCTGATGGGCGTTAGCACTGGTGGGGTGTCTTGAGTTTTGGGTATCAGGTATTTCAATTCCAATTTATTTTAAGCAAAAAACAGGATGTTTTGATCCTTGACCTGGGTATCTCGAAAATTCTGCTATCCTGCCCACAATCCATGCAATTGCCTTCCAACGCCAACTATGCCGAAGCTTCTCTGGATCGGGTCACCGAAATTTTGTGGCCCACACGTCGTGGGTCCTCTCCCATCACGTCCGAGACCTTTTATCCCTCGTGATCCCCTCTTTTCTCTGCTCAGGACTGAGATGTAATGTCCCGTTTCGACCTGAGCTCGGGGACGGGAGCAACCGACAGGAAAACCCGCATTGACTTGACAGAACGGGTCGAAGGCCGGGGGAGCACGGCATCCTCGAACCGACTGTGCATAACTTCGAAGTCGTCACTGTCCTCGTCATCGTCGTTTCCCTTCTCCAGGACAGTTTCCTCCACAACGTCTCGCTTCTTGTTTTCCTCCGGTAGATCAAACAGTTGGTTGTATTGGTAGCAAGTTCTGCCCTCCTCGCTGAGGACCCTTTTGCAATGCTCCACAACGGTGATCAACTTGCACACGTCCGCGGTCCGGGCATATAGTAATCCTACTCGTGGCTGCTCGGCTTCGGCCAGGAGATGACTGGCGATGTACGTGACGCGCTTGCGGATCTGGGTGGAAGATATGACGGAGGCGGCGAGGACGTCGTACTTTGGCGCGAGTTCGGCGACGATGGGTTCGTGGGGGCCTATGAGGGATGGGTTCGTAGGGTGCGCGGATTTCGTTCGGGCTCGCTTTGAAGTGTCGGCATCTTTGGATAAGCCTGCATCATGTTTTCTCTTGCTAGAGTCATGGTCGCGTCTTGGGGCGGCCATCTTGGCTTGACAAGAGAGGAAGAAAGTTGCGAGTTGACTGTGGGGTGGCAGAAAAGTTGTGGATCGTCTGGGGTTGGGCTTGGCACGGCCGACTGCATATGCATAGCAGCTGATGTCAGATAACTTAGGGATTACCGGTAGAATGATAGACGAGTTTGACAACCGGTCACAATGTCTCTGGAAATGGAGATTCGATGCACAAGATAGACGCAATGGCATATGGATGCACTCATTGAGAATTGATCTGAGGGTTTCAAGCGTGATCAGGGTATGAATAGAAGAAACATTGATATTATCGGGAGGCTTGGCTGAAGTGGGAGCTCCTCATGTTTTGCCGCTCTTTACCCAATCCAAGTATCAGGCTGGGTGTGGGCTTATGGTAGCAAAGAGGATTTTGACTGGCAATGGTTGGTAGCCATTCATTGAGGTTAGAACACTCGGCATCTCTGCCAGAGAGATTCAGTAAAGCCAAGCACGTGGGACGGACCCGAGCGATTAGAGATCACGTGATTCGGATTTTTAAATTCGGCGAGGTGGAGCTAGCTCGCTGCGTGGCTTGGCGCTAGTTGATCGGAATGCCTGGCTGCTGAGCGTGAACCTGGCTAGGTGTGAAGCCGTGGCAGGGCTGCTGCTGGCTTTATCAGTCCCTTATCTACGGCATCCCACCACTTCAATGGATTGAAAGGCCCGATGACCTCGGTCATGCTCTGTTCTCCCTGCTTTCCCTGGCTCATCGGTACCAGATCTCCCCCGTGCTTGCACAAGCCGCCTGCAGACGACGAGTTGCCCGGAACGCCCGCTTTGACGAGTACAGTATGGATGACGAGTCGAAGGCCACATGCAGTGGGGCGGGGAGAAGTTCCGTCAGACGCATCTCAAACCCGCTCAAAACCTCAGTCTAATGTTGAACCCAGGCGACGCTGCATATTGTGGGAGACTAGGCTCGCCATCCGGTTTGCTCCCCGGAGTTGGCTATGCGGCCAGTGGGGCGGTGGCGATAGCACGATACGAGGCGGCCAGCCGTCGAGCTCGACAATGGGAGCAAGGAGCTTGGGCCTCGCAAGGCTTGCTCCCGTTGTTAAGGCGTCCAGCCAGAGCCGTGCCACGCCGACGAAGGATTGGAGACGAGGATCGCTTTTTCATGCTAATGTACCGTACTAACAATATTCATGGGTGACGACTAAGTGGGGCGTGATAGTGTTAGCTGCAGCGACTCACCACGGCGCGGCCCACACCCTCAGTTGAAGCTGAGTGTGTGTCATGGTCGCACTGTCAGACGTGCAATCGCCGTACCTGCACCAACTGAAGGAATGATTGACAAACGCAAGCGACAAGTGATTGGGGTGGCATGAGACCAGGAAGCGAATGTTGCATGAGCTGGAAGAGGAGCGCAGTAGCCGGCGCTTGGAGGCATATTTTGTTGTTTATTTTTTCTTCTTTTGGGTGTTGTTGGCGGGCGCATGGCCAGGCATGTCACCTCGCTAGCGATCTGGAATGGAATCGAAGGTATCCAAGTACTAAACCTCTTTATGCTTTTGCGTCCCCTTGCTTCCAAATGCTTCGTACATCGGAGCGGAGCAGACGCAACTTGCTTTGCCCTCAAGCCATTAGGCCGCGACGGAAATGCACCACGGCTGGCTCTCTGACCTCTCATAGGCGATCGACTCGTAGGCGTCCTCCACAAGTTCCATGCCCTCGCCGCAGCCGACTGACTCTTGTCTTACACTAGGGCAACTGCGAAGTCGAAGCATAAGAGTCGTGGGTACATCCCGATTTCATTTCGCCGGTGACTGCGGGTAACTAATACACCGACGCTCCTAGTACTTGCACGAAGTATGACAGTACCTTGATAGCGCAAGGCAAAAGGACGTGCGCTCGGGGCGAGTCGCCGATAATCTGGTTCCGCCATGCCTCGCCATGTCTTACCATGCGGCAGTTGGTACCCGTACCGTACCAAGGGAGCGAGCGCAGCCTGGGTGCCACCCCTGGCGCTCTTGTCGATAGCGTAGTACAAAATACTTTCCATGATACCGGCGTGCCCCTGGTATACCTGGCGAGTTAAGTGGTAGCCTGCTCGGCGCCTAGTCTGATCTGTAACTGTGCATGTCATGAATTCACGTTGATCAGTCATGCTGTTGGCGGGCCACTGCACGTACCTCGGCAACGGGCTGCTTGCCTGTTGTGCACTTGCCTGCTTGCCAGCCTGCCTGCAGTTGGTAGGTACTTGATGCACCCTCCGCTGCGAGGCAACGAGGGTATTGCCAGCTCGGGTGTGCCACTCTCACCTCACCACCCAAAGGAATCCGTGGGGCTGCGCTGGGGACATGCTGCTGGGGGGGACGCCCCTCTGGTCTCATTGGGCGCTGGGGGACTGGGCTCTAGCGTGTGGTACAGCGTGTTCCAGCGCTGAGAAGCCTGCTGGGTCCTGCTGAGTGGGTGCTGAGTGGGCGAGCCGAGGGCGCTGAGTGGGCAGCTGGTGGACTTCTTGGCCCCCTTGCGCCTTGGCTGCTGGTCCACCACCCCAAAACAAATCTCCCTCCCCAGGCCCGCCAACCCGCCAGCCCGCTGACCGGCGTCGCCTCAGGCCGGACGGGTCGTCAATCAATCACTCAATCAAGGCAGTTTTGGCAGTCATCAAACAATCAGTCTATCGAGTCTGTTTGTCTGCCTCCCTGCTCGGTGCCACTGCCACGGCCACGGCCTCCCTCCATCCCCTTTTGACTTTACTTGACGGGCCCCCAACACGCATTTCCCCTCCTTCCCCTTCGCACCGTCGTTGCGCCTGCTCCTGCATTTGCACTCTCACACTCGCACTTGCACTTGCGCCTGCACCCCCCATTTTCCCATTTCCTGCTTTCCCTCGCTCCCTCATTTCACTTTCTTCCCTCTTACACGCTCCCTTCTCCCGTCGCCTCGCACACACTCTCTCCCTCCCTCACCCAAAGCTCTCTGTGACCCAGAGATCACGATCCGAGGCTTTCGTTAGCGCTCGATCACCTCCCTTTCTCTTCTCGCCGGGCTCTTGTCTGCCTAGCCCTTGTCGCTGCCGTCGCTGGCCGCTCCAAAACCCCCCGTTTCTGGCCTGTTTGAGGGGGCCACATCATCACCCCTTTGCCTGCCTGTTGCACCCGACTCCGATCGTCCGACCTGCAAGCGAGCCTGGTTACGTCAGCCTTGCCCCCAGCACCAACCAGCACTGCACCGCCCACTGCGTCCGTGCGCCCGGCCATTCCGTCGCATTCGCGCATCTTCGCGCATCGCATCGCCGCCTTGCGCCTTTGCGCCTCACCTTCCTTGTTGCGCTCCCGTCGCAACACGCATCTTGACTTTCCCCTTTGGTTCCCTGACAGGGCATGCTATGTTCAGATTCTGGGCATCCGATCCTCGGGGAAGCGACAGGCTCGATGCGCCACAGCCGATCGCGGACCTAGTCAAGCCACACCATCCGTCCAACTTGCCCAACACAGCTACGATAACGTCCAACGTGCAGCCTCCCAAAAGGAGGCGGGAGAGTTTGGACGACCGAAACGAGTCGCCGGATTATGCCTCATCTGCTAAAAGGATCAAGACCGACTTCGACATCCTCGGCGATGCTCCCCGGACTTGCGACGCATCGGCGCATTCGGCACCCGTAATCGCTGACCTTGAAACCGCGCGCGATGAGATCCGCCACCAGTTCGGCCTTGAGATCCTACTCAAGCATAAAGAGTTAAGGCTCATCAACCAGGAGCTTGCCAAATGCCAAGTTGCGCTTGAGCAACTACGACGATGCCACCTCATTCCCTACCCCATCAACTGTCCCACTCCTGAACAAATGCTCGATGTCAGCGCCGGAAAGGGTCCTGCCCTGAAGTCATATCCCGGAGAACCAGTCCCCCGATGGGCGCCTCCGTTCGGTGTTGTTGACGGACCCTATGCTCGACATTATGCCAAGTGGCTAATCCCCGACCCTTCCTTCGATGGGATCCAGCCGGAGTGGCAGTTCACTCCCGAGGCGACGCGCTCTAGGTCCTCCTTCACGGAAGGCCGAACCACTAGGAACAGTCTTACTGATGCTGGAAGTGTTCTCAAGGGCCGTTCTGTGCGTGGCTCGGCCGGCCAAAAGCTTCAGTCCCTCTCCAACGGCTATCCTCAACCAAAGGAGAAGGCAGGGCCTTGCGTCTTGAAACGTGCAGATGGTCTGACAGTCAAGCTGGTCTGCCTAGACTGCAACCGCGAAAACTTCTCAAGCACCCAAGGCTTCATCAACCACTGCCGTATTGCCCATAAGCGTGATTTCAAGAGCCACGAGGAAGCAGCAGTGCACAGTGGCCATCCCATCGAAGTGAATGAAGGCGGTTCCATTGTTGGAGAAGAAAAGGCGCCGCCGGTGACTGCGCCAACGCCCACCTCGGTGCACCCCTTGGCGCGCACCGACATCAATGATCAGGAAACTTATGTCGCACTTCGATCCAGAATTGCAGACTCGCTCGAGCTCTACCGCCAAGGCAAGCTGCCCGGTGTCACTCGCATTCCTTCTCTCCCCGCGGAGAGCGCAGACCTTCCCAAGAGTCAAGCTAAGAAGGCTGGCACCCTTGACTTGGCTCCGGATATGCCTCACCTCTCTCGTCTATTGCAGAGCCGGAAGTTCAACGGCAATCTTCGTGATCTTGTTGCAGATGCAAAAACAAAGGTGGATTTGGAGGATATCACTCCTGGCGAGGAGTCGGAAGTCGCCGAATTTCCTCCCAGGGGCATTGATGGAACGCCAACTTCAGCGGTTCGCACTCCTGTCGTTATGCGCGTTCCTACCAGAATCACCCATTCTCCAGTACCCATCGGCTCCTCTGGCCGTCCTACCAGCAGCAAGGGTCGCGCTCCCCCGATCTCCTTCGTTACTCCACCGAACTCAGCTATTGGCTTGGGTGTAAAGCATGGCTCCAATGCCCTACTCTCTGACGAAGATATGGATATGGAGGATGTCGATTTGAGTCCCAACACTCTCGTCAGCAACAATGCACCTTCTCTGGTTAGTGACGACGGGGAGTATGATGACTCGGATGATGGATCCTCTGTTTCTGAAGCCAGCGATAACCTCGAAGGTGGATCTGTCTCGGACGTGGCAGAGATTACTCTAGACGATGAGCAAGATCCTCGGTCATTGCGTCGCGGATCGAGTGGCGTGTCTGGCACTGTGAGGCTTCGTAAGGATGACCCTAAGCACGTCACCTTCATGAGCCCCGTCAAGAACAGCACCAAAGACCGACGACCTCGAAAGGTCTAGAAACACCGATAATACATGGGATGCGCCCCCCCCTCGGGCGACTCTCATCCCTTGCACATATCTTTCAGCAACATCAGGCGTCGATGAACTCGCCAATTGTTGGATTCACCTCTCTTCTTGGACCCCTATCATTTCAAACTTATCGATTTTAGTCACTATGAAACTTTTTTCTCTATGGCAGGCTATGTGGTTGAAGCAAAGACGGCTGCGTGGTTTCAGTGCGTCATACACGGGGACGCTGGAAACTGGGGCGTCAAATAGGTCTGGGTTATGGGTGTGGTTATTTGCTGTGCGCGCTTTGTTTCCTTTAGAGAAGCACGTCTTTTTACATCATTCCGGCGCTTGGGGAGACATGACGGCTTGAGAACGGGGTTTGCACTTTTCCTCTTTATTTTTTTTGTTGCTCCTTTACCCAGAATAGCCCCTTCAAGAAGGAAAGGATGGGATCAGTGTTGTATGATTGGGGAAACAGCCCATACAGAGCGTCTCGTTGTATCATAGTACCTGTGGCGGACGCTGGAGAAGATGAATACAAAAGACACACCGGCTCAGGATTGAGTGCCATTGTATCATGACTTGCCAAGTCAAAGCATATCTTGTGAGATCATGTGATGTTAAATGTTGAGTGAATGAGGGCTGGTTGACGGTTAACGGATACTCTTATTCAGTATCTGACTTGATAGATACGAGGTATATTGCAGTAATGACAAGCAGTGAGGTACAAACATTTGGACATATCTCGAGGGTTGGTTTATTAGGGGGGTTTATGCAATTGACTCAGTCGCAGCATAGACAAGATTGGATCCAGCCCCTGTAGAATCTTCCTTGCAAGGATTCGCGACAAATATGTTACATCACGAGGGGAGCAGTGGATTACAACATTGGTGGACGTGAATTAATTAATTAAGTAGTTGTTTATATACTCGTAAGTCCTTGCATCCACGCGATTCACATTTGGATCAACAAATGCGGTCGGTAGTTTTGAATCCATTTACAGAAGGGCAGCAACAACACCAGCAACGGCGAGGAGGACACCACCGGTGTTGCGAGCCAGGTCGCCAGCGGCATTGCCGGTGGCTGAAGGGCTGGACGACTGGATGGCGGTGGCGGAAGACTCAGTGGCGGAAGCATCAGCGGCGGCAGCAGTGGTGGAAGTCTCGGAGGCACCAGAGGCGGCAGCGGCAGTCTTGGTGGACTTCTTGCTGGTGGTGCTGTAGATGGAGGCGTTCGCGCAGTTGACGGTGACCTGGTTCTGGGCGGAAGCACCACGGGGGTCGTTGGGGCAGTTGTTGTAGCAGCTGGGACGCGTTAGTTCGGATGCGAGGGAAAGGGGATATTCCGATGTGGAGACATACGTAGCGATGGACTGGTAGGCGGCACAGAGGCAGCCGTAGTCGGTCGAATCGCACAGGGCGGGCTTCTTCTCCTCGGTCTCGAGGCACTGGGTCACGATGTAGTCGGCATCGCACGCGGTGGAGCTGGCAGAGGCAGCAGTGCTGACAGTGGTCGCGGCGGAGACGCCAACGGCGGCAAGGAGAGCGAGAGGAACGAAGAACTTCATGTTGGTGGTTGTTTGTTGAACGAACGAAGGTTGGGTAGCGAGTGAGATGAAGATGTCTTCTGGAAGAAGGGAGCTTCGGTGGAGAAAATAGATAAAAAAGAATGGAGTCTAGATGAGGGAAAGGGACCAGCAAGGGAAAGGGAAGACGGGGGGGAAGGAAGTTTTATTGCTATTTGGATGGGATGGGACATTAGGTTACTCGGTAGGCGAAGTTATGCAGCGAGTTCCCGCCCAGAGTCCACCCCCAGGTCCCCCGGCAGCCCCGTCCGCCACATTCAACAAGTCACAGGTCGACGGGGGAATGGTGCCTGGACGAGCCCAAAAGGCCTAGCAGACCCAGTAATTAGGCCCAGTAGGCTAAGTAGTAGGGAGAAAACTCAGCTCACTGCCAATTGACTCGGTGCTATGGATGGAACCCCTCGGCTGGTCGGCCAGCAGGTACCTCCAGCAGCTCAGCATGTCAGGGACCAGGCCTCTGGCGCCCGAGATCACAGGGGCGCCGGGGTGCCAGTCCCTGTCCGTCCCCGTCTGTCCGTCCCGTGTTGTGGTGATGAGATGCACTGCGTGGCGCGCCTGTGCTCACAGCCTGGCGTTGTTTTGTTATTGCGGGTGTGCGTTTTTGTTTGTGTGCTACGCGGGATGTCACTCTGTATTATTGTTTTGTCGTTGGCTTTCAATCAGTGTCTGGGACAACCGGAGACTAACAACAACATGGGGACAGGATCGTCGCATTTCGCGTGTGTCGCGGTGGGAAAACTTGTATCAAGGTCATGCCGCCATTGCCTCTGCCTACGCCGTGGTACATTTTATACGAAGTGCATCACGATATGTACGGGGTCCGACTATGATGCACCTGCATCTCATGATGGTGGATGGGGAGATGCAACGGCGCCTGCGTTAGTGAGCTGGGCCTCGGAAGGGGGGTGGCCAGAACCCACTCTGCTGCCCCTGGCGCCATGTTTGGCTACTTTAAAAGCAGGAGAAGCTTGTTGGCTAAGGCTTCCAAGGCTGCTGGGGCCTGTCGGGAGATGGACATTATCGACATTATCACCGTCTCGGCGGGCCACTCCGTGCGAGCGGTGCGGATCCCTGGTGGCGAGCGCATCCGCCTCCGTACCATTGCGAAAGCCTTGCGGTCGCAGGCTCAGTTACAACTCCGCTCGATTGCAACCGAGGAGGGATGGATGAAGCTAGGGAAATCAGCTAATCTTGAGGGCATCGTGTGGACCGTGGCGCCCTCTGGGATGGCAGAGCGCTTGGACGGGGGATTGGGAATGGCTTGGCTGCGGGCTGGGGTAGGATGGATGCAACGCCCTGTACCTCCCACAGGCTAATCCCACCTACCTGATCACAGTTTGGCCTGATGTTGGTGTGGCTGATGAACACGGATTACCCACATCAGAGCCGATCTCTGCACGGGATTAATTGCTGTGATGAACCGTTTTGTAAAATGAACGAGAACAGTTGCTGGGATTGTGTCTTGACCTTGTTTGACCTTGTCTTTTCCATTACGAACAGGCTCTACTCCTGGGTGCGTTTGAGGTGGCCAGCTCGGCCTGCATTGCATCCCCCGCGTCATGGCCGCGGTGGTGTCGTGTCATGTCTCTGTGGGCGTCCGTCGGGGCCAGGAAAATTCAGCCGTGCCAACTCAATTGGCCCCGGCATGTGTGTGTCCATCCAAGACTTTTTTTCTTTTGCTTTGGCCGTGCGTGATGGCGCCGAGATGCGGGTTAGCCTGCCACACCGAGACAGTCTCTCCGTGCGCCACTTCTACATTGCGCGCTGTCGGCCCGGGCTTCGGTCCTGGAGCGGGCTATCAAGTAAGTTAATTAGTGTCCGTAGTCCATTGCGCAGTTTCGAGTGGGTGATGGTGATCCACGGCTATGGTTTGGGGTTGGGCCGGTGACAGCCTTTTTAGGGACAAGTGAATGACACACGCTGGGGCTCGTATTGTGTGTTTGGGGTGACTCCTTTGTCTACCAACCCACGTCGTATCTAAATATAAGCTGGTGGGGGAGTGTAAGGACGGGAGGAGTCGCGCCAGCCGCGACCACATCTTCCAACTCGGTTCATTGCCTGAGCCTCTGGACTATAATGCCGTAGAGACAGGCAACCGGCAGATGAATGCAGCAGCGTAGCCCTGCCATTTGGGTGGATGAATTAACTCCAAGTCTTTTACAGCAGATCAAGCGGCAGCAAATGCCGTGATGTCAGTCCGCACTCCTGCAGCAGCTCCCTACGCTGCATATGACAGCCAAGAGTTGCAGACCCAATACAAGGCCTCCATGGGTAAACCCACCAACCAACCATCAAGCCATCTCGCCGTAGTCATTGTTTTTCCTTCTCCCTGCCCTGTGCGGGACACAACCTCGCTCTGCAACGCAGGGACACGACCATGCCGGCCATGGCCGCCTGCATAGTGGCTGCCACCCCACTGCAGATGGTTCTGCAATAGCTGACGACGACTCTGGGCGTTCGTTCGTCGTTGCCTGCAGTGCGCCCCGGTTCAGCCAGCCATAGAAGACCTTTGTTGAACATGGTGATGCTGCCTTGACGACGTGGAACGGACTACAGACGTGTCAAGAGCCCACAATCAGGCAGACAGGCTTGGGACGGGAATAAAGGCCGGCCAGCGGTGAACAAGATGGAGTCTGGGCACAGTACTGTGTGCCTAAGGCAGGTATCCTTCCAGGTTTGACGACTTGGCAGTATCTAAGTTATTCCCTGATCTGAACATTATTACAACTGGCCGTGTAAGTCAGCTTTCTGGCATCCATCTAGAAACCCCCGCCAGCGCTCTTCAGGCCGGGAGCTTACTCCCCGCTTACGCCGCTCTTCAGGCAGCTCCCCTGCTGTCGGGTAGGTCTGACGTACCGCCCACATCGTCGGGCAGCTTAGCTCACTGCCCCTCCAACGGCCGCCGCCTCCCCGCGTTTCAAAATCAATACTCCTCCTCCGAACGCTCACGATCCCTACGATCCCTTACCTCGCCACTCCGTGAGCGGCCAGTCGCACTCCTCCTGCATATTTTCTACCGCCGCCACCATACGCTATACCTGCCGCCATGGCTCCCCCATCCATCACTCTTGACCGCATCCTTGCTCCCGTCCCCGTCACCACCCGGGGCCAGCCTACGCAGCTGTCGGTCGACTCCAAGGGCCAGCGGATAGCTTACCCTGTATGTCTTGCCTCGCCCGACATTCGACCGCCCAGGTCTACGCCTTTTGGACTTGCCAGCTCACCGGTTCTGCCTCCTCTCTCCTCTAGTGCGGAAAGTCCATCTTCGTTCGCTCCATCGACGACCCCTCCGACTGCAAAGAGTACACCGGCCACACCGCCCCCACCACCATCGCCCGATTCTCTCCCAACGGCTTCAAGGTTGCCAGTGGCGATGCCACCGGTATGCTGAAGGTGTGGGAGCCTGAGAACATTGGCAACACAAGAGGAGAGTACGGCATCATCGGCGGTCGCCTTAATGACATCGCCTGGGATGGCGAGTCCCAGCGCATCATTGCCGTCGGTGACGGCCGGGAGCAGTTTGGACGTTGCATCACGGCTGATAGTGGAAACTCCGTGGGCGAGATCCTCGGACACTCCAAGTCGGTCAATGCTGTTGCCATGAAGGCCCAGAGGCCCTTCCGCGCCGCCACGGTCGGCGACGACGGCAACATGGTTTTCTATCACGGAGCCCCTTACAAGTTCAACACCAAGAGCAACCAGCACACCGGCTTCGTCCTTGGAGCGGCCTACTCACCCGACGGAAGCACCCTGGTTACGGTTGGTGCCGACAAGCGGATACAGCTCTACGACGGAAAGACTGGTGAGCCAACCAAGGATATTGGCCAAGGGGAACATACCGGAAGCATCTTTTCTGTCTCGTGGTCCCAAGACAGCAAGAAGTTTGTGACCGCCAGCGCTGACCAAACGGTCAAGCTCTGGGATGTCGATGCGGGTACCGTCATCCAAACCTGGAAGTTTGGAGACGGTGTCAGTGTCCCTGACCAACAGCTCGGCGTTGTGTATCCTCACGGTCGAACTGATGGCCTTATTATTAGCGTGAACCTCGACGGCAACCTCTCATACCTCGTCGAGGGCAAGGCAGATCCCATCAAAGTGGTTCAAGGACATGGAAAGGCCATCACTGCGCTTAGTGCTGGATCCGACGGCAAGGGAACCGACATTTGGTCCGGTAGCTTCGACGGCCGGGTTTGCCATTGGGATGTGAAGAATGGCGTCGCTACTGTGGTTGATGGGCAGGCGCACACCAACAACGTCGCACAGTTTGCGACCGCTTCTGGGAAAGCATACAGCACTGCTTGGGATGATACTCTGAAGATCATTGACGAGTCCGCTAAAACCTTCCTGGGGACATCCGTCAAGCTACCCGCGCAACCCAAGGGTATCAGCGCCTCTGGCGGACTCGTCTATGTTGCTACTTACTCGGGAGTGTCAGTGTACTCCAACGACAAGCTCGTGAAGGAGCACTCTCTGGAATATACCCCCGGTGCTATCGCGGCATTCGGTTCATATGTGGCTATCGGCGCCGACGAAAACTCAGTGCGCATTTACAAGACCGACTCCAGCGGTAACCTTGAGCAGACCCAGGCGCTGGCTAACCCATCCGGCACCATCTCGGCACTGGCATTCTCCAAGGATGGTGCTCATCTGGCTGCTGGAAACAGCGTTGGCAAGATTTACGTCTACCAGACTGGAACCTGGGAACTCGTGGCGGACCGCTGGTCGGCTCACACTGCCCGAGTGACCGCTATTGCCTGGGACGACACCGGTGCCTACGCGGCGAGTGGTAGTCTGGATACCAATGTTTTCGTGTGGTGCCTGGAGAAGAAGAACCAAGGAAAGCGGATCAAGGCCCCCAATGCCCACAAAGACGGTGTCAATGGAATTTGCTGGGTTGACGGTGGAAAGGTGGCGAGTGCAGGCGGTGATGTGACGGTCAAGCTGTGGAATGTTGAGAACCTGCCTTGAGCGACTCCCAATTACCTAGAATAAAACGTTGAATTTATCAAGACCTAAAATTCGGAAGCAAAATATGGCGGTTTTGTACCCGAAGATGATCAATCGACCGAACGCCCGACCCCATGGATATGTTCCCGCCGTTAAACGTCATTCGTAGTTCCCGCCAAATATCTTTGTGAATCGTTGCCTAAACACCGGTGCTTTAACCCAAGTATTGAAGAACATTCCTCAACATGTCCGCCCTCTAGTCATGGGCCATGTGTGAGTTCTCTTCCTTGGCTACTTCGCCAGCACTAATGTCCCATAAGCTGAGTCTGCCTTTCTTCCGGGGCGAGAGTTCGTGGGGTTGCCAGCGTGTCTTGTTCTCCTCCCAGAGAAGCTCCACCTTATCGATTGCTCCTTGGAGATCATTGGGCCTGGGGTAGAGGTGTCAGCTTGCGTCGGATTGCGACAACACTTGGTGATGTGTACTTACTGGCTAGAGCTCTGAATTGCGTATCCCTCCTTTGATAGGTGCTGGGCCATTTCGGTCTGGTGGTTGTCCAGAAGTAGGGTGTTGGGGACCACGATTATGGGCAGATCTAGTTTCCATGCGTCGAGTATAGTCCCAGTGCCTAGACATTTGTGAGTTAACTTGGTGGATGTCGGAAAGAGGAGGAACCCACCTGCATGCGAGATGACGAGCCCTTGGCGTCGCTCCCCGTCGACTGCCTTGCACAGCGTCATCTCATCTTTCATGAGGTTCTTCGTGACATCGAAGACGGAAATGGAAAGGCTCGATGGAACTTCATCTTTGTGGGAAGCCAGCTCCGCGGTGGCCCATGGCACGTCTGGCCCACACTGTACGTGGAGTTGGGTGAAGCCTCGAGAGCTAAGGAACTCCCAAAAGCTCGGATGCAGGACCGCCGCGGTTAGCTCTTTGAAGCCAACGGTGGCGCCGACGGTAACCAGGCAATAGCGGCCAATATGGCCTTTCTTTTCACTCATGGTTTTTTTCTTGGAAGAATAAATGAAAACTCCGGCGTGTCGAAGTCATTCATTCAAAAGAGACGTCAAGGTGTTGTAAGAGAGACTTAACCGAAGATTTGCCACCGCAGGAATCGGTGGTTTGTGGCTGGCAAAACCTCGGTATCCAGCTCATGCGGGCGGTGGGCTTTTTGGTGGCCAAATTTTTGAAAGCTCCCGCATCATACTCACGCGGACGATATCCCGGCGCAGCCATTGCTCCTTGACCAATTCGCAATGGCTTCAGCTTCAGCAGCCGCAAGGCTATGTGTCCTAGCATGCCGTAGGGCCCCTCGCCTCCAACGAATCCCACGGGCACAGCACATTGTCCGGCAATCACCCATCACCCCACGATCTTTCACCACCTCAACGATACGATGGGCGCGAGAGGGCGAGCAGGAAGGCGAGGA
The DNA here is from genome assembly GCF_021365365.1 of Ilyonectria robusta. NCBI lineage: Eukaryota > Fungi > Ascomycota > Sordariomycetes > Hypocreales > Nectriaceae > Ilyonectria > Ilyonectria robusta. The sequence goes on along the minus strand of NW_025764443.1, from coordinate 845,449 downwards.
TGATGCTGACAACATGGCCCCGATTGAATTGAAGAAGCTAGAAGCGTCATTCAAGGAGGCCATTACTCCCGAGGGAATGAAACAACTCGACGAGCTAGCCAAGGAGAATGGGTACAACACCATCGACGAGTACCTCGAGGAAACTCTGGAACGCACGCCTGGCTGGGCCTCGGAGGACCGAGCTCTGGCGGATGATTTGATGAGGGACGACAAGGGCGAGAAGCCGAACAAGCAATCTTTCTGGTTCGACGAGGAGGATCCGGAAACCAATACCGAGGAGCTTGAGGAATTTGACGAGGATGATATTACGTCTATGGCACACGGAAAGTTGGACCAGGTGCGAGAGATGCGACATTACGCCCGATTGGCCGTTTGGGAGATGCCTCTCCTTTCTAGTAAGTGAATTAAAGTGTCTATGCATCTTATGGCAGGACTAACGCCGTACCGCAGAGATCGCCAAACCGTTCGTTCCCCCCGCTGAAGGCCAGGTCCTACGATGGCGCTACACCACGTACATGGGAGAATCCCACCCCGCCGAGAAGAAGGTCGTGGTGCAGTTCGCCCCCCGCGATCTGAAGCTCACCCCGGTGCAAACCGAGAAGCTCAAGAAGCTCGCCGGACCCCGTTACAACCCGGAGACCAAGCTCATCAAGATGAGCTGCGAGAGCTACGAGCACCAGGCGCAGAACAAGCGCTACCTGTCCAACCTGATTGACGACCTGATCACCTCCGCCAAGGATGCCAAGGACACCTTCGAGGACATCCCCCTGGACCTGCGCCACCACCAGTTCCAGAAGAAGCCCAAGTTCCCCAGGGAGTGGCGTCTCACCCCCCAGCGCATCAACGAGCTTGCCGAGCAGCGCCAAAACGCCGCTCTGGCCGACCTGAAGAAGGCCGACAGCGGGCTGCTGGTCGACGGCGGCAAGGTTCTCGATGAGTTCCTGATGAAGAAGGCTCTCGAAGATGAGAAGAAGCAAAAAGTTGCAGAGCTGGTGGCCGCGCCCGCCAAGGGCTTGGGCGCCAACCGCGCGCGGAGGTGAATGCTGCAGGAGTTGATGTTGGCGTGAACCACTCTTGACACGAGAAATGTATTATACGCTAGAACGGCGGACATGTACAGGAGGATTGCTTGTACAATGTAGGTTAAAGAGGCATTCAACAAGATATGCATGTACATTGAAGCACAATGAGCAAGCTTGAGTTCCTATTCCCTACGATGTGATGTCTGTTTCCTCCGTGCTCCAGTAGTCTGCGTCATGTTGGGATATACATTTAAGGGTCACTTCAGACTCAATGTCAATGCTAACTTCAAGATGCCATGTCGATAGAAAAATTATCCTATCCCAACCGAGCATGTTGGAGGAAGGGCTCCTCCAGACAACTTATCTCTGAATGACCACCCCCGGTAAAAAAAAAAAAGTATGTTCATTTAAGCTCATCTTATCCCAGACGCCCACTCAGCCTAGGTATCGAACAGTAGGATCGCCCTCTTATTAAAGGCAACATCTCCAACGAGATGGAAAATAACACGATCTGACAGCTCTCACACCACAACTTAACTTGAAACAGCGGATTAGCTCAGGTCCTTGCAGCAACTAACGGCAACAACTTCAAACACGGTGCTGACTAACACCCTCCTTACAGCGGGACTACATTTATATAATAGAGCAACATGTTCCTCGGTTTGTGGGGGCAACTCATCATCTTTACCCGCTTTTAGATACCAGCATCATCACCACCACACTTGCGCTTGTCCGCATCCACGTGCTAACTCGTTCCTATAATCAACGCATAAACAGCGAGCACAAGCTTTAACAAAATGGCGGCTCCTGATACGATGGCTCTCAAACAAACGTTTGAGCAGATGCGCATCTCAGTCCTAGGTGACAGTGGCATAGGGAAGGAATGCTTGGTTAGGCGGGTTAGTTTTGAATGCATCTTTCTTTAATACTGCACTGCTCCATACCAAATTGTACTCCTGGGGTCGTATAGTCTTGATGATATATTAAACTCGACAGAGGCCGTAAACTTACATATCGGCGTAGTATTGTCTCGGCATGTTCATTAACGAGTATGACCCAACCGACGACGGCGACGGCTACCGACATCAGTGCGTCATCTCAGAAACCAGATGTATGATTACCGTCGACAATCCACGCCCTTTCGGAAACAGTTTCGTGGCGTCCCGCGTCGGCCGGGAAGCCGACGCACTGGTGTTTGCGTACGACGGAACCAAACCCAGCAGTATTGACGTGCTCCGATCCGCGAAGGACAATCTCCAACCTCATTTCACTGGTTCAGCGTTCCCCCCAATAGTCGTGGTGGCCACCAAATCAGATCGCGCAGAGGAGTTGGGCGAGGGTTGGGAGGAGGGGTTGGCGGCGGGACGGGAGCTTGCGAACCAGCTCGGGGTGCCTTTTTTTGTGACGTCGTCTGTTACTGGAGAAGGCGTGGGAGAGGCGATGGAGGATCTGGCGACGAAAGTACTGCAGAACCGTGCCGCATTGGAGCGTGAGGGTGCAAATCATGACGAGGTGAGGGCAGAAGGTCAACCAGCAGGGGGTAAGAGGCGGAGTAAATTGTGTTGTTTTGCATAGATGATAGGGGTTCAAGTTCTGTGAATTTGTTAGCAGAGTTGAGGAGCCATAGCGATACTCTGAATACATTCGCTGATGGGTCGTCAAAATTGGTTGGCTCAAAGCAAGAGTAGGTGAAGCAAGCCTGGACAGATACTGCTACAAGCCAGAAATCTCAACCACGCTATCTTTTGCCTTGTAGCGATTAAATCGAAAGGTATTCATTTAGAAGTTGTTAAGATCGGGCTAATGTAGGTGAATGGGGTAGAGCTAGCCTTGCATGCGGGTGCCGGCGTTGAAGCTGCTTTTAGCGTAGAGCTATAGTGGCTCCCGTTGTCGTGTTTACTGAAATGCATATGAAAATAGGCTCTGATTAGCTATTGGTTACCAAATAGCTCAGGGGGCTTGATAAAATAAGGTGTCTGTATTAATGAGGTGATTGAGATCCCATCGCCCTGGGGGAACTGGCGGAAATCATGCAGGGATGTAGAGTGTCGTAGCCAGCAGTGCAGCCGACAAGAAGCTAAAAAGGGAGGGAGGGTGTGATTGTGAAAGAATGTAAAGTATGGACTGAGACGACAGAGGTGTGATTGCATGATGCCAACCAATGAAGCCAGACAACCAGAGGTAGCTTGGTGATCTCACCCGTACGGCGATGCGGATGCAACAGCACGCTCAGCTTTCCCCGCATTTGCGTCGTACGGAAGCTTTCTGCAATTGTGGTATCAAATCAGAGCAACCCGCGAGGTGCTACACACTTTGCGTTACGGTATTACCTCTCAGGTTGTGCGAGTTTCGGCCTTCGGGGGTCCGCGGCGAACCTGAAGATGAACCCTGGGCCTGTGCCTCGGCACACCGAAGTGAGCCTGCCAAGCCTTGTAGGTACAACCATTGTCACATGGGACGCCTGTAAATTATTGGTAGATTATCGGTACCCAGAGAACGGAGCGGACATTGAGACATTCATCCGTGTCTCCTCTGCCAACCTGCGAACCCCTCATTCTTTCCCTATTCTGCACCTACATCGGGATCGGCCTTGATCCGTCTCTTCCGGTTATATATGATATATGCTGCTTGATGCGCGCTGATTGCGGTTCCCGGTGGCGTATTCCTTATCCAACATTTTAATCCAGCGCCTCCTTCCGACTGACCCCATCGACCCTACTTGAAGCTTCCTTCCCCACTCGGCCGAGTGCAATCACTGTATCGCGACCGGATTAGGAGTCTACGCTGACAGATTGCGCGCCTCGGAGTCCGTTCTCACTCTGCGTATCTCTCCTCGCCTCGCTTCGTCTCGCCTCAACTCTCTTCCCACATCGCATTTCTCATCGCTTTTCTCATCGCCCACCAGCTCGTCTCTTTCGCATCATCCTCGTCTCCGCGGTTGTCGCTTGCAAAACTGCGTCCGGCGCGTCTTGTCTCGACCTGACGTGTACTTGGCGTCCACCGTATTTGTCCACATCACGCCAGTCTCAATCATAACCCACCAAGCTGTCACCATGGCTTCAGACTCTACCCAGTCCACGATTCCTCCCTTGGAGCACACGGCTCTCCATGAAATCCCGGCAAAGGTTGACCAGCTGCGCGCCACCTTCAGGACTGGCCTCACCAAGGACATCCAGTTCCGTCTCGTGCAGCTGCGCAAGCTGTACTGGGGCATCGTCGACAACACGCCCCTCATGGAGGAGGCCCTTATGAGGGATCTCCGCAAGTGCAAGTTCGAGTCCACCCTCTCTGAGATCGACTGGTGCAAGCGGGAATGCATGGACATGATCAACAACATCGAGAAATGGGCCAAGGATGAACCCGTTGTCAACGTCCCCCTCGAATTCAAAGTCATGGGACATCGCATCCGCAATGAGCCCCTTGGTGTCATCCTCGCTATCGGTTCTTACAACTATCCTTTCCAGCTCAATCTGACTCCGCTGATTGGCGCCATCGCCGCTGGTAACTGTGTTGTCCTCAAGGCCTCAGAGGCCTCGCCCTACTCAGCCATGGTTCTCAAGAAACTGTTTGACGAGTGTCTGGATCCCGAGTGCTACACCTATGTCAATGGTGCCGTCCCTGAAACCCAACTCCTTCTCGAGCAAAAGTTCGACAAGATCGCCTTCACAGGCGGCAAGGGTATCGGTAAGATTGTTGCCCGTAAGGCAGCCGAGACTCTCACCCCCGTGCTCCTCGAGCTTGGCGGTCAGAACCCAGCCTTTGTCACCAAGAATGCCAATATCAAGATGGCTGCTAGGCGGCTACTCTGGCAAAAGGTCCTCAATGCTGGTCAGGTCTGCGTTTCCCACAACTACATCCTCGTAGAGCGCAGCGTCCTTTCCCAGTTTCTTGGCGAGTTAAACGGCCAGCTCCGCGTCTTCATGCCCAAAGGCGCCAGGAATAGCCCCGACTTTGCGCGCCTCGTCAACAAGCGCCACTTCGATCGTGTTAAGAAGATGCTTGACTCTTCCATGGGCAAGATTGTCCTTGGCGGTTCCATGGATGAGTCTGATCTCTTCATCGAGCCGACAGCCGTGCTTGTCGACGACATTCAGGACAGCATGATGGTTGAGGAGTCGTTTGGCCCGATTTTTTCCGTCATGGCCTTTGATACCCTTGACCAGGCTATCGATATCGCCAATAATGTTGATCCTACACCCCTAGCCCTATTCACCTTTGGTACAGATGCGGAGAGCAAGAAAGGTAGGCTTTGCAAACTGACTTGGTGCACTGTCTCCTGCTAACTCGTCTCAGTCCTGGACAGCGTCACTTCTGGTGGTGCCACTATTAACGACTCCTTCTTCCACAACCAGATTCCTCAAGCCCCCATGGGTGGCATTGGCCAGTCAGGCACGGGTTCCTACCACGGTTACTACTCCTTCAAAGCCTTCAGCCACCAGCGCACCATCGCCAAGCCTCCGTACTGGGCCGATTCATTCCTCCGCGTACGCTACATGCCCTACTCGTGGCCTCATCTGAAGCGTCTTCACCTCATGAACGGCGTGAGCCCCAATTTCGATCGCAACGGAGTGCAACTCAAGGGTCTCAAGTACTATCTCGGACTAATTTTCAGCCTCGGAGGCAAGAGCTCCAAGCGTGCGTTGATAAGGTGGGCCGTTTTTGCCGTTATAGCCGCCGTCCTCGGCGCGAAGAATGGCTCCCTGAACCAATGGTTGGCGAAATGATGTCCTGCCGTTGAATGTTTAATAGCTTGAATACCGTCAGACGGCGGCTTATGTATACGTATTTTATGGCTGATGATGGATCGGCAGATCTCCTAACTCGGTTGCAAATGCCGTATAATGTATTGTAATATAACACATCTAGTTGCGGTGGGTTATATGCTCACTAGTGTATATCATGGAAGGTAATGGAGGAAACAAGTCACGGGAGCGATGGAACTGATATAGTGGCTTTTCAACTGGCTTCTTACAAGCCGTAGTCTATTGGTATCTTTTGTCAAAATTTCCCTTTATTCCAGTTTTCCCAGCCGTCTCTCCGCATCCCGCTTTAGTGACCAGTCAAGGCGGCGGCCAGGCGCTGGCCCTTCTCTCCACCCAGATACAAATCGTCATCCGTTGACTCTCTGCCCAACTCCACAGCCTCGCTGTATCCCTTTGTGACCATATCCTCGTCCACCTTTAGCCTGTTCTCAACCAAGGCTAGGATGACGCTGCGGATCCGAGCGATCTCCCGCATTGTCGACAAATCGAGCGGGTCGTTCTGGCTTGAATAGACCTTGCTGCTAACGCTCTCCTCCATGCGGTTGATGCCGGCCGCCTCGGCGCTCGTATCGCTTTCTATGTGCTTGCTGATCCAAATGTAGCCGTTGACGCCCAGAAGGACATCCACCTTGCCACCGGCGTTGGCCACGTCCATAGTCCAAACCTGGCGCTTGGCGCGGACGACGCCGCTGCCGCCGCCGGTGCCCGAGACGCTGACGAAGACGCCGTTGCGCAGCTTGCCGTACTTCAGACTGCGGGTGTGAAGGCTGGCTGCGCCGTCCTGGTGCAGCTGCTGGACCTCGGCGACGACGAGGTCGCCCTCGGCGAAGAAGCTGCGGATCTGCAGCTCGTCCGTCTCGGTACGCTTGCGCAGGATGCCGCCGGGGAGGTTGATGGCGGAGATCTGCAGGATGGCCAGCTGGGAGGCGGCGACGTCGACGCGCCAGCGCTTGGCCTGGACCTCGACGATGCGGCCGACGACCAGGTCACCAATCTCCGGCGTGTAGCGCGCGCGGAGCGGCCGCACGGAGAGTAGTTTGTTGGTCTTGGTGAGAGTGCCTGCGAGGGAGGACGTGATGGACGTCGAACCGGGCAGGACGTAGGTTCCATGTCCACTTGAATTGAACAGTCAGCACTCGTACCAAGACTCATGTCGAGAGAAAGACAATGTGACACTTACCGCATCCACTGAGGATTTGATGTGATGACGGTGCCAGGTGTGAGGATATCTTCGCCGTGGACAGCAGCGCCGCCGCCGGAGTCCGAATCGGAGTCTGAGTCGACAGACATGGCCGCAGCTGGCCGCTTGGCCGCTGCCTGCGGGTTGAGGACTGTGATGGGCATTGTGAGATGAGATGAGCGGTTGATGTGAGATGAGGCTGGGGTCTGGTTGTTGCTGCTGGCCGGCAGACTATGGCGTCTAGGTGTGGCCGAGATGCCCTGTCCCTTCAATCGACCGCGGTTTGAATCTAAATCGGGGAGTGCTGAGTGCCTGTCTCGAGGTTTGTGCTGGTGGTTGTGAAGTTGGATGAAGATTCAAGGTGGGGCCGTGAAGTCGAGATTTTAGAGGTGGGATAGTGTCTGGTACAACAACGGCTAGAAGGGTGGTGAATACAATGACAATGAACCACATCCAACTAGCATCAGAACCTTTGAGTACAGATTATAGGATGCAATATGCGAACATTCATATATTCAATAGGGAATTTTGCTAATGAACCAGAATAAATGGTTCATGTTATTATTGATTTACCGCATCACCTGAATTTCACATGCAACTACGAAGTACACGCTATTAAAACATCGAGATCGCCCGGTCTCACAGATCTAGTTCGACATCTATATCTTGTCAAGTGCGTCTATGGTAGAATCATTCTAGGTCTCTCTCGGCTCCTAGCCTGGCAGAGCACAAGCAGTGTGGCGTGCGGCTAACGGTTGGCATCGTCTATTGTCATGTGCAAATAGTACATAATATTATAACTTTTGGCTGAATTCCATGCAACCCCCAAACGCCTCATACACGGCTTGATATGTTATTTTGGTACATGGGCGAGGCCCGCTTTGGCAGGGTCGTCACAGCCAAGTCGAATATATTTCGTCGAACGTTGTTTCAAGAGAGCCGCCAGCTTCACAGCCAACGATGTCGAGTTTATTTCGGTGGACGGAGTGGGGTTCGTATCGTATTAAGGAAATGTTTGCGTATTACTTGAAAGCTCTCCAGAGACCCATCCAGACAAGTCCCACGGAGATGGTCGTGATGCCGAGCTTGCGGCTGCGCATGCCGAACAGGGAGTTGCTCTTTAGGATCAGCGCTCGTTGCTTCTCGAGCTGCGACATTCCCGAGAAGTAGCTGTATGCTGCGAGGCCGAAGAATGCACCGCTGCCTGTGACGAGTTAGCTAGTCGTCTTCTTGACAGAGGCAGTCCAGGCGCAAAACTTGCCAACGACCTTGCAGGGCAGACAGTCGTCGCCCCGGTCCTTGCGCAGGATATCCTCAAGCTTCTCGGGTCGCTCGAGGGACTGAATCGTCGGGATCTTGTCTCCTGCCATGGTGAAAGCTGCTGTTGCCGGCGACGACTTGCAGATGCAACTTTCGAGAGTCGCGTGACGGAGAGCGGTGATTGGACATGCGATGTCCAATTTGGCTTAGTCATGCTCACCAAGTCGGAGTTTCGTCATTGCACGTTCCGCCCTGCGATGGCGCAGGGACCAGAGCTCTGAGCTGAGGGCTGTCAAGTGTCCACCAACAAGGCGTTGGTCATCACGATGAACGGCGTTATTGAAGCGCTGCACATCTTCGATGACAACAGGTACGGGGATCTATGCGAATAGCGGCATTCATCACCATCTAACCCACCCAGGAATCCCATCCTATCCCACACCTACACGGGCAGGCCTCTATCGGCGGCCCATCTGCTGCCCCTCTATCTCGAGCATCCAGCACCGCGGCCGAACCTCATCTACCTCCCCAACACGAACCCGCCGACCCTCATCTTCAGCTTGACTCACGCGAACCTACTGTTCCTCATCACGACGTCCACCGAGATCGAGCCGCTCCTTGTCTTCGAGTTCCTACACCGCGTCATCGATGCCTTCGAGGACTTCGTCGGCGCGCCGATCCTGGCCGTCAAGATCGAGAACAACTACGATGTCGTCGCCCAACTGTTGACGGAGATGTGCGATGCGGGGACGATCAGCACGACGGAACCCAATGCCTTGCGGGAGGTGGTGGAGCAAGAAGGCTGGGTGGACAAGTTCCTGGGCGGCCTCAGTCTCCCTGGGTTGGTGTCCCTCTGCGCCGCATTACAAGACGAATGTAGCACCAGCTAACTTGGCAGCAGAAAATCCCCGTTGACCACCAACTTTTCGAACTCGAGCGCGCCGTCCCTGATGTCATCCAACACACCGGCCCTGCCATGGAGAAGAGCAAATGTGAAGCACACGTCCAACGAGATGTACGCAGATATTGTCGAGACTCTATCAGTGACGCTTGCGCCTTCAGGAAGGCCTCTGGCCGCCTTTGCCAACGGCACTATTGCATTCACGTCAAAGGTCTCAGGTATCCCGGATGTCATGCTCACACTGACTAGTCCGTCAGGGAAGCACAACCTCAATGGGATTATGGAGCTACCCGTCTTCCACCCTTGCGTGCGCCTGAATCGGTGGAAGGAGAGGCCTGGAGAATTGAGCTTCATTCCTCCAGATGGAAGATTCATTCTGGCAGGCTACGAAGTGGACCTGCTACCCTTTACAAGTGGCAAAAGTGGGAGTATGAATGCGAACAACCTCAAGCTACCCGTCAACATGGAAGTCAAGACTGGGCTTGGATCCACAGGCTCAGACTTCGAGGTCCGGTTACAAGTGAACAAGGTTCCCGGAGCGCCCTCACCGGCCTCGTCTGGCCTCGGAAGGGGGGGCTCCGGACGGCTGGGAGGGCCACATCCCGGATCGCCTGCATCGCCCTTGGTGGATGATCTGAACATTACAATCCCACTACCAACAGATGTTAGGAACCTCTCAGAGATTCGACCAAGTCGGGGCGATGCCAGCTTTAATCCCGGAGATAGGGTTTTGGAGTGGAATATCCCGGCAAAGGAGCTCTCGGGAGGCACGAGCTACTTTGGGCTGCGGTGCACCGTCGTGGGGCCGTTGGTTGACGATGACGAGGAGGAGCTTGACCCTACTGGATTCGGGTTTGGGACAGACTACTCTTTCAATGAGCCATACCAGAGTGTGCCCGTAGCCAAGAGCGCGAAGCAGAAAGAGAGCACAGGCGACGACAGGGATGTGAAGAAGATTGCGCAAAACAAGATCCTAATGCCCACATCGGCATCGGTGAGTTTCTCAGTCAAGGGATGGCTCGCAAGTGGGTTAAAGGTAGAAAGCATGATGATAGACCCAAGGAAGAGTCGGGGCCTGGGAGAGACGATGAAACCGTTCAAGGGAGTCAAGTACTTGACGGTGAGCAAGGGTGGCGTGGAGATTCGGTGTTAAGACAAAGGATGGTGGAGGGGGGTAAAATGTATTAATAAATCCAACAAGAAATACCAAATAAATTGATACAAACCATGGGATTTTTCCAGTGCATATCCGTCCATCCCCGGTGCGTTGAAGCCAAACACGTCAAGTGAAGCCTGTGTAATGCCGATCATCTGAGTCGCCGAGACGGAGCGCCGAGACGGAGCGCCGAACGCCTCTCGGGACATCGGCTCTAAGCGTGGGGTAGCTCCGGCACGTGTCCCGTAGTCCGTACCGCCCGAAGCGGTCTGCGTGACCTGCAGCTCTGGAGGCCCTTGTTTGTACCTATTGTACCTGGGTATTGTGCAGTAATTAGGTACGTAGGTACTGGACGAACGTGACACCAAGGCAATCGACAGCCCGGGCGCGGCCGGTTTGCGTTCCTCATCCGTCACCCGTTAGTTACCTACCCGTCAACCCATTCCCTCTCCCCTCGCACCGCGCCGGGACCCGAGAAATGAGACTGAAAGCGTCATCCCGACGGTCTTGAGTCCTCGCCCCCGGACGGCCATGGAACGGCTCGCGACGCCTGCGCCTCTGCTCCGGCGCCGCTTCGCTGCGGGCCTGCATCCATCTTCTGGCGCTCCGGGCCGCCGAGTGCTGGCTCCATCGCCCCCGCAGTCGCGGCGGTGGTCCACGCATCGAGGCGGCACCAGGACGGCCCTGTTCTTTCCAGGTTGGTTGTGATTCTCTTTTGTGATTCATGGACAAGCAGATTGGCAGACGGACTGACAATGGCTCCTTGTGTTGTCCCCAGGCCAGGGTGTACAGCGCGTGGGCATGTTGACGCCGTGGCTCGAGGCATTCCCCGCGACGGCTTCGCAACTCCGCGACGAGATCGACCACCACATGGGCTACAAGCTCACCGATATTATCCAGAACGGCCCCTCCCGGATCCTCAATGAGACCCCCAACGCCCAGCCGGCCATCATGGCCACCTCCATCTTTATCCTCCGGATCCTCGAGCGCGAGTTCGACTTCAACGTCGCCGACCACTTCGACGTCACCCTCGGCCACTCCCTCGGCGAGTTCGCGGCCGTCGTCGCCGGCGGCTACGTCTCGTTCCAGGACAGCCTGTACCTGGTGCGCAAGCGGGCCGAGGCCATGTCCGATGCGACCCGCCGCGCAATTGAAGAGTACGGCGGCGAGTACGGCATGGTGGCCGTCATCTCGCACCCGGAGCACATGGCCAGCCTGATCGGAGCCATCCGGGACTTTGTAGGCGTGACGAGCACGGGAAGCAAGGCGGAGAGCATGGACGACGTCCCGCCCATCGAGCAGGTCCTGATTGCCAACATCAACAGCAAGAACCAGATTGTGCTGAGCGGCAACATTGAGCGCATCAAGACTCTGGTTACGCACCTGCGGCAGTTCCTGGGCTACGACCCTCGCGCCGTGCGGCTGAAGAGCGACAGCCCCTTCCACAGCCCCATCATGAAGCCCGCCCTGTCCGTCATGAGAGACCTGCTCAACCAGAAGAGCCGCGTGCCCGGCCGCGAGAACGAGGACATGGTCAGCTTCCCCGGCCAGCTGCCGCTCGTCAGCAACGTCTCTGCGCGCCCAATCTGCAGCAAGGCCGAGTTCAAGGACCTGCTGGCGCGCGGGTGCCTCGACACGGTGCGCTGGTGGGACAGCATCAAGTACCTGGACCAGGAGGCGCGGATCCGGCGCTGGGTCGGCGTCGGCCCGGGCAAGGTCGGCCGCAACCTCGTGGGCAAGGAGGTGGGCATGCGAGGAAAAGACCTGGTCAAGGGCGGAGGAGTATGGGCCATTACGGACCCGTCCGAGGTGGAGGAGGTGCTGAGGGGGCTGGAGGACACGGCCGGCATCATGGAAGATGACGAGTACTCGGAATAAAACGGTGGCACTTTTGGCGAGGACGCTGTGTAAGAGTTGAGATGGAGTGTTGTAGGAATTAGGAATTAGCAATAGGATTGGGAACCAGGAACTAGGAACTAGGATGGCATGTAAGTTAGGAGCCGCTGCGTGAGATTGCAGCCCCTGGGCTTCGACGAATTGGTTCTCGAAATGCTCGTTACGGCTCGAGGAGCCAAGGAGCCCGTGTGATTGACCTGGAGTCCAGAATTCATGAATATATTACTTCCATGGCGGTTGACCTCTGGTATTTTGGCTCGGGCAATATGAAAGCGAAGCGGGTCTAATGGTCCGCTAGCAACTTGTAATGTACTTCCCTCCCATCTTCAACACAAATCTCGATTTCATCAACATCCAGGCAGTTGCCGTTAAAGATGATGCAGAGCACACCTGCCACTGTGTGGTTATATTGTGCAAGAAATCATCTAGTGGTAGAAGCCGTCTTCACAGTCCTGAGCCTCGAGATGCTGGCCTCCTTTCGTCTTCGTTAAAACCTCCCAAATCAATCGTGATCTGGGGAACACGCGGAGAATACCCGCGCTTCATGACCTCCGGGATAAGCAGGTCGATTAGATGATCCGGCACTAGACGCAAAATCACACCACACGGTAGAGACATGCAACCTATCGCAACCGAGACTGCCCACTCCTTGCTGTTGAGTCGGGCAAGCTTGAATGCCTTACCGCCGATGAACATAATAAGGACTTGCCCTCCGGCTAGGAGCAACCCAACACAAAGGAAAAGGCGGTTGCGTAGGGTGCCTTCGAAGACATTGAAACGGTTATCGAGACGTTGGCTATTGACAATATTGAAGATCTGAAGCCATACAAAGGTGTTGAAAACGAAGGTGTTGCGCCGTGTCTTGTCATCAGCTGTTTGGGAGGTTTCTTTATGCCCGAACATGCTGAACCACCCAAAGAATGTCACAAGCGTGATAGTGAGTTGGCAGATAGTTTGGCCCACTATCATCTTCTTCATAGGCAGCGTGATAATTGGCGCAGCTCTTGGACTGGGCTTCCGCTTCCGGACTGTTTCAGTCGGCTGACTTGTAAGTAGAGCGAGAACTGCGAGATCGGTCATGAGGCCAACCCATAGGAGCTGTGCAGCATTGAGTACCGGGCTGTCGCTTGCATCTAACGCGGCAGCTGAAACAAAGGTAAGAACTGCAGCAGTTGCAATGGCAGCCAATTTGTACTGAAGAAACTTCGCAACGCTGTCTTTCGCGGCACGGCCCCAGTAGATACACTTCGTGACTGACACGAAGTTGTCGTCCATCAAAATGATGTCGGCAGCCTGGACTGCGGCATCGGTACCGGTAATTCCTTTCACAAATCCGACTTGGGCCATCTTCAGTGCAGGGCAATCGCCAACGCTACCGCCAGCAAAAGCCACTGTATCGCCTAGTATCTTGAGCAGTCGCACAAGGATTCTCTTGTCTCCCGCAGTGGCGCGGGCCAGAACTGCTAGGCGTGGCAGCACTTCAAGTTGTGACTGTTCATCCAAGGCTCGAAAGGTGGAACCCTCAAGAACGAGGCCAGTCGTGAGTATGCCAGCCTCCTTAGCAACTGCTCTGGCTGTTTCGACGTGATCGCCTGTAACCATGCGGACCACAATGCCAGCATGATAGCAATTCCTCACCGCCTCAACGACGCCATCTCGAAGAGGGTCTTGAATACCAATGATGGCAAGCAGTATCATATCCCGACATAACATGTCGAAACTGTCGAGAGAAGGCCAGTAGCTGAAGTCTCGATAGCATAGGCAAATAGGATGGTGGCTTCGTGAACCGTATGAAGCAGCTCTGAGTCGGTATAGCTCACGGTCAGTGTCTGTGAGGTCGACAGTAGACAGAGTTTTGTCGGTCGGGTCCGTAATAGTTACAACTTTGGCACATCGTCTGAGCAAGATCTCAGGAGCGCCTTTCACGTACACCCGAACCCCCCCGAACGGCAACCTCACTATCGTAGCCATGAATCCGTTACAGGCTGCAAATGGGAGTTGCTGTGTGATGGACGCATTGTACCTCTCTTCCTCGATGGGCCCGAGGCCCAAATAATCACGACCAAAAGCCATCAGAGCAGTTTCGATTTTGGAACCGATAAATGTGAGTTCGCCGTACACCTCACCCTCTAAAGCGGTCGAGTTAACAGCTATAGACTTGATCAGCAACTGCCTTCCCTCTGAGTTCAGACTTTGGGCGAAGCAGGTTGGAGAAATGTCGGCCGTGAGGGTGGTTTGCTCATTGACATCGCTTGGTAGGTCGACGGTCCCAGTTGGAAAGTCCAAGTCCGCATTACCAAATCCCCTGAAGTTTCCAACAGTAGCCGCCACAACTTTCATCTTGCCCTGAGTCAAGATACCTGTCTTACTAGTGCAAATAGTCGTTATGTCGGCCGCGGATTCGCAGGCTTTGCTATTTCGAGCCAGGTTGTTGTCTCGAGTCATTCTTGCCATCAGGGCGGTCGTTGTCAGAGAGCCGACATTGGAAAGGAACGGTGTAGCGGAGACCACACTTAATGCAATAGCCAAGACAAACATGTTTAGGTAGTTGCGGCCTTTTTCCTCTGGTGTTAAAGTACTCGATGGTAGGGTTGCGAGGAATTTGATCGTACAGACGGTGAAGAGGAGAATAGCGATGCCGATGCCGAGCCTTCGTATAGTGTAGGTGCTCAAGTCATGCAGCATTCGCATATACGAGCTAATATCTTGCTCCTCTCTGAGCGCCATCAGCGTGCGGCCGTGGCTGGAGTTGATACCGACGGCTGTGACAATAAATGAGCCGCTTCCTTCCAAGACCGTACTCCCGGAATATATGAACGGATCCATCGCAGTGAGAATCTGATGATCCGACGTTGGGCCGTTCATAGTATCATCCAAGACGGTAAAAGCTTGGTCTCCAGGAACCTTTGGTATCACATCGCTTTCGCCAGTGCAGCAAGATTCGTCACACCTGAGACTGTGTCCGTCGATCAGGATCCCGTCCGCGGGGACAATATCCCCTGCAGATAATAAAACAACGTCGCCAACGAGGATTTCAAACCCCATAATCTCAGTAGTCCGGCCTGATCTAACGACATTGGCGATCCGGTAGCTGCGCTTTGTGTCAAGCCGATCAATCTGCCGTTGTGTATTCCCTGGCCATGAGGTCAAATTAATTCAGCCTGACAATATAGGCGGGATTCTTACATCGGTAGAGTGTCTCTACACTAACGGCGAGGATAACGCCAACCAGTATGGCAATCCCATGAGACCATTCTGTGTTGGGCTCGATCCTCCCATGTGAGGATGCAAGGACGCTCTGATGCATGTCCCATGCGGATGAGGCGACGGCCACAACAGTAAGAATGATCAAAAGCCACTCGCTACAGTATACATCACGCGCCAACTTCATAATCGACTTTCTTTTCACCTTTGGCAGACAATTGGTTCGGAAAATACGTTTGCGATCGGCGAAGCTGCCATCCGTTTTCCCCAAACCGCCTCTGCCCGTTGGAGTGTACGGAGCCGCTGGCGTCCAACCCCCGTCATGCACCGCCTCAGGAGCCTTGTCCCCTAGTATACCATATTTTGGGACGTCGTTGGTGGCTGCTTCTTCGAACGTGATGGCCCCATCCAGCCCAGTTTCGTCCAAGCTGAGGCCGCTGTTTCTGTCGGTTCTTAAGCCTATCTCCAAGCCGTGAAGGCCACCTAGGGCATAGAAGGCGCTGTGATTTTTTGGATTGAACAACTTGTTGAGCTGACCGGGCGAGAAGGCAAACGGGTTGCCATGTACGATGAACATATCTTCTGTGCCGGGGTCTGGGGTAAGGGCATCCTGTAGGTCGAGCTGCGGTACATTGGAGTCTGGATTGCGTTTCCTGTCGCTATCAATCGAGCTTGGTCGTGTCAGCTCTTCACCGAGAAAAGGAAATGGGGGGCCTTCGGTACGAGTTGGCACTGCTGAAAAGCCCGGCACTGTAGTCTCAGCTCTAGCTGGTACCAGGCTGACAGGTGCTGGCTCGCCCTCAAGGGCATGGCTCGCCGGTCTCTGGGTCTCCTCGAGTGGCTCATGGGTCTCCTTAATATTGAGTGGCTCGAAATCGATTGTGATACGGGGGGCTCTGTTAGGACCAATTGTCGGTGTCGACTCGGCGTCGGCCGTCTCCTCATATGGCTGCTCCCCCTCAGTACTAGCACGGTTCGAACCTCCAGTCCTGGTGCTCACAAGATCAGAGCCCCTAGAGCTAAGCCGGTCTGAATCATAGAAGTTTGCTTGATCCAGTGTGTCAGGATCAACCGTGATGACTTCAAAGCCGTGAAACGTTTCTTCGCTTATCGCGCATAGCTTCCTCACGGCCGCAATATCCGACTCTTGAATGCGAATCTTGCTGGGGTCTGTGAAGTAGCTCATGATAGACAGGCTGTTTTGCGGTGTTAATGCAACTGAAGGCACTGCTGATTCGCGGGTTTCGGCCTCCTCGTGGCGAAGGCCGAGGACATGGCCGATCTCATGGCGGAAGATGTTAGCCATGTATTTCCGGTGTTCTCTCCTGAAGGCGAACTTGAATATATACAGGATGCGATCCTTGGAATCGGGGAAGAAAGAGTCGGCAAAGAACCTGCTCGGCGCGCGGTAATACTTCAATGCGAAGACGGCCGGCTCGCCCTGGTTAACCAGCCGGAAGCGCACGCCAACATCTCTGCTGTTCCAGTCGTCCGCCGCCTCGACTAAGGCGCGCTTCGCGAAGTTGGCGTATCCTTTGGATGGGAAACTCTCCACGGCAATACTGTACGTAACAACCGCTCCGGGCTTCCATCGGGGCAAGAGCCGACGTCCGTTATGAGCAGCGATATGCCCCGCGCGAGCCGAGAGAATGTGGCCAGCTTCTACATGATCGGTAACGCAGTGAAAGCTCCCAGTGTTCGGTTCGTCACTGAGCGGTCCAGGGCTGTTCGGTGGTTTCTCTGAACCTGCCCGGTCCCCAGAGGTTATGACTGTGTCTCCGGGCCCTGACGAATCCACAACTGTTTCCAGAGCATCCTCGCTAGCATCCAGAATGTTATCTAAGGATGCTCTGTGCGGAGCGATCTCCTCGGTATCGTGGTCGGCATCACGGGCATCGCTGTGCATGACTGGAGCAGGGTCTCGGCGAGATTCGCTGTGCGGGGCGAGCAAGGCACCAATGCCCTTGTGGCGTTCGATTCCGATCCAGAACCGTCCCACCGAGTACTTAAGGCAGCAATCTTACGGACAGGAAAAGCGGGTGAGGGGGAGCTAAATTGGCGATTAGGTGGACAGGCACTCAAGTAAAGAGTAAGGTGTGGGGACAAGGGTGTACCGTGGATAGTGGTCAAATGGTTTCTGCTTGTCGACGATAGTCAACTATTGAAGTTGACAAGCAGGACGATAAGATGACACGAGCATTATTATCAGCTTTAGCAAGAGCCTAGACAGCATTGGGCGCTGTCGGCCTCTCGGGCGGACGTTGATCCCGGCCGTCATGCATGAGGCGAGGCGTCCCGTCGCTTCGGTCGCCCGTGGTTCGCATACTGCTAACTGCTAACTGATAACTGAGAGCCCGGTCTACATACGGCAAACAATGAGATGACACTCGCCCGAGCTTTCCAAATGGCAAAGTCCCGTTAGATATCTATGTAACAGGCTCACAGCTTGCGATGGCTATCTAGGTGGCTTTTTCACTCGGACACTTTGACCCTTTCACTTTATTGCTAACGATACTACCAAGTAATTTTATGAGAAGTCTATACGAACTAATACGCCATGGGGCAGTCTCTCAACCAGAGAATCGGGCATCTTCTGCACCGGCAGGGAAGGAAAAGAGACACTCCTCCATAAAGTCATTTCTTAGATCTTCTGGCCCTGGCCTCACGTTACGAGTAGTAACCAAAGCGCCAGACGCCGCCACTGCTGAAACGCCGTTGACAGTTGGAAAAGTACCATCCAGCATGAGATCCAAGGCTGGCGCCCCTGGTGGGTCGGAGTAGAGCGCGAGACTCCATGGAGCCGAGTATGGCTGAGATGTAGGCCAAGGCGGTGCGTACATGTAGCTCATATCAACAGGGCATGAAGGGATTGTCGAAACGTTCCCTGCCGTCAGTGTATTCATTCCTCGGGAAGTACTTTCGGGAGCCGCAGCACCATCTGTGTCAACAACTCGATCGACGTCGTGAGGCGCTGGACCGTGCAAGAACTCCTCCATGGCCTCTTGGATCGTGTCACGAAGGATCCATGTCATATCGCTGTGCATCACGCTGCCTTCCGGCAGAACACGAAAGTGGTTGTTCACGTCGTTAACGATGCGGGCTGGTAGCTCTTGTACAAGGAATGTGCGAAACTCGTCCAGGGTTGCCAGATCTAGCGCCAGGCTGTTCGAGTCGATGTCGTAGTCTAAATTCATGCGTCAGCCATGTCCAAATAAAATGATAAGGTTGTAAAGGGTTAGCTTACAAGGCGAAGGGATTTGATTGACTGGGACATCCGGGAATAGGATCTGGAATACAAGGACCCAGCGCTCCTCTTCCGGGACATTCCTAAGCCGTTTTCTCAGGGCTCGTTCTTGCGTTTGGCTGATATATATAGTCTCTTCCTCTGTCGATACTGTCTGGTTCTCACATCGTTGTTCTGCTCGAGTGTGCCCAATGAGGTCTTCCTCCTTTTCGAAGGAGACCAGACATCTGTTGCACCGGTAAGTTGGTTTTTGGTGGCGCCGATAGATATGTTCTCTAAGTCAGAGGTTTAGCACACAAAACTTGACAGCAGCCATCACATGCTTCGATGCAAACTCACTTCACTCTGTGTACAGAGTTCCATCCTGGTCCATGGCATGATTTCTGCAGATTCTCACTCTTCGGATATCTCTTGCAAAATGGACACGCGAATTTCCTAAGACGCTCCCCAGCTGTGGATCTCAATGTGGTGTCCTTCCGCTTCCTCCTTTCTCCATCATCATCGTCACCGCCTCCAGCCGTATCACCGTCTTCATCGTTACTGAGCGGGCGCTTCCGGTAAGTTGTTGAATCACGACGAGGGGAAGGTTTTTCTGTGCTCTCCCCGTTCTGTTCTGAAGAGGGCCGGCTGGAGCTGGCCTGGTTTGAAGGGTGCTGCCGTGTTCCGTGCGCCTGGAGCCACATCAGCTCCAGCTTGCGCTTGACACGGTCAACAATCTCGTCTTTGAGGGACATCAGGACCGATAACAGCATAGGGTCGAACTGCATTGGCGAAGCCTCAAACGCTTCGATGAGCGACAGGTCCGTGTGTTCTGTGATGTCTGACGTCCCATCATCATTATCCGTTATATCTTGTATGGGCTGGTCCATTTCTGAAAGATCTTCTATTGATGTTATGAGAGAGCCAGACTCTGATGTGGATGCTGCACTCGAAAAGGCTGAAACAGAGGGCGTTTCTGAGGTTTGGGATTCTGAACCTCGCCTATCCAGTTGACCGCGATTATCCTCGGATGATATATGGCCCAGTAAGGGGTAGTTTCCAGACGAACGGAACGGTGTAGTTTCTGCTGACCCAGCATCCAATGCACGCCCGTTGATGGTGAACATAGGCTCTTGACTTTCAAGCAGGAGGTGATCCTGGAATTTTCTAGCGTTTTGGACATTCTTCGCGATAGGCATGTAAGCGCCAAATGAGTCGCGCTTGTCACGCCGCTCAGGAGACGTTATACCAGATGGTAGTAATGCCTGGGTCCCGCAAGACGAAATTGAATTACTGAGAGGGTCTTGTACAGTGCAAGCGCTCGTTTGTAGCGCAGTGAGTGATAGGGATCCATGCGTGGATAGGCGACCCGGGGTTATAGAGCTCCGTCGGTTCGATCTCGTTGTGGCGACGGACAACCTAGCACGGGCAGAGTTGAATCGGATCCGCTTGGATTGTTCATCTAATACCTTGGGGCTTGCCGGGGATGTCAAGGTCGTCGGTGTTGCAGGACTGGACCGTTTCTTAACGCTGGTAGCGGTCGAGATGTTTTCGACGCCGACGCCGACCGTCATGTCCAAGTCTGTGGTTGATGTAGAGTGATTCTCGGGGACAAACATCATTGTCGGGATTCGGAACGCAAAGATGCCACGACGTTGAGTTTCAAACGTCTTGTGAGGGGACACATCGCCAGATAGTCCTTCCTCGTCGATATCGTCTCCAGTCTCCGCTGCGTCGCCACTGGATTCTGATAAAGCGTGCGTGGGGCTGTGGACAACGGAATGGGTGAGATCCTCCCTGGCAGGCTGTTGATAAACCCAGTTGATGGTCTCCCTTATCGTTCCGGTGGATGGCTCGCAAGACATGTCGAGCGAGGTTTCACTACCATCGTCAGACATACGATCTCGTCCAGCAGAGCGCCTCTGGGTGGTCTCATTTGATGCAAGGAGTTCGCTTGGTTCATTAGGCTCCGCAATATCAGCCCCGGATGGCTTTTGAACGAGATTGCTACGCATAGAGAGTGAACTCTTGGCAGGCGATTGGTGATCCGACATACCCGACCCTTTAGACGCCATCTGTCGGCCGAGGATCGAGCGAAACCTAGCAGTGACCCGTTTCGCGATGGCTGGTAGGGTGCGGTAACGACGCTGCCTGGACGATTCGGACAGGTCCGGTTCCATCGTGAGCGCAGAGCTGTTAGGCCCCTGCCGGATGTCAGTAGACCTACGAAATTTAGCCATGATGTCTCCCGCCAGCCCGACCCAGATTGAAACGGCACTCGGCTCCTATTTATCAAGCTGAAGGATCGAGGAGGTGAGAGCACAGGCGCAACTCCGAGGAAGCAGAGCTGACTGCCATACCCCGCCTGTCCGAAGCTATGAAGGCGCAAGGCACCCAATCACGGCCGGACGATCCAAGTGTTTTGCGCATTGCGCATTACGGACAACGGAGCTAGGGCGGCGAGAAAATTGTTCATACTAAGGCGATTGATCATGCGTCTGAGGAATGCCAATGAGCAGTATCCTAATGGGAATGACTGCGCATTACATATGGCGGAATAAGTGCACAAAGGGAATTCTTTATGCTGCGATGATGTTTTATGCGCCCGCAAAATGCTAACAAGTATTATCCTGATGCGAAAAAGATGAGAAGAACATGAACGAAGAACATGAGCGAAGACCTGTAAATGGCGCGAGAGGAAGGAGGCATAAGATGCACCTGATAGCATTCTTACTTTCGTTCTGGGGTCTCAATCCATCGTCAAGTTGCCTTTGTGTACATGAAAATATGGTCTCAAAGCTCCCCTCTTGCTACCTCTCGATGGATGCGTCAACGAACAGTTCCCTAGCACCGAGAAGCGGCTGTTCAGGGACAGAGTAAGCGGCTGCTAGCTGACGAGATTGATGTGTCGATCAAGGCAGATAGAATAACAGTTACGTACAGCGCATCTACTCCATTTCACAATATCTGCAGGAACCTACGTCCATCTCTGCTCAGATATTCCTGCTAGAGACAGCCTAGGAGCAAAATGTAAATGAGAGAAAGATGGATGAGCGAGGAGCATCATTATTTCCCAGAGCCTAGAGAACCTCTGTGTCTGGATCTGCTCCTCTTCTAGGCGGTTGCGGCGCCTACCTACCTTCTATAGGTAGGCTGGGAGGCGGGGTCGTCACGGTGGACTTTTATTCAAGACATCAGTGCATTCAGAGCACAAGGTATAGAAAGTTAAGGTACAAGCACAACTTAATATTATTCCTATTATATAAAATATCCATAGTTTCTTTTGTAGTTACCTCTAATATATATATTCTATATTGTAGAAATAAAGCTCGACTGGGCCTAAAACAAGGCCCGCTAACACCAACACATGCATTCTTTCTGTAATGCCGACTCCGTTACAGATGCTCGAAGGAGAGCTCACAAGAGTAGCAAAAGCATATTTATTACCATTAGCCAAATTCATGATACTGATCCAGTTGGGAACGGGAAAACGAGATAGAAACTTGTATTGATAAACCATATTCGCCGCTGCGTTGGTATGGTGGAGAATATGCTGACTAGTATACTCCAAAAACTGGTAATTTAGCCTCTGACAGCAGCTTGCTAACAGACGCAAACACCAAGTTATAATTCATAGGTATATAGGAACTTTCACCAAGTAGCTTATATTTACACTCCAAGTCCCTCCCTGTCGCATAGGACCCGAAAGGGTGCAGTGGGTCCCGTAACCTTACGGCACTCAAAGAGATACCTAGTCTGTGGGGACTGGCCCGACCAGGGTGTGTGAATTTGGAAGCTCCAGTGCCAACTACAACTCCAGCGCCGAGCTCCCACCACGAAACAACACTTCTTCCTCCACCTCCCGCAACCATGGCCACCGCGATACCCTCAATCGCTTGCTTAGGCATCATCGGCCGCAATGTAAGCCAGGATCCCCTCCATCCGACATGCACGCCCTCGCTGTCCTCACGCAAGCCCAGGCTAACCCAACCGCTCCCCGCCAGAACAACCCCCTCCACATCTCCATCTTCCCCTCGCACGACCCAGCGACCAACACCTTCGCCCCGATCCGGACGTCGCTGCAGTTCTCCCTCCTCCTCTCCTCCTCCATCGACGTCTTCGACTTGCGCGCCAAGCACAACGCCGTCTCGGGTGTCGGCCTCTCGGGCGACTTCGGCCTGCTGCACGCCGTCGACGACCGCCTCGCCGCGTACGGCTTCGAGACCAACACGGGCGTCCGCATGGTCTGCGTCGTCGACATGCGCGGCCGCCGCGTCGACAGCTCGGCTGCGGGCTCCCGCGGCGTGGGCACCGGCCTGCGCGACGCGGAGCTCAAGCCCGTGTTCCGCGCCATGCAGAACGCCTATGTGCATCTCCTGCAGAACCCCTTCTACGACCCGGACGAGCATGCGCCCCTTGGGAGCATGGGCGGCAAGAAGATTACGAGTCGCAAGTTTTCCGACGACATGAAGAGGATAGGAGAGGGCTGGACGCCGGGGGTAGCAAACCTCTGAGCGGAAGCACGATGGATCATGACAGCATATATGGCGTTTGGAGTATGGCATAATAGGATATCCGGTCAGAGACTTTAATGCTCACCCTTTAGACAGCCGCTTTCAAGCAATGGCACATTTCGTTTCATTATCTGATTCCCCCGCTATAATTGTGACTACATATCCAAGGCCTCTACCCTCCCAGCCGTTGCCCACACAGCAAACGAACCAGTTAAGCCTCTTATGTACCCTTCTCGCCTCGCGTCTTCAAGTGCTCGACTCTCCACTTGGATAACCCGGCTATTTCTTCTATATCCAGACTCTCCCCCATGACTTCATTAATATCCCGTTGACGAATATTCACCTCAGGATCAACCCGTTTCGCGACGAGTCCTCCCTCCCAATGCCGTGCTTCGGCAGGTAACGGCTGCCACCAGTCTCCCGTCCGAGCATGCCACTGGGAACTACAAAGCTCCCACAGTCGAGAAATGGCTCGTTTGTAAGCAAACCGTTCATCTTCGCCAGTAAAGGCACTTGTTTTTCCAAAGTCGACAGGCTTCTCTAGTTTAAAGTCCGAGTCCTGGTCTGGATCGTACTGTGATGTGCTAGATTCTGTGTCGTAGTAGGAGACATTGGGCCTGAAAGGAGACATTTGATCCTGGTAGACTTCGGCGATAGTTTCGGAGTACGTGGCATCGTCTGGCTCGTCAGAGTTGGTCGACTTTCCAGACGCCTTACCCTTCTTAGGGAAGAAGAGGGAATCGGGGGGGTTCTGAGCTCTAATTATGAGTTTGCAACGCGCCTCATAGAGTGCATCCAAAAGTGTAATAAATCGCCGGGCTTCGTTCTTCTTGTCATGTGTCAAGACCGGGACATTGTCAACAATAAACGTATGATATGAGGAAGCCATCGTGATGTAGTCGGCAGGACCGAATGAGTCGACCAGGTCTTCAAATTTCCACCACA
This sequence comes from Ilyonectria robusta, assembly GCF_021365365.1. Taxonomy (NCBI): domain Eukaryota; kingdom Fungi; phylum Ascomycota; class Sordariomycetes; order Hypocreales; family Nectriaceae; genus Ilyonectria; species Ilyonectria robusta. Next base: position 821,385 of record NW_025764443.1, on the reverse strand, counting down.
CGAAGCCGTTGCAGTGTTTCGGAGTGCGGACCTGACGGCCGTACACGACGAGAGTCGACGGTTCCCAGAGAGGCGGGTGAAGACCGCCCCACGAAAGCGCCTCGTTTATCTGTTGTCGCCATAGGCCATCGTCATCTGATGAGAGGTAGTAGTTGGTAGGTTGAAGTCGCCGCTCAGGTTTCTCCTCCAAGACTTCTTCACCTGCTCCGACTGCGCCATGGACGACCGCGCTGCCAGTAGGAGTCTCTGAGGTATCCGCTTCTTCCTTTCTTCGCCAATCCTTTGCGCCTTCCATCTGCCAAAAGTCGCATCTTGCTTTCAGGACTTCTAAAAAATTAGCAAAGTCGCTGCTCGCGCCGTAGAGCTCGCCACGCGACCTCAGCGAGCCGCCAAAGAACCTTCGTATCAGACTCTTAGAGGGCGCAGGGGTATAGTCCACACCGATGGCTTTTTGCAATTCCTCTGGCATGCGGTTTGAGGATGCAATTAGCACGCCACCGAGTTGGAAGAATGCAATGAAAAGATGGCTGAGGATCTTGCTTGCCGCCCTGTCAGGAAGTTGGAATTCATCCAGAAATAGTATGGGTGATTCTTCAACGAGCTTCTTGGCCATCCACAGAATGGAATACTCTGACGTTTTAGTTGCAGTTTCACCACTTGATTTCCTATGCTGCTCGAGTTGCGAGAGTGTATACAGCATGAAAGTGTTGAAATGCCATCTCCTCTTCCGCCCGGTAGGGAGACCATCAGCGAGCAGGTCAAGCAGCATTGACTTCCCTGTACCAACTTCGCCCGACAGGAACAATCCCTTTGGGGAGTTGATCTCAATCGCTGCCTCATGGTTGGTGAGGACTCTAGTCAGCGCTACACTTTCCTTGCCTTCGGGCGTAGTCAAGAGGTGCTTGAAGAGAGGATTCCGCCATATTGAATGGTTTCGGCGGGCGAGCATAGTACCATCGTCATCTTCTTCTTCCGCTGGCTTGCGCTCTGTGAGACTCGTGATCTGCTGTAGCCTCTGGCGGTATTCGGTCTGGGGTGAATAATCCTTGACGCGGATGTAGATTTTATGTAAGTGTCTCGCGAGGCGATGTTGAGACGGGTCTGGCGAGTAAAAGCCGCTCGCTATATGAGTCTGGTACCTAACCAGAGGGTCCGTGATTATGACGGCAGTCGAGAACCGCCTCATGACGCAACATGTAGTTGTTGATGACAGAGAAGAGTTGCGGGGAACTCTCATGGTTGCGCGATGGGATGAGATCGAGGTTACAGGGTAGTCATGACGTAGGGTAATGGCCAGGAAACAGCTCCAAAATATTCGGGTCCAACGCCGGCGGAGATTCCGTAAATTAGGTAGAAGTATGATTAATCAATAAATTACCGGATGAGATAATTGAGACGGTGGCGAGAATTGCGTGGAGGGGTGATTGCTCTTATGATGAGGCACTTAGTGTTATTGTTGAAGAGAGGTCCGAGGTTAGTGGCCTGTATCGGAAGCACCCACTCGGTCAGTGCCAAGGTGAGGACCCTCTGTGGCTACGATCTGATCCGCAATTTATTAGGGATATCGGGAGAGTATCGGTGAAAAGAGAGAAAAGGGGAGAATCAATTCATAGTAAATACAACAAGAATGAGTGCGACTGCAAGACACGCGATATGGTTCATATGGAGGAGGTTGCTGACTGCCGACTGCCAACTGCAAGAGCAAGTATCATCGAGGCGAGATCTACGCAGCTCGGCGTTTGGTGCAAGGTGAGCACGCTGAGAGCCAGAGCCGCGTTCGGGGGTACCTGACTTTACTAAGGTAAGGCACTGTGCGTCAGAGGTTCCCCTCAACCGCCTCACCCGGAAATAGCGAGCCAAGGTGACTTAGGTAGGTACGTACCCGTAGCGGCTCTTCGCCACGGTCGCACGCCTGTCCAGCGCAGCGGTCGTGGTCAGGTACCAGAACTCGGTACGTACCGCCCCCTACAGCTCCAGGTTGCCAGCGCAGCCTTCACGCTTCCAGGGCTCCGCGGCCCAATCACAGCGCGCCAGAGGCCCCTGTAGCTTGGCGTCCCTCAGGCTGCCCGCTGGGCCATTCGCCTTTGTTTTTTCGCCGGAAGCCAATAGGTGCATGCTTCGTCACTCGCTCTACTGCATTCCATTTTCTACCTTGCCTCTTTCACCACGCCCAACAAAAGTCACCGCTCGCACCATCTCGTTTGCGACGAAATGCCTCTCTGATCTCCCGGGGCCGAATCCATCGCCATCTCGCCCGACACGTCCCTCGCCGCTGCTGACACGACCGATCCTCGCCATTCCGTTGCGACCCGCCCGAAATGTTTTCCACGACTGTCGCCGACGGTGGCCCGGCGACGGCAACCCGTTCACGCCGGCGACAGCGCCCCTTGAGCTCCGAGCACCTCGTTCAACAGCCCAAGGCCAAGAGGCTGCGCCTGCCGTTGACTGAGACGACTTTTGTCAGCCCGGATCCCCAGCAGGAGATGATCGAGGTCAAGACCGACAAAGTCGCGACCGTCCATGTCAACAACGAAGCCGTCGAGAATCCACCTCCCACGCTGCGCAAAGAATTGAATGTTCGCGCGAAAAAATCGAAACATGGAGACCGGGCGGCCAACAAGGGAGATGGAAGCCTTGTTTTGGTATGGAGCGATGCGAATGCCCTTGTTTTGATACCAGACGCTGATTCTTTCTAGACTAGCACAAACGCATACACCGTGAGCAAGCTCCCAGCTCTGCCAGACAGGATTCGCTCCGACTGGTCAGGTAAGTGTCCTCTCCTCAATGATTGCCACCCTTCAAGTCCTGCTCACCGTTTGCACTACAGGTAACCAAACTGCCGACATCTTCTCCACCTCTGGTTATGCTCTCACCCTGACCGCCGCACACGCCATCGTTTGGCCCTACACCTCGACATCACAATCACCCGAAACCTTCACATTCACCCTTCCATCAGCTTCAAAACCGACCGATCCCCTTCCTGTAGGATGCCTCGTTTCCCCCTCCGCGTCGACGACAGAGCCTGGCCTGGTTGTGGTCATGGCAGGCAGCGGAAAAGTTGTCTATTGGGAGTCCATCTCTAGCGCGGCCACGTTCGCCTTCATCAAGAAGGACCGTTCTGGCGTCGAGCACATGATCACGGGGATGGCATCCGGGGAGAAGGTTGTGGCCATCACTAACGCCGAATCCGCTGGCTTCATCTTGACGTTCAACTCTGGACGGCTCGCTTACTTGAACGTGCGCGACGGCCATGGCCGACCATCAATCTCCGTCCAATTCTTGCGAAACAACCTCTCTGCCTCAACCAGTGGAATCTTTGGCAGCATCCGCCATGCCTTTTCTAACCTGTCGCTTCGAGGAGACATCGCAGCTGTCCGCGCCGATCGATCGGCTAGAGTTGGAGAGAGGAATGTTGTTGCGCTCACTGCAAAAGGCCGACTACAGGCTTGGAAGGTCCATCGAGGAGGCCACAACGAGATTATTGGGGAGGCGGATGTGCGCGACGATATTGTCGCCGCGCTGCAGGAAACAGATGCCGGCTCCCAAGATTTCCCGGTGGAATCCTTCGAAGCTGTGGATTTCACCTATGTCCCTAAGGGTCTGGAATCCAAATACCTTGAGCTGACTCGGTTGAGCGAAGCGATGTCATCCGATGACTCCACGGTGCAACATCTCTTGCTACTCGTCAGCCTAACACTTCGAAGCTCTTCACGTTATGCCTTGGTCGAAGCTGTCTTGACTTCCAGAGAATGTCAGATTGGAATGATCCGCCCCCTTACATCTTACTCGACTCCAATTTCGACTCCAATTTCGACTCCAATCTCCTCATCATCGGCCTCTCAGGCTACACGACCTCGCCTCTACCTCCCCCGCCCGGCTCTCGTCGCATATGTTGTCTTCGATCGTGCAACTGTCATCGCGTCAATTGCGGTTCCTCCCGAGTCACCGGACTCTCAACTTCAATCCGACAGTCACGTTCTACCAGCGGCCTTCGAGGACGTCGTTGATTTCCGAGAAGATGATGTTCACGAAATTGTTGGCTCTGGTTTTGAAGAGACCGCAGCCATTCACGGGCATGAGGACAGCCGCCTGCACCGACACAAGACTAAGAACCCCGCAGTGGTCTTGATGGTGCGAGGAGCGGGTGCTGTGCGGATCGTGACAACCGACGTGGACAAGTTCGCCAGTGAGCAAGCTCCCAAAGTTTCCGCTAAGAGCAAGCTTGAGCAAGCCGTCTTCTTTGGCGTGAAGCAAGACAACCCTTTGATTTTCGATGGCCGACAGGAAATCAAGTTCACCAAGGAGGAGACGGCCCGGGCTGCGCTGGAAGTGAGCCACGAGATTCTTAGCTCAACGACCCCGTACATTTCGACGCTCCCAGCATCCCTGGAAGATAATCTGCGAGCTCGATCAAAGGCCTTGGAGAGGTTAATGTCTCATCTGAGAACGACAGGAGCCAATCTCGACCGAAAGACTCGATGGAACCTGTTGTACAATGCCGAGAAGATGTATGTAGCTACCATACTCTGGAAGCGTCATGAGGCCTTTACCGCAGCACGCCCCGCCAACGACAAGAAGAGCCTGATCGGATCGATCGTGGAGTTCATCCACCAGGACCAGAAGCACAACCCTGTTGCCAACATCGGCGAGGTTGACCGGGTTCGCCATTGGTTTGTCAATGATATTTTCCGCCTCGAACTCTTTGTTGCCTGGGCGTATGAGGTTATCAAGACCTTGTACAAGGACCACCTTCTTGACGATGCTAAGGTCACCGTCATGATACACGAGGCCATTCAAGTCAACATCTCCACGCACGTGGCAGCCCTTGAATTTCGAAAGAACAACCTGAACTTCTATGGGCTTGGCTACGAAGAACTCCGCATGGGCATCCTCCGTGATGGATATGAGGAACTTCCTGAGCCCTGGACTGGTTGTCATTATGTCGCCAATAATGTAAAACGCCTCGTTGACCTCTCGGATCAATGGGTACTCGAGCACCGACGGGGAGACGAGAAATCCAAGTCGCCAAACCAGCCGGACCTGAAGATGATCACCAATATTTTTGAAGATCTACCTCTCCTTACCGATGGCATGCTCACATCTGTCTTGGAGTATGCTCGCTGGGGCATGACGACTCCGGACCAGAAGACCATGGCACAAAACTTTGCCCAAGTGTACCAGACGGATCGATTCGACAAGCCTATTGCCCTGGCACGCTCCGGGAAGTGGGAGGAAGGAGCTAGCATCGCTGAGAAGCATGAGTCCCTTCGCGCTTTGGCAATTATCCTGTTAGACCACATTGAGGAACTGGAAACACAGCTTTCGGAGCCGGGTCTTGCTCTGGTCGAGTCGCAAAATCTCAAGGTTATGCGCCAGGCTAAGAAGACCAAGCTGGAGACCAGTTTTTCCAACTACGGCCAAGCATTCGCATTCCCAGTGTACGAATTCTTGCTGCAAAAGCATGGCGTCGAGGCAGTTTTGGAATTCGACTTGGACAAACTTGGCTTCAAGACGCAGTTCCTCCGAAGTAAGCCAGAGTTGGCGAGAATCTCATGGATCAATGACGTTCAGCAAGAAAAGGATGTTGGTCAGAGTGCCGCTACGCTGGTCGAACTTGCTCTCAACAAGGAGCAGCAGGTGTGGAACAAGAAGATTGAGTTGAGTCTCGGAAAACTGGCTCTTTTGGCGGAGATTGAGGAGAAGAAAACCAGCGCTGCCGCCTTCAAAGTCGTCTCCGATGATGCCCGTATCGACGAGAGGCTGAAGAAGGTTGAGGATGAGTTGATCGCCATCAAGATTCAGGATCAACTTTACAGTCAAATTTTCCCCAGCACCTACGATGCAGTGGATGATGCCGCTGCTCTTAACTTTGCGATGGAAGCACATAGCATGAACATTCCGCGAAGGCAAAAAGCCCAACACCAAATCTTCGAGGATGGGATGAAGCGGTTGCTGAGGCATGAGGCTCTCGACGCCATGACTCTTATCGACCTCCTGACGCTCGCCTCCCTCAAGCCAGAGGCAAGAGATGAGATTGCACACCCTTTCTGGCTGGCCCTCAAAGTGGCAGATAGCAGCTGCCATAACGACGAAAAGAAGGAGGCCAAGAGGCTCATCTGGAGAAGGCTATTCATTCGTGATGACTGGGCAAAGATCAACGATACACAACTCAAGGACGATCGTGAGGTGGTGGAGCGATTGGCCGATACCGAACTCTATGGAATGCTTGCGGATTGCATCAGGTTTCGTAAGTTATCCCGTTCTCCGAAGCTAAGTACTTGACTAACTCCTATTTAGAAGATGCACGAGAACCTTTCCGGCCCTTGTCGCCCCAGGAAGCCTTGGGCTCGTTTGTCGACCACCTTGATCGCCGTTTCCGCGATTTCGATACTACTTTCCAGTCGAAGTTGACCGAAGCTATGAAGTACGAGGATAAGACCCTCCATCAATACATAGAGAAGAACCGACTTGCAGAATGGGTGCGCACTACTCTCGAGGCGGCCCGGGTCGAGGTTAACAGCCTCATGGACGATGCTACTAAGGCGGGCGCTGCCGTTGAGGAGGATGCCACTGGCAAATCGCTCTTCGCGAGCAAGTCCAACGGTATCGCTGGCGGAGCGTCATTGTTCGGGAAGTTTTAAGGACAGGCAACAACGTCATTGGGCGGCGTTCTCTTTCGTTTCTCTTGTTTTTCTTTGTTGATAATCGCGTGTATTATAAACCACACGGCCTGCGCAATCCCCAGCGCGGGGATTGTGACGCTGGAACCAGACACAAACACATACGCACACACAAAAGGGGTCTCATGGATCGGTTGGAGATGGAATGGGATGGCTCTGCGAAGGGAGATGGCTTTTACCGTCTTTTCACTTGTTTTCTCTTACGTTGTTCGTGTTGCTAGCGGTGAGATGAAACGGGGAATGTATGATGGGGAGTGGAAGGGTTCGACATCTCGGGGCTGAGACTGGTATTTCCCCTTGAGATGGAAGGAAACGGATTTCGCTACGCTGGTAATAAAGAACTTACGCTGAGCATGCGGGCTTTTCTGCATGCGGTTCAAATGATATTTCCAAACCTCGATATTTCGTAAGATGCCTCGTTAAGAGAGCCGGTCGGTCTTGTATATGGCGAGACCTGTGTGAAAAATCTTGAGTTGACGGTTCTATTGTCACCATTCCACTTCTCCGACAGTTCGCTATCCAAAACATCACTTTTTGTCGCGAATACACTTTTTTGCTGTGCAATCTTGGTCATTCCGGCATTATTTACATGCTCCCATGCGCCACATCATAACCTGGCACCCGAACGCATCTCCCCTCGGGCCCGAAAACATTTTTTAAGGGACCATCCCACGAGGAGGCCGACTCCTACTGGCGATGCCCGATCAAAACCGAACACCACGCTCATCTCATTCAAGGCACCAAGCCGGGACGACCCCCTGTGCAGACAGTCCGGGAGCCGCCCAAGCTCACGTAGTCACGACAGCATCGCAAGAGGCAGCGCGACAGGGCCATCAGCTTGCAGACACTAGTCGAGACCAAACAGAAGCCGCCTGTATGGACACAGGCGTGGGGAAACGGAAAAAGAGAGGCATGGCAGCTTAACCCTGCATCTTTCTTCGCTTGCCAACCTGGGCAGAGAAACCAGTCTTGATAGCGGTGACACTTCGTCGGGATCCACAGTTGTTGCAGGTGATGAAGTACAGACGGTTCTCTCCCTTGTTGAGCTCGGTATCGGGGGATTTACAGGTCTTGCAAGTGACGTACTCGACTGGGATTGTTGTTAGCATCTGGGGTCGTCACCGGCAGGGGGTCAAGGAAGTGAGTGGGGTAGACTTACTGATGTATTTTCGGACGACGTTCTCAATCTGCTTTTGCTGGAAACGTCCCTTGATAACCAATCTTCGGCTACCGTCGACGGAACCGCTGGTACCTAACTCGGCGAAGAGGTAGGCAGTAACGTGCTCCTCAGTTCGCTTCATTCGCTTGCAGATGTCGGCAATGTTGGCGAAGACGGTCTTTCGGTTGCCTTCACGCATGCACTGGGGTGGGGGAATCTTGTAGCTCTTGCTGCCAGTGATGGCGTGGTCGGGGTTCTTCTGGGCAAGTTGGCTGAAGAAACGGTTCAGGAGCATGGTGTAGACAATTGGCTTGGTCTCGTCGTGGGCCCAGATGCCGGTGCCGGCATCCATGTCGCCCACGTCCTCCTGGGCGGGCTCCTCGCCCTCCTCGTCCTTGACCTCGAGCTCCTTGAGCTTGGCGGTGAACTCGTCGTCCTCGGGTCCGACATCCTTGACCTTCTTCTTCTTCTTCTTCTTCATGGAGAGGTCGAGGCCACCGTCCTCGGCGGGGGCAGCATCGTCGGCTTCGGCGTCGTCGGTCTTGACCTTCTTCTTCTTCTTCTTCTTGAGGAGGGACAGGTCCAGGCCACCTTCCTCGGCAGGGGGGGCGTCGTCCACACCGGCTGGGGGCTGGGGGTCAGTAAAGGCTCCAAGGGCGGCAGTCAACGGCGGCGTACGAGGCGTATGGGACTGGGCTGTCTCCTTGGGATCGTCGGTGGCGTTGACCATGGTCACGGAGCCGTCAGCGTCAACTACGATTTGTTCGTCGGTAAATGTAACGGATTTGCGGGATTTGCGTTCGCGAGGAGGCTGCAAATGAAAGAAAGAAGAGGTTGTTAGTAGAGTCGTCGGATGGAGTTGGGTCGGGGGTGGGGAGGTTGAGGTTGAGGCGGAGGTGGAGGTGGAGGATTGAGGGTTATGGTGATGGTGGCGGACGGAAAATGTGACTCAGGAAGTCAAATCGAGACTGTCCCAGAAATGGCGAGAAGGGGGTGGTACAATTGGTTGCAGCGGAGGTGACAGTGGGAAAATGTGTGGGCAGTGGGCAACGGGCAGTGAGTGGACAGTGAGTGGACAGCGCAGCGTGGTGGGTGGTGGTGCATTGCAGCGTGTGTCGAGGGGATGCGGTGGGGTAAAAAGAAAGGCTTTTGGAGGGGCAGCCCGTTTGTTTGGTGGGTTGTTTGGTGGGCTGTTTGGTGCGGAGCGGTGCTGTGGTGTGGGAAGATGGTGGGAGAGGTGCGCGCTGGGAGGGTAAAAAACAGGGCGTAAACAGGGCTAGACGCTCTGGTGCCGAGTCGGGTACTCACTTGGCCTTCCATGGTTGCTGCTTGTTTGCGTGCTGCTGATGCGGCACTGATGCGCGCGCGAGTCTAGTTCCGGTTCCGGTTCCAGGTCCAGGTCCAGTTCCAGTGGTACGGGCTCTGCGTGTCTCGGCCGTGTTCGGGGGGGCGATGATGCGGTGGTCCGGCGGCGCCTCGGGTTGTTTGATGCTGCTGGCTGCTGCTTCCTTTCCTCTTGGTCTGCGCTGGAGTCGTGAAGTTGGCGATGCTGGCGAGGGGCGAGGGAAATCCGCCCCAACGTCATGGCCAGCTCAGACGCTACCACTGATGACCTAAGGTACCTGCCCAATCTTGACGAACCGAACCCCGGGGCTGTGCTGGTCACGCCCGGGGTCACGTGCGCGCACATCGTCCATCCCGGCCAATCACCGCTCGCCGTTGCTTCTCCAGCTCGGAGAGCCAGTCCGGGGGCCGGTGCGGCGACGACGCCAGTTCGACCGACGACGCCCTCCTCGGCAATAGTTATGTGACGGAGTTGCGCCTTGGTCGTTGTCCGTTGTCGCTTCGTTTTCTGGAGGAACTTCCCAGGAGAATTTGTTACCTTTGCTTCCGACGCGGCTCCATAATCCGCTGCCGCATCTCCGCCGGGCCATTCGCGCCTCAGTCCTCCAAGCCCGCTCCGTAACCCGTGATCCGAGATCCCGCCCATCCTCGACTTCTCTCCGAGCTCCGCCCAACCATCCTCAACCTCCCCGCACCGAGCTCGCGCCGTTCCACCCAACACTCCCCCCGTGGGCTATATATATTATCCCTCCCCCAGCCGCCGCAATGGCCAGCGCCGAATCCCTCGTCGACCTGCTGCACGACGTGTCAGATGACAAGGACGAGGTCGACTCCCTTCCCTCCATGTCCACCGACGACATCTACTCCGAGGCCGACTCCGACGCACAAGAAGAGTGGGAGCGCAGCTTAGAGCAGCTGCAGCTCATCCTCACCATGATGATCGTACCGTGGATGGGCAAATTCTTTGGTCGGAAATTTGCGTACTGGAGTAGGACACCCTCTATTTTCGCCTTGTGTTTGAGAGAACGAGCGTTGCTGACACAGTCTTGTTACAGGTTGGACGCGGTATATGAGCTGGGTACATAACGTCGATGTTCGATGGACCGACAAGAAGGCATTTAATGTCGCCGGAGCAGTGGGCGCGGCCGCAACGTTATAGACGAGAAGATGACAAGCATATGGGGCTGCCTGAAGGATGGCACGATAGAGGAAGAGGAAGAGGAAGAAGAGGGGAACAACCCCTCCGGGAATATTTAAGGATTCATAATGGTGTTTAGGGATTTGGGTTTGCGCCTCTCACAATAGATGATTGAAACAAGATGCAACTGTTAGATTGCGTGAGAAGCAACAGACGCAACACGCCCAACAAGTCGGGAACGATCGAGTGCACGGAAAATATTATTAGAACAACATTGGTATTGGGATAAATGCCATCATGCGATGCATGCGGCAGAATTGAATCAACTATAAGTCGTAGCCCGTTCTTTTGGCTCCCTCGTGGCCTGGTCTGGCCTTGCTGCTACACCACCTTTTATACACATGATAACATGACCCATGCTCGAACATTACTATTGCGAAGAAAAGCAACCCAGAAAACCTCGCCTTGCTAACATGCCATGTACCGTCTTCCTGCGCCAAAGTCCCAAAGGTGCCCAGCGCTGCCCAGCGCGCCGTAGGGGCGACGAACCCAACTAGCATGGGCTTCTGCTCCAGCTGGAGGGCTCTGGATACGAATGCCACGACGCAAACAATCGCAGCTGTGAAGGGGGTATCTTTGGGCTTGCATTGTGCGTCATGTCGTGTCGTATCGTATTATGTCGTGTCTTGTCATTCTCGACAGTCCTGCTTGTCGCTCAGACGTGAAGCTGGGACATGCTGGGTCTTGAAGCAGCTCTGAAAGAACCACCGAGGTGCTCGCGAGCATCCTTGAGGGTGAAGAACAAGCTGGCGGAAAAGCAGGTAAGGAGGAACCAAGAGAAGACGGCACCAGCCTGAAGCTCACGGCACCGCTTCTCGTCGTTAGGTCCTCCCCAGGCGATCCAGTCACTAGGCATCTTCTTGTCATTGATATCGCCGCAGTCAACCATACGTAGCTTGGCTGAGACGACGATAGCAGCGATGAAGGTGAAGAGAACGGCGGCACAATCGAGGGGTGTTTGGATCATTGGGTTGGAGAGGACCGAGGTAAAGAAGGAGGCGATGCCCATTATGCAAACGATCCATGATACGACGGCAACGAACATGATGAAGTTGATAGCCGCCGTGGCAGACCCGTAGCCGTCGATGTTGGTGGCGATGACGTTGCCAATCATGGCTGTGAGGAGCAGCGTTATGAATAGAGCGACACAGCGCAGGATCATCTTGATCATGTTGACTCCCACCATGTTGGGCGATTTTGACGGCGGTGCCGAGGAGCTTGGAGCTGACTGGGACTGGTCGAGGTGTTTCGTTTGAGGGATGCTGAGATAGATTTCTCGAGCTCAGGCTAGGTTGAAGCTGATGTTGGTTGGCTAGGGTGGGTGCTGATCCTAGAGCTGATTTGGAGTTGATGGTGATGGAGGGATAGACTTCTGGAGCTATGCAAGTCGAGTCGAATAGTTGATGTTCTGTAACAGAAATGCCCCACGGGATGACGATGAGCTACAGTGTCTGCGAGTTCGAGTTCGAGTGGAAGAGTGGAGTTGGGATGAACAAGACGGCGGGTGGGATCGGGGGTTGAGACTCGGAGTGGATGGATGTTTGTGTATTGTCCAAGCAACCAAGATGAACTAATTGACATGGGGGAGGTGGAGGTGGCTCAGGGTCCTTCTTAATAAAAGGCGCGCAACCCCTTGCACTTGCAATTTCTTGCTGTCTGGATGTACTTCATTCTATTTGGAGAACCGGCATAGGAGGTGCCTCCTGGTGGCCTGCTTTATCGGACGACTCGACGTCCTTTCGTCTTGCTGAGGGCGATGCGGGATGTCGAGGGCCTCACTGGCCGCCTGTGAGACAGACCTGCGTCGTAACTACGAGCGACAACCAGACAACGGCAACGAACCAACCTCCACAATCCGCGCAGGTGTGCAACTGCAGAAAAATACAGAAAAACAAACGCGGCGCTTTGCGGCAACTTGGCAGGTTGTTGATGCATCGCGACTGTGTTTCTTCTGCCGCCCGCACGCATGACCGCGTGGGCGCTGATACTCGCGCTGTTCTCAGCGCAAGAACTGGTTGTTGCTGGGTTGAGCTGCCCCTCCATAGCGGTTGGCAGGTGGACCGGAGCTGCGGTTGACAGATGGTCCAATGGAGTTAGCGGATTCCCCGATGGCGTCACTGCTCATGCAGGTGGTCGGTGCCCTACCCTGTTAGAGGCTGAAAGCTGGCTCTGTGGCGGCATGCCACAGGCTCGGTGAAGAAGCGTGAAGCGCTGGAAGAGGCGCTGTAGGCGCTGTAAGCCCCCTCCTAGGCTGTTGGAGCTTCAGAGGCCAGGGCCCAATCATGGCCCTGCGAGACCGACCGCGGTAAAACTGTCGTCCCCAGGCACAGAAACCTCTCTGCCCAATCGACGGGCGACCTGAGCCTCACGCCCCAACTCCATCGCGGTGGCACCTCTTCCGGAATCTCTTTCAACTGCCGAGGCGCCGCTGCGTAGGTGGCCGCCCTACACATCGGCCGTGTGACCGCGCCTAGAAGGACGACTTCACCGACTTTTTGCGACAAGCTTTGTGCCTCGCCGCGGCAGAGGCTTTCAAGGGACGAGACCAACTCTATGTCCACATGCGGCATTGTCAAACGTCTCGGCGCGACCCAGGAGCGTGATGGATGTGCCACCGCGAAGCCATTGTGACGCCTGACGTGCCCGATATCGTCGTGAGGCCGCCGCCCACAGGTCATGGTGAGACCGCCGAATCCATTGCTGACGCCTGCTGTCAGTGCCACGAAGCCGTTGGTGAGATCCACGAAGCCGCTGGCAAACCTCCGAAGCCATCACCAGCTCTCCGGATAGAGTGTTGATGATCAGCCCACACGCCTCATCCCAAGAATATCTCTACGCCGTTGATCAGAGTTCTCAAGACACTTCCCACCGTAGAGTCCACACGCAAGGCTCATCCCACTCGGCACCCAAGTGCCGAGGGTTTTCAGGTGTGGACATGATTACCAAGTGCGTTTAGGCTTGAGCAACTCCTCCGGCGAGAACCTTCGGTTGTTGATATCTCAATGCCGAACCACAACATCCACTCCCGAGGAACCCTCATGCCGGGACAAGACGGGCAGAACTCTCCCCCTCATCTACCGGTACTGTGGTGTCGGCTGAAGCTTCGGTGCTAACTGGCCAAACTACCGACTGGTGACTGTCAGGCTTCTCTATGCCGGGCTTGCCGGGCGTCAAATAGCCTTCCGCCTCCAACCCAACCCACTGGTCGGAACTCTTGGCTTCCCCAACCTGGTGGGCGGCGGAGAAGTGAAACATTGAATTTCTCCTTTTGGAATCCACCGTCTCCCGACGGGCCGCCGGCCGAGTCACGACAAGGCGTGGCCGTGGAATGTTCTTGGAAGGGACCAATGTTCGGCGATCCCTCATCCTCCACTTCCCGATCAGAGTTGCTTGCTTCATCATGGTGGCTGGAGATGGATCATGATGACGAAAAGTATCAAGAGCAAAGGGAGCCCGAAGCGTTCATGTGTCGACGAAAGAAGTAAACGACTAATAATTAGCAAACGTCAGAGACACGACATCTCGACGCCAGGTGACCAAAATAAGACGCAGGTGACCAAAATGAGACAAATGACGGCTCTATGATTCTCGATTGTCCAACAATGCGCACTCGCATTAGCCTAGCATGTGCTCTTCCATCCCCACACTCCTCTTTTGGGACGCCCCCCTACCACCTTGGCACTCTCTGCACACACCAAGTTGAATTGGTCTACAATTGGTCTACAATTGGACACGGCCATCCCTGTCAAGGCTGCCAATCTCCTCATCTCAGACCCCAGAATCGATCACTGGGTAGATCCGCTGTCAAGATCGGGATGACGAGGAGCCTCATCGTCAGCATTGACACCATCCATGCTTCTCGACATGTCGTATTCACAAGTCTTCATGGGAACTTGCCGTAGAGCCCTTGCCTCGACGTCATCGCCGCCATCCGTCGTCTTAGTTCTTCTTCCATTCCCACAAAATATCCCCCCACGTACCGGGGGCCTGACGGGTTCTCTCACAAACTCTGTCCACGCAAGCCGCGGGTCGCCTTTGGTCGAAACCCAATACTGTACGAACACGAGGGCGACCACGCCGTCGGGTCGCGCGTGTTGGCGGAAACCACGCTCATCTCCACCAAAGCCGCAGGCTCAAACCTACGCTTCGATCGTTTCTGCTACGCAGCGCCTCTTCTCTTTAGCCTCAGAGTTGGCCGTCGATGTACCGTGTACATGGGCTTTTTTCGTGGTGCGCCCACTTACACACCCCTCTCGTTTTGGCGACAGACATCAGCCTCACGCGCCCGAATAAAACAACCTTCGCCTACTGAAACACTATTGTCTCTTGCATCACCAGCCCAGTCTTAAAGAAGGATCACCGGCAAACCTTCTCTTGAGACACATAGCCAAACTTGGACTAATTCTCGCATTCGCAATTCCCGTTCAGGCAGTGTTCTAGAAGCCCGACTTCATCCCGCTTTGTGATTCTGATTCTCACGCCCTTTATTAATGCGCCCGGACTCAGCATCCTCTCCTCTCCATCTTTTTGAGTTTCTCCTGGGCGCCCAACTCTACCGTTGCCCTGGGCTGACCACAATCACCACCTCCAAAGGAAACTTTGCACAGGGTCCGGGAACCAGTTCTAGATCCTCATCCCATTCGGAGGAACCCCTGGGCTGGACGCCGCCCAGGGGACGGGACCAGAGGACGGGGCGAAATCCAGACCCTTCGATGGAGACGTTTCACGTCTTCAACGTCTCCGCAAACGAAGCCATCTCGGGGCCCTCCTGCTTGGCGGGAGCGTGTCGGTGAGCAAGAAGCTGGGAAGGGGACGCCTCAGCCGGGGAGCGACAAAGGGAAATGTCGGGGTTCTTGGCTCATGACCATTCGGATGGGTATCAAGGGTCCGCATACGCCTTCGGGAGGGAGACGATCCGCGCCCGCCCTTGAGTTGTGGAAATAGGGACCTTTGGTCCCCCACCACAGGGCTCAACTGGACAGTCAAAAACCCAACTCACCTCACCTCGAGGGCGTCATTGCTGCCCCTCCCGATCTTGACGCGCCCCGGTGTGAGGGCGTCCTACTCGTCTGGATGAACTATTTTGTTTCAGAGTTTAGGGCTAGGTCACTTTGCCCCATCGACATCCAGGGACTCTCTCACCGCTCAATGATGGATCCCCGTGATGCACCATGACGGAGGTTCATCCCGGTGGCTAGGGCACCACAACCTGTCATCTGAGCAACTAGTTGATGGAGGGATGATGGCAGTGTTGAATTTTAGCAGAGGCGCGTTCCGTATTGAGTTTTCTGGTTGCATCTCCCATTTCCTTTTCGTCCCGATCTTTCCTTTTTCGTCCGTCCTTCATGCACTTACACAGGCAACGGCTGCTGCTTGCATGACCAAGGTCGCGTCTAGGCGTTAGCTCATCTCAACCGGACCGCTTCACTGGCCGTCGCTCTGGCGCCGTGGCTCGCTGGCAATGTCTCAGGACAGCCGCTGACGACACGGCGAAATACCGGAAAAGCGTCCCAAGCACAACAACAAATTATAGATTCGGACATGACTAGGCAGAAACAGGAGGGCTCAGGGCTGGGCGGCGTCATGGTTCAGGTGGAGGTCCAGAAATTGTTCGTAAACAGCAATAACACATGTCTGTCAAAACGGCAGCCAACACCACGTCGGAGTTTCCGCCGACAGGGATTTGCAATTATGCTCTGTGACTACCGATTTTAAAGCGTGCCCATGGTGCGTAGACGAGCGCGTGCAATAGCCTACCTATTAAGCCGAGGCCGCCGTCGACGTGCATCAGCCGCTACCATACAAACTTTAAATATTGTCACCTTCCCCCTTCGAGCGACACGTCCTCGGGGTGTGTCTCACCCTTGTCCCCAACGAATGTACGGTAAAGAGATGCTACCCCATGAAAAACGAGTCCGCGTACTGCGTAGTGCGTGCTACTGTCGGCCTGTGGTCTCGCCGGGCCCGTCGGCCGAAATATCCCGACGTCTTCCAGGTGGAGGCCCTTGATGCTGCCAAGCGCAGTAGTATATACCACGGCGCGCTCATCATCGTACGCTTCGTCGATCATGTATGTACGCACAGCCCACCTTGCGGAGCAGGGTCTCGCTTATCCCAACGACATTGCGGCTGAGATGCGAACCCCAGGTCTAATTATCCCAGGACAGGGGGTCCCCCTCCCAGGTTGACGTCTGCCACCCCTTGAAGGTTCCTGCATCTGCAGCAGAGTGGCTCAATGCTCATCCCCCCCTTGATACAGGTCGCGTGCGAGGGTTTGATGTTACTGGGGAAACTTACTTCCCCAATGAGAATGACTTGTCACATTCTGGGGGTTTGGTGTAGATACGAAGGCCTCCATCATGGTTCGCGGGGGACTTGGTGGTTGGGCCAACCGTGTTGAAGAAAGCCACCGCCCATCCACCATGGCATCTGGCCCAGTCAGTAGTAGTTGAATTGGTGCGCCGTTGCAGATGTGGTTCCCAATACGCCACACCGTTCCTCTCCGGACCCCCTGCTCGCGCACGATGGGTTCGCTGTGGTCCTGCAAGTTAATCCTGGCTTCGACATGGAATGAACGAGACACTTGCAGACCGAAGCCCGTGCGGATATCGTCATGAATTTAGGTTTGCCGTTACGAAATTCTCGTATGTCCAGCGCAGATAATTTTCCATCGCCGCGGGCGACGCCGTGGTGTGGATCCCTCGAGCTCGTGATGATGGGACAGTCTTGGCGTTGATGAGCCAGTGGTTGGCCTTCATGTTGGCACTGTTGAGATTGTTGTTCTTCATGGTGTTTTCCAAAGCCCCCAATTGTCGAGTTATACCTCGTTGCAAAAACGGCAGTTCCCCAATCCCCAACTCCCGGTATCAACTGTTTGAAGTGGGGCGGCGGGTCGGTGAATCGAGACCGCAGAAGCCCCCACGAAAGCCGACCGGTGCCTGCCAAGCCCGCTTGACCGATCGGCCGTCGATGGAGCGCCGGGCTACACGGACCCCCGCTCTATCCCGAAGCAGGCCGGATGCCCTCTGCCACAACACCGAGGGTGCGGAAGTCGTGCGCTTAGGGGGCCTGTATTTTCCTATAGTGTGTTTAGCGTTCCATGCAAAAAAAAGGTTCTTGTTCTTCATTTCCGGACTAATTACTGATCAACAAAAGGTCCAGCCTCAATAGCAAACCAGGTATCTCTGCGGACCCGTGGACAGCCTGCCTCAACCACGGAGCGCGCCGACGTCCAGTCGGACTGGTCCATAAATGTAAACTTCCGCGGCTTTGGAATCGATCTGCATTTTTGACTCGTGTGAGCGGAATGTGGCCTGAAACAGGCTCAGCAGCACAGCACAAAATAATGCGTGACGAGTCGAGGTGAGGCCATGAAGATGATGTTTTTGGTATTGGTGGGAAGGATGACGGCCTACCGAACTACGTTATTGACGACGGAACATATTGTATGCACCATGGTTCAAAGGGTACTATTTTTCGTCATTACACCGTAACCCACGGCTGACGAGGCTACAGTAAGTACATGACTTTCCGAGGAACCAGGCGCTCTTGAGGGATGAAGATGGAACGGTCAGAGAGTAGTGAGACGATGAATGAGGTTTTAAGTGTCATGGTGTCATGATCATTGGTGCCTAATCTATATGGATATGGAAATAATAATAATAATAATAAAGCACGCTGGGTGGTATTGTCTAAAAGTACAGGAGAAGTGAAAGAAACCAGGGATGAAAATATGCAATTTCCCAATGCAGCCGACCCAACCAACCAACCTAATGAAAAGACAAGACACGAAAAGAAGCAAGAGGAAAAACCGGGAAGTAGAATACAACCTCCCCAATCGGATGCCCACTCCCCCTGATAACAGGCGATGGGTAAAGTCATCGCGTGCGTCAGGTTTACATGACAAAAAGCAGGCATTCAGTTCGTCGATAGCATGAATGGGGCAGGACTTGGGTGAGCGGGCCACTGTTGCGTAACAGGGCCGAGGTAAGGCGCTGCCAGCAGCGCGACACCACCTGATTAGTGGATGGCGGAGGCAAGTTATAGTGGAGGTATAGTGGGAAGGGCCCTGTAGCCGGAGCGGGCTCTGAGCTGGCGCTGGCGCTCGCGCCTTGAGCGCTGCGGGGCCGGTGAGGGGGGCGTGTGGGAGATTGAACGGGGGGCACTGGGGCAAGACATGCCAAGAAGGGCCAAGACAAGCCAAGACACAATTGCAGGCTGTGGCTCGTGGGCCGACTTGCCGACCACGAGTCAACGACCCATGCTACTCGCGGCTCTTCATGACGAGCAGCGACGGCGCCGATTCGCGGTTTCGGCCAACGGAAGTGGGCTTTTTTGATGATGCATCATTTGATGCAGGACGAGGACGAGGCCAGCCACCGCACTGCGCGTGCGTGCAGAGCCAGCAGCTGTCGCATCCATCCCAGGACAGGGCTGGCTCAACGGGTTCCAGGGAAAGACGCAGCCTCAAGCCCCATCACAAAGGAGCCGCCTCATCACCCTGCAGGAGTGGCCAGGAGCCATCAGGCGCATGCACGAGCCCGCAGGAGCCTCACTGCGTCAATGCCTTTCCATGTCCACTTTGTTCCATTTCCATTTCGAACGCGCTGCATGTCCATGGTTCATGGGCCGTCTGTGGGCCGTCGATGGGCCGTCGTTGATGGGCGGGGCGCCATGCGGTGCCCGTGCTCCACAGGGCCACCACAGGGGGTGCGCGCACCGGGGAGAGCCCCGGGACCGAACAAGGGACAGGGGCAACGGATCTCTCTCGGCGTCTGTAATCTCGTTGTCGCGGTGCGAGTGTGCATGACGGATATGCGGATGTGGGAGTGGGTGTTGGCAAGATTTCCCTTGTTGACGATATCTCCCCTGCGCTCGGAACTTTTTTTCTCGAGTTGTTCCTGGCCCACTCCAGCGGCCGGGTCGATGGTTATGGCCATGGCCGGAGTGGAGCCCGTTTGCTCGCCATGATGAGACGGGCTCGCGGCGTGAGACTAAGCCCGGGGTTCGGGTTTCAGCTCGAGTTTCTTGGCCGTGCTGGAGCTCGAGTTGGAGCTGGAGGCAGTGCCAAGTCCCGGGCCAAGTTCCACTCCGGCCCAGGTACGCGTTTGGCTGACTGGTTCGGAAGGAGAGAGCCGGCGGGACGGGAGGGAGGCGGGCGGGCGGGCTGCAAGGGAGAAACGGAGAGAGAGAGAGACTGTGAGAGGAGGGTGCGTGCCAGGGCCATGGGACCGAGAGACTGTGCGTGCGCGCGCGCGTGAGTGTGAGCGCATGTGTGAGGGAGTTCTGAGAGTGGAAAGTACTTCGGGAGAGGGCCCAAGTACACGTCGTGTGGTGTGGTGTAGATTGTCATGGCGCAGTAATAAAAAGTGTCGGATATGGGACGGCGGCGTCGTTTGTCGTCGTTTGTTTGTGCTGGGCTGCTGGCTGGCCTGGGCGCCTGGGCCTGTCGTTATAAGGTATGGTTCGGATCGGAGTAGATGTCTATGAGGGGAAAAGCCCGGAATTTGGGAAGGGGTGGCGGACGGGATGATGATCCTGGCGGGCGATCAAGCTCGGGCGTTGTCCCAGTATCGTTTCCGGGCGCTCACCGCCGTCTTATCACCGGTGAACCGGTGTTGGAAGAAGTTGAAAACGGCAAACTCGTCGCGCGTCATGACATACGAGTTGGGCTGGGCCTGGACTTTGCCCCAGATCTGGGCCAGCGCGCCTTCGAGGATCTTGCTGATGGTTGGGTCGGACGAGCCGTCGGGGCTCTCGCGCGCAATTTCGAGCGCCTGGGCGACACTGGCGTCCTGCGCGGATCTGGCTGAGGCGGCAGCAGCAGCAGCCGCGGCGGCGGCGGCGGTCATTGTGTCGAAGGGCGGGCTTCCCATGCTCGTAAAGGTGAAGAAGGGAATCTCAGGCTGTGGCTGCCGGTGCGACAGCGACACGGAGCGGAAGGGGAGATAGTAGTAGGGCTGGGGCTGGAGGTCCTGGGGAGTGATGGACAACATGGTAGTACTTGTATGTCTAATATACGCTCGAGGCGACGAGGGAGACGGGGATGTTGGCGCGGCGGGCGACTCGCGCATGTATCAGAGATTCCAGGCTAGGAGCTGGCTGGAAAGCGCGAGCAGCGAGGGAAGTGGGGAGATGAGGAGTCTAGGAGATGGCGAGATGGGGAGATGGGATGGGGAGGGGGGTGGGCGACTTTGATGTGTGAAGCCCTGTTCGGTGCGGTGGCCCTGCTCTGAGATCTGGCACTCGAGTGGATCGGGGTACGGGGATAATTGGGATGGCTATGGCTGGTTCCCGGGATTTAAGTTGGCCGATGTCTTACACCGACACGCGTGTGTGCGTGGTGAGCCTGTGTGTGTGCGTGTGTGAGAGAGCGAGCGAGCGAACGAGGTTTGTTGCGTGGGTGGGCTTGCTTGGGTTGGGGCTTGCGAGGGGAGGGGGGGGCTTGGACTTGGGATCCTGGGTCCAGGCGGATTTTTCTGTTCTCGATGGGGATTGTGATCTGGGGCAGACGAGCTGGCCGGGATGTTGTGTGATGCGACTGGGGGTCGTTGAACAAGGATGTGGTGAATAAATGGGGGAATGGATAGGCGCGGCGGGTGGCGGCCAAAACAGAATCGTACAGAGAGTAGTATGTGGATGTGGATGTACGGGTGTTGTTTCAAAGGGTATCCAAATACGTCAGCGAGTCTTGTGCGACTGTGTTGTGTTTGTGTAGGAACGAACGAGTCGTACAGCGAGTCCAAGGGGGTGAAGACGAGACGAGACAGATGGTGATGGATGAGATGGCCAGGGTCCCAGAAGTTCGGACCCAACGGCTTTATACCCAGGAACTCTCTCGCAACTGGAAAACTGGAAACGGGGAGGGAGAACCAGCATCGCGGAACTGGGTCTCGGCCCAAGCCCGACAAGCTTCGCAACCGTCGTGTCGTAGTGCCGGGACAATACAACTTTGTCACTCTCCCACTTTTCTGCCCTCCCTCTCCTGAACAAGGCTGCCGCCGTGGCCGCCGTGGCCGCCGGGACGGGCAGTCCAGGCAGGAAAGCCAAAGGGGAAAACAGGTAAAGCTGGGGCAACAGAGGGCAGATGGGGAGGGGGTGCGAAGCAGAGTTCGAGGGGTGCGTAGGGCGTGGGAGGCGGCGAACGAGAATGAGTGCGAGAAGAGTCAAGGTCTCGAGTACGGAGTACCTTAGACATGGCTGGGTTTTCGTCCGGGGGGGGTGGGTGTTTGCCCCCTCTGGGTCTCTGGCTTTTTGGTGGGAAGAGTCGTCAAAAGTCATGTAGTGCAGGGCAATTATGCCTACTCGTCCCATAGTTCCCTCTGTAGGCGCGCGATGAGAGAGGGAGGGGGGGGGGGCCAGCAGAGCGACGATGCCAAAGTCTATTTGCGTGGGGATCACCAGCCAAGCGCACACCTACGCCTTCGCCGACCGACGCCTGCGCCTAGGCCTACACCTTGTACCACCCACGCCCAGCGAGGCCTGGGTTTTGGAGGAGTCAGGTCAGGAAGGATGTGCAAGAGCCCGCGTGCCTTGGCCGGTGGCGTAACTGGCTGCGTTTGAGGCGGCGAACTCGGGCGGCTTGGGGGGAGTGTAAAGGCGTGGACTCGCTGCGCTCTGCTGGGCCATTGCTGCGCGGTACGGAGCACGGCATTGTTTGAAAAGACGAGACGGCAGTGGTCGAGGCCAACCCGTCACATCTGTGGCGGCGTCGATTCCCGCCCCGTCACAGCTGCCTGGGGCCCGGGCCGGACAGTGGTGTCTCTGGTTCGGTGTGTGTGAGCCCGAGAGACAGTCGTGTGAGTGCGTGTGTGTGTGTGTGTGTGTGTGTACTTGTGTGTGCTTGTGTGATATGATATCGTCACGGAAACATGGGCAGGTAAGCCACCGCCAGGCCCCAAGGGCAAACCAGAGGGACGGACACCGGCAAGAGGAGCCCATCGGGGGGGCCATAGGGCATCATCACAATGCTACACTCGACGTAGCAACACTACAGATGGCGCCCACAGAGCCAAGCTTGAAGTAGCGAGGCTAGTCAGGTTGAGGCATGCCACCACGACGCCCGTGGAAGCTTTTTTTCGTTCTGATATCCCAAAGAAGCAAGCCCCCCCGCGGGGCGGATTGTGGGCGATGGCGGCGGCCTAGGGCGAGATTTGGAGAAAAGGTGGAGAGGGGGGAGTATGGAGTGCAGCCAGCGAAGCAGCGCAGCCATACTACGTAGTACGTAGTACGACCTACGTACGGAGACCGTGGGAATAGGGACAAGGGAACGCCAACGCCGCCGCAGCAGCCGCCCTCACCAGAAGCCACGACGACAGCACAGCCGTCACCAACCAACAGCCAGGTGCGCCTCGGGGGAGGTGCGACAGACTTTGGTACCATCTGGGGCTGCTCCCTTTTTGGGGCTTTCTCTGTTTCTGGCGCCTTGCTCTAGGCCCTCGTCTCCTTTGGGCAACTTGGTTTGCGTTGGCTTCGTTTGGGGCGGTCCTCCATCTGGCATAGTCGTCTCGTCCTAGCATAGGGCGCCTCATCCTTTGTGGCCCATCCCATGAATCAATCAATGCCGCCGCGGTAGTCGCATTACATTTGGCGCTGGCCCTGAATGACAGTGGGCAATGCCAATGGGCGGGGTTGGCTTGACCTGGTCCTGGGCACACGTAGGCTAGCGCTGGTCTCGCGCGCATCTCTCTTACACTCGTCCTCGGGTCCAGCGTCTCTGCTTCGCTCCAATGTTACGTACGATGGCGGCAGGAGACATTCCGTTGACTCGCTATGGGGCCCTGACTTGGTTCACACGGCCAGTCGGCCATATTGTGCGTTGTGGACTTGTGGACTTGTGGACACAGCAAACGGCGTCCTCCGGCGGTCGGGTGGTTCTGGCCTCTCCGTGGACTCTCTTTTACACTTTCTCGTTTCTCGTCTGGGTCCCCTGAAGTCGCCGTCCTCCGTTGGCCCTGTCTCTCTGTCTCTGGGGTCTGTCTCTCTGGGGTCCCTCACCGGGGTGCGCCTCTCGACTGGGACGGGGAGGCTCAGCTGCACCAATACGACAACTTCGTGTTTGTCGTCGTGTTGAGCAACGTATAACTGGCCAACCGTGCGGGTTGCAACCTGTGAAGGGGTATCCCCGAATCTTGCCGCGCTGCGGGTACATCTCCCTTGCGCGCCCACACTCGGATCCGACTGGGAAATCACGTCAGGCAGGGTGCGTGATGCACGCAGGTGCAGGATGATGAACCTGTCACGGCATGCGTATGCAACCCTTTCGTGCCGCCTGCAGGGCTGCGGGCCATGGATTCCACCAACAATGCTGCTGGGGGACGGATGACGGATGACGATAGCGACCCATGGCCGCAGGACACACAAAAGTCAAATCTGCCCGGGTTTGTTATTGCCATCTTATTATTGTGCTCGCATTATTGACCTAGACGGCCGACCTTGAGCACCTAATTAGAGCACCTAGATCGCCGAGACGAGCCAACATGTTTCGTCACAAAGTCTAAAATGCTCATCCTCCACCGGTTCTCGCCCTCCCAGCAGGCCAGCATTCGGCGTCCACTTTGACGGTCCCACCTCTGTCCGTCCCCACCGACAGTGTCCTATCGTACGCACTCGAATCATCGACCATGCTTGCCACGCAGTCTGTCCCCATCCATCCTCGAGTCAGCCAGGCCCCCATGCCCCCCCAGGCCCCTCCAAAACTAGCCCCGTCTGGCCCAAGAATTCCTTCCATGAGGCATCTAAAGTCATTAGCCGCGCTTCCAGAGCCTCCTCGCCCGTGGAGACCCTTAGCAACGACTAATGGGACCAAAGGGACCCGCGGCCCCCTTTTACCACCTCCACTGGACCCTGAGCGTCTTCCGGAATACATCCGGCCCCATTCATCAACAGCAGCAGAGGGGCAGAAGAAGAAAAAGAACAAAAAGAAAAATAGTAAAAAAAGCCTAATGAATATTAATCATCCCGTTGTTTGCTTTTGGCCCCCGTTTGACCCGTTTCCCACGCGGTCCACCCCCGTCCTCCCGACGTGGTCCCCTACATCCGATCATCCTGGCCCTTTCGATGGCACACACCCTTCCCACTACTTCCCCCGTCCTTCCAACGTCAGCGCCAAGCCCCCTCCATCGCCCGTCGTTCGGCTCGCTCCATTCCGATCCCCCATGCCAGGACGTGCCAGGACGTGCCAGGACGTGCCAGGCCATGCCAGACCGTTCCTCGCGCTCTGACCGAGTTATGGCCGGGCGCAACTCCGACTTGCGCCCCCCCATCTCCGTAAGGGCTCGCCAGCTATCCACGTCCATCCCGGGGCTACTGCAGATCGCCATGCGTCGGCTTCCTGGTCGCCCAGATTTGGCTGGACGGGATTGGGCAACGGGGTTCGGATGTGGGGGAGTCTGTTTGGCCGTGCGCACTGAACCCGCCGCTCCATTGCCGGTGGCCGGGGCCCGGAAGACGGAAGGGGAGTCACTGGCCCCGGAATTATGGGGCGGCCTCCGTCCATGCTACCCTCCTGCCCTCGGAGCATGGGTTTTGTTCGTCCGAATCCTTCGCGGACGGACGAGCGCTGCGTCGCAATCGCGCGCACGGCTGGTGACATGTTCAATTAAGAGGGCACAGCTGATAGCTAGGTAGGTAGTCCGTAGTCCAGACCGCGGTGCACAGCCGTCCGCAGTCCGCCGTCCGGGTAGCATCTTGCAACGGCGGTGCAGCACAGCAGATGCATCACTCAGTGCAGCGGTACGAAGTGCGGGACAGCGGGACAGCGGGACGACGGAGATGCAGCCAATCCTTCCCGTCACTTGTCTTGTGTGCTTCACTTCGCTTCGCCTCGCTATACGGAATGGCGCTCGTGTGGGCTGTGCTTGTGCGTTATGCTGGTGGTGGTGCTGGTGGTGCTGATGCTGGCGGTGCTAATAATTACTACATCCTGTTACTATACTGATATTGCTACTGGTGCTGGTGCTGGTGCTTGTGCTCGTGCCTCGTGGAAACTGCCCCCTTGGCTGCTGCTTAGCTGCTGCTTGGCTACTGCTTGGCTTGGCTTCCACATGGTCACCCGCCTGACGGCCGCCTCTGTAATTTCCACGACGCACCAAACGGGCTGTCCACCGCTGCTTCACCCAAACTCTAATCCCACCCGCCCACTCCTCTACCAACCGCCAAGCCTGCTTCGGCCAGCTAGATGCCGCCAGCCCGCATCCTGACACTCTGACACTCTGACATCCAGCCCATTACAGGGCATCGTCACCCGCGAATCGTCACCACAGGCGGCGTGTCGGCCGCTGTCCATCGGTCAACAAGCCCATTGTAGAGCTGTCAAGCGATCGCGGAATCGCGGGCGAGATCGACTCGTTCAACTGGTTCAACTGGTTCAACTCGCTGAACCCGTTCCGCTTCTCTTGGCTTGCACTACGTAGTACATCGGCAGCATCCCTGATAGCACATCCCCTCTTCTCTCATCCCTCCCTCATCATCCCTCCTCCCGCCTACTCCGTACTCCGTCCGTACCAACTAATACAAGTGACTACGTCCTCCGTCCTCCGTACTCCGTACCTTACCTACCCGTACGGATACTGTTACGTCGTTGCCACCCGTCGGTCGCGGAACCGCATAAACAAGTCCGAGTCATTGTGTGCCGCAATCATAACCCTGGCACCCACTTGACTGACATCCTGATGAGAGCCCTTGCAAGTTCAGTAATCCATCCCCAAAAGGCGAGATTTACGATGGGCCCTCCGTCACTTTTCGTCATTGATCATCCGTCACAAATCAATTCGGCAGATAAACCCGTTATTCCCGTCGGGAGAGCCCTCACCCATGCTCCCACCTGCAAGGCGGCGACGACGCATCACCACTCCCAGATTTGATAAGTCAAGGGCTTCATCGCGCGTAACGCATAAGCACCATTATTTGCCGTAATCTCTCCAGAAGTAAGACACCGCCCCGCGCTCCGATGAGGGCTGTGGGCATGGAGCGGTTCAAAGTTCGCCTAGTCGGGCCGTCCAGGCCAAAAAATAAAAATGATAATTTTGTGGACGTGTCACTGTGTCAGGTTGACCAGTCTGGGGAAAACACCAAACTCACTCCAAACCCACTTCCAACAGGATGCACCTATTCCAGGTTTGCCGTCAGCTTCCTTCCTTCGTAAACTTGCAAAACCATGGGTTTCATGGATTCCTTCCCTCGTGTGCTCATTACGACGTCACCTACGGCGCATCCCTCTCAGCTCGTCCAAAGAGACAAACGATTATCGAGTCTGAAATGAGGGAAGGATTTAGACTTTTCGCCCTGGAACAAGGTAGATCCCTTCACTGGACTCGCTTACCCCCCCGGAGCGCTACAACCTTGCGACTCATCTTTTTAACATCAGCACGGCTCATATCTGATTATCTGACTCGCAACCTTCATGAGTTGATTCCAACCTTGCCGTATTCCGTACGTACACGTCCTTGCACGTCTTGCACGTCCGTGAGTGGTTCCCTTCCCCGTATTTGGTGGTTCGCCGCCCAGATGACGCATTTCTTGGTAAGGCCAAAGCCCTGCGCCAACCTCCGTAAATGGCATCTCCTCCGATCTCGATTACGAATTTACGCAAAGTCATTCGTCCATCTTGCCTGCTTCTTGCCCTCTTTCCGTTCTAATTACGGATGCGACGTCTCCATGTTTCCCAGGATTTGTTTCATGTACTAAGACTGAAGCCGCTTGAGAACCATCGTGACAGGCAGGCCCGATTAGCTGCCTATCTTTCGGAGTTGGTCTGTGTCCTCTTTCCTATTCAGGAAATATTGTTCCGAGCATGCTCGGAACTAATTTACCTCAGCAAGTCCCGATGTTCCGAATCTACACACCCATCATGAGAGTGAGTAATGTGGGTGACGAGGCGCGGAACATGGAGCCAAGATAGGAGAAAAAAAATCCAGTCGTAGTTCATCGCGGAACACAAACCGTGCCTGATTTTGAAATCACTAGCATAGTTCAAGCCTGCCTTAATCGAGCCTGGGGCTTCTGGTTGCCGGTTACCGGTATGGCACTGACCCGGGTGATGGGAAGGTTGGAACGGCCGGGCCTTGGCTGGTGTCATCTCTCGGAGACATATCATCAAGTTTAGACCGTTAGTCGTGTTGCCAAGACCTGAGCTAAAGTCGCGTAGATCATCCAGCTGAACCCCAACACGATGTCAACCGCTCTGCAAGCGTCGTTCACGAACCACTACGTAGTACAGTTGGCGCCATGGAAAAGGGGTGGGTTATCTGCACGCCTCTCCCACCGTCAACCTTTGAGTTGGGCCTCGCTGTTCCACCTCCCCAGTCCGTCGGCGAACTATTGGGGAGCTGTTGGGTCTAAAAAGATGCGGAATAGGGTTCTCTTAGGCCTCGGTATAGGGTTCAGGTGCGTAATCTCTCGGGGACATGTACGGCTCCGAGCGTCCGTGGTTTCTGAGTAGGAAATCTACCACTTCACTTCAAGCCGAGAGCGAAACACAACAGAAACGAGGTCTTGGGTCAAAAGTTTGCATCGCTTCCATGCCCGCGATGGGCATCAGGGGGGAACGTCTATGCTCGCTTATTTCAGTATCAGTGTGTACTTGAGCCATCGAAACTCCAATACACGTCACCCAGGCAAGGTGTCGTACCCTTTCCCGCGCTAGACTGCGACATTTATCAACCAACAGAAAACCAGGGATGACATGCTCACCGTCATCTGTGCCATGCCGGTTCATCTTGACGGTTAGGTTTGAACTGCTCTCAGCCCGGCCGGCAATGGGAGGATGACTGTACGGGTTCTCTTCGGCTTCTAGAATTCTGCGAAAGGGACGGTCCACACGGCCTAGCCGAACCGTGAAGCCATATTCCTGGCTCTTGGATCCCTTAACCTTTCCATGTGTGCCGGGTGGGGGCACTGACGACATCTTCCAATAGCCAACTAATAAATAATCAGAAAGTTTAAACGCCCCGCCAAGAAAAATATGGACAATGGAGTCATTGTGCCAGAAACCCAATGTCATGAGGGGAATCGATTGGTCGGGAGGTTGGTGTATCGGCTAAAGACGAAATAAAACACTGAACCAACAGCTCGACTCATGACGATGTCCATGCAAAGTCAAATCTGGTCCTGTACATCACCATATTGGGTCATTTTGCCGAACGGCAAACTCGACCAACCAACAAACTGCCAACAAGGTCCCTGGGCTGTTGGAAAAGTATCTACGTGTCAGGACGGAAGAGACAGACCCGGTCCGCAGCATGACTAGTTGAAACAAGACAGCAGCGCGAATGAACTTAAAGCGGGATACGACCTTGGATAGAGATCCAACGGTGAGAGCAAGTTCCAACCAATTATCGAAGCTTCAACGCGATACCCCGGAAGGGTTATCCTAGTGCATTGCACATGGGATCCCGGCGTGGCAGGCAGGTTAACCAACAGATCTTCTTCAAATACCCTATAATCAGGTATTGACTCCGACCCCGGCCATGGTTGCCTTGAGTTATGGAGAAGTATATAGAGGACCACTTTACAGAATTCAACGTTCCAGCGGTTTTGACTTTGTCTGCGAAAACGTTTTCCCGTGTCTCTGAGTGAAACGGGGTGTATTCGATGATCCATATCTCCCCCGGTTTCCCCTCTTCCGGAGCTGAAAGTTATTGAAAGTTCGGTACTTGGATTTCCAGGGTCTCGGTCTCTCCGTCCCGCACCAACAGACCGTTGGATGTTATCTGTGAATCCGCCAAAGCAACGGAACGATTTTGCCGGTCATCATGCGTCCTGCCCCGCATCAGACTTCCCACACCTGTGCTTCACCTGCGGCGTATTCAACCTTCACAATCCACTTGAGGAGCTGAAAAACTTGGCCGCGCGGCAGATTCCAACAATGGAAATCGCCGAAGGATATCCGTTGGTCAGGTGTTCCCATTGAATCGTGACGGAGACGGGTGTTGGTTGACTGTCTCTTTTTGTTCTTGTGAAGGCGTGTGTGGTGGGGCGGTGCATTTGCCCTACCCTCGACCTGTTTCTAATTTATTTACTCTGTAGGATTTGGGAATGAAAGACCGTCACAAAAGGAAATCGGGCGGGGAAAGTGAATCATAGGTTGTGTATGTGTGTTGAGCTTGCTGCGGAGGTAACTATCAAAGAATCGAGAACATTGCACTGGATTGTGAGACCGTCAAAAGACAGCAGAGCACGTAACCTCGGGTTCCCTTGGCAGACCATGGACGACGTGGAAAGACACACTTAGCTTTAACAACAGGGGTAGTAACCTGGTGGTTCCTAACACTCAGCATGGTAATGGATGCACTGGAATTTACTGTCACCTAGGCGCTTATGTCAAGCTATACACTTTGCCAGACGGAACTATTTGATCATTACTCGGGCATTTATTCTATCAAAAAAAAATTACACGAAGACTAAGTCTATGCGTCTTGAAACGTTGATACATATCTAATACTGTTACAACAGGGTTTGGCGGGAATGAGTTCTGAGGGTGAGGCTGGTTGGATGTATGTCGGGGATGGAGCGGAATGTTCTCAGCCTCTGGTCAACAAGCTGTCGACCATCTCAATATCAGCCTTTTATTTAGGGCGACTTCTTCTTTCCGATCTTCCAGCCCCACGATTGGAGGTATCTGGCAACTCGGGGTGTAAGCCAGGCAGTCAGAGGAACACGAAGGAAAATGAAACTCTTGTGGATGGCGTATGCGAACGCCAGCTGAGTTGCGAGACCTGTAAAGGAGTTGTCAGTTTAAGAAACGCTGGCTGGGATTCCATATAAGCCCGTCAACAGGAGTTAACATACTGGCTGCATTTTTGCTCTGCTCTTCAGCCTTCTCGACGCCCCAGGTGGCCATCTCCATACGATCACTGATATCGCCATCGCCAAGCGCCTTAGTCTCGGCTTTCTTGAAGGACTGCCAGACTGTATGCCAGGCCTCCTTGACGGACTCAGGGATCATCTCCTTAACGGAGGACGTAATGGAGTGCTCAACCTTGCCTAAAATCGATGCCACACGTGTTAGCCACCATGAGACCTCACCGACAATGTTTGGGTCATCTCACCGATCGCCTCCGTCCCGACAGCCCTAACGAACAAGAAGCAGAAGGGGAAATCCAAAATCGTCAGACCGATATAGACGCCCAGGGTGACCCAGCCATACTCCTTGATGAGCTTCTTGAGCCGAGCCTTCAATCCCGTTGCTTCTACGCCTTCCTTAACGGCAGGTCCCTTGTCCGTCTTGCGCCGCGCTGAAAATCGGAACCCGCGCCTCAATACACCCTGGAGCGAACCGGGCGTTGTAAAGGTTTTTGGTCGTAGCTTCGCTAATAGGCCCTGCCACGGGGCTATCTTCCACCGCCACAGCTCAGAAGACACTCGACTTTTGGTCTGGGAAGTGAAGAGCCTCTTCCAGGCACCGTTCCATGCCCCCTGCTCGATCGGCTGGCTGAACGCCTTCAGAGGAAGTCGCACGCCCCGAACGGATTGCCGCAACATGGCTTTCGACGGGACTGGTGTCCTTGGGAGTTTGAATTACGCCTGTACGCTCGCAGAAAAGCCGATCTGTTCACAGGGTGTTCTCGGAAACGTGGTCGGTCTGGAATGAACCGCCTCGCGATTTCTGGGAGTTCGGAGCGGGTTTCGGAGATCGGAGGGAGGCGATGTGGTTACCGGAGCTCTCGGATATCGTGTCAGCCCCGGGGAGTCGTGGACGACAATTGGCAGCGGAGAGGAACAACTGGAGAATCGCGATACCGATACAATTTCAGCAACGCAATCGTTTCCCTGTCGTCTGAGAAATCCCTCCCTGCGCGATGACCTCACGTTGGGGAAATTTTGGAGAGATCATGATGTAAAAAAAAGCGCCACAGATGGTCCGACTTCCGGGGCTTGAACATGCTGCGCCACACATGTCTTCCGATACCCTCCGGCTGCAGCATCACGTGCCTCCGAGAGCAACGACGTACATCCAAAGACCCGTGAACATCTTCTCACGATGCACGAATTCGAAAGTGGTGCCTTTTGAGTAATGTGGCACAACAAAATAAGACATTGACTTAAACCGGGCTTCCTTGATGCTGGACCGCTTTATCCTCGAGATGTTTACTCCCAGGGACTGGGGAAATCATCAGACAATGCCATCGGGAATGTGCGAGTGTTTGCAGTCGTTGCCTCGAGTCGGGCTGTTCACGCAAAATCCTACGCTCCCACGCAATATTCCACAAAGACGTAAATACGACACGCTCCACGGCACCCAGGGTCGATGTTGAGCTCTGGGAGTCTCGGGAGCTTCGCTCGTCTCCCGACCCTCCAATACTCTACCGGCCCCTGCTCTATTGTCAGCTCAGACAGATGGAGTGGCGTGGAGTGGGCAATAAATCCAGCATGCTAAAATGAGGTGGGATGAAGAACGCCAAGAACTAAGATGACATTGAATCACATGTAGCCTTCCGTGGACCACGTTCGGAGATCGGCGTCATTGTGAAAGCGAAATGCAGCCGTAGACTCCCATGTCGAACATCGGAACCATCCGAGGCACTCCAATCAATGTTCTTTGTCTGAAACCTCAATAACATCCTCGACGAGAAGTTTTAATTCGGTGGACAGCTGCCGAAGGCTTCACGGCTTGGCTGAGTGCATGCGACACGAGAGACAGCCAACCGAGACTCCAAGAGAAGTAGCCGGATCTAAAACATGGCCAGCGGTGCGACAAGCAACGGCACTTCCCAGTCAAATACTTGCGCAGATGCACAACGATAGACAGTTGCCACAGCACTGGACAGAGGCAGGATCTCAGGTAGGACGACAGAAGCGTGTGCTTCACGCAACATTCTCCTGATAAGTAAGGTATTCTGGGCGATCAGCCATGAATTGCTCCTCTTCCCTTGGACTTTAGCAGCTCGCTATCATATCCCGATTCCAGAGGCCAGAGGCATTTATTTGCTGTGGTCATCTACACCTGGCTTTGGAATTCGCGATCGGTCTAGTGTCCTTGGATTTTGCTTCGAGAACAACACAATCCTTCCAGGCTACTGTCATACCGAGAATTAGGTCCTGCACGAGACCCGTTATTTGGGGAAACCGGAGAGTCGTCACAAATCCTCAAGGGCCTTCCGCACATCGGAGCGCTTCGGAGCTTGAGCCAGCCAGCGTCAGTCAATCCTGAGGTTGACAGTCTGCTCCTTCCTGCAGTCACCTGTCAACAGCGGCCACTCCCTCCGAGATCGCAGGCCAATACGCTGCCGCCTTGAAAACTTGCTCAGATTCATCGTCACTTAATTGTGAGTCTGTCATTCCCCTGCGTCACTCCGCACTTTACCCTTGCGCCTTTGCCTCACTCTCTTTCCTCTCTCCCTCTGCCCTCTCCCCCAACTACGTCAAAGCCCGTCCACGCACCCTTATTTCTGCTTCCTCTGGGAGCTGGAACCTCACTGATGA
Source organism: Ilyonectria robusta (assembly GCF_021365365.1). Lineage (NCBI taxonomy): Eukaryota > Fungi > Ascomycota > Sordariomycetes > Hypocreales > Nectriaceae > Ilyonectria > Ilyonectria robusta. Next base: position 788,582 of record NW_025764443.1, on the reverse strand, counting down.
GTCTTCAAACCAAGAAGCTCTTTCCTCTCGTTTTAAGTCACCTATACGACCCTGGGGGTCGGTTGTGACTTGCGTCTTTCCTCGCCTCAGGATTTGCTCACCATCTGATTCACTGTGCACCCACAATAGGAACACCTTGAGGACCCTTTTTCTCATCACAGTCAATCTCCCCCCAACTACTTTCTTCTAACTGTCCGCTCGTTTTTTCCCACTCATTTCCCGTCACTCTTTCTCTGTCACTCGTTTTACAATCACCTCGGCGCCGGCAATGGCGTCGACAACCGTCACCTATGGGAAGAAGAGGAGCTTGCTTAGGTCTCTGGGCTCCCGTCGCCGTCAAAAGCATTTGGTGGAATCTATCCAAACTAAGAAACAAGGTCATACCAGCCCTAAATCTCCTCAAAGACACCATACTGACATGCACAGAGCCTCTCGCTGTCTCCGTCTCCATTTCCAACGAGACACCACGACGACCACCCCGAAGGAAGACCGGCCGCCACACGAGCAGCATTGAAGAGATGGCCAGCCGTCTTTTGGATGATACTACTGCAACTCTTCAAGGGCATGAGACACCCCGTACCTCGAAACGGGTATCGGGCCAAGATAAACCACCACTGCCAACGAAATCGCCTAAGAGCGCTGCAAACCCCAAAACTCAGCCGATAATTTCTCCACGAAGACTTTCACCTCGACTAGAAAGACCTGCGTTGTCCCCCGATGCCCGAATTCGGACTGCACGAGTAGAGAAGCATTCGCCAAAGAGTTCAGCAAGGGTATTGAGACAAACTCCCAGTACTCGATCGCGAGCAGACTCGAACCAGAGACGAAAGGAGACTGGCTTGCAACGGCCCCTCCCCCAGTCCAAAACTCTGTCTCTTGACCCTCTCAAGTCCCATCCGACGACTAATTTGAAGGCATCTACCTCTGTTCCGCTCGGCGATGTGGATGGGAATGTCAGGTATCGAAGAGCGGTGGGCGCTGACCGACTGGCTCCCGCTGATACGTCAACCGATCCTGAAGACATCAACCAGAAACTCCATGCTATGCTGGCCGCCACTAATGCTCTGAAGCCTTCAACTCCCCAGATGGGAAACTCATCGGCATCCAAACTCACACGCATGGTCTCTTCAAGGATGTTTGCCAAAGTCTCTCATGCATGGGATCGTCTGCACTCAAAAAGTTCCTTCGAGAACCCAAGAGGTCGAGACAGAGGAGAAGCGCAAGTTAGCAACGAGCTAGGGGATGGCCTTCTCAACTCGGCCTTTCCTTCTCCTGCAGCCATGTCCCCAATCAGCACCATTGAGATCCGCCTCAATGAAGGTGACAATCTCAACAAGAAGAAAGTGCAACGGATCGTTGGTGGCCAAGTTGCTCGAAAACCAGTCGCAGATGATGGCAAGTCGCTTCGGAGTGGAAAATCCTTGGACGATCCTTTTGCCGAGTGTGGAAGGGCGCGTACACCGACGACGTTTGAGAGCCGACTAAAAAAGGAGTCTGACAACGACAGCGATATAATTCCACCGCTACCGCGCAATCCCTTTGATTCCGAGAAAGGATTCGACAACGACATCGAGGATAGGATCTTGATTACCCCGCCAGTTGGATCATCAACCCCTCGGATTCGAGTTGAGAGAGTCTCGTCGGCTAGTCTTGACGACAGTCCTACGATGAATCACTCAAGATCGACGCTCTTGCAGGTCAATTCAATGCTGTGTGGGGTCCAACTCGGGCTTGGGCGAGAGGAGCTCATGAGAGCTCAACCGTTGGAGCTGATTGCCATGAAAGCAAGCGAGGGAAGGCTTGTGAATCCTGTTACACGAACCCGCCACGACGTGGCCGAGATGACACCGAATATTGATGCAGGGGGGAGTAATAGGGTAAAGAAACATCCTTCTCCCAGCAAGGAGGCTCTGGAGGATCTGGAGATGGCGTTCCGAAAGTATACCCATCTTAATATTTCGGGAGCTAATTCAGATGAAATGGACGAACTAGCAACCAGTTTTGTTTCCGTTACGCCACCTCTAGTCCAGCACGACAAAAATCGGTTGATTTCCAATCGATTGTCCGCATCTAACATTCAAGACCTGGCCAGCCCATCGGTCCGCAGAGGCCACAGCCGGCCGTTGTCATCATCGTCAATGATGCAGTTTTCGCGAACCCTTCACCCCCTTGACAACGCGCGCAAAATTTGTGGAGAGATACGCCTCGCACCACCATATCGCCCAGCGGGTATTGAAGACGATGTAGATGAGCTACATTAGGCGACGACGGCGAAATTCTGTGCCTGCCTCGCTAGGGAGAGTTATGAAAATGGCACTGAGAATAGGCGAGTTGGGGATTAGGAGGCAGAGAAGGTCAAGTGAGCATTGTGACAGCTTGGAAGAGAGCCAAAGCAGGGAACTGAATTTGTGGGTTGTAAAACAATCGGCAGGTCCGACTTGCAGTTTCGGACCTTTGGAACGGGTTGCATGAGTATAATAGATAGTGGTCGCTGGCGATGCAAGGAATAAAAAACAATTCTGCTTTATGGAGATAAAAAATCGTTTCATTGCCCACGTCTAGCAATGGTATCGACATAATAGTACAGTTAATTTAACAGGCCGGCTTCGTATTCTTGGGGTATCTCTATCATCCCTTCCATCATTTCTCTTTCCCCTCAGGTAGTGTCATGTTTTGATTATTCATGGTTTACACGCGGTGGACGCGTCGGGAACCACGTCCGTCAGTGCCATGCATACGGCGGGTGCCAGCAGCCTATTGATAGGTCAGTGCCTGAAATGATTTCGGGTATAGGAAATGGCTTTATGGCCACGTACCTTGACGGCGGGGCGGTGGGTGAGGCTGCCCTTGAGCTTGAGCAGAGCGCCGCTGACCTTGTCCTTCATGGTGGGCTTGCGGTGTTGGTGATGAACGGTATGGACCTTCTCACGCTTGCCAAAGAGACCGTGACTGCGTTCTCTGGTGGTGGTGGTAGTTGTCACAACCTTTTGGCGACGGGGAGCAGCGCGGCGCCGACTGAAGATGGAGTGGCGGCGGGGGGCGGTAGTCTGGCCGTGGGTGCGTGTGAGAGGCATGTTGGAGTTGGTGAGGGTGGATTGTTAAAAGTTGGAGGAGTTTGGATGCTTGACTTGTTGGTGATTGTGGTTGTGAATGCTGATGATGGCTTGGGATTTGTAACAGTCTTGCGGATGAACTCGAGTATATATACACGTCGGTTTAGATCTGGGAGTTTTGGTATCTTGGCAAACACAAGACAAGCAGGACCGTATGTTACGGAGTAGCCAACAAGTTCATCATCCATGACGCCGTCCCCGTCGCAATGATGCCATAACGCAAGCCCTATGGTTCGCGGTTCCCTGCGCTGTCGATCATGAGAGTGCCAGCCCTCTTGAAACACCCAAAAACCTGCCTCGAAGCAACACCAAGAAACCCGTTTGGATATGAGGGAGGGTGGATAACGTCACCGGGGTGGAGAACACGGGCCGTGGATTGGCGGAGAAAGTGGGCCCGGGCAGACCCCTTGCAGGGCCGGCGTCGTGGGGGGTGATGTCATGGGGAAGAGACTTGGGGGTTGCGATGATGTTGGATAAATCGGGAACACAGCTGGCAGGGTTGCGACGTCACGGGCGATGTGTTGCCAAGTTCGGGTGTGAACGCGCTATCGAGATCGGTTGCCGTTGCTATGACGGTGCTGAAGTGGCTGTGGTTCGCGCATCATCTCTGTGCAGTTCGATAGAGTTCTGGCAAGGTTGCCTGGCAAGGGATGTAACTTGAATTAACTTAACGACTGTTAAAATATCTTAATCTGACCCATAATTTACAACAGCGTAGCAATTCCAGAACTCTCCCAATGATTGTAGATGGAAGCAGCTCATGCCGTCATTGCCAATTTTCAGTGGGTATCTCGTAAAACATGGCCTATGCCACACGTAGTATCATCATCGATCACTTATCGCCCTAGGTGAAGCGGTGCCAACTATCCCCTACTCTCGCAGGTTCTTCTTGATAGTCTCCAAGTCCTCCTCGGAGAACCCCAGGCCTTTGGTGACATAACCATCCCAGCCGCCATACTCTTCCTGCAGCCCCTCTAGGAACGCCATCCAGTACGACGGCTTTAGGTTGGTGAGGTTCCAAAAACCAGGTGTCTCTGGGTCTGTGATGCCCACACTGGCCACGGCGAAGGCAGTGAGCTTCTCTCGAGCAATCTCGATACCGATGCGTGATAGCATGTAGTCAAAGATGACTTGGTCGGTCGCTGTGCCGGCGAGACTCTGCAGAAGGCCGGCGACGACGCCGGTTCGGTCTCGGCCAGCTAAAAATAGCCAAGGCAAGATTTAATCAGCAGATGCTCTGGAATTTGGACAGGTGTCAGGCTACTTAACTTACCGGTGCAATGAAATAGAAAAGGCTCAGTTGGCCGATCTCGTACATGCTCCAGCACGGAACGAATGGTGGGCTTGTACACCCGCGTCACGATCAAGTACTGGCGCTTCCAAGCAGCGTCCCCCTCTCCGACTGCAAACTCCTCTAGTGAAGGCTGCGTATACTCGCCATCTTGCTCATGCCAAACGTTCTCGACACCCGGCACGACGGGGCTAGGGTTGCGGGTGCGCTCTGAGCCTTTGCGCAGGTCGAAGATGCGCTTGACATGTGCGGCGAGCCAGGCGGTTGCCTCTGGGTCGGCTCCGGCATCGTCGAGTGTGCCGGAGCGGTAGAAGCGACCCTTGGGAAGGGCGCTGCCGGGGACGTCCCCGAGATCACGGATGTTGATGAGGGTGCGCGAGGGGATGAAGGGTGGAGAGGCAAGGGCGCGAGTGAGGAGGTTGGTGGGAATGGGCTCGCGGACGTGGATGGCGGAGAGCGCCTCGAACTCGCTGACGGAAAGAGTCATGGTGACTCTGTGCCAGCTTGGGAAATTGTGTGAAGTTTTGGTCTGATGTTGCTGGATTCTGTGGTGTGCTGGTATGAGGCCACTTGGTTAAAGACACCAGCAGTTGTAAGATTTAAATACTTGAAAGGTGGTGACCCTGGTCGTTTGCACAGTAGAATCAAACCAATTCACAATAGCAAACAAGACAAACAATCGCAGTAAGGGCGTGAAGAGGATAATTTCACATTACTGTACTTGGGCCCAAGCCAACGAATGGGGTCATAGTAACAAACCGCGATGATGGTGTTTGTGTTTAGGGTTTGGGCGGGCGGGATGCCACATGGCAGTGACCCATTCAGATGCAAGACACGGTTGAAACGGCGTCGCCGAAGACCAGCTCCGGAGGTCGAGAAAAGGGCGTACCTACCTAACTAAAGTACGTGTTGTGAAGCCAAATATGCATTTCTCTTCGTTCCCGGCGCATCGCAGCGGTTGGAATACGGACGAGAGTTGACCCGAGGTGGAGCTACAGGTTGCAACTCTCGTGGACTATTCGCTGTTCGACGCTGACGGAGCCGTCATCGGCGGCGTGGATTGAGACGGGATGGCATGCGGATTTGCTCGTTGCCAACACTGCTATCACTCCAGAGTATTCATGGCGGTCACCATGGGACGACGGCCGCCTTGTTGAGATGAACGGTCATGAGAATGGAACCAAGACGAAATTCGGGAGTTTTTAGGAACATGGTATTTTAGCAAATACATAGTCTAACTACGCCTTACATCTTGATCCGTCCACATTCGCAATCACAATTCATCCATACCAGTAGATGATGGAGCAAGGAGCACAAAGCCTTCCCCAGACCATTCCACTGATAAGAAAATACCCCGCGAGAAAATGCACACAACAGCCATGATCCTTTATCGATAAGATACCTACCTACACCTACACCAACCCTAGAGCTCCTTTGACTCAACTCTGTATCATGATTCCTCAAAAATAAACAATTCGGTGCCTTTGCCTTCTTTTTGCCTGTCTCCGACTCCTCGGTTACTTTTCCCGCGGGAGGCAGCTCCCCTGAAACCCCCAAAATGAGCGCTGTCGCCCTCGTATTGAAATGGGGCCTAACCCTCCCGATTGTTGTCGTCGTCTTGGCCGTTGCGTACCGCCTCCAGCAGCAGCCTCTACTCGGTTCGTCCAGCGGGAATCATGATGACGCCGTCACGTACTGCTACAAGGGTGTTAGAACTCACGACAACGAGCAGCCCGCGGCCCAATGCTTCTCCGTTGTCGACGGCACCTTTGCGGCCGTCTGGTCCACCGCCGAAAACCAGGCCGAAGCCGGCGATGCTGCTCTTGATGCCGATGCACCACGCAACGCCGAGGCCCTGGATGGCTACGTCATTCCGGGACTCTGGGACGGCCATGGCCATTTGTTGCAGTATGGCGAGTTTCTTCACTCGGTTGACCTTTTTGGCTCGGAAACGCTCGACGAGGTGCGATCCCGCACGAGGGACTACCTCGCTGCGAACCCCGGTGCCGGATCCAAGGATAACTGGGTTCGCGGTGTTGGTTGGGATCAGACCTTCTTCGGCCGGATGCCAACCGCGGTAAGTCATAAGTTATTTCTCCATTGGATGTTTCCCATTGCATGGCTCCTCAGGCTGACTCCGTCTCCAACCCAAGGCCGACATCGAGGACGACGAAAGCCTCCGCGGCCTGTACATGATGCTGGACCGTATCGATGTCCACTGCACCTGGGTCTCTCAAGCCGTTCTCGATCTCCTCCCCGCCGACCTCCCAGATGTCATCCCCGGCGGCGAGATCATCCGCGAGCCCGGAATGGGCGTCTTCTGCGACAACGCCATGGACCTCGTCATCAACCTGTGGCCCAAGCCCGGCCCGGACGTCAAGGCCCAGCATGTCAAGTCGGCCATGCGCAAGCTCAACGAAGTCGGCCTCGTTGGCATGCACGACGCCGGTGCTACGCCCGAGACCTTGACGCTGTTCTCGGAGTTGGCCAACAAGGACGACTGGACGCTCCGTGTGTACGCCATGCTCGAGTGTCCGCAGCGCAACACGTACTGCCCCGATGTGGCCGTCAAGTTTGATCGTGACGATGACCGTTTCGCCGTCAAGAGCGTCAAGCTATTTGCTGGTTCGTCTCATCGACCCCTTGATTTTGCCTTCAGTACTGTAAATGCTAACTTGACGGATTCAGACGGCGCCTTAGGGAGTTGGGGCAGCGCCATGCTCGAGCCTTACGCCGACCACCCCTGGACCTCAGGTTCTCTCCTGATCAACGCCTCAGCTCTCACCGACGTCTCCAAGAGCTGGGCCGCCGACGGCTATCAGGTTAACATCCACGCCATCGGCGACCTGGCGAACCGCAACGCCGTCGACGCCCTGGAGGCTGCCCTTTCGCAGCAATGCCCTGACGAGGCCGCTGCGGCAAAGCTCTACCAAGACGGTCATCACCAAGACGACGACAGCCAGGCTCATCCCCTCGCTGCATGCCAGGCTCGCTACCGCTTCCGGATCGAACACGCCCAGATCATCCACCCGCACGACCAGCGCCGTATCCACACCCTCGGTATCTTACCCTCCATCCAGCCCACCCATGCTACATCGGACATGAAGTATGCTCTCGATCGCCTCGGTCCGGACCGCCTCGCCAACTCCGCCTACCGTATGCGCTCCCTGCTGCCCGCCCATCCCATTCTTGGCTCCGACTTCCCCGTCGAGCCGCCCAACCCCTTCCAGGGCATCTACGCCGCCGTGGCCCGCCGCAGCCCAGCGACCGGTCGTGGAGCCGACGGCGGGCCGGACGGCTGGTACACCGAGGAGGCGCTGAGCCAAGACCAGGCTCTGTGGGGGTTCACCCGGTCACCGGCCTACGGGGCGTTCCTCGAAGACCGTGCTGGTGTCATCCGCACAGGCGCCCTGGCTGATTGGGTAGTTTTGGATCAGCCAGTTGATTCCTACGGCGTGGAGGACCTGCGGACTCTGACAGTCAAGGAGACCTGGGTGGGGGGAAGAAGGGTTTATGTCCGACCAGAGTGATAGAGTAGCTTGCTTGAAGGAGGGTAGGAGTTTTGGAAATATAGGTAAATTTTTCAACGGTAAAGCGACCGGATGTGTTGAATAATGTGGTATTTCTTGCTGATTCGATAATGAGATGCAGCTGGGATAAACTTATCATGAAACCCCCGAGTATAGGTCCAGTCGTTCCCCTCGCCAATTATAACTCCAGTACCCTCTATAAAACAATACTCGGCCTATCACGTTCTAACACCTAATTCCTGGAAATCATTAATCCATGCCACCCATGCAAACAAAACAGAAGAGTCTGGGCACAATCAAGGTTCTAGTCGGCCTTGACAATGAGCTGGTTCTCATACCACTTGGCAAACTGCACTGTGGGAATATCCACAGCCCGCCAGAAGATATCGGCACACCAGACAATAGTCGGGATGCAAAAACAGGCGCCCAGAACGAAGCCGACGTGGTACGCGTCGCCCTCAACGCCCGTTATGTCCCAAGCCATCTTCTGCCAGTGGTAGCCAACTGCCTTTGTAACGGGCCCATGCATGAGATACAGAGCGTATGATATCTTGCCCAAGTACTGGCAAACAGGGTAGTTGAAGAATTGCTGCCACCGTGGCAAATAGCCCACGGCGGTAATAAAGAAGGCCGCACCAATGCCATGCATATACCGAAACCGCTCGGCATTCCACCACTCAGGGATCAGAGACGAAAGATAGGCAAAGCCCGGGGTGGTCGTGTCGGCAATGTCAGGGTGGCTCATAAGGTATAAGCCAAAGATGGCCAGTACCTGCCAGAAGATTGCCTTGGGCGTTGAGGCAGACTTGTCGGCTTCCTTTTCTCCGAGCGGTAAGGTAGGGCTCGAAGAATGAGAAGTATGGGCTCCGCGAATGTGGTCCCACTCGACGAGGACCATGCCAAAGAGGAACAGCAAAAAGTCCCATCTGCTGCGTGTGTAGGTGAAGTACATGACGACGGCGACGGTGAGGAATCGAAACTTGGTCTGCAGGCGAGCTGTCGTGATCATGACGGCAAACAGGTAGAACGAGCAGCGGAATTCGGTGGGGATGGTCCATAAATGAAGATCGTAATCTGTCGAGTTCGGTCAGCATGAAATGATGGAGGAATATGCAATCGTCACTTGGCAACTTACATCGGTATCCGTCGAATCCTTGCCAGCTAAAGAGGTCAAAGCCGTCGAGGATCATAACGGCCCACTTCCTCCACTGCTCATAAGCAGAGGGGAAAATGTTGGCATGGTTTTCTATAATGTTTCGCAAATACGTGTGATCTAATGTGATGGGCCGGGTCCACTCGTACACGCCCATCCGGACGAGGACGACACACATTGCCGTGGAGGCGACGATGGGGAGGTAAAGACGGATGCCGCGGCGAAAGGCCATGGAACTCAGACCGCTAGCGAATTCTTTAAAGTTGCGGTTCCGGATGTGTTTCATGGGTCTGTAGGAGAGGGCGTAGCCGGAGATGATGAAAAAGATGCTAACGGCGGGCGATCCGGCATAGATGAGACGCAAGAAGGGCAGCCGCATGATGTTGAAGTTGGCGCCTTCACCGCCCCAGCCGTGCATGAGTGAATAACTCTGGTATCCAAAGTGGCAGAAAAAGACACACAGCGAAGCGATGCCTCGCATGCCGTCGAGATAGGCCGTGGGACCTAGTTTGGCGGGCCGGGCCTGGTCGGACAAGTGGCGGCCCTGGAGAAAGCTGGGAACGAGGAACCAGCCGAGACGGATCACGAGAGATCGCCAGTGGACGCGCCGGATGTAGTCCACTGGTGCTAACAGGGCATTGCTGCTGTCGGAGTTGTCGGAGGAGATGTCGAGAAGGCCCCCCCTCCCCTCGCGGGAGAGAGAGTTGTGCGTGACGGCCATTGTCGAAGCGGCGATGCGGACGAGGTATTCGGGAAGACGGCGGATGCGCAGGAAAGAACGTGAGTCTTGATCGAGGGCGTAAAGGAGCGTAGAGAAGGAGAAGGAGAATCTAGCAAAAGTGAATGCTCCCTCTATGGCATTTCGGAAACGCCAATGTCGTCAAGATGGCCGCGACGGACGATTGAGCGAGCCCCGGGAGGAGGAGCAGGGAAGACGCGGAAAGGAGGGGAGCCGAAAGAATAAAGTATCCGGGCCAGCAGGGCGGAGTGGTCCAACACTATTGCACTGGCCAGGATAATTAGATCAATATCAGTGTCATCACACTCTATTCCGGAATGGTCCAAGACAGCTCCCGCTCATCATGGGTCTCTCCACATTGCAGCCAGGGAGCGCACCATCCGGTCTCGAGATGTTATCCACAATCCAGGAACTCGCTCAGCCGGCCCACCTCTGCCCTGGGCTAGAACTGGCTACCCCTGGCGCCGGCCTCGTAGCCGCAGGCGTAGCTTAATTCAGCATTCCGATGCGTCCTAGTTCGACATGCTGGGCCTGGGGGGGTGATTGTCAGACACAATTCCAAAGGAGGACAGATATTGGGGTGTGAGTTCTGTTTACGCATCCGTAGTGTGAGTATAGAATCAGAGTGTAATCATTCGTTACTGATGTATTACAAAGGAGCAAATCATGTTGTGGTTTTCAACCGGAGAGCCGCCGTATGGAGAGCAGTCTGCAGCGGCGTCTTGGTTGGGTGGCGTCAAGAGGGAGACGGCTGAGACACAAAATACAGAACCGGCATTCTGCAAACGCAACCACCAACCGGACAGAAGACCTGGTGGCGTAGAGCATCATTTCAGAAGACAAACCAAACAGAACTCTCCCCCTGCTTCAGCCCTCCGAGGCATCCTCCCCAGCCAACAAACCACTAACCAACCTTGCAAGTGGGTTTGCCAGCCCACCAACCAACCCGCCAGGCACAGCTTACAAGGAACAAATCCCCCTTTTCGCCCAGGGTGTGTGTGTGTGTGTGTGTGTGTAATCTGCACGGTTATCCTTATCGGCTTCGGAGCAATGGAATCAAATCAAATCAAGGGATGCGGTCTCAGCCAGCGCGATCTGACAGGAGGGCCGCCACCACCATTCGGCGCGGTACAATTTCCACGTACGTATTCAGTTGTAGGGTCTGGATGGTGTTTTTCCAGGTGTCGTCCAGAGCAGCATACTATGTAGGAATTGTGTATGTAGTACAGAGCTGGTCTCGCTCCCACTCGCAGCGGCCATGCCACTATGAAGCAATTGCCGGGCTTCCTGTTTCACTCTCCCATCCTAGTCGATGCCAGCCACAGAGCCAGCCCGTTAAGAAGTCAATCGATAATTGAAGACTCAGACTGAGACTGCAGACTGGTACCTATATAAACCCAGATGCCGGCTTCCGCGCCAAGAACCGCGGCGTTCGTCGCACTGGTCAGCTTCAGCCAGCCAACCAGCCAACCAGCCAGCACTCTCCAACTCGCAGCTGAAGGCAAATGCCGTAAGATCACAAGAGGCTAAGCTAAGGAGGGCATCGTACTATTGGCATGCCGCGCAATAGCGTTCAATAGCGGCCTTTTACCACCCCTCCACACCATCCGCCATCCACCTTTATGCTGTCCAGGGGTAGGAGAGTTTGATAACAGATGCGCGGAGCCCAACCCACCAAAGTTCTTCGCTGACCATCCTAGTCGCGTGCTGAAGAAGACGGTTCATCGCGCACTCTCTCTCCACATAGAGGACCGGGAACGACACAGAAATTCAACCAGATCCGGCGTGGCTGCTCAGGGGGCGGCCACGCAATTCCACCGGCCGGAGCACAGAACCACGGGGCACGAGCATCACTGCCAAGTTCAAGAGATTCCATGCTTCGTCTCACTTAAAGCATCTCTCTTACGTGCGGAGCAGTATTCAATGATTTACAACCCCGCCCACCGTGGCCATCTCCCGTTCTTGTTTGTTTTTCGTCCCTATTTCCCCCGTCAAATCCCATGCCTCGGCCCCACCCGCCATACGCGGACTGTCCTGAAACTGGTTCCAACCCAGGGACGATTCCCCTGCGTATGTATACCTCACTCGCGGTAGCGACCGTGGCGGTTAATATACTCGCGAGAGCCTCACTGCACACTATATCCTAAACATCCGTCAATGCCTCTTCTGGAATCTATGCATTCCGTATGGAGTTTCATGCCCCTCCCAACTCACTCTCGAACCACCAACACGGCCCGCCCTACCATGAGGAATCCCGTCAGAGCCGCTGAGTGATGCAATGACGCCACTGGTTACATGCAAAAGAGTCATCATCGCCAAAATCCTTTGATAGTAAGTTTTGTATTGTGTCCTGCGTTCTATCGGCGCATACAAACATTTCGTACGCGCAACCATCTACCAAAGTAGAACCAACCAAGTGTTTTGTATTTTACAAATCCCTCTCGTAAGAGGCTGCTCAGCAGAAGAAAACGAATGACCCATTATGCGTATATCCCATCCCGGACATGATCCCAGCTCCGGCTCCTTTGAAAAAAAAGAATGAAAAAAGAAACACCGCCAACGCCCATATTGCAAACTCCTGACATCATGATACTCATTGCTCAGTTCTCCAGCCAGTCAAGGAACTGGGGGGTAAAGTAGCTGACCACAATGGTCGCGCCCGCACGGAGGATACCCTCAGTCGACTCAAAGGCCATGGCCTTGAGGTCGAAAACACCAGCCTTGGCACCAGCGTGGATCATGGCAAACTCGCCACTGACCTGGTACGCAGCAACAGGCAAGTCCTTGCCGAGGTCCTTGGCGTCACTGATAATGTCGAGGTACTGGCTGGCGGGCTTCACCATGATGATATCGGCACCTTCGTTGATATCACGAACGATGGCTCGTCGGGCCAGACCGCGGCCACCAGGTGGCAGCTGATAGCACTTGCGGTCACCAAACGAAGGGGCGGAGCCAGCGGCATCACGGAAGGGACCGTACAGACAGCCAGAGAATTTGGCCGAGTATGACATGAGGACGGTTCGGTGGGCAATGCCGTCCTCAATCAGCTTCAGCTTGATCCCGCGAATGCGGCCGTCGTTCATGTCTGAGGGAGCAACGCAGTGGGCACCGGCCTTGGCATAGGCGAGGGCAACATCGGAGATGCGGTCCACGGACAGCTGGTTGTTCAGGCTGCCGTCGTCGCGGAGGATACCGCAGTGGCCGTGGGAAGTGTACTCGCAGAGGCAGACGTCGGCGCAGATGAACAGCTGGGGGAATCGGCGGCGGATGAGCTGGATGGCGCGGATGACAGGACCCTCAGGATCGTCGGCGGCGGTGCCGAGAGCGTCCTTGCAGCCGGGCTTCATGGGGACACCAAAGAGCATGACGGATCTGAGGCCCTTGTGGACGAGGGGCTCGAGGAAGGACACCAATCGGCTGATGCTCAACTGGTGCTGGCCGGGGAGAGACGGAATGAGGTTCATGTCGTCGTCGCCGTCGGTAATAAAGAGTGGGTAGATGAGCATGGACTAGAACAGGCGGAAGTTAGGAGTCTGTTTGATGTGCGGCGTCTCAAGGCGGAGGGGCTGCGGTTTCGGAACGTACCTTGGTGAGCTGGCGCTCGGCCTGCCACGAGCGAGCGAGAGGGTGAAAGTAGCCGCCATGAAGCTGGCTGGAGATGTCGCCGGAGATGCTCACGCTGGTGGCAGCAGTGCTGGCGTAGGACATGGCTCGCGAGATGTGCGAGGTTCGGTCGTCGAGGGTGGAGACGGTGGAGCGCGGGCCGGGGACCTGCGGGCGACGGGCGGTGCCATTGGAGTCGCGCAGACTGATGTCCTGGACGAGGCTGGAGAAAGACATGTTCGCTGTGTTGATTGAACGCTGGCTGAGAGGAATTGGACTGGATTGAGTGCTGAGAGACGAGGACGGCGAGAGGAGGCTGGCGAACGATGACACGATGCCGAGGGTGGCCAAAAATTCGGAGGGGAGGGGGGGTTTTTGATAAGCGGAATCGGCCGGGACTAGACGAGGCGGTGGTGACTGGGGGCAGCACCAAGCAAAGACGAGATAGAGCAAGACGCGGGGGAGGGGGAGGAGTATGAGTGGGAAGAAGACGAGGAGAAGTTTGAAAAAAGGAAGAGGAAAAGGAGGAAGACGGAAGAAAGAAGAATGACGAAAGGAAAGGAAAGGATGGATTGGGTTTCTGCGACAGTACCGGTCGCAGGAGCCGTGAGCGGACGATTTGCCAATGAACGAGTTCTCACTGGCACAGAAGCGCCTGCATGCGCCCCATGCGCGCCCCATGTACTGTACTGCCCGCTGTGGCCCGCTGTGGCCGCTGCAGTGTGGCCGCTGTACAGTACCGGTGTTAGTGGCCGCCCACCGGGACAAAGTTCGGTCAACCTCGGAATGCGGAACAAATTGCCTCTCGCAGATTCATCTTCCTCCGCGGGCCATTGGGGGGTCATGGTGCCATTCCGCTCCTAGTTACCATGAAGAATTCTCCTCTCCCCTTTCGTAGACCAATCACCGCCCCGGGTTTGCCAATTTGGGTGTGGTCGTGTGCCCGCCCGTCGCCCTCTAGTCCTCGCTCTAGCCCGCTGTTTCTCGGGCGTCCGTCAGCTTTTCTCTGCCGGCTTTTTACAGGTCGCTGTCGGCCTGTCTTTTCCCAGCTATCGCCAGTCCAGTCTATCCGGCCGGCTTCCCGATCGCCGGACGGCTTCGAGCCCTTCCGGTGAGGGGTTCGGCCACATGTGCTGCCGTGAACATTAGCTGACACGCTAACAGGTCGATAGATTCACACGTCATGTCTCATTTGCTTCATTTCCAGGTGCATGTATAAAATGTAGTCATGTCTCATTCAATATGCCATGAAAAGTCCCGGCTCAGAGGGCCAGGTTGTGATGCTTTGTCCCAACCCAATCAAGTGCTTACGTTGCCACCCAACACAAGGATTTCCGGAGATGCAAGGATTTAGTCAGAAACCGGGCCATTTATCTCTCATCTTCGTGCAGTTGGAACGGAAGACGGCAACGTCAGATTTATCCCAGTCAGGTTCACGCGTCAGTTCTGAAAAAGTATGTGAGAAACTGGACTAAAAGCGACTCTTCTGGGAAGATGAGCTACAGGGCTCGTTGGCTTCTTGTCAATCTCCTACTGTGGCGCGCCCATGACGCTAGTGCGCAAACTTGCCCTCCAATGTACAATCAAACTCGTCGGATAAACTCAGCCTGTCTTGCATATAACAGGGGAAGTATGCGGTCGTTTTCTGTCAAGAACTTACCACGGGTATCGTAGCACGGAATGTGAGTGCAGTCCACCGAAACTCCATAGTTGGGACGCGGCTTCCAGTGGGCTTGTTCGCCGGCATAGAGCTAAACTCCGTATATATCTTACAACAACTTCCGAAAAGAGTATGGGGAGAACTTGAGCATCAACCTTCAAGCCACAGATAAGAAATAACGTCAAATGCACTTCACATTCTCAAGTCTACCTAGATCTCACCGCAAGATCGCTCCCCTGTGCTATCTACAGTTCGAAAGTGTAGGGTACAATAGAGATACCAGTTAATTAAGACAACCGAGTGAGGTGGATCCTTGCCAGTATAAGAACAAGCAATCTAGGTTTGTTTACGTTTATTATTTTGGCCTGATAGCAAGCAGCGCCTCTGTTTGGAGCTTCTGGGGAGGCACACTCCTTTTGAAATGTACTCTTATTATTAGAATCAAATCATCGAATGAAGTACATCAAGAGACAGGTCCTGGTCATCAAGGGCCTGCAAATCCGCAAGGGGTTGCGATTCTTCAGGTAGCTTCGACTCTCCGGGGGGATTACTCTCAGGCAAACTCTCCGAAGAGGGCGTCTAACCTAAGTGGACACATTTTCCCCGTCGACGACTTTACCTGGCCTTCGCTTGTTTTTTCGCTTCGGCTTTTTCTGTAGAAGAGCAATATGTGGGTTGCCTGCGGCAAACGCCATAAAGGAAATGGTCCTCGATCCCTTCGATACTTTCCTCGACTTCCTGCTCTTTCTCGACGCCTTGATCGACTTTAAGTATATCTTGTCATTGTTAGCCCAGGCTTCATGTCGTTCTTTCTCCTCCTTCTTCCCCTTGGCAAGCGCGTCTTTGTCCCCGAGCAACCTCCCCTTCATAAAGGTTTCGATATGATGATGTAGATCGATCTTGCTACGGCTTGAGTTCATGATGGGAACTGGGGGAGGGACGCGTTTGCCTCTGCAACGACAGTTGCCGTTGCAGCGAGTATGGCCTTCATGAGCCATGATGTTCGATTTTGTCAGGTCGTGGTGTCCTAGAATTAAAAGGGAGTGCAGGAGTGGACATGTCCATAGTCATATTGATATTTGCGTTTTTCTGACCAGCATCGTCCTCAAAATATAGACTATGACCTAGCAATGATTTACACATGGCCAATTGCCCAGCACGCATTCACTCCAATGTCCCGACTCGTGGTCGATGAAGTCATCTAGCCCGCATCTATTAGAGCAACTCTAGGAATGGTGGTACACAATCAATGTACAGCTGTACAGTAATCACTCAACGCAAGGAACGCTCCTTCGTCAGACATTCTACACTCCCCTCAGCACCGAGTTGTCCCTCTTGTTCATCGGCGTATACCGCTCCTTCAGGGCCTCTTCCACTGACTGATTCACCTGCACCTCGGGCTTCTCAAATCGCTGGTTCAGAGCCATTTGTACGGGGCTCAGGGTTGGCACAGTGCCGCCCTCAGCCTTGTTAATAACGTCCTTGCCGTTCTCCAACGTAGCAGCAATGACCTCCTGGCCCTTTACCTTGGCCTTCTCGAAAGCTTCCTTGGCAACAGCGGCAACTTGAGCTCCCTCCTTCGCAAACTTCTTCTCTGCCTGGGCCACGGCTTCAGAAGCCTCGGCAGGGGTGATGCCCAGCAGTTGTAAGGTGCGCTCTTCCAGGCCTTCTCGCACCTGGACCCAGTCGGTTTTCTGTACCCATCGTACGGCGTTCTGGATCTCGTGGTTCCATCGGTCCTTGGCGACCTCGATGGTGGTTTCTCGCTGGGCAGCAGCGACTTCGGACCGCGTAGGTGGTGGCAGCGGGGGAAAGGGTTCGACGAGGCCCTGTAGGACAAGGGCTTGGGAGCGGAGAATGTTGCCCTGCTGTTCGCGGGTGCGCTGGTGGGCGAGGACTGAGAGGTAGGCGAGGGATAGGGTGACGGTGACACCGCCGGTCTAGCAAACGAAGAGTCAGTCCAGCATTCGGCGAGAGGCAGAGCAGCTCGAGAGAAAGGTCATGCGCACAAATCCCGTGGTGAAGCCCATGGTTGGAGCTTGCCCGGTCGGCCGAGGATGAGGTAATTTGCAGGTGTCGGGTGTCGGCAGGCGACCAATTTGTAAACAACCGTCGGCAATTGACCTAGAAGCAACGTCTCATAGCGCGCGCGAGCTCCAATGGCTCCCGGATCGCGGGTGAAATTGTCGTCGAGCACGTTGGTGCCGTGGTTAGGTTGCGGCGGATGGTGGGTTGGCGTTGCGCAGAGCCTCTTCGGGACGGCAGAGAAAACATCCCGGCTCCGGGCCAAGCCAAAAATTTCCAAACCACCAAAACCGCTTCCCCGGATCCGAACCACCACGCCGCCGCCGACGACGATACTACCGCCGCTTTTCAGCACCCCTCCTCGATTCCACAGTTGCCCGCCGCTGCGCAACCTCCGCAAACATGGCTGGCGGTCTCGTCAAGTACCGGCATCTTAGCCGCAACTCCTCGGCGCGAATGGCCTTGCTGCGTGGTCTCGTCACCCAGCTCGTCCAGTATGAGCACATCCAGACCACCTACGCCAAGGCCAAGGAGACCCAGCGCATGGCCGAGAAGCTCATCACCCTGGCGAAGCGCGATAACGAGCCCTGCAGGCGGTCAGCACAGGGAATTCTCTACGTATGTGGCCCCAATTGACGGATGGCGTGGATGGGCAATCGGACGAGCACGACGGGCGGACAACACGAATGCAGCATAGAGCAGGCAGGAAAAGACAGGATAGGATTGCTAACCAAACTGGACTTTCCCGCTATAGACACCTCATATCCTCCTCCCTAAGCTCTTTGGTGAGCTTCGACAGCGATACCTACCCCGCGAAGGTGGCTACACCCGCGTAGTCCGCACCGAGTCCAAGAACACATACGACCAGGGCGAGAGCGCCATCCTCGAGTTCGTCGACGGCCCCAAGGACTCGCGCTTCATGATGACGGCCAAGACCGTCGCCCGCGACCGCATGCTCGGCAACGACCACACCCCCGTAACCCGCCTCAACATCAAGAAGGTGACGCAGTTCCGCGGCAAGGACGACTTCGAGGCCATGGTGCAGAAGTTCATCGCCCTGCACGCTGAGAAGGAGGGCGGAAAGGCTGCGCTGGAGGAGGAAACCCCCGCCGAGAAAGAGTCCGCGAGGCTGGCGGATAAGACCCAGCAGAGGGCGTCACAAATGGCGGCGGGCATCGTCCCTGAGAGCGTGAAGCAGGCGGCCAAGAAGACCCAGAACCAAAAGAGCTCACAATAGAGACGAGATGTATCATTAGATGGGTGGGTAACATGACTACATGTACAAAAACTGTACCAATTATACCATAACGCATTCAGTCTTTCGACGTCTTCACTTTCACATAATGAACATTTGACGATATTTCAAGTGATAAATGACTTTTGTGCTCCATCCCGCTCTATATGATGTCAAGATCCCAGGCATACAGACTCCATCTGACCACAATTTTCCCATCGGGTACATAGTTGCTCTATATAAACTCAAAGGTATCACCGCGCTCCTGAATCATCTTACCCACCCTCTTAGAGCCCACAATACGCTCCATCTTCATCACATCATATTTAGAGAAGACAACCCTCACATTGCCTTGGCCAGGCTCAATCTTCATATCCTGCTCACTCTTGCTCAAGTAGCCACCCGCAATCTCATTATAAAAGAGGTGATTGTCAGGGAGTCCGTAGAAGATGACCCGCCGCACACCCCGGAACTGATACCGGCGGAAGTGATGTGCTCGCTCCGTGTAGAGCAGAAGGCGGTGGCGGCCGTTGAGGAAGTGAGAGCGTGCACGAGACGCCTCAGGGACGTCCGCGTATTCTGATATGGCGCCGAAAGTGACGTCGTTCACATCATTGGAGTTGGCAAAGTAGTTGCGCACACGGACGAAATCAAGGTATGATGGGATGAAGATGAGAGTCCCGCTGGCATCCTTTGCGCGCTTGACCAGGGAGGGGACGATGGCGGTGGTAAAGTACTCGAATCTAGCATCGGGATCCTTGTCGACTGAAGGGGACTGGAATCGAGAGAATGTCTGCTTAGCCTTGACGCCTAGTTGCTGCAGCGTACCAGGATACTCTGGCTGCAGTCGCACTTTGCCGGCCCAGTTGTGGCAGTGAATTCGGAACAACTCAGACAACTCGGGGGTATTGAAGGCGGACAGAATAATGGTCTGTCTGAAATACTTGGCCCAGTCTTCAAGATACCAGTTCCGGACGCGGCTAAAGTCGCAGCCGTGGGCATCCTTTGGCTGTAGGTTCAAGTGCTCGAAAATGTACTCGACGTGCTCCCAGTTCTGCATCAGGAGCGCATCTGCCTGGTCAACAACAACCATTTCGATGGAGCTGAGAAAGTCGTAGTCGACCTTGGTGTCCTCTTCCGAGCCAATCGCCATTCGCAGACCCAGAGGACTGGCGAAGAGAATGTCCGAGTTGTAGAACTGTGAAAAGTACTTGACCGTCTTTCGCGTAAACTTCACGCCCAGGCGGAACATGTCGTCGTCGTTGCCTTCAAAGAGGTCCCGGAAGTCGGCGGGTCTGTCGTCGCCAAATTTGGACTCCTTATCAAAGTAGCTCTCGTCAAAGCGCTTGCGGTTTTCTTGCTGGTCCGGCTCGCACAAATCCCGGATCATGTTGACCATCCGCAGACACGAGTTGCGGGTTGGTACGAGGAAGAGCACCTTGGGGCGAGTGAAACCTTGATCTCGGAGCTCCATCTCGGTATTCTCTCCTTCCTTTGCCAGCTTGTAGTTGTTCTTGATGACTCTATCTCGGGTCCTGGTTCAAGTTAGTGATCTGGCTCGAGACATACCAGACCCAAGACTTACTTAAAGACGTGGTTCAGAGCGTGGAGACAAGTCAACTGTCTCATCTGATCCGAGTTTCGAACTGTGCGGTCGCAATGCAACACATCGCGGTAGTCAAACAGCAACGGGCTAAAGTTCCGGTGAACATCCTCGAACGAGCCAATCTTGCGGTCGGCGATTTCCTTCAGCTTCTGCTTCAGCTTCAGGCCGTCGAGCCCTGCCACAGGCTTCGGGACTTCAGACCCAGCATCAGAGTTGGGGTACATAACGGTGGCTCTCCAAGACTGCATCAGGGCTCGCTTGGTCGCCCACTCGCCCTTTTGGACAGCCTTGACCCGCTTTCCGACAATGTCGTCGTTAGGATGAGCGAAGTGCACGTCGAAAGGGTCTTCGGAGTCTCCCTCATCTTCTGAGTCTTCCTCTGGTTGTTCTTCGACGGCAGTGTCTGCATCGTCCTCGGCCTCATCTTCAGCGCGATCGACATCCTTCTCGCTAGACTCCTTGTCGGAGGAGGAATCATCGTCCTCGGCTTGCGGCGAGGACGCTCGATGGTCCAACTTTCGTCGCTTAGCAGTTGGGGCGCTGCTTTCATTGAGGCTTTGCAGGAGGGCCATGTATGGGCGGGAGGCGGCCTTGTCGTCCTCGTCCTCGTCTTCGTCCTCCGAGTCGACATCGTCCATGACCTCGTCCTCGGAGCCGGATTCCTCGTCAGATCCGGAGCTTTCTTGCCTGCAACAGGTTAGTACGTATTACAGTTGAAGGAGATAGATCGAATATATTGATCGGCAGTTGGGAAACATACTCATTTTCTGCAAGTCGGGTTCCATCGAACCGCCGGTTGGGTCCAAAGCGGCTGGTTGCTCTTCCTCGTCCTCTGCCGCCTCGTCCTGCGCCGCCTCGTCCTCCTCCACGTCCGCCTCGGCCTCCCCGGCCTCCGGACCCGCGCGCCCTAAAACCGCCTCCTCTCCCGCGAGGTGCCATTCAGTCCAATTCGTAAATGTCAATGTCCTCAAACGAACAGCGACGGATGCGTGGCGGCGTGCGGCTGTCTGTCTCGGGGTGGTTAAAAAAAGTTGAAGCTTTCGCGCTCAGCCTTGCAGGGTCAAGCCACAGCTTGGTGGGGTTTGGATGCTGGTGCCGGTTTGCGCCACGCTCTGGCGGCTTATCGCGCTATCAGCTAATCTTAGTGCGCACAACCCCAGGCGGTCCCGCCAACCGCAAATCACAAAATCGGCAACGAAAATTGGCGGAACAGCATCGCGAAGCGGCCTCGAGACTGGTCCCTCTTTTCTTCCCCCCCTTCCTGCTGCCGCATTTCTCGCCCGAACCACCTCCTCCCTCCCTCCTCTCCTTCCAGCTGTACGCGACAATCCCCCTCTGTCCTGCCCAGCATGGCTACCGATACCGAGAGCTTCATCCACCTCTCGCGCCCTTTGGCGCCGAACACCGTCGGGCTCCAGACTAACCTTGCCCCGCTCACCGTCAACATCCAGCCTCAGGTACGTTGCGTGGTACCCCTCGAAAACTCGAACACTCGAACACTCGAACACTCGAAATCTCGAAATCCTGAAATCTTCAAACACAACTCCAATATAAAAAAAACAGGCCATCCCGGCTGACATCATCTCCCTCCCTCTGCTCTAGGCCGTTCTCTCCATCCTCGACCACGCCGTCCGACGAGACATCCGAGACACCCAGTCCACCCGAGTCATCGGCGCCCTCGTTGGCACCCGTTCCGAAGATGGCACCGAAGTCGAGGTCCGCTCATGCTTCGCCATTCCCCACACCGAGGAGGAGGATCAGGTCGAGGTCGATGTCGAGTACCAGAAGAACATGCTCGCCCTCACCCTGAAGGCCAACCCCCGCGAGGCCCTGCTCGGCTGGTACACCACCTCTCACGAGCTCAACAGCTTCAGCGCCCTCATCCAGAATTTCTTCGGAAGCCCCGACACCGGCACTTTCCCTCACCCCGCCGTCCACATGACCATCTCCACCGAGCCCGGCGAGGATATCCAGACCCGATGCTACATCAGCGCCCCCGTGGCCGTCAACGCCGAGCGAGCCGCCGAGAGCTGCCTGTTCATCCAGGTCCCCCACAAGCTTCTGTACGGTGACGCTGACCGAAGCGCCCTTGAGACCATCGCCAGCGCAAAGGACTCCGAGACGAGGACAGCCCCTCTTGTGTCCGATATTGAGGGTCTCGGCCGATCCATCGAGCAGACCATCAGCCTCCTGGATCGCGCCAGCGAGTGGATCAACGGCGTCCTAGACGAGGACGAGGAGCCCAACAACGCCATCGGCCAGTACCTCATCAACGCCCTGTCCCTGGCCCCCAAGGTCGACCCCTCCCAGATCGAGTCCGACTTCAACAACCACATCCAGGATGTTCTCATGGTTAGTTACCTAGCGAACACCATCCGCACCCAGATCGACCTGTCCCAGCGGTTGGCCGTTGCCAACCTGACCACTCCCGAGAAGGACGGCGAGGGCAAGTCCGACGAGAAGGGCGGCAACCAGCGTGGAGGCAAGCGAGGAGGACGAGGTGGCGGCCGTGGTGGCGGCCAACAGCGAGAGCCCCGGGAACCCCGCGAGCCCGTGGAGTAGGAAGATTGTGGAATTTTGACGACGCACGGCCAGGCAGAAAGGAAATCCCAACGAAAGAAAAGTTGGGGATAATTCCCTGGCAGGAATGTGAGACGAGGCATGGGTATTGTATTCCAATAAAATCATGGCGTTGTGGTAGGCTTGAGAATTCTGGCACTTCGGGCCTTAGAAATGAATTCAATCGTCACATAAAAAACCTCACTCCGGGACGCAAGAGAATTACGTCACAATTGTATTGACTCATCTAGTAAATAGGCCTTGGCCTTTAAAATTCATGCCATCCATCCTGTCCACCGGTAACGCCAAGATGCTAATTATGCCGTATACGCCTGTTTCGGGCCGCCTGTCATAAACGCCATCTGATGCTCACTTAAATTCCAGTAGCTGGCTTCTGCGGCAGAGTCGCCGGGTTGCCGTACGTAGGGAGGTGAGTAAAGGGCTGACTAGGCCCCTGAGGAACGTTGGGGCGGTTCGGGATATGCGCTGGGAGGGTCTGGGGGAGAGGCTGGACTGCCATGTGCTGGGGGTTTTGCATCATCGGCGGCGGTCCATGGGGGATATGCGACACGTTGACGTGCTGCGGGGAGTGATATGCTGGCATTGAGTTGCTGGATCCTTGTCGCACCATGCCGTATCCGCCTCCATACGGTTGGGGCATCGCCTGCGGATAGCCGGGATACGCCAGGTGAGGCGATCCAACTTGAGGGCTGCCATGGTGAGACCCGGGAGCAGTGAAGGGGGGTTGAGGAGGTTGCACCGGTGACATGCCGTTTCCGCCAGGTACAAATGACTGCGTCTTGGGGTTAAAGGCGTGGTTTCGATTGTAGCTGCCCGGGATGGGATGCTGGCTCTTAGGGTCATGCGGATTGAGATGGGCCGGTAGTTGACCATACGCGTATGGAATTCCTATTTGCCCCTGAGGGCCACCTGGAGGACCCGCTGGAGGACCAGCTTGAGGACCAACCTGAGGGCCAACTTGAGGCCCGACTGGAGGCCCGACCGGACCAGGACCCCTAGCCTGGAACTGGGCCGGGGTGAAGCCCGGTTGCCAGGTTTGCTGTGGAGCGGCCGGAGGAACTGGAGCACCATATGCTGCCATAGGGCTTCCGCCAGCGGGATACCGTGGCTGGCTGGGCTGGGATTGATACTGCGAGTGAGCGTTAACATATAGCCGTGGTTGGGTACAAATTCTGGCTCTTACAGGAGACATAGAGTATTGGGGATACGGCTGGTTCGGCATACTGCTAGGCATGTTCGAATAGCCAGGAGGTTGCTGAGAATATACTGGAGCCATCTGTCCTTGGTACGCGGGGGTTGCAGGCTGGGCGTTATACTGAGGATTCGGCGGCGGCACATACTGGGGTTGTGGTACCCAAGTCTGTTGTTGAGGGCCCCAGTATGGGGTGTATTGATTCCGAGAATCAAAGCTGTCCGAGTCGTCGCGCCTCTGTTTGCTATTCTTCCCCCTTTTGCCCAAGTTGGATTTGTCCTTGACGGATGTGGAGCTGGTCCTAGACACGCCGTTGTCGCCATCATTTTCTAAATAATCGAGGTTAGTCTTTGAAAGTGTGCTCAGCTTTTGGGGTACCTACCAGCCACACTCTCCTCTGAGCTACCAAAGATGCGCTCTCGTGCCAGCTTATACATTTCCTCACGTTCCTCTCTCGTTAACCTAACATTGGTGAGCATTTAGAGTTCGCAAAGTTAAGTATGGTCAACTCACTTTTGATTAGCCAGAGTCAGTTTGTCCTTTGAATCACTTCCATTCTCGGATGTTGCCTTCGACAGACCGGCACTCAGGCCACCCTCGCTATCTTCCCCACGGCGCATGATCTTCCTGGGTAAAACCGCAGGTGGCGGCGTACTGCTGCTTGAGGCGTTTGGGTTCGGGTTGATGAGGGCCAGAGAGGCTGGAACTCGACAAAAAGGGGTTCTGAAGATTCGTACGGATCCAACGTGAGGTTCATAGGAATGGGTCATGTGGTAATAATCGGCCAATTTGTGAGTCAACATCCTGCAGAACGAGTTGGACGGTGGAAGGTCCATGTATGGTTCCCTAGTGAGCGGTCAGTATATAGTTGGTCAAATTAGGGCATGTGTACCAACTTGGAGTCCTGGACAAAGTCGATGAGCTCGTTTTCCAGCCGTAGAAGGAACAGCCTGTCCTTCGGCGAGGCCATTGCCTCAAGAAGCTTATCGTCTGGTGCTTGTCGATATATGACATTCAGAGCATCTGCAGAACCTGCAACGCCCAGGGGCATGGCAGGGTTCACGCCTGGGGCTTGCTCAGAGGATGAACTTTGCGGAGTGAGAACGCCCTGGGCCGTGGCACCGGCCATGACCTGTGGCAGTCTTCGTTCGGGTATGTCGCCGAGCGGGATTCCTCGCGCTCTTGCCGCAACTTCTGAACCCATTCGTGAACCGGCGACAAGGGATCCGCGCATCGAGAAGGTATCGTCATCTTCTGCTGCGGCCTTGACACTGGCACTATCATCTGGTCGAAGAGATTCCTTCTCGTCCAGCGCAAAAGTTGTACCCGAGGTGATGCTTTTTCCGTCCAGGCTGGGAGGTTTGGTGCCCAGTTCGGAGCTTGAATCGGCCCTCTGAGAATCGTCCGATCCACTGTCTCTACCGATCGCGGCGATCGTCCTCTCAGCAGCCAGAGTACCGCTGCCATTGACCACGAGGCTTGGAGCTTTCGAACCAAGGCTCAGATCATGTAGTGAGTCTACAACATTATCCGCTGAGGCATTCCGCTCAACAACTCTTGAGACATTCCTAGGCTGTGACGAGACGACTTGGGGGGGCGGGGCCTTTGCGGGCCCGCCATTAGCAATGACGGGCCCCCTCGACATGGGTTGTGTAGTCAAACTCATTGGTTGCTCTTTGGAAGGCGTAGCGATGCGGCGTACGGATGGTGTTGACGCGGTACCTTTAGATATGGATGCGGCAACCTATAGACGAACAGGAAGGGTCAGCAATACGGAAATGAGTGGAGGGGTCATGGTCCGAATAGGAGAAGTGGGAGCTGAGAGGCCGAGATGGTTGCTACCTTTGCAAAAGAGGGCTTTGGAAGATCAGGAGATACGTGGGCCGCGGCCATGATAGACAGCGAACGGGTATATGAGTCGGCAAGACAGACAGTCGATGGGGACCAGGGTATCCAGAGAGAGAACTAAAGCTCCCGACGACCAAAGGCGATGTGAGGCTACAGTTGCGGCTGCGGCTGCGACTAGGGCTGCGGCGGTGACGACAAGGCGGCAGGACTGGAAAGGACAGGACCGGAAATCAAGAAGCAGAATCGATGGAGGCGGACCAGCAGAAAGAAAACGGAGTACCGGTGCTCATCGTCGTGACGGGAAGGTCATTGTTCTCCGGCTGACGGGGTGCTTCTGTAGGACGACGAAGGTGCTTCGTTTGGTTCAACGGCCTGACTGCTGCTGCTGTTGCTCTCTGGTCGGACTGGCCTGGTTGCTGAATGGGGGATTGGAGGTCAGGGTCGAGGTGAGGGACTGCCCTGTGACTGCACGCGTGGGTCAGACGACGGAACGGGAGAGGGTGTCGATTTGCGCGGAAACGAAGGACGATGAGCGACAGCAAGAGACGACGAGAGACGGGGGGCGCACGAGGAGGTCAGGGCGATGACGGAGGATTGGAGGGGGACCGCGGGCGACGAGGTTGTCGTTGTCACAAGGACTGGCTGTCTGGTTGTGGACGGTGGAGGGCCCAGCAGTGGAGGGGGGTGCGGGAAGAAAATTATGGGCGGGACAGGGACGACAGAACGGAGACTTACAGTGGGATGGTAGCGGGCCGGACGGTTAGGCTGGTTGAAAACTCGCTGTCTTTGGCTGTCTCTCGCTGTCTCCTGTTCTCGCGGCGAGAGAGGGGTTGGCTGGCCATGCGCCGGTCAAGGGGATGCAAAGGGGAGGGTTGGTCGCTCACGTGGCGTCCATCCAAACAGTAAAAGTGACGGTGAAGGGGTGCGTTGTTGACAACAGCAACGACGACGACGATGCGCCTTGGGTCGGTCGTTTGGAGTTGTGTTGCAATTCTGCTTAATCGCAGTGCAGTGCAGACAGTGCAGGCAGTGTCAGTGTCAGCGTACAGAGTTATGCCATCGCCCGACGGGACCAGCTGACCCAAAAACGACCTAGTGCCGGCAGATTCCTCAGCCTCTCCACCGCCCTTAACAGACGGTGTGGCGGGTGTGATTAGGTAAGAGCCCGTCTGCAGCCAAAAGAGACAAGAAAAAACCATCCCAGATGCTCAGCGCCTGACAGCCTGTGCTCCAGCCTGAGGCCAACTAAATTAGGCCCTTTCAGCTGCCGCCAGGATCCAGGATTCAGGGTAAGCATGTCAGCGGCATCTCAGTGGCAAAACAAAATGCGAGCCAAGAGGCCAAGGTAGGATTCATTGTTGCCCAGGATGTGCCTTCGGCATGGCTTCCGGTGCACAACGCATCATTATGTTGGGCAACAACGGCCTGTTTTCTCTCTTCTCGCCGGTCAGCTCGCTCCTCCTTCACAGCCTGCTGCCTAACACGGAGGTTTGGTACGCGACTGAATTGAAGCTGTTGCATAATTCATGTACCTGTGGTACTGTATGACATCACGTGACACCATTGTTCAGTCTCGAGGTCCATCCAACTCCGACTCGCCTCCATTGTAACTAGCATCGACCAAAGCCGACAACCGGGGCCTGTTGGAAAACTCACACCGCAACGACCAATGAAAGAGATCGTAGGATCCATCCCTCATTAATCTTAACTTCCAACATTGCATATCCCGTCACGCCTCGCCGCCAACGCGCTATCCTGACGCCAGCGCTGCAGGTCGCATTTTCAGCGTTGATCCACCACCAAAACAAACGACATGTTCGGTCAAAGAGGCCGAGGCGGGCCATCTCGCTCTACGCCCGCAAATGTCCAATGCCAGAAATGCCTGAAGAGAGATATGTTCCCCGGAACCATCTGAACTGTTGTTCCATGGTACTGACCGTCTTAGAACGCCACTACTCATACGAGTGCAAGGCATCTGCGCAGGAGCGTCCCTACGTGTCTCGCCCATCTCGTTCTCAACAGCTCCGGAATCCCAAGCTTGTCCCAAAGCTCACCAACGATTCCCCTAATCCTCTGGAAAAGAAGTGAGTCATGTCAAATATGTTCGTTAAACCGTGTGTGTATTAACTAGTCTGCTAGGGAAGGAGTTGCCGATGAGCAGCTTGCTAAGGCTGAGGCTGAAAGGGCCCGGAAGCGGGAGCGCGAGGAGCGTGAAGATGAATTGATGGAGTCGTCGTCAAAACGCCAGAGATCAGTATCTTCGCATTCTGTCTCGACCATCTCCACTGGAGTCTCGAGGTCTCCATCACCCCCGAGGAGAAAGGCTAAATCTCCTCCTCCCCAGCAGCGAGGACGGAGTCCTCATTCAGAGGCGAAGGGTGGCTCGCGAGATGGTCGTCGGGATTACAGCAGCAGCCGCAGCCGCAGCCGCAGCCCTCGCCCCCAAGAACGGCGGAGGCGCTCCGTGTCACGCGACAGCCGCTCCCCTGACATTGATGACCGCGAGAGGTCGTACAGGGCTCGTGATGCAGCACTTCGATATTCTGAGCGCGATGATGCGCCTCCCAGGCGTTCGCGACGTGAATCGATGGGATCCAGGGATTCATTCGACTCTCGACGCCAGCGTGCCCGTGAGTCGACGTCACCAGAGCCAAAGGCAAGACAGCCTCGTCGGCCGGAGCAGCACAATCCGAGGCGTGGACGTGACGGAGGTCCACGTGGACGGAATGACGGAAATGCGCCGGCGTCTAGGGGTCCGCCCCCGGAGGAGCGCGCGCGAGAGCGAAGCCTGAGCCCTTTCAGTCGACGGTTAGCCCTGACCCAATCGCTCAACACTGGGGGAAGATAGATAGTTGGGTATCAATGTAAACTTAATATCAACCGTGGTGCGCAAGGCGCCAGCACCCAAATTCGCTGAAGGAAAATGAAAAGTCAACGTACAAGATGAATCTCTCAAACATCGAGGGCAACATCCTCTTCCCGTTCTCGTCGCTCTTCCTCCTCCTCCTCCCTCTCCCTGACCCTGAGTCCCTCCACCAAAGCCACACCATCCATGCCCGTGGCCTCTCCGTCGCCTTGCCCACTCCCGGCGGTCTTGGACTTCTCAGCGGCCTTTTGCGCGCCAGTGATGCGATCTCGAACCAACCGCGCAATCGCATTGTCGGTTCGGACGTTCAAAACCTCCATTTTCTTGTCCAGTTCTCGTTTCAGGTCCCAATTCGGCTTCTTCGGCTGCAGTTTGAACAAGTCGATTCCCTTGTCGTCTTGTGCCTCCTCGACAGCTTTCTGCTTGACTTCTGCCTCGAGCGCCGCGGCCTGCTCCTCCAGTGTCTGCTTCTCGAGGCCGAGGGTCGGCGGGGCCTCGAAACCGAGCTTCGGCCCTCGCGTCTCGTGGTCGTAGTTGCGGCCGGACACGTGTAATCGGGAGACGTCGGGTTCTGCGGGAGGCGATGCGGACCGCTCTGACTCGGGCGCGACGATTTCGTCGGTGGGTTGCTTCCGCTTGAGGTTCTTGAGCTTCGCGAGTCGAGCTTTTCGATCGTCCGATGCGGCGCTGAGGCCGAGCTGAGAGGAGGACATGGTGCAGAAAGATTGGGTAGCAGCAACCCGTGAATAGACCGCCCAAGCTGCTTCAATGCGAGGTCTTCGTTGTTGGAAGTTGTAGTTGTTGAAGTTTTGGTGGGGTGCAAAACAAAGTTGAAGGAACTCTAGGCTGGATGGATCCCGACAGACGCAGCAGAGCCGCTGCAGGGACAAGCGCCACTAAAACATCCGGGGCTAACGCTTGCCCCTGCTAAAATAGTTGAGGGTGTCTCGGTCTGCAGCGACCTCGGAAAAACCACCAGAGATTTACAAACGACTCCAACAGCTCCGCCTGCGACAGTCTTCGCGTCGTGACGACTTCCCCCGATTCCGCCGTGCGGCCATTATGCAGACGGCTGATCTCGATTTGACACCGACGCGGAGGAAATCCCAACGGCTCAGATGTATCGGGTCTGCAGCAGGCTCGAGTCCTCTGTGACACTGGGCTGGACACAACGAGCGACTTTCCTCGCCCTGCGACAAAACCACACACGATTCGGAACGATTGCGACGAGACCGTACCATGCTGCGTCGCAGCTGCAACCATCCACCGAACAACCTCAGATATTGACCCAATTGCGCATCAAAGATGCCTCGTCGCAGCCCTCCACCCCGAGCCAAGCGGAGGTAGAACTAGAGTTGAAGGAATACAAAGAGCACCACTCGACGCTGGACGAAAGTCACAATCCCGAAAATGCTCCCAAGAGGGCATCGAATTCAAGGGGTCAAGCGAAGAAGACCATCTCCGGCTCGTCACGAGACACCCGAACCTTTCGACCAAAGACTCCAGCGAGTCCCAAGGTTGCCACTAAGCGGGCCCAGGACCAGACCAAGCGCAAGGTGGCATTAAATAAGAAAAAGACAGAATACTTGCAATGGGGCTACCTACGGCATCAATACCCTCCCGAGCAAATGGTGGCAGCCAGGCAACGATTCAACTTTTGGAAGCGGAAGTTGGACAATATCATGGAACCGAAGAACCCCAGTTCCTGGCCCTGGCGCGACGATGGTAATTGGCTGTTTAAACTGGAGGATACATCTAGTATGCGCGATGCATGGGAAGGGCTCGACATTGAGTCTCGAACCAAACAGTGGCCCACCGTCATGTTATCAACACTTCATAATTGCCCCGACAAGGCAGGTCAGGTCCTCGAGGCCACCATGGATCCATTACCTCCGGGGTTTGCCATCTCCGACGTTTTGTTCTACTACACCAAAATGCTTCGATTGGAAGAGCTTAGCGGCCCTCGAGATCGATGTTCAAAAGCGGACGAGATTGTGGAGTTGGTTGCCAAGGTCGTCGTGGATTTACCTGCAAATCACGTTCCGCTACGCCAGGAGACTCTTGGTGTGCTTGCCAAGAAGCTGCCCAGCGATCAGGCAGCAGAGATATACAACATCCTTGTCCAGGCGGGCTTGAAACTACATCAAAACACGCTGCTACAATATGCTAGTGCTTTGGCGAAGAGCGACACTCACAAGGAAGCGGCCTACGAGATTTTACGGGATATCGCTGAAAGCGGCGCCAACTTAAACCACCCCACTGTGGCCAGTGTTATCACGACGTTGTTGCATTCCACACATACAGGAGACGGCTGGTCCAAGTCGGAAGAGAGCTCCTTCTCCCCGCAGCGAGCGATGGAGTTCTTCCTCGAAAACGGTTACTCTCCTAACCTCGTCAGCTTCACCGCCCTCGTCGACTCCCTTTGCAAGCAGGGTGACATTGCAGAAGCAATCAGGCTCCCGCTCCTACTTGCGGAAAATGGCGCCAGCCTCGATCTGCGGTGTTACACGACAGTGTTCAGGGGAGCCAAAAATAGCCTCAAGGCGTCAAACGTGCGCCAGGCTCTGGATGTGGCTAAGGCAGCCAACGCCCCTTACGTGGAAGTGCTAAACAACACGCTTCACTCCATCTTCTACTTTGCGGAGATGGAGTGTCGCGAGAAGAAGTATTTGGCACCATGGGTTCTCCCCCTCTTCGTGCCGATGCTCAAGATCTACGCGAAGAAGTTTGACCTGAAACCGCTGCAATGGTTGGTGCCCGATACATTGCCCCTCATCTTGGGGCAAGATCAAGAGGATGGTCCCGAGAAGTTCAGGTCCGGTCCTCGGAGGGAGTGGGAATTCAAGCACACGATCATGCCGGTCGTCGACGAATTTTTTGAGTCAGGCGACGGCGCTCAACAAAAACCAAACTCGACGACTCTGGCCATCATGCTGCGTGCATACATTAAAAGTCTAAACCGCCCGTATGACATTATGTCATTTTACGCCTTCTTCAAGACTCGACTGGAGGAGCGTGATGCGGGGAACAACTGGGCGGCCGACTTGGTCAAGGAACAAGGGAGTGTGATTCACGACACGCTTATCTTGGCCATGCTGGAACGTCGATCGCTGCTGCGCCCGGCCCTGCAAGTCTTTGGGGACATGTTGCGGGACTCGATGAGGCCAAGAGCAAACGAGGACGGGAAGGATGAGCTAGCGAGCGCGGAAGAGCCTGCAGTGCATCCGGCGCCCAATCTCTTCACGTTTAGCATCCTGATCCACGGCCTAATGATACGGGGCGAGAAGATGTTGGCTGAGCAGGTCCTGCAGGTTATGCGCGAGCACAATCTTGAGCCCAATATTGTGACGTGGAACACGCTGGCGAAAGGGTACGCCTCGATGCAGAACCTGTCTCAGACAGTGGGCACCCTGCAGGACCTAGAGGCTGCTGGCTTCAAACCAGACATGTACACATTCAAAGCGTTTGCTCGGCTCAAGGACCAGACGCGGGCTCTGCAGACGATGGAGAAGATTATTGACACAAACAAGAAACGATTGGAGCTGGACCAGTCTCGGTAAGAGACGGGAGCATGTGGGATTTGAAAAGAAGCAAAGAGTTGTCCGGTTCGGGCTACCAACAGGAGCTCGCGTAGGAAGGTGGCGTCCGGTATATTAATCACACGCTCGTCACATCTCACTCGGCATATCCCGGCGCTGTACAGTATGATAGACGGATGACGCCCTAGCAAACACGACGGGCTTCACACGGTGAAGGTGCTGCTTACAGGATCCAGACCATGCCAAGAAATGAGAGCAAGACAAAGGACCGCGCTCTGGCCCAGTCCCGGGAAATTGGGACGCATTATGAGAGGCTCACCGAGAGGCTAAGGCAGACTCTATTCGGCGACCAACACACGAAGAGTCGTCAGCCCTCGGCCCAACAATCAAAGCTTCCCCGCATCCCCGTCTGTTCAATCCTTTTCAGTCTCTCAAGTCTCTTGGTGGCAGCCCGTTGTGGTTAAAAATCGAGGGTCCTCGGGTTTCACAGCACCAGCCTCAAAGCCCGTTCACATCTGCTCCCGTTTATGCACCTGCGGCTGTGACTGTGATCGAACGAATGCGACACCACCAAGCTTCAGCCCCGAATCCCTGATTGGCCGAGCCAGGCCGTCTCTGTCCACCCGCGCTCGCTAGCACTCAGGACGTGGTCGCACATTTGCACTTTGACAGGCCGCCTCAATACGGTGGCATTCTGGCACGGTCGCAGAGAGCCCATCGCTTCCTTCTGCGTCATCGCCGCTACCTAGGAAAGCCTTTCTCAAGTTCCCGGGCGTTGGCTCTGTCCCTCAGACGGACAAGTCTGAATCCATCCTCGCGCGGCCGCCGTCGTTTACACCGCCCATCGCCGAATTACCCGATCCGGCAGCCCCGTTCTAATCCACCATGCCGCCGTCCGGCCCGGAGCTTGCGGCGTTCACCACCGTCTTCCGCGCCGCCGACTCACACCGGGTCAAACGCAACCGCCAGCCTGTCTCGTGCACCGCGTGCCAGCGCCGCAAGACCAAGTGCGATCGCCAAAAGCCATGTGGCGCCTGCGAGAAGCGTGGCGACTCCATCGCATGCCGCTTTGGCATGTCCACGGGCCCCGTCGGCCGTCTTGAGGTCCAGGCGAGGCTGGCGAAGCTTGAGGAGATGGTCAAGGATCTGGCTACGTCGGGTCCCCTAGTTACCCATGGCAGTGATGATCTTGTCAAGCCCGGCCACGGGGGATCGTTTCCACCTGAAGCATTGGGAGACGGGACGGAGGCCGACTATCACGGCGCCACGTCGTGGTCGGCCCTGGTCGAGAGCATCCGCGATATCCAGAACGTTCTCGATACCGAAGAGGACATGCCTCCTCCTCCCGAAGCGTCGGAGGACCTGGCAGTGCCGGACATCTTCCTCGGGGACATGGCGCCGCTCACTATGGGAGAGGTCATCAGCAGCCTTCCGTCTCGCCCAGACGCCGACAAGCTGGTGACGACCTACTTCAACGCCAAGTTCCTCGCCGTGCCTTTCATCCACGCCCATCACTTCAGACGCCGCTACGAGGCCTTCTGGGAAAACCCCGAGTCCACCAGCTTCCTCTGGCTGAGCATCATGTTCTCCATCCTCAGCGTCGGGGCCATGATTGCCAAGGTCAAGGGCCTCGTTGGTCCCTTGCTGCTCTCCGTCTCGGAGCCCAAGTTCTACATGGTCCGCTCCGCGCAGTGCCTCATCACCGGCCAGTACCTCAAGGCTAAGGCCTTCTCCGTCGAGGCCCTCATGATGTTCGCCCATTCGCGCAATGTGCAAAAGGAGGACTCGGATCCCACCATTTGGGCCTTCTACGGGCTCACCGTCCGCCTCGCCCAGCGCAGGGGCTATCACCTCGACGCCGCCAAGGTCTCGCCCAACATCACGCCTTTCGAGGCCGAGATGCGTCGCCGCACCTGGTTCATGATCCAGTCGGCCGACCTGCTCTTCTCCTTCCAGCTCGGCATGCCGCCGATGATCTATCAGGAAGTCTGCAACGCCGACCACCCCCGCAACCTGATCGACGACGACTTCGATGAGGGCACCGAGGTGCCCCCTTCGCGCTCGCCGACGGACCCTACGCCGCTCCTCGCCTGGCGCATCAAGTCGTTCCTCTGTCGCATCACCCGGCGTGTCATGCGGCACGCCCTCGCCGTGGACCAGACGCCGTACGAGGAGACCATGGGCCTCAACGCGGAGCTGGAAGCCTTCTACGCAACCATCCCGCCGTGCTACCGCATCCGCTCCATCCGCAGCACCTCGTTCACCGACGAGGGCTACACCATCATGCACCGCCTGATCCTCGAGCTCATGTACCGCAAGACGCTCTGCGTGCTGCACCGCCAGTACCTCAGCGTCGACAAGGACGAGTCCAAGTACAAGGCGTCTCGCGAGATCTGCCGCGACGCTGCGCTGCGCATCCTCGACCTGCATCTCGAGTTCGACCAGGAGATCCGGCCCGGCGGGAGGATGTACGAGGACCGTTTCATGGTTTCGAGCCTGACGCTACATGACTTCCTCGTCGCGGCTATGGTCATCTGCCTCGATCTTAGCGAGTCTACGGATATCAGGTAAGTCAAACCAGCCCCTATCTCACATCTTCAACGGGGGAATACGCTCCTCACACCTCTACAGTCTCTACGACCGCCAGCACCGCGTCCGTATCCTCCAACGCGCCCACGCAATCTGGAC
Source organism: Ilyonectria robusta (assembly GCF_021365365.1). Taxonomy (NCBI): domain Eukaryota; kingdom Fungi; phylum Ascomycota; class Sordariomycetes; order Hypocreales; family Nectriaceae; genus Ilyonectria; species Ilyonectria robusta. The sequence continues at coordinate 753,915 of NW_025764443.1, read as the reverse complement.
GGAGCGCGGCGCCAAGTCACAAGATGCCCGCCACGCCTCCAAGGTCCTCGCCGCCATCTTGAACAAGGTTGAGACGCCTCCGGCCGCCGATACGAGCCTCTCCAACGGCTCCACCCTCGTCGCCGGAGACACGCCGAGCATGAGCGACGCGTACGCGCTTCCGGATCTGTCCCCGATGCAGATCACCGATTATCCCGTCAACTTTGACGAGCTCCTCCCGCTCGAGAGCTTCTTTGGCGCCACCGAGGGCCTGGACTGGGTATGTTGCGTCCCCTCTCTTCCTTTTGCTCTCCGTCGTATTTTTAGCCCGCAGCTCCAGTTTAGCCTAACAAGCCTGGCAGAACTCCATCGACCAGTACCTCCGCCATGGGGGCACGAATGAAACAAAGTGGGACCAGCTTTTCCCGGACACGACGCCATGACGAGGCGTGCTTGTCTCATGTCCTCGTGCTCTCACTTCGCTCGGGTGTTTCTGGCTAGATTTTAGGAACGACCAGTGTGTTGAAAAGGAGATACCAAGGCGGCATCGCTGCTTGCCGTTCCCTCTCTTCTCCTTGAATGCCAAGGACTTGCAAGTCAGTTTAGTTGTGTTTTCCGCCACGAAGTGCTTCGCATTCCCTTGACCTTCTTGAGACGCGGAGAGGAGATAGCCGTCTGTCTATCCGGCTACTGTTTGGGGGCCAAGGACGGTGTACGTACTTAGCTAGCATATCCCAGTATGACCACATGGCAAGATAATGGCAAAGCATCGCATGGTTCCCTCGTCCGAGCAACTTAACCGTTCCCCGCACCTGCAAAGTCTCCGAACTCGAAACTCTTCGTGTTTTCGCTAGATTAACGGCGCGCATGGCCGAGCCAGTGGCCGCAGTAGACCGCAGTAGACCAAACCAAGGTCGCAGAACAGCGGCCAAGAAGGCACGAGGCCTCTCGGGATGTCTACACCGACTTTGCCCTAGTCCAACGCGGATGTTTTCACTTTCAGACACCGAACGAGAAGAGCGGGCCGAGGTTGCATCAAAACAATAACATGGATATCTCACTGCAGGTCTCCGACCTGGCTTGTTTATCTCTCGTGAATCATGAACACGTGCAACAACAAGTCCGCCAACCCAACCCGATCCTAGCCCAGCCCATCCGCCCATCATTCCTGTATCGTCTACCTCCCAGAACCAATTCCCACTCCAAAGGGCATCCAATCCCTCCGACCAGCGCATTAAGGGAGTCCCTCCTTTTCCGCGGTCATAACCCATATCCCAAAACATATTCTTGATTAACCAGAAAATAATGAACCACGCCTGAACTTTTGGATATAGTGACCTTTTTTTTCTTTTTTTCTTTTTAGTAGTTGTTTCAGTCGAACATCATGTACCAGCTTGCTGAAACAAAGGCAGATGTACAGGCAAAATACGCTGGGGTATCATGACAGCAAATGAGAAGTGTGACGTCGCAAAAGGTTGATACTAAGACGCGATGCCGCGGAGAACACGCGCAGGGTTCCCAGCTACAATAGTAAAAGGTGGAACATCCTATTCGAGCCTGTTAATGCCTGTCGTCTCAACAGCATCAAGAATCTTGTCAACATACCTTGGTCACAATTACCCAGCACCTACGGTGCTTCCCTTGCCAATAGTCCTTCCGGGGAGAATAATAGCGCCTCCGCCAATCCAACAGTCTTGCTCAATGGTAATAGCCTTGCCAAGCTGAGGACCTTGTCCACCCTGGCGCTTCTTAGGGTCGATGGGCAGGGTGGCGGTAAAGATGCTGACGTTGGGCCCGATGACACAATTATCTCCAATCTTGACCTCGCAAACATCGTTGATGGTGCAGTTGCGACCAATTACCACGTGGTGGCCGATAGTGATGTTGTAACCGTAGTCGCAAGTAAAGGGTGTCTCAACTGCGACATGTCTGCCCACACGGCCCATGTTAGTGACAGGAGAGGCTTCGGTGGGCGATACTCGAACAGGATCGCGGGGCTGCAATATCTCGAGGAACAAGCGGGCGCGCTCTTCGGGTGAGACACCGTTGGTTGGAGGTGTCGTCAAGTTGTTGAACCTCCAGCAGGCGGCAGCGCAGCGCTCACGCTCTAAGCAGAGCTCCTTGTCAAAGGGATAGTAATGCCGTCCTGACAACATCTCTTCCTTCTGAGTCCGCCTCTGGGGGAACTGCGAATGGGAAAGCGCCAGCTGCGCTGCAACCTGAACATTGGACGTCGGAGCCTGCGCGGGAGGCGCGGGGCTGTTGGTTCTCGTCGGGTGAAGGATGTTGATCTGGGGGAGCTGGTTTCCGGGATGAGGAGTCTCGGGTTCCGTCCTGGTGAGATCGTGCAGCGGAGGCACTCGCTGGTATTCTTTGGTCATCCTTTCTCCGAACGGCGGTGGTTGAGTGTTGGCGCTGACTGGTGTAGGAAAGACGTTCGCAGGAGTGTAGGGCAGGGCAGAGAGTTTATTATCGGGGCTGGCAACAGACGCGCTCGGGATTGTTGACGCTGTTGGCCGGTCATCGTCGGTCACCAAAGGGCGGCCTTGTGGCGGGTCGATTCTCAAGGCCTGGCCGCGGTAGGGTGGCAGGGGTTCCCGCTTCACCGGCTGGGTCCCATATGGATTTTGCTGCGGCATGCCATATGCACCTGGGGGCACGTAGCTCGGGTCCTTGGACTCGAGAGGAACTGCGGAGGCCTTGTTATCGGGCTTTTGCCATCCAGGGCCTCTCTGGGGCGGGTATCCAGCACACACAAAACTACCACGAAGACAGTTGCCGCCTGCAAGAACATCAGTATCACGTCCAAAACGTAACTCGAATTTTGAAACTTACACTCGGGCTTCTGCTCGTCGCACTTCTTCTTTCGCTTGCGGCACGTCAGACAACCCGTCTTGGTGCGGTTGCTAAAATTTCGCTTCCGCTTCTTGGGATCATGTTGCATGACGCCGTCTCGCCTATGCTCAGGAGTGTATTGGCCACCATACACATTGATGGACCGGTCATCCATCTCAGGGCTGGTTTGGGGGTAGTCGCCGTGATCCATCTGACCAGCAGCTCTTCGCAGCGCATCCCCAATCTGCTCCTCCGTCTGACCATGGGGAGTGGTAGCTGAGTTCTGTTGAGAGTCATAGCTCTGATCATCGCGCCGAGTGTACCACCCATCCTTGTCCCGCTGCTCGTCGCCATAATGCCGGTAATCTCGCTGGGGGGTTCCATATGGCTCACGGGAATCGACCTGCGTGGTGGGAGCTGTCGTCTCTGGAGTTCGCTCCTGAACAAGGGATTCCCTCCGTAGCTCCAACGAGTCTGAGCGTTTGCGCTTGTGAGAGCCATCAACATCGGGATAATTTGGCGATTGAAATGCTGGTCGATCACTAATTTGGGCTGACCTCTGGTTCGATGAGGCTTCTGGGGTGGGCTGAGGCTGAGCTGGGGCCGTGCTGTTTGCGCGTTCGTCTGAGGTAGTGCTCTTTTCGGCACTCAGAGTGGGCGGATCTGATGTTTTGGGTGAACCCCCGTTAAGGGCGGTGAAAGTTGACATGTTGGGCCAACTAGAGATTGGTTTTGGTAGCGCGAGTCGGACTCGTGAACGAGCTACGCTACGAGGTTACAAACGTAACACTCAGCAAGGTTGGGGGGAATTCGCAGCGGTGGCTCAGATTCCTTGTCGAAAAGTCAATAAAGGCGTTCCGGGGCTTCCGTTCCTTAGGTGGCGGTCTCTTGAGTTTCGGGTCTCGCAAATCCAAAGGAAACCAATAGTGTGTGTCGGAACCCAGTAATTGATAGAGCCGGACAACAATTGAGTTGGGCCAAAGGACGGCGCAGAAACTCGATACAAAGTCGATTCAAAGACTTGTCGTGGGGCTGAGGAAGGCGCTGCGCGGGGCGGGCCGCAAGAGTGAACACACGCTGGCGCTCGTTGGGAAGCGGTGTTTTTGGGAGTTGACGCCACTACAGAAAGTTTCTCTGTTCAAATCCACGGAGTCGAGAATGCAGAAAAGCGGACACAAGACAGAATGCCGAAAGTTGAATGACAGCGGCGTGGGGGTCGAGTATGAGAGCCAAGTGAGGGTGAGCAGAGCTGAGGTGAGCTGGTGAATTGCGAGGAATGCGCGCGGGTACGTTGGCGTCCAAAAGGCGAGACAGTGACCAGACTGCGCTCGCGCCCGTTCCTTGAATTCGTGCTTCTCGATCCTTGGCGTTCCGGGTCACCGAGGGTCGTCCTCGAGGGCCTAATAGCTTTGCGCGGGTGCGCACAGAAAATAGATCCGGGCGCTGTGGTGGTGACGATGAAGACAGAGGTAAGTATCGCGGCGCTTGGAGCGCACGTTTGACGCGCGATTATGCTGATGCGCCTGTGGCCGGCAAAAAGGGCTGGGCTGGGGTGATGGCGGGGAGAGCTCAGATCAGGTCAGGAAGCTCTGGCGAGAGGCGATTCGAGGGCGGAGGAAGTGCGGAGCGAGAGAGAGGAAGGTAAAGATGGTGGAGGAGAAAAGGAAAGAAGATGGAAAACGACCAGGCCAAGGAAGACCAGGAAGACCAGAGAGGAGGACGAGGCCGGAGACGGGGGGGTGAGGGTGAGAAGAGGAAGAGGGTGAGGTGAGGTGAGGAGCGAGAGCCAGGTTCAAGCTAAAAAAGAAGGCGGCGGCAAGGACAATGAATGGAGTCTCGCGACGAAGGGGCTCGAGGGCATGGCCGGGTCTAGGCGACTTGGTCAAGGCTGAGGAACCGCCGCACCGTACCGGACTATGGAGGGAAGTAGTAGGTAAGGTAGGTATGTATGTACTGCGTAAAGGTACACACACAGACGCGCGCGCACACACTTCTCTTACACACACACGAGGTGCTCGGCTCTGCACGTAACCAGCAAGCGCGGGAGCAAGGGCCACAGGAGCGGCGAGAGAGAGAGGACGCCCGACCAAGAGCGCGAGGTGAACCGTGAGCCCGTGGGCGAGAGAGCGTCAGACGGCTGCTGGCTCGGCGGACCCTGATACTGACGGGGGATATGCTTGGGGGGGCGTGGGAAAAGAGGCGTGGAGAGAGGAAAGAGCACGGGGGACCGGGGGGGGATCCTGGAAGATCCTGGAAACGTGGGACTTGGACCTCTTATTTTGGGTGTGGGTTGCGGCCAGGCCGCGGCTGGAGAGAGAGAGAGGTGGTGAGATGGGAAGAAGCTGGCGGAGGTGAGATGGGATTGGATTGGATTAAGATACGAGGGACCCGGCGCGAGGCAGACGGACGGACGACGACGACACGGGGAAACAAAACGAGGGGAGGAGAAAGAGGCAAGACAGAGGCAACAGAGACAACACAGTACAGTAAGGTACGAAGGTAGTAGTATGCCTCGACTCTACGACAGCCAGAAAACGAAGCCAGAACCAGGGCCCCGGCGGAGCTTTGTACAGTCCATCGCTAAGCCCGGGGACGGCCATATCCCTCCCCTCCCCTCCCCCCAAATTGGGGCGGCATGGCGCTTCGGACGGCGTCAGTTGTCGAGGTATGGTTGGTACCCCGGGTACATGGGGTACATCAGAGCTACCTACTACCCAGTAGGTACCTCACCTACATGGTGTCGTCTTCATCAGTCTACGGTACCCAGCGGCGGTGGTGCGGCGTTCCCTACCTTGGTAGCCCGTACCCTCCCTCCCTCTTCCAGTTCCAGTTCCAGTTTCTGCAGTTGTGCATGCGGTTCCAGCCTGTGGTTCCAGCTGCGGTTCCAGTCCGCAGTGCCAGCGCCGGTGGGGACCGGCCTCGGCTGGGTGGCGTCTTGTTGGCCTCCTTCCAATTGCCTGGTCGAGGTAGTCAGTCTGCTGCCATGTAATAAAATGTTCCATCCCATCCCATCCCATCCGTTCCCACCCCATCACACCCCCTCGGCGGGATTGGCCAGATCTGTCACAAACCCAGATACGCAGATGCCGGAGCATTAAACAAGAAAACGGGTGTCAGGCAAACGCCCCCTTTGGCCCATCATCACAGGGCGTGCCATCTTTGCCTGCCCACTCGGTTGGGCTTGGACTTGGACTAACTGGGGCCGCCCAGTTGGTCGCGGTTTGCGGTTTGCGGTCTGTGATCAGTATTGTCACTGGTCACTTTTAATGGTGCGCGGTACTTTATAGCGGAAAGGTACCTGGGACGACCCGGACCTTGACCCGCCAGTCGGATGCCGTCACTGGTGGTCGCTTGTTTCTATTGCTTCACCTTACTACGTACGACCGACCTCTCCGTTTCCCGCCCTTCTTCACCTCTTCACCTTCACGCCCCCAAGTCCTCGTTCGCCGGCACCGTCGCTGGCGCAAATGGCTCAGGCCTCGGGGGTTCGCGGCCAGGTCCCTTCCCCTCGTCTATCTGCTCTCCAGCGCCCTCTTGTACGCTCTACCGCCCTCGCACTCAGGCGCGGATGTCCAAGTGGGTGGCTTTTTGGTACGACGCGCGACTGGCTGCACCACCTCCGCCGCTTACTACGGGGCCCTGGTCCGCTCGAGTCGACAAGCGACATGGGTCCGGCAGCAGGGGACGCGGTGGTGTGGCCCGAGTAAATGCGATCCTGTCCCCAACATACGGAGTGCGTGCCACACTCCTCTTCAGTCCGTCAGTCTTCAATGCCCAAGTTAGTCCATACCGTCCACATATCAGACTGCCGTCGCCACGCCATGCCAGCCCTGCCTTGTGTATTGTACCAGAATGGCCATCTGGCCGCCGTGGGATGGGCTGGCATGGTCTGGCCCGTGGTTGTGCGCCTCCTCTCCAGTCTCTGTCTGAGTCACCCTCGTCTATCTCATGCGCGGGAACCAGACAGCAGAATGCACATCATCCGTCAGTCCACTCTCAACCCCCCGAGTTCCATTGGCAGTCGAGAGTATGGGTAGCCGCCACATGCATAGCGGTATCAACCAGGCACTTGGCATCCTCCTCCGATGCACCTCGATCCAGCACAGTGCACGTGGAACGCACACCCAAGATAGCATCGGAGAAGGAAAGACGATGAGGGAAGAAGGAGGCGATGCGGTGCCCAATAGGAGAAAAGCTCTGCATTGCACTCCCTCCGCCCCGGCAATAGATCCCATTGCCGCGCACTCCCGCACTTGATGATCGGTGATGGAACATCAAGCGACCCATGCAAGCTACCACCGGAACCATAACTCAGAGGAGCCATCTTAAACAGAGCTCCTCTTAAGCTCCTCTTCCAATCTCCTATCTAAGTCGCATAATTGGCTCCATCTTCTACATCTGCCTCCGAGTCTGCCCCCGAGTCTGCCCCCCCCCCGAGTCCGCATTGTGTCCGTGTCATGGCATCATACCAACCGAAGCACAAGAACGAGTTGGTAGATCATCCCAGGGTCATGTCACTGCCAGGCTGCCGCTCTATCATTACCGAGATTCAAACTAGCGCGCCTCCACCTCTTGTGTGTAAGGGCAATCTCGTCTGTCTGAAGTTAATGAATTTCATTCTGCCTGCCCTGATATGTCAAGTCGCGCCCATGTCTCGACTGTCTCGACTGTCGAGCGGCAGTCGGCAGCGCATCTCATTTCAAGATTGCCAGTGGTGGAGTCTTGTCTAAGACAGCACCCGCACTCACACGCTCCCGGCTTCTTCATCCAAGGTTACACTACCGGCCTGTGTCTGTATTGAATGCCACTCTCGATTCGTCTCGCGTGGAGCCTTTCCATTTGTTCTCTGTCTATCCCTGCCATGCCATACCCTTCCCTGTCTGCCGTCGCTCGTCCCGCGCTTCCCTACCGCCGAGAGTGGGCCAATTCATACTTTCGTCATGACGTCTGGGTGGGTTAGCCCTTGAATAGGACAGCCAGCAGGTAGAGCAATTAAATTTAGATACGAATGGTCTCAAGTTGTTATTCGCTCTCAATAGAAGATGGTGTTTTTATTCCATGGCATCTGCGTCTGCCCCTACATACTACTATTGCATTCTTGTCGCTAGTGGAGAAGGCCTAATGCCCACCACCACGCTGCAACTGCGGCGCATTCTTCCTGCTCAGCTCTAATTTACACCAGACCACGATCACGGGGTGGGCTGTCCATGCAATCCAAAGCTTGGCAGCTCTCCTGCTCTGCTCTACTCTGCTCTCCTCCCTCCTCTTCCCTCCTCTTCCCTCCCTCTCCTGATTTCTTGCCGTACGTCCTCTCCGTCAACGGAATACCAATGGCTCTATTCTGTATCACCCACACTGTCTCTCCTCGTCACCCTTCCCCAGCACTGCCTCGCGCACCTCGCCAGCTTGAGCACGCGGCCTCGCCAACTCCGAACAATACCAGGGCATAGCATACGAGACATGGACAAAGACGGAAAGTCTTAGATTTTCTCTCTGAGCCATGTCCTGCTGCGTAGTAAGAGCCCAGTCGGCAGCGCATCCGCCCAACCACAGACCCTCTCTTCACCGACCACGGCAAGCCGGCGGATGTGCTGTTGGTTGAATGCGCCCTCTCGTGCCAGCGCCCAATCACGCATCCCAGACGGGGAAGGGGCGTGGACATAACACAGCTTTAGGCGAGACAGGTCACCATCAACGCCCATTAACGCCGCGTCTAGCACGCTAGGACCGTTGTCTCGTATCGCCGGCCGCCGTCCGCGGCTGTGCTAGGTGCTGGAGACTCTGGACCCGTCACTGACCGGGGCACCGAGGTACATACTCACGTCCCAGGCCGCCCTTGAGACTGGTGCGCAGGTGCGCCCGCGACTGACCGCCGACTAGACGACGCCCATCCTGTTAGGTTGGGTGCGGTGACGCGCAACTTGCCTGAGATGCTGTACGAAGTACTACGTAGTAACTCCGCCCAACTTAGTATGCCATCACCCTGGCTTGTCCCCGGCGCAGTGGCTCGGGCTGGCGCGGCGTCCCAGGCTGATTCGCGCTTCGCACTTCTCAGTGGAAGTTGGGAGTTCGGAGCTGGGAGTTGGGGCCGGAGACAGGGGGCCCGCGATCGAGACCATCGCCGTCTTGCCACGGCCATCCAACCTTACCTATCCATGTTAACTTACCTGCTGACCGTTTAGGGATTCCACTGCGAAGACAAAGCGTGTTTGCGCGCGGATGCATGGCCTTGCTAAACTTACCAGGAGTCGAGATACGAAGACCCTTCCCGGCCAAACGGTCCCGATCCGGACACCGTGGATCAAACATGACGGTCTGGTTCCCCCTACGTAATAATGTAGGCCGGCATGGGTGAAACGAGGGAGCGACCGGCTGCCGTCGTGATCCTCGGTCGGAGACGCCCAGGCACGCAAACCTCCACCAACAATGCGACATTAAATAAATTTAGAACAGGCTTGTTTTCCTGTCCCTCCAACACAGGTACCAAAGGCATCGATATCACAGAAACATCACAGTCACATCGAATCAAGCCGATAAATCTGCAGCGGCTTGACGTTTCCGGCATTGGTGTGGGACGTTGCAGAGTCCTGTTCTGTCTGAGCAGCGCGCCACATCCAGTTGCGTCTGTCGTCTGTAGCTACCTGTCACATCCAAGGCTCAGGTACACGCAGTCTAGTGCCGTCCCAGAAAGATGGGAGCGCTTGTCGCCAGATGCTGACCCGGCAGAAATTATTAGTGCCCCTTGGAGGAACTTTTACCGCCGTACCTTTTCTCCTTGGGGTAGCATCCCAGTCAACCTGTGATGGGAGCTAGGCCGCTCTCTACAGTGATTGGTTGCTCGCTGAAGAGGGGGCTGCCCAGTCGTCATGTAAAACCCGTCACAACCAGCTGGACAGCAGGCACAAGATATGCGTGACGAGGTGTTTAGCGGCATCGCAGCAGCCAACGCGGAAGCCTTTAAGGGCTTGTCCCGACGCACGCGATGGCTCTCGCGGCACACCGCTGCTACTGCAGCTACTACCGAATACTACTGCTACTACTGATGCTTCCCGCTCGAAGAAGTCATGTTTGAATCAGGATGGTGGTCTTCTTAGCACCGACGCGGTGCGCGGGGAAGAAACCCGCGCGGGGCCTTTTGCTCGCCAGCAGACCCGTCAGCGAGGATCCCTTGCTGACGCCCGGGAGGGGGGGGGCGAACACTCTTCTTGGTGAACATGACGGCATGAGACAGTTTTCGAGACGGAGAGATACGCAGTAGAGCCGCAATCACGGATGATACGGTAGCCCACGGTAGTCTGACCAGGGACCGGCTCTCCTACCAATTCTGCGACGATGTGGACCGACTCCCAGGCGATGATGGACTGACGCTGGCTGGGAGCCAAGACGAAGTTGGCTCTTTTGCACGCTGAGCAAGGGAGAAAGTTCCATGGATCAATATGAATCAGCATGGGCCAGCTTGGACCAAAATGGCCTTTGATTTGAGTTTCGATTCCTTCTAGATTGGCAGATTGTAAGGGATTCTCCATGGAATAGGTGCTGATGAGAATGAGAATGGGGTCGTTGAAATTGCCCGCTCCTTCGAAGCGCCGCAGAAGAAAGGAAAGCCGCCGCCAACTCGAGAAGGCCAGTTGGAACAAGTAAGCGATCCATTGAAATTGTCGCCCGATAGCCCTGCTTAACGCCGGTGCCTCGCGGGAGGGACTAGGGACCAGGGTCTTGGTCTCTCATGCGTGACATCCTTCTCGGTCGAGGAACTGCAATTACTTCACTCCACCACTGCCTCGCGCGGCAGTTGGCTTTGGCTTTGGCTGGCTGGCCGACTCCCTGTTCGTTACTCCCTGCTCCACGAGGCCTGACGTCGCGCGCAGGACTGGCTGGGTTGATGACTGGTCCGCCAGATATGAAGGCAGGACGGGCCATGTACAGCGCTGCTGCACTGAACCCGGAAGGATCATGTATGTTCATGGATGGATCAATGCATATAACCCCATCGGGTCATGGTCAACTCGCAGCTCGATCCCCGCCAACGCCAACGCCAACGGCATCAGCGTTTGCGTCTAGCAGAGCGTCTACGTCTGTCTGGCCCAACTGGACCTAGTCGCAGTCAGCTGGCCGGTGGTGAGCGATTGCCATCCCGACGACTGCCGGCGTTCCGTGCTTTACGACGGCCCAACAATAGAACAATGCCTGCATCTCCCACGGTCTACTTCCGCATCCCTCGCCGTCGGCGCCGTCCCACGCCGCGGGCGGCGAGGTGAATGTTGAACGGTAGCGCATCGGGAGGACGGCGGAGGACGGCGCGACGCGGTTGGCCGCAGCCGCATGCTGCGCTCCACCCGCTGAAGGCGCTTCGAAGTATTCATGGGATGGTCTTTGCCGTGGCGTCTTGCTTCCCTCCCTCTGAACACCAGCGCCAAGCGACCGGGGGGAGGGCAGCCAACGCAGCGGCCAGCCGGGAGTGCCGCCGCCGTCCGTCGCTTGCCCAGCGTGTCGGAAACGGGCGTTGCTGGCGTTGCTGGCGTTGCTGGCGTTGCTGGCGCCCCGATGCTTCGATTGAAAGCAGGATCTATCCGTGCAGGGCTGGCTGTACCTCGACAGCTCGCCACTGTCGACGTGTTTGTCCAACCCGGTTCGGCCAGATACGAATACCTGCACCACAGCGCTGGATGGGTCTTGGATGGGTCTTGGTCTCTTAGATGAGAGGAGGCGGAGGGCGCGCGAGTTGGAAGGAAGCGGCGTTGTGTGACACAACCATGTTGGGCGGATGGATGGAGGATGGGAGGGTTGGTTGGTTGGTTGGCTGGTGTTGGTGCCAAGGGTTGGTGATCCCCGGTCGTTAGACTCGCAATTCGCCCATCCAAACAGATTCCCGACCTCAACCGTCAGCCCTCAACCCTCAACTCTGATTCCTCGTCATGCCGCCGCATCTAAGCCCCCCTCCGATTTAATCCTCTCGCTCCTCACGTAGCTTTTTCAACCCTCAGGCGTTGTTGGTGATATGCCGGTTGGTTAAGCCCTCTGCGCAACGTTCTCCCCCCCGCGCAAATCCCTGTGACTGCTCCCCCCCTCCCGAGACCCGAGAGAAATGTCGCCGGCAAGGGAAACGCGAAGGAATCGTCCGAAGCCCAAAGTAGGCGCAAAAAGGGAAATACCACGAGACCAGGGCCCCGGGAGCGCTTTAGGCCCCTCTCATCAAGCGCGGCCGCGACAGGGGAGGCCCGCTGTCCCCCCCCCGAGCCGTCCCGTCGCAGCATCGACTGGGGACGTGCCGAGGTTCCAAACAGACGGCTGGGATTTTTCTAGATGCCTGGCCCTTCTTTTTTTTTTTTTCCTTCTGACAGCCGCATGGGGGGCTCGGAGCGTTGCGCGCATCCTTGCGCTTTCAACGGCGCAGCGGGAGGTCAGTGAGGTTTGCGTGATAGAAGATTCCCAAGGTCAAATGGATCAAGGAAATGATGTCAGCGCGAGTGTCGCATGCGGTCGCAGCTTACACATGCGTAGTAATAAAAATAAAAATAAAAGCAATTCCTTCCCGGAGCCCCAAAAGTGCCTAGATCTGCGTTTCACTCGTCTCGGCCACTGGTCTGCCTCGATGAGAACCCATGAAACCAAACCACTCCGCACAGCCGGCCAATCACACGCCCGCCCTGACACGCACCCCTGGACGTCACATCTCAGAGCCTCAACACCAACCCAACGGAGCCATTGTCTACGGGATATCGTCCCAAGATGCATTCCAATCTCACGCCTCTCCGCCCCCGTGTTTGCCCCGAATCTATCGCCGTGTCCTTTATTCCGTATGCATGCCTAAAAATAACCCCAACTACCCATGCGACGCAAGTCCTGTCACAGCTAACCGCCCAATGGCAGACCTGCTTCTCCTGTAGCCGCCGGTTAAGCGCCCTGCCTTACACCGTCTCGCACCCCTACAATCCCGCTTCCATCCCCAGTTTCTAGAACGCCCCCCATCTACATGCCGCAGGCGCAGCTATTTTTATCCTGTCTTTTGGCGTCGCCTCCATGCAAGTGATGGCGGCTCCCCGAGAGAGGAGGGGGGGCGTCCAGACGTCATGGCTTCGCCCTCATGCAAGGCACGAACGAACTACGCCGTTGAGATGGCTCCCACGATGGGCCTCGGCGGCTGGATATGCAACTTAACGCGCACGCCCTCCCCCTTCGTCCAGGTCTTCAATCCCTCATGCAAACGACACCAGGCATCTTGCCGCCGTCTGCACAAGACAGAAATCTATCACCACGAGCCAAACCCGCCTCTCGTCGAATCTTCGTCGTCATCTTGACGCCCAGTGACCTCGCCCTCCTGCAAGGTCTCCCCCCACACACGCCCCCTCCCTCGGAGCTCCCAGGCATCGGGGCGCCAAGAGAACCAACAACGGCGCGGGCTCTCAGGGGGGAGGGGGTCTGGCGATATCTGGAGATGGCCTCGTCGAGCCGATTGGCGTCGACCACGAGCGTTCCCGAGACGCCGGTATAGCTTCCCTCCCACCCCACGGCACCGTGCCGCCCACACGTCCGGACCCAACTCCGTGGACGGGGAAGCACGGTACTTGAGGCCTACGGGAGTGCAGACCGGGTGTTGCGTCCCGATCTGGGCATCTGGGAGTTGGTTTCCACGCGCGCATGCGGTTGGTATTTTTAGGAACTGGTTGCTATATTAAGCCCTAGCCTCACTGCAGCCGCCGATGAGCTGCAGGTTCTTTAATGGGACTACAGGTCTTGCCCGATCACAAGCGTTCCCACCGTCTGTTCTTCCTCTGCCATCATATACTATCCACCGCCCTTCATTAGACATCCCTGTCCTCGAAACGGACCTCCTTTGAGTCTCTTGAAGCGCCTTCGATATTTCCCTTGTCACCAACGCAGACGTTTCATGCCACCCACTTTCCCCGGAGGCATCTCCAAGCGCCCATGTTTCGGGATCATCCATCCCACCCATCCATCTCGTGTTGGGGGGGTTCGCCGCCAAACATATGCACGTCTGGACCGCCAGTGCTGCAAACGTTGTTTCAACAGTTACCGGGTACTGCGCCGCCGCCGGCGCTTCCTTAAGTTGACGGTGTGCTTCAGTTGCAGATTCGCCGTGTTGGCGATTCATATCCATCATCATCATCTCCACCTCGATAAGACCCTGTTCATGCTGCCTGTTCATGCTAGGGTTCGTATGTGCTATAGATAGCACCCAACAACTACCGACGCCAGGAACCTGTCGTCATATTGCCTTGGGACCCTGCATCTCATCGACATGTTTCATGCTAGTTCGTCTCTTGCATCGATAGTCACCAGCGCGTGCAGGTAAGTATAGGGGTACTTCGGTGGTACTTTCTACTTCTTCTGTCGTTTCGTGCTCTTGTCACTCGCCCCGCTGAGAACACTCGCGCTGCGTTTGTGACTACTTCCTGGCCGACCGTTTTTATCGGCCTCGCCGTTCTCTTCTTCTGGCTTTGCCGAGGTCTCTGCCGCTTCGTTCGTGGGGGCTGCTGAGTCGACTGCGTCCTTGGTGGCCGCCTCACTGACGGGGTTGGTGGTGGCGACCTCATCCCCTTCCGACTTTTCCTTGGATGTATCGGCTGCCTCCGGAGCTTTGTCGACATCCCCCTCACCATCCTTGGTCTCTTCCTTCGTCTCAGGCTCGGATTCCGCGGGGGCCAGTGCCTTTTCTCGCTCAGCCTTCTTAGCCTGCTCGATCTTGATTTCGGCATCAATCTTGTCCGACACCTTGCGAGCGTCGAGCAGGCTATTCACAGCTCCAAGGAGTAGCTCGTACTGATGAGTTGTCGCCGCGGTAGGCATGGCCAACTTGTTGGGCACATCCAGCTCGTTGAGTGCGTTGGTGATGCGTAGTTGCTGCTGATTAGACTTGTGCGAGAAGAGCTTGTTGATTTTCTCGGTACGGAAGGTAGGTCCAGAACCCAGACGGTCGTGATGCGTAACACCATATACCACCTCCTCCTGGGTGGTAAGCTTCCGGCGCTCGGGTTTCTCCTGTTGACCCTTCTTGCTAGTGGAAGTCGGTGTTGGGGCGGCGGTTGCAGGCTCGCGAGGACCAGTTGTTGAAGTGACAGTGCTCTCGCGTCGTCCAGCCTCCTGGGCAGCGGCGACTTGTTGAGGGCCTGGGGGGCTGAGGGGCTCGCCACCTCGGTCGGCATGAGTGACTTGCGCTTCTTGGTCTTGTCAGCACTCATGAGGTTCTGAAGCAGGTTCTGGAGACCAGCAGAAGACTTGAAGGCGTTGATGTCTGTGTCTGCACGGGGGTAGTCGAGGCGGTTATACAGTTCCCGGCGCTCGTCGTTGAAACGTTCGCTGCGTGCCAGGATCCTCTTGATCTCCAGCAACAACGACTCCTCTTCTCGGGCTTCCTCGCGCGATCGGGTCAGGGCGTTGAGTGCAAATTCCTTCCTGAGTCTCTCCTGCTGTGGGTTGAAGTGCGCCATCAGTTCGTGGAGCGCAAATTCGGGTTGCGTCATGTACTGGGCGGGCTTCTGTGCAGCCATCATCTTGGATGCCACCTCGTAATACCGCGCCTTCAGGTCCTCCATCGAACGGGATCGTGTCGCCGGCACGATGGCCTTACTCTCGTCGCCATCGACGTTCATGTCGCCGTTCGTAGCAGGTGGATTCCATTCGTACCGGTCCCATATCAAGGGCCATCGTAGGTCGAAGTCACGCGCCAGTTCCAGCAAATAGTCCGTTTCCTCCTTCGTCCAGTCGTTGTTCTGCAGTGATTGCTGATATTGGCCTTCACTGTACTGGGGCACCGACACCTGGACATTATATTTCGCAAAGGCAGAATCCTCCATCTCGTCCTTCGAAGGCTGAATATTCTCGTCCGCCGTCGCGGGTGCCTGCTCCTGCGCCTCGCCTTCTGCCTTCTCGCCTACCCGCCTCCAATGTCGCAGGGTCAAGCTTGGGTCATCGCGTGCAGAGTTTCGAAATTTCCGTAGTTCCCATCGAGAAGCTGGCTTGCGACTCGCGAAGCGTCGCTTCTTGAAATGGGTGGTTTCGGGGACGATCGCGATCGGGTTGTCGCCACCCAGGTTGTGCACCTCACGCGCGAGGCCCTTCAGGTTTGGCCTGGGCGCCGCAATCTTCTGTTTCTTCGCAGGTCGGGGGCCTGAAGTCCCATCGGGGAGGTTGAGCACGTCGCGAACGTCGGATGTCATGGTGGCGAACAGTCGTCGGGGGTGGCTAAATCGCGGTTTTCATCTCATGAACCATCAAAATTAAGCTCTCCGCGGATTGGTATTTATTTTGACGGACTATCAGGGCGTTATCCGTTCAGTCGCGTCCGGTTGAGGCTGGTTTGAGTTCACCAACACGAAAATTTGAGGTCATCGAGGTTGGACGCGCTGAAGTTCGATTCCGGAAGGCGTTATCACCACGTGACTCCACCCCTGACGGCCGATTTTCGAACGTGGCAGCTTCGCTACCAGCGCCAGATTGACTAGCTGCGCTTCGCACTCTTACACACGACCTTCTCGACGGATCTCCCACGAACGACACTCAACACGGACGAGGGCTTCAATTGCGCCAGCTGAAAGCGCCGCTTCCCATACCAATAAGCGCAAATTCCGTTTTCCCAAACCCGCCAAAATGAGGTCCCTCCTCCCTCTCCTGTCGCTCAGCGCAGTTGCGAACGCGCTATACTTCTACATCGATGGAGTAACCCCCAAGTGCTTCTACGAGGAACTGCCCAAGGACACCCTGGTTGTTGGACACTATACTGCAGAGGAGTGGGACGACCGAGCGCAAGGATGGCAGAAGCATGATGGCATCAGCATCTACATCTCCGTCGATGTATGTACACCTATCCCTTTCTGCTGCCCAGCCATGATCAGCTCCAATGCACCTCGTACAGTTAACCACAAAGCAATGCTAATTCTCTCGCCACCAGGAAATCTTCGACAATGATCACCGCGTCGTCTCCCAGCGTGGCCAGGCCTCCGGTCGCTTCACCTTCTCCGCCGCCGATTCTGGTGACCACAAGGTCTGCTTCACTCCCTCATCGACCTCCGGCCGCCCAGGCTGGCTGTCGACCAAGAACCAGAACGGCGGTATCAAATTGACGCTTGACCTCGTTATCGGTGAGACCAACCAGATCGAAAGCAGCGACAAGAGCAAGATCCAGGACATCACGACACGTGTCAAGGACCTGAATGCTCGATTGAACGACATCCGAAGGGAGCAGGTCTTCCAGCGAGTAAGTACACGTCCATTCTTATCAATTTGGCGATCACACATGACGTGGACTTTTCAAACGCTGGTCCTGGAGCGGCGATTAAAGGCCAGATCGAATGTCATATGAGCTGTCACAAGTACAATGCTAATCACAGCTCACCCCATCTAGGAGCGAGAGGCTGAGTTCCGAGATCAATCCGAGTCGACCAACGGCCGCGTTATTCGCTGGATCCTTATCCAGATGGTTGTCCTGGGAATTACTTGCACCTGGCAGCTTTCGCATCTCCGATCGTTCTTCATTAAGCAAAAGCTGACTTAATGGAATCGTTCTGGGGCTGGACGTGATGTACCTGGTTCATAAGAGGATTGTCGTAGGCCTTGAGCGTTGATAGAGCAATTCAGCAAGGTCTGGCAAGGATAGGATGGGAGTCTCTGGAATAGGCGTCCCTTTTTGAGGGGCGTTTCTAATGTTACATAAATGTTATGATACGTAGTGAGAGTGGCCGTTAAAAAAGAATATGGGGCGATGATAATATTGGCAACGCCTTTTTTTCCCATTACAAGTTGTACCTGACGAAAAAACTCCCTATAGTGCTCTATCTCATCTCACAAACAAATCACCAAGCTTCCGTTCCCGAATCCATCCCACACTGACTGCTTCTTGCATCTACACCCATCACAACACGACCTTCGCTCCACCGAGCCCTCACTCTCACCAGGCCAGAATGATTCCGTCTGGGCACGCGATGAAAGACAGTATTATAGACAGCATCATGAGAAAGAGGAGAGGAAATAACACCGAACCAAACCCAATGCTGCCCTGCTCCATCTCCTTGCGCCGTGCTGCGCTGGAAGATTAAACTGGTTTTAGTATAATTTCGTGATGGAATGCCAGACATAAAAAGGAAAGCTTTCCCGACTCCAAGACCTGTATCCATCTAGTTGTGTTGCTCCATGTTGAAGGTGGCCGTGAATGGATATGGTCTCCGATCAGTTCCGGAGTTCTATAGTACGTAGATGGTGTGGGCCGATTTCGACTGATGGAGATCCCAGGACCGTGTTATCGTTCGAGATTCCCCTCGCCGCTCAAGATTCCAAAAGCTCTTGTTGCCGAATGAGACTGCAGTTGCTCAATCTGGCCGCTCAGGTGCTTCCTTCAAACGACAAATCTGTTCCATCTGGGCTCTCGCCCCCAACCGTTCCTCTGGGTATGGGATCCTCCTTGGAGTCGGGCTACCATCAACGTAAAGATCCTGAGGCAAAATGCCACAGCAATAGATACACAAACAGTCCCGACAGCCGTCAGGATGCAACTAACCACAGCAGAGCGTCTTCATAAGCTTCTGGAAGCCAGTGGGCTGAGGATCAACGGGTCGACCGTTTTGCAGGACTGGCTGGGTCGCCGGGCCCTGTTGGGAGGTCCTCGGCTGGGGCAGGTTCTGCGCGCTGTTCTGGAACTGGGCTTGAGTCGAGCCAGTCGGGGTAGCCATATCGCGGAGACCCCCAGCTCCGTTCCGCTGCGCCGACAAGGCGCCGGGGGCGCTTGGCCGATCTCTCTGCTTGCCCATCTGCTTGATCGGAGACGGAGGAGGGGGTTGCGCGGCGTTTAAACGGCCGACAGTGAGGTTTTGTGCTTGTTGGTGAGAGGTGGTATTCCCGGGGCGGTTGCTGTGGAGCTCCATCTGAGACGGCCCGGGGCGCACGTTTGGGTTGTGGAGGTACGCGTTGTGGTTCTTGGAGTCCCATCCCTTTCCCGAATCCTTCGAGATCTTCATCCAGTCGTACTCGCCATCCTCTACCTCGCCGGTGTTCTTGAGAGACTGGGTGAAGAGCTCTCGGAGGTAATCGTAGTCGGGGGTGTCCTCGAAACCGAGGTTTCGAACGTAGGTGAGGTACTTGGAGAACTCCTCGGGGAAGCCTTCGCACAGATCCTTGATAACGGTGGTCTGCTTCTTCTCGCCAATCTTCTCGTACTTCTGCTTGTTGGTAGCAGCCTTCAGGCCCTGCCAGGGGAGACCACCCCGGAGGAAGTAGAGAAAGACGTGGCCGAGGGCCTCAAGATCGTCTCGTCGGGACTGCTCACGACCCAAATGGGTGTTGATGCTCATGTAACGAGCAGTTCCAGAAAGGGATTTTCGCTCGCGGTAGGGAATGTGCTGCTTCGTCTTGGGATCACGGTACTGCTTGGCCATGCCAAAATCGACGACGTGGATGACGCTAGATGCCTTGGTGCCGGGTCGGCCGATGAGGAAGTTGTCGGGCTTGATGTCGCGGTAGATCAGGTTCTTCTCGTGAATGGTCTGAACTCTTGAGAGCATCTGCTTGGCAACCATCACCACAGTCTTGATAGAGAAGCGTCTACCACAGTGGTCGAAGAGGTCCTCAAGCGAGGGGCCGAGGAGGTCGATGACCAGGATGTTGTGGAGGCCTTCCTGTCCGAAGTAGTAAACATTGGGAATGCCGGCTAGAAATAATTGTCAGTCACACGAGAATAGGCTAGGCAGGAATTGATGAATTCTTACGGCAGCCGACGAGAATCTTGTACGTTCGGTACTCATCTCGAAGTTGGGGAGCATCACTCTTTCGGGGTTCCTGTTGGCGATGATTAGTAGTGCACATGGAACCGGCCGAAGTCGGTATTCGGCGCGCTAGAGCGCACTCACGAATTTGATGGCAACCTGCTGGTTGTTCAACAGGTTGGTGCCTTCGAAAATGACACCAAATGAACCCTCTCCAATCTTCTTTCCGACCCTGTAGTGGACGCCGACGACGTTGGACGAGCTGGAAGCCATGGCGGCGTGGGGCGGTCACCGCAGGACCACCTTCGGAGACGCGTAGGCAGGGAGACGGGGATTCGGGAGGTATGCAGAGATGGGGAAGCGGTGGCTGCAAGAGGAAATCGATGCCTGTAAACAAAGTCAAGAAAACGGCGGTCAGCGCTGATGAAAACGGATAGAATTCTGCAATGACTCGAGGGTAAAAGGGGAAGAACGCAAGCAGGACGAGTGGCGTGGCGTGCGGTTGGACGGGAGAGAATGAGGCGAGGTGCCCAGGCGTCTCAGGGCGTTGGGTGGTATTTTTGGGGGCGCGGCAAAAAGCCTCTGTGCAGGCGAGACGCAGACGCAGACGCAGCCGTAGCCGCAGGAAGCAGATGTACGACGCGGACACAACTGCTTGCCCCTATAGGCCAGGCTCGGGGAGAGACGCTGGCAACGGGCAGAAGAAGCAGGGCGCCAAGGGCGGAAGCAAGGCGAAGGCCTGCGGTCGCCAGCGAACACTGGGCAGCAATAATGGCGGCGGCGAACAACAGCAGGTCGAATCGTGACCTCCCAACGCATCCAGGCACCTCGGGCCACACCACCTTCGCTCCGCACGCCAACGCAGTTCCAGGGAAGGGGAATGGGACGGGACGGGTGTTCTTGATTCACTCACCTGCAGACGCTCAGCAGGTAG
This sequence comes from Ilyonectria robusta, assembly GCF_021365365.1. NCBI lineage: Eukaryota > Fungi > Ascomycota > Sordariomycetes > Hypocreales > Nectriaceae > Ilyonectria > Ilyonectria robusta. The sequence goes on along the minus strand of NW_025764443.1, from coordinate 733,455 downwards.
GACGGCCGAATCGATTCGAGTCGGAGGATGTCGAAGCAGAGCCCCCGGGCAAGTCGACGAGAGGCGGATGAAGATGGCTGAAGGCGGATTTGCGAGATGGAGAGATGGGATGGAGGAAAGGGGAAGAGGGAAGGTCGCCTAGGCACCGTAGCCCGGGCCAGCGACCAGCGGCCAGTGGAGAGCCTGGATGCAGAGGCCACCGCTGACCAGCCCCAGGGCCTAGGCCAACCCGCTCCAGGACGAGGACGGCCGGTTGCAGCGAGCTAGCCGGTACCTGTTCGGAAGTACCGCAGGTCGCAGAGGCTGGGGATCCATGGGCCACGCAGCCGGCGCACTTGGCGACAGGCATGGCCGTATGCGCACTGTGCTTCTAGCCTGAGGCGCCTGCCTTTCTTGGCCCATTGGCCTGCCATCGGCTGCGCCGTTTGAGCCGCTGGCGGGCTTCCGGCGATGCAACGTCGGCCTCCACAGTGCGCATGGAAAATTATACCGCATCCACATATCCAGACGCCAAGCTTGGCGGGTACCTGGCAGCCAAGTATCTTGCCGCCAGGTACCTGCTTTCCAGAGCCGAAGACGGGGTTGCATCCAGGGCCCATGGGCAGGTAGATTTGTTGATGATGGAGCCCCGTACGACTCGCGAGGAGCCGACGGTTTTGTTGGACCTCGGAGGCTCAAACTTGCTTCACGCTCCGCCAAAAGCAATCAATGCACCGCTCAGTATGTCTCTCGCCTCGATCAATTTCTGTCTGTCCACCGCTCAACCGGTACACTCAACCACACTCAACCAGTAAGTCGCATCTCTGGGTCGGCTGAGAAATTTGCATGGATGGGCAATCCGAGCCGAGATGTGCCTCTGGTCACGGACCACCCTGAATCAACTGGACATCGAGCCCTGGGCTGGATGGGCAGGATGGAGAGGGGATGGGATGAGATGAAATGCAGCTCGACGTCCGCTAAGAATGGCACTGTCCACGGTCCGTCGCCTCCTGTCCATCCTCCGTCCATCTTCAGCGCTTCCGTCGAAGCCCCCTAGTCGGCCGCTTGACTCGGCGCTGTCCACTGAGGCGGCCCCCGGTGGAGTCCCCAACGGCAGGCCCGGGGTACCTCGCTCGGGGCGCAATCTCCCAGCCTCTGCGGAGGTACCACGGAGACCCGACAACAGGCGCGAGTCTTTCCGTCGGGGCGTCCTGAGCCCAGAATCACAGCGGGCAGGCCAACTGGGGATGCCCCGGGAATCGTGCAGCAACGCAAGGCCAGGCCAGCACATTTCAATCTCCTTGCAAGCAGATGGATCGACGGTGTCCGCGGGTCCAGCTGCAGGATGCGTCGTCGACGCCGCAATCACTGAATGAATTCGTATCTGCCAGCCGGAGACCCTTGTGCAGAGCTCGTCCTCGTTCCCCAACGGACCGGAAAGGTAATATGGACCCATTCTCACCGCCAACCGCCGACGCCTCTCATGAGGCTCTCTATCTCACTACGAGTAGACGACACTCGCTCCCCTACAAGGGCATTGAGGCGGTCGGGGCCAAGCGAGAAGACCGACAAGCGCTACAAGCCGCGCCAGATAAGTCAAGACGTTGCTAGCGCCCGCCCGGCCATCGAATTCCAGCCCCAATCGGCGGCTCCATCTGCCCATGCGCAGCATCTCTGGCAGTTCACGGAGGTACACGACCCGAAATGCAAGCTTGTAGCGCAGTACCGTGTCCAATGCCATCATACAAGTTCCCGTCACACATACTACAACGCCTCAACTCTCATCGCCTGATGCCTCATCTGCCATCAGGCCTCGCCTGGCGCTGATCGAATCACGGGAGGTTACCAGTCGCACGCTTCCCTGCTCCTCGTCCACCCCAGCGCGCCCCCGGCCCACCCGACCCGGCCAAGAACAGATATCCTCGTGCCGGGTTCCACGCCAGAATCGGGTCTCTCCTCAAGCCCCTGGAGTAGTCGCTGGGGACGATTCTCATGCCCACTAAACAGACGCTGCTGTACGGCCGTATCCACCTCCTTATTCGGGATCCCGTCCCTCCTTTAGGCCCCCTAAATGGTGATATGGTGTGCCATCCCGCATCCCCTAGCACGGCCAACAAGCGGAGATCACACACCATTGAGCTCCCTCCCCACAAGACGAACCAGCAGCTGGACAACCAACAATATTCGCATATTCAATTGGCATCAGGTATGAAGGAATTGCCTTCCAGAGGGGATATTTGACTTTCAAATCCTCCGTCTACCCTGCTTATCTCCAACAGTCTAGCATATGTTTCTCTCCAGCTTAAACGTCATTACGTATTCATGTGGCGCCAGTGATGTGAGTGATGTCTCTCCTTCCAGACTCAAGGCTTGAGCTTTCACTTGACACCTCCCACTCTCGTTGTCTCAGTCGCTATTATGGCGTTTACTTCAGCTCCGTTACTTGCATGTTGCATCCCGTTACCCTGAACCACCCACGGTCCAGGGGCAACTCCGAGAAAGCTTTGACGGGTCTTTGCGCAGGCGACCGTCTCGTACGGACGGCGTCTCGGTGCAGTTTGCATCAGTACAACGCCGTCTATCCCCTTTGGCCGGGTTCCGTCAGGTTTGGTCCGGGCCGTGTTGCCCAGCAGCCTGTCGCAAACAATAATGAGGGAGAGTGAACACTGGCGCGGCTTGACCATGTCTAAGTCACCAACCTAACGGACCGATCGCATTGGCAAGACATATGTGTGTTCATAGCTGCACCTGTGAATCCTGATTCAGCCTCTGGAGGGCTTCGGGTGTCGGATCGCATCCGCACTCCAGTGCTTGACTCTCATATCCCTTACAGCGAAGTCACCTTGCTCGGACAGAAGGTGAACCAGGTCAGTTTTCGCGTTCGGAGATTTGGTCCCCATTTTTAGTTCGTAATATCCGGGGCAAGCGCCAATCTTTTGTCTCACAACGTGCATTAACATGGTTAACCAATAAATTGCCACATCTCCCACCTCATTCAACACTGCAGTCTAAGTCTGGCCAATTGTGAATGTCAACAAGCGCCATCGATTGCTTATCCCATATCGTATTGTTTATGTACGAGGGGCTGAACCATGTATGAACGTCATCTTAGTGAGAGCTCCTTCAAGTAAGCAGAGTTGGTCATTGTGGTAATTGCGAGGAATAAGGAACGTCAATAGGATTGCTTACAAGACAAAACCAAGCATGAAAAGGAGTAGATCAATCAGACAAATACATGCGGTGAATTATCCTACCACTTGCGATGCAACATCTACTGCCCACGTTGCTGCTAGTGCGTCTCAAGCTCGTCGAAGTGACAAGTCCACCCTAGGCAAGCCACCAAGCTTGACTTGTCATATGACAATATACCACCAAATCAACAAAGGAGACATGGAATGACACATCCCATTTTACATTGGCTCGGGCTGTAGCTGCTCGCCATTGTGAAGTTGTCTGGGTTTTTGATGTACTGCTCCACGACCAACGCCGAGCCCTTGGTATAGGGTAGCATCCCCTCACCAGCCCTTGTCTGGATCAAGGACATCAACCGCCCATCCCACGACGATGATCTAGCCATAAGCAGTGAAGCTAGGTTACAATAATATCTCAGGATGGCGTCGTGCGGCCGACTTCGGTATCGAATCAAAACCTCCACCTGTCCTCGCCCTGCTCGGTGGGATACAACACCGAAAATAGGATTACCAATGCAAGCTAACTCACTCTGCCGGCAGACTACCGCATATTCTATGGGGCCAATGCGAGAATTACTCCTCGCCGGATGACTGAATGAGACTAATTGCGGTAGGGATAGGTGGTGTTTACAGGATTTGGGGGTAGTATAATCAAGCGCTCCGTTATCCCCGACCGGAAACCGGCTCGAAACCGGCTCCTTTTGGGCAACCGGCTCACACCATGACATCAACCTCTGGACTCGTTTGCTGTCACCGCTCGGTCGCCGGTTTTGAGTGAGGTGGGGGAGGGGTATCAATTGCCCCGCATGAGCTGCTGGTATGAGATTCATAAGCTATCGGCCCATTTGCTTGTTTCGGGAGTAACTATAAAGCCCTCGAGAGGGGATCATGTTGATCATCTCGTCAGGCTCAGTTCTTACTCTTCCTCTCCTGTGATCCAACTTTCCACCCGAGTAGCCCTTCCAACATAACCACCGCCACCATGTCCAAGCCAGAGGGTATCCCTGACATGACCTATCGGTTCCTTGGCCGATCTGGTCTCCAGGTGTCGTCCATCGCCCTGGGCGGATGGCTCACCTACGGTGGCCACGTCGATAAGCGTGAGGCTTCCCCGATATAGCTCAAGAGATCTTACGTGCGAGTGCTGATAATCTGCAACAGAGGCCACCTTCAAGTGTATGAAAGCCGCCTATGACTGTGGTGTTAACTTCTTCGACTGCGCCGAGGTCTATGGCAAAGGAGAGTCTGAGGTCGTCATGGGAGAGGCCATCCGAGAGTTCGGCTGGAAGCGCAACGACCTGGTTATTTCCACAAAGGTGAGATATCAACTCAGTCCATCTAAGGGAATCACGAACTGACAATATTCCCTCGGTAGATCTACTGGGGCGGTGCCTTTGGCAACAACCCCGTCAACAACAAGGGCCTCTCGCGAAAGCACATCGTCGAGGGTACTAAGCTCGCCCTCAAGCGACTCGACCTCGAGTACGTGGACCTCATCTACGCCCACCGACCCGATCGCCAGACTCCCATGGAGGAGATTGTTCGTAGCTTCAACCACATCATTGACCAGGGCCTGGCCTTTTACTGGGGTACCTCTGAGTGGAACGCCGATGAGATTGCCCAGGCTTGGCGCGTCGCCGACAGACTTGGCCTGATCGGCCCCGTCATGGAGCAGCCGGCCTACAACATGCTGGATCGTGAGAAGGTGGAGAAGGAGTACGACAACCTATACCGTGAGGTCGGCCTCGGCCTCACTGTCTTCTCGCCCATGAAGCAGGGAATCCTCTCGGGCAAGTACAAGGACGGTATCCCTGACGACTCTCGCTTCGCCCAGACGCAAGTCGAGTTCATCAACGGCTGGTGGAAGACCACCGGCAAGGAGAAGTGGGATGGCATCATCGAGACGGTCAACAAGCTCCAGCCCATTGCCGAGAAGCTTGGTGTTCCCCAGAGCCAGCTCGCGCTCGCTTGGGTGCTCAGCAACAAGAACGTCAGCTGCGCCATCACCGGTGCCAGCAGCCCCGAGCAGGTGTACGAGAACGTCAAGGCTGTTGCTCTTGTTGACAAGTTGACTCCCGAGATCCTCAGTGAGATTGATGTTATTCTGAACAACAAGCCTCCGGCCTGGCCTCCGCGATTTTAAACCGCCCCCTCCAGACCGGACACGACAGAATATGAAGAATAAAAATGGGTTAGAATAATATCTAAATATGAAATAAACCCCTCCTCGGAGATACACAAACCATTATGCAAGCAACGCGCGGATGTTGACCGAAAATTGTTGAGAGGCAGTGAGCAAGTGGGAGCTTTCGATTCCATGACAAATCAGAATCCGGTACTTAACTCTCTCCCATCAACCGACTAATCCGGCGGGATCATCGACTGCGTCAGCTTATATGTGTTTTCTCGCTCAGAAAATACCAAACCCAAATTTCATCTCGTCACATCACAATCATGAGCGCATCCAAGCTTCTAAGTCGGTTCCAGTGGGTCACGTCACCCCTCATCATCAGCGCGCCCATGGCCGGGGCTGCGACCCCGCGCCTTGCGACTGAAGTGAGCAAGGCCGGTGGCTTAGGTATTCCCATTCCAGTCTGCAAGCACTTCGCAAGAGACATGTAAGCTGATGGTACGTTGAGGTTTTATTGGGGCAATCGCGGACCTCGGAACCGAGTCTCCCCAGCTCTCGGCGCTCGATGCTGAGCTGAGCGAGGCTCGTGGCCTACTTGGCGATGACCTACCGGCAAGCAGTCCAATTCAAGTCGGTGCGGCCTTCATTACCAGCGATGCCTCCATGACTGCTTTTGCCGATACGGCGCTGCCCGTTCTTGCAAAGCACCGTCCTGCAGCGGTATGGCTGTTCGCACCTGATGGTGACTTGAAGCCTCATCCGGCAATTATCAAGGGACTCAAGGGTCTCGACCCACCTCCTGTCGTATTTGTCCAGGTGGGAAACGTTGCGGCGGCGAGAGAGGCCGTGAAGGATGGCGCAGATGTACTTGTGGCTCAGGGAGTCGATGCTGGCGGCCACCAGTTCCGTCAAGGAACGGGAATCGTCACACTGGTCCCAGAAGTGAGGAGCATGCTTGATGAAGAGTTTCAGGGAAAGGATATAGGGCTCGTAGCTGCGGGAGGTATTGCTGACGGGAGGGGTGTGGTTGCGGCCTTGGCCTTGGGTGTGTACCTGAGTCGTGAGCACTGCTGAATTGACTGCTAATTATTCACAGGCGCGGATGCAGCGGTGATGGGGACAAAGGTAAGTGGCGTTCAACCATGGAATGTGAACTGAACTGATGGGTATAGTTTACCGTTGCCCCTGAGTCGAAGTACCCTGACTTCCGAAAGGAAACTATTCTTAAAGCCGTCGATGGCGGAGTGTCGACGTTGAAGTACATCTACTTCCTAAATTCATATACCCTCAATGTTGATGATATTTAGGTCACCATTCAATGACCAAATCACCAAAAGCACCCTTTGGGGTCCCCTCTACGACGGCCGAGCCATCATCGGGTCTATCCATGAGAAGTTTCTCGCGGGAGCATCGCTTGAAGAGTGCCAGAAGAGTTTGAAGGAGGACTACTCCGAAGAAGAAGCCGACCGCATTACTCGTACTTGGGCGTAAGTTACACCTGTCAAAAGATATTGTCGTTGCGGTTACTGATGTGAATAGGGGAGCCGGTGTTGGACTTGTGAAGAAGGCACAGCCTGCTGGGGATATTGTCCGCGAGGTGCAGAAGGAAGCCTTGGCAGCAATTCGGGGTCTGGCAGGCTTGATCTAATTACCAAAATTGAAGGAATGGCTATGTATCCTGCCTTTGGTTCACATTGCGACAGAATATCGACAGTTGAATATGGATCATGAGCAGTCTTGAACCGGCCTAGGCGTGGTATTCGTCTATATGTACTCGCATACAAGCAATGACAGCCGTGACAAACAGCAAAGTGATATCATACAAGAGGACGTGGCACTCTCCTCACAACTTGGCCTTGGTCTGAGCCTTCTTCAGGATAGGGTCCAGCTTGGTCGCCTTCATGACGTCGCCCGCAACCTTCAACTTGCCCGACATGAAGAGACGCTGGGCGTTGGCCTTGCCGGCGACGAGCTTGCCGAAGTTCTCGTCAGAGAGTGAGAGGGTGACTGCGTAGACACGTGCGTGTTAGCCAGCGGACTTTTCAAGTCAAGGAATGCGCCGCAGAGCGCAAACAAATGAGGACTCGAAAAACGGCCTTGTCCTTGAGTAGTTGGGCGTACATACCGGTAGGCTTCTCGCCAAGGCCAGCGGCGACCTTGCCTGACTCCTTGAGGTCGATGTGCCAGCTCGCTTCCTCGCCAGCCTTGTTCTTGAGCTTGAAGGCGTAGACGCCCTTGCCCTGCTTGATGGCGTCCTGGCGGTCCGCGTCGCTGGCATTGATGGCGGCGTTGATGGCGTCGAAGGCGGCCGAGGAGGGGAAGCTGTCTGCGCAGCGAAAGGATTGCGTCAGTTCACGTCAAGTCTTGGGGGGGAGGCGGGGGCGGGTTTGCGCCGAGTCATGATGGCGGATGTACGCACCGTTCTTGAGAGACATGGTGGCGTTGGAGAGGCGCTGGACTGGATCGCGGATCGAGCGGAGACGAAGATCTGGGAATAGGCAATGCGAGATTTGGACACACAGGGGTAATGTTCCAGACAGGGCGGTATGAGGATGCAAAAGGGAAATGTGTGGGGGAATTGGCCGTGTTTAAATGCGAGAAGCCGTGTTTCCTGGGGTTGGCCGTTGGCGGGTTGGCGGATTTCCGGGGTCGTTGCATGTGATGCGAGCCTCGGCGACGGAGCACGGAAGCTGACATCATGTGCGACGGCCGACGGCCTTTTCCCACCTGTTCCACAAAGGGCCCCCAAGACAACTCCGAAACGCCTTCTGGAGACTGGATCTAAGGGACCGCCATGGCTCGGATTAACGTTGAACCAACGGAACCCCCCTCCAGCAGCCCGGATCGTAACCGTCCGTACTTTCCTGCCTATTGCATTCATTATTCAGGGCTGATGGTCCTCTGGTCAGGTGCAGGGCCGAGCATGTAACCCACCCAACTGTCCTGGAAGCTGTCCACGTGCACGCTTGCGAACCTCGGAAACATGGACCTAATGGGGTTTAAATGGCACATGCAGCACATTAATCACATTAATCACAGTAAAAGATGGTTAGGGAAGAAGAAAAAAAGCGTCATATTTATGGGAGTTGCATTATATATACATTGTGATATTACATCACCGGGAGATGAGTAGATGGGATACCGAATACCCAGCAAATCATGTTACACATTTTGGAGAGCGAGAATCTCTGTGGCGGCGCTCTCCCCTTCGCTCCAACCGTCAACTACATCTTTATCCCTTTTTCATTCCTTACAACTGCCACTCAGGCACGCCAAAGTCTCGATGCTGCGGCCAGTTCTCGGGTCTGTAAATAGTTAGCTTCGAGCTCCCCCTGGTCTTCGCTTCGCAAATACGTACCTGGTCAGGAGCAACACCGCCATCCGCCGTCTCCTCTCCACGATATCCTCTGCTGCCGTCAATCGCAACCAGTCGCCAAACCAGCTCCGCAACTCCGTCTCGCTCTTCCCCAGGGTATCGATGCCGCGATCCGCGCAGGCAAGTCGCAACTCGTCGTACTCGAGCCCTGTTGGCCCGCCGTCCTCGATAATGTTCTTGTCGTCGCCCTCCAGGTATGCCATGCGATATATGCCCTTGGCCTGCCACATCCCCGGCGGCGTGAAGCCTAGCTTGTCCCATATTCCACCGCTGATGTGCAGGCTCTTGAGGACGTGAGAGCGAGCCACGTCCTGGGTGACTCGGGGACTGAGGACGCCGTGGGGGTACTTGCTCTCGAACTCGTCAAAAGCGGCTTTTCGGCGCTGCTCGCCCTTCTCAAGAGCCGCAAAGATTTGCGTCGGTATCCTGCAGGTGTATGGCACCAAGTGGTCGACATAGGCAACCACCAGGACAGTAAATTCACCAATGACGATGAGCATGAGTCCGAAGAGGGGGAGACGGATCATGTCGTGGCGCACCCGCCATAGAAGGACCCAATCGGCTCGCGAAAATGTCCGCGGGACGTAGTGTGGTCTGAATATCGAGGGTCGGTCGTCAGCGGGGGTCCGCTTGAGCTTCTCGCGGAGAAGGCGGCGGCTCGCCAAGACATTCTTCAAGCCGTCCTTGTAGAACCTCAGGTAGCCCTTTCCCAGCTCAAAGTAGTATTTCGGGGCCGACTCGTAGTCTCTGCGGCGCGGCAGCGTGAGCGGTGGCGGTCGGGACACGGCAGGCGGGTTGACGAGCGGATTGGACGTCTTGGGGCCGTCATTGTGGATGAATCGCGACTGCGCTGTGGTGAGAATGGGCGGGGGTTTCGAGGCCGGCGCATAGAGGCTCGAGGGCCAATTGCCGATGCTATGACCGTGTCGGCGCGGAGCGTACGCAAAGTGCCTCCATGGCGTTCGGCAGCTCATGGCATCGGTGGGTATGGTCGATGTGAGGATGGAGATGGAGGAGAACCTCGATGCTGGCAGCACCAAATGGAAGCCAGCGAGGTGCGTCATTGGCTCCGGAGAATCGGTAGCTTCGGGAACCGCCCCGGGGCCAAGCTCGGAGGTACCTGGGCCGGAATCGCCCCAAGTCCGCTTGCCAGCGTCAACTGGCGTGCTCACGACGAACGCTTCTCGCGAGTGACTGAAGGCATGTATTGATTCGACCCAATTATTCCGTGCAGGTTGCCACTTGCAGAGTGCCAAAGTGGAATGAATTATTGAAACATGGAGAATTTGTATGCATCATAGACTTGGAATTATGGGTAATCGACCCATCATCACCAGCGTCGCAGGAAAAAGGCTCCGGCTTGCCCTGTAGAAAATTACGACTGCCGTTCTGGGACCTTAGTGCTTAGAGCTGGCTCTCAAACCGGAATCTCTGATTTGATAGAATTCGTAGGAACATATGGAGCCGCACGGGGCCTGTAAATTCTTTATGATGCTAGGTAACTAACCCCGAATTGATGGCTTTAGACGGATGCTTGAGTGTGAGACGAACTACTTCGCCGCTCAACTTGCATATGTGACAAATGGCTTTTTGAACTTGAAACATGTTTTGGGGTAACGTGAATATATTTCCGTCCTTTGTCGAATCTCTCGGCGAATTTGGGTCGCTTGGACATAAACGTTGACATCAATACCGCTAAAATGGCATGGCAGCCGGGGCTTTGCGGGGTGGTTCTGTCACTGTTAGTAATTTAATAGCAGGGAGTAGGAAGCCATCATAATTTCAACAAAAAATTGGATTCTGATGCGCCAGCTCTCATAATCGTCCAAACGCAACCCATCAGCGCCGCAGCTAGAAGCAGAGCTTGACATCTTCTGTAAAAAGGTTACCTGGTTTTGAGACGAGACACAATGGTATGAGCTACTGGCCTGTGACATCCCCAACTGTGGAAGGCTTGGGCACAGAGCTCACGATGATGCAGGTTCACGCGGATGCATCCAACTTCGCCGACGGCGTCACAAAGCAGGATGCCTACGAACAGGTTCTGATGCAGGCCGAGGGTCTCTTCATTGGCCAGCGCAACTGGGTTCGTTTTTTCTTATTCCCCTACTGTCATTGTTGAATTTCTGGCTCACACGTTTTTTCTCCAGGTTTGGTGAGTGTTCATTTTTGGCCCGAATTTATGACTCCTTAAGGGTGTGTCTGATGAAGCCCTAGCAACCTCGCAAACGCTGCATCTCTTTTGTGGCATGCTTACAAATCGTTGGGTGCACCGAGCAATAACGTGAACTGGGCAGGTGGGTGACGAACTCTGACCATATCAATTCTTCTCTCGACATGACGGTAACCAGACAACAACTTCACTTATAGGTTTCTACGTGTTAGACAAGTCATCTCAGCAGCCACAGCTCATCCTTGGACCCTTCCACGGCAAGGTAGCCTGCCAGACCATCCAGTTCGGGAAAGGAGTGTGCGGGACGGCGGCACAGACAGGGACCACCCAGCTGGTCAGGGACGTGGAGAGCTTCCCGGGGCACATAGCTTGCGATGGGGATAGCAAGAGCGAGATTGTAGTGCCGATTCTGGTCGAGCAGCCCGGGGGCGACGGCGAGAAGAAGGTGGTGGCGATCATCGACATCGACTGTGCCGTGTTGGACGGGTTTGATGACGTTGACAAGGCGCACCTCGAGGACCTGGCGGCGCTGCTTGCGAAGAGCTGCGACTGGTAGCCGAAGGCTATCCAAAATGCACATCAATCCCTGTTCGCATTCTTTCCGGATGCCTTGTGTCTCTTCCATGACTAAAGTGACTCATGGTGATGTTAGTGTCTCGGATGAATCCTGTGGACATGAACACAGTGACTGACCCAGGATGAGGCTATCTCGAGACACAGTTTTACTGCTTGCGTTCGCAAACAGGGTGTCCCGGTTCCGCTAGTTCTGGAAACCCTCACAGGTGAAACCTGCATAATAAGTGCGCCCTGGAGAACAATGTGCCGCGAAACGTGAGACCAGTTACCGAAGCTGAGGATGGGTCTCTGCAGCTGCGGCGTGCCTAGCTTCAAACGATGCCGATACCATGGAATGGGGCTCTGTCTCCCATAGCAACAATCGTCATCGGGAGCGACGGTCCAATGGTTCCTCTCCCGCGGATTGGAGACATGACAATTTTGATCTGACTCGGTGATACTGATGGTCGCTGGCTGTCATCATGTCTTGCGAGCCCTGGTGTCCTTTGCATTGCAACCGATCTCCAGCTGCTCAGGGTCCAGAGACACTCGCTCGCTCTGTGGTCTGTCTGATCTTTTTGCATGCAAACTCATCGTCGCCAAGGACACGGCTAAGCTCGAAACTTGGGGCCTAATCAACAGCGGTGGAGCTCGTGGACCCCGGTGACTTGCGTGCGAACAGAGCCTTCCCATCCACTCTCCCCCACAGAATCGAGATCGGGTCATCTCTCGCAGCTGATGGCGGGCCTGTGAGCGTCGGTGTCGTTGTGTTTCCTAGGCTACGCGACCAGTCTCCATTCTCTGGCGCCAATTCGGATGCCACAGGTCCATAGCCGTTGAGCGTTAAGTCCAAGGCCCGAAGAGAAGAAAGAAAAAAACCAGACGCCAGGCTACAGGTTGCCGTTACGAGGAGTCGTCAGCGCAGGCCTTGGCAATCGCAAGTGCCCGGAGGCTCGGGATTATTAATTGCTCGTTTCTCGCATTCGCTGTGGCTGTGAGCAAGCTTTTCAGCTGCCATGTGTACTTCGCAGACGCTGTAGGTTTGTACGCGCACTCGGGTTGCGAAGCAGCATGGCGGTGCACGTCTCGCCATTCGCGAGGGATGGATCCTTCGGGTTGTGACATCCGTATCTTTATTCCCAAGTTAAGCTCACGGGGGGTGATGCGAGCTCTGAATGCCGGGCTCGGCTGGGCGAATCAGGGCCCGGCATGTCCGATTTCCCTGGCTCCTATTGATGGATCCTCGTGGTGTGCCGTGGCGTGCGTGCCCTTGGTGTGCCCTTGATATTGTTGTGGTGCCCGTCCCATCCCATCTTCGCCAATCCCCTGATGTCAACGCTGGCGACTGGCCACGCTGACAGCCAACGGGCACCCAAAGGCGACCCGCCGCGTCGACGCCCTGGCAGCGCCCCTGGGACTAAGAAGCTTCCCTGTAGCTCCCCCTGTAGCTCAGTAGGTGGAGGCTCCCTCAGAGTTCCAACAGCCCGCCGCAACCCCTGCCGCACCGCGCGCCAGCCCCCCCGTTTTCAGCCCAGCCTCCCGCAAAGGCCCACTGCACCGCTGCGCAGGCAGCCTCTATCCCGCTCTATACCGCTTTCAGCCCCCAACCACACGCAAGCCTGGGCTATACAACGCTACGACATCCGGACCCGTTGCACGCGCCGGCCGCGAAACAAGGCCCCTCCATCCCTCCATTCATCCCTCATTCTCGCAACAACATTGCCTCCTACGGCTGGCTTTGGTCCAGTCCTGTACTAACTAACTACTGCAGCTCATTCTATCCCGTCGCCGCGCCGCCTCTCGTCTTGTCTTGTCTTTCCTGCATCCATTCCCCGGTCCCGTTCTCTCCCCACGCCCTCCCTCATTGTCTGGCCGTTTCCAACCTTTCTGGGCTCCCTTCGTTTATTATTGTTGTTCTTATTAGTATTCTTTGTTTGCCCTGACGGTCCTTCTCTCCGTCTTCTGCAGCAAACAAACCCATTGTCGTTCTTTACCGCCAACGGCCGAGTTGGAGATAGACGGGTTCCGCCGATGTAAACAACCCACCTTGAACTCCACGACCCCCCTCCACTCGTGCTGCGCGCGAACACCACCATCATGGCGACCAAAGCCAAGATCAACCCCCTCAATGGGGTTCATACCGCGGGCATCTTTGCCGACATGACCGTCGATGGGCCTATTGTCGGAACCCTCGTTGCTATCGTCGATCGAGCAAAGAACCTGCCCAACCGAAAGACCATCGGCAAGCAGGACCCCTACTGTGCTGCCAGGCTAGGCAAGGAGGCAAAGAAGACTACGACTGATGTCCGCGGCGGACAGACGCCGAAATGGTAAGGCTTCATGTTGTTTGCTTACTTGGCTGAGCTCCAACTGATCATATCTCTAGGGACCAGGAACTCCGGTTCACCGTCCACGACTCCCCCGATTACTACCAGCTCAAGATCTCCGTCTTTGCCGAAGATAAGAAGACCGACCTGATCGGCGAATCGTGGATTGACCTCAGAGGCATCATCATCCCCGGCGGCGGCCAGAGAGATGTTTGGCAGACCCTCAGCTGCCGAGGAAAATACGCCGGCGAGATCAGAATCGAAATCACCTACTACGACTCACGGCCCAAACCCGAGAAGCCTGTAGCAGTGAAGCCCAAGCAGTCCGCTTCTGCCGAGTCAGAGCACGGCTCCGTCAAGCAGAGGACCCCTGTGAAAAGGCGCCCTCTACCATCTGACCCCGTCACCGGCGAAGCGCCTCCTGCCCCAGCCGCAATAGCTGCCCCTCCAGCGCCCGAACAAAACACCCCGCCACCTCGGGCACATGCCAAACAGGCCTCCCAAGGAAATTTCGTTGCCAATCAATCGCCGCTGCAGGCGGTCGAATATCACACACCACCCTCGCATCGAACCCGTCACCCAGAGCATCACTCCCCGTCGCCTCATGGAGGGACCCCGCAGGAGTATGTCACCCCCACGCGCAATGAGGCGCCTCGAGAGGTACCACGTGGGGCTCGCCGTTCGATGAACCCTTCGTACGAGGCATCCCCACGACATCTCGAAGATCGGGATTACAGCCCAAAATACCCCAGTCAACAGCCGGAGCAGATGGATCATCGGGGCCAGTTTGCCCCTCCGCAAGATGTCTACGACGCACCGCCTATGGATGACCCTAGACAGTTCCCCCCTATGGAAGAGGAACGTCCACCACCGCCACCGGCGCATCGAAGCAGACACAACAGCGGAGGCCAGGAGCTTGTGCCTAGAAACACCTTCGATGCGTCGCCGCCCAAGCCCTCGCACCCCATGAGGCATGATGTTTTGAGGAGCGAAGCTCACAGACACTCGATGCCATCATACCCGGGTCGACCAACATTTCGAGGCTACGACTCGGCCCCCTCGACTGCGCTTGTGGCTCAGAATTACGATACTTCGCCCAGGCATAGTTCCTACGACGCGAACTATGATCCTCATTACCGATCCATGCAACCCACCGTGGAGGACGTACCGGAGCACCCGAATAACTACAGGCAAAGTCGGATCCAACAGCAAGACGAGCTGTTTGATAAGGTTCCGAGCCCGGCTCCTCTCAACCTGAGTCGATCACCAGGTGGCTCTCCATTCCGAGAGGATTATTCGCCCTCGCAGCAAGCCCATGAATACCAAGACCAGAATCCATATCAAATGGTTGCTGTATCTAAATCCCGTGACCGTGGCTTCTCTCGGAGCTCGGGGCATGATCAGGATTATCAAATGGTCGCTGCGTCTCCATCCCATGGTCGTGACTACTCACGAAGCCCTGGACAGGACCAGAATTCTTATCAAATGGTGGCCGCATCTCCATCCCATGGCCGAGACTACTCTCGAAGCCCAGGTCAGGATCAGAACTCATACCAAATGGTAGCTGCATCCCCGTCGCATGGCCGAGACTACTCTCGAAGTCCGGGGCACGAGCAGAATCAGTACCAGATCGTCCCTCATCATTCCTCCGTCCATGCTCGGGAGATTTCTAAAAGCCCGGGCCAAATCTCGTACAATTCGCATAGCAGCCAGAGTCAACATTCAGGTCACAGAATGGAACTGGAAACGCGGCAAATACAAAGCTCATCCAGTCATGGAATGCCTGGGATGCCAGCATCTCTCGTCCCAGGGCTAGACCCAAGCCTCTCGCAGGAGGTAACGGATCTCATCTACGAAGATCGCCGCGGGCGACATCACTCACAGAGTGTGTCAACGCCTCCACGAGGCCGCGCACGAACCGAGTCCTACCAAGGATACGGCGATCAAGGATATGGTGATTCCCCGGACGCTTCTCAGAGCTATGCCCTAACGAAATACGATCGACGTGCTATCGCGTACAATACTGGATCCGAGCAACCGGTGACGCACTCTCGAGGCATATCCCCTGATCCTCGGACCAGTCCCGATCCCCGAACCAGCCCCAACCCCCAGCACACGATCCGACGGAAGTCGGTCAGTCCCATTCCCCCTCCAACAGAGGCCAGGAGGTTATCTGCAATTCCATTCGGACCCGACTCGTACGATGAGCTGAATCCCAGCCTTGTATCCTCCAGGGATGGGACTAGCCCTGCGCCGGATTTCATGAAAACGGAGCCGAAAAAGATCATTACTTATGATGGACGGGAAGTTGACCCTTCTGACCACTTACCTATCGAGTCATGGGCGCCGGAGCCGGAGGCGAAGCAGCAGGATCAACCGGAGCCACGATCAAGGCCGGCCCTCTCCGGAGCGCAGCCTCTCCCACCCAGCACTCGGAGGATTCCTCGATCTGGTCGACATTCGATGTCGGCTACTCTGCCCTACGGTACTCCCGATGAGCCTCGCACACCCCCTGCGAGCGCAGGCCGGACTCGCCTTCAAAAGCGCAATCCAGCTTCTGCGGGGCCGTCTCCGGCGGCGGTCAGCCCTCTGGCACCAATTTCCCCAGATAATTACCAACACAGGCAGAGCTCATACACCCCAACCCGAGGTCTGCCACGTGCAAGTACCTGGGACCAACAAAATGAGAATCGAGCACCGCAATATGGCTCTGGGCCCCCGGTTCCGGCGAAAGTGCCACTTCCGCTTATGAGCGGAGCAATCGGTGGTGGCAACGAGCTCGCATTGATGGAGGAAATGCAAAACATTGACATTGGGACGGGTAGATCACGACGAAGAGGCGGTTATTGAAGAAATGAAAGCAATGAGCAGTGGATGAAGTGAAGTGAAGTGTATTATATAGATCAACGGAACGGTTCAATGGCGTTATTACTATACAGAGGGTTCTGGATTAGGGGAGCATTGTACAATCGGATAGATAGGCTGGTTACCATCGCCTAAATAATTCATCATCCGTCACTTCAATTGGCATTTTCTTTTCTCAAGCCTGACATGTTTAATCCTCTTTTTGTGTTGCCCTGGAGAACACCACATTACAGTTGGGTTGGAGCTGGGTGTGCAGCAGAGCATAGCGCTAAACCAATAAGGTGCATGCTTTTGGGTGCCCCGCGGTGGACTTCCGCTGCCAGCCATCCCAAACCATTCTAATCTTATCGCAGAGAAAAAAAAATATCACAGCCAAGTCCCGTTGCAAGTCCCATTGAACTCGAACAACCACCACCGAACACCAGCCTTCACCATCACGAACAATGGCAGCTCAGGTGGGCCCTCTCCCACAGCTCAAGCTGCCCGCGGGGCCGACGCCGGTCACAGCAGAGCAGCGCTACTGGAAGACGTTCAAGAACCAGCTCCTGATCACGTCGCCGACCGCATACCCCGTCGTCCACATCTCGTCCAACAGCGACTCGTTTGCTGTCACGACGGGCACCCGCATCCAGATCTACTCGAACCGGACGCGCAAGCTGCTCAAGACCATCACGCGCTTCGGCGATGTTGCGCGCAGCGGAGAGATCCGGAAGGACGGCCGCGTGCTGGTTGCTGGTGACGACTCCGGCAAGATGCAGGTCTTTGACGTCAACTCGAGGGCGATTCTCAAGACGTGGGCCACGCACAAGCAGCCGGTCTGGACGACCAAGTTCTCGCCGACCGAACTTACCACTCTCCTGAGCGCGAGCGATGACAAGACGGTCCGCCTGTGGGATCTCACCACCAATGATCCTACCTCGACTTTCGTTGGCCACGGCGATTACGTCCGATCCGCAAACTTCATGCCTGGCACCATGTCGAATATGATTATCTCGGGTAGCTACGATTCCACGGTGAAGCTCTGGGATCCTAGGACAGGAAGCAACAGCGCTGTCATGACCTTCAAGCATGCCGCGCCGGTTGAGGATGTGCTGTCGATGCCCTCGGGAACGACCGTCCTGGCCGCGGCCGAGAACTCTATCAGCGTCCTCGACCTGGTTGCTGCCCGGCCTCTGCACATGATCACCAACCACCAAAAGACCGTTACCTCGCTGAGCCTTGCTTCCAATGGCCGACGGCTCGTCAGTGGTGGCCTGGAAGGTCACGTAAAAGTTTTCGAGACAACTGGCTGGAACGTCGTTTCGAGCACCAAGTACCAATCTCCTGTCCTGTCGGTCAAGGTCATCCCCTCAAGCGATGACCCCGAGTCCAGCGACCGTCACCTTGCCGTTGGTATGCAGTCTGGTGTCCTCAGCCTCCGTACCCGCCTCACTGGCCTTGAAGCCAACCGAGAAGCCGAGCGCGAGAAGGAGATGTCCGCGCTTGTGGCCGGAACCATCGAGTCACACGATGCCAAGAAGAAGAAGCGCAAGCGTCGCGTCACGGCCGCTAAGCGACTTGACATGGTCGGCGAGGGAGCCGATGTGGTCATCGCGAATGAACCTCGCACGTTTAAGAAGAAAGAACGGCCATGGCAGAGCGACCTGCGTCATGCCCGGTACGCGCGTGCGCTTGACCAGGTCCTCGACAAGTACTCGCCAGAGCACTCGCCGCTCAACGTTCTCACTCTTCTTCTCGCCCTCCGCCATCGCAGCGCGTTGCGAGATGCCCTGGAATCACGGGACGAACACACAGTCCAGCCAATCCTGAAATGGGTCTGCAGCCACATCTTCGACCCCAGGTACGTCAGTGTGTGCGTCGAGGTTGGCCTCCACCTGCTTGACCTGTACGCCGAGCTCGTCGGCGGGTCGGCGGAACTTCACGAAGGTTTCCGTACCCTGCACCGTAGAGTTAAGGTTGAGGTCGAACGAGCGCAGGTGGCGTGCCAGACCGGAGGCATGCTCGAGAGCTTGATGGTTGGGATCCTCTAAGGAACGGCGGATTCGGCGAATTGTATATCCCGGGTGTTGGGTTGCTTTGCATTGCGGTGGCGTTCAGGCGGATTTCAAAAACAGGGAGTCTTTGGACGAGGACGAGGACAAGGACGTGGACGTGATATCAGGCTTGCAGATGCAGCGGCATCAAACACCAAGCTGTGTCGCAGGGTGGTGCAGTCGGTGATCGGTCGGCACGGTAGCGTGGTAGAGGGGCTATGGAAACCAATAAAGCACACAATTGTCCACAATATCATGATCCGTCTTGTGCGTCATGGGCCGTTCCGACTGGCTGGCCTTGAAGTGTATGAACTGATCTATTGGTGCTTGCTTGCTTGCAATTGTGGCCCCAATCGCTTGGGCCGATATTGTCCTAACCAACGTGCATGAGAATCGGCAAGTCATGCTCGATGGACCGCCATGCTAGGTATTCCACCAGCGACTACGTCACCCTTGCCCTAGGAGTGAATCAAGTGTCCCATGAAAGAGGGAATTGGCCATTTGTTCAACGGGTATCCGGCTTTCGTCTCACCTGAATCGCCTTTACACGGCATCCTCACGGCGTCAACCGGCGGTCAACAGAGCGACCGTCTGCATGAGGGCTGAAACAATCGAGCCCAAGGGAAAAGAGCCTGCGCTGCATAACTAGGGCTGTCTCTGGCGTTGGCACACTCCAAACACTCGCTTTTGGTGGGCCTCCAACAGAAGTGGACTCGGGCGGACAGTGAATCACGCTGGTCCTGTTTGTCAATCGGCTAAGTTTCCTTGCTGACTGTTTCTTATCGCCTTCTCTCTTTCTTTCCTTCCACCCGCCTTTTCATCAACAACCCGGTCCCAAGCCCGCCTCACATCACAAGACAGGACATACGCCGTCTCAGGTGCCGGAAAAGATGAGCCACGAGGAGCTCCTCCTCGAGTGGTACTCTGCCCAGCAGACCATCAAAGTCGACATCGTCGGGGATTTTGCGGGGGGCGAGCCGTTTGCCATTCATGGAGAATCGCTCATCAAGTATTGCCTGGAGCAGTCTAGAGTGGATTTTGACGGTATGTGTCCTCACTCCTCACTCGCCTTAGCCCCACGAAAAAAGAGGACCGAGCGGCTGAACGAGTAATAGGCGGCTTCCAGCTCCTCCATGCCGTGTACGCAGTGGAAAGCTTCCTGAATGACCTGCAAAAGCGAGGCTGTAACTTTGACATCTTCTTCTTCCGAGACCTCGATGATGTCTGTGTCCCAGAGGGAGCAGCCGCTGCCGATGCGTACAAGTACCATCTCACGAGGGCCATTCTCATCCAGCACCTTGCGAGATCGGACATTCGATCCGAAGTCCACGAGTTCGATTCCTTCGAGAGTGATTCTTTTACCGAATTTCTATCTACTCATTCGCTGCAGTTCATCCTTTGCCACGAAGGAGATGGAGACGAAGGATCGAGGACCGTGCAACTTCGTCACCTGATCTGGAAGTTTGCCAGCCGCGGGAGACATGTTGGCATCTTCAATTTCATCGCCTGGGAGACCTCAAAGGCATGGCACCCGAGTATTTACAGACCCATTGAAGCAAGACTAATTTTTTTTTTAGGTGTTTGTTCATTTGCTGAGCGGGACGCAAGTCTCGACTGGCATGCTCGAGATCAAGACTCCTTCACGCCAGCCATCTGAGTCGTCAACGGAGAAAGAGAGCATCATCGACGAATATCTTGAGCCCGACTCCGATTCCGAATTGACCTTGAGAGAGTGGTTTGCTGTTAACTTTTGTTCTGGCGTCCTCGAGAATCTGTCATCGGACGAGATTCCCAAAGATACTCTGGACGAGCTTCATGCATTACTTCTGCACATGGCCGCACTCCGAGTGTGTTCCCTACAGAACAGAAGATGCGAAGCCACAAGCGGGGACTTTGAGGCTAAGCCTTTTCTTCGTCTCTTCTCCGAGGTCTCTCAATCCTTGGCTGCGAGCGAGTCGGAAGATTGTGAATTGACCTGGGACCTCTTCGACCTCATCGATGGACGGGTCTTCTCTTTCATGTTAAAGAAAGTCAAGACCAACAGCCCTGTACCTGCAGAGATCATGGAAGCTGCCTGCAGTCTCTGGAAGGAAGTCGCCCAAATCCAATCCGCTTATTCGAAGCCAGAATTCGACATTGCTCAACGCCCAAGCGCTCCCTCGTCGCCGCCAACCGGATCTGAGAAAAAGACCCCAGCTATCCTAGCCTTTGACCACCCGGCCTTCAGCAAATTCCTTGAGAACATCAAGGTCGACGAAGCTCAAGAGACCATCAACCCGGCTGCTAACATTGTTTTTGAAGACCTGAAACACTGGCATAACAACAAAAGCAACAACACCAGCAAACCTGTCGTTCCTTTCAACAAGAACCCCGCCCCACTCGGCTTCTTTGCTAGGAAACGCAAGCAACATCAGATGTCAGAGATTATTACATATGCAGCGAGTCTCCAAAGTGCGGCCGGAAAGATGCTCGATCCCGAAACCATTATTGTCGGGGCTCGCCATACTCCAAGCTCAGTCAGTAAGCCAGGGAAACCGCCGGCGAAAGAGACGCAGAAGAAGGGTGGGAAGCAGTCTGCCAACAAGGGCGGAAAGGAAAAAGCTCTCAAGGCTGCCCAAGAAATCCAAGATCGAAAGATCCGTGCAAAGCGTGACGATGTCATCCGGTTTTGGGCTGAGAAGTGCGCAGAGTTCGAGACGGACCCGAGTATGATCAGCAGATATCTGAAGGCAGACAAGTTCCTGGCTACACGCTCTCGGAATGATCACGGCTCTCTTAGTCCCGAGGTTCGACTCTATCTGTGCCAGATTCTTGGCAAGATCTGGCTTAAAACCCGCGAGAACGTGCGTGAAATGTCTCTCGAAGGTTAGTCGAGCACCCTCTGGAGTCCCTTCAACCCGCAAAATACTGAATTATTTAGGACTGTACCTCATTTCCATGATGTGGCACTCCCTCCAGGGGATCTCGTGGTCGGGGACTTGCACGCCGGAAATTGCAAATGCCGTGCAAGGCATTACGACGAGCCTACGGATGCCTCATCTTGATGTTAGCGTTGGGGAACCAGCTCGAAAGCTGTCCTTCCTCATCGATGTCCAAGCAGCCAAACATGCGGCGAAGCTTGTTCGAGACTATCGCATTCTCCAACTTGAACATGGCGGCCCTTACATGGAACGACGATTTGACTCAAAGCCCGACCCGCGTGTACCGTTCGAGCCGGATGCTTGGCAACGGAAGGTTCTTGACTCCATTGACGCCAATGAAAATCTTCTGGTCGTTGCTCCCACTTCTGCGGGAAAAACCTTCATCTCGTTTTACGCCATGAAGAAGGTGCTTGAGGAGAACGATGATGCCGTGCTGGTTTATGTGGCGCCCACGAAAGCCCTGGTCAACCAGATTGCTGCTGAAGTCGAGGCCAGGTTCTCGAAGTCTTATCACAACAAGGCGGGCAAGTCTGTTTGGGCAATCCATACCAGAGATTATCGTATCAACAACCCCAGCGGGTGCCAGGTCTTGGTCACCGTGCCTGACGTCCTGCAGACCATGTTGCTGTCGCCTTCAAATGCCGCCCAGCCGACTTCCTGGTCACGCCGCGTCAAGAGAATCATCTTCGATGAAGTTCATTGTATTGGCCAGGCTGAAGACGGTGTCATCTGGGAACAGTTGCTGCTGTTGGCACCATGCCCCATCATCGCACTATCCGCCACGGTAGGAAACCCCAATGAATTCCGAGATTGGTTACGAGTGGCGAGAGGAAAGAAGGGCTCGGATATGACCATGGTGGTCCATGACGTGCGATACTCCGATCTCCGCAAGTTCATATACCAGCCGCCGCCTGGAGAGTTCACCTTCGGCGAGCTCGCGAAAACTCCTCGGCTACCTGTCCCCGGATTGGATGAGGGTAACGCTATCAGTCCAAACTTCAAGTTTGTGCATCCCGTTGTTGCACTCAAAGACCAGTACGTGCTCATTCTCAATCATTCTCAAAACCACACAAAATACTAACACGTCCCAGTAACCGTGCCGCGCTGGACGACCTGACCTTGGAGGCCAGGGACTGCCTCACACTGTGGGAAAAGATGAAGGAACATCTTTCGCCTGACCTTATGAGTAAATATGATGCTTTGGATCCTAAAAAAGTCCTGCCACACATTGTCTCCAAATCCGACATTGTCGGATGGGAGAAGGGTCTGAAAGCGGCTCTTCGACAGGTTATGGAGGCATCTGATTCATCTCTCAAGACGCTCCAGACTAGCCTTGACCCAACGGGGCAGCAAAACGGCGCTCTGAAGTCGACGGAGACGACGGAGAAGTACATTGAGCAACCCTTCCAAGAGGTTGACCATGTTGTGAGCCTCTTTTCTCTGGTCTGTGAGCTTCACTCACAGGACGCGCTGCCAGCGCTTGCCTTCAACTACGATCGTATGGAGTGCGAGAGAGCCGTTGCTTACATGGCCGAAAAAATGGAAGAGAGAGAGCAAGAATGGAAGGACGGGGATGCTGCTTGGAACAAAAAGGTCCAGGACTTCAAGCAATGGGAGAAGCTAATGGCAGATCAGCGTGAGTCCAAGGCTGGTGCCCGAGTCAAAGATGCAGCTGGCGATGCGTCAAAGGTCTCCAAGCTAGACCTTGCTCGCGATGAGGGAAGCGCAGACATCAGCCAGTGGAAGAGCTTTGATATAAATGCTCCGCTGGACCCATACAGCTTTGCCGATACAACAAAGGTGCAAAAGTCGGAGTTTGACCAGATGGTTCGGACTTTGCGCCGGGAAAAGGTCACACCGTTGTTGATGAAGGCTCTTGAAAGGGGTTTAGGAGTCCATCACGCGGGTATGAACAGACGATACCGCCAGATGTAAGTGCAGAGACTCCTTTGATCGAGACACTTACTCATACAAACCAGTGTTGAAATTTTGTTCCGGAGAGGATACCTCAGAGTCGTCGTTGCCACCGGGACTCTCGCTCTGGGAGTCAACATGCCCTGCAAGACGGTCATCTTCAGCGGAGACTCGGTCTTCCTCAACACGCAAAACTATCGTCAAGCTTCAGGTCGTGCCGGACGACGAGGATTCGATCTCCTGGGCAACATTGTCTTCAATGGTATTCCCCATGAACGTGTGTACGAGATCATGGCTTCGCGGCTTCCCGACCTAAAGGGCCAGTTCCCCATCTCAACGACTCTGATCCTCCGCTTGTTCGGTCTTTTGGATGGCACCAAAAACTCGGAATTTGCCATGGATTCGGTCAAGGCCTTGCTATCGCAGAACAAACTGTACCTCGGCGGACCGGATGCGGATCTGTCGGTGAGGCACCACGTGCGCTTCTCCATCGAGTATCTGAGAAGACAAAACCTCCTTTCTGCAAGCGGAGCACCACTGAACTTTGCTGACCTCGTCGGACACCTGTACTTCACTGACAACTCGGTGTTTGCATTCCACTCTTTGCTGCGTGGTGGTTACTTCCACAAGCTATGTGCAGACATAGAAAAAGATCCCAAGAATGTTCTTTTCGAGATGATGCTGGTGCTCAGCCACTTGTTTAGCAGAATCCCTGTTCGGCGCGTCAAGGAGTCGAATGACAAAATTCGAAAGGCTCCCTCTGTCATTCTTCCGAAGCTGCCAGAAGCCGCCGAGACCATGCTCGTCCAGCACAACGGAGAGACATTGTCCATCTTCAAGGACTGCGTCCACTCCTACATCAACCAATACCTCGGCGATAAGCCGGACCGTACGATGCCATTTACTCAGACTGCAGTTGGACCATCGGAAGCTACTGGGGGAGCGTCCCTGGGTTGTGAAGGCACTACGATTCGATCTCCGTTTGTATCCCTCTCTGGATTTGGAGACGACTTCGACACTGTCCAGGATCTCTGCTCTACAGTCCGAGGAGATGTCTTCCTCGAGGAGTCTCTGATTCCGCAAATCCAGATTTGGCCGAATGACACTAGTACTGATCTCAATTCGTACATTCTGGATTTCTACAAACATGGTAGCTTGGAAGACTTGGTGCGCGAGAACCGCATCAAAGTCGGAGACGTGTGGTTTTTCCTCAAAGACTTCTCCATGACGCTCAAGGCCATCATATCTAGCCTGAAGAACTTGATTGGTTTGGAGACAAGCGGAGACGACGACAGCGATGGGTCGGACGAGAGTGACACCGAGGAGCTCGGGGGGAAACAGGAAGCTGCCAAGCCGGTAGCGGCCAAGGAAAAGAAGGAGGATCCTGCCAAGAAGAAGAAGAAGGCCAAGGTTCTCGACAGTTGGGATGATGGAAGCAGCGAATCGGAGTCAGAGCCAGCATGGGACGATTCGGATGAGGAGGATTCCACCCCTCCACCTTCATCGGCGCAAAGTTCCCTTGGCGGTGGGTTGTTGAATGTCCTCAAGGCCTTTGAGCTGTTGCAGGAAGATTACGAGGCCAAGTTCATGAAGATCGGAGCTTGATCTGGCTGTTGGATGGAGGGAATGAAACCGAAAAACGAGGGTTACTCTCAGCCAAGAATAGCACGTAAGAGATTATCTGTCGATTAGATGTGAAACATTGGTGCATCTCTGTCATAGTCTATCTGTTGTAGTCGTCCATCTCTTCGGCTTTAGTGTGCTGTCCCAACTCGGTAAACTGTGTGGCAACTGTCTTTCTGCGGTAAGAAGAGAAACTCGGAGCTTCGGGGTTCATGACGGTTTACATGACACAGCTCTATGAAGAAGCGAAGATGATTGCCAGGCGTTGTACGAAATGCCATGCCGTCAAGATTAGTATACAAAAAAAAATACCCCGAGACTATCTTGGTCCCCGACATGCCAGCCATGCCAACCCTTCTCTCGCCCAGTTCCTCACACGCAACATCTCCCAGCTCGCACATCACCGACTCCCAGCCGCCTCTATCGCCGCCTGCCGTATGCAACTCCCGAGGTCATGTCTCCATCACGTGTCTGGCTCCCAATTCCTCGGGACGGCGTCATCTAGAAACGCACCCCAGGCCGTGGAGCTCGCCAGTTATGCATCCCACCAGCCCTGCTTTACTATGCCCTCGACCAGGCTCCCTCCCCCTAGAGCAAGCAAGGGATCGCAGTCTGCAACCAACAGCCTAGAAGCAAGCTAGGATGCTCGCGTTGGCTCCCCGAGAAGGCTTCTGGAATCCGGTGGGGTGATGTCTACACGACGGGCACCCCCCTCCCTCGCTCTCGCTCCGCATTCGGAGCATCTCATGTTCATCATCGGAGATGCTGCACAGCGAGGGGCACTGACCTCGGAGCAGCCCCGGACAGGCGAGAAGTGGTGTCATTGATAGGGAACAGGGGCCGATCGACAAGCAGAGACGCCGGCGATCAGACAAGGATACAGCAAATAGACAGGCATACAACAACAACAATAACAAATAAAAACAGGCATGCAATGGTACACAAGCACACACGTATACACGCACAGGCCAAGACGGCTCCAGGTAAAGGTACGCAGCGCTATGTAGCACAGTACTTTGTCGGATGGATGGCCAGCTCTCCATCCATCTCTCGCTTAACATCATCGGCACAACCACATCGGGACGCAACTGACAAGGGCTACGCGGCCGTTCTGATCTTCATCTCGTCTGCAAACATGATCCCATCGGACATCCATCTCCGACCGCTCGTAAGGCCATTATTCCACCAATCCAATCAAACTCGCAACATCTGTCCATGTCTCGGATCGGCATCGTTTCATCATGCATCTTCACCAACCAGCTAGTACTCTGTACACACAACATTGCGACAACCATGTCCAAGGTGGCACTGAGCCAAACAAAATTCAATCAAGTTTCTCAATTCTCTCATCTAAGCGCTGGCATAGCCAGGACTGCCATCCTCCGTAACCCAGGAACTATCCAATTGTGAACTTTCCAGAGTCCTCCACTCATGCCACCCAACGTTTGCCCACTACCAGGGCCCAAATTGCTATTCCAACGACCGCTTCCTCCTTGTTCCTCCTCACACTATCACAAATGTGATATCCATGTTGCTCAAAGCTGTCGTAGCTGATCCACAAAACAAAGCCGTGCAATGCAAGCCATATAAACAAAACACAAGTAATGACAGCCCTCTAAATCCATGGATGTATGTACATGCACTAAGTGAGATATCGAGTGCCGGGTTTGCACCCGAGGGGGAATAGTCTTCTGCCACGCCGTCGTTGATGGTACAGTGGTCGAACAGGTGCCCTGATCGGCTCATACCAGATCATGACTCCCACCTTGAGTCGACAATGCGGATCGTGTTTGCCACACCGAGAAGAGGGGTCGTATGTGTGCAGGGGGTATTTGCTCTATTCTCAGAGTTCATCGTCTCGGTGGCGTATAATGCTCAAGGGCCACGCAACTCTCCGTACACTGGCTGGGGGGGAAAAAGAAAAGTATATAATGTCAGGTTCAAGTTGAACCATTTTCCAAACGCCGTTTTCATGATGATTAATGGAAAGAAAGTCCTCAACGCCTCAATCAGCCGATTGTGTGTGGTGAGAGCCGTGGTGAGAGCCGCGGTGGACCAAATTCATCACTGCCCATGTGGCGAGACCTGCAAGTGATGGGGCATCGGTCGTGCGAGCATCTGCTCGTTCATTGGGTGAGGCACCTGCGGTGGCGCAGCCATCGGTGCAGGCCTGGGGGTTTGGTATCCCGGCGCGCTGGTGCTGCCACTCGAGAAGCTTGAGTTTGCCCTTGCCTCGGGGTTCTGGAAGAGATCTCTTTGGAGGCCTTCGAGGATATGCATGTCGATTCTCAGAGAGCTCGTCCCGGTAGCCGACTGTCTCAAGAAAAGGATGGTCCTCTGGAAGAGGCTTTTCAACAGCTCTTCATTAACATAGGTGTGAAGAACAGGATCCTTGAAGGCGGCTGAGAGAACCAGCAGATTTCCCCATTGACTAAGAGATGGTCAGTTTAAATTATCGAGCATCAGAGGGGAACAACTTACGCGTGTGCTGTACCGAAGACGTTGGTAATGATGGGTCGCTCTACACCAAGTCCATGGAAAGCGCGAGTGCTTTCAATCAGAGCCTTGATTCCCTTCTTAGCAAGCTCCACAACCTTGGGGTCAATATCGCCGTGTGTTCTCGTTTTGGGGTGGATCACAGGAGCAATGACGTCCTGACGAAACTCAGACGTCACTGTGGGGAAGTTGGGGCTGGATGGGTGGTTCTTCACCGAGTGCGAGAACTGAAGGATCTGCCGAACAAAGGGTCGATAGGTGATCACCTGGGCGCCCCAGTACTTCGCTCGTAGTCGTGCCGCCAGGATATCATCTGCCGGGAGATCGTCCTCTCGGAAGGCAAAGCTGGGAGCTACCCAGTGCATCCCCGAAACCGCATCGGATACAACACTGACGTTTCTGAACTGGTCCTTCTTGATCTTGCTAGGGTCTTCGGGGGCATAGAACATTCGATGGATGCTGTTGAGATGTGTTCGGAGATACAACTGTCCGGGGTAGCTGTCCAGGATTCGTTGGTTGTAGCCTTCGAGAAGACTCATGTTCGGATGCGGCATGTCGTCCTCGTAAGATAGGAGTCCTGAGGGGGGAAGTTGAAGCTCCGCAATGAGATCACTCTCGAGTTGCAGGCAAGTCCAGAAAGTCAAAGCCAGCTGGTTGTACTTTGTCTCCTGGATGAATTCGCTGTTTCGCTTGATTCTCCGCAACTTGTCCAGGCTCCTGAATTAACGGTTAATGGTATGTTCAAAGATACAAGCTCTTAGAAAAGGAATGAACTTACGGTCTCATAATGACCTGCAACTTGTGACTGGCCTTGTGAATGAATGCGAAGCTCTCCATTGGCCGTCCCAACTGGCCGTGGTATAAGCCAGCAAAGATGTTGGCATAGACATTCTTCATGTTATTGTATGCACCGGTGTGGTTTCCAAGAATATCGGTGGCGTATGCAAAGTACTCCAGACCAGGAATCACCTCGTAGTTCTTCTTCAGGCTATACCCAGAGCGCAAGCCTCCAACACCATGGATGGAAGAGCGCCGACTGTGTATTCCTCGTTCCTGTTCCTTCGGAGACGGCAGCCCGGAGGAGTGCGAGTGGGATGAGTAGGCTGGCGGAGAACCCTGTGTAGGCGACGGTGGGACACCTCCATTACGTGTGATGGGGCTTCCATGGGGCATAGGATCCGACGAGTGCACAACGTCGGGCACATTGTCCCGATATAGACATATTTTTCCCAGTGCGAGGACACTGAGAACTAGTGCGCTATGAATCGATCGGTCTGGTCGACCAGCCCGCGGGGGCGCAGGGGTGGCAGGTTCGGATCCGTCAGGTCCAGGTGATCGCTTTCTCTTCGCGCCTGTGGTCTCCGGGGTCTGTGAGCCTCCACCGACGGCAAAAGCAGGCTTTGAGGTTTGAGGCTTAGATGATCTTGGGTGCGAGGTGGGGAGGGTATCCAAAAAGTGTCGAACCCAGTCGTCGAGGAACTTGGGCTGGATGATGGGGTGCATGTTCAAGATATGTTCCTTGAAACTCTCCACGTACAGCCACACCTTCGCTTCCGAGAAGTCGGGATTGCCGTCGACTGCCAAAACACCGCCCTTGTACTCGACTTGATCAGGTGGGCTAAGACCGCCGAGCTGGCCCCAATCGGCAGCAGGCGATGGCGAAGCCATGTCGGATGAATCGTCTGCCATGTCAAGAGTTCCGTGATCGGTCGGTTCTCGGATATGCCGTGATGGGTGAGAGTCTTCGCCGCGCCCATAGACAATCAAGACGCCCCTGTTCTGCTCTTGACTGATGGGGTATTCGCTAATAAATCGAATCCCTTCGCGTTCGAGGAGATGCTTAGTTAGCTCGCGGATTGATGGCCAGTCCAGGAGCAAGCCGGCAAGAGTCGTGTGGTTAATGGGGATGGCAGGCTCTCCAGGAGGAACTGGTGGGCCTGGCTCAACCTCCATCTCGTCCTCGGCCATCATTCGTAGGGGCATATGATCTGAGGAAGGGTGGTCTCTCGGTGTTTCGCTGGGGTAATAACCTTCACCGCCGGAATTACCGTTGGTGATATAAGGAGAAGGAGGTGGGCGTTTGTACTCCTCTTCAGCTACGGGTTCGTGTTTCAGTTCCAGAGGGGTGGCGTTTTTGGGTAACAATGACTCCATTTTAACGAGCCTCTGGTCAAACCTTCCAAGGTGGTTCATGATGGTGGACAAGGTACCTTGGACGGCTGTGAGTCCGTCCAGAATGTCAGCCTGAGCTTTATCGGTGCTATTTCCATTGTGTTAGTGTGATGAAGATTTTCGGTCCACGGGTTGAGGCATACGCTTTTGGCACCGGGTCTCTATATTTGCACTCCACGCCTTTTTCCTTACACGTTTTACACGGTTTCGTCTCGTCGCACTTCGCTTTGAGTTGTCGGCAACTATCGCAAGCCTGCATCTACTGTCAATAATTTTCTCGCAAACCGAACGAGGTCGATTCTAACCTGAGATGCGCGGGTGTTCTTCTTCTTTGGCGCTGACGACGTGTAGACATTGTAAAACGCCGAGTCGTGGTTTGAAGAATAACCTCCATGCTGCTCGTAAGATGGCTGATGGGACACGGGGGTGGGAGGAGGGTAGCTGGGAGCCCGGTAGCCACCCGGGGTCGGGGGCATCGAGGGTGCGTTTTCGTAACTCATGTGTCGCGGTTGGCTCTCCGAGTAGGGGCCCGGAGGTGGAGGTGGAGGAGGATGCGCGAGATGCGGTGTTGACGGCAAGCCCTCAGGCCCAGGCGCATGACCTGTCGAGCTCGGTCGGCGCTGGTCTTCGGCAGGGTCCCGCTTTATGGGAGGATCCCGTGAAGAATACGGTTGGTACGCTGGATGCGCCGGTGAGGGAGGAGGCTGGTGGGGATGCTGGTGCTGTGGCGGTGGTTGTTGCTGCTGCTGAGGCGGCGGCTGCCGGTAGTGGTCTTGCATGTGCGCATATGGCTCTGGCTCATGATGCCGACGATCAGCTTCTGGGTGCAGCGGAGGAGCAGAGGCGGGAGCTGGTGTCGGCGGCGCAGATGGGTGTTCGATGGATCGTGGAGGGTAATGCGGATATGGGTTCGAGGCGGGATGGTGAAGAGGCCCAGGAGGGGGCGGAGGCGGCGGCAGTTGGTTCGACTGTGGATGATGATGAGGATGAGGATGTGGAAGCGATACGCCTTGCTGTGGTGCGCCGGCCGGCCATGAAGAAAGGCGAGGCCGTTTACTGTCGGGTCCTGGATCCATGCTTGGCTTGGTGTGCTATATATGTATAGTCGTACCTGCACACATAATCAGGAGTGCGAAGAGAAAAGCTGGGACCACAGAGAGGCGGTGGCCATGGATGGAGAGCTTTGGCGGAGGCGAGGCGCGAGGGTCCCGGGGGAGTGAGTGAAGCTTCCTGGTGGTCCTGGTAGTCGGGAGCTGGAGGGGCGGGTGTTAATTGGGCCCTTTCAGCAATGGCAGTTCAAGACCGGGTCGGCATGGGGGCGGGCGTGTCCGGAATGAACTGGGGATGACGACAAGTACGAAGTACCGCAACTCCGTACTGTCAACACAGAGACGGTATGTAATGGTACTGGTAGATGTTGAAGAGAGAAGGATGTGTCGAGTAGTCAGTGAAGTGCAAGCCCCCAGATGGCCCCGGCGGCGCGGCGGGATCAGCAGTTGGGCAGAGACGAGATTCGACAAGCTCTTCGGTCCAGGGACCAGCGACCAGCGACCAGCGACCAGCGACCAGCAACCAGCTACGGGCGACCAGCTACGGGCGACGGGCG
Source organism: Ilyonectria robusta (assembly GCF_021365365.1). NCBI lineage: Eukaryota > Fungi > Ascomycota > Sordariomycetes > Hypocreales > Nectriaceae > Ilyonectria > Ilyonectria robusta. The sequence continues at coordinate 702,093 of NW_025764443.1, read as the reverse complement.
ACGGTGGGGCAGACGCGACGCCGCAAGGAAGACTGAGAGGGCGAGATGAGGCGAAGCGAGGCGGCAGACGAAGGGCGGAAGCGGAAGAGGAAGAATGGGAGGTGTGTGAGGTGTGAGTGGAAGTCTGGGAGAGGCCCGAGTTTGACGGATGGGCGAGTTAGGATGCTGTCTGGTTGGTCGTAGTATGATGTCGACGTTGAGTTGAGAGCGAGCGCAAACGCAGGACTGGCGCACCGGCGCTGGTGCTGGGACTGGGGACCCGGAACAGCCTCAAGAGCAAAAAGACGGTCTGAGCCGGGGGTGCGCGAGCAGCTAGAGACTGCTGGGAACCAATTGATGAACCGACCCTGCCGACTTTTGACAGTCGGAGAAGCTAGCAGGGCCCAGGGGTGTGGAAGAACCTGGCTGTTGGCGGCGACTGGGGATGATGTTGTCGAGGAGGTCCCCTGCGAGCCCGTTTTTTTCTGCCACCCACACGCCTGCCGTTGGAGATGCGAGTGGGCGAAAGTCACTGTACCTGGAACCGCCTGGGCTAGGGCCGCCAGGTACTCGGAGAAGGGGGGGTCCTTAGGGCCGTACGAAGTACTTCTGCAGCGTAAGTGCTTGCGCAAGGTACCTCCGCTACGTAAGACCTGGGCAATGGCAACGGTCGTGCGCTTCGGCTGAGGCCTTGCTGGGAGGGCTGGGCGGAGGCGAAGGGTCCAGCGGGGGGTGGATATTGGGCATGATGAATGACAAAGAAGTACGGTCGGCCGGTTAGTTACTGCCGCACCAGGCCAGGTGAGATGGATGCGATGGAGTTGGGGAGGGAGGGAGGGAGGGGGGCGTAGTCGTAGTCGTATGAGGAGGGAATTGGGGAGCGCAAGCAAGCAAGCAAACAAGCAGGTCAGGTCAGGTCAAGTGGGAGCAGAGCAGTGCAGAACAGGAAAAAAGCAAGCAAGCAAGCGCGAGATGCGACGACGCACGCCAACTCAACACCGCAAGTTAGGACGAGGCAGAGGAAAGACTGGAAAGTGGCGGACAAGGCGAGACAGGGCAGAGACCAGCCAACGGCGCGGTCGTGGATGCATCCGAGCAGCCATAGCAGTCTGTACGAAGTAGGTGCCGCAGCCACTAGTTACCTTAGGTACGCTTAGCCACAGGAGCCAGGCCACAGGAGACAGAGCAGCCAGAGAGCACCCCGGAGACGCGCAAAAGAGAACGGGAGATGGAAGGAGGAGCGTGCAACGTCGCGAGCGAGCGTGGCCCGCCCAGCGCCGCGGTGGACCACGGACCAGGTGGACACACTGGGTGGACTGGAGGGCTGGTGGTGGTGGTGCTGCTGGTGGAGGAGGAGGCCGAAGTGGCGTGGAGTCCGCGCAGCACCATGGGCGTCGAGTAGCGCGCGACGGGTCCGGAGGGTTTCGAAACTACAGTGGGTACATTTGATCTCGTGGATGCGTGACTGTGCTTGGAGCTGCTTGGGGTGCCCATTATAGGCAATTCAGTCAGCGAAGCCTCCAGGGTGTGTGAAATGCGACAGACGACATCCTGGGCCTGTCCAGCCTTCCAGGTCCGGGTCCAGGTCTAGGTCCAGGCCTAATTCAGCCCGGCCGTGAGTACTGTACTATGTACGTAGCACGACGAATTATGGCGCGAAAGGTACGGTTATGGGCGTACCCTTTGTTCCTCCGGGGGTTGAGGTAGGCGTCGTGATTACGGGTGGAGGAGGTGGGATGGACGATGGACAGGATGCGGCGGGATAACATGGAACAGCGAGCGTGGTCGGATAGTTGACTGAAGGATTGGGGGCACGTCCATCCCTCCGCTATCAGCCATCGTCCATCCCACCACCCGCAACCCGCAACCCACATCCCACCTCGATAGCGACCGATACATGTGTACCTCCGTACGACAGCCCAGCCAGCGTACAGGTCACCACATCAGCGCGCTCCTTCGTGTAGGGTCCGTGTGTCGCGGAACGGAGGTGGAGGTCGTGGTGGTGGTGGTGGTGGGCGACTGGTGGTGGGAGCTGTGAGCTGCGGTGCCACGTGAGGGGCTGGTTTGGGGGGGGATGGCAATGTACGTACCAGCAGGTAGGGTCACTGCTAGAAGCGGGGCCGAGGGAAAGAGACCAAAGACAGGGAAAGTTTCCGAGTGCGTGCAGGCGAAGAAAAGTGACCAGCTGCTGCAGCTGCTGCAGAGACACTGCTGCAGAGACACAGGTCTCAAAGCCAAGCCACAGAGCACGGAGCGCAGAGGCGGCCTCACCCGCGGGAAAACCCTCATTAATTGCCACAGACCAGACCAGAAACTTGCGGCGCGCGTGGCGGCAGGCAGTCCTCCTCCCTCTCCCTCTGGCCGTTTTGGGGATTGAGTCCGTCCCGTTTGAGCTGAAATCCAGGTACCCGTCCGTCATTTTAGTCCGCCGCCATCCGCCTCATCCTCGGTCGTGCCGCCGAAAATACGTACTGGCGTATTCTCTGCCCACCATCCATCCATCCTTCCATCCCTCATCCCTCATCCACTCATCCACTCATGTAATGAGAAGCATTGACCTCATGCTGAGCCAAGAAAACGCCGCGACCAAATACCTACTTGATCGGTCTCATGGTCTCGACATTGACCATGGCCACGCATGGCCAGGCTGGCCACCAGGCGGTCAGAGCCCTCTGCTAGCCCATCCCTCGCAACATGGACCACCAGACCGATCAATGGATGACGAAATGAATTTACCATAGTAAAATCATTCACGTCGCAGATCCTGAGTCAGTGCCGTGGTAGGCGCGCTCATGCGGGAGCATGCGCAGAAGATTCAAGGAATGGGACGAGCAAGCCAACCAACGTCAAGCACCGAGCGGCCCAGACCGACTGAAAAAAAAAACGTCGTCGTCGGGTCGGCCGCAAGTCACAGCCCATGCTAACTACTAGCTGCGACCCAGCAAACGGGCATTGTCGATCCCATCCGTTAACACGGGATGGGATACGTATGTACGGTACGTACATGCGGGTGGATAACCGACGTGCAGGACCTTCAACGCCTTGACATTCCTGCTGCACCTGATCAGATGTGAGCCTCATGTCATCCAATCGGTACATGGCTGGCCTACTAGCATCGCATCCTAACGCAATCCCGACCCATCATCGGCAATCAGCGACTCTTTGACAGCCAACGCAATCACCAGATTCACTAGACAATGGCCCAGAACTCGTCTCGTTCCTGCACCGTTGTTGGGTCACCATGCGGTGTGCGTTGCATCGCTTCCGTCCGCCTTAACCCCAAACTAGAGTACAAGCGCTCGGCGCGGAACGCCAGTTGGTATTACAAGTCTCTTGTGTCATGATTGCCACGACCACCACTTCAGACAGATTGCATTAGGTTGGCCGATGACCCCAACCCGGATGAATCTTTCAATCTTCTCCGCCCGCTGGTTACCAGAAATAGCCACGGGAGTGGGAGGAAGAAAGAAGAAAAGCTAGACAGTCCCTCCAACTACTCCGTAAGGGCTGCGCGTAATCTGATACGATACAGTGAGGACTGGGAGATTTCGGTGGACCAACCTTGGCGCGAGGGTCCAATGGGCGCCGAGTGGGCTGGGATGACGAGCGTCTGGCGGCCTTCGAAGCTTCTCCGAAGCAGCGGACGGGACCATCGCTGATTGCAGGGTGCAGGGTATATACAGGGCAAATAGCAGTGCAGGTGGATGTGCGTCGGGGTCGGGACCGAAGCTCAAAGCCGCCTCCATCGCAAATACCGTCGCCCATGACCGATGTCGATGGTCGATTCGAGCCCCATCATGGATTTCCTTAGCTGCAGTGCCCTGTGTGTCATTGAGCGTCATGGCTGTCATTGTTCAAATGGCCTACGACAACGCACGCGCCTCTGGGTGGCACACTCGTGAAACTAATCTCTGTTGCAGGCAATATGCTAAGATGGGCGTCGATGCCATCGATGGGGCATCATGGAATCGTCGGCATGTCGCTCGTAAATTTGCTAATAATTACGACGACCCTGGACACCCGCCAAGGCCAACAGCTAACCGTTGACTGTTCCAATCAATCACAGTTTTCGGTGTCATGACTCTCCATACTCCGGAGCGAGCTCCATCCGTTCAGCTACCCTCGACACTGACCGACTGGTCCGGCCTGATGCGGCCGTTGCTTGCTGGCACCAGCTCTCAACAACCAACCGCCTAATTAACAAGGCACAGCTAGTAGAAATTTCTCTGCCCCAGACTGACTACTGAATAGCATCAAGTGTTCGTCAGCCTTCACCCGTCTTCACCCGTCCGTCACCGCCTCTTCCCTTTGGCCCTCCATTGCGTTTCGAGGTCCATTCTCGGCATCAGCGATGCATCTCTGCTTTCTTGTGGGGCTCTGTCTCGATTAGCACGTAAGACCACTCAAGGGCATAACCATGGCCACTCCAGTTCTGCTAGCACTCTATGTACGAAGTACTATTACAGACGCCCTCGTACCGGTACTATACGCAGTTGCGGACCTGGTCTTGGACAACCTGGGCAACTGTCCTGGTTTCCCATGTGGCTTTGCGGACTTTGTCGAGATCCACCGGTTTTCATCTCCCACCCCCTCCCGAAGCCGTGTGGAGGGAGCCCGAGAACCCCTCCCAAAAAGAAAAAAAAAGACGCTCAAGAATGGGTGTCCCATCGGAGGCGCCAAGTCTCCATGCATCCGCCTCCCCTGCGCTGAAGGTTTCTGGAACATGACCTCATCTCCGGAGTTGAGCCACTGTCAGGATTTCCACGCACCAGGCCAACGGCTCTCCAGCTCAAAGATGCAAAGATGCAATTCTGCGCAACGCCATTGCTGCTAGCTGGCAGGCGGACAGATGCATTGCGTGCATTACGTGCATTTTGCGTGCATTTCGACATGCGTCAACCGACAGTCCGTGTCCCATCCGACATGGCGCATAAACTCTGCCATGCGACGTTTACCGAATGCCAGAGTCGCGAGCACAAATGGGTCCCGCGCGGCCGTCGTGCACACCGGCGGCCTCAAACCTGCGCTCGATCAAACTCGCCGTATGACCCAACCCTGGCCTGGATGTTCCAAATCGACCGAGTCAATCACTCACTCTATAACAACGGTGTCGGTCTGGGAAGGTACCTTGCATAGGATCTACGCAACCAACCATGACTGCCAACCATGACTACCAACCAGCCGTTGCTCACTTGCCCAGCCTGGCCACGCGCTTGCACGCTTCCAGCTTGCGAGTTGCAACATCGCTTATTTTTGATGCGGGCGCCCTGAGTAAATTATGTCGATCCGGGGTTCTGGCGGCGGGTTGGCATCAATCGAGTTACCATCTGTGGCGTTTTCATGCCCAACTTCCCCAAGCCTGAGCCCAAATCCTGCAAATCCTGGGCTGAAGCCTTCAGTGCCGCCCCCGCAAAGCGACGGAAGCCACTGCAGCTTCGTCTCCCTTGCCACCGACACGGACATGAACTAGCATGTAACATGGCCATTTCGAGCACCGATCAGCTAGCAATCAGCGCTCTCAGAGCCCAACCCCTCCCTCCAAGGCTCTCGTTGCTATGTCCTCCACTCCGTCTCAGTTGCTGGTCAAAGGGAACTCGCTTGTGTCACGCTAGCAAACCTGTCCCCTGATCCGATGGTAAAACTTTGACAGCCCTGCATGGGTGCGAGGGCCATCCAAGAACACAGGCCATGGGCAGGGCCTCGAGTCTGAGGTTGCGGGGGGCGGATTTCCAATGGTTGGTGTTTGACGATATCCTCGGTCCCCTCGCTATCTCTCCGGGGCGGCTACATAACTAAGTTTGGCATGGATCCCGAGCAAAACTAGAGAAGGATACATATGCTAGCTTAGAGGCCTGCATCGCGGATCCGATGACTTCCAGACAAGGCCGTCGATCACGATATGCCCGGTTGTAAGACGTCGAATTTCGCCGTCTCATGTTACCTCGCCGAGTTCCGGTGAAGAAGGTCAGGGCGGGCTCTCGATGACGCCACCTTTGGCTTTCCCCTCCAGCAAGCATCCTTTGGGTCTCCTCGGAACTGCCTTGGAATGATCAACTCGGTTGCCCTTTCATCACCGATGAGGCCTGAGCCATTCCGGGGTCTTTCTAGAGGTCTTTCTAGCGTGCAACCCGGGAATGGGAAGCGAACGCTCCCAGCGTCGGAGGCGTGGGGATAGAAACTGTCTGAGGTATGTTGTAGGTATCAGTACGCAGTGCGGCACCTGTGTGGTCGAACATTTGCGGTCCCTTCTACTCCTTCTACTGCCAATATCATTTGCTTTTTGATTGCCCGCAATTTGACTTAGCCTCCCTTCCAATGGGTGCGGGACCGACCCCCGGCGACGGTGATGGCCGCCGTCTGCTTCCCAGTTTCTAGAATCCAGATCGCTGGGACGCCGCTAGTTGACAGGATGGTATTTAGTTGAATGGCGTCGTGGGCTAGTGCGACGATGGCCACAGTGACCATTCGTCCAGGTGTGACGAGACAAGGGAGGGAGGCAACAAGAAGAGAGCTAAGGATGTGGCTGTCAGGCCTTGGTTGGACAGCACAGGCGAAACTCGCGGCCCAAGGCCCAGGTTACTCGGTCAGTATATTTGCGTCTACGCTCCATGTACCGGTGACAACACGAGCTCCAGGCTCCCCTGAACTGACCGATGACATCGCCATCCGGTGAGTGAAGATGTCTTCATCCGGATTCTCTTGGCCGAGACTAGCAGTCGCTGAGTGCAAGGTCAGATGTACTATGTAATTTGCCCGGGAAACGCCGCCCTTCGAGGCATGGCTGTAGGCAACGGTTACTGGTGAGGATTGAGCCGCCACACCCGCCACGGGGGGGGCGACGCGGGAGGGCACCGACGACACGGGACCGGGACAGACGAGCCTCTCAGAGACGATACCAAGCGATGCTGTCGCATCCTTCCCCCGGAGTTTTGCTGCGCGGCCTACGGTCCTTGTTCGGGGCGGGCCCCCGACGCCAGAACTTTGGGAAAAAGAAACCTTGGAAGAAAAAAGCAAAATTCGACGAGTCAGCTCTAAGCAACCCGCCCCAAGTTCTAAGCCGTCCACGGGCCGGCGCGGCGCGGAATCGGTTCCTTCGTCCACTCCGGCGCCTGGAACATTTTAGCAGCAGCCATCGCGACCGCCGGCCTCTGGTGTATCGGTACAACTGCCCACCACCAGTCAGTCATGTCTGATTCAACAGAGACAGAAGGGCGGCGGCGCTAGAGCGGCTGGCCGTCGCCGCCGTGGCCAAGAAACCGCGTGTCCGTCGTCGTGTTCCTAGTGCGTTCCGCCCGTCCTTCTAGGCACGAACGGAGCGCCGCGTTGCTGGAGACATCATCATCGCCTCCCAATACTTGCGCCCGTTGCGTCCCCTGCGTCCCTTGCACACCCACACACTCGCCCTCCGCTGAGGAAATTCCGAACCCGAGACTGTCATGACCCTGCAGCTTGGTGCCGAGACCCTCGCAGAGCCTACTGCGTAGTACAGGCTAATCCGTCTCGGCTCAGACTGTAAAAAACGTGGCGGGAGCGTGGCTCTGAGCCATGACAAGGTGTTGGGGTTTTAGCGGCCGCATTGGTCAGGGGGCGCCGTATGCCAGGCGATGGCAGTTGAGCATGAAGGCAGGGTATACGAATAATATGTCAACCCGACCCAGGGCGCGCGGGAGGTGGGCGACGCCACTCGCGATCCTGTCTTGTCGAATTGCGTCCCCGGTTCCTCACGCCGAGTCTACGTAGTACGAAATACGCCATTTACCGCCTCTTGGGACTGACGAGGCGTCGCCAGGGGCCAAACAAGGTCGCCTCCCCCTGAGACGCCAGAGGAGCCGAGTCCATGTCGTCGGTGACGATCCTGGGCCACGGGGACATGCATGTCGCAGCCTCCTCCTCCTTGCCCGCCGCCTCCAGACCGGCCGGCGCGGCTATTGATCTTTCAGCTTGCGTCGTCCTGATCAAGCCCCGGGAAGCCGGCCAACCAGGAGCCCGAGTGTGTCGCAGACGGCGGTCGATATGCGCGAATGGTGTTGCTAGGCCTACTGGACGCTACGGCGCAGCGCCCATGCAGGCAAAGTCCCCGATCCGTTCATGCAGCCAGTGTCGACGGGCTCGTTGCCCGTGCAGCCACGTTTTCCGACGCGAGGTTTCGCAGCGCCCTTGTCATCATTTCGCTTGCGCGCCGTCGACGGATGGCAGAGCTTGAATCAGCACACGGCCTGCGCTGAGGCGTTGCCTTTGGCCCGAAGTGTGTAGACCGCCCGTTGCCAGTCGCCGCTGACTGACCGGACTTGAATTACTGGAGTCGACTATAGGTTCCACCCACACAGTTCGTTGAGGCCGACGTCATTCGCATTGGCTTGCGACGTTCGCGAACAATCAACAATGTCTTGGGAATAGGCCGCGAAGAGGTTGTGCTTTCTAGAATTGAATTCGTCCTTCAATGGTCGGCCGTGTTTCTGGCTTCCCCACCAGTCCGTCGGCCTTAGTTCCCGGATTCGACTTCCCACGGCGGTTCGGAACTTTATTATTTTCTTTTTCCAAAGAAATTCTTGGGGTCGTTAATGACGTTTAATGACGTTTGGTGGTTCTTCTTGTCTCAACAACGCGGCAACTAACGCAAGGGTCCCTAGAAACACCCCAAAAGTCTCAGCCCAGGGTCTGGGACCTCTCGCTCAATTGTTACGCAAAGAGGGGCAATACATAGCAGGGGGGGGTTCTTATCTCGACTCGTGTCAGCCAAGTAGTCTCAACGGCAAGTCGCGCTCAACACCAATGTAGTTGCCTCGCGGCGGTCGTTGTTGTCTCAATGATGACCCAGCTTGGCGCGGCAGAGGGGAAATCCGCATTGCTGGTACTGGTACTGCAGGGGTCCAGAGGCAACCGGGCAGCCGAAGTCCCATGATCAACGTTCCCTGGGTCGCCAGGTACTCCAGTCGATAAACACCCCGCTCGATTGGAAGGCCCGTGGATTTGGTTCACCACCATGCTTCTTTTTAGTGGACTCTAAGTCAAAGATGATGGTTGAGGCTCAGAGTTGAGCGCCTTGCCTGGGGCTTTGACATCAGCATGATCCTATGGCGCAGACTAAGTCTGGATTTATGGGACTCTTAAAAAAAAACATGGGTTGCAGTTGTCTCCCCTATTGCGCAAACTAATTACTGTATTTTATCCTATTCCGTCCTGTTTGTGAGACAAACGGCGGCTTTTCAGCTCGGTGAGCCATTCGCTGACGAGGTTCCTGGGTACTTCAAATATGACCTGTCAGGTTTGACACACCAGTTGGCAGGCGCGCGACCGGTTTCGGTTAGAGCGTGTCCTCGCTGTTACCCAAGAGAAGCTAGTCGCGTCTTCCCCCAGGATTCAACGGCTGAACTCTCAAGTTTCCCATGGTCGTACGATTCCCATACGAATCCAGCGCCCGCTACTTACCTCGTGAACAATGCGCAAACCAACAGCGATAGTCAGTGCGCCATTGACCTGGTCTTTGGGTCCGAGTTCGGATTCGGATCCCCCCCCTTCTCAGTCGAAATGCCGTGAGCGCTTTCTGAGCCAGGCCGATCGGGAACATGGACATTAACCACTTGAGAATGATGCAGAGACAGTGTGCATGCCCCGTCAGTGGTCTTGTGCCTGGTGCATAGCGCATACATACAAAAACCTCGAGACTCCCGCATATGCTGCAACAGTGCACGGGAACGGGCTCATCGTCAGTTTTGTGAGTCGCAACCACACCTAACCTGGACCATCCCTGATGCTCGATCTCGCCCCCATGTCAAATCTCACGGCTCTACGAAAGCAGCATCTCCATCGTCATCGAGATACATGTCATGGGGCTGTAGTCGCCGAGCTTCCCGTGCATCATCCTCCAACCATGCCCAATGAGCATCCTCACAAGAATCGCTTTTCGACAAATGAACGCGACACATGATAAAAAGCCAATGTTGCTTACCCGTCAAGTATAACTACAAGGGCTTCCAAACGCGACAATGTACTGCAGTACATAGTACAAACGGACGCCATCCAAAGTCCGAGCGAGGTACAGAGCACGGATCCATCCTAATTCTCTGGACTTCGTGATACGCCCGATAGGAGTGTTTTCTCCTTTTGCTTCTTCCTGCCTTATTGTCCGTGATTGGAGCCAAAGGCGGCAAAAGTGCCGTCGATGCGCCACAAAGCGGCACAGAAGCAACGTTCGTCTTCGAATCCATATTGAGGTTGCATCTGTCACACGTGTTGGTGATGCATTTGACGCATCGGCATCAACAACAGGGAAAACCCGAGTGTCGACAAGCACAAATGTGGGGACGGCGACGGGGGGAACGCGGGCGCGCGCACAAGCGTGGTGTTTGAACGCCGTGTATGTACGCCGTTTGTGTTGACAGGGGTTGCTGTGCAGGCGCTGCGGTTTCCCCATTTTCCAAGGCTCAGCATGAGGCCATGTCTCCGTTCCTCTGACCATGCTTCTCTGACCGAGATTGAGGCCATGTGATGTGATGAGGCATTACTTGCCTTGGCCGGCGCTGCGATACCTTGCAGGAGGCGTCGACATATGGTGGTTGACCTGCGAGCAATTGCAAGCGACTAGCCGCCCATGCCTCGAATGCCTCCCGTGACTTGCTCGTCTCCACCTGACCTGAGTTTCCCGAGCTGGTCGACTAGGAATAATTAAGTTGGCCGCCTGACGATCGTGACCAGACCATGTCATACCGCCATGTGCGAGGCCTCGGGGCCAGATGCTGGTGGCTTGTCATGATCTGATCCTTGCCAAATTCCGTGCTTCACGGTACGTACACGGCACCCCGGTCAACCCGGGAGAGGCCTAGAAGGAAGAGCTTTGAGGTGCGTCCGGGGTGGAAATGTCGAGATGACCTTGATGAAATGGGAGGCTGGCGAGGCGCTCGCTGTGGAGTTGAACCGGGCCACGCAGGCATCAACCGTGAGCTTCTCTATCCCCGTCTGTCCAATCCAATGTCCACGGCCAATGGTCCACGGAAGCCTTGCTTACCATGTGCAGTAAGTAAGTAGTATTGTGCGCTCGCGCCTCCATCGCCCTAGCCAACGGCATTCGAAATCCGTGGCGCTGACTGAACAGCTGAGGCTGTAAACTACTACTACGTAGTAGGTGGGTGGCAAGCTAAGCCTCGGCGAGGCAAGGATCACCATTCGGCGGTTACTTAAGACTGTGGCTACGGAGAATTACTAAAATGTCTGGGAAGCTGGGTTTCAAGTTGAGACTCGAGTGGCCTGTTTTTTCCTCCTCTAGCTTGGTGATTGACCCGGTGTAGCTTGCGCCTATACTTTTGTTGATTTAAACGAATTAATACGAGATGCATGACACGTCACGACGCGATAACTGACAATCGTCCTACATACAATTCCCGACTTGATTAGGTTGTGAGACTTTGAGATGCATGCGCGAGATGTTGGTACTGTGCGTACAATAAATAGTTTGCTAATGGCTAATTAGCCCGTCAACTTAAGCCTAGGGTAATTAGGTATCTTGATGGTTAAAGTGACATCGACCACACAGTGTAGGATCCGTGAGTTTAAGGCGGCATTCTATAAGAGACCCCAGAGCGATATTGACAAGATTACTGACTCGCCACCACCGTTCAAGTTGGTCTCGGAATAGAATTCTGGTTCCCAGTTCCTTGTCAATCTGGATTGGGGTGTAGTGAAGACACACAGATTGGGTACCGAGTCTTGACTAAATCCAGGCCAATTGCCCATACGCGTTTTGCAGAAGAAGATCATACCCCGGATCTATAACGATTTGTGAATGGGTCATAGCCGTTCGCCCTGCGAAAGCCGAGCAATCGTAGTCCCGATCTAGACCGCAGAAAATCGAACCATTTTCTAGGATCTTCGGTTTGAGCGTAACCAGCTATACCCCGGGCCGAAGACCGCCCCAAAGCCCTCCGTACATAGTACGTATACCTATCCATGTCTCGAGTCCGGCGGCGTTCAGCCATATGTACGCAGGGTCTTGGTGAGCCCTACGAGGTTGCATGTGTTTGAGCGGTGCCTCACGAGCTAAGCCGCGCGGCTGTAACGGGGTGAGCGCATCCCAGAACTGACAAGCTGCTGATCCTTGAGGAAAGAGGCACTAGAAGAAGGAATTGATGCGATTCGTAGATTTCGCCATCACACCCGGAACGCAAGGACCCGGGCCAACTGACGACCGGAACAACGCGCCCAAAGCGCGTTCTTCACATCACAGAATCCACAACCTCCGTTGGGTACCTGGTGGCAACCACAACTGCTCTTCGGTTAATTTAGTACAAAATATCAAACACTTTCAAGTCATGTGTTGATCTGTATTCTCAACATTGGTTGTGAAGGATGGTTTCGTCCCAAAGAATTGATGCCCAAGCAAGGTTCTTCGCTTGGTTTAGTAGCGGGCGTGTCGATCGCTAACGAACACCAAGATGTCAAGTGGGAAGCGATACGCAAACCCCCCGGCGCTCCCGGCGTGGCCGCTAGTTTCAGTTCCCATTGTTTCTGGCCGAGCCTCCATCCTCCAAGATTACTCGTCGTCGGTATCCGCGACTTTCCTTCGCTTCGGTCCCCTCCTCCTCAACGCAACGTCATGATGCCCAACGATGCGAGCGTCCTCGCGCGCCACCTCATCTCCACCTGAGCCTGAGCCAGGAGCATCGTCAGCGCCCTCGGTGAAGACTAGGTCACCCCTCCGGCCAAGGACCTCCTTGCCCGCTTCCTCAAGCAGGATTCCAAACGCTAGGAGCGCCGTCTCATCCATGCTCCGGCCAGCTACGTTCATATCGCCGACGGAATGGCGATCACGACTCTTTGAGCTATAAAACGCACTCGCGTAGCTATGGATGGCCTTGAGTAGATCGCTTTCAGGCAGCACCTCCTGCCCTCCGCGGGGTAGGTCCCGTTCATGTGCGTAGTAGATGTCATGCTCCAAGTAGCGCACCGGTGCATCTTTGCGCCTGAACAGAACTTCGTCGGGTGCCAATGGGATTTCCTTGGTAGAATATTTGATGATCTTTGGATTAGTTGGCAGGGGCAACGTTTCCTCAGATCGAGGACCCTGGCTGTATGATACCTTTCCTGCATACAGTGAGCTTCACGTGATGCTAAGAGAAACGCTTTGACTTACCGGCCACGGCATCGTATACGGTAGCGTGTCGACGCTTCGAGGCGGATATGTGAGGTTGCTCCTGATCCGACGCCTCCGGCCCCGCCTTGGCTGGCTCGGTGATGGGTACGACAAGCCTAAGGTCTTTGCGGTCCTCCATAGCTTCGTGGACTCGCGAGTGGCCTGTTTGTGGTTCTAGAACCGCAGGTTTTTCTTAGTCTCAAGGGAAAGACGAAGATCCTTTTGCTTTGCGATGTCGAGGTTGGAACATGGCTTGGTTGAGTTGCGCACGAGGTGCGTCCAGGACGCAGTGGACAAGCACTCTTCAGGATAACTCAGCCAGAATAAAAGACGAATAAAAATCAATGAGGCGACCTGCGCAATCCCGACGTCTTATCCGAGTTAAACGTTTGCAGAGTTGAAGTTGAAGATTTAAGACACTGAGGCGGTCGGTTGCCGCTAATGTGGGGTTGCGGGACCTGCAGCAGCGCGGCTGGCTGACATCACCGCAGCCTCACTCTGTGACTCTTCAATCTCCATGCTTCACCCAACTCTGAGCGTGCTGTGTCAGCTTCCAGACGTCTGTATTGCTTCACCACGCGCCCAACTCACCGTTTACAGCCCAGATGAATGCAGTCCCGTCTGCTCGCCCGCGAAACGGGTGATCTGGATCCCCGGGACTTCGCCCGAACCATCACGACCGACCTCCTCCGTTCCTTTGCGCCCGCGCCGCAGCATCGCTTCAATGGCGAGTTCGCACCGCGTCCCGATCCGGCTGGCGTAGATGAACGCGCGCATAATATCCGTGCCCATGGCGCTGGCGTGAGCGCCCTCGCTCTCGACAAGTTTGAAGGCCGCATCCTCCTCTCGGGCGGTGCAGAAGGTTCCATCAAGATATGGGATTTGGAGGCGTGCGGAAACCCTCATAAGCTCCATACCTTTCGTCCTGTGAGCTCGATCGCGCGGTCGGCTCGAGAACAGCAGTCGTCCGGACACACGCATGGAATTACCCATCTTGCTTTCTACCCATTCGACCCAGATGCCTTCCTCTCGAGTTCCTATGATAAAAAGTTGAAGCTGTGGGCGACCCAGCGTTGCACGCTTTCCGCCAGTTTCGATCTGAATGCGACTATATACTCCCATTCGACCAGTCCTATTGCTGACCACCTCCTCGTTGCGGCTGCCACCCAACACTCTAACGTCCGACTCGTTGACTTGAAGTCTGGATCTGCAGTTCAGGCCTTGGTCGCGCACGGCGGGCCTGTCCTGTCAACAGCATGGAGTCCACGCCATGACCATATACTCGTCAGCGGCCACGCTGATGGAAAAGTTCGCGTATGGGATATTCGGCGTGCTGGCGGTGTCGTCGCACAGCTAGACCAGGAAGATTCGCTGGGCGTTGTTCATAGATATAACCACGCCACAGCCGCGGGGATGGATTGGGGACAGATGCCGCATTTCAGAGCCTCCTCGAAGGCCCACGATGAGGCCGTCAATGGCATACAGTGGACGGATGATGGCCGGTACATCATCTCGACCGGCCTCGATCGTCGGATTCGAGTATGGGATGCAGCAACTGGGGCCAACACTCTGGCGAGCTTCGGCTCTCTCATTCAGAACCAGCATGCAAAAACAGCCAGCTTCTTAGTATCTCCGTCTAGCTTGTCTACTGGAAATGAACTTTTGTTCTGGCCAAACGATCAGGAAATCTTGATTCTCGACCTCCACGAAGGAAACATTGTGACACGACTCCGCAGCCCTGGCGTGACGAACCCCGTTGGACCTCGTGGTAGCCAAATGGGAAGGAACCGAATCACTGGGCTTGTATGGCGCGGAGCAGGTGGAGGTGGTCATCAGGTTGGACCGGCCATGGGCGGCGGGAACTCGGTTGGTGCCATCTACAGTTCTCACATGGATGGACAGATTCGTGCTTGGGCGCCTCAGATTCCAGGACTAGAAGACTTCGACGAGGATGAAGAAATAAACGAAGATGAGGAGACTAGGAAGAAGAAGAGGAAGGCGGTTAACGATGCTTATAGAAGCCTTATGGGGAAACAGATCACCTTCACTTAATAGAGAGGAAATTTCATTGAAGTTGTTGTCTGCAAGGTACATAAATACTATTAGTCTTACTTTTAATGAGATATAAATTAAGCTAATCTATTATGAATACATTTATTTAATATAAATTCTTAGACATCTAGCCAAACAAACATTGTCTTATATCCGAATTTACCTTGGCTTTTATACTTTGATCGATAACTGATCCCCACCAACAATCAACATCTTGAGTAGCCCAAACCTCTTCAAGCAAGCTTATCGCTGTCAAGAACATATCACACCGAGTTTCCTCATTCCACCACTTGCAGTAGTCCCGGACCCCTTGCTGCAAATGGTCATCTTTGGTTTCACAGCCTGCCAAGAAAACTGGGAGGAGGAGCTGCTTCTGTAGCATACTAGTCTTCCGACAAGATCTCACGTTATCAAGGGTCTTCCGTGCTAGAAAGCCCAGAAGCAGCGGAACGCCCTTGTTCTTGCGCCACTTGAACACCTTTTGGATGTAGACTAGCAAACTATACCTCTAGGCTTCGGCGCAGTGAATCTCGTCTTGCCTCTGCTGAGCTAGGTCATCCAGCTCGTGAGCCTCTTCAGGGTCAGTCAGGAGGTTCGAGTCATCCATCTGCGGGACCGACCATTCTCGAATACCTTTCTCTGCGGCAAGCACGAGCTCCATGTCGAATTCCACATACTTCATGGTAAAGGCGAGCTCGAACTCTCTAGAGTAGTCTCCCAGTCGCACCATGTACATAAATAGATCCTTTGGACACCCAGCCATATTGTAAAGAGCTGGGTTGCTCCCGTCGGTAGAATCGAGCTGGCCCATGATGGTTGACTCGGAGAGGATGCATCCTTGTCGCCTTGTCAGTGCCAACGTAACATCCCACCTAATGTGACTTATTAGTATTGCAGCGCAGTAGCAACTTCGGGACCAAACTGACCATACGAGCATGCCAATCTGCGCTTTTACACGCGGTGTATTGGGGATATGGAGCTGTTCCATGGTTTCCAGCATTTTATGCGCGCGCTGGAGATGGTAGGGCCAAGGCCCATCCGCGGATGTGGCACACTGCCCGACGAAAGCTCGTCGTTAGATCATTGCAGCTCTGGGACAGGAATCATGCATACTTACGTCCAGAGACATGAGAATAAGGATTGAATCAAGAACGGCGGGTTCGAAAGAGGTGAAATCTGTCTGTTCCTCGATTTCTGCAAGTAGCCGCATGGCCTGTTCCCAATGGTGGAAAGCTTCAGGAAAGAAGCTTCCTGCATCCCTGGCCACGTGCTTGTAAGAACATGTCAGTACAGAGTGTAAAAGAAGCTCCGACGTCTTGATCGTTTCCGGGTCACGTCGAAATGGGTTCGCGTCGAAGTTGTAGGTGAGCGGCAACACACAGAATTCTTCGTCGTCTAGAAAACGTATCAATATTGCGTTCCAAATGGGGCGGTGGGACATGGTACAGCGTGTGACCAGCCTTTCCCAAGCATTGTTGAAGCTCGACCCTAGTCGTGGTGTCTCGCTTTCGTATGTGTTGAATATATCGGTGGTGTGGTTGGTGGAAGGCGTAAAGATGTTGAGGGTAGTATCTCCCTCCAAGCTGAAAGCTGGGGATTGCAAATAGTACCCAGTGAAGGCAGAGGGATCACAGAGCCACTGGCTAGACTCGGGGGTAGGTATTGAGATGCTGTCGAGGTTTGGCCCACCGGAGAGAATATCAGGGCTTCCGTGTACACGTGGCTGGACTATCGATGAAGGTCCAGCAGATGGAAGGGGCGGCAGGCAGGTGGTGACCTGGTTACTGACTGTATCCTCACATGATGTGTGATGTTGCTGTGGACTGTTCCTCGAGCTCGAACCCTTATCCTCTGGGTGAGCGGCCTTGCTCGAGGCAGGGGAGGTTCGGCCCCTGTCGTGAGCAGGCAGGCCGCCTCGTCTACATCGCTTTCTACTTGGGCCACCGACAAACTTGAATTGCCATCGCCGCGCCGGAAGCTCCGACATGACTTTGGGAGGAAAGGAAGAGTCTTCTTGAAGTGTTTAGATGCAAACTTTGATCTGGATGTAGGATCACAAATGATGGCCAGGCATGAGACTTCGAGGAAGGGCTAGAGAGAGGGAAAGTCGAAGGATATAAAGGCTAGGGGCTCTATTTTAACTACTTGACTAAGTCGTCAGGCGAGGCAGTTCACGACGATATCGAGTATGATTGTGGGTAATGGGCGCCAGCTCGTAGATCCCCCCTCCAAAACAAAAAGGGTGTGTATCTAATCTCCTGTCCTTAACGGTGTAGCAGCAGCACCTCTGTTTTTAAAGAATAAAGAACTTGGTACATGCGAACAAATCAAACTCGATAGTGCTATCGTTTAAGCCTCCACATCTTCAGTCCTCGACTCTGTGGTGATATCAGTAGACTTGCCATTGCTTTGATCCAGATCGACAACCGCCTCGCGCACGTAGCTCTTAAACTTGCGTGCCGCAACTCGTTTCTGGAACATTTCTTCAATCTCAACGTAGGATCGTCCTTTCATTTCAGGCAGGCAGAAATAAAAGTAAATGCAGACAGGCACCGCCATTGCGAAGAAAACAAAGCAAATCTTGCCTCCGAGATCTGCTTGGTCCGGATTGAGCAGGTACGGCATAATTTGAAGAATCAGGCATGAAGAAGCTCCAGCGGACATCATTTTGATGGAATATGTCTTCTGGCGGAGCGCCATACTGGGAGTTTCCGCACCTATGACAAACGCGACTGCGCCCAAGGTAGCTTGGTACTGTAGACGGATCAGTGCAAATTCATGGATGAGATCTTCCAGATGACTTGACTCACCAAATAACCCCAGACGACCATTAGTGCCACTGTGCCGGTGAGGGCTGATTGAGTGCTCATCATACTGATGCCACCGATGACAAGTAGAACAACGGTCATGAAGACGGTGCCTCCGACCAGAAGCGGTCGTCGGCCAACACGGTCAACAATTACCAGAGCGCAAAGGTTACCAAACAGCTGTGTACCGAAGGCAATCTGTACGGTCCCTAAGGGATTATTGACGCCCGCGAGGCGGAAATAATAACTAAGAGAGCCTTCAGTGATTGAACAGAGGATACATAGAAGGGAGTACTCACGTGAGATATCCGGCGATGAAATTGATGCCGGTAAGCTGCTGTGCGATATAGGTCATGTAGATGATTAATGTCCTGCCGCCATCAGTGCCTTTGAAGCATTGAAGATACGATGAGCTCGATTTCCCCACTTCTCGCTCGGCCTCTACCGCAGAAACAGCGAAAGCCATGGCGGTATCGACGTCTATATCAGGACCATGGAAACGTCGTAGCGACTTCCTGGCTTCTGCGTGTCGCCCTTTCAGGATCAACCAAGCTGGTGACTCGGCAAGGAAGGGCAAACCAAGAAGCAAGATGCAAGGGGGGATGAGCTGAGAGATGATGGGCACACGCCAAGCCCTGTCGCCCGAGAAGGATAATGAAGCTGCGTAGCAAGCGGCTCCATGGAGCCATTGACCTACGACGATCATGGTGATCTAAGTTGAAGCGGCCTCTAGTCAGCAAACATCGATTCGACACTTGTTACCACAGCTGGCAGACGGGAGAGCAAAGGGAGAGCGGATAGTAGGGCTGGACGGATTGAAGACAACTTACAATTAGAGCCAGACACGGCCCTCGCATTTGATTGGGGGCCAACTCGGCCACAAAGACCGGGCCAAGTGCGTGGCCGAGGCCATACCCAAAGGTGCCCAACAGCTTGCCGCCGAAGAGCTGGACAATCGAGGTGCTGAAATACTGAACCACGATTCCAGCAACGCAAAACAGACAACCAATGCCAATGGTCCATTTACGGCCAATGTGATCGGAAACGAAACCTGCAGCAAATGCAGAGAGGAAGGAGCCGACGGTATCGGCAGCGTTTACAGTCTGCTGGTCGTTGGCAGATACCAGAAGTTGGCCGTCGACTTCGCGACCAAAGCGTTTCAGGAACGGTGTAACGGCGAGGAGATTACCAATGGTGCTGGAGTCGTAGCCAAAGTTGACGGGGAGAAGGAAGATGAAGTGGCCTAATTGAAGGATCCAGGTTTTAGCAGAGAGAAATTGTACACGTTGTTGGGCCTCATGACTTACACCATCCAAGTACTCTTCTGTGCTTCCAGACATATTTGAAAGACAGTTTTTCATTGTCCAGGTCTTGAGCCAAGACCTCGCCATGCTGCAGATCTGGCTGTGCACCAACACGCGGGTCAACTTGATCTTTGGGCATCTTGGTGTCTCCCATGATGAAATCGATTTGATAGAGGGGAATGTTGGTAGGTAGCTGTCTTCAATGAAGCAAGAGGATGGTCAGAGTGAAGGGGACTAGGAGACAACTGGAGTGGTTATATACACCTCCATGACGCCGACCTCATCGTCGATAAGCCGTGCCTTTGTTACCGTACCTTACACCATCAAGAGACCGAGACGCACCGGCAACACAGACGAGAAGAGCCTAGACATCGATGGGGTAAACACCCCGCATTCCCCAGCCTGATGAATCTGATAAGCGAACCCGGTATTTTAGGCGGGACATGCAGGCATGGTGTAGTGTGTCTGCTTGAAGTTCCACACTAAACATCAAGAGACTAACTACCTCGAGTCATTTGAGATAGCCCCACCGACTGGCCTCAACAAAGGAAGTCGACGACGAGGGACTAGCTTTTCCTATCATAGTTGAAACACTACCGAGCAACATGGATAATCTCCAACCCTGCATGTCTCTCTGGATGTGATCCGCATCCCCTAGACAGTGGTAGGGTGTAGGCGAAGTCTTTTACAGGGATATAGGCCACTAGGAAGAAGGAAAACCCCGGCACTTTGCCTTGACAGTTGAAGCTCTATTACAGGTACTGAATTTTAGGCCGATACAAGGTCGCAAATAAACAATTAGTGCCTAGATGTATATTAGGCTAATTGAGGTGCTATGGAGCCCGATATGCGGCCTGCACCTTAGCACTGTTAAGGGGATTCACTTCGTAGTCGCCGATATTTGATCAATGAGAGGTTGGCCCGTAATCACTTGTGATACGTATCGAGAGCTCTTATTATCTGGATCAGTACTTAGATAAAGCAAGATAAGTAGAAATGTGTATCATGAGGGGACAGGGATTTGTGCTGCCGTGTGGTCATCCCACTCAAGGCATTACGCGGGAATCTAAACCAAGGCCAACTGCCGGGTTGTTGAGCCGTTGGCGACTTTATTAGCTTAGATAGGGTGAATACGATCATTTCTACCGGAAGAGGGAGCGGCCTAAGATTCATTCGTCTTAACAGCGGATAAAATACATACTTGCTGTTGTCGAAAACGAGTGGTTGGGGGACCAAAATTGCGTCCTTGGCGAAACTCCGGAATACAACTATGGTGTATTGACCTAAACCCCCGTGCTTCGACACCTAATAATGTCAGGCATACTTATGGGAGCTGGAACAGAAAGAATGTTTTAGTATCCGGACGACCATTCTCGGTCTTTGCGCAGACTACACTTGACTGATGCCATGTCCTCGTCACCTACGCCGAGTCCAACCCCAAAAACGTAGTTTCCTTTCGTCAACCTCCATATCTTCCCAAACTCATCCCAACGAGCCATATCCCTCTTTTCTACCCTGAGAGTTACTGTAAATGAGTCTCCAACATCGATGAGGGGCGTGCTTTCAAACGAGACTAGAATGATGTCTTCAGGTTCGGACGCTGGCCAGGCGTACAGTTGAACAACTTCACTCCCTTGCATGCTCCCAACGTTCTTGACACACACCAAAACCTGCCAGTAATCCTGATGCTCGATGGGCTCGGCCAATGAGAAGAAGAACTGGGTGTAGCTCAGCCCAAACCCGGACCACCACTGAGGACGAACCTTGCTGTGCATGAACCAGCGGTAACCAATCTGTGATTGTTCTTTGTAGATGACCTTGCCATCGGAGCCTGGCCAAGTCTGTAAGTCGGATGAGAAGGAGAGGTCCGAATATTGCTTTGGCCACGTGAGAGGAAGTCGTCCACAAGGATTAACCATGCCTAGTAGAACATCGGCGAGTGCGTTACCAGCCTCCTGGCCACCATACCATGACTGTACGAAAGTATGTATGCGGTCTATCCACGGAATCTCGACAGGTGACCCGGATTTGTTGACAAAGATGAGGCTTTCAGGGTCCTTGAAGTTCTCGATAAGGGCCAAAATTAACTCATTCTGATTCCCTGGGAGGGCCATGGAGGATCTGTCGTATCCCTCGCTTTCCCACTCGTCATTAAGTCCAAACACTGCAACTGTAACATCGCTCTGATTGGCAAGGCTGACAGCATCCGATATCGTGGTCTCGGATAGTTGCTCCTGGTAACCAATGCGAACAGATGGGTGTGCTGTGAAGACGGGGTTGACATCTTCGATCAGGGCAGCGGGAGATTTTGGGTCTGACCAACATTCCACCACAACAGCATAGCCCTGCCCGGCAGTGAGATTTGCTTCACCGATGAGCTCCACACTGCCAAAGCCCCAGAAGGATTCTCCAATCTTTGTCCAGTCCGAATTGTCCACCACCAGCTCACCCTCAACATAGAGCCTTGCCCGTCCAACGCTCGTAAGGCTGAAACGATGGACGCCAGTTGTCAATGGGATGAGGGTAGATTGAACTCTGAAGGAGTAAGGGTGAACTGGGTCTGTTTGCATCGGAAGGGGAGCGCTATCGGTGAGCTCGATGTTCGAATTTTCCCGGAACTGTGTTGAGACCACGGGGCCTGAGAGATCAATCGACTTGAAGTAATCGATTCTCATGACCTTGCCTCCTCCTTCTACGGACCACTGCGAAGCCGACAACGCAGGCAGCCATTTGAACGTATAGGCGCCGGGTGCGTGGCTGACAGTCACATTGATGCCTCGCGACTCGCAGAGCGACTTGAAAGCGTCCATGGGATGGCTCAAGTATTGCGGATTCATTGAGGCGGAGCCACCCCCTCCTGGTGTGCCCTTCTTCGCATTCGGGCCTATGAAAGCGACTCTCTTCCCGTGAAGCCTTTTGGGCACGAGTGGGAGCATCTTGGCCGAGTTTTTAAGCAGGACTATACCACAAGCAGCGACCTCGCGGATAAGCTTGATATTTTCGACCGTCGTCGCGGATGTCTCCGGCTGTTGACGCGATTGCCTAGCCGCCTCCTCGGTCATACCTAAAAGGTTCAGTTTTTCAAGGAGAGAGAGCATGCGAAACACTGACTCATCCAAACGAGCCGTGACTGCTGGATCGTTGGACTCCTTGATCAACTTGAGGAGCTTTCCTCCCCGTAGGTCCGGCGGGCCAGGCATTTCCAGATCCAAACCCGCCATAAAGCTCTCCCAAGTCGAGTTAGTGCCGCCCCAGTCGCTCATTACTAGTCCCTCGAACTTCCATTCATCCCGGATAATATCGCGTAGGAGGCGTGGGTGCATATCTGCATGTAGGCCGTTGACACAGTTGTAGGATGTCATAATACAGCCCGGGGGAGACTCTGAGCGAACCGCCATCTCAAAAGGGCGGAGATAGATTTCACGGAGGACCTTTTCCGATATCACAGCATCGATGCTATATCGAGCATACTCCTGTTCGTTGGCAACGCTAGAGATTGATTCAGTCAGTATGGATCCCGTAACCCAGCCCGACCGTGACCTTTCTGCTCGGGGTGTGTTGACATACAAATGCTTTACTGTGGCAACCACATCTCCCATCTCTTGGACGCCTTTGATGTATTGAACAGCCAGTGTGCCGCTTATGAATGGATCCTCCCCATAGCACTCAAAATTGCGACCGCCGAGAGGGTTCCGAGCACAGCAAATGGTGGGCGCGAGTAACACGGAAGCAGCCTTGGATTTCACCTCGCGGCGAAGAACTGCTCCCAATCTCTGACAAAGGTCCTTGGACCATGTCGCTGCCTGGCAAATGGGGGCTGGGACGAAGGCTGCGGTACAGCCATCTACCAGCAGTTTGCCTCGAGCCCCGGATGGGCCATCAGTCGTTTTCAACGACCGGATTCCTAGGCGCGGAATGTCTCTTGTCTGCCAGGTATCCACTCCGGAAAGGAGCGAGACCTTCTCTTCAATTGAAAGGCAACTGATCAAGTAAGGAATGTCTGCGGAAGTCATCTTGCTTGATCCGTCATCGAACAGCATTGCAGGTAGCTGTGTGCAAGGAGAGGGGAGCACTTTCATCCATCGACTGTTGAGATGAGTTCAACGAAGTAACCCCATTAAGATGACCTTGCGAGATTTTCCGTGATTCGTTGATGGAGAAGATTGTCATAAGTCTTCATTGAGTAATAGCGTCACCACAACAGGGCATGTTCAGTTAGACAAGAGCGTTCAGCTCACCAGTCTCGGGCTAACTACAACAGCAAACGAATTAAGTTACTATTCTGGGTAAGAAGAGCGGCTCAAGAATCCACTCCACTAAGTTACCGCATCTGGGCATATTCGAATGGCCTAGCCAGGAAGAGTATTGATAAGCATCTAGTGCAGCCATGGCAATCTTGGGTGGGCCATCTGAGACGTGGGGCAGATGTCCATCTGGCCGATGACAATGATCCGTAGGCTCAGTCCTCCCTACGCCGAGGGATGAATTCTCAACGTAGATATGTGTGTCAAACATCCTGCCGCACTGGGGCTGAAACATTACAGAACTGCCATACCAAAGATATACGAAGCCATTGACTAGCCAGGACGTCGCGAGATGACAATGGAGTTTCTTACTTCACACTATCCAGAGCGGCAAACTCTTAGTTATGCATTGGCTCAATCCGAACTTCCAAAGCTGATCACTGCCAAGACCGTTGCATCAACGGTAGGCGATGTTGAAGATGGGCCAAACCTTCTTGACACGGATTCTCGAGCATTTGCCACTTTCAGGCGGAGTTGCCCTGAAGATCCTGAGCCCTCAGTGATTTTGGACTTTGGCACTGCCGTGGCTGGAATACCGTCGATGCGAGTACATGAAGTCGACGCCGAGGGACTGGGGAGTTCATTGCATGCCATTGATCTGGCCTTCTCCGAGGGCTTCAATGGAATCACAGACGCAGATGGCGATGGGCCGTTCTCATTTTCTCCGGGCGCAGACACGAGGCGTCGAGTAAGAGTCCGAGTCTCCCATCCCGGGTACTATCAAACGAACCATGTCCAAGGGTCTCAGCGATGGCTCAAGTTGACGTTGAAAACTCCTGGCCCTGTAACGGTCAAAATCTCTTTTGTCGGCGTCCTCTCAACCACCTCTACGACCCCATTGAATGAGCTCCCCGGCCACTTTGCCTGCTCCGATGGCTTCCTTTCTCGCATCTGGGAGTATGGCGCACGAACTATCCAGCTCAATTCGATTGCCACCCGAACGGTTCCACCCCCCTGGCAGATCTCCGAGGATATGGGAGTTTTTATTGATTCGCAGAGGTGCAATACGTAGGGCTGGGGAGCCGCGTGGACTGACTATGCCGTTCGTTTCAGTGCCATGGTTGTTGACGGAGGTTTGGCGTGGACAGTTCGCACACCGCCAGCAGCACCTGGCCTTCTCTTCCAGCTGAACATTGACGAAGGTGGGAATGCCGTGCTGCAGCAGTGGTTCGGGTACTATAACAAAGGCCAAAAGACGCTCGATTCGACTTTTGTTGCCGAAGTGGCCATCGATGAGATGAACATCCGTTCCAAGCACTGGTACTTGATCGAGACCATTTGCGACGGAAGTAAACCCATCAAGATCAGTATCGATGGAGTTAAAGTGGCGACTTTCTTGCAAGGGACCCTAGCATCTGGTAAGTTCAAGTTCAGGCTTACTACACCAATGCCGACGGACGCATGTTGACATCTATCAAGAGACCGTCTGGGAATCCAAGGCCCAAGGTTTTCCGTATTGCGCCCAAGGTTCCGTCGGGATTGGAGCGGGCGTGGACCAACAGTGCCGATTCAGAGATCTTGTCGTCAAAGATCTCCAAGGAAGTGTCATGTACCAATCCAGCCTGAACAACCCCTCTGTGCTGGCGGACTTTGGTATCGGCTGGAATCAATACCCTTGGCTCTCTGATGGAGCAAAGCGAGACCGAATACCATGGACAGCTGATGTTCTTACAAGCGGTCGATCCTTGTACTACTCCACCTATGGAGTGGAATATGTCCGAGGCACCATTGTTGCGGCAATGCAGCGCGAGGCAGATTCCAGTTTGTTGGCTGGAGCTTGTCCCAGCGGCATGGATTTGACTAGAGATGGTGTGGATGGTTTATTCACAGAGCTTACCGTCAACTATTCCTTCTATCTCATTGTTGTTGTCTTTGACCATTGGATGTATACGGGAGATGACTCAGTTCTCCGAATAAGTATGGGAAAGATCGAGGCTTTTCTGGACAGTCTAGATTCCAAGACCAATAGCCAGGGTCTTTTGTCAGTGGAGGGGTCTGACGGTAAGGTTATACATTACATTCAAGAATTGTCTACTAACACGTATAAGCCCTCGACTTTGACTACTACAACAAGGTTCAGGAAGGAGTTTCGACGAAACGTAACGCATTGTACGTTGCGGTCCTGAGAGCAGTAGCTCGCATGCTTGATGCGAGAGGTCCAACGCAAAATCTTACGAGGCGCGACTCATATCTATCCAAGGCTGAAAAGGTCACAGCAGCAATCCGAAGCTGTTGTTTTGACTCCGAAGCAGGCCACTACAGAATCGCTGACAAATGGTCTGGGTTTCAACAAGAAGCGCATGCATGGCTTGTCTTGCAAGACATTGCAACATCGGAACAGCTTTCGCAGATCTGGCAAAAGTTCAGATCGCTAGGCGATGCAAGCAAGGGTGGTTCGCCAACATCTTTCGCGCCAGGCACGGAGGGTGTTACCCCTGTTGTATCGCCAATCATGTCAGCACTTCACTTCGAGGCTGCTGTTCATGCTAGTCATTATGAGCATGCGGGAGCGGTTCTACGAAGAGTATGGGGACCCATGGCAGATATGTCTGACCCAAACTTCACGGGCACAACCTGGGAGTTTATGAGTGTGGACGGCACACCCTACAGAGGCAACTTCTGTTCACTTGCCCAAGCATTTAGCTCCGGCCCGACATATCTCCTACCCCGGTTTGTTTTAGGTGTCGAGCCCATCGAGCCAGGTTTCCGAGCTTTTCGAGTCTAGCCTAGACTGCAAATTACGGGCCTTCGCTGGGCGGAAGGAAGAGTCCCGACACCTCTTGGATTGCCAATTGTCACAAGATGGGAATTCGTAGGCAGTGGTCAGTGGAGTTTGAGTTGTTGTCCCCTATCGGCTTAAAAGGACAGCTTATTATTCCTCTGAGTCTTTGGGACAAACGATACAAGGTTCTGCTGAATGAAAACAAAGACGTCTCTAGCAACACTATAACCTTTGAAAGTAATGTCACCATTACAGTATGGTATAAATAGACGACACTATTGTTGAATTAACTATAAATATTATTTATAGTTACATTAATATACAGTAATATTAAAAATTTAACGCCAGTCCATACCAGATGCCCGCTCGCTTAGTAAATTGTATCACAAAACGATGACAACAAGACAGAGCCATCCGTCCGGGTACGAAGCTTCCCGCATCAGCTCCTCCAGCGGCGCCTCAAAGGGGACCGTCCCCCCGTGCATCACCACCTTTGCCAGAATCGGATCCCGACTGCTCGGGAATAGACTGGGCAGCAAGTCCTTGAGCGCTTGGCCTAGTAACTTGGGCCTTCGGCCAGAGGTAGTAGCTTGCACTAGGGCCTGGATGACTTTGAAGGATCCTGGTTCCGATGAGGTCGGGGATGAGTCGTGTGCTGGAGAAGTAGATGGGACATAGATGCGGATAGGGACATGTTTAAGGGCAGTGGGTGCGTTGAGAAGACGGATGTTGATGCGGTTGAACCCAGCGTGGTCGTTGTCGATGACCGAGTTCCAGAGTTGGGTGGTGTGATCTTTGGACATTTTCATGATTTGGTTTGCGTTGCCGTTGCGGATGAAGTCAGCCTAGGCAGACATGTCAGTGAACAAAGCCGGCTTTCCTTCAAAGATGGATAGCCCGCGTCTCGACACAATATCCAAAGCAAAAAGTTTTTAAAGGCGCCTAAATGGTGCCTAGAAGCCTCCTACACAGGAAATGACGAGACCGTTGATCGCAGCGACTCACCTCCTTCACGCAGTTGAGAAACGTATCTGCAATATCCCAGCCGATGCCTTCATTCACCGTCAGCCGCCATGGTAGAGGGGGCTGGTAGAGGTCGACGAGCAGGCCCACGGCCAAGTTCCTCAGCTGCACATCTTCAAAGTGGAAGCTCGAACACGGCGAGTCGAAGAAGGTGGAGAGGCGAGGCAGCAGCAGAGCCAAGTAGCTGAAACGTGGGATGCTGGTGATGAACGGCGTGGTCGGTGAGGCGGGGTGGGTGATGTGCAACGGAATGCGAGCGTTCCAGAGGGTTTGCTGGATGGGAACTGACATTATGGCCTGCGCATTATGAAGAGAAGAGTGGTATTTGCTGTGTTTCTGGATGCGATGACTGAAGGCGCGGATGATGGAGGAAGGCTAGGCGCTTGGTGATGGGAGAAATGGTCTAGGGTAGTTTGGAGGGGTGTGGTCTGATAAGATAAGGCAACCAACCGCCTGGAGGATTCAAGGTCAGTTTTGAGTAATGGTATTCTAGTATTGTATTCGCACGTATAAATATACGCTTTAATCTTGTTGATGATTATCTATTATTCTAATAAATTATTATAGGACCAAGTCTTAGTATTTATTTTCTAACAACTATTTATTTAGTTATTTAAATTTATTAATAAATAGATACCTAAAGTCTAAAAACTTAAATCTTAAGTATATCAGTTTATCCTAAGGTTTAGGTAAAGAAGCTTATACTTATATGTATAACGGCGTCCACGATCACACCTTCCTAGTAAGTAGGACAGACAGTCAGCAGAAACAGAAAAGGAGGAAGGAGCTTCTTCCTCCAGGGAATTCACACTGTGGATATAAGGCACTCCCTTCAATCTTAGGTAAATAGAGGGGATTCTCTTTTCTTCACCACTCAACCATACCAAAATCAAGATGAGCCCCGCGCCCTCCCAACACCGACCACCTTATTGCCCTCCTGGGATACTTAACAACACCAAGGTCGAGATGCCCCCCGACCCGAATACCGACTAGAACACCGACCAACCACCTTCTTGCCCTCAGGGGAGATAACCAACGAGGAACTCGCCAACCTCGCCAACCACGCTCCGCCCGGGGCCTGGGCTCTATAAAGCCTAGGCCCGTTAACCCAAGGGCCTCCCGCGGCCGTCGAGTCGCCGTCTTCATCCTCTTCCCCTCCCCATTCCTCCGCGCCGCCGTCCTCGCTGCCCAGCAGCAGCAGCAGCAGCAGCAAAACCAGCAACACTAGCAACACCAGCGACGGTGTTGTCGCGGTCTCGGTCGCTGAGCCTCTTCTGCTTTTGCTTCTGCCTCCGCCTCTGCCTCCTCTTCTTCTCTCCGTCTGCGGCACCCGCTGCAGACGGGGTGTACCTCCTCCTCCTCCTCGCCGCCGTCGCCTCGTCCAAGGCCTCCGCGCTCGTTCCCCCTCCCCATAGAGGGGTTTTGGTCTTGTCTTGTCCCGTCCGGTCTCGTCCTGCCTCGTCCCGCCTCGTCCTTTTTTTTCTTTTTTTTTCTTTCGAATTTTTAATTTTCAATTGGGGCCATAAGGCTTCGCCTCTACTTTGAATCTCCCTATGGGAGAAGTTTGGCTAATTGCTACGACGCAAGACGAGTATACCAAGTAAGTGACCTCAAGAGAAGGCTCAACCAAATTTCTCTAATATTTACAATAGATGTCTGCTTGACTTGACTTCAAAGAATGAGAATGTATATATACTTACTTAGGTATAGACGGAAGCGGCGTGTAAGTTGAAGAACTCGAGTAATATCGTCTTGTCCTAACGCAAACCCCATCAGATTCCGACTCAATTGGCTCGAAGGGCTATGTCTGCAGATCCGCCATCCCCTGCCATCCCCCAATTCTCAGGAGCAACAGATGCGGTGGCGCGACTGCTGGAACGCCCCATTCACAGCCCAGTCACCACTGACGCCGCCGACTTGAAGACTGTGACATCTTGCATGGGAGAGGTTCCGGAGTGATGGAAAGAATGCCGGAGCGTGTTGTGCAAGCCGTGGCTCATTTATGTCATTGCCACATCGTCTGACGCCGCCACAGATTGTTCTGCCAGTTGCCACACACGCAATCCCGGCATCGGCTGCATGAGCTGGCGGTTCAAGACCTTGACTTGACCCTATCCCGAACATAAGCGCTCTCTCACGAGTCTACGAAAGTCATCCCTCGACACCCCCCAGGATACTTGCAACGTGAGTCCAAGTCACCAGACATGTGATTTCTCTTTCCTACAACGATTCTCTGAGTAGCAGTTCTAACGTGGACCTAGTCGTTTTCTTGGTCACCGCACGACTCGTGTCTTGGCTTCTCGAAGCCAGTGGACACCTGGAGAGGCTGAATTCGCCTCTACCTCGCCGGTGCCGGGAGTATGGTACCCCAAAGTCGCAGGAGGGGCCCCTCAGCTTCAGCTTTGACGCCAAGCGCTTCAGGGGCAGAAACGCTCGACTCACTTCTACTTCAAGCCAGCCGGCGCCCAAGAACCCCGACAGGCTCACTTTGCAACCGCTCGAGCCCCCGAAGACTTCGAACGGCGGCTTCACCTCTACTTTGAGCCGGCGGGTTCTCAAGGCCCCGGATGGGCAGGTTTATGATCTCAGGCCCCCTTCACGATGACCGCTATCGCATGGTGGAAGACGGGAAAGAGGCAAAATGGATTTCGACCAGCGCCGCTGGGACGGCCACGACCAGGGCGGGCGGCTGCTGGCTTTCAATCAAATCTAACCAGCTCGCCTAAGCCACAAGAATCACCTGTCAGACGGAGATATGGACCACAATAACGCTACCGACAAGAGGAGTGATTGTTCCCGTTTGCGATAGCGGGATCGTGACATCACCACAACGGTTTTCATCGAAAGGGCAACTTCGTCTCTACTTTGAGCCGGCGGGTTCTCAAGGCCCCGGAAGGGCAGCTTCGCCTCTACTTTGAAGGCAGTGGCACAAGTTATCGGTACGGGGCCCCAGTCGCAAAGGCTAAGCGTACGAGGGCCGGTTCGCCTGCAACTTGGCCGGGGCCAAAGACGCTAAGGCGGGCAATCCCAACACCCGCACCATTGAAGGCTGCAGTTCATGGCTGACTACTACGATCGAGTCAAGGGACAAGCTGCAACGGAAACGGGAGCCCGCGTTGAAACTACGGCCCGAGCGCGAGCAACTTTTCAAAGACCTTTCGTTTTTCTTCATTCTAGACAACGACATTGCGCCCGCGCGACGGCTGAGGTTCACAAAGGCCAGAGAGTTTGGTGCCACTTGGACGAGGCACCCGGGCAGCGCAACTCACATCATTGTGGAGAAGAATATTGCCGTCAAGGACGTCGACGGCGTTCTAAGAAGTGCCGCCAGAGAGTTTGATGCCACTTGGACGAGGAACCCGGGTAGCGCAACTCACATTATCGTGGAGGAGAATATTGCCTTTCAAGACGTCGAGGGCGTTTGAAGTACTGGCAGAGATCTGCCACCTAAGCTAGTTAATAAAGACCACCTTAGGTCTCTGCTGTTGAGAGCCTTTTACTCTTCGTTGCCGGCCTGTACTCCACCCCGGGATTCTTCTGAAATCTTTTCTCCGCTTTGGCGTTCGCCTGATTTGTCGCTGCAGCATTGTCGACTCCTTCCGACCCCGTTAGAAAACCAGTGGACAAAGGAATGGAGATTGGCAGCAGCTTGTTCAAATGTTGAGGACGCGAAATCATGTGACAAAATTGCACCGCTTCCCAGTTTTGAAGTTAATGCGCCCGTCCCACACCAGCGATATCCCTGACGCCGAAAATGCGCTAGAACTCGTACTCCCGAAGAATCTCGTTCGAAATCATCATCTCATGATTCTACAGGCGCCAAGCGACGACGCGAAACGCAGAAACTCCACCTCCTCAGAAGCGATTGCGAAAGGACGGCGGCCTGCCGATGAACCACAGACTGAACGAAAGCCGGAGAAAGGCACATGGGCGAGAAGATGATGATGGCTCTGGCTCTACAACTAAGAAGGCGGCGGGACCAATTCGCAATAAGACAGTGTCGCGATATTCTCGAGCAACAGGAGCAACACTTCACACTGGAGCTGAGCCTGACAGCCACCAACCTCGCCCAGAACACACAAGACGTACCGGTTGTGTATTTCGCAAAATTCATTTATACCATTGCTTACAGATTATGCATCGCCACCTGGAGATCAAGTTTAAGGATATAAAGGGTTTTTTTTTGGGGGGTGCGTTTAATTATCAAAGATAGAAACTACACCTGTGAAATGCTCATAATACAAATACATGACTCATAAATCCTAGCCGTTTACAGACCCCGATGATCCTCCTGGTGCGAAACGCTGTGTCTCCGAGCCCGGTCATGAGAGTGGTCGTCATGCGCAACGGTAGGCTTGCCGATGTGCTGTTGCATCACTGAAGGAGGAACCTGAGCCGCGTCGGTTGGGTCCTTGTGGGCGTGGGCGTGAGTGGATGTGTTGTTCCTGCGGAGGGTGTTAAGGAACGCTTTGGGATTTCCGAGGCCGGGTTTCCGACTTACGATCGCTCGAAGGTCTTGTCGCCGCCGTAGGTCTTGCTGCCGTCGAGGTTGCTGTCCACACGGGGATCAATCTTGTTCATCATGTCCGACTTGTGAGGGCCGACAGTGTTGGGGGCAGGGCCGGAACCGTAAGCACCGCTGGTCTTGTTGAGGTTGTCTTGGGCGTGTGTGGAACTTCCGAGACCACCGGCGTGAGTAGAAGTGCCGTGGGTGGTTGTGGAGCTTCCGAAGGCACCGGAGCCGGTGTGGGCGCCGGTGTGAGTACCGGTGTGAGCTCCGCTGTGAGCTCCCATGTTTCGGCTGTTGTCCATGTCGGAGTCGACACGAGGATCCGCAGCGTTAGCCACTCGGCTGCTGTGAGGGCCGACAGACCCCTCCGGGAGACCAGAGGAGTATCCGGCAGTGTTCTCAGAGCGCATGGTGTTGCCGCCGAGAGCGCTGGACTCGTGAGTACCCATGTTGCTGCCGCCGAGGGCACTAGACTCGTGAGTACCCATGTTGCTGCCGCCTAGGGCACTGGAGCGAGTGTTCTCAGAGATGTTATTGCCGCCGAGGCCGCCAGTGCGAGTGTTCTCAGAGGTGTTGTAAGCACCGGTTCCAGAGGTACCATGGGGGTTGGCACCCATGTTGCGGCTGTGGTCACGATCAGAGTCGACACGGGGGTCGGCCTTGTTCAGGAGGTTGGAGTTGTGAGGACCATCGGTCTTGGTGGCAGGGCCATCTGTAGTACCGAAGGGTCGAGAGTCAGTGCCGTGGGTTGCACCTCCGGTAGCGTAGTTGCCAGAGCTAGTGTGTGTGTTTCCGCTGAGGTTGTGGGCAGCGCGGTGGTCTCGATCAGAGTCAATGCGAGGGTCAGCAGCGTTGGCCGCTCGGGTGTTGTGATGTCCGTGAGTGCCCTCGGGCTCAGAAGACTTGTCGGAGTGGAGAGCCTCCTTGACCTTGTTGACGAGAGACGACATGATGAAGAGTTGATGTTGTTATGGGGGGTTGTGTTTGTGTTGAGGGTATTGTGTAGGTTGTGAGTTGTGAAGGTGTAGTGGGTATCTGGATGAGTTGTTGTGATGAAGAGAAGAAAAAGTGTTTTGTTTCTGGGAATCTTTGATCTTATATAGATGATTCTGTGCTACGAAGAATCTCCATCCCTATGTTGAGGCCTCAAATCCTGGCTGCCTCCCGAATAGCATGAATGAGGTGCAAACAGTTAGGCTTAGGTCGATGATCTCCACACCACTTACTTCATCCCGCGTCATAGCGTCTGCGATCGCACAGATCTCTGGTTCTCGTTGAATGCTGCAAACCATGTCCGACTCAGAGCCAATGGCCAACCAGCTGCCATTGGCTCTGAGTCCCCGTGTTGCCCATGTCAGAATATCACAGCGTCATATCTGCGGGTAAGTGACGTTGACGATGCACGCAAGCGCCGGCAGACTCTTGATACGGCTCCCGCCAAGAGCCATGTGGAGTACGGGAGGACATGCCGATGATGGCCGTGATTAAAACGGTCTTTCGTGCAGATTCGAAGAGTGACGCAGGTGTTGTTGATCCTGTGGAACTGTAGGAATGATGCTGTGGCTGTGGTGGCGTCAGCTTCCACATCCCCGCAACGCTCCCGCGAGGTTGCATCATCGATTTCGTGGCGTGTGGATGAGTGGCTGATGATTTTCCCATGGCCGTTTCAACAGTGACATTGAACGAATGAGCTGAGCGACTCTGCACCGGGGATTTTTGGAACTCTGCAGCTCGGGAAGAAAATCCTGGTCACGGGGGTGCCACAATGACGGCTACTCTTGCACCAAGCGAGCGAGTTTGACAAGCATCCTGTCCTTCCAAGGAAATGACCTGGATAATCCCTACGCAGTGGCGCAAAAGGCCGTATAGGACGATTTGCCATCTCGATGACATGCGTTCACTCCGTGCGCAATCCAGGTCCATCTGAAAGCTCATTTGCAGCCCAATTATTCGCCTTGTTTCCAGCTTCGGGGTCAGCAGGCTTCGGGGTCAGAAGGAACCCCTGTACGTTCTGAGCCTGTCGACATTGCTTTACGAAAATTTGGGTAGCATAGATATGATTGAAATTCAAGACCAACAATACAGGATCTTCTGTCGGAAACAGGTGCACGATTTAAGGCACTCAAGGTGCAGATGCAAGTAGCCAGTTCGTGTTACAACTGGAATCAATGACGTCGCGCTCATGCAGGGCATTGTACAAAATTGCGCGATGAGAATAATTATGTGTCATATTGTGTTGTGGTATCATTCGGGGAATTTAGATTAGATACAGAGCATAGGAAATAGAAATGTGCCGCAGACGCAGTGTTTCGTGAGCCATCGGGAAGTTGTTCCCATCGTTGCCAAGAAGTGAGACACTAAATACCCAACCTCCCAACCAAGTCAAAAATCAAGGAAATACTAGTTTCACAAACTCTCTCCAAGTTCATCCATATCCAGTATGGAGGCTTAGTGTGCCCAATAGTAGTTTTCGGTACAGAGACCTTCGGGATGGATCAAGTTTGGCTGAGTGCGCCTCCGAACTTAGACACGGCTGCGACCCCAGCGGTGGCGGCGAGAGTTGTGGACAGCATCGGCATGGGCAGCACGACGCTCGCGCTTATGGACCCAGAAGAAGCCGACGAGAGCAGAGACAAGCCACAGTAGGGCTGACAGAAAGGCGAAGGCGATGTCGGCCTTGAACTTGCCGCACTGGTCTCCACGTGGAGCGACGTTGCCCCAGTCGAAGATGCCACCGCAACCAGTACCAATCAACTAGCAACCCACAGTTAGCCGGCGCGTTCTTGAGTTGAGACAGACCAAGGGGGAGGAGGGAGATACTTACGTCTACCAGCAGACCAAAGGAAACCCACCACAGGATGCTCATGAAGATGTCCATGGGCCAGTGGATAAAGGTGCCCGAGAAGGGAATCAACCAAAGGAGAGCGAAGAGTATAGAGAGCGCGGCAACGACTTCAGTATAGATGAAGCGACCGAGGTCCCAACTACTGGCGTGGGACCTGTGGAGGTATTCGCCGGTGACACCAGCGACAATGGCGGCGAAGACGAGCTCCGCGGCGCGAAGGGCCATACTAACGAGGCGGTCGAGAGCCATGGTGGATGGATAGATTTGGGCTTGGTTAAGTTGCGGTAGTGGCAAAACTGGTGTTAAAACCCCCGGATTTGGGATTGCGACAAACTGATGTCTTATTTAGAGATGGAATGCTTTGGTTGAGAGACTGGCTGCGATGCTCCCCCAATGTCTTGGACGGGAACACCACCATTATTTATCCCAACGAAAAAAAGAGACCCCATGCCCAGTTCACGGGGAGCTCGTGACGGCCAGGATTTGCAGACTGGTGAAGCCGGTTTTTCACAGCCCGACGGCTGGGAGCGCGATCATTGACACGTTGACCAGGCCGTGACGCCTGGTTCGGTGGCTCATTGCATCCAGGTCACATCTAGGTTACATCTAGGTCACTGGCGCGAGCGGCAGATGAGGTCATGCGACAAGGGCTGAGGCGGTGATGGTGTGCTCCCACTCGCCCAGTTCGGCCAGCAAACCAGCCATTTGGGCCTCATCTGAAACATGAATGATGTCGCGAGGCCAAGATGAGGCCAAGACGAGGCCAAGACGCCCAGGTGTCGACGCCGTTGGCCAGAGTGCCGTTGCAACCGATTCAACTCATCCAAGACGCGTCATGCCACGCCGTTCGCCAAGAAACCCACTTTCGGTACTGGTGAGGCCTCATTAGAGTCATTACATCGTCCAAGACTTTTCGAGAGCGTTCAGAACAGGGCCTTGGATATTAGTGAATTTTCGCATCCAACGATTTGCGCCATCGGCCGTACTAGGAAGTTCGCCCAGTGATTTGGATGCCCGCGGTTTCTGGTCTGTCGCTGACCCAAGATCATGACGAATTTCTGCTATTCCCCGCCGTCGCACAACCAAGACAGCAGGCATGACCACACTTTTAGGAAAATGGCGCCAACACTTGAAGTCAGACGCATTTTGCGACCGTTTGAGACATCTCCTTACGTGGACTGAATCAACATGATTAAGCATTTCAAATCTCACCCTCCCCAACGTTGCAATAGTCTTCATCAGATAACTGCCGATGATGGAGTCGCATCTCCACCTCCAGAGTGGCTTGTGCGAGCATACGTACATTCTCGTCCGTGCTTCGCAATGCCCCCGCTGGAAAGCCTTTCAAGGCCGATTTGCTCAGCTGGGACGGGATCTCAAATCTTTATTGCTGTGTTGGCCCACGAATAGACGCGTAATCTGTGCATGTGGCGGTGCTGTAGTGGAGAGCACTGTATTGTTAAGCTGGTGGACGAAGCTCCCTCACGATGTGCAGCCCCTCCCTCAAGAAGATGCTTAAACACTCTATTAAATTGATGGTGGGCTAGAGAACTGCATCCCATCTGTGGAGGCCTGGGTTTGTTTCTGGAGGCTTTAGCTTGAGTGTGCTCGTTGTAGTTGATGTTGTCTCCAACGTAGATCAAACTCGATTTGCAATGACATCAGACAAACTCAGCACTGGTGCATTCTCAAGGCGACTCAGATATCTGATTTAAAAGCATGAATGAACTGGTCGATAAATTTATCACCCAGGTTGATCATTAGCTGTGGCTGTCAGCTTTGAGACGTCTCGTGCTAAGGGCCATGTACACCAGCGAAAGGCGAAAGTACCAGAACACGGCGACTTGGTACTCCGTACACGACTTCAAACCAACCCCATACTTGAATCCATGTCAGCCATTCCCAACCTCCCATTTTCCCCTCAACGAACCCCAGCTTCCCACAATGTTCCATCGTCGCTGACCTGGGCTGGAGATGTGACCATTCTGGCGGAATTACTTCCGCCCAACGTACCCAAATCGGTTTGGTGGTTGTAAGCCTCGGCTGACCTGAGCTTACCCCACGTCCGAAGGCCCCGGGAAATGCCACCCCAGACTTGTGACAGACGCTCCGGCTTCCTACTTAAGCAGTGCGGAATTGCTCCTTAGCATAGTCAGTAATTTTCGCCCTTTTGCACTGTAGAGCACCATGGAGTCGTCGGGTGCGGACAAGGGCTTCTTTCAAAAGCCGCCGGTTCTGGAGAATCAGGTCTACGACGATGCAACATTCCAGAGATGCTTCAAACGTGAGAATCCTATTTCTTGATATGGAATAAATGATAGAGGTTGGTTATCCATATAGGGTCTTTGCTAATTTAACTAGTCTTCCTCCCTGGCAACGTTGCCCGGAAAGTCGAGGCGGAAGTTGCTGAACTAGGAAATGAGGTCCTCTCCGACAAGGTTTTCGCCTGGGTCACTGACGCCGAACACAACAAGCCGTATCTCAAAGGGTCGGGCCGTGACGCATTCGGACAGTGGAGGGGTGACCTCGTCACCGGTGAGGGTTGGCGAGGGCTTCAGGACTTTGGTCTAGCCCACGGGTAAGTCAGGTCTGTTAGTGACGTCTGCGAAAGGCCTAACATCCACGCAGAATCGTGGCAGCTGGTTACGACACGCCATACGGTTCATTCTCCCGGCCGTATCAATTCCTTCGCATACAGCTCTGGACGGCATCGTGTGCGAATGTCACCTGTCCATCGGCGATGCAGGATGGCGCTGCACGTCTTCTGCAGACCCATCTCAGCACTCCAGCCCTCGCCTCGAAGCTCTCGGCCGAGGAGAAGAAGGTCTTTGAAAACGCCTTTCAACACCTGATTTCTCGAGATCCCAGCAATGCTTGGACGAGCGGACAGTGGATGACTGAGCGCACCGGTGGAAGCGACGTTTCGTTGACCGAGACGACCGCGGTGTATCAACCAACTACGGATGTGCAGCTTGCCTCTAAACAAGAGGGCATTCCTCTTGGACCTTGGAGCATCAATGGATTCAAATGGTTCTCCTCGGCAACCGATTCTCGAATGACTGTCCTCCTCGCCCGCACCCAAAAGGGTGGGCTATCGACGTTTGTGGCGCCGATGCGAAAACACGATCCGCTTGCCACTACGTCAACCGGTATTCCGAAGCCCGACGGCGAGGCACTGAACGGCGTGCGCATCCAAAGACTGAAGAACAAGTCAGGCACGCAATCACTTCCGACAGCTGAGCTGGTCCTCGAGGACATGCGCGGCTGGCTCATCGGCCAGGAAGGGCGCGGCATCCAGGAAGTCAGCACCATCCTAAACCTGACTAGAATCCATTCTACGGTTGCAGCGACGAGTTATGTTGGCCGGGGTCTTGGAATCGCCCGAGCATATGCCCGTGTTCGGGAGATTGGCGCTGGCAAGGGTGCCAGGATGAAGTTGACTGAAAGCTCGCTGCATATGAGAACTTTGGCCAAGATGACCGCGGAGTACCGAGGCCTCATGCTGCTCACAATCTTTGCGTCCTACGTCCTCGGCCTATCCGAACATCCTGAGTCTTCTGGCTCAGACATGTCCGAAGCGCTCAAAGCCGTGTCGCCACAGTTGAAACATGCTGGACCCCTTCTCAGGGTTCTCACACAGCTGGCAAAGGCCTACGTCTGTAAGCCCGCTGTCTCACTCCTGTTTTCCTGCATGGAGTCCTTGGGCGGCGTCGGCTACCTCCTCAACGATGAGCAGGAGTACCTAAACATTGCTCGGCTCCACCGAGATTGCGCCGTTCTGCCCATCTGGGAGGGCACAACCGATGTGCTCAGTACGGACTTTATCCGGGCGCTGAAGCACCCCAAGGGCGGCGGGGATTCGCTTGACGCACTCGGCGACTTCATCAAAACCGCCTTTGAGTTTCAAGGTAAAGTAGTGAAGCCTAGTAGCTGGAACCCCGTGAAAGAATGGGAGCTCTTGAAAAGCCGCATCGTCCAGGAGTCAGCAGGAGAGCTGATGGGTGACGCGAGAGAGATCCTCTGCACTGTGGGTGATTTGTTGGTCTCGGTACTTCTATACGTTGATGCCAGCAGTGATGGAGATGCTGTCTCTCAAGACATCTTCTACCGTTTCTTGGAAGGCAAGGGCGTGGTTGAGAAAAGAGCAAAGGTCTCAGTGAGTGACGAACTTGCTCGGGATATTGCCGTTGTGTACGGAGGTCCTCCAACTGAAATATCGTCAAAGCTTTGAGCCGAGGTATCAGCGAGATAAAAGATGATGCAGTAAATAATAACTGTATTTTACTAATTTGATATGACTACTGTGAGCAATAATGCAAGAATTTACAAGAAACCCCGTGAAAGAACCCCAGCTAAAATTGCGGTGGTCAAGTTGTACAGGGATGAACGAAAGCTCCAACTCCATCATGCCACTTATTTCCGACACCCGCCTGTGCATATTTGAGGCTCCAACCATGTAGACCTCTTGCACGGAACGAGATTATGCCGGTAGACTCTTGTAGCGTGGGTGGGGAGCAGTCGAAGGTGCCAATCAAGACTCGTTCACCTGGAATGGCCTTGATTGTGGGAGCACCGACCCAAGTGCTGAGTTCCTCGGTATCGCTGAGAAACTCCTAGGTCATGCTTGAATCCGAAAGGGTTTGCTGTACCATCCCCGTCCAATCGTAGCAGGGGTAGCCATAAGGAAGGTCGCTGCAGAAAGGGAGATGGAAAAAAAGACCACATGTAGTAACGCGTATTGGTTCGCGTTCGAAGAAACCCGTTTGGTGTCTTCTGAAAGGTGGAAATTCAGACGGAAGCTGAAAGATAAAGGTTGTGCTGGTGTTCTCCGAGATGACGGCGAGGTGATTCTCACGAAGAGATTCTGCATCACAGTGCCAGTCGCCCACGACGTCAATGTCACTGGGATTGAGAAGAAACCAGCCAGGGTTGCAGACCATTGGTGCCACAGTGGGTGTCTATTCCGTTGAGGAACGAGCGGAAAAGCTCTTACAGGTCCCTGTGAAATCCTGGGCCTTGAGAGTAATCTTCTTGCATTGGGAGGCATCGCCAGACTTGGTTGAGTATAATAGCCGGCCAGTGGTCTTGGCGGGGCATGAAGAGAAAGTTGTGCTTTTGTCATGGGCAAGCAAAGTGTTGCTACCACTCTTCGTCAAAGTCCAAGATGTAGGGCCGATAGTGGGATCGAGGCATTGAAATAGGCCGTCTGGGGCGAGGAAGCATGCATTGTTGAAGTCATCCCGCAGGACATTTTGAGTGTTGGACAGGTTGATGCAGTACCAGCCTGATGGTTGGCCTCCATTGAGGTAAAGGAAGCCAGTGTCTGGGTTCTGCTGTACGATGCTCCCGGAGGCGGTATCATGGAGGGTGAAACAGCAGTAGCCGGCTGGGACATCCTTCACAGCCCTAGGGATGACAGCAGCCGTAGCCAAAGTGCAGAAGAGTACGAGTAATTTCATTGGGTACATTCTGAGGATGCGGTGGTTGAGTGCTTGGAGATAATTTATAGGAGGGGGAGAAGACAGGAAGTTGGGGTGGAAAGTCTTGAGTTGAAGTGTACCTAGCCAGGAGGATGTAAGTGAGATTTAAAGGGCAAGAGCGAGGGTGAATGATGATGCCAATATGATGACGGAAAGAAGAGATCAAGAGGGCTTTAAGTATCATTCCCCTAGCTGACCATGACATCCTATCACGATACAAGACTCTGAATCACATCAAGCTTGGACTGACTTGGTCGACGGATTCACCGCTCTCTGGGTAGCATTCCCTCAAGGCGTGGGTTACTGTTGGCTAGCCACGATGGAGCATCGGGTCACAAGACGGAGGGACGCAAGGGCTAACAGGGCATGAACTCACTCAATCACTGGGTTGCATACTCCGTTGAGGTGATGTGAGTTTCGAGGTGGCATTGATCACCGCAAGGCCAGGAGCCAAGCGCTTGTGGGAGGACGAAGGGGACTGTGACGTGTCGTGCAGGTGACGGCACCAGAGAGGAACGGGAGGCATCGATTGGCAGCAGGGCTGACTCGCACTAAGAGGTGATCAGGGGCATCGCGAGCGGGATTGGGGGCCACAAAGTCGCTAGACGGCCACAGAGTTGCTAGAGCGGTCAGGTATTGGGCCATGATCCCTGTGGAACGGGTGAGCCGTTTTCGAGCCGTTTTTCTGCGCTTTCGGTGTTTAACCCATGGTGTCTGTGACGGGCCAACTGCGAATTGGCCAACAGATTGCTGCGGATGGTTTTCAAGATGCAAGGACGCTCGTTCTGTGTATCGTTCCGTGTCTGTAAAGCGGATTATGTGGAGGCGACCGACGCACAGGATGCAAACCAAAGAGCAGCAAAAGCAAGACGCTGGGCATTGAAATCCAGTAATCACAGCAGGGAGGGGAACCTGCGGGGCTCCGTCATTTTCTCGCATCAGCCACCAAAAAACAGAAACATTGTCTCAGATCGCACATTGGTCGACGCTGTGTGACCATGTCGGTGATGAGGGGACGATGTGATGAGGTTTGGCCAGCGAACCAGCGGCCGACTCTGGAGGATCGACACTTGGTGGTGAGACCGCCCGATGCAGTGTCACGTGTGTGCCCCGACTCCACTGTAGCTCGCCGTCAAGCCTCCGGCTGCACTGGTCGCCAGGTACCTAAGGCTGCCAGTGTGAGAACATACGTCATGACGTCGAGGTCCGTTGCTCGGTTTCCGTTCGCACAGTGAAGTTATCTTGT
This sequence comes from Ilyonectria robusta, assembly GCF_021365365.1. Taxonomy (NCBI): domain Eukaryota; kingdom Fungi; phylum Ascomycota; class Sordariomycetes; order Hypocreales; family Nectriaceae; genus Ilyonectria; species Ilyonectria robusta. The sequence continues at coordinate 660,695 of NW_025764443.1, read as the reverse complement.
CGTATCATACACAGCTCAAGTGAGCTTCAGAAGAGCCTCACCTTCGAAACCTCGGTCCTGACGCCTAATCTGTCCCCGCTCTTTCGGCATCTTCGACCTGCCCTATTGGGTTGGACAATCACCTTGGCCATTCACTTTTAGCGGTCTGACACGAAAGTCGAGTGATTCAACTCCAGCAACCTTCGAGGGGACGCGCCGATTTCCGGACCTGACTGAAGCATCGTGGAATATTACCTACATCTAAGCACTTACGGATACCTCGCACTCTGACCCAAATCGTCGGACGAGCATCATGGGTGACTACACCATGTCCAACGAGGAGTGGGAGGAGGTCGCCCAAGATATCCCCTCGCTCTCTGATCCTTTTGTCCAGAAGTATCTTTCCGGTCGCGCCAGCCTTATCACCCAGGAGAAGACAAGCCGGTCCGATGCTTCTTTCAAGGCATCTCTGTCGCCTATCGCCCAGCGTGCCTGTGCCATCGTCGAAAACATCCGAGACCAGGAGAACGCCACCATCTGGACACCCCAAGTCGAGGAGGACCTCGCCCAGCAGTCGAATGAATGCATCTTTCCCGGAATGATGTTTATGCTTGCCAAGGACCGAATGGAGAGGACCAACCTTTGGAATATTGTCCGGCGCATGCCCAAGGGCTCTCTGCTACATGCTCATCTGGATGCCATGGTCAACTTTGACTTCCTCCTGGATGAACTATTGCGGACACCTGGGATGCACATGTCGAGTGACCGACCCCTCACTTCAAAGGCAGCGAGGGAGGATGCAGCCCCGAATTTTCGCTTCAGAGCCCAGGAACAGACCGAAGGCTCAATTTGGGACGAATCCTACAAGCCAGACACCTTCATTCTGCTTACAAAAGCGGCAGATGAGTTCCCGGATGGCGGACGACCAGGGTTTCTCAAGTGGCTCAAGGGCAGGTGCACTCTATCGACCGAAGACGTTCATGAACAGCACCATGGCATCGACGCAATCTGGGTCAAGTTTGGCAAATGCTTCGTAGTTGTTGCAACCATTATCCACTACGAACCCATGTACCGTGCCTTCCTGCGTCAGCTCATGAAAGCTTTGAAAAGCGACGGCGTGAATTGGGCTGAGCTTCGGTAGGTCACCTCATCTTCGACCTTGACATGTCTAACAAGTGTAGGTTTACCTGGCCGCTAAACTACTGCCGTGACCGCAAAGAAGAGCCCGAGCAGGACTACATTCACATGTTCGAGGTGCTTGAAGAAGAGATTGCCCGCTTCAAGAAGTCGCCTGAAGGCCAGGGCTTCTGGGGACTGACGACCATCTGGACCACACTTCGCAGTTGGCCTACTCGACTGATTGTGGAAAGCATGGACCATTGTATTGCCACCAAGATGGCTTTCCCTCATCTCATTGCTGGTTACGATCTTGTGGGCCCTGAAGACTTGGGTCGCCCATTGTCCGACCTACTGCCAGAGTTGTTTTGGTTCCGTAAACAGTGCGCCCAAGAGGGTGTGAACCTCCCTTTCTTCTTCCATGCCGGAGAGACCCTTGGCGATGGCACGGATACCGACTCTAACCTTTTCGACGCTGTGCTGCTGGGAACACGACGAATTGGCCACGGATACAGTCTCTTCAAGCATCCTCTCCTAATCGACATGGTCAAGGAGAAACGCATTCTCATTGAATCATGCCCGATTTCTAACGAAGTCCTTCGCTTATGCGGCTCGGTCACAGCCCACCCGCTTCCCGCTTTGCTAGCGCGAGGAGTTCCATGCAGTCTTTGCAATGATGACCCAGCCATGTTGGGCCAGGACACGGCCGGCATGTCGCACGACTTTTGGCAAGCGCTTCAAGGTTGGCAAAACTTGGGCCTTGCAGGTTTAGGCAGCCTAGCCGAGAACAGCGTCAGGTGGTCAGCTTTTGAGGACCAAGATCAAGCAGAGTGGGTGAAGGGGATCAAGGAAGCCAGCCTGGGATCGGGCGTGAAGGCCAAGAGACTGCAGGAATGGCAAGTGGAGTGGGAGAAGTTTTGTCTATGGATTGTCACAGAATTTGGAGAGGAATTTGGTCCTGAAGAAGCAGAGGCGGAAGAAAAACAGGCCGTTTAGATTCTCTCTAGATCTGAAAAGGAAGCATAGACGGGACGACTTATGATGTTACATTTGGCAGTGCTCAACGCCTGCAATCATCAACCGGATGGATGAGGGGCTTTGGGATCCTGTTCAACACTAAACAAGAAGCTAGCTTTGATTTAGACAGCAATCACTTGAAACAGATGACACTAGCTCCTTAGACCCTGCTGCAGCCTGGTCACCTGCGCGAAAGGTGCAGCTTGTGTCGTATCTCACCAAACAACACTAGGATACAAAGCGACGCGATGCAATTCGTTTCCACTCCATTGGAGTCCAGTAAGCACCTTGTTGGTCAAGAGTAAGACAGGCTCAGGTTTGAAACAAGACGACACCCTTCAGGGATCTTCAGGGATCTTGGAGGGTTCCTTACCAGGGCCGGCTCAAAACGGTCAGGGTGATAAGCATCAAATCACATCCCCATCATGCAGGTTAAGCGCCCATGTAACCCCGGCATTTCCACCCGAGTTGCTTCCACGGGGGCCAACCCTAACTCCATTCATCCGATTTCACATCTCACATCACTCTGGGAAAGCAGGGAACGACAAGCTAACCGAGTTAATCGCTACCTGGCAGAATCCGAGCGCGAGCTCAACACTCTTGTTTAACACCAATCCCAAGCTAAAGAAACAGGAGAATCATCGCTTTGCCCCCTCTTGGGGCATAGCAGAAGTACAGCAGCCAACCAACCGAATCCGAGCACCGTTGCGCAACTTAGATCCATGCGGGTCAAGACGCTTATGACGGGAATACATTCGCGAGCCATTGGCGGAACGACACTGGATGGACGTCTTCGACAGCCGGATTATTACGAATGGCTTCATTTAGCGATGCAGTTCCGAATTCGTATCGTCCATTGGCAGTAGCCAGGAGGCGCTGGTACGTTGTAGCCGTCTGTGTGTCTCCCTGTTGGGCGTAATAGTCAATGTAGGGCTCCAGTTCTCTGAACTGCCTATATTGGATCTCGAATGGAGCTGTAACAAGTTAGCATATATTTGACATGGCCTTGATTTGCTTACTGTTCATGTATCTACCGCAGGTTCCCACGATATCACGCAGTGACATGCGATCGCCACGCATCGTCAACTCGCGAGGCCAGTTCCCGGGGCCGAGCTCGATTGCCGCAACAACGAACCGGGCCACGTCATAGACCGAAGTCAAGCATATACGGACGGTGTGCCCTCCAGAGTCCTTTTCAACAATCTCAGCTGATGCCAGGTTGAGGTTGAGGAGGTAGGATCCGGCTTCGTTCAGGTCACAGCTGTGTCCGATGTTCAGACTGCCGAGACCACCAGGGAGGAATCTCTCCATGAAGACTCCGCACGAGAAGATGGTATACTGCATCTGCGACGACTGAGACAGCCTCCGCAGCAGGGATCTTGCCGAGTGGGAGCCCGTGTCTAGGGGGTCGTTGCGCGGTCGCTTGCTGAGGCTTCCTTCGAATTCGGACGGCACGAACATCTGGACGTTGCTCGTTGCCGCCGCGTTGATCAGGTTCAGCTGCGGCCTCCCTCCCACGACGGATATGACGAGGTTCACCCCCTGAAGCGCATAAACTAGGCTGTCGTTGTCGTTGTAGTCGACTTGCAAGACTTGGATGCCGAGTGGCACATATTCACTGCGGGCCTAGTAAGGTTAGTGGTCATTCAGTCCATCGCATCGAGTTACTCACATATCTTGATAGAACAACAACGTTGAGAGCGGTTGGGGCTTCGGACAGTGCCTTTGCAAGGAGATAGCCAAGGCCATCGCCACCAGCTACAGCGATACGCATCATGACTTGGGTTGGAGAACAGGGAGTAGATGGGTGAGTGATGCCTCGTCAGGCCGCGGAAATCATGGTCTAAATAGCAGCCACGCCGGACACCAGCTACCCAACGTTGCACCACGCAAATGTAACGAGCAAAGAGCCTCAACGTGAGCCAGCGAATCGACTCGCGACGCTGAGGTCTTGGAACGGATGAACCGAGAGCTCACACGCCCCCTCTTCTCGACCGGATGTGACTCAAACGCTCAACAGACAGAAGCAAGAACAAGTCTGCCACAGGCAGAAACCTGCCATGGCAGACCAGTAGTCATCCTTGTCTTGGCCAAGAGCCATACCGGTACATGATGTATCTTCCGTGAAGTCAAGTAGTGGATACTCGACGGCCCCCAACTTCCAACGACATCTGGAACCGCGACATCGGTGGGGGCATCTCGGCCGATTCAGGTTCGTGTGAACCACTCTTTTGTTGGTAGAGTGCGAAGTGGTGTGGTCCTCGAGTGCTATGGCGGCGTGACCCGTTGACTTTGTCGAATGAGAAGAGCCAGGTCATTGCAACCGCAACACAAGTTGGCAACGTTGTAAATGCCAACATTCGGTGGCAATCAAAGGGTCCTCGGGCATTGTGTAAATAAAGGGTCTGGCGTATGAAGTCAGGGGGCTGGGGAGCGTCGACATGTGTGTTTACAAAAAGGGCGACTTGCCTTTTCTCACAAGTGTACCTGAATCAACCACACCACTACACTCGTCGGTTCTACGTGACAGAAGGGATGCAACTCCCGTCATGAGGTCCCGACTATTCAGCACCACAGGGGTGTGTCCAGTTCAGCCATCCAGGGGATCTATTCCGCATGTGGTCTGCCATGATGGTCCAGAAGCGGGTCAAGTCAAGCATGTGCCCTATTCCGGTTGACGCTCGCTCGGCTTATCATGGTTGCGCGAGATACTTGATGGACAGAGTTGGACTCTCATACTCAAGGTCACGAACGTGAACCAGCCCCCTCAACGGCGCGCGCGGGACCAAGTCTTGACGCCTGGTGTAGAACGAGGGTTACAATATAGTTCTTGGTCATGCTGTGTCAGGTGGGAGACGCACGTAGAGCAGCCCGCAAGCCCGGTGCTCGGTGTCTAAGAACGACGACTCTCCACGGCCGCAGAACGCATGACCGCAGTGCGTGCGTCACCTCCCTGAACGGCCGGAATCTGGGACCAGAGATTGGGGCGTGTCCGAGACGGGAGCAAGGTGGTTTCAGTCCTCCCTCGCCGGCTGAAGGCGCGCCCTGCCATTGGCGTCCTCGACATGCAGCGCCCAGGCTACACCGGCACTATTCAGGCAGTGACCCTGGAGCCTGGAGGTCTGCGTCAGACTGGGACAAGTCTCTGGTCCACCGGGCAACGTAGACTTTGAGGTTGGAGCCGCAAGGAGGTTGGGAGGGGGAGATGTCTCGGCCCCGGTCCATCGCTGGCCGAGCTAATGCAGCAACCCTGTCATCCTCGTAGGGCTGGACAAGGGCTGGGGGGCTTTGATCCAGTGGCAACCCCCTGTTATCGAGCGCTGGGGGCCGTGGACAGTGGAGAGAAGCTTGTTAATGCCCGCTCTGTCAGGTGAAGGTCTTGGTTTGGTCGCTGTAGGTCGCCCGAGGCGTCTGCATCACATTTCTCGGATGCCTTGTTGCCTTGGAGCTGGCATGCGTGTCCTCGTCCTGTTAGCTTAAGCAGAAAATTCTTCACGATTTGTGGGCCAGACTGGAATCGTAGGAAGCAACAGATTCTCGCGGAATATAGCGATGCGGAATGGAAGCGTGGTGGGAGCTGGTAGCGGAACTGAAGTCCTCCAAGCCGCACCAGCGTCCAAGACGCAACATCCACCAGCAAGCCTCAAGTGACCCGAGATGGGAAATTCGCTGATTGAAGGGCAATGTTTTAGGCTACAGCTGGTAGAGGCATTTTAGAACATAGCCCCAGGTGGTCATTCCCAACTGTACCAAACAACCGGCCAGTCGGAATATCCGATGGTGGTCAACATCTGAGCACCCGACCATTTTCACAACTGCGCAACCGCCGATGCAACGACTACGCAACCGCAGACCTTTTTCTTGATTTGATCACATCGTACCCCATGGATGGCGATGACCATGGATTGATGGTGATTCAACTCGACATTGTTAGCTTGAAAAAGAGGCGGTTTCACCCTGAAGCCACGGCTTCGCCTCATTGGTGATGAAAGGCAAATCAAGTGGCAACGGCCTCAACAGAGAAGCAAACATGGCAACACCTTTCAAGCCGGTGTAAACATATGGCCGAAGGATGCTTGCCGTTCTGCACTAGAAGTCTTCGAACCCGAACCCGAGCAACCCTGTCGACCAGCTGGTCTATTCCTAGTCCTCTTAATCATCACCTGCAAGATTGCTTCATCTAAGGTCGGCCACTCACACTGGGAGATCCCTTGGACACTTACACATCCTTGGTTGAGATTCCGGTGATGCAACCTCCGCTTGAAACTCTTCGGGGACCAGCAATTATAGCCGCGATTGGACATAAAGGCACTCACATGCCGTCAAGGAATATCCAATCGGACGTTGCAAAGGGCTCCAGACAGACTTGCTTCCACTGATTGGTTATTAATACGGGGATGTTTTTATACTTGGTGGGATTCACAATACAGTTTTGCACAAATAGCGCAGATTCACATCACAAGAAGCTCTCGCCTGACGAGCAAACCAATATGAAACGTGACTACCTCAGCGCCCAATGGACATTCCCTTTAGACTATATCGCCTCAGGTACATTTCGTTTCAGGGTGGCACTGTCTTTGCACACCATATTGTCTCCCCCGCAACTAATCCGGCATCTCCGGCCACTATCCCTTGACAGGGTGCGTCAACTCTGAATCATAGAGTTTGGAAATCAACCTCTGACTCAGCCTTAATACACTCTCGGCCAAATCATTGACACTGGAGATATTTCCCGGCTAGGCAGGTCACGTCGGCCAATCCGCGCGCAAGCTTGTGTGGCAGTGAGGCTCTGCAATGATCAACGGATGCTTCAACCAGTCAAGAGCCGTGAGTGATTTATCCCTCCAAGCTGCCTGCCTGATCTCACTCTGCACGTCAGACGCGTACCCGTGGTCGGTGAATATCTTGGGAAGGCTCCCGGTAGTTCACGTAACGGTTCCGGTTTCTTGGGTAGATTGTGTCATGTTGTATTCTGGAATAAATTCTTCGCACAGCTTGCCTACATTCCCAACCCCCGGGAACTCCGTGGCCCAATCAAGCCGTAACTATGCCTGGAGTGCCGCTTCTTCCCTTGCAGCACCGCTACCCTTGCGCCATGCTTCTGTCGGATTGATCTGATGCTTCGCCACACTCTTGGTCCCTTCCGCTCCCCATCCACCACCCCCTGGAGTACACACAATGATCCTGTCACCTGCCTTCATTGCTGCGCTGTTCTTGGCTCCCAGGTTAATGTGACGTTCCTCATACTCCGTCTCCCCTCCATCTTCGTTGTGGAACCGCTTCAGAGACGTCTCCCAGTTTGTCTTTTCTACCTTACGCACCCAGAGGTTGAGGCCGCACTCTCCGTCCCCACCTCCGTTAAGTCCGTATGGGTGGTAAACACGTCTCTCGCTGAGAATGGACACTTGGAGTGGTATACGGAACTCAATGTCACGGATGACTCCGTCTCCGCCACGGTGCTGGCCTCGGCCTCCGGAGTTTGGGCGAATGGAAAACTCCCTGAGAAGTACAGGATAACGCCTCTCAAAGATTTCAGAATCGGTGATTCGAGTGTTTGTCATGTGTACGTGGACACCACTGGTGCCCTCCCAGTTGTGGCCTGCGCCGCTGCCTCCCGCAATCGTTTCGTAGTAGCCAAAGCCCTTGACAGCCTGCTTGCCGCTTTGGTTTCCTCCAAACCCAAAGGTGAGATTGTTGCAGCAGCCTTGACTGGCCGCGCATGCCTGGAATGCTTTGAAGATGACATCTGTGATGCGTTGACTGGTGAGGACATTGCCTCCCACCACGGCTGCGCCAGGGGAGGGAGAGAGGATTGACTTGGGCGGAATCTTGACGTGGATTGGTCTTAGGCATCCCTGGTTCAGGGGGATATCCTCGGAAATGAGACACCGCAAACAGTAAATGATGGCACTGTATGTGATGGCTTGCGGGGCGTTGATGTTGCCGTAGACCTCGGGTCCGGTTCCTTCAAAATCAAACTCGGCTTCTCCAAGCTCGGGATCAATCTTGACCTTGAGACGAATCGGAGACCCGTCATCCATGTAGTCAACCGCGGATAGATCTTTGCCTTCGAATTGTTTGTAGACTTTCTTGAGAAGTCGGCGAACACATTGCTCAGCATTCTTCTGGATGTTGACCATGTAGAATTGAACCGTCTCCTGGCCGTATTCTTCAATCAGAGTCTCGATAAGTGAGATTCCCTTTTGGTTTGCCGAGACTTGAGCTCTCAAATCGTTGATGTTGTCTGCTAGAGTGCGCGTGCCACTGCATCCTGGGTACTGCGCTGGTTCATCGTAGAATAGTTCGACGACTCGTTTCTCGTTGAACTTTCCTTGACTGACCAGCTTCTCACTAATAATGGACGCTCCCTCTTGAAACAACTCCCGGGAATGCGGCGGCATGCTTCCTGCGCTGATGCCACCAATATCCGCATGATGTGCTCTCGAAGCAGCGTAGAAGAGGATGTTTTCTCCTTTTTCATCAAATGCCGGCATCAGCAAAGTCACGTCTGGCAGGTGAGTTCCGCCATAGGAGGGATGGTTGGAAATGATGACATCCCCCTTCTCTAGTTTTCCTTTCCAAATTTCAGCCTGTCGACGAACACAAGTGGACATTGAACCTAGATGAACGGGTAGATGAGGAGCGTTGGCTACAAGTCCACCCGTGGCATCAAAAATGGCACAAGAAAAGTCGAGCCGCTCCTTGACGTTGGTGCTGACGCTCGTCTTTTGCAAAGCTCGCCCCATTTGTTCGGCAATAGCCATAAAGCGATGTCCAAAAATGCTTAGCATAATAGGATCGACTTCTCTGTCCGAATTATGATGTGACCTAAAACTATTAGATGAGTAAAATAACGGCTTAGTTACTCACTCGTCTTTTGTGCTGGCTTTTTTAAGATTAATGACCACGTGTGTCTTCAAGATGACTGCATTTGCCTTTGGTGTGATGACGATTGTCTGGGTATCATCAGCGAGAATGGTTGGCCCCTGGATAGTGTCCCCAATGTTGAGATCCTCAAGTTTGTAAATGGGCGTCTCCTTTCTTCCACCTTCAAAGTACACCGGCTGGGTACCGTGTTGTTTCTTTTCGGACACTTCCTGTCGCTTGATGTCTTTCAGTTGTTTGTCTACTGTCTCCTCGTCATGGCGGAAGCTCTTTCCAATGCCACGGATGCGCACATCGTCGATAATAATGTCCCGATCATCCAATGTAAACCCAAACTCATAACGATGTTGCTTCACAAAAGCGTTTCCAAAATCCCAGTCATTGCCTCCAAAGCTTGCTTTGGCCTCTTCTTGGCTGGGCTTGATGATCATGAGAGCCGACTCAGTACCGCGGTATCTCATGTTGAGATACTCTTCGAATACAATCTCTTCGTCTTGGAAACCCTGATCCTTTAGAGAAGCTAGTGATTTGTCCTTGAGCTTCTTCATTTTCTCTTGGAGCTCGCCAACCACCTTGACATCATCGTTCCAAGCCTTGGACTCGGGTTCTTGTCGCTCGTCGACGACATCTGCAAGAGCCATACCGTAGGCAGAAAGGACAGAGGAGTATCTGTGAACAAGAATCTGCTGGATTCCTAGGGACTCGGCAATGGCCACAGCATGCTGACCGCCAGCCCCTCCGAAGGTAGCAAGCCGATGTTTCGAGGTGTCGTGTCCCTTGGCTTCCGTTATCGATCGAATTGGTCTTGTCATTGTTTCATTGGCGACCGTTAGAAATCCATATGCCACCTCGTCTGCCGTCAAGTTCTTTCCTGTCTCTCGGTTGACTTGGTCCGCCAAAACTTGCAACACCTCTCTGCTCGCCTCCACATCCAAACCTTCATCTTCATTTTTCCCAAAAATCTTTGGAAAGAACTCAGGGAGTATGCGACCAAGGAATACATTCGCATCGGTGACCGTAGCTGGTCCGCCTTTCCGATAACACGCTGGTCCTGGGTGTGCTCCTGCTGACTCGGGTCCTACCACAAAGAGACCATTTTTAAAGAATAGTCGAGAACCTCCACCTGCTGCGACAGTATTAATGTCCAGTTGGGGAGATTGAATCGTCACGCCGGCAGTGGTCGTTTCAAAGACATGCTCGTATCGTCCATCACCATATCGGGAGACATCCGTGCTGGTGCCGCCCTAGAAAATGTTAGAAATGTCAGAAAAAGATGTTGGTTCTTACCATATCAAAACCAATGACTGGGGTTTTGGTGTCCTCGTCGTAAGAAGTCATTGCGTAGCCCACGACACCTCCAGCGGGACCAGAGAGAATCGCCTTTAATCCAGTGAACTTTTCCACATCCACAAGCCCACCGTCGCTCTGCATGAATTCACACCTAGCCCCTCTTGCTCCTTTTTCTTCCTTGACGCTCCGAGTCCCTAATCCACCTTCAAATCCAGCTTGAAACCCGTCGATATACTTGCGAATTGCCGGCGTGAGATATGCATCAGCACAAACCGAAGTCGCTCGGGAAACGAGCTTGATCATTGGCATCAGTTCATGGCTCAACGATATATGGTTAAAACCAATATCTTTTGCGACCCTTCCAATCAAAGCCTCGTGGTCCGGAAAGGTGTAGCCATGCATCAGACAAACTGCAATGCTTCGGATCCCACCATCATAGACTTCTTTCAACTTTGTTCGAATGTCTTCTTCTTCTGCCCGTTTCATGATCCGCACCGTCTCCCCGGACATCCCCCGGACCAGATCTTTACCCTCTGCTTCCTTGGTTCCGACTTGAGCTTGGGCCTCAGTGACTGTCCTCTCGGGGTCCTCGGCGTAGTCTTCAAGGGTGACACGTTCATCCACTTCAATTACCTTTTCGTAGAGAACATCTGGCTTTCTAATAGCGAGGTCGAAAATCTTGGGTCGCGACTGGTTTCCAATGGTCAAGCAATCCTTGAAGCCTTTTGTTACAACCATGACAATCTTTTCGCCCTTTCGCTCAAGCAAAGCATTTGTGGCAACTGTCGTCCCCATACGGATTGAGTCGATTTGCAAAGTATCCAAGGCCTCGCCTCGAGGAATATCTCGGCCAAGGAAATGGCTCATGATGCGACGAATTCCTTCGAGCGGGGCGTCCTTGTAGTTGGCAGGGTCCTCTGAGAGGAGCTTGATGATGATTTCCTCGCCATTGTTCTCTCCGACACAGTCGGTAAAGGTACCACCACGATCAATTGCGATCCGAATCCCGCGTTGCTTTAAGGTTGTCATGGTCGAAATTGTGGTGATAAGCTGGCAGTGAAGAACGGAGATGCAAGTACCACTGTCATTCGACTTCTGAGATATTATGTCCCTGCAGTATGCAATGCAGTGGGCCAGTGATGCGATTACAAATGCTCTGAGAATACATGTGTACTGATAAGGTAGGAGCTGGTTGATGTCATTGGCAATTACCCCACGTTCCTGTTTCGGCGACGCTGCCGCCGAGCACAACCCAAATGAGTTGGCATTAGTGAACCATTAAAGCGAATGAAGAGTAATTAGTTAATAGCATGTAAGAAATATGTGAACGAGAATATCAGGCTTCTAGTAGAGATCGATATGGAGTCGACTTCGTCAGGAACAGACCGAACTCGGTCGTGCATATCAGAACTAAAGAAAACAATATGTGTTTTCTAGATCTTGACGAGATTGAGCAGTCTTGTTGGTTTGCTTGAAGTTCGCCATGATGCCTGTCCATGAGGATTAAAGATTTGCATTGGCATTGTGATGTTAAGCCTAGTGTGCGCATTAGAATTCTTAGACTTCAGGTTTGTGTTTATTAATAAAATAAATGAAATGAAATGAAATAAAAATAAAATAAAAGTCTTTGGTCTATAAATACTAAAAATTAATCTAAAGAAATTATGATAATAATAATATATAAATTATTAGCAGAGTTAAAAACAGAGATACATATACAAGTAGCAATATCTATGTTTGAGGAATACTCAATCAAATATTATTTAATCTGGAAAATCAGGTGGAAAGAGGCATTAGCTAGCTGCGGTATTGTGTAACCAAATTGAGTTCAGTGTCGACGAGCACGCTTGAATTTTCTGTGTTTGAGGAATGCTAACTGTATACCTCAAAACACAGAAGAATGGGCCTGCAGTCAAACGTAGTTAACAATCCAAAGCACCCAGAGATCCGAGCCCACTGTTTGCAAAACTCTCGTCACTTCTTTGGCCCACCGTGTATCATACCCTCGCGGACAAAGCCCAGTCGGACAAGAGCCAGAGTGGTTGATGCGAAATGAGGAGCAGAATATTCACAGTCGAGCGCAGTGTCCATCCAGCGCTCTACAACCAAACACAGACGGCCAAAATAAAATCAATATCGGACAGGCCTTATGAATTTCCGGAACTGAAATACTCTACCTTCATCTGTGAATAGTACTCTCCAAGTGTGGAAATTTCGCGACTGAACCGTGACCACTTGCAGCATCGCGAGAGCGCCTACCACCACCCAGCGCGCGATCACACCTATCCAGCACCCAAATTTGCAGTACCGAATTCTCCCACCATAACACCTGTAAAAAGCGTCAGGTGCATCCCAGTAGTAGTTCCGTACCTTCCAAGTCCGTCAGAAATCCCCATCCACTTCCAACCCACCCATTCGCCCGCCACCCGCCAATATCGCCCAATATCACACCCAGCCACCTCCTTGCCCTTATATGATCAAATTTCATCCAGATCTTCAACAACAAGACACACGGCGTCGATAGTATAGTGGTCAGTATATCAGTTTGTGGATTAGCAAATTCACAGTTCACTGACGACGTGAGTTCGATTCTCACTCGACGCAAGCGGTTTTTCTTTTTGGTGATCATTTTGGATAACGGGATTGGGATGTGGGGTGGCAAACGGATGGTGGAGACGATTAGATAATGGTTTGATTGGTTGATAGATATGGGTAGGGGTGTTCTTTTTGCTTTTTACGTGAGGGAGGCTGTATCATTGGGAGTTGTGCGTAGTGTGCTGGATGGATCCTGTGTTTGGTCGGCAGCTGCGCCGGCTGATATGGTAAGAAGGGCTGATTGGGGGCATTGGGGGACAGGTTCAGGGGCAGTATACAGATAGAGACTGAGTCAGTGGGTTGGGGGGTTTGGTCAGGTGGTCAGTCGGTCGGTGGTCGGTGGTTGATGGTCGGGTCGATGGTCGGCTTGGTGGAGGATGTTTTAGGATTAAGGATGGACCGCAATGGGGCTTGGCTGCAGTTCACGGCCAAAGACTCACCGCTGGATGTGATTGATAGCCAGAGTTTCCCCAGTTGGCATGAAGAATAACCGGGAGTCATCTACAGGAGGCAAGGTGACACGCGCGCTACGTACGCTACGCTGAATGAGGATCCGCAACCCAAGATTGCAAGAGGGCAAACTACAACACCGACATCAAGCGATGGATAGATGGCACGTGGTTCTCGGCCGGCTTGACCTCACGGCTTGGTCTCTTGGCCATGGTTGATGTTACACAATTCATTCAGCCGGAGGTCCGGATGCGGATATCCCGGAGTTGTGGTCGGAGGTGGTTGAAATATGCCGGGCGACTCCGGTGGCAGGAGCGATGGCCACGGCCGGGAGCGAGGATGGAATATCAGACAACCGATCAGCCGTCATGTTGCACTCTACCATGTTGCACTCTACGAGCATACATGCAGATGCCTATTTAAGGGCGATGCAGATTATGTTGAGGCCACCGTCATCCCACCCCATTGAGCAGAGATCGGCTGCAAACAGCTCATGATGCCCAGATCGTGACAGCCGTGGTTGGCTTCCAGTTTCGGATGGTGGTGCTATCTCACTCGACTGACCTGGTGAGCTTCCGCATTGTCCCGCCATTGACGAGCGGATTCATGGCTCTCGCGTCATTCTTCGCAGACAAATACCCCCCACATCCGTCCACTTGCCATGAGCGCATCGGTTACTCATGGGCAAACGCAACGGAAACTGGCCGTAGATGGCGCCGTTGCATGTAGGCGCCTGAGTCGCGGCGTTGGCGCTGGGCGCTGCGAGGGTGGGATGGCCGCGGCATCCAGGCGCATCCAGGCTGGGCTGGCCCTGTTTGTCTAGATGTGAGCGACAACAAAGGCAGGTCTGGGCGTCTGGAGACATGCTGGGATCGATTGGCTGCCGAAGATGCAGCATGCCGAGCGCAGCACGAACCAGCACGAACCGACTTGTTGGGGGGCGATCCCAGCGCATGGGGGCCCCGTCAATCGACTGCGACATGGGAGACCCGGGAACCGCCAGGCCCGGCGGCACGACCAAGCACGCCCAAGCACATCCAAGCACGTCCAAGCCAGGCGGCAGCACTAGTTCCAGACGAGCCCAGAGCCCAGAGCAGCCAGGCAGGGAACCGTCTACGTGGACGACGGCCAGAAGAGCGCCAGCCGCGCCAGAGACATCACGGTCCCTGCTGGCTGCACCTGCGCGATAAGAGCCCGAGGCCCTGCGAGTCTGCGACCCGAGACCCCAGACTGACCCAAGACATAGTGAGTCTGTGGCATACATACTGTATACTTCGTACATACCTGTCTGTCTGTCATGTTCGTCTCACTCGCCTCACTTGCATATCCCCTCGTGTCCGCTTGACAGGAGCCTCGGGCTGACCGTCCTCTGATCGACATACCGTCCCAGACCCTCAGCCATCGGCGTCGCCTCCACCGCTTTCGGAGCCTCGCGGCCTTTGCCTCCTCCATGGAGCCCCCCGGGTCCGGACAGACCATTCCAGTCGAGGGACCTCGGCGGGTAAAAGTGGCCCGCCCCGGGGTCGCCTGGGACGCCTGGATCGCCTGGGGGGCGTGTTTCCACGGGCTTCTGCTCCGGCGAAACCCAGGCGTCACAGCGCAAGCGGCCAGCGGCGAGGCGGAGAGGGCGGAGGCTGGAGAGCATGAGGGAGGGGGGGGGAGGAGGAAATTGGGTCAATTTGGCGCCGCCTGCCTGCTTTGGCTGGGGCTGGTCTGGCTGGGCTGGTCTGGCTAGGCCTGTCATGTTGGTCCCGTGTTATGTGATAGCCCAGTCCCGTACAGAGTACTCCGTCCAGAGTACCCTGAACGCTCCGAGGCTTGGACACCTCTGCGAGCTGGGCTCTGGGAGGCGAACCGACCGGGTCTTGTTTAGGTCTCCACCCAGCATGATTCATTCATCAGCCTCCTCGTCTCCTTATAAAGCAATCACGGTCCCCGTCTTCGCCTTGCCGCTGACGCATTCTTGGTTGTGTCGTATGAACCTTGGTCCTTTGCTTTCCACCGACTTCTGAGCCTCGTCACTCGCATCACCAACAAACTCGGTCAATCTCCCTTCGCTCTCGACACTTTCACACTGTCACCACCTTGCATCTCACCGTCTCAACCTCATCACCCCATCAATCTCTCCACCAACTCTCCACCAACCTCGCAACCATGCCTCCCAAGCGAATCCGCTGCACCGCCAGCCAGTGCCGTGAGCCCGCTCAGCGAATCGTCGGAGACTGCACCTTTTGCCAGGGACATTTCTGCGGCAAGCACCGCCTTCTAGAGGACCACAAGTGCACCGGACTCGAGGACGTGAGCAACACTCGTCCCCATTCTCTCTCAATCGCAGTTGCTAATCTACCGATAGTGCAAGAAACAGTCCCACGAGCGAAACGCTGCGCAGCTCGAGTCCGAGCGCACCCAGGTTATCCGGGGCGTATGACGAGATCACGAACCCTCAGAAGCCGGAGTTTGGCGTCGCTCCATGGCTTCACCGGAAACTTTGACGACCACGACGTAATGACGAGATATGGGGCAGGGATCTACCGGAGCTGAGAGGCGTTTTCCGCCGTTGTATTCTATTCAGCAGTGGGTGTTTTGCGTTGGCGTACTGGGCATCTTTGGCAATCACCCGATAGCCGGGTTCTGAATTGATTCTTTAACATAACCAAGCGCAGTCCACGGTGAAGGCTTTCCGGTGACAACATCTGACTCGATGAAATGATCAACTCATGACAAGGCACTGCCTGATTACGTGTTCTGGGACCCGTTTCCACCCTCTTGGACCCCGTCTTATCTCCGATATCGTATCGGAGCCATGATCTCGTGAGCCGCCGTTCAATTGACGACACACGCCTCATGACTACAATAGCGCCCTCTTGGCTGCACTCTGCACCGCGCTGGAACGGGAATACGACGCAACGCTGAGTAGGGAGCAGTAGGGTATCAACAGGTATTCATGCATTTAAAGGCGCCATCCGAGCAACAGCGCTGTCGCTCGCTACGTGGTCCGCCGCCCAGCCACTGGATTCCGCCAGGCTAGTGCCGCCGGCAGGGCCGTGGGTTGGCCAGCAGCGCCTGCAACTGACCCGTCAGATTCTCACTCCTCGTGCTTGACCACGACGTCTTGTGTAACCTCCAGCTTGACCGCCGTGCCATCGTCGCCCTCGTCCTCAACCTCAACCTTCTCCGCCTTGATTCTCCGTCCCTCAGAGACCTTTTTCCGATCTGCCGCCTTGCAGAGCCCCTCGAACCCTAGCTCGCACTCACCGCACTTTCGCCCAACAGGGAGGCAAACCGCCTGTCCCAGCCCGACCAGCAACGAGTTGATTTCGCGCCATCGGTCGTGCGGCAGCCAGGATTGAAGTGCGTGGCGGGTTTCTTCCGGGTTCTTGGTCTTGTTCCAACCCCAGAGGTTCGTGATCCGGTGCACATGCACGTCGACGCCGATTCCCTCGGTGCGGTTCCACGCAACCGACATGCACAAGTATGCCATCTTTGGTCCTACGCCGGGTAGAGATGTGAGCCCTTCGATCGTGTCGGGGATATCGCCGTTCCATTTATCGCGAAGAATCTCGGCCGTTTGCTTAAGATATCTGCATCGTCAGCCATTGTCCCGTCCAATCTAGATCGACATACTTTGTCTTGTTGTTGTGAAATCCCACTGCCCATATAGACTGGTTTAACAAGTTTGGCTCTACTGCAATCATATTGTCGATGTTTAGTCCAACCGGTGCGCCAGGTTTGTACGCCGGCAGCTCGGTCTGGAGCCTCTTCATGACTACCGCAGTGACTGTGTCCTTTGTTTGACTTGATAGCATCAATGCCACTAGTGAATGGTACCGTTGGTCCTTGGGAGAAGCATTTTGATCTGCCAACCGCTCACACCCCATGGTATCGACGGCAGCACCGTACGCGGCGCCCCCAGGTGCTCGCATCTTCCTTACGATATTGTACATGGCCTCCCAGTCGGACGGTGGTTCGATCGTAGTGTCTCCGGTCGACGGGTCGACGGCTTTTCGAGCGGGTTTGCGGGCTCGGCGCGGAGCCTTGGGCGGCGAGGGAATGGAGCTGAGAGAGTCTTCGATGCCTTCGGACTTGATGTATTCTGACTTGATCTGTTCGGTTTTGACGTGTTTTATCTTGACACCGTTTGGCGATAATGGGCCCTCCGATTTGACCGTATCGGCTCGCCGTCGCTTTCTAACCGGAAGGTCGACAACATCTTCAATGTCGCGAATCTCGGACTTGATTTCTTCTGTTCTCGCAGTCGCATGGGCAAACCGTGCCAGGGACGATCGCGTCGTTCGCCTTGGGGGTGAAACCGGCTCCGACACGCGGTCAAATAGCTTCGCTGCGTCTTTGGAGACTCTGGAGCTCCGCATAATGTGATAATGGCCTGCAGAATGGCCGTCAAGGTTAATATGAGTCGCCTCCTGAACGCGTCTTGCTTCGACTTTCTGCCGTGGCACTCTCCCAAAAGCCCCCACGGCTAGTCCGGCCGCTAGTGGGGGTACCCCGGATTCTATGCACCTCCCACGCCATGTTCATTTCTAAGCAACTCCAAGGCCTTCAGACACTCAGATTTGACACCCATGAAATCGTCAAGAAATGGGGTTCGGATACAAAACAACGACACGAACCAATTGATAGACTCGGGACACAATTTAGTAATTTAACATGAGTTTATTCGCTATATACGAGATCCCATGATTATGTAGCCCTTTTGATTTCCAGTATAGGGTAGGTTCGGTGGAACTACCCTATAGACCCAGCGTGAGTGGACCTGCTGCTCAGATGGCGCAAATATAATACAATTATCCTCCATAACGCGTGCCGTGGCTTTGTTGGGTGGGCTGCATTGTTAGTTCGGAACTGGCCATCAAGGTTGTTGGTATTGTCGCACATATAGAAAGGCGCCCCGGTTACAATTTTGATGGGGTCAACTCCCTATCCGATTGATTATTGGACTTGACATTCTTTTTTACTATTTAATTTTTAAGCCGACTTACAAAGTCCGCATGTCAACAACCGCACGGATGCAGTCTCCCTGCTTCATGGTATCGAAGGCGTTGTTCATCTCACCCAAAGTCTTGCGGTGGGTGATGAACTCGTCGACCTTGAGAGCACCCCGCTTGTAGTCGGCGACGAGCTCGTTCAGCTGAGAGCGGCCCTTGATACCACCAAAGGCGCAACCTCTCCAGACACGACCGGTGACGAGCTGGAATGCTATGGAGAGTCAGTATTGAACACGGTGAATGGAACGCGGCAACTTACGTCGGGTGGAAATCTCCTGGCCAGCAGCAGCAACACCAATGACAATGCTCTCACCCCAACCCTTGTGGCAAGCCTCCAGAGCAGCGCGCATGACACCGACGTTGCCAGTGCAGTCGAAGGTGTAGTCGCAACCGCCATCGGTCATCTCAACGAGCTTCTCGACAATAGTTTGTCCCTTGAGCTCGAGAGGGTTCACGAAGTCAGTGGCACCAAACTTCTCGGCCCAAGCCTTCTTGTCAGGGTTGACGTCCACAACAATGATCTTGCCAGCCTTGTTGATGACGGCACCCTGGACGACAGACAGACCGACACAGCCGGCACCGAAGACGGCAATGTTGGAGCCCTCCTCAACCTTGGCGGTGACACGGGCAGCACCGTAGCCGGTGGTGATACCGCAACCGAGCAGGCAGGTTCGGTCGAAGGGAGCATCATGCTCAATGGTAACGACCGAGATGTCGGCGACGACAGTGTACTGGGAGAAGGTGGAGGTTCCCATGAAGTGGAGAAGATCCTGGCCCTTGCACCTGAATCGAGAGGTGCCGTCAGGCATCACGCCCTTACCCTGGGTGGCTCGAATCTTGCCGCACAGGTTGGTCTTGCCAGACTTGCAGAACTTGCACTCTCCGCACTCAGGGGTGCTGTTGGGAACTGTTAGTGTTTGTCTCAAGATGGATGTGGTGGGGGCTCGTACTAGAGAGCGACGACATGGTCGCCGACCTTGACGTTGGTGACGCCCTCACCAATGGACTCGACGATACCAGCACCCTCGTGTCCAAGGACGATGGGGAAAGCACCCTCTGGGTCCTTGCCAGACAGAGTGTAGGCATCTGATCTGATGTTAGCATCGATGTGGCCAAACCCAACGCATCACGTACCAGTGTGGCAGACACCAGTGTAGTAGATCTGGATGCGGACCTCGTTGGCCCGGGGAGGAAGAACCTCGATATCCTCAAGGCTCAGCGGCTTGCCGGCCTCCCAGGCAACGGCGGCCTTGCACGTAATGGTCTGAATGTATTGAGCGTCAGCAAAAGCCTCCCGAAATCGCTTCGAACCGGGCGGGGTAGGACACGAAGCAATGGAGGGGTAGTTTGGAGACGCAACGCACCTTGCCCACGGTAGAAGCCATTGTGTCAACAGAACTGAGATGGAATCTGTGTGTAGAGAGGACAAACCGAATCTGGGACTCAGCTGTTGGCTTAAATGGTCGAGAAAGGCCAATTTCAACCCAGGTAGGATCGTTTATGTAAGGAGACAGGCCGCGATGCCAGATTCCGATCCCCGAGCAACTCCGTGAACCGCCTACCCCGCAATGGACTTTGAAATCCGCACAGCCGTGTCAGCTGGGATAGGCAATGGAACCCGACGATGCTCCATAGCTTTGGCCCATTGGAAGACGGCCACACCATTTTACTGGATCGACACGCGGTGCGCCGCGACGAGGTTGGCGCGCTGTGGGTTGGAAGCCTGTGCCATTGGTACAGGCTTTGACGTTGCACCCAGCTGTGTACGAGACGCGGGGAAGCATTACTCGTCAAAGGTAAATGACGAGTACGGGACCCGTTCCGAGGTGCGGTGATAGCTTAGGAATAGCTCGGCAGTTTATGCTTTACACGGAAGCCGTACCGTCTATACCGTCCGCATCCCGGCGTTTCCAACAGGCCGAGTGAGTCAGAAACGCAGGCTATTCGTGGAGCAGAGGGACGTGAGCCAAACGCCATTTCTGCAATCCCAGAACCTGATTCCAGAACCCGATTTAAACCGGAGCGTTGGCAGTTGCTTGGCCTGGGCGTGGAAACTGCTAGACAAAAATGGACCTGAATGCCATAGAAATCCCGAGCATCTCAGCGAGAAAAGACCGTCGCCTGCGCTAGCCGGGTCATCCGCATTGATCTCCATTCTCCTTATCTCGTCGGATTAATTTCTGGACATTGAGACCCGGACGCTAGACTTTAAGTTGAGCAGAGAACCAGAGAGAAGCCAAAACTCAGCCATATCCGACGCCACAACCGCAACACAGCCACAGCTGGCACCCAAGGTGTGTTGGCTAGGTAGGTACCTAGGTAAAGCTGCAGAGGGTCAGGGAAGCAACATTCCCTCTTGGGCTTTACTTACGATCTTAACGAATAAGAGGCCTATAGTTGTTTCCACAGACGCCTCTTATATCAAATAACCACAATGAACGCAGAGAACGTCTTTGAGAGACCAGACTAGGTAGCCTTTCAGCTGAGTACCAGGCGCCGGCAAAACCCCGGCCGGAAGCTCGTTACCCATCGCGATAGCTCCAAAAAATATCCCAAACGCGTTGACCTGCAGCTGGACAAACACCAAGAACAAAGATCAATCTCGTCGCGTCGCTGACAACGGTTATTGCATGCGACAAGATCCTGATCCTCTGAATGCGTGACAGGCACCGCCGCCGCCCCTGCGCCAACCCGACTCGGATAATTCTACGCATTCCACTTTAGGGAGCTCTTTCATAAGACATCGCCATCATGGCTCACAGATTCGTCGTTCCCGACTCGAGCCCGCCTAGTAGCCCGGCACCGTCGACACCAGATAGGAACCCGTCGCGATCAGGGTTTTCCTTCCTTGGCGAGAACCCTTCGACCACCCCAGCTGGACCGCCCCCATCTTCCGCCGCCTCCTTCACTCCCGTTGGCGCGCCGACTGCCTCCTACATGGGGAGCTCGATCATGCATGGCATGAGCGAGACTAGACCTTTGAGCTTTGGTTCACAGATGGGTGGAGGCACTGCAAAGAATCTTTTTGCCCCGAAGAGCACGTCCAACAACCCCCTTGGTCGCTCCATCAGAGGCAGGGATCGACAACCGTCCGGCTTGAGTCGCCAGTTTAGCGCTGCAGACGAGGAGGACGAAGAAGAGGACGACGACGCAGAAGGAGAGATGGAGCTGCCTCCGCATCGACACAGCCTTTTCCGAATGAACGCTGCTCCTTCTCGCCCCCCTAATGAAGTTGACGCCGAGATCGAGCGATTCATTGACGAGGATATGGACGAGGACGAGGGCGAGGACGAGGACGCAGAAGGCGAGGAATACGACGAGGAATACGAACGAGATGACTCAGAAGAACCCGACATGTTCCTCAACATGCGCCATGATGATCGGCCTTATGGACAGCCGATGATTGGCGATGAGTCGGACCTGATGATGCTCAACACACCGGCCGCGACTGATCGAGTCAGGAGGGAGGCAGAAGACATTTTCAAGAGATCCGCCGCTCACTTCGGTATGTCCTCCAGGAAGCGAGGCTACCAGTTTGCGGCAATCGCCAAGGACCTATACAGCCAACAAGACCCAGCTAGGATTGCTGAGCCTGCCAATCTGATCCTCAAGACGGAGGAACTTGTTTGCCGCCTTTACGAGGAAGGTGTTGGCACAGAGGACGATGCGGAAAAGATGGACAACTCCTTGGCAAACATCACCTATCGTCTTGTCCGCCTGTGGAATGACCATGTCGACGAGCTGCCCCAGCCAGAGGGTGAAGACTATGCGACCATCGGACCCGGACCAGAGACCGAGCCCTTTGAGAAGGCCGCCTACGTTGCTCACCTGATTCTCCGAATGCACCACACTCGTTTCGACAGCAACACCGATGACGAAAAGACGCCCCCCCTACCCGAGATCCTGTTTGACTGGATGCAAACGAGCCACAACCTATACCCCGACCAAGTACGAGAGATCGGTCGATACAAGCCAAGCCCTGCGTCTCATAGCCTCTACTGGCAAACAGTCCGATGCGCATTGCTTCGAGGAGATGTCAACGGCGCTTCGCAGCTGTTGCGGAATGCTGGTTGGGAAAACGTCCGCCGAGGTCCTCACGGAGAGTTTGCCTACACTGGCAAAGCCCTTGAGAATGTGAGACGGGTTACTGCTGCAATTTGCGACGTCTTAGACCAGTGTCCTGCCAAGAGGTCAGAGTGGGACATCTGGAACAGCAACTGGACCCTATTCCGGATTCAGGCCCGTGCCGCTCTGGATAGACTGACACTTTTTGCCGAAGGCAAGGACCAAGGCATGAGGGACTCCCTTGATGACGAGTTTTCTCCCCAACTGCAATCCATGTCGACAATGGCGAGGAAGGCGTCTAGCCAGATCCCCTGGGATATCTACGAGAACTTGCAGACCATTTATGGTATCATTCTCGGAAGCCACGAGGCGATTATGGAGGTGGCCCAAGATTGGTGCGAGGCAACAATTGGCCTCTTCGGCTGGTGGGATGATGGAAATCTGCGTCACAAGGCGCCCAAGCTGTCGCACTCGCAGAGCTTCCGAGCGTCAGCGTCGCGGCTGGCCAGCACGGATGATTACTTTGAACGACTGGCAACTGCTTTCCACCACGTTATCGATTCCGACATGAACCCTAACGCAATGAACCCTGTGGAGGTTGCAATCGCTTCCGCCCTCGAGGGCAACGTCAACGCTGTTCTCGGATTTCTCAGAGCATGGTCCCTACCCGTGGCCTGCGCTGTGGCCGAGGTTGCATCCTTGGGCGACTGGCTCCCTGCAACTGAGGCAGCGAACCCCCTACCCCTCGACACTCTGGACATGGATGATCTCGCCCTGTTGGGTGTAACTCAACCTGGACCCGACGAATTGGAAGGTATCAAGGACACCACACTTGTCCTCTACGCCAGAGAACTCGCCGGCATCGAACAACTGACCTCGGAGCGTGACGGATGGGAAATGGCCATTCAAGTTCTTGGACGAATGGATTCGCCAGAGAAATCAGAAGAGACTGTTGGGGAGCTTCTGCGGGATCTCCTGGCAACCCTCGATGAGCACTCGAGTCGCACCGTCGACAAGATCTGGAGGATACTGAACGATCTCGGTATGATTAACTACGCTGAGGAGACAGCAGAGGTAAGAACACCTTATCATTTGAAGACTACAAGCTAACATTCGGTAGACTTTTGCCGAGATTTTGTCCAAGGAGTCGCACCGATATGGAGAGGCACTGTGGTACTACGCTCTATCTCATCGACCCGACAGCGTACGGGCAGTGCTTAACCTCCTCATGTCGTACTCACTGGTTCAATCAAGTGCGTATCCCGCAGAGAAGGATCTCGATGAAGATTTGAAGGACTTGCTGCGGAAGCGAACCGAGACGCTGGAGAAGCGAGCCACGCAGGACTTGGAAGCGGCACAGCTCCTCGGCCGTATGCTGAGTGGTTATGCTACGTTGCGCAAGTTTTACGAGATTCGTGATTCTGAGCAGCTCGAAGACGTTTCCGCGACCAAGGCGCTCAAGCTCAAGAAGCAAGCGGCGATTGCTTTGGTGGCAGTCATCTCCAGCTCCGACGACAACATTCGTGGTGGACTATACGACGACACGCGGGATGCGGTTGTCAGCGAGGACTTTCTGCTGGCACTACTCGGGGAGGCTACCGTCTTTATCAACCAGTCACCTGCTGTGATTACGCTGGAGCAGATCGACATTTTGCTCAAGGCTATCGAGGACATTGAGACTGTGGGCGAGCGTGTATACCTGGCGTGCGCCGATTTCTTCGAAGTGGTGCTGGGATCAGCACAGGCACTCAAGGGCTCGACACCGTGGGACATGATGCAGAAGTCGACGAGCTCACTGAGCGGGAGCAGCTATGTGATGAGCGGTAGCTCGGTGTTGGTTAATCATCTTCACAAAATGGCATCTGGAAACAAGGTGCAGCGAGGATGGGACTGGAGAAAGGGCTGGTTGGCGACGACCAAGGGACAGGATGTGCTACGAAAGCTGCGGCTAGGACTGAACAAGGACCTCGCGAGGTTATGGTTAGAGGATGCGGATGGAGTTGCCATGTTTTAGAGCGATACGACGCAATGGGGATGAGAGGTGGATGAACCGAAGATGGATGCTGGGACGAAACCTGGCTTGCAATAATAACAAAGTACTGAGCGTCACTTGGAGACTTGGCTGTCGATACAGAGTGAGGAAGGATTGGTTTATATCATGGTTGGTGTACATTTGCTATGTAGGTGTTGTGAATGAACAAGAAGGTCTTCTGTTCAAGTGACTGCACCGTGTGTCATTTGAAGATCTAATCTCCGCCTCCACTGGGCCGGTGCTCGGCGGTGGTGGAGCCCCCGCATCCCCAGATCTCGGTCAAACTCCAATCCAATCCCGCCAATTTACAATTGCCAAAAATTTCCCCCCGAACTCGCCCCCACCAAATAACCAACACAAGGAACGACTCCCGGCCGACGTAGAGTCATCCATACTCGGTACATCGTGACTGCGCACCGCCCATCATGGCTTCAATGGAGTTGGCCAGTCGCTCAGGCGGCGCCATGACGGTGAGTACGCCTGAATTGCAAGCTCTGTGCCTCGTTCTAGGTGCAATTGAGCTTCATCCCCGCCAGACACACCCAGAACATCCATCACTGACTCTTCGTCTTAACCTCGGTAGCAACTCTTGCGCCGCGCCGGCCCCAGTGCCATCCGATCTGCTGCCGCCCTCGCCGCGACCAGAGACGCCCGCAGAGACTTCTCGACCGTCAAGTCGCTGCCGCCCACCTACGAGAAGCTGTACACCAAGTACACCGACGTGCGTCGCGTGCTCGGCAAGCAGCGCCTGACGCTGGCCGAGAAGATCCTCTACAGCCATCTCGACAACGTGGAGGAGTCGCTGCTCACCAACACCGCCAATGGCCGTGATATCCGCGGCAAGGCGAACCTGCGCCTCAAGCCCGACCGTGTCAACATGCAGGACGCCTCGGCCCAGATGGCCATTCTGCAATTCATGTCGTGCAATCTCGCCAAGCCGGCCATTCCCGCCAGCATCCACTGCGACCACTTGATTGTCGGTTCCAAGGGTGCCGAGGACGACCTGGCGGCTGGCATCCAGACCAACAAGGAGGTATTCGACTTCCTCGAGTCTGCGGCTCGCAAGTACGGCATGGACTTTTGGCCCCCCGGTGCGGGCATCATCCACCAGACCGTCTTCGAGAACTACGCCCTGCCCGGTCTCATGATGCTGGGAACCGACTCCCACAGCCCCAACGCCGGCGGTCTCTGCACCGTTACCATTGGCGTTGGTGGTGCCGATGCCGTCGAGGCCCTCGTCGGAGCGCCCTGGGAGCTCAAGGCCCCCAAGATTCTGGGTGTCAAGCTCATTGGCAAGCTGAACAACTGGGTGTCTCCCAAAGACATCATCCTGCGCCTCGCTGGTGAGCTCACCGTCCGCGGCGGTACTGGCTCCATCATTGAGTACTTTGGCCCTGGCGTCGACACTCTCTCAGCTACTGGTATGGGAACGGTGACAAACATGGTGAATTGCCCTTGACTCGTCCCTGAATGAGAATTCATACTAACGACTCGCAGGGTGCCGAGGTTGGTGCCACTACCTCCATCTTCCCCTACACCAAGGCTTCGGCCAGATATCTCGAGTCAACCCGCCGAGCACACGCCAACGACAACATCGCGGCGCTGGAGAACTTTGCCAGCAACAGCTCCGATCCCGACGCCCAGTGGCGCTTCAGCGCCGACGAGGGTGCCGAGTACGACGAGCTCATCACCATCGACCTGTCAACCCTGGAGCCTCACATCAACGGCCCCTTCACGCCTGACCTGGCCACTCCCCTTTCCAAGTTCAAGGACGTTGTCAAGGACCAGCAGTGGCCCGAGGTTCTCTCCGCCGGCCTCATCGGCAGCTGCACCAACAGCTCCTACGAGGACATGACCCGAGTCGAGAGCCTGCTCAAGGACGCTGCCGCCGCCGGCCTCAAGCCCGTTGCCGACTTCTACATCACCCCCGGCAGCGAGCAGATCCGCGCCACCCTTGAGCGCGACGGCACCCTGGAGACGTTTGAAGACGCCGGAGGCATCGTGCTCTCCAATGCCTGCGGCCCTTGCATCGGCCAGTGGCAGCGACACGACGGCGTGACCAAGGGCACCAGCAACGCCATTCTGACCTCTTACAACCGCAACTTCCGCGGCCGAAACGACGGCAACCCCGACACCATGAACTTCCTCGCTTCGCCCGAGGTCGTCACCGCCATGGCCTTTGCCGGCACGACCACCTTCAACCCCCTGACCGACACCATCAAGACCCCTGATGGCAAGGACTTCAAGTTCTCCCCTCCCCACGGTCTCGAGGGCCCCCCGACTCCCTTTGAGTCTGGCAGCCCGGTCCTCAACGTCCTGTCCCAGGCCCCCGACGCCAGCGCCGAGATCGCCATCTCTCCCACCTCGGAGCGTCTGGCCTTCCTCGAGCCCTTCCCTCCCTTCCCCGACTCCGACCTCTCGGGCCTGCGCGTCCTTGTTAAGGTCACCGGCAAGTGCACCACCGACACCATCTCGGCCGCCGGCCCCTGGCTCAAGTACAAGGGCCATCTGCCCAACATCAGCACCAACACGCTCAACACGGCCATCAACGGCGAGACGGGCGAGGTCAACGCCGCCTACGACCTCGACGGCTCCAAGCACACCATCCCCGAGCTTGGCGAGGTGTGGAAGAAGCGTGGCCAAGAGTGGCTCGTCGTCGCCGAGCACAACTACGGCGAGGGCTCCGCCCGTGAGCACGCCGCTCTGCAGCCGCGCTACCTCGGCGCCCGCATCGTCCTCACCAAGTCCTTTGCCCGCATCCACGAAACCAACCTCAAGAAGCAGGGCGTCGTACCCCTGACCTTTGAGAACGAGGCCGACTACGACAAGATCGGCGCCGGCGACGAGGTCGCCACCGTCGGCCTCCTCGAGATGCTCCAGAACGGCGGCAAGGGCGAGGTCAACCTCCGCGTCACCAAGGCCTCGGGCGACGAGTTCCTCATCCCCACCAAGCACGCCGTCACCAAGGACCAGGCCGGCTTCATCCTCGCCGGCAGCGCCCTGAACCTGCTGTCCAAGGGCGTGTAAAGCCGCGTGATGGCGCAAAAAGAGCCGACAGCGCGAATGATTCTGATGACTCACGTTCGTTTTGTCGCCGTTGGTTTGGTTCATGTGCTTCCAAGTTTTTGGATGTTTTGTAACAGTGGCGTCTGGACGGGAAAATGTCTAAGTGATAGATAGGATATAGCAATACCAGTTGTTCTGTTTGATTTCCAGTCACCTTGAGCCCTAGTAATTATGGCTTTAGCATTGGCCTTTGGTGCTTGATTATGGCTTTTGTGTCGGATTATGTTTTGAGCGTTGTATTCTGTTTTGAGCTTTGAATTATGCGCTCCTGGCGATGATTGCTAAAGATATTGTGAGGCACGTATCATTACGATGACCCCGTCCCAACTTCCAAGTGAAGGCACTTTACAAAATGCCATGCTCCTCCGTCTGTCAACAAGAGTATCAATTGAACCCAACACCGACCGAATGCTTGTCTTCCTTTCCTATCATGTGTCCCTTTGAACAATGGTTTTCGATCAATCCGGAACGCCTCATGACGGCACCCGCCGTTTCTAATCGCCAAAATGCGGCTTGGCCTGTGTCGTCTCTGGCCAAGCATATTCTCTCGCTATTTCGCCTTCTCTTTACCAGCCAAGCCGTGGCTTTTCAATGCATCCAGGTAAAACCGATGAGCTTCTTCTGTCGCCCTTTGAACATGAATATTTCGCTGGGCCTCTTCTGCTGTCCTCTGGGGGACCTGTCGCTGGATAGGCTGGCTTTTCGTCGCGCGATGCCAGGCACACGCCTTCATCCAGGCTTTGTTTTTCTTCACATCCTCTGGAAGCTCTGCCATAGGAATGTCTCCAAAATCCAGGGTTCTTTTGTACACCCGAGGCTGTGGATCTCGATGAGGAGGCATTTCCCCCGCTCGTAGAGCCCTTTCACGTTCCTTCGCTGCCTCCTCCGCTTTTGCATGTATATAGCGTTGCCTCTCATGGACCTTTCCGAACCAAGCTTTTCGCCCGCCACGGCTTTTGATTTCCTTTGCCTTTCTCTGATGCCACTCTTCTGATCGGTTATGCATCCCATGAATGGCCGGGTTCACATGCAGAGCTACTCGGTCGTCCTCCTTTGCAGCCATCACCTTTCTGGGAGAACGGGGCGAGGCGGAAACAACGTTAGGTGACAACTCACTCTGTTTCTGTATCATTGCGTCAAATGCATCCGAATCAAATTCGGCCAGTCTCTTTGCCCTGCGCGCCTCACTTCTCACTCTGGAACGGGTAATGACTGTAGACACCACAGGGCGGTTGCCATGCGAAGAATTACTGGTAACAGTGCTATGAGAATCACTGCCATCGTGGTGTTGGGGCGACAGGACGGGTAACTCCGGAACCATTGGCATGTATTCATCACCTGACTCTTGGGCGAGAATCTGGGGACTCTGAGAATAGGTAGATTCTCGCGCCGATGATGGCTCATAGATACTTTCGGAATCATCGTGATCCATCATGATGAATCTCCTCTTGCCCAAGCGTGAACGAATTAGAGGCTCCTCATCTTCGTCATCGGACATTTCCCCGGAATCTGTGCTGTTCGGAGAAGCGATGCGTTGTATAGGAGGAGGTAAATTGGCCCAAACAACTTTGCTGGGAGTTTGGCCATTGCTTATGGGTTCTTGTGTTGATACTTGGACTGGAGTGAGTGGTGATACCTCTACCCCCTCATCCTCCAACTCCATGTCCTCGCGACCCTGTGATACCTCTTTTCCGTTCGACGTAGGATTGGAGACAGTGGGCTGAGTCCTTTCAGGAGTGAGAGAAACGCTGTGACTTTTTTCTTCCCTGACTTTCGAATTCAAGATTGCCTGGTCTGAGATCTCAGCGCAGTGGTTCATCTCTGGTGGGGATATATTAGAAGCTGGGACATTTCCATCTTCTTTCAGTCCGTTGCTGAACCTGAGGACATTGGTTGCGAATGACACACGTTGCCCTTGGTACCCATTGATGTTTAAGTCTTTGGGCGGGCTCATGCTCCTATCCTCCGGCGCAACAGGGTTAGGCTTGGTCTGAGCTTCCACTTTCTCTGGGCCGAAAAACGATTGATATTTCGTTCCCACTGGGGACCCCAGGGCCTTGTTTCCTTTGGCGATTTCATTCGGGCTTGGAGATGCTTGGGGCTTAACCGAAGTACGTCCTGACGATGGTATCCGACTGCGGTTGTGACCTCTCTTAGCCACAACCCGGGCTTCCGAGAAATGAGTGACCCTGGGCAAGCTGTTTTTCAACGAAGAGCCACCGCCAGGGCCAGGGCTAGGACTGAGTGCTTGATGCGCCTTGCAGAAAGGCGAGGTTGATAGGGTTGTGGAATCGCAAGCAGGCGCAGCGCAGCCTCCGCTCATATTGGACAGCGCATCGCGCTGAGCCATGCCCACATTTGACATGGAGATGAGATGCCGAGGATGGCAGGGTTATCGAATCTGCATAGTAATAAAAACTCCGCGTCGTGTACAAGCTCGCTCAAAAGATGCGGTAGTGCGGAGATGAAAGTAGAGGTAATCTGGCTGTAATTGCGACATCTGTTGCTGCATCTGGCTTCTAATCGCCCCATACCGAGCTCGGCTAACTCGTCTGGATGCAGAATGTGAGCCGAGCTGCAGGCAGCGTCTCGATAAAGGACCAACTAAACACAAGACTCGAGGTCAGCTGGATGCAAGGGTCATGGCGGAGAAGCAGGTGTTGATGAAGGGAAATGTGTCGATGTCAGATCTTTTCAGATATTAATTTGGCCGTCACGCTAGGTACCTCAACGGTTACACCAGCTCTCCTCGGTCCGTGGCAGACGTGGGTCTGCTGTTTGTCGCGGCCTTTGGTCAGGACCCGTGGAGGTAACGAGGACGATGACTCCATGTTGCGATAATGCAGGTGGTGATTTGTTCGTCCCCAAGCACTCTAGCAACACATGGGACATGTGAAGAGAATGAGACTAGTTGGGGACGAGATAGTAGGCTTGTCGCCTGAGACAACAGCGGCCTAGGCGGAACCAGAGTGAGAGATGGCGTGACCAGAGGGTTCCGTTCAGTCAGACCTTTTACCATGCGCATCATTCGACAGTCGAGGGTTGCTGAGAAACAACAAAGAGAGAGGCTTACGTACCGGACAGAGACGCCGAGGTCGTGGGCGCAACGCTGGCGATGGTGGCTGCGGGGAGGATCGCGAACGCGTTGGCTCGGTTGTTGACCTGAGGATTGAGATTTGGGATGGAAATCATGCCCCACAACCGGGAAATGGCGGGAGATGAGGTTCTTGCGCTGGAGATCTGGGCCTGCACCCGGGCCTTTCACAGGGAAGAGTTGTAGATGTAAGAAAGAAATTCATGGCAAGGCTGTGATGCGAGCGGTCGGGTCCTTTGCTGGTTGCTGGTCGGCGGCTGGCTGCTGGGCGGCTGGCGGCCGAGTGGCTGGCGATTGGCCCGGGCACCTTGACGATCAGTGAGGGCGTGCTGGCAAATTGCTGGCAGAGTGCTGTGAAGCAACTAGAATGCGACACCCTGGTGGCGCTTTCCTGCAGACGTTTCAGGCAAGGGCCCCGTTAAGCCGCTGTCGGGGCGGGAATAACAGCGACGCCGAGCGCCCCGCCGCTGCACGCTTTAACTGGCTGCTCTGGCTGCGCTGCTGTCGACGTAACCCGTTTTAGCGCGGGGAGCTTTAAGTTGGGGACAGCAACACCACGTTGCGATACGATAACGGGTGGGTTACGCTTCCGGTATATACCACGTCCTCTCTGCCTGGCCCCGACTCGCAGTCCTTCTGCTGCAGTCATCCCTCTTCTTTGTCCAAAGAGGCGACTCCTCCCTCTGCAACACCCCCATGAACTTCCTCAAGTCTGCCGTGGCCTCGGCCATCGCACAGGGACCCCCCTTCCCTTATAACTTTGGCGACATCGTCGATATTGACGAGTCGATCTGGACACTATACAACGGCACAAAGAGGGTACTTTATCCGACCCATAACCGCCTGTCGCCCGGCCCTTGCTAATGCGCTACTGCAGGAAGACGGCTCGAACTGCAGCATTTTCTCCTTCGACATTACCGCAAACCGATCCCAACTCCCCCTCGCCAAGAACGCCCTCAAGAAGCTGCGAACCCTTCGACACCCAGGCGTGATTAAAGTCCTTGATGCTGTTGAGGTAAACCTGAACTGTACGAGATTGCCTAGGACGTTGCGCTAATCATGCGCTGTGCAGACCGAAACCTACATCTACATTGCGACCGAGCGAGTTATCCCGTTGAGGTGGCACGTCCGAAGAAAGAGCCTCAGCCCGGAAACGATAAAATGGGGAGTTCACAGCATTGCAGTACGCCAGACTCAAATTTAGTTATTAGCCACAGGCGCTGATCAAACCGCAGCGCACGATCAAGTTCATCAACGATGAGGCTTCCTCCATTCACGGCAGCCTCAAGGTCGGATCGATCTATACTTCAGAAAGCGGAGAGTGGAAGTTGGGAGGATTTGATGTCCTAAGCAGTGTCAAGGACGACGAGTCAATCATCTACGTGTGTATGCCCGGGTCATGACCGAACCAGCGACTGACAGGCGCAACAGACGTACGGCAGCGTGGTACCAGATGCAGGTCGATATGCGCCCCCTGAATTGGCCCGAGGGGGGTGGGAGGTGATCAAGAAGAACCCCCATACAGCCGTTGATGCGTTCAACCTCGGAGTCCTGGTGTTTGAAGTTTTCAATGGCGACTACTCCGGAGCGGATCGGGCTGGCCAGACAAAGAATATCCCACCAACGATGCATTCGAGCTACAAGCGCCTCTGCAACGCCAACCCCAAGGCGAGAACTAGCGTTGGTAACTTTCTTGACCAAGGAAACAGGGCGGGGTCCTTTTTCGATAGCGCTCTTATTAAATTGACTGAGGGCATCGACAACCTCGACATCAAGTCGGCCGAGGAGAAGGAGGAGTTCTTAACGTGAGTGGCCCGTTGGCTGATGCCAGCCATTTACTGATCATTCTACTAGTGGCCTGGACCAAATCAGCGACGACTTCCCGGAGGAGTTTTTTAAGATGAAGGTTATGCCTGAACTGATGAAGTCGGCCGAATTCGGCGGTGGTGGCCCAAAGGCAGTCGGAGTAGTATTGAAGATTGCTACTAAGCTCTCTGCTGAAGATTTCGAATCCAAGGTTACACCTTTCGTTGTACGGCTGTTTGGAAACCCTGATCGGGCTATCAGAGTCTGCCTTTTGGATAGCCTCCCTTTGATGATTGATCAGCTTTCCCAGAAGATTGTCAACGACAAGATCTTCCCACAGATGGTTTGTAACCACGCCTGAATTCATACGACCCAGCTAACATGAGCACAGATGACCGGCTTTACAGATGTAGCACCCATTGTCAGGGAGCAGACGTTGAAATCTGTTCTTGTCATCATTACTAAACTATCAGACCGTACTATCAACGGCGATTTGCTCAAGCAACTTGCAAAGACGGCAAACGATGAGCAAGCTGGCATTCGAACAAACACCACAATCTGTCTTGGAAAGATTGCGAAGAACCTAGGATCTTCATCTAGATCAAAGGTTCTCATTGCTGCATTCACGCGGTCTTTGAGAGATCCTTTCCTTCACGCGAGAAACGCTGCCCTGCTGGCGCTAGGCGCTACTTCCGAGTACTTTTCAGACGAGGACTGCGCCTGTAGAATCATTCCCGTCGTTTCCCCCCTGTTGATCGACAAGGAGAAGCTCATTCGTGACGCTGCTAACCGCACTGCGGACGTCTATCTCCAGAAGATCCGGAAAGCTGCTTCTACTATGCCAGACAGCGTTCTTCCTCCCCCACAGGCATCCGACGCAGCACCTCGAATGGGCACGCCACAGCCGACCGAGAATGCTGGGTGGACAGGGTGGGCAATTTCCTCGTTTACGAACAAACTCTCAGCCGCGGCAGGCGAAATGCAGACCGAATCTGGTTCCAGGGCCGTTTCTCCCAAACCACCCCCGTCCCTCGGTACAGAGGCGAAGAAGCCGGCCATGTCTTCTGCCTCGAACCTTCATCGCCAAGCGGTAAAATCACCACCACCAAACGTGTCGCGCAAATCATCGTCTAGCGTGGTTGCTGAAGCTTTCTTGCCGGCAGATGATGGAGATGAAGGTGTGGACTCTTGGGGTGATATGGGAGACGATGATGGCTTTGGCTCCTCAACCAAAGAGCCGGCAAAGCAACCTGCCACCTCGGCGACTCCATTTGATGATGGCGACGAGCCAGACTTTGCTGGGTGGTTAGCCGCTCAATCTCAGAAAAAATCTGGACTGAGTAAACCACTACCGAAGGGTCTGTCAAAGTCTGCCGCTGCGAAGAAGCCGTTGGCCAAACCTGCCGCCAAGCCCGTCGCGGCTAAGAAGATCGACATGAAGCCTAAAGAGATGGATGATGATGATGGTTGGGGTGATGGATGGTAGCAACGTTTAGAATTGGTTCTTGGGAGAGTGAAAGACGAGTAAACCAAGCCGCCACGTCTGCCGTCATGTAGCTGGCGCTGGAGTTTGATATCAGGATAGCATCCAGTGATGGTTCGGCATGAGCGTTATGAAGACAGGATATTTGCCAATCTCTTGGATGGGCACAGTAATTAATTAAAAACGCTCTTACCGAATTTAATTACAACATGCTGGACGCCTTCAGACACGGTCTTTTTTTACTACAGGAGAAATCATAGTGTCTGTCTCATTAGACGATGGTTTTCGAGGTGGGGCACGCTGGCTTGGCTCACCGTCGGTGAAAACTCGGTGGGGGCGGGGATGTTTTGGCTCCAGATTTGTCCCACCTTAATTTTTTCACACCATCCACCAAGCAACCACCTTGGCCTGGTTCTTCCCTCTCACAACTCCTCCTCCTCCACCGCCCAAACCTCCCTCCACAGCCCTCACCACCCGCCCGCGATGGCACAGGGAGCGATCAAGAAGCTCGGGCGCCCCGCCACCGTCAAGGCGACGCACTCGAAACGCCAGGCGTCCAAGGTGGCCAAGCCCAAAAACTCAAAGACGGCCGTCGACAAGTCGCACAAGAAGTTCACCAGCGGCATGGCGGCCCGCACCGAGGCGTTGCTGGGTGAGCGCGCCGGCCATCTCGAGCTCATCGGCCAGGGCAAGAAGGCCGGGAAGAAGTCGACCAACAAGGGAGGCTCCAAGAAGTTTGGCTAAAGGCCGCTGGAGCCCGGGGGGAGTGCGCGCGGCGGTGGGATGGCGTCACGGGCGATACGGCATGGATTTGCTGGTTGAGAAGGGAAAAGCTTTTGCGTTATGGACTCTATTGGATTTCCTGGCGTTGGTTTGAACAACATGGCGACGAAATATATACACGACGAGACCGACGACATTCGAGCATTACAACTCTCAATTCTCATTTCACCTTCGGCCATCTCAGGAATCCGATCCTCTGCCACGGTCTTTAAACCTCTATTCTCGGCAGCTCTTGATGTCGAATTCTTTGCCCTCCGCAACATCAGCCAGGATCGATGTCACAACCTTGTAATCTCTGGCAACATCCACCTTCCAAGTCGACACGGCCATTCGCACCGCCTTTTGTCCCTCCCACTTGGTCCCGCTGACATACATCTGCCTCGTCTGGTTGATCTTTTCGACCAGCACCTCGTTCAGCGCAGCATCCTTTGCCCGGAACAGCACAATCATGAAGATTTCGTCGAGGTCGGCACTCTCGTCGGGCAGCAGCTCGTAGTGCTCCGAGCAGCGCAGGAAGGCGGCCACCTGGCGGGAGAGCTCGACCATGTTGGCAAGCAAGCCAGCCATGCCAGGGCGCCCCTCGCTCAGGAGGACGACATATGCGGGCAGGGCACGGAAGCGGCGGGAGTTTTCGAGGCCGATGTTGAGAGGGGAGGGGATGGAATCTTGGGAACCGGAGGAGAGGTAGGCGGCGTTGGGGTTGGTGAAGACGGATTGCAGAGTGAGGTGAGATCGAGTGAGGAACATGCCGCAGTCGTAGGGCTGGCGTTTGGAGTTAGTAACGGCCTTTGGGCTTGGGGCTATAGATACTTACCACATTGAGAAGCTTGTGACCGTCTACCGTGATGCTGTCGGCCAGCTCAAGGCCCTCGACTCGCTTGTGAAGCACCTTGTACTCATCCTTGTCCTCAAGAGCACGAACGAAGATGCCGAATGCTGGGACTATTAGCGGCCTCCCTTTTCGCAACGAATTCAAAGCAAGACTCACCGCCATCAACGTGGATCCAAGCCCCGTACTTGTCCGCCAATTCCCTCACCTTCCGCATCTCGTCGATGCCGCTGATGGCGAAGCGACCCGTGTTGACTTCGCCCGCGCTGAGGGCGATGACGCTGGCTGTCCTGGGAACCCGAAGCGCCTTCTCCAGCGCCGCGAGGTCCAGTCTCCACGGCTCCTCCTCGCTCAGCCTAAGGTCTTTGACTGAGCTCCTCCCGAAGCCGACTACGCTGGCCGCCTTGGAGAGGGAGCTGTGCGCGGCGCTCGTCAGGACCTGGACCTCGGTGACGCCAGTCTTCATGCAAGCCCCTAGCAAGCCCAGCTCGCCCACACTGCCTTGACCTCCCAGTTTCTTCCCAAGAACAGCCTCCCGTCCGCACGCGAGCCCCAGCACGTTGCTCCCCGTGGCACCAGTCGTGAACGTCCTGCCCTTCCAGGTCCCCTCGTCGCCGAGCCTCAGCAGCGCCACCAGCATGCTCAAGGCGGCATCCTCGACCGACGTGGCAATCGACTGCTCGGGCAAATGCACCTGGACGTTCTGATCCATCATCGAGACGACATTGTCGGCCCACTCGGCCAGCGGCAGCACGCCGCCCGTGACGAAGCCGTAGTACCGCTGGGACAGCGCCTGGCCGGTGAGTCCCGCGACGATGTCGTCGACGACGTGCGCCACCGTGTCCTTGTCCGAGCGGCCGCTGAGGAAAGACGGCGACCCGGGCCGTGGGAGGGAGGCTTGGGCAGCTTGGATATCCTCGAGGGCCGGCAGCGTGCCGTACTCGTGGTCGGAGCGAGTCCGACGCTGCGCGAGGCGGCCCTCACAGGCATCGTAGTCGAAGATGTTGCTCATCGTTGACGGCTCTCAAAACGATCCCTTGTGTTTTTGCTTTTACAGCGGCGGAATAATCGCTCTGCGGAACTTGGCGGATTCGCCCGAGTTTTATAGTCCCGCCGAGTGCGCTGTATTCTTCGCAGCCTTTGGAGCGACGTCGCAGACTCATCGTCTTGTAAGTCGGAGGGGCGGCCGGTTCTGGCCCCACTCGAGGATGAAAGGGCAGGAGTTTGCGAAGCTAACTGGGAGGAAGCGGAGAGCTAGGCATGGTGAAGCCGGGCTTCAGTCGAGTGAGATGGTCGATTGCAAGGATGATGAAGTGTGAATAAAACTGGGGGATTTCATTTATTGCTAATTGAATTGGCTATTGCACTTGCTCTTTTTCATATCATATGCCGCTTTGTTGGGCACCGGTGAATCCCGCATCCGGCAGGTCATTTTCCACGACAGTCTGGAGTGAGCCCCTGACTCCGAGATGCCCTCGGTTAGTGAGGATGTGAGAAATACCTGTCACGCTTCGATATGGACCACGAGTCTTGTGTTCACGGCAGTCATCATAAAATCTTTGCTACCCAGGCTAACTGGTGTCGTCAGCAAAGCAGAGCATGCTTAGCCCCAGGGCGTCGTCTGATGGTCGACAGTCCAGCCAAGAGCGTATGTCTACACAGAAAGTCCAAACCAAGAAATCCAAATCCACCTCGTTCATATACAGTCCTTCCCAATATCATTTGCGCCTTGCAAAACACACGAGAAACCCATCGCCGTCCGCTCCTCTATCGTCTGGTACACGGTCCCAAAGTCGGACCACCACGGACCACCGCGACCGCGACTGCGTCTATAGCTTGGCCTTCTCGGGCACGCTGCCAATCTTGAGACCGGCGCCGTACTTCTTGAGGACGTCTTCGTTGTGGTACTTCCAGAAGGGTTTGGTGGCGTCCTTTCCGGACCAGCGCTTGATGATCTTTGCGCCGCCGGGGTGCTCGTCCATAAACTCTGCGGCCAAGGTCAGCAATGCCGTTGCGCGGGAGAGGTCGTGCCATGCTGTTCATCTCGTCTCATCTCGTCTCGTCCCGTTGCGTCCTCAATTGAGGGCGCGTGCAAAAACGAGTCGGACTCGATGAGATGCGACAGCCGCAGGGGACAGACTCACTCGTTACGTCGTAGACGTCGCTCTCAACGATGAGCCAGAAGCCGTCGGCAGCGCTCTTGTGCTTGCCCACCTCGGCGGCCGTGTACTGTTCCGACATGGCGAGATAGCGGGTGAGAGTGACGCTCGGGGTTGTGAGAAAGGGTGTGAGAAGTGCGTTTACTGGTTGACACTCTCGAGCTCGTTGCTGTGAATGGATCGACTACAAAAAGATGGAAGGGAAGTTCCAAGATCGCGGCGGATGGAAAGGAGTTCTCTCCGAGGCACACGGCTGCTGTCCGGGTGGAGATTTGCCTCGGTACACCTTGTCGCCGGCACGCGGGCTAGAGCGCTATTGCGCTGGGCGAATAGCGAGGTAAAGCGGAGATCTGGGCCATCCGGGGCATGTCTGGGGGCACCTCTCGCGCTAAAGGGCCCCGACGTCATGCCCCGCGTGGTGGGGAGCCAGCGTATCACAGCGGGACAATTGCCAACACTCAGGCCGCATCCCCACGAAGAGGGCGTCCATCAACCCGACCATCATGGGATATTCGTCACGGGGACGTCCAACGGCCATGGCATATTCTACAGTTTTTGTGTTGTGGGGAGAGTCTCCGTCTAGTTTACTTCAACGCAGTCCGTCCTTCTCTTTCGTCTATTTAAAAACGGGCAAAGACCGCCAAGGGCTCACGCAGACGCAGACGCAGCAGGCACTTCAATTGACCCTCTCCGCATTGCCCTTCGGAATCGATCTGCAAACGCCGTCGTTCCCCTGCAGTCGCTCTGCATCCGCTTCTCCATCGCTTCCGGCATCCACTCCCCAATCTTGCTGATCCGATTCTCGTTCTGTAGCAACACATATCAGCATCAACTCAACCAACTCTGTGCACGCATCTCACGAGGTTAAAGGGAGCTTACTGAAGGGTGCGTGCTCAACATTTCCGGCACTTCCTGCCCACCAGACTTCTGGATGGATTCCATCCGTTGCCAGAACCCGGCCGCCTGCCGCGGGTCGTAGCATGCCTCGGCCATCATCATGAGCCCGATGTAGTCCGCCTCGCTCTCCTGCTTACGGCCCATTGGCAAGTAGAACAATAGGTCTTGTAGGTAGTACCCTCCCACGAAATTCCATAGTCCAAAGAGCGCGAGACCGGGTAGAGCGCCGGCGAGGAAGAACAAGCTGCCGGCTGTCAGGTTGCCCACCCACGCTGCTGACAGGCGCTCGGCCGCGTGCGACGCCGTGTTGTGTGCGATCTCGTGGCCCAGCACCGCGGCGAGGGCGTCTTCGTTTCGACAGACATTGAGGATGCCGCTGTGGACGAAAACTTTGCCTCCCGGGAGGACAAAGGCATTGGCCGTTCCTATTGATTCACCCTGTTAGTCCAAGCGAGCGCAGCCAGCAGCACGACAACGTACGGCTATCAGCAATGACATAAATCTCCCAATTGAGGTCCGTCATGCCGCTCACAGGAATCAACCGCTTCATGACCCTCTTGACCAAAATGGTACGCGGGTCCCAGTCCCCGAGGAAGTGACCGCCCTGCGCCTTGACCTGCTCAATGATTTGCCCGGCGGCCTTGGAGTGCGCGCGCGCCACCATGGAGTCGGAGAGGAAGTTGAAGCGCCGGCGACCCGTCACGGGCACCGTCTGCGAGTTGTAGAGGTAGAAGCCCACCGCCGCGAGCACGGTTGCGAGAACGAACAAGCGCGAGTTGCGACTGGTGCCGGCGCGGGTGAAGCGACCGGCCGCGCGGTTCGAGACGAGAGGCTTGGCATCGCGGAGGCGGTCATAAGGGTCTTGCTGGTTCTGAGGCGGGAGTTTTTCGTCGCCGAGTGGTCGCGTGTGGGAGAGGAAGCGGTATCGGACGATGGTGGGTGCGGCTCGCAGCCGGAGAGACAAGGCCGGGCGGGAGACACCCAGCAGCACTGGCCGCACGAGCAGGCGCGGGGCAGGCATGGGACGACGAGGGCCCAATGCGCCTCAGGAGAATCGTAGGGCGGCGAGTCAGAAATGAGCCCTCGACATTTAGCGACCGAGGGACGAGCAGCGGGCGGCGAGGCGAGGTGCGTGTTGGAGTTGGTTGGTGTTGCACGTTCCTCGCTGACGGATCTTCCTGTGCGCCTCTGCGGGGGAGCCGTTTTCAGCCTGGGTTGCGTCATGGGAGGTTTTTTCCCGGGGGTCCTTAGGTACGTACTGCTGCTGAATGCCCTAAAACTGCCAGCTCGGGCTAGGCCCCCGGCCCCTGTAGCAGCCGAAAGCCTCGCCGGTTAGGCGGCTCTGCCGCTGTGCGAGTTCGCGAGTGGCGCCTGTGAAACAGGCACAAACGCCCTGCGGTGGCGTCGGGGCCTCGCTGGGATAAAGCCTCCGGTGGTACCCAGTACGAAGCGAAGGACGCGGGCAGAATTCCCGGATTTGTGGTTCGCAGCCCCCAAGTACTTATATCGCCCGTTCGTGGCCGCAAGAAAACACCAAGATAAGCCAGCGCTGCCGAGGTAGGACGACTACTCTTCATCTTATCTTTGCTCACTTGGCTGCTAGTGTCGCTCATCATCCGCCAAGATGCTCAGCTATTCGGAAGACCCGGATGGACAAGATAAGCTGCCATTGGCGCCTTGCGATGCGCACTCGTCACATCCTCGCATCCTTCTCAGATGCGCATCAAATTCATGGTCAGCTTCGGCGTCAGCGTCTGGCCACCACCTTCAACGCGCAAGCAGCCAAATGATTTTATTTAACACTGCTTGAATCCCCATTTGAAACAACTCCTCTTTTGCGACTCAATCACCGTCCACGCCCCGAGTGAAGTGAGGTGAGCTTGCTTCGTGACTCGACGAAAACACAGCCTCCTCGTAAACTCCGTCAGCAATCATTGAAAGTTCTCACAAGTTCTTGGTAATCACTCCGCCTACCGTCTTCCGTCCGCTTAGCTCCGGGACGAATCTCATCACTGAGCAAATTAATCTGACCCATAACATCCCGGAGGTGAATCATCTTCTACCGCATCCCGCGGAGCCTCTCAACCATAATCTCATGAAACTAATATATTCAAACTTTCAGTCTTGGACCCCGTTACAACTGTGCCCCAACATCTTATTCCCGCTACATTGAGACCTGAAGCCACCATGGGTGAATACATACTCAACGAAGTCGCTCTCGACACCCTCAAACCCGCCTTCATCCCGTCTTCCGAGCCAGAGTCCTCCAAAACAGCAGCTCTCATCCAAGCCCTCGACCTCCTCCCTCACGTTGAAGGCGGCTACTTCAGTCAGACCGACGAGGACACCAAAACCATCCCCTCGCCCTACCCCCTGAACCCGTTATCTGGAGAGCCTGCCTCTCAGGCCGTGCCGTCTCGTCCTGGCTTCGACCCTGCAGTTCGCCGCCTGTCGACCTCCATCTTCTACTTCCTCACGCACCGCAGTCCCCTGGGCCGATTCCACCGCAACCGCAGCCGGATCATTCACACGCTGCACCGCGGGCGTGGGCGCTACGTGCTGCTCCACCCCGATGGCCGAGTCGAGTCCTTCATCGTCGGCCATGCAGTCGAACGCGGCGAGCGGCTGCAGTGGGTCGTCGAAGGGGGCGTATGGAAGGCCAGTTACCTGCTCGACACCGAAGAGAACATGGCCGCGGGAGGTGCTCAGGAACCCGACGGTCTTCTCATCTCAGAAACGGTGGTGCCTGGGTTTGAGTACGCCGACCATGAATTCCTCTCTGAGCGCCGCCTAGGGGAGCTTGTGCCCGAGAGCAAAGCCATGTCTTTGGGCTGGCTTGCGAGAAAGAGCGAAAACGCAGAGGAGCTGACGGACAGCTCCGAGGAATCCGATGCGCCAGAGGTCAACTCTGGAGAGACGGTAGAGATTGGGGAGACGGTCGAGCTCAGAGTCGGGAAAGCGGAAGAGGAAATGTGACTCAGTATTGGGATGAATGCCTGGCACGGGATCATCATCCCCTTGGACAACACATAGAAAAGAAGTTTGAGAAAGTAAGACGGACAAGGCGACATACAGTTAGTCGCAAGGGACCAACCCTAAGAATAAAAGCAGAGTGTGTTTCTTGATTGTGTCTGCAGAATCTAGAATAATATCGTCCGTTTCTAATCATGCATGTCATTTAACATTATGGGTATTCATTCTCGCTCAGGGTATCATGGGTATGAATGTCCAAAAACCAACTGCCATGGCATGCTTAGCGCTTCTCGCACTCTTGGTTTTCCGTCTGCTGGGGATGATGCCAACTCGCACATCGTGGCTCCTTCATCCCTTCGCCATGTGCACAGCTCCTCTTATTATCATGTGGTCGGGGCGATTGTCGACCCCAACGATGGGTATATTTGCTCAAGACAATGCCACAGGGGCTATGGGTCCTTCGCCGGGGAAGGGCTTGCGTCCAGTCACAACGTAAATGGGTAGATATGCGTGGATCCGGGTGTCGATAAGGTCTCGCCGCACGTCGACGAGTGACACCTAAGAAGCTCGATCAGTTATTTTTCCAAATAAAAGGGGTTGTTCAATCCTTTCTCTGCCTCACCTCTATTTGCGCCGGGGTTCTCCCAAAGACTCGGTTGAAGAGCGTAAAGGAGAAGCCGCTCAGTCCTGTTAAAAAATTCCTCTCCCACATCTTGCCCAGCTCTTTCAGACGTTCGTCCTTGGGCCAACCGTTCATAGGCATCTTGAAGATGCGCTCTTGGATATCAACGAAACCAACCTCCTCGTATATTTTTCGTAGCGTGGCGGCAAGGACGACGGGACGGTCCATGGCGTCCGAGGCGACTCTCAAGTCATGAAACCACCGAGCCAGGGGGCTTTCCGGGTCGAGGGTGTCGTCGTCGCAGGCCACAATGGCATCGTACTCCTGGGATTCGAAATAGCCGCCGGGGTTGAGCGACTCGAAAGCCTGCTCTGCGACTTGCTCCTGGAAAGACGACCAGCAGCCCGCCGTGATCCGGGTGTGAATGTAATCGAATTTATCGGTGTAGTCCCATGGCTGCGAGCTACAGGAGGGAGTCAGCAACGGCAGGACACTGGCCAGAAACGTAGCAGGATATGGGGTGACATACGAGTCTTCAACATAAAAGCTAACATTTGGGGGTACCTTCCGAGGCTGTATTGGAGAGAGATCAGTTGCAATAATCTCGGACTGGGGAAACTCGTCGCCCATCTTGATTGCCCAGTCACCCAGCCCGGTAGCGATGTCGAGGACGAGACGAGGCGGGTTCCGTTTCGATAAGGGGGCAAAGAAGAGTCGTCCACCAAAGAGTTTCATGAGGGCATCGTTTTGGAGCTCCAGTCGATCCCGTTCCAGCTGGTCGTTGGGGAAGGCATACGCTGAAGTGAAGGTCAGTTTCGGAGGGCGGTGTCTCCCAATGGGGCAGCGGGCAAAACTCACAGCCTGCTCTGTACGCATGGTACGTTCGACCGAATTCTTCAGGGAAGTCTTGGACACTGTCTGTCAAGGATTCTGAGTCCCTGCTAGATATGATCAGTCAAGGGTTCGAAGCGTCAGGTCTGGATGGGTGTTCTTACTTGTCCTGTGCATCGGACTGTATGGGTGAAATCAACAGTCAGTAAAAGCCCCTTTGGCATGTACAAGACGAGGTGTGGACGGCGGTGACGGCTGAGCGAGACAGCTGATGAGAGAGGAGAAGGAATGAGAACACACATCGGGCTCAATAAAACTATTTTGGGCAGAGTTTGCAGCTGAGCAGTTGAAGGTAAACTGAAAGTTATTCATGTTGGATGGCGACGAGTTGGA
Organism: Ilyonectria robusta; assembly: GCF_021365365.1. Taxonomy (NCBI): domain Eukaryota; kingdom Fungi; phylum Ascomycota; class Sordariomycetes; order Hypocreales; family Nectriaceae; genus Ilyonectria; species Ilyonectria robusta. The sequence continues at coordinate 617,327 of NW_025764443.1, read as the reverse complement.
CATGTCGTCCGAGTCGTTGGACGGAAGAGGTGGCCTCGACATGATCTCTTTGGCTGGTGGAAATGCGGAGCAATCACGGAAGCGGTAGAAGCGGCAGAAGCAATAGAAGCAGTAGACGCAGCAGACGCACAGAATCCACAGATTCGAATGACCTAGCCCATTGGACAGAAGCGTCAGGATGCTGATGCAAGCGAAGCAAGCGACCCGTCAGAATGGTAACGCAGAGGCCACCACCCCACACACAAGGGAATTGGGTGGTCTCGTAATATGAGAATATGAGGGGGTGAACCAAAGGTGCGGGATATGGGAATGCCGTTCGGAAAAGCGGTTGAGAAAAGTTGCCCAAGGACGAAAGCCGTTAGAGTCGGGAAGGTCAGGTCAGGGGGGGGGGGGGCGAGAGAGAAAATAATGCGAGTCGCCCAAAGAGACAAAGTCTAGGGGGAGGAAGCGAGTGGAAAGGCGGCAGATGGCGAGCTTATGTGCGGTGTGGACAGGTGTGGATATGGATCGGCGAAGTGAGGGAGAGAAGACAGTGGGCGTGGTGGTGGTGCGGCCGTTGCAGGGAGTTTCCGAATGAGGATTGTTGATGAGCGAGTAAGTGAGTATTGGAGGTGATCCGGGCGATCTAAGCAGAGGGACAGATGGCTTTAAGAAAGAAAAAGAAAAGAAGCAAAAGGACGAGGAGTCGGTTTGCCAAGTACGGGAACCGGGTAGCCTTGGCCGAGGAGCGCGGGAGATGAAGACGGAGATGGGGAAGACGGAGGCAACGAACGACGATGGAGATGGAGATGGAGATGATACTCGACTGGGGAAGCGAAAAGGGGAGTTTCCCGCCTCAAAGAGTTTAATAACAAGTGCAGACAGAGACAAGACGAGACAAGATCATCAATACAGGATCAAAACAGGATCAAGAAAGACGGCAACTCAGTCGAACAGGACCCAGCAGTCTGGGACGGGTATCTGACTCGGCTTTCTAGCCCAGCCCAGCCAGGCCTGGTGCGCCCCGTCTTTAAGCAACCTGGTCTCTGGGTCGTGTTTGGGGGGTCCCATTTTGGGTCTGGGTGCCGTACCCTCCTGGCCAGTGGCCGCTCCGAATTTCTATGACCCAGCCTGTCGGTGTCGGATATTTGAGGGCGTGTGTGTGCGAGGTGAGACAGCGAGGCGGCCGTGATAATTAGTGGGCGGCAGGGACGGGGAGGATGATGATGCCTGTCTCGGAGCAAGCCAAGCAACAAGCAACACGCCTCCGTGCCCGCGTGCCAGTTTGTCTGTCCGACTGCTCGGTCGACCAAAAAGGAAGCCGCAGAGTCGAAGATGGGAATCAAGGGGAGGGCTCGTGGTGGTCGGGTCGTGGAGCGCTACGGGAGAAGCGGGAATCGCTGTTCGTCCACCAACAACCACCTAAGTTACACGCACGCCGCGCGCGCACCACGCAGACACCCCAGGCGGCCGGGGCTTTTTGGTGCGGGCGAGACCTATTCCCAAACTCGGCGACGTGCGTCAGCTCAGAGGCAAGGGTCCCTCGACTCCCTCCCAAGCACCGAGCAGGGCCCGGCGGGACGGGATTGAATTAGAGGGTGTGTGTCTCTCTCTCTCTTTCTCTCTCTCTTTCTCTCTCTCTTTCTCTCTCTCCTTCTTCCCTTTTAGCCCTTCTATCGGCTTTGGCTAGGACCGCATGGTTGGGAACTGTTCGTGGTGTGTAAGTTGCGTGTTGCTGCGCAATGTTATTAGTGTCTGCGTGGTGCGTTATGGCGCGTGCGAGATGAGATGGCGAGAGCCAGCGCCCTAGCCCGCACTCTATAACCGAGTCCAGGTCCCCAATGTCAAAGACCAGACAGGAAAACACCTAGGCCAACTCACAGACCAGCCTCCTTCTTCGCTCACAAGAAATCCGCCCGCTCAGAGGCGTCCCAGCGACTCGGGTAGGCTAAAACAAGGGACTGGGGCCGGGATCCGGTGGTTTGGGTCGGGAAGCGCAGCCCGTTCCCGGAGGCTTGGAAATTGACGGCACCGGGGAGATCTGGGACACTTTTGTTCTGGGAGGGGGGGAGGGGTGTGAGACAAGAACAGGCAAAAGGAAAAAAAAGAAAAAAAGAAAAAAAAGAAAAGAAAAAAAGGACGCGGGTGGGTGACGGCCGATTGGATGCCCGGTTGGGGGGGTTTTTGTTTGATCTGAACCAGAGGGAAGGGACAAGTAAATGCTTTGTGCGGCGTGGGTTACACGTTACGCTGTGCTGTGTGTGGACGGAGAAAATGCCACCCGGCGATCTTCCACCAAACCAGGCAAGGGAAAAGGGGGGGGTGTGGGAAATTGCAGTGCAATGCGAGAATGCAAGACCGTAAGAAAGATAGAAAAAAGGCACACGGCAAAACCCGCACTCTGCAAAAGGCTGGTGCAGGGAGGGCATGGGGCAAGGAACCGACTGCACGGGATTGGGTGACATACAAGGGCGGCCGTGGCTTTTGCTCCGAGACTTTAGGTTGTGTGGGAGGTGAGATGGATGGGGATGGCGTCTGGGGAATACAAAAGAGGGGGAAAGAGAGCGCGAGGGAGAGAGAGAGAGGGAGGGAGAAACACGCCGAGCCTTAGAAGACGGGACGGCAGTCGATCGATCATTGCATCAATTCTGTCTTGAACCGAGACCCCAGGGCCAGAGAAGCAACAACTCACTCATCATCCTCCCGAAACGCCAGGCTAAAGATACCTACCTACCGACCTCCCTATGCAACCCTAGCAACTAGTTGCCGAACTTCTTCTTCGTAGCCTTCCTTTTAGGTGTCTGTGCCCCCCGGCTTCCTTAGCCCAGCTAGCTTTGTGTTAGTTGGCGACGTCAGAGTGTATGCACAACGGACAGGCTGCGTACCTGGATGCTACGTGGTGATTGCGGTGTCTCACGCGGCTGGGAAGAAGCCATGGCATGCCGTGCATGAGCCGAACTGGACACGGACCTTTTGGCTCACACGCCCGTCTGCGGATACATATCCTACTATCCACGTATGTGTTGTGCTCCTCTCTCTTCCTATCTGTCTGCCTGTCATTTATCTTCAGCAGGGGCGCCATCCTATGAAGTTAATTTAGTACAGGCTCGGTACTGCCAAGCTCCAAATAATGCCGGGCCTAGGTGGCTTCGAGGGGCCGGTAGTATCTACGTAGTATTCCGTAACAAGAACTCGAACTCTGTTCCTTCTTGATAGCGAATAGTCCCCCTCCAACCCTAAAGCGACTCCCGCTAATGCACCACTTCATGTATATCTCGAGCCGCTATACCGGCCTCCCGTCTCTTTTCTCCAACCCGACGACATGGGGCCTCGGAGGGGTCGGTGTTTGATAGTTTCAAAGCCCCTCCGATGCTTCCGCCAGAAGACGCATGCGCCGATTAAGAGAAGAACAATAAGACAAAAAAGTACCGGCGCAGTTCCCAATACGCACACAGCGGTGCATCAATCGACTCCCGGCCGCTTTAGCTCCCTTGCCGGGTGATTTCCAGGTCCATTCCGAGCCCTGGCCTTGCCTTTTCCGCACCCTTCCCGTCACCACAGTTAACCAGGGTCTCTCCCTCAACCGTACACACCACGGCCCCCAACACCCCCAAACGTCAAAGCCTCATGCGCCGGGGAAGGGAAAAAAAAAAAGTAGTCAATTTCTCTTTGATGCTTTGGCGTTGGGACGACGTTCGTGCCCTGGGCTGGATTTCGTCAGGTCCTCCCCCATTGTCGGTACTGACGCCAAGAGCGCCAATTGCCTCTTTAGCCGGCAAGTAGACATGGAGGCAAGGGGAGTGGCACGAGAAGCCAGGGGTTGCTTGGCAGCGGTGGGTGCTGACCGTAGCAGAAGCCTAACTTAGAGGCCTAGAGACCTTGTTTGCATTGGGGCCGAAGCAGGCCAAGACGCCGTTGCTCTTTGCGCGTTACTTTTTCCCCATTCTCGCAAAGCGCCTTCGTTTTCTTCCTCCCGAGTTCTTCTCCCGCTTCCCCTGCCTTGTGTGCTCCACGGGAAGCTCTCCCAGGTTCACCGCTGTGACGGAAGCAGTTGACGCGCAGCCAGAACTGGACTTCACGGTGGAGGAGTCAACTTGGCCCGTGGCTTGGCCCGTGGCGTGGCCCGCCAGCCTGGGACCGGGCTTGGTGTGTGGTGTGGTGCGCTGTCCGTCCCAGCGTGCAAGCGGTCATGTCCAGGCTACCTGGCGTCCTAAGTACAGCCCGCTCTATTCGCATCCAGTACGCGCTACAAGCCTCGCTGTGGACGCCGGCGCATGCTAGCATTCTACGGGCGGGATTATGCCATTCCGGTCTTGTGGGTACACCACATTCACTGTCCCTAGGTACCTCCCTAGGTCCTAGGTAGACAGTCTGTAGCACTGGAGCACGGCGGAACAGACGGCCAGAGCATCCGGGCCGGGCTAGCAGCACCTCCCTTCAACTCCATGCCGATCCAAGGCCATTCCCATCATCATTTCCGTTGATTAGTGGCGTCTCGTCCAAACGAGACGATTTCGTGTATAAACCCATTCCCAGCTGTCCCGGCGGGACGGACGATGTGCAGGGGTGGCCGAGGACAATTACCGACCATCTGGGTCTGTCTCGGGATCACCATGATCCCCAACACAGCTCAGCGTCGTATCATGCTGCTTGCTCCCCTGCGCTCGTTTGGTCAGCTTCATTACCGACAGAAGGTGATCGGACCGAGCAGCGTACATACCATACGTAGTAGTATTATTTATGGCACGTCCATGCATGTGCTGTGCAATACCCATGCCCCGTGCCATGCGGAATCTCTTATCTCGGGCTCGTGGGGAGGCCAACCTCGTCTCGAAGCGCGTCTCATCTCATTCTGAGCCTCGGTCTCGCGTGTGGAGAGAGAGAGAGAGAGTTATTCATCCCTCCCGAGGCCCTTGATCCTTGCCGCTTCCATGTTGTAGATGGAGTGATGCTGCTTGAAAGGTAACGTAACCTCTCCATTGCCTCGGGTTATTTTCTCCGAGAGAGAGAGAGAGAGATATGCCGGAACGTGCCCGATTCTCTTCCACATCCCATTCCCACATCCCATTCCCACATCCCGTCCTCACATCCCATCCCGTCACATCCACTCCGCTGGGTCCGCCCATGCCTCGGACCCGGCACCCTGGATGCATGCTTTGCTAACTAGCCACCCCTCTCTCCCTTTCGTCTGTAGCATCCCGCTCCTCCGCCAGCAAACGCACGTTGCAGTGTCTTTGAGGTACCTACGCTTGAGCAACGCAGGGCGCGAGAGTGGAGGATTAGTGGATGTTATTATTAGTGGGTGTTATTAGTGGATGTTAGTGGATGTTAGGAGTGGAGGCGTCCTTGGGTTGTTCCCCGCGCTCAAGTCGCACCGCACACGCACCTCACCAACCTAAGCCAGCTCTACTCCTCCGTACGACCAGCCCATTTACACCCGTATCCACCTCCTCATCCACAGCGCGCTCGCTCGGGCTGTTGCTCCGTCGAGATGCTACTGTACCATGCCCACGGCAATCATTTAGCACGACACTGCGCTCTTTGTCACTCGATTCCAGCGCGCAACTGGACTGGACCGCCTCTATTACGGAGCGAGACCCCAACAGCGTCCCTTACATCGTTCGTACCTGAGCCACTTCCTAGCTCTTGGCTCCCTCCTGACTCTCCGCCTGGCTCTCCTCCAACCTGGTTCCTGGCTCCTGGCTCCTCCAACGCGCCGGGTCTAATTAGTAAAGGCCGTCGGATCTAAACCGTCGTATCGCCGCTTGAGGCCCTCTCTGGCTTGTCTGCTAGCATCCTGCCCCTCCACTGTCTCTCTTTCCTTGCCTTCTATGGCCTGACTTTGCCTTCTGTCTCCTCTCCGCTCACGCCCAAACCCTTCGATGCCCTCCCTAATTTGCCCCCTTTCCCTCACATTGGACGTTTCCACAATTGCATTGCGTCGTCGTCGGCGTTAACCTTTCCCCTAAATTAAAACGGCTCGTCTGTGAACCACGATCGACAGCATGGGAAAGTCGGGCAGGCAAAAAAGCAATCTGTCTGGGGGCCCATCTAACCGAAAAAAGCCACTCCGTTGATGTTCAGGGTTGCCAAAAAGCAAGCAACAGGCTACACAGAATTGTTACCTAACAGCCGGCTCAAACGCCTGCTTGCGGATAGCGAATAGCGAATAGCGAATAGCGAATAGCATCGCTTACGAATGACATTACCTGTGTAGTACGGAGTATCTAGTCCGTAGAAAGTCGGTATTCAGGCCACGCCTCCCTCTGTGATGCCACGGAAATATCCGTTGTCTATAATAAACGCTACTGTGATGCACTTTCGCCCGGTTCCCCATGTGGCTGCGTCGTTAGTAGGATTTCTCAGCCATATGCACCTTTCACCAGTTGAGAAGGCAAGCAAGCAGCCGCAGTGAAGTGTCTCTGAGGCAATCCCTTGAATCATCTCGTATGGCAATGCCACACCACGACTCCCGGGACTAGTGAATTGATCGTCGTACAGTCTCAGCCAGTCAGTATCGGTCTCTCAAAACATAGCCAGCGACTTCTAGCCTCCGTGCTTGTACAGTGAGTAGAATCACGCAGAGAAACTCCAATTTCAGCCCAAGTTGGAACCCGATATGATATTATTCGTTCACATTATAGTCCTATCCAAATTGGATTCTAACTCGAGTGCTCGCCGCCTTGGGGCCTGCGCCCACGTCGGCATCCAGACTTCTCGAGCCTACCTATATCCAGGTTTTTTTTTTAACAGTACTCCTACATCAGCGGCGTTTCCCTCCTCATTCTTCGGGGGTATAATTCATCTCATCTAATTCACCGCCAAACGTGACAAAAGAAAAGTTATATGCTGAAATGAGAGAACGTTTCAAGTCATAACCCCATTCATTCACTCACTCCCCCTTCGAGAATTAGTATCCAGGAAAGGGGCTCGCCACTCCGCTGCCAGGGACGCTATCGTTGCTCGACATGAATGTCTGGTCAATCCGGAAGATCCAATCCATCTTGTCGCGCTCGCTCCGCGCCGCAAAGAGCCACGTGTTGTCCGTACCATATATGGCAAATACAGCTGATTGCATTCGTTCGCTGAGACGCTGGAGTCCGGGACCATCCCCATGCGAGCCTCCCCCGCCCGTGCCCGTCCAGATGGTGGAGATGACGCGACCCGACCCTGTACGCCGGTGGCCCGGTGTGAAATCAGCTCCCGCATTCTGGCCTTGCGGAGCATCATAGTCATCTGGACCGTGCAGGAGACCCAGCACTCCAGGCTGACTATCGACACGCGAATTTCGCAAGCTCACCAGCGCAACCTCGTCACCATCTGTGGCAGAATGGATGTGAAGGTACGGCCTTCTCAACTCCACAAACCGTTTAACCCACCGCGTCGAATCGCTGTTTGGTATCAACAGGTACCCTCCCTTCAACACCTTGGGGTTCTTGGGCACCCTAATAATGGTTGTAATTAGAGTGGGCGGCGGCGGCAAGTCGCTCGTCACACCATTCGTAGGTGGCGCCGTGTTTGCTGGGCTCAGGATGCTGACCAGCGGATCTGGATACTTCTTCCAGAGTTTGAGGCACCTCCCAAGAAGATCCGTCGTTTCTTCGTCATATTCAGGCTTAGGCTGTACCTCCTCCACTTTGATGGTGTCTTCCTCCTCGGCTATCTCAGTTACTCCATCTGCTCCCTCAGCTTCCCCATCCAAAAATTCATCTTCGTCGAGAGGGGCTTGGGAAGTGTCAGGAGTATCGATGAGGAGGTCATCGTCATCCGGGATGATGGGCTTCAGCTCCGGAGAGGGTTCGGGTACAGGTTCATCCTGGGCAGACTTGTCGTTGGTGCCATCCAGTCCAAGTTTCGAGAGAACTGTCTGAGTTGCCCCCATCTCTGCCATTCGCTTCTTCTTCTTGCGCGCCAGGATAAAATCACCAACCAAGGACACTCCGCGAGGAGTCCAGGTGGTCAAGTTCTCCTCTCCCTTGACATAATCATGCTGGCTATTCATCCTCCACAGATCACCGATTCTCTTGATGGGGGCAGGTCGCATGGTCAGCGTGAAAATGCCGGTCGATGACCGCACAAACCTAACATTTTGAAAGAGGGACGAAAAGACCGAGGTTTGGCGCACAAAGGATCTCGACATGATCTGGACGCAGACCTTCTGTGAGAACTTCATTGGCTCAGCCAGCTTCTCTGAACTGATCTCCCAAGAAATTGTCATCTGGACACGATACTTGTCCGCAGTCACCCGGTCGAGTAGAAGCGAGTTGTGCATACTCGAGTCCCACTGGGCGAATATGGCAATGTTCCGGGTACCGTTGGCATTCTCACGAAAGACTGGACTCGAAGACAGCTTGAGCGTAAGATCGGGGTCATTGGAAGCCATATCAGGGGTCTTTCCAGCGGAGTCCACCAGTCGAATCTTCCCGACACGGACAGCAGAGACGTCTCCCCAGGGCAGGGCTTCGCCCGAACTGTGGGAAATGTTGATGCCGATTCTTCTTTGCAGGCCTTGATGCAGTTGGAATGTCCCAGTATCCAGCTCGCTGGTCTGCGTCACCTCCACAGCAGCGTACTCGCCCACCTCATTAAGCTCCATGATCTGAACACGGGAGAGCAGATCATGCTTTTCCTGCGTGAAAAACTGCGACTCATTGATCCGAGTTCCCTTGGGGTCGTTCTTCATCGGCACCGCATCCCTCATGTCGTCCCAGCTAAGAAGTTTGTCCAAATGCATCGTCGACACCTTGGCAAAAATAGCCACTCTCAGTGTAACATCCTGGGGCGCAAAGAGGGGAACACTCATGCTATGAACGCTCTCGAATCGGATGGGCCCCTCGTCGAAATCTTTGATCATCTGTGTGGTAGTGATACCATCCTCTTCGGAAATGCCAGGAATGAAGAGTTGGGCGTGCACCTCACTGCCTTCTCGCTCGGCAAAACCAATCAGCTCATGCATGACGACGTTGAATTTCAAGGTGTTCGTTGGTGCACGTGCATGCGATGGCTCCAAGGAGAGCTTGATAATACCGACAACGTGGGACGTGTACGGGGAGAGAACATCCAACGTGGAATCCTGAACCCGGCTCTCGAAGACTGCCTTCAGCGGCACGTCAACCTCGCCCACCAAGGTGTACGAAGGCATGCAGGTTTCAACAAACGGGTTGTCGAGACTCAGGTGCTGTGCGTATTCCGGCTGGTCGAGATACTGGTGCATCTGCCGCATCTGTCGAACTCGATCTTGCAACTTCTCCAGGCTCCAGAGGTGAACCACGTTATTTCTATAGTCGACCACCCGAATGCCAATGCACGGCTTTTGGGCTTCTTCTAGCGCGATGTCGTCTCCCTCTCCTGTGAGGCCGTTCAGAACCATGTCGTACGACGAGCACAGGACATGTCCAATATCCACCACAGTGAATTGAAACACGACGCTCTCATCCAGTTCGTTACTCATAATCTGCGCCTCCTTGACGATAGCAGCGTTCTGGAGAACGGTCTCTGCCATCTTGACAAAGTGCCGGCTCCGCCATATCTTGACAGTTCGCTTCGCCTGCTCGATTTCTTCGTCGGAGAGCTTCGGGCTCATCTTCGGTCTATTCAGCGGATCCATTTTCTCAATCTTCTCCTCGTATTGTTTCCGTTGAACAACGAGTTGTTTTTGCATATCCTCCTTCAACTCCTGCAAAGCTGCCTCCATCTTGACTTTCTCCTTTTTGATCTCCTCAATCTCCACATTGGCTACTTCCGCATTCTTGAGCTGACCTTGGTATTCCTCCTTTTGCCTCTCTAGCTGACTTTGGAGCTCTTCTCGGACTTCTCTTAGTCTGTCGTCGGGTTCGCCATGCTTGGGTGTTGAGGGCATTGTAAGTGCCGTGTCCAGGGACAAGTTGTCGAGGGTACCAGTTGACAGGTACTTATCCCTGATCGGATAGGAGGTCACGGACTCCGAGTCTTCTCCGTCTTCTCGACCATTCACACGCTCGGCTCTAGCCCTCTGGACCTCTTCAAACAGTGCGTTCAGCTCTTCATCCGTAAGACTTGTAAAGTTCTGATCCGTGCCAAGAATTGCGCCAGCCGCTTCTCGTCTCGCCAGAGACCAGTCTGAGTCCCTGCCGGTGCGTGAGAAAAGTGCTGGGGATTCCGGCCGTGACAAGTCACCAATTTCCGACACCCTACTAAAGGATCTCTCGTGGCCTGGGCGTGGGCTAGGCGAGGGCGATGATCGATCAAGGGCCTGCAGTTGGCTTGCCGTAATTGAGTGTCGCAGCAAGCTCCCGCCAACCTCTGCTCGTTCGGCTCGAGCCTCCGTCGGGTGGTTGAATCGGAAGATGTGGAAGTCTCCCAGAATGACTCGGTATCCGGAATGCAACTGCTTTGGTTCAGTGACGCGCCTTCCGTTGACCATAACCGATGCTCCTTCCTGAGGAACGAGCATCACAGTGCCATCGGCGGCGTTCTCAAAGGCGCAGTGGTCGTGTAGAATCCTCGTGCCGTTCAGTCGAATGTTGGCTTGATGGTCTGCATTGGTGTCAACGTTGCCGACAGTGGTCGTTCCTGGCTTTAGGTTGTACACAAGACACTCGGCAAGCAACGGATCGTCGGACAAGTTGACCAAATGGGGCATCTTCTTCGGGGTATGCAAGCCAACAAAACCCTTTTCAATGCTGATGCCGAGCTCTTCCAGGGCAGCCTCACGCTCCTTGTGGATCTCTTCAGTCTTGAGAAGCTTTTCCTCCCAAGTTTGGTTGAGATCTGTGAGCAGCTTCTCGCTTTGGCTTAATTGCTCAGCGATTTCTGCCTTTGAGACCTTCTTCACAACACCATCTGAGCTAGTGATGCTGACCATTTGCTGCTCGAGAGGCGTACCCTCTGCATACACCTCCTCGGGAGGGACTGCAGCACCGCCCACGCCACCAGGCGTACCACCCCCCAGCTTGCTTCTCAGGAGTGACAACTCTTCCTTGAGCTCTCGGATCATCCGGGCATTGGCATCTTCATTAACCACGGCGTGGTTCTTGATGCGTTTCGCAGAGTCGGCATATCGAAGGGTGCTCAGAGTTTCGTCGTAGTTGATGTCAGCGGGACTAATGGCTGCAATCATGGCCGTCATACTGTTTCCACCCAGAGAGTCCTTGAGCAACCAAGTTAAAATACTGTCTCGGTATGGGACTTGGCCGCCACCCTTCTTCTTCTTTCCTCCCGTTGACAAATCAGCGAGAGCGGCGATGACACGACCGAGGGTCGACAGAGATCGGTTGATTTCGGCACCCTCCTTCAATCGAGCACCTGTTGCACCAGTCGACGTAGCTCTTTCAGAACCAGCCAAATCGACCAGACTGATCTTGGCAACCTTCTCCATCGCCATCTTCGTCTCCGCATCGTACTTCTTCTGTGTCAACATGAGGGTAAAGACAGCATGACTTCGACTGGATGTTTCATTCATGTTGGTTGCGGCGACGGTTCGGGCCTTGTTTCCTTCGTCCATCAAGTGCTCGATTTCTTGAAAACCGCTCACCACGAGCTTAGCAAGATCCTCGACGTATGGTCCGGTCGAAGGGTGCTCTCGAACCTTCAGGTTGCCCTTGGTAGACGGGTTGAGAAGATCGCGCACTCGCTCGTTGTAAATTTCGAGATAGGAGACCTCCACGGTGCATTTGGTTGCCTTGTCCTGTTGGATCTCGTTTATCCTCCTGAACATATCTTGACAAATCATTGGGATGATGCCAACTTCCTTGCCATAACCCATCATGGAGTATGACTTTCCGGAACCTGTCTGGCCGTAGGCGAAGATACAGTTGTTGTAGCCCTGAAACGCATTTTCCAACAGAGGTTGACCAAGGTCGTCGAAAAGGTCGGATTGGCCAGCATAGTTGGAGTCGGCTTTGTTGAAGGACCAGTACGACCTGTCGAACGCAAACGCCTTGGGGGTATTGTCTTTCACGCCCTTGTTGTCAGGTGTTGTAAGAACCGTCTGGTTCCCTTTCATAGAAATGATCTGCTTCGCTCCTCGGTCGATTTCTGCTCCCAATTAGCCAAGCTGCCTGGCAGCCGGAATTCCTGTCGGGATAACCTACCTCTCCCGTTGAAGGGTCGCACTCTCACCACCACCTTAATGTTACCTCCACCTGCGGGCGCCATAGCTGCGGATTGGTCCAAGGGGACCTCGCTTGGTCCCCTCTCGATGAGAGCTTCGACGTAGGCAATGCGCGGGGCTCGGCAGTTTCAAATAGTCCGGCGAAGCTTTCGGCTGCGGAAAACGGGAGTATCGAGGAGACCTAGTTGCAATCCCGAGACGTCACTTCCATCAAGGCTCGCAGCGCATCCTCCCGTCGGCGTGATCTCCCGTTGGGGTTGTACGGTCGTCTGTCCCCCCTGGCCCGGGCGTCTGGTCTCGGGGTGGTATCCAGAAATGACGACACCGTGTCGCCGCTTGGAGCGTAGCAGCGGTCTGCAGGTTTCGGCCGTCGTAGTCGTCGATTCTCGGGCAAGACTCAGGGCGACAGCACCGGTACAGCTTGCCAGAGGTCCGTAATCGGGGTCGGCGCAAGCAGAAGCTGTGCTGTTGTCGGGCGCAGGTGGCTGCTGTCAACAAATTTCGCAGGTTGACGCGGTCGCGCTGCTGCTGCACTTGCTGGGTCTCGTGCAGGCCTGGTTTGATTGGCAGTTTATGCTGGTAAGGGGAGAGCCGGGAGTTCACGTGCATGTGACGTACCCCGTTGCCCAATCGGGAGCCGAGCATTAAAGTAGCCGCAGCTGATGTCCAGCATATTCCAGCCTGTTCTGTTCTCCAAGCTCGTGAACATCTTCTTTATTACTAGTATTAGGTAGATAATGCGCGTGCACGCTCTGCTATTCTAGATGTCAGTTGTTTTGCGTGTTTCATGGCTTGTCTCCTAGCACCTCTGGCAGCTGTCACGACCTTAGCCTGCTCCCACGCCCCTTAGCGCACTGGCTCTGTGGATCTAGGATGCTGATGAACCCCAACGCAACAACACCAGCTTGGGGTTCGCTTCTCCTTGAAATCGAAGGTCAGGTCATTACATTGCACATTTAGATGGCTTGAATCTCAATTGGGCATTTACAAGAGGCGGACTTTTCCTCCCCGGCTTAAATCAGAGCGTGGTGAAGCCTGAAGGATCTAGGCGTTGAACGCTGTATGTTCATTCATCCAGCCTCTGCCGTACGGTTCGGGCCTTCGCATTAATCAGGTGTTTGGGATGATTAGCTAGACGAAATTCCGATAATGTCGGGATTCATCCACATGGTTGCAGCGCCAACAAATCCTATTCAACAAGCCTAGTCATAGGAGAGTCATATGTGTAGAAATCACCCCAATTGTCCATGGGAATGCCCCCGTTCTTAGCCACACAGACGTTAGTCCCCCCCAACGTGTGGCAGCTGAAAATAGCCCAACGAATGTATGTCTCAGAACTGAGTCTCAGCCCCGATAGCCTTCCATCGTACAACTTGCCCTCCATTACAGGTAGGGTGCTCGCTACGTCATGCCAGGCAAATGGAAGCCGGTGTGATGGTCCAGACGGCCAACGGGACTTCCTTCCAATCAGGTGTCACTGTACGAAATCCTCCACGAATTAGAACTGGCTCTAACTAGGGAACTTGGTCAGCAGGGCTAGTCCGACAGTTGGCATCAACTCCATATTATGGGGACCATGTCCAACAGTATGAGGCGCAGAAAGGCACGATAGTGTCCATATGACTTGCATGAGCCCCATGCGCCATCTCATAGTGAGTTCAAACAATACCAGAAGCGAGATCCGTACATATTTAGCCACGGCCATGTTCCCGTCCTTACTCGCCATCGCATAGACCGTTATCCCTGCTATCCGCAGATCGACAACCCGCATGTCACCTAGGGTGGCAAAAGGGTATCACACCCCGGAGTCAGGGCGACAAATGCACATCCGCGCTTCCCCAGCCCGATGGTACCTCGTGGTAGACAAGGTTCGCTAGACTACGGATGCAAACCGCTCAGATCAATGTTCATTTCTCAACTCGTCGGGAGGGGTTCCAGACCATGACAGATGAGAGACCTTGCATCTGCCACTTCACCGGTTACGGCCGATTTGATCCCGAATTGGTCACACCTGATCTCGAGCATCACCAGGACAATGCAATAGAGGAGCAAAGTCCCCTTCTTTTTGGACACGCGCAATCTCGGGAGGTATCGGTTGATTGACACCATTGGTAGAGTTCAGCTGATTTGGTGTTTGCCACGCTGGCGAGGCGGATGGCGGGTACCACTCGCCAATAATGGGCGACGTCGCTCGCCTCACTTTCACGACGGGGCGTATCGACGGTGGCGTATCGCCAGGGTTCCTGGCCACAATATTCCGGAAATATGGAACGGGCGAGACATATGTGCAGACATGCAGCGCAGCTCACCCATGCGGAGTGGCTTTAGGAAGGTTGTCAGTCTGCAGGAGCGGTGAGCGTGTCACACAGGGGCATATTGGACCGGTGGCATACCTCCTTGCCTCCCTGGATTTGCGCACATTGACATCAAGTGCACACTCTGGGCACATTGTTGGGCCAGGATCATTGCACAGGGCCGTTCTAGATAAATACCCTCCCCCAGTCTCGTCTGTCTGTTCTAGGAATCTCCCAGTTTAGCCCAAATTTTCCCGAGTACATCGCCGGGTGCATTTATGTTGCCATATCTTCGACCATGTCGTCCTCCTCCATGAACAAGTACTGGATTCCACATCTAGACATCCACAGAAAAGTCATTACTCAGGAGCTTCAATACTACCTGGGGCCCGAAGCCACGGTCCGCCCATATACGCTTGAGGTACCACGTCTTTGAGACAGTCTTGAAGTCATTCCTACTCATGCTCGCCGGCTTAGGGAGAAGATGGTTTTCTCATCACTACCCCGGGCTCTTGTCTGACAGATGTGAGCCTCTCCTCTTCGAGTATCATTTCTACGGTAAGTTGACAACGGCACGCTCGTTCCTAGGAACAAATCGACGACATATGCCGAAAGTCCAAGGAGCTATGGGATCGACAAACGGCAGCGAGACTTCAGCAGAATCCCGAAAGGCCCCTGAAGCGACCATTGCATCAACCCGTTGTCGTTTCCAGAGGAGCTGAAGCGCCCAGAAGACGTGAGCCGCGGCGGCATCATCACGATCGTCGCCGCAACGATGATCAATGATCCCCAGTAGACGTTGCAGACCTTCGAACATACTCCTTGGCGATTCAGAGCCATGGCGCGCGTACCGAACATTCCGAAAGTGCACAGATCTCACCTGGGGGGTGGACCAGGAAACAACTCGGCTCCGGAAACCCCGCTCGTTAGAATGTCGTTGGGGCTTGAGGACTGCGGTGAGAGAGACATATGCCGGGGTAGTGCATCTGTGGTGGAGAAGGTGGTGGTGGTGTTGGGCGCTTGACAGCGAGTATAGAGGACGGACAAAGATACCCAATTGACCAGAGTTCGAGTATGGCATCATATTGGTGGACATCTTGTCCAGCGACACGATGCCATCTGGCACCGTTTCAGCCCAACCCATACCATGTGAGTCTGAACACTACCCAAATTGCTTCTTTGTGTCATGGTATATGCATGCGAGGTTGTCCATCTGCAAGGAGAGGCGGTAGTGGAGTTGATTAGTCCGGGTTCCGGGAATGTTCGCATTCCAATTGGATTGCCTGCTGCAGTTCTTGCAAGAAGGGTAGGTGTTTTCAACCGTTCGGCCCACCCGCCGGCGACACTCCGAACGAAAGCTGTTGATTGGGGCCATGTCAACCCGACGCTATGATGGTGCGCGCTGCGAGATGCCGGACACCAAGGTTGCAACCTAACAGGACGACCCGGCGGCTTTTCTGTCGGCCTGGTGGGGTTTCACAGGCTTCGAACGTCGTTTTGTTGTCAGCCCTCGCGTGTAGTCCAGTCGTACAGCAATACTGGGCCGATTTGATGGTCAATTTGAGAAGTCAACAATTTGAGTAGGCTTGCACACCAGTGGCCGTTTCGGGGGTGCGCATAGCTCACGCGCATTCTCGTTGACCAGGTTTGCCAGCATCGACGGATTTCTCGTATGTGCGAATATCCATTGGGCCAGTAGACCAGAGCATCAGTGCTTGGACTAAGACCTGCGCCGTCTCTTGCTGTGCCGTATCTGGGGCATGAGGTGCTTGCTTTGAAGTGATGTAGCCTATCACGTTCACATATTCACCGACACGTGTCTTTTCGGACGTGAGCGATTCCAGGATCAAGTTCACATCCACGAGAACAGTGACATCGGTGCCCAGGGGGTAGAGGTGACCCAAAGAGAGGCAACCTAGTGCGGTTGAATAGGAAGTGACACTGCAGCAAGTCAGTATTTTCCAGTAATGAGAGCGGCATCAGATAGTAGAAGCCAAGGCTATTGGGTCAAGGCCCAGGTTGTCATACCACCCTAGAAATCTGACCTTATCGCCAACCGCTCGAGAGGGGAGGCTTGACAGCAGCTGAAGGCGAGACGGAATCGGGCCTCGCGACATTCTTGGTAGCGACCTTTAAGCGATGACTGGGCGTTTATTACGAGTCCCGTACATGAGGGAGCCGATGCAACCTCGCGGCCTCATGCGCTTGCAAGGACATAAACGCGAAGTGGTTGGGAGGGCGAAGTTCAGGCCGATCGATGTGCCTTCACCTTCACGCAATTTGGTTCCCGTGTTCACACAGTGTGGAACCCCACCAAGGCGTCCATCCAAAGTGGGCAAGTTGCACTTTCCCCGCTACCCTAAACACCATGCCACCAGGCTCACCAGTATCACAAAAACAGTACTTCTACTAATCATGTAGTATACGATGAAATTAAACGATTCACAGGGATTTTATGCCTGCGTGGGTCCGATTTTCGTCTGGATTACGTCTTTTTATTGAAATGGAAAGGTATCCCAACATCAGATCAACTTTGAATCGAGTTGATGAACTCTATGACCACGATATGTTTAAGTTCCCGGATCCGTAAGGTCAAAATATCTGAAGAATCTTTGAATATAGATTTGATTATTTCCTACATGTAGCACGCAACTCGAAGCAAAAAAATGCTAAGATTGCGAACGAGCTTCGCGCCCAGTGGCATACAGACTCCAGAACTTAGTGTTCAACCCACGATCAGTCTCCTACGAATATCCCACACGATGGGACGCTGCGGCGGTCCACCCAGTGATTATCATGTTTACTTAGACCACCAATGCTACTGCTAAATACACACCACCATGCTTACCGGAAATATATGTATTATCGGTGGCACCCTTTGTCATCTCGATGTGACAGTCAGCACAACACAAAAGTTTTTGATTGCAATAATACTTGGGTATACTCTTAACATTAGGTAAAGTATCGGCAATTCTTTGTATCGCTTGCCAAGAGTCTAAGGTGCCTAAACCACGACAAGGTCACAAATCCACATAATGAATCTCGTGGGCTACAATTCGGAGGTAGCCAAACAAAGTGGAGCAGAGCGTGATGGCGACCAATGACCGTTCTGGCCTCCCACTACGTCAAGCGTGAATTGCGAGATTGAGGGGGCTTTCAACAAGTTTCGACATACTCTAGCTTTTCACCACTCCTGCCCTTGCCTCCATCAAGACTCCTTCCATCATGACGTCTGACGCTTCTCCAAAATTTGTGTACAAGATTCTCCCGTCCGCTCCCCCGGAGCCTTTCCCCCAGAAGAACCCTCTGTCGGAGCTTGACCAGAAAGATGGCTTCATACACATGAGTATTGCGGCCCAGGTAGGTAATGGCCAGGCAATACAGGATATGATGAGCTAATAGACGCTAGGTTCCTGGCACATGCGATCGGTTCTTCAAAAACGCGCCGGCTATTTGGGTGGCCAAGCTGAAGTTCGCCGACTTCGCCGATCCTGTTAAGTGGGAGGGCGGATTTCCTCATCTGTACGGTAATTTTGGAGTGGACGATGTTGACTCGGTTGAGAAATTTGAGAAGTCTGAGGGTCAAACATGGGCCAGTGTTCTGGAGACTTCGGCATGGTTAGAGTAGAGGGTAGATATGGTCTGCTGAGCTTTCCATTTGCATGATACGAGTACAGATGGCTTCTAATCTAGAGGCCTAAATCTTTCTCTACCATGCCCTTGCAAATCGGGTGATAGAAATCCTGGTTTTTGGTAAACGTGTCCAACGCAAGCTGCCTATCCACCTTGTTCAGCCCACGGAACAGCGGTCGCACAAACTTCATCCTTCCGACACGCCCCAGCAGGCTGGCTGTGCCCTCATAACATGTTGGATCATGGGCCTTAAGAGCAACAAGGTAGTAGGCCGACAAGATTTCAACGTTCTTTGACCTGACAAAGTCATAGGTTCTACCCAGGAGCTGAGATTTCTCTGGGCTGAGCTTTCCAGCCGCCTGAACCTCTGCCAAAAAGACGAGCTTCTGGTTAGCAGTGAAGGCCTCAACGTCGTTGGGGTTTGGCTCAAAGTCCTGGCTTGAATATTAGCAGCTGCATCCAGCAATTTATGACGATGTACTCACTGGGTCCTTCCACTTGGCTGCTAGTTCGTAGCACATGTTTGCCAATGTGGTGTCGAAATCCGGCTTAGGGGGGAGACCGGGGCTGTAGAATTTGTCGTCCCAATCGATCTCTGACACCTTTTGACGGATCTCGTCGTTTCCTAGACCGTTGAAAAAGTCAAGAAAAGTGTCCTTGAACTCGAATGAATCAAGAGATTTCTCAGACCACTTAGTGAAGTAGTGAGGAATGAACTTGTCAAAGTTCTCGCGTCCAACGAGACGCTCGAGGTAGTAGAGGAAATGGAAACCCTTCTCATATGCCACAGTGCTGTAGACATCCTCGGGATCCAAGCCATCATGTTTGATGATCAACTTGGTGAATTCGTGGTCTTTGCCGAAAAGCTCCACAGAGTCCTCTATTGAGGTGGTTAGTATTGATATTTAGGCCACTTTGGGATACCAACCGAGAGATTGCCATCCGATGATGGAGGAGAAGTCAAACTCTGCGTCACCATGAATAACGGCTTGGATTCGTCGCTCAAGGTACATGGTCCAACCCTCATTCAGCCAGCTAGGGGGAATCAGTATTGAGATCGAGTCGCAAAGGATATGTCACTTACAAGTGCTCCCAGCTTGCATTGGACACCAAGTTACCACTCCAGCTGTGGCTCAGCTCGTGGGCGATAACATCAACATTCTGACGATCTCCACTGATGATAGTTGGTGTCGCGAATGTGTAAATGGGGTTCTCCATGCCTGTGACTGTGATTAACAAGGCCCAAAAACTGGAATTCTGAGCAGCAGGACGCACCTCCGTATGGGAAACTAGGAGGCAAGACCAAGACGTTATAGGCGCCCCATTTGTACGGAAAGACAAGCTTTTCGGCAACCTCCATAAACTTTTCCATGTCTCGCTCAAGCTCCCACTTGCAATCCTCTAGCTCGTTGGGGCCGGTAGCTACTACGCTACGAGGGCCGATAGGAGCAGTTGCAATGTCTCCAGACGCTACGGCGAAGAGATACGAAGGAATTGGAACCTTCTGCTCAAACTTATAGAGCTTCTCAGCTCCAGGCGTGGCGTCGTGGTCACCAACAGGAACACCACTGGCAACCACTGGCAGCGACGAGGTGAGGTTGAAGGTGAAAGTCGACTTGACGTCGGGAGTATCCTGGCAAGGGAAGATGGACCGAGCGTTGATAGCCTGGCATTGCGAGAACATGTAAGGGTGCTTCTTGTTCGACGTCTGGGCCGGGGTGAGCCACTGAAGAGCTGTGCACTTGCTGGTTGTCTGGACATCAATGGCAAGGTTGATGATTTCACCCTTTGCGGCGCCATCCGGGACAGAGATGTGCAGCGGGGCACCAAGGGGAGCGGAATAATCCTTCAACTCCCACTTAGACTTGGCAGAGTTGATGCTGACGGAGGAGATATCTAGGAATCTCGAATCCAAAACGATCTCCTTGCTCTCCTTGTCGGTCTGAGACTCAAGCTGCAGCACGACAGATCCCTTGAGGCACTTGTCCTCGAAGTCGATCTTGAAGTCAGCCGTCGTGTGCCGAGTCCGCCAAGCGCCATAGTTGGACAAGGTGCTGGGATCTCGAGTAGCCATGTTGACAGATGCGAAGCCGCGTCTTAGATTGTTTGTGACGGTGATTTGCGTGGTTCGGAGGGGGAATGGCCTCTTGAGGAATGAGAGCCACGACATGAGTGAGGTCCCCTCTCAGAAAGTTGCCTTCCCCAAATAGTACAGCTGGCTGCTGTCCGACATGAGCCCACGTCATGAAATCCGCTTGGGCGAATGCGATTTGCCAGTTCCCCGCGGGGCCCATCACGTGAGGCAGTGCAAATAGTGCGAACTAACACTGTAGCCAACGTCTGTCTGGCACCTTCCCAAAGCTCTCTAATCGAACTGGCGTCGTCACGATTGAAGGCATCGCAGCTTTTGTCACGCGAGCAGTGGCAACAACACTAGGACAAACCGGAGGAACTTTTTCCTTATCCACAAGAGAAAACTATCAGTCGTATATGACAACCTGGTTTGCCCCTCTCTCACCTTGTGGCTTGACGGTCGGAAATCTGCGCCCCATCCTAATCCGGACGTTGGCCTGGTCTAATAATTAAGCCACAACTCTGCTCGCCGGTGGCCTTGGCCGTTCAAACAAGGAATAGATCTCACGACTTCTAAGAAAAGAATGGGGGCTGTCATCGTATCTGCCAAAAGGAGATTCTGTTTGCTGTCACTCGACCCGATTTGGCCCCGGCTCATCGTTGAGCTCCGTCCGCGTTCCAAAAAAAAAAAAAAACCTCGCAATCTCGCCTCTGCCCCTGCGTTTTGCCCATGAGGCGAGAGAACTCATGTCCGTGATAAACATCATAACGGTGACGGTAATGCCACAATTGAGGACGTTCCCCCGTCGGGACCGAAGATTCCGCCAGAGATGGTCGCGGGCTTGCGCTGGCTTGTAATAGACTGAGCACCTTGTCAAAGCAGTCTGCAGGGTCTTTCAGTTGACCTGAGATACCATTTCCGTAATATCATCATCTAGTCGGCTTTTGCCTAAGGGCTCTTGGATGAGCGCAATGACACTTCCAGGGTTCTGAGACTGCAGCCCCAGTCCTGCAGAAAAATCCTGCAGCGTGGCGTCTAAGCACCGGGGTGATGATGACAGGTGCATCTGTGAACAAAAATCTGTGCAGGATGAAACCTGACGGTGTTGCATCTTTCCCCTAATGCTTTGCCTCCTACATACAGCAAATGCAAGTTGATCAAGTGGAGACTTCGTGCACATGGCAATGCCGGCCCCGTCCAAAGCTCCCGTTTGGCGATTACCGAGGCCCCCGGTGTGCACAACACAGAGTGCTTGCAGAAATATTTCCGCACGCATCTCAACAGATGGAGTCAAGTCTCGTGCATGGCTTTGTCCATGAAACGCTGTTTATACCCCGCAGCTTGTCAGTTGGCTCTCCAGGCTGGGCCACTGCAGAACGGCGGCAATCTTCCCAGGTGGCTGGTTCAGGACAGGGAGGGGGTGCACTTCCCCTTTTCGAGCTGGATCAACATAGAAAAGCATGGCGATGGATAGCGGGTGGCGAACAGCGTACCGGTTTCCAGGTGCCGGTGTACGAGATTCTATGGTGAGGCGACATCACCCCACGAAACTGAAGCGAGCAGGCGCCGCTCGACGGTGGTTACGGTGTGAGTGCGCGGTGGAGATCCCGGCCGTTGGGCTAACGCAGGGGCCGCTAAAAGTTGACGACGGCCTGGACTTTGCCAGGACCCCTGAACTTCCCAGATGCGAGTGATATACGGCATGGTATTATAGCCTTGGAAAAATGGACCCTAGCTTGTTCTCGGCCGGGTGAGGGTTCCAGACCCGGACTTGTAGAGACAACAAGCGGGGTTAGGGAGAACTGGAGGCTAAATGGTTGACGATATGTCGAAGATTGATGACGGATGCACCGAGTCAGTGATAGAGAGGTGCGGTGCGCGTGACCTTGCTTTGTAAGTGTGAAAGAGTCAAGGTCTCATTGCATCGAGGTAACCATGGCACACCCAAACCTTGCGTGCTTGGCTTCACCGCCAGTGCAGATACTGTTTGCGACGCTTTCTCTTCCGGAATAGGCGATCATAACTCATTTGGGCAAATTTCCATCACTGATGCTCCCAAATGATCACAGGGTCTCTGCCTGCGAGGTATTTGATGATCGATGCAACATTAAGAATGGGGGTCCTCATTCTTAGACCAGGCGGCGAGCGCGGTATATCAAGGACAACTAAGAGTTGTATTATGACTATCTGTGATACTACGTAGTAAGTAACAATCAAGATGCCGCACTCGGTACTTGATCCTTGGCTTTATGACGAAATGTCGCACATCTCCATGTCACCGTATCGTATGCGAGATCAATTGCAGGTTGCAGTGCAGGATTTGTTATCGTCAAACGTTGAGTGAATGAGGCTTGTTTCGTTTCCGGAAGCGTAACAAATAAGCAGGTCCCCTCGGCTTCCCCGTTTCAACACCTCGGCAGGTCAGGGTCTCGATCAATTAGCCCTCATTCTTCCAAAAAAATTCTCCGCCTTGCATTTTCCCCCCATCCCGTCTCTTTGGAAGAAGCCACGAGGCAGTCGGTTCCGGGAGGGCGGTTGAGCTCCTGCAGCGCCGTCGTTTGAGGGTACTGTGGGTAGCTTCGCCTCAAGCTCATAGCTCGTCTGGTGCGCGGGGAGATAACTCTAGCTTCCTCTTTTCGCTAGGAACTTGTCTCATAAAAAGCCACCTCGCGTAGGATGTGATGAAATTAAACAACAAAAACAAAAGTGATAGCCCGCGATTCAACCAACTGCCCAAGGTCACCTCCAACCCAAGGCTTACGCGTGGATAGATCAAATGTGACCTAGATTAAGCTGTGATATGTAAGACCGGGTCCGATCCGAATGCTGGGGTCGCATTGATTCTTGCGCTATCGAAATGTCATAGGGTAGGATGCAATTGTCGAAGGTGATGCGGTTGCATTGAATCCTATGATACGGCATTGGTGTAGGCTACAGGGGACGAGGGAGCGAGATGAAGGATTCCATTCCCAACCCCTCTGACGAAGTTCTCTCCCTCCGCCTTCACGTGGATGACAGAAGGGAGTTAGGACTTCCGTGTGTGACAGCTCGGATCAGAAACACCGGCGTCTTGGGAGAAAAGCGCCGGGGCTCAACTGAGAAATGAGACGTGACGGACAGGGGTCAATGGGGGACCAACATGGGTGATCATGGAGACTCCCCGGTGGTGTGCTTATCCTTGGCCGGCTCCATCATCCGGACGACACGACCGAGCAGCAAGGGACCCCGTCAATAAAACACTAAGATATCGCTTGAACGGTAAGGTTATCGGGGTCTGGACAAGGGAGGACCGTCATCGGGCTTGCAAGTCAGAGTCAAGGTCAACCGCGCTCCGCGGCGAAGCTGCGCACGGCCACAGCAAGGGGCAAAATCGGCTTCACGAGAACAGGCGCAGCACCTCAAGAGTCATGGCGAAACAAGACGACTCGGAGATGTGCAGCAGCGCCGGAGCTGCAAAAACGGACATGTATTCAGATCTGGCTGGGCGATGTTTACGATGCACTCACTTTAGGAATCGTGCAGTACTTCTCAGGGTGTGCTGCACCGGCGTCGGGTGTATGGACGCATTGAGCAAGGCTTATTCCCAAACGAAAAAAAAAGGCCCCGATGGGACAGTGCTGATCAGTGACGATCCAATCGCGGCGCCTGAATCGGACACCAGCTGAAAGTTGGTCCGTTCGGATATGGAAGATGTTCCGCGATGCAGCTGGCGCCAAATTCTTGTGAACCTAAAGTGGCCTCGTGGCAGCAGCAGGACAATTGATCACCAGGAGAGGGAGGCAAAGGAGGGGAAAAAGAAACAATGAGACCCATGACGTCGACTAGTGTCAGCATGGGACAAAAAGTAAAAGATCCAAACAATGAATGCCGCGGCTTTGCTGTGTGTCTCAATAATTGCCACGCCTTCCTTGCATGCTCGAATCCTCCGGGGTTGGATCACCAGAGCGCCATGGCGGGAAGCGTCGATCTCGTCGCTCGCTAGGGGTCACTAGATTGGGCATCAAATGCGAACCTTTGGCCTGTTCTCGAAGTTAATCTGTAATCTGTGAATTGCTTACTACGGCAAACCTAAGTGGCCAGTTTCCTTTTTGTCAGTTTGGTTGTTGCACGTATTCGTACGCGGAGGCATATCTCTTTGGTCGTCCCGATGTATGGGGAGTATCCCAAACTAGACGTCTCCGAGGTAGACAGCGTAACGTTGGGATGTGTGCCTGCGGCGGAGAATAGAAAGCGTGGTGCACTGCCGTACTATCAGTGTGACCGGCGTTAGGGTGATAAACAGGACTCCGGTACTGCAGTACTACTACATTACTCCATAAGAAGTAACAACACCCCGCATCTCGGTCTAGATGGCCTGCGACAGCCGAGTCGTGATGCTGCAAGTGCTTGTACAACCGGGGAGAGCGGTGGCGAAATGCGCGAATGAGGCAGTCCGATTGGGTTCTGGGCATCTCGGAGTTTAAATCGGGATGCTACATGAGGGAGGGCGAGATTTGGAGGGAAGCAACCCAATGGAACAGACTGGCAAGAGCAGAGTCAGAGTGTCTCCGCGATGTCTCCCTATGAAACACTCATCTGCTCGGCAACAGTCCGCCATGCATGAGGCACAGTCGCACAGGCAGCACACACACATCACGGCACCTGGGGGAGTGGGTGGGGGGACGGACCAACCTCAGGCAGCGTGGCGGCCAAGGCAGCGAGCTACTGCCGGCCTGAGGCATGGAGCTCCTTGTCGCTTCAACACCAGGCACACTAGGGACTAGGGTCGGAGTGCAGTCACGGAGTACACAGAGAACAGAACAGCATTGCATTGCCTGCCTGCTTGCCTGCTGCTTGCCTGCCTGGGAATCGAATTCGCCGTGTAGTCTCGGGTTGGATCACGGACCTCTACTACGTGCTAATCACTATTACGGCCGTTCTCAAAAACCACCAACCAAACACCAGCCTAAGCAGCATAGGCCAACGGGAGAAAACCGCAACAGCCCGCAAGCACCGTGTCCGCGTTCCTGGCGCGCCCAGAAAACCGACCTTGCCAAGACAGTCCGGTCCATCTCGCAAAGCGGCCAGGAGTCCGTGAAGCTCGCGCGTCATGGCAGAGCGGATCCCTTCATCGCTACCCTAGCGTCGAGCGGGGCCGGCCCCAGAAGCAACGGTCGCAACGGCTGGAGGTCCATTCACAGGGTCGAGGGGTGGACGGCGTGGGAAGGACAAGGGCGAGGATGAGGGAGGCCGACAACCTGAGTAAGGACGTGGGTGAGTGACGGCCATGGCGATGATCCAGCAACTAGCAATTGGCGAGCGGTGGGTGGCAACCTCCCTCCTGGTCCGCGGACCCTCCCCCTACTGCTCCCTGCCTCTCCCCTGTTGCTCCCCTGCCTCCTGACAGGCCCTCAAAGCCCCGAGATGCTTTCGGGTCTATCCCCATTCCGCCGTCACCCCCGATCCTAGCTCGCGGCTTGGGGTGGTGTGGCGCCCTGTGACCCGTGTCACCAGCGAGCACCGCCCTCCACCACGTCCCGCGGCCATGTCTCAGGCTGTGCGTGTCAAAGCTTCTCGATGCTTTTGAGACTCGGCCCCCCGGCCGGCCCTGGGCCCTAGTCCTGAGCAAGGGGCGTCAGATTGTCAGGGACAGGGGCCCAGTGGCTAAGAAACGACAAGCCTGTTCGCTCGCCGTCTCCCGGTTGCGCGCACCTAGCAGATATAAGCGAAGGCACCGGCTTGCGGGTTGTGAGCTTGGCATCTGGTCCAGCGTCTGAAGTTTCATCCTGCCTCCATTGATATATAGCCTCAGTTCCATATTTCGAGGTTGCACTCTAGTCGACTCTAGTCCTGCGAGCCTACTCGACCCGAAACGTGCCAATTCACGGTCCCAGCATCCCGACATATACGGCAGCGCCATCCCGAACTAGTCCCCCCATATCTGATACTCGCCGGCTCTGACACCCTCACTCCCCCTCCTCGCTACCGGACCAAACGGCATTGTTTCGACCCAATGGCTCACATAGCCAAGTGCATTGTCGATGTCGACGCGAACCACATATCAAAGCTGGCCTCCCACCACCCCAATGACCTGGTATGAAGCCAAACCCCCAAGCCACATTTTTCTCTTGCATCTCAATTCCGACCCATTGCTTACCAGTCCCACCACGCTCAGAAAACATCCCCCCTTCCTCCCTCGGATAAACCATTCACCTGGAGAATGCAACAACCGGAGCCTCCCAGGAAGTACCAACTCTTCCCCAAGGAGAGGAAGCTTCCTGTGCTCAATTCCAACAACAAAGCCCCCGATGTTGAGAAGCCATTGCCCGTCCCGGGCGGCCAAGCCAACGACAAGGCCGAGAAGCAGTCGACGGGAAGCGGTTTGAAGAAGAGGCTTAACCAGCACAGCATCGTCCGGCGACGAAAAGTCAGCGTCCCTGAACTGGGGCCCATGACTACGGTCCAGGAAGTCTCTATGGACTCTCGTATGTTGACCTGCAGGCCTCTCTTTCGCGTTCGCAAACTGACTGAAGTCGCAGCCACAATCCCTGGACGACCACCTCTTCATGAGCGGTCAATCAGTGCCCCAGGTCACACCTCGAGAAAGCATAACCTTGCGGAAAACTTTCTCAACATTGAGAGCGACGATGACGCACCTGAAATCCTCTCTCCTGTGGCAGAGTCACTTCATTCAAAGGGTTCCGGCCCCCTCTCACCGAGGCAGCTTACACCTCTTGTGATCCCCAAGTCGGATTTCATCGCCTCCAGACTCCGGAGACAGCAATCACTCAACCACTTTCCCTCCCGAGTCGATACTCATAGACAAGGTCGCATGGAGGAGTCGCCAAGAAGCCGCACCCCTTTGACAACGCCAAGCTCGTCGCTGCCCGATCTCACATCGCCAAAGTCGGCTTCAACTACTGCGCCGTCAACCGCCACGATTGCCACACCGGTCTCCGCACCCATTTTTGAATCTCGAACATCCTCTCCAAAGCCCTGGGATGGCCGCAGCACGCCTCCCACTCAAACCGAATTGCCTAGACCAGAGCAAGGCCACAGGAGGGGTGGGTCGGAATCGTCTGGAATCATGGATCGGGGACGGCCAAGGAAGAGGTCTGATATTCGCCCGAACAATGGCCCGATTATTCAGAGGACGGAGCCAAAGAGAAGCCAGAGCTCGGAACAAAGCTCGCGGACTGCATTCGAGAAGCTTCCCCAAGGAGTCGTCCTGTCGGAGGCTGTCGACAAACTGGAGCCTAACGAGCTCGTCATGCTCCAGAAGCAAGCAGTTGCTCAGGCTGAGGGATTCGAGATCCTCAAGCCGGCAGATTTCGAGCTGCTCTCCAGGGTTAGTCATACGTGCATTGGTATGATGAATCTGGACTAACAAGTTTACAGGAACTTCGCCACCTCGATGAGAGGACAGAGTACCTCCGCCGGACTTACAACTCACTCCGTATTGGGCGGCGCAATCTTCACTCGCGCATCTGCCAGTATCTGCGCTCACCCCGCGTCGTCAAGTTCAGCCACGAGTCCATGCTTCGTCAGGAAGAGGCCCTGGCCGAGCTAGACGCCTCCATTGACGACTGGGTCAACAAGCTCGAGAAGGCTGAGAGCCGCAGGATGCTTATTCGCCAAAAGTTGCTCGAGCACGTTGCCGCAGCTGCCTCCCTTTGCATTGGCGGGATGCCCACTTCTCCCCAGTCCTCCCAGCAGACGATCAGCATGACACCCCCGAATGGCCTTGGGAACATCTCCACACCCCCTAGGAGCCCTTCTAAGCAGTCTTTTACCCCAACTCGCGCGCAAAGCAAGTCTCCATCGCCTCAGCGATCTGGCAAAGTGCCCAGCACCATCATTGAGCAGCCTCTTGTTGAGGAGGCAGCGGCTGTGATTGCTGAGGAGCGAGCTTCCTGTGCCTCGAGTTTGAAGCGTGAGGATGTTGAAAGCATTCGCATCTACGCTGGTGACGATGTCTATGCCCTGCTGGCAGATGTCGAAAACGAAATCACCAAGATGAGCAACAATGTAAACGACCCTCCAAACCCGAACCCCAACACTTTGCTTCCCGAGAAGACCCATATTGCCCTCCACCGCCAGAGGAGCCACGAGATGTTGAATGGTTTCTCAGAGGCCGATGTAACGGCTTCCAGAGCGGAGTCTACCCCTGTCAAATCTCCTTCTCCCCTAACGCCGGCGGCGCACAAGAAGAACGTGCCCAGTGGAGACTCCCTCTCCATCCTGGCCAACACCGTTTACAAGCCGTGAACTTAGTTTCGCGCAACTGGTACGATTATCGTCTATCTTTTGGATATTGTCTGCTGTCATTTTGCACGACTTTACGGCCAACCTACAACAACAATCATTTGATACCCGACCGACATTCCTTTTAAAGCGAGCATTCTACTCCGCAACATTTGCAGCATTATCATTCCCTTACTATCTCTACAGAGTCATAATCATACAACGACTATCACGGCTGTTACAGCATTTCAATATTTTCATAGCTCTCCAACCTTCCTTTCTTCCCCGGGCTTTTTATGATGGCTCTTTACAAGACCTTGCCAAGCAGGTTTGACGCTGGACAGTCTATTGGTTTTTTTTTAATGTTACTCCAGGGCATGGAAGTGTATCTTTTTTATGTATAATTTTACTCAGCTAGCATTATAATGCTCATATTTTCAATTTCTGTTCACATTTTCTTATACTTTGGACACAGTGCCGCCACGGCTGGAAGTGGCGGGGGAGATGGCTCAATTTGAGAACGGATAGGCAAACTACTTTGCCAGGATGCGCAGTCGTGCGCCCAGAGAATAGACAACAAAATAAAACCCACAAAGTCATTCAAACTTAAACGTTCTTCGCAATAAATCCCTAAGAGGAAGGAGAAACATGGGACTGTGGGGTATGCTGGCTTGACCGCACCCCTTCATTGTCCCCATTTCCTTAATTCTTGAGTTAATGCCGAGGGAACAAAACGGACTAGGCGATCTCTAACTGGTCCATTTTCGTTTGTATCTTAACTTTGCTGTCTTCGGCCCGAAGCTCAGTGGTAAATACCGGCAGGGCCAGCTGGACCCTGGGTTCATGTCGAAGAGCGGCCAGGCTGTATCCCACTCAATGAGGAAGCTGCAGGGTCCGCTCGCTATCACGAGGTGATGTCACTCTTGACTGTTGGTTGAAATGGTGATGGATGTGGACCAGGGTGCCTTTTGGGCGTGCTGTCTAGATTCGGGATGTCGATGGTCTGCCCCTGAGGAGCAAGGGCAATCCCGGAAGGCGATGGGGCAGGGGGGCAGAGAGTCGCCCACATCTCTAAATCTGCTTGCTGGGGGAGAGCACGCACGCGTGAACTCTGTGTTGGGTATGTGGTTTCAGTTGCGGAGAAGAATAGACGATGCAGGTAGCGTGTGTGTCGTGGAGGTTGCGATAGGGTCCTGTTAGCCCTTCGCCTTCAGCACGCGTCGCAGGTTTGATGATGAGCGGCGCAACGGGTCCTCTCCTTTGACACAGAAACCCTTGGATGCTGCTCCCGCTCCCACGCAGATCCTCGTGGATGGATCCGCTCGTGCCTAATACGGCAAGATGATGGACACTCGAATCGACGCTCGCCCGACCTCGTTCCTAGGAACCAGTTGCGCCGGCCTGTCGACGAACCCTTCCGATGCTACTCACGTCAACGCGCGACTATGACCGGCCGCAACTAGCGTCGTCCGAACCCTAGGGGGACGGATTTTGACACCGGTCAACGGTCAACACGTGCTGCGCGGCGCACCGAGCGTGCATCTCGACCTGGTCGTATGACAAGCCTACATTGCCATGACACGCTGGGGATGGAGGCCAGTCAGTCCCCGGCCGGAATGGGAAGTCCTCGCCCGTCTCCCTCGTGGCCCCCCCGCAGACGCTTGCCCGCTCGCTCCTAGGGACCCGGCGGGCGCGGAGATTTGAGGACCGCTACAGGAGGGAGAGAGGCCTTAACGGCGCGCCGCCAGCAGGGTGGACAAGCAAGTGCCAGGGGAAAAGACGACGCTGGGAACTGGGGGCCAGCTCCCATGCGTGCAGTGGATGCTCCCAGAAGGATCTTCCCAGTAGCCGACGTCCCCAGTAGTCGGCGTCCCTGGTAGCCGGACATTCCCATGCCATACTGTACTCAGTAACTTAGACCTTCAAGGCTGAGATGGACAGGGTTCTCCTTGCCCAACACCTGCTGAGGGCCCATCTCTGCACTAGGTACACCGTTGGAAGCTGACGTACGCTTCACCGGACGGATAAACTGCCCCTCGTCGCAGTCCGCCAGCGGGATCGGGTCCGGACGGTACGGTGACGGGCGTGGGTGGCTTCGAGAACACCTCGCTTGGCACCTAGCTCAGGTGGAAGAAACAACTCATTAGAGGCCATGGCGGAAGCATCGGGAGCGGCTTTGCTCGTGTCGTGCTAAGTGATATCAGTATTAATAATTCGTAGAGGTCGTCTAGGCCTGGTCGGCGACTATTTGTTGTACATGACGATGATAATGCAATTGCTCCGCTGGCGCATCTCCCGAGCTCGCCGTCTCTGGAAGTCCCTTTCAAGTTCAAGTCGTACACGGCCCTACACCGAACACCTGGTTCATGTTTCTCCATTACGTTTGCGCATCAATGCGTCACAATCCTGACCATCTGCAAGATCAAACCAAACATCAGCCCTCTCGCCACCTCCTCGGTTTGCAGACAGTCAAACACCCTCCCTAGGGCTTCGCCCGTCGCTGCTTGTCCCATGACACCCTTCAGCGCCGCTGGCACGCCGCTCTGGATCAGTAGCTTCCGGGCCTTGACCCGTAGCTGCTCCTTCTCTTCTGCCGTCGGCTCAGGTGGCCACTCGGCGAGTTCTAGCTCTGTTGGCATCATGTTCTCTCGCAGTTTGCGGAACTGAGCTGCGATGCCTGCGTCAGAGGTGTTGGCGTCGATGACAGAGTTTTGTATTAGCGACTGCACCGTCAGCAGCGAGGGGTTGCCTGGACGTAGTAAAAACGATTTCGCTGCTGTAAGAAGTGTACGGCGGATGTTCCACGCTGACGACAATGTATACATCTCGTTGATGACGGCGAATCCCAGCTCCACCGCCACCCGCGTCTCAGCCTCGGAAAGTTGGGCATACTGGCGGCCCGGCTTCTGAGGTCCCTTCTTGCCTCCCGTCACAGATGGAGGAGGCGTTGGGACTTGTTGAGATCCACCGCGCCTGTGCTTCTCTGTTGTGACGTTCTCGCCATCGCCCATCTTGCCTAGCATATCGCCGCCGCTCGTTGGCGATCCATAGTCATCCGCCATCTGGTCTGGTGGAGGAGGCAGCTTCATAAACTCGAGACTGGCTGATGAGGGAGATCGCAACTGGGCTAGACTCGGCGCGCGGCTGTGCTCCCGACTAGGTCGAGCGCTCGCCGGCGCTGAGCCTGAATCCATGCGCATGATTCTGGCGTCTCCATCCGAGTCGCCCTGCGACTGGTAGCTTGGGCGGCGTTCCATGGGCGGCATTTTGCCGGGCTGCGTAGAGACGACAGATGACCGCTGGCTGTCCAGGCTGTCTCGTGTCGATCGCACGGGAGACTTAATACTGTCTAACCGGGGGGGTGTCGAGATGGAGAGTCTACTGGAATTCGCCGTCAGATCCACGGATTGGCTTGTCGATCTCCTGTTAAGTGCAGCGATGTTGCCAAACACGCCCGTGACACCGCCTACCAAAGTCTTGCCACCTTCCATGGCTCCCTTAGGCGCTGTTGTGAGAACGTCAAGCATGTTCTTGCCAACAGCCTCCCAGCCAAAGCCCGACTTGGAATCTCCATGAGTATGTCCTTGGGACTTCTCCAGGAACCGCCTCATACCCTCGCTCTCAGCCAGGCTCTTATACCAGCAAGCATCCCGCAGGTACCTCTCAAGCTCTCCCCGGAGCGACTCCCGGGTGTGAACCTTCCAGTTTGGCAGATCTTTGTGAAGCTCCGTGAATGCTGTTGCACCAGAGATGTTCGCAATTCGCCTGAGAATCTCATGGAGAGTTTCAAAGTCGGAATATCTACGCACAATCATCCAACCCGAATAGCCTGCGACTGAGGGTTCAACCTGGACCCAATAGTCCCAGTTGGGCTTGGTTCGGATGCGGCCTTTCTCGCCGGAAGCATCATCGTGTAGAGTTAGCCCGGCGTTGTGAAGAGTAAACGGCGTCTTCTTGGGCACATCTTCCTCTGCGTCGTTTTCTTGGCCTGGGGGCACGATCTGGTCGAAACTTGTAAATCGGGCGCCATCGGAATCCTTTAGGGACGAGTTGGGGCTTGAATTGTCCACTGGCGATTGAGGTGTATTGGGAGTCGGGGCTGCGTCGCTCCTTGCAGAGAAGCCATCGGTTGATGTAATCGATGAGAATGATTTGTGGCCGTTAGGCACTGCACCAGGAGACAGCTCGCTAGTACTAAACCGCTTCAGCTTGTTTTCACTGTCACTCGAGGTTCTGCCCTGAGACACTTCGGTGGCCGTCGAGTCTCGCTTGCGGCGAGCTTCCTCTTTGGCAATCATCTCATTCATCCGCTTCATCTCTCCCATGGCCTCTTCCATCTCCTCATCTGCCTTGCTGAGCTTCTTCTTATGGCCGACTGTTTCCCTTCGACGCCCCCTTTCATTCTCCAACGAGCTCCGGCCGGGTTTGGCGATGCCGATGTTGCCGACGTTTCCGTCCAAGTCAGCGAACACATTTTGTGTCACTGTCGCTGTCTCGGGTCCAGTTTGCATGCCGACGTCGATGGCATGATTGAGATTTGGCTCTCCAGCTTCGAGGAGGTACACAATCCACCCGTTGATCCACTCGGGTTTGCTGCATGTTTGCAGAGTCTTCTCGAGGACCGAGTTTGCCAGAATTTCCCTGAGGAACACCCGGAGAGGGTCGCAATTGTATGAGTTGCGGTCTAGGAACGCAAGCAAGTCTTCCGCAACCATTTTGAACTTTGCCGCCTGCTGTCGCTGGTTCAATAGGTTCGCCAAATGGCAGTCGGGGTTCGCAGCAAGGTAATTGTTCACAGCGTCGGCCGCAGTCATGTTGCTATCAGGAGGGAGGTCGGAAAATGCGGCAGCGAGCTCTGACATGAAGACAATGACGATGGAGGATGAGTTGGTAAGGAGATCGAGGAACGCATCAGCCGGTCGCTTCCGGCTCATGTGGTTGGAGATGGCGAGGAGATAAGAGGTGAGAGTCCGCCGGCAAGCAAGAGGGAAGGCATGGTCTGAAGGGATAATAGGGCTGTACCACCACTTGACGTAGTCTCTAACCACTGCGTCAACGAGCCCTCCCAGTGCCTCGCGGGTTTCCGGACGGAAGTCGTCGAGGGCCCTGATGGCGGAGTCCTCGTCATCGCTGCTGTCGTCAGCCTCCACCTTCGCCTTGTTGTTCGTCGATTCGTGTAGAATTCGTTCCAGGATATCGATGCCCCGTTCTCCTCGGACAGCCTTGGAGACTTCTGGGTTCCTCTGTTCCCACGAGATGAATCCGACGACTCCGCCGAATGCACCGATAAGAACCAGTCCTAGTCGGCCGAGGGTAATGTATGTGACGGCCGCGAAGCCGACGGCAACTCCGGCAAGTGAGCCGGTAGTGGCGGTTGCGAGGAAGTGAAGGATCTTTGCGACGGGTGTGTCTTCTCCTGGTGTTGTGGTATTCGTAGTCGTCGTAGTCGTCGAGGTGGTCGCGTGCGCCGTTGTTAGGGCTGAAGGGGTCTGGGGCTGGCCATCAGCCAGCTTTCCGCCGAACGCATCCATCAACGGCTGCTTCTCGCTGTCTGCTGCTGATGGCGACCGACTAGGCTCTAGGCCGTCCGAATTGTGCGCGCCCACAAGTGCGGCGCTTGCTGGGAGCGCATCGTGATCGGCAGTTGAATTC
The DNA here is from genome assembly GCF_021365365.1 of Ilyonectria robusta. Lineage (NCBI taxonomy): Eukaryota > Fungi > Ascomycota > Sordariomycetes > Hypocreales > Nectriaceae > Ilyonectria > Ilyonectria robusta. Next base: position 583,381 of record NW_025764443.1, on the reverse strand, counting down.
ATCGGTGGTGGGAAGCTTTCGAGATGCTTGGCGCAGAATCGGGGGAGCTTCCCTGAGGGGCAACGAAAACAGGGACCGTGATGAGATGGTCGCAGGAGATCGCCAGCATTGCCTTGCAGCAGACAGATTTATCAAGAAGAGAAAATATCGCAATGCCAGTATTCGGGGGGGCTGTTGCTCGGGCCGTGGTAACTGGAACACTGGCTGTCTAGACGTGACTGTGGGTGAGAGGGATTGGTTTCAAATTGCTTGGACGGATTGGATTGCTGCTGTCTCTGTCAATCAAAGCCCCCATGCCCCCCAACACATCCAAAAGTATCCTTCAGGGGGTCTAGACCCAGTCAGCGGGCTTCTAGGCGGCTGGCCAGTGGACGGGCGCCGTCCGCATCAACGACAGTGGCTGTAATTGACACACTAAAAACGGAAGCCGACCAGCCAAGCAGCCAAGCATTGCCCCTGACACGCCGCCATCCACACGCCAAAGCCAGCAAAGCCGCCCTGCCCCGTCCACTCACTCCACCAAAGGGAAACACGAAACATGCAGCTACGTATTTATCGCTTCATTCCTGGTCAATTCGTATTTTTTTCTCCTTGCCCACTTCGCTTCTTGAGTCCTCTGAATACGAACCTCTCCCCGTGGCGACTGAAGCTGCTTCATGGACGGTACGAGGTAGATTACACCACTTAAGCGAGCAAAGCAAGATTGCATAACCTCCATATGAACAAGGAATACTACGAATACGGCCCACCCCAGCGATCCCACTATCAGTTGAGATGAGCTACCCCACCTCCCTCTGTAATGTGTGTCACGTGTGTTGGCGTTTCCAGATGGAGCCGTCTCATTGCGCGCCAAACGCGTTCCCGAGCGCTGACTTGGACTCCCTCCATGTCGATCCATCGCGACTGCATCTGTCCAAGACATTCCATCCCACTCCCCGCTAGAGGTCGTGTCGCAATCCTCAACTCGGTATTTTGCAACTGAAAACATCCTGCGCGACGCGACGCGACACCGGCAAAATGTCAAAGTATTCCAAGAAGCGCAGTGCGAGCATGGTCGAGGATGACGAGGGGGGCTCCAGCATTGCGCCAAAGCCAGCCAAGAAGGCAAAGGGCTCCTCTTCGGGCGCTGGTTCGCATGGCAAAGATGACGAAGGAAACCCCTTCTGGGAGGTATGCGCATCAAGCCGAGGTGGTCAAGTAGCCAAGCACTAATATACATCAGCTGTCAAATAAGCGTCGGGTGGGAGTCTCGCAGTTCAAGAAGATAAGTCTCATCAATATCCGAGAGTTCTACGAGAAGGACGGCAAGACGCTCCCGGGAAAGAAGGTGAATTTATCCGTATTCCCTGGACCCTGAAGTGATTACTTACCAAGTTTGTCAGGGCATCTCCCTCTCCGTCGAACAATACACGGCCCTGCTCAAGGCAGTCCCGGCTATCAATGCCGCTTTACGTGACCTCGGCAACACTATTGACGAATCTGATGAGCCCACGTCGACCGCTCTCATCCCAACCTCAAAGCCTAAGAAAGACAGGTCGAAATCGGACAAGGCCAATATCGACGCAACCAGTGACGAAGATGAGGACTGAAAGGTGGCCTACGGTCTTGACAATTTCGGCATGGAAGGGGGGAAGCGATATGGAGTATTGGAGTTGTAGGTTTCAATCCAGATGGATTTGATTTATCTGTCCGGAATTACGAGTTAAATGATAAGAGCGTTGTTTGCTCTCAAATGCCATGAGCACGAGAACTTGCACGACGTCACCACCCGCCCCAGTCGATCAGCAACAGGGTCCGGTTCGGAAATAAAACAAGCCCCTCGTAGCTTGAGATTAATTCCGCCATACCCAACAACTTACCGAAAACAGGACATGTCCTGTACCCCAGACAAGAATTTAACTTCTCCGTACTGTAGCTGAGTGCTAGTTCGACGCTGGCGCATTTTGAATCTCGACATATGAGGACCTGTGCGATGTGGAGTTGAAAATGTAAGAGAGGCGCTCCACCCTAACACGGTGGGTGGCCTCCGGCATCAACGAACGGCCAATTCCAAGCGAGATGGAGGGAGACGCACGGCACGGTAGACGCCAATACCATGCCAATTTATAACTAATCAGTCTTATCCAGCCTTCTTGGTTCTTTCTTCTCAGCAGTATTTTTCTCAAGTGACCAAGGCTACTCAAAAATACGGCGGCCCACATACCATCCACCTGAGCATCATGAACTTGGGTCAGTAACTTGTCATGCCTGCAGGGGCAAACCCCAGAGGCATGTCGTCGTCAGCTGCCACGACAGGCAGCGTCTACGCGATTGATACGGAGTGCGAAATTGAAGAAAATGCTGAGGCACTCCGCACAGTGCAGAGGTCGAGTGGGCATGTTCAAAGATGGATGGCAATTGGCAATGCCATAATACGTACGGAGTAGTCGCCTACTACCTACGCACGTAATTTCCACATCCCATACCCTCTTCGCCTGAAGGCGACATTCCAGGGCGGAGGGACTGAAGCAATGCGAGGCATCTCGATAGCCAAGCCCACTGTGCAGGTCACGGTGCCCCAAACGGCCACTAACATGGCTTCACTAGCGCATGCCCCCTGCCAAGGTAAGATAATATGGGGAATAAACCGCCAACTCCTATTATTACTGTCTGACTTGTCCTCTCGCAACCTTGTTTCACCTCACATCCTCCATTGTGTCATCAGCTCGACATATCGTTCATTTATCACGCTCCTTTACATCCGGTTATCTTGATGCTTTTCCCATATATCACCTTTGCGGCCCTTTGACGCAGTAAAAGACGACTCCGTCACCCACAACCTCATCGCGAGGTGACGTAGGCACTGACGTACATAACTTTCCAAATAACTTCCAACAATCCTCACCCCCTAGCCAGGCTAAAAGTGGCAGGTAGTCACGTGTGTCTTACATTACTCCGAGACTTTATACATGCTGTTTTTCGGTGGCGCTGGCTGGGACGGAATTTTACAAAACGATTGCGGCGATGAGGATCTCATGGCGACTGGGTATGGGGCACGTTGAATCGGTGGATGACTACGTCGGAGTTCTTGTGCCCTTGGAACAGGCCCATCTCTATGGCCAATCGGCCAAGTCAGGCAAGAAGGCAAGGTCTCAAACCCAGGATGACGACCAACTAGATGATGAGGAAACCAAGGATGGGGACTATGAGATGCAGGGCATGCTCCAGAAGAATGTCGGCGGGTACACCATCGAAGGCCTGCGCAGAGAGATGAGAGAAGGGCGACAGGGACGGTGGACAACATATGAGAGTGAGTTGGTAGCAATACGAAGTGATGGATTCAACTAACGGGAGAAACAGTCAAATCGAAACTCATCAACAAGGCGATTGGAGATATCGGGATGGGAAGCTACAATTGGCAACTCTTCACCCTCTGCGGCTTTGGGTGGCTAGCCGATAAGTAAGTTTGATTCATTTCATTCCGACATGCCAACAACTATGCTAACGAGAGACTCAGTCTATGGCTACAAGTGAGCATCACACTGGGATTGCCTTATCTGCCCACCATCAATACTGACAGACATAGGGTGTTTCTCTAACTCTCCCATCCCTCTCAGCCGAATTCGGCGTCCACGAGAAGACAGTCCGATACACGACGAGCGCCCTCTTCGTCGGCCTCTCGGCGGGCAGCTTCTTCTGGGGCATTGGCTCCGACTTCCTCGGGCGCCGCATCGCCTTCAACACGACGCTGCTCATCACCAGCGTCTTCGGCATCATGGCCGCCTACGCGCAGAGCTGGGGCGCCGTCTGCTTCCTCTTCGGCGCCCTTGGCTTCGGCGTCGGCGGCAGTCTGCCCGTCGACGGCGCCTTGTTCCTCGAGTTCCTGCCCGACGCCTCCAGCGCCCTGTTGACCCTGCTCTCCGTGTGGTGGCCGATCGGCCAGCTCGTCGCGTCTCTCGTTGCGTGGTACTTCATCGCGCGCTGGCCGGTTGAGCAGGGCTGGCGGTATTTTGTCGTCACCATTGGCATCATCACCTTTGCCATGTTCGTCATTCGGTTCTTCATCTTCCACCTCTTCGAATCGCCCAAGTTCCTCCTCAACAAGGGCCGTCAGAACGAGGCCGTCGCCGTTGTCCACGGCCTCGCGTTCCGCAACCACACCAAGACTTGGTTGACGTCAGAGCTCCTCGATCAGGTCGCCTGCAGCGACGACGAGCCAGGCAGCTCCAGTGCCGTGTCGCAGATACCCTCACACGCCACCTCCGGCGTCATCATGGGGAAGCTCAAGGGTTTCTCCGGTGAGCGGCTTAAACCTCTGTTTAAGACGAAGACCCTAGGGATAACCACGGTGCTCATCTGGTTCTGCTGGGCGACCATAGGCATGGGCTACCCCCTATTCAACGCCTTTCTCCCTCAGTACTTTGCTCGCACGCACGCTGATGCCGATGCCGATTCATTCCAGTCCGAGACGGCTGCCATCTCTGCCGCAACATACCGAAACTATGCCATAACGTCCATCATGGGCGTCCCTGGCAGCCTTCTAGCCGCCTATCTCGTCGATCACCCGTCCCCTTTCCTCGGTCGTCGTGGCACTCTCGCCAGCTCCACTTTCATCTCGGCCATCTTCCTCTTTCTCTTCGTCATCTACGGCACCACCCCATCCACCCAGCTTTTCTTTTCCTGCGTCGAGGCCTTCTCACAGAATATTATGTATGGCGTTCTTTACACAATAACGCCAGAGATATTCCCCGCGCCAGTCCGCGGCGCGGGTACAGGTGTCGCGAGTTTCCTCAACCGCATCACTGGCCTAATGGCCCCCGTGTTAGCTGCCACGGTCCCGGGAGATGGCGCCACCACACCCATTTACATGTCCGCAGCGTTGATCCTGTCAGCATTTATTGGCATGTGCATGATTCCCATCGAGACTAGAGGCGCCGAAAGGCTGTAATACAACCAACTTTTTCTAATGGGCGCAGTGCGCCAACACCGTAGGGCATGTCAGTTAAGGGGGAGGGCATCACATGATATGGGCATAATGCCTTCAACGACCTGGAATAAACTTACTATGTATAGACCCTCAGTATAGTGCCGTCATTCAGCCGTTTACATAGATTATTACTATTCGCACACACATGTTTCACCTACAAGTCTCAGCGTATTCCATGTACTGAATCCAGGAAACTTAACAAGTTCAATTCGAAAGGATAAATGTCAAGAGTCAGGGTTTCCTTATTGATTTTTCTGAAATACTTTTCTTACAGTGCATGATCATCACTTACTTTCAGAATTAGGGTATGTCTTGAGCGAGCAAATGGCAACGAATGTGGGCGAACAGCAATCCTCTTTTATTTTGTCTTTTTATATTTCTTAAACGCTAGCACTCTTGCGGTTGTATACTTGGGCAATTCACCTTGAAGGTTGGGCTGGGTGCCGTTGTGAGTCTGAGTGTTCAACTGGGATTCAGAGCGAGTGTCAGTCTCTGTATCCTTGACATGCTGAAATAACACCCATTCTTCGCTTCAGATTTGGGATGCAGAGACCGCCCGCAAAGTTCGAAACGCACTGTGGCCAGTATCTTCCCTCCTTTTTTCACGATACGTAGAATCTTGTCCAGCTGCTATTTCAAACTTTCTTCAAACGATGTCCTCCATGGTTATCCGTCGGTTTCAAGCCGGTGGTTGATGACACTGGAGACCGATGGACGGTTTGGTCGTCTTGTTTATTTTGTAAATTATTTGGTCTATTTAGGTATAATAGGTTGTCTTTGTCTAGATTTTATCGATTGCCCTTGGCGCCAGATGGAGCATCAACCCTCCTCCGCTTCAACGAAGTCCCCAGCGCGTCCCTAACCATCGGATCGGCCCGGATCGTGTTCTGCACCAACCACTCCCTCATCTTTCCCTGTAGATTAGACGTCGCCTCGGCATCGCCCTTGTACGGAGCCAACTCCATGTCCAGCAGCCGCACGGCATCACCATCAAGCTGCTTGGAAAACGCCTCGAGGCGATCCAGATTCTGCTTGAGCGCCTTCTCTTCAGTCTCCTCGGCAGCCTTCTGATCGCCGTTAAACTGTATCGCAAGGAGCGGGCCGATCTGGGCGAGTGCGATGTAGCCAGTAATTGTGAGCTTCCGGGCCAGCGATATGATCTGGAAGGGGAGGTAAGGGTGGTGGGTGGTAACCCGAGTGAGGATAGCGTTGATGCCCGTGACAAAGGGAGGGAAGTCAGGGCGCGTGACGGTATGGAGCTCAAACGTACACAGCGTAAGCAGGATGAGCCAGCGGTAGTATTTTCCAAACTCCATGTAGCCAAAAAGGCCTAGGATATAAATGGAGGCGGCAGCAACGCCGTAATGAGGCAGGATGCCAGAGATAACACCGCGAGACACAAAGTCCTTGATGGTGATGCACTTCTGCCAGCGCGCAATCTCAGGCCCAAAGCGCTCGTAGGCAAAGCGCTTGGCTGTGTCTTGGAGGGTGTCGCTGGCCTGCTTGAGGTGCATGAAGAAGGCGGCCGAGTCCGGAGCGTTGGCGCCAGCCTTGTCAGGATGGTGAAGAGCGGCGAGGCGGCGGAAACGCGATTTTATCTCGCGGTCGTGTGCGGTAAAGGAGACGCCGAGGTCGGCGTAGTAGGATGGTTCGCGGCGCTGGTCGTAGTCGGCCTCGTAGATGGTGTAGAGAAGGTATGTGGCGATGACGAGGATGTGTATAATGCGGCGGTGGGTGTTGAACCGAACGGAGCCGGGGGCGGGCTTGGGGTCGCCGGCGCGAATAGTAACGCCATAGTAGATGGTCTGAATCCAAGAGGTTGCGAGCTGTTGTGGGAGAACGCGTTAGCTATTGTGATGCTAGGTATCACGGTGCGGTGACAAATGTGAAAGAATAGAGGGGAAACATACACCGGGCAGGAAGGCCCAGCCTAGCATGGAGAGATATCCAGACATGGTAGGCGCGGGAGCATCACAGGATGCTGTTGGGATGCGGAGAGAGCATTCAAGGGCGGTTGGTGAAGGTTGGAGTTGGAGTTGATCAAAGGCCCAAAGACGTGGCCACTTTGTTGAAGGATCACAGGCGCGCCGTTGAAAGGATGCAGAGCGGGATGCGCCTGCGTCAGAGTGGGTCACACATTCGTAGGGCGGTTGGTCCCTAATTAGGTAGCACGTAGCTTTCGCTGTCGGCTTACCACCCGGCGGCTTTCTGCCTAGTACCTAGCGACTGACTTTCCGGTTTAGGGGCTTTGGGGTCGTCAACGCCAATTAAAGACCAAGCCAGAACGCCTCCGAAAGACGTTGGGCTGCGATTCCCTGTTTTAGGTGTTTTCGGCTTCCCCAGTATCTTGACATCATTGATAACCCCAGCACTTTATTTCCACGATCCCCTCCATCAGCAGGGGTGGCATTCGACAACACTACACTCAGAAATACTTAGATTTGGCATCAAATCCGACTCAACCACCCTTCCCCCCGGACCGACTTGGAACCTCAGTACACGTCACGTCAAAAATGCAGGATTGGAGAATTGATACGCCAGCTAAAGACAGGCACCCATGCTGTATTCCATGCAGGCTCGTGGCAGATGCGCACCCAAGCGTCCCTCCGCCCCAGGAATCCATCCTCATCAATGCAAGCTGATCGCTTTACACGCATGAAACCTGGCGAAGGCCGAATGCAACATGGCGGCCTCGAGCGACAAAACAAATTCCCACTTAGTGCCTTTTCCCGTCCCTGAACATCTTCATCAGCCGGTCAGCGTCCCATATTAGCCCGATATAGTGCCCCCATGTTTCACTTCCCGCCCACCAAACAAGGAACCATCGAATCAACCTTCATATCTGCTCCCTCTCGCAGCCGAGGCTACTCAGCCACCGCGTTCATCATTCTCCTGTTAAGGTGGCTATTGCAACCTCTGGTCATCAAACTCCTATTGAGGGATCAGGTTCCGTCGCCCATAGAGGCAGGAGGCTGGCAAGCTGCGCCACGACCATGCCAATGCCAGCCCGCAATCCGACATGTGAGACAGCGAGTCTGTCCAAGCGGATGCTCCCCAGGCCAAGTCTCTGAGTATTGTCTGCCCCTGTTCCTAGGGTCAAATGAAATGTGCGTACATGATTCGCTGAGAAGGCACCTCATCCAAGCAAGTGTCTTGGGTATATCGAATGCCATATTGTATATCAGAGTCTCAACCCGCGTATAAACCTGTCGATCATCCAAGCTTTCGCATTTCCGCAGTTTCGTTCATCCCTTTGTTTCTTCACACTATGCGTTTCTTATCCGTTGTCCCCTTTGTTGGAGCAGCGCTGGCCGCCTGCAACGGCCATGATGATCTCTGCGACCGCAAGTATTCGGACATTAGTTTTGTGGGTTCACATAACAGTGCCTTCGTCGGTATCACGCCGGTACACAACCAATACAAGTCGGTGACGGAGCAGCTTGATCTCGGTGTGCGGTTCCTGCAAGCGCAGACGCAAGACAAGGATGGCGAGATAGAGATGTGCCACACCTATTGCTGGGAACTGGACGAGGGTCCCTTGACGCAATATCTCCAGGAAGTTGCCGACTGGATGGGCAAGAACCCAGATGAGGTGGTGACGATGCTCCTCACCAACATTGACGCCATATCCGTGACGATGTTTGACGACGCCTTCGACAGTACGGGGCTGAAACAATACGTTTTCCACCCTGAGAAGAAAATGGCTCTCGACGAATGGCCAACTCTTCAAAAGCTCTTGGATGATGGAACCCGACTTATCGTATTCATGGGTATGCTTCATCACCTCTACTTCAACCAATTTAATCCAAGCTGACACTCCAAGACTACAACATGGACGAAAGCAAGGTTGACTATATTATCAACGAATTTGACTACTTCTGGGAGACGCCATTTGGCGAAACCGACTCCGACTTCCCGACCTGCGAGGTCGACCGTCCAGAAAACGGCGACCCGAGCGAACTGATGGGCATAATGAACCACATGCTCAACTATGATCTTCTCGGCATCGCAGTCCCAAAGCAAGAAGCCGCCGACGAAACCAATTCGGAGGAGTCGATTCAGAAGCAGGTCGACCTGTGTGAGGGCCAGTGGGGGGAGAAACCCAACGTTGTTCTTGTGAGTCTTCCGATGGGTGTCGCTAAGGCATGATACTGATGATGACTATTATAGTTGGATTGGATTAATATTGGAGATGCGATTGACATGCAAGTGTCACTGAATGGGCTGTAAAACGACGTTTTGGTTGATTGGAATTCATGATACCTGGATGAGCCTGTTTGAAGAAATCGGCGTGTTGAGTGAGGTGTGGCGTTTTCGGAGTTGGAACACAATGAATCGATATAAATGCAAATAAGATTTTGAACACGCAAGAGGCTAGCCTAATTAACTATGCGAAAGTCGCCTGCTCTACTGTCAGCGACCTGCTCTAGGATGATACCCTGGGTTGTCAGGTGAGAATGTTGGTTGGCACAATTTACTCGCACTGGTACCCACACAGAAAGGTGCTTTCTTTCAACTGTGGAACTCCGTGCCAACACGACAACATAAATTACATTTAACCTCGTCACCTTCTCACTCTTGCCTCTCCTTGTTCCAGTTGACTCTTAAATCCTCTACCATTCAAAAAGCCCCCTTCACTTGACTAGCAATGATCCATCTATCAGCCGATAGAGGATGTCGCATTCTCCCTAGTACCTTGACGGAGTAGTTCAATTTGACTTGACCAGTATGAATACCACTTCAGCAGATTCTATACCAGAAGTCTATAGTACGATACACATGACTTTTTTTGTAAAAAAATAAAAATAAAGTGCCCTCTGCTCCGAGGAATCCGCGGTGCTGGCATGGCAATTTCAGTCTAATTAGACAATGGACCTGGGGTTGCAGGGAGGACCGGGAAGGGGGCAAGTAGCCTATCAGAAGAAGGAGAACGCGACCGGATGTGCTAACGTAGTACGCATGTCTTGATAACAAAATAGCCTTTAGATACTGGAAATAATTTCTGTGTGAGCTTCACCCTGGTCTTTCCTCGTACCCAATGGCTCTCAGGCGGCCGTCGCTCCTCCGGGGCCATGGCGAGGCGGCTTCCCTTTCGGCCGGGCTCCATCTCCATGGCGAGATGTCACTGCATCAGGCACAAAATGCGAAGTACCTACGCACCTCGCCAGAGCCGCTAGTCCCATCTCGTGATAAGGCAACCCAACTTAAAATGCCGGGAAGACGAATTCATTCAGGGGTCAGGCTTTGGTCAGCGCACATACAGGGGCCTCCGGATTGGCTTTTGCTTGTTTACTGGAGCCCAGACCCACCAATCTCGGGATGCATCCGATAGTGGCATCGACCTGTCAGTCCGCGCCTGGGGACCGAGCACTGGGAAGAGCATTCGTTGCTACTGTACGGAGTAGTTCGCTGGTGGTGGGCTTCGGAAGCATGTGCTACGAGGGATTGACGCTGTCATGACGCTGTAAGTGCAGCTGCAGGTGTCGACTACAACCCACAATGCCGCGATTACGAGCAATATTAAAACCACACGCCCTCATACCACTTCTCGCTCCAGCTCTAGTGCGCCGGAATACGAATAGACAGCTACTACGAAGTACATCGCCCGTGTCACATGTGTCGTCATAGCCCAAATGCGGGAGGATCCTGGCTGGCGAAATTAGCAGTGAATCTCAACCACCCGAACGCCGGCCGAGCCTCAGCGGCGCGTCTCCTTTCCGGCGTAGGGCAGAAAGCCACCTGAGGGCAGCATATTTCCCAACCGCGTTTCCACTCACTCGATTCCAGTCCCTTTCTCCCTTTTTCACCGTCTTGGCCTTGGTCCTCGTCACTCGCCTCGCCAAGCAGCTTGGATCTCAAGACTGCACCGCGTGTCTCGAGTCCCGTGTCCTGCATCTCGTGTCCTGCATCCCGCTCCTCCAGCTCCTCCAGCTCCTCCAGCTCCTCCAGCTCCTCAACGAACATGCTCCTTCGCAACATTGGGCGTCTCGCCCTGGCCGCGGCCGCAAGTACGTGATTCTCGCCAGCTGGACCCTCCCTTGATTCTCGCAATTCCCAGTGAATTCTTCGACTAACCCAGCGCCTGCTCTTCTCAGGCCTATTACCCTCCGTCCTGGCCAAAGACAAAAACGAAGGTAGCCAGTCGACCTTCGTCTCCTCCGATGGCAACGTCGCATTCGCCATTACCGTCGGCGAAAACCACGGCACCGATGTCTACTTCAGTATCCGCACTAGCCAGCACATCTCCTGGGCCGCTGTTGGCCTGGGTAGCGACGACATGCCCGGCGCCCTGTACCTGGTCATATATAGAAACGAGCGCACCACCGGCGTCACCTTCTCCCCACGCCTCGCCTACGGTCACTACGAACCCAAGTACTTTGACGAGATGGAATACGAACTGCTCAACGGCACTGGCCTCGACAATGGGTACATGACAGTCACCGTAAAATGCTCCAAGCACTGTCGCAGCTGGCCAGCTGGCGGCACGTCCAGTGGGTATATGGATGTCTCGTCGTCCAACGTAAAGGCCATTTACGCCTATGGCCCCAAGGAGGGCTTCAACAGTGACAGGATGGATGCCCCGCTCAAGTACCACCAGGGATACGGCACCTTCACCATCGACCTGAAGCGGACCGAGGGCTCTGACACTCCCGTCCTGACCAAGGACTCCAAGACCGTCGGCGCAGAGCAACTCAGCTTCACCAAGGCCGCACCCAACTGGAAGACGCCTCTGCACGGCATCACCATGATTCTGTGCATCGCCATTGCCATGCCCCTTGGCGTGGCCCTTCTTCGGAACGGAACCTCATGGAAGTGGCATGCTCTGAACCAGACGGTTGCCATGGTTGGTGCCTTCGCGTCGACCGCATTGGGCATCGTCAACAGCTTCTACTACCAACGGGTAGGTTATCCCAGGCAATGGCCACCATGCAGTCGCTAACATCAATCATAGTCTCGTAGCTTCGACTCTTCCCACCAGATCATTGGGTTTGTCGTCATTGCTTTGCTGCTTGCACAATTCGGTCTAGGCTTCTTCCATCATACCCAATACAAAAAGACCCAGGCCCCTACCCAGTATGGCAGAATCCACATTTGGGTTGGGCGCATCATTATCTTCGTCGGCACAATGAATTGCTTCATGTACGTATTCAACCCTTGCTTGACGTCCCGCCATTGCTAACCTGTTCGCAGTGGCTTCACCTTTGCCGTGAACCGCAAATATGGCATGATCCTTGCCGCCATTGTCATCTTCATGTTCTTCCTCTCCCTTGTCTTTTTGTTTGGTCAAAAATTTGTCGACAGCAAGAAGCGAGGCCCGAAGCGCATGCCTCCCGCATATGGCTACAACCCAGAGCCCTGGCGACAACAGCCTGCTCCTGCGCAACACTCAGAATACATGTCCGATCCTCCGCCAAGCTACGATGCCTCATCGGCTCATATTGGACTCCGCTCTGTGTCTCCCACGACGCCCTGGCGGCAGTCTGGTCGCAAAGACGACGACGTGGACCTCGACTTGGGGAGCCAGGCACGGCCGAGGGAGTTTACTTAAATTGGTTCACTCTTAAGTAGAGACCTGGCGTTCAGCGGTTATTGGGGAGGTGTATTCGCGGCCAGTGGTTCCAATGGAACGCCGTCGAGCACGTGTGTACCAACAAGGCGATTAGGATCAAGGCTACCTATTCGTTTCGGCGTTGTGGCTAAATAATATGATTTTATGAGAAGAGCAAGTAATGAGATAATAGGCGGGTTTGACTATGCGGCATACGTAGTGAAATCTGCAACCCGAGTTCCAATTAGCCAGCAAAAGACCCTAAGTGACAACCAGTCCTAGAGGAGGAGATCCATGCACAGCACTAGATGGCTGGGTGAAGATTGGGATAAGAAGAGGGCGGAGGATGGATTGATTTTAACATCCAATAAACTTAATCACAATATTTTTCAAGTCTGATGGAAGACGACCAAGACCATTTACGAAGGGAGAGCCGCGCCAAACTCTACGACAACTTAGACTCTCCGGGAGCGAAAAGAAGTCGAGCGATGGATATATGGCTATATATTGAACGGTCGTCGCTCTAGCGCGGCCGTTGCTATCATACTACTTGATAGTCGCCCTCGTCTATACAACCCTCGATGACACTGCGCTAAACTGTCCGTACACGCTCGCCTGTTGGATTTCCAACCGACGGTTCTTCCTCGTCGCCCTCAAGCCAAATCTCGTGTCCATTTCCCTCCCTGACTAGTAAACTAGCCAAGATGCCGCAAATCCCAAAGCAGCTCAAAATCCACCATACGAGACCCACGACTCCTTTGTTGAGACCGTAGCCATATATCACTCCTCCAATCATAGGCCCGACTGTCCTCGAGGCACTATTCACACTTTGTCCCACCCCGTGGATCGACCCCAGCACGCTGGGATGGGGCGAACAGTTGTTGACAAGGATAGTCTGGCCCGGGATAGCAAAGGTGCGGCCCATGACCTGGACCGAGAGCACCCCAACTATCGCGAGCCAGATAAGTAGTCCTCCTTTAGGACCTGGTGGCGGGGATGATTCGCTGCTGGGCACGACGGAGAGGTATGGGACGAGGAAATATGTAACGGGGAAGCAGAGCAGAGAAATCCGCCACGACCTGATGGTCCCCAGACGTCCGGATATCCGTGGATACAAAACCAGCTGGAGTGTGATGCCGATCATGCCCAGGATCGCCATGGCTACGCCCACGGACTGGGGTTGAAGGCCCAGCCCGCCAGTAAAGAGGAACGGGAGGCGCTGTTTGTGTTGGGATGTCTGTGGATCCCAAACTGGGGTAGAGAGGAAGACAAACCACAGTGAGTTGAAGCTCCCCATATGAACACCCATGAGGAAGTTTGCAGCCAGAGTCATAGTGACATTGCGGGTGAACATGCGACGGAATGGAAGCCGCTGTGTATACCGTCTCATGGGGCGCTTCGCCGCAGTTTCGCCCTCTACCAGTTCAACTTCCGAGCTAGGAATGGCAGAGTAACCAACTCCCCCAGATCTCGAGAACCTCGATCGAAGCAGTGCAACAAGCTTCCGACCGACCCTCGTGCCCAGGTCAGGCCGCCCGTCGCGCAACACATCGTGGGTCTCCTCCAGGCCGAGCCACACGGCCAAGGTTGCGATGGCGAGGAAGACTGAGCTGACGATGTTGGGCGTCGCGTAGGGAAACTTGAGGAAGAAATTAACCTTGCCGAAAAGGTCTGGGTAACTCCCCGCCGGGTCGGAGAGGATGCCACCGAGGATGGGGCCGATGATGACGCCGACGTTGAACGTCATGGGAAGCAGGAGGAACGCCCGAGACTGATATTTCTTCTCCCGTATTATCTCGCTGATCCTGTTAGACTATGTGTTAGTGACCTGACGTGCAATAGGACTTGACACAGGGGGACGAACATGGTGCGCATGACGCCGACGTTGCCGTTCGTCACTCCGCCAATAATGCGAAATAAAAGGGCCTGCCAAAAGGTCGTGGAGAAGCCAAACCCCAAGCACGACACACATGTTCCAAACAGCCCGATGAGCAAGACAGTCTTGCGGCCGGCGCGCGGGGAGTCGGCAACACGGCCCCAAATCATGGCCGTGACGAACTGTGCGGCAGTAAAGCTGGCATACAGTATGCCGGCTTGCGTGGCGATGGTCGAGTCCGGAAGCGATTCGTCGAACCACTTGAGTTGATAGAACATGTATGCCTGCCCGATCTTGGTTAGTATATGTCTATAGCGAGGGGGTTTATCGAGGTGTTTTAGCTATCATACCTGGAGCGAGGACTGAACGAGCGGCTCACTCATGCGGGCCAACGTGATGACGAGGAGCTGCTTTTTTCGAGGCAGATCCCTCCACGCCACCGGCGCATTGTGATTTGTCTTTGGGGCGATGGGACTTGAAGGCAGCGGTTCATCGTGCTCGGTGGCTAGTCGTGCCAGTCCATCATGGTCGACTTCACGACTCGACTCATCCTGCCATTCCGTCAAGTCGAGGTTGTCCGAGAGTTCGGACTCATCGTCGCTGTCAACCCTGTCATACACCATCTATCCCAGTTGCGCCGCAGTTGAGGGCGTAATTAAACAAGGCAAGTGACGGTCAGAGATGAAAAAAATAAAGCTTCGTAAGAAAGATGGCGATATTTCGGTGAGAGGTTTGTGTAACTGGTTGGTGCCGGAAACCGGATGTCTATGGTCCAGTAGAAGAAGGCGTCGTCAAAAGTGCTCTGTGGCGAAAGTTGGTTGAAGGTTGAATCTTTTCACAGCAAATTCGTCATCCAACAAAGATACCTACGACGAATGAGATAAGCAGCGCCTGGAGACTCTTCCCCCACGGGATTCACGGGATTTGGGCGGGACTGGGGGCCTCCATTCGGCATCCTGCTTCCGGGGCATCGCAGATCGCGAAGGGTGGAGCCAATTGGCGGGGACAACTGGGAGCGATAGCGGAGCATTCCAAACCAGGACACGCGGGGATGAACTGTTTGTTGCAGTTGTGTTTGGGGGATAAAGCCTTCAGAAGTTGGTCGATTGCTAATCATTCGACGGCTTTAGGTTGACGGTCATTTCGATTACCCCAGACGCCTATTGGAAATTCCGCTCCCCGGTGTAATCAAGTACCCAGCCGAGATCTGCGTGAGTTCACACATAACTCAAAGACTCGGAGAACTAATTAGGCAGTTGCTTTCAGCTTAATAAACCACATGCAGGTTCAATTGCACACTTTACTTTACGTTGGGAACACATAGAAGCCGCAGTTCAATGGTCTGCCGCTATAGGGTAGTTTTGTGGCCTTGGCTATAACTTACAACCCAATCTAGTCCAAACTAGACTTTGTGCATCCTTGAGATTGGAGAAAGGTCCCGGAGAAATTTAGTTGGGCAAGGGTCTATCGGTGTGCGTATTTTTGACTTCTGATCGTAGGAATGTTTCCTCGTGGAACTGAGATGACCACAATGCTGCGATTGATTAATACCTTCAGACATTGAACATGTGAGCCCCCTTATCATCTTTCCCACACGTTAGGTTCTAGCCCAGAATACCAGCATTTGACTGAATATTTGGCTTCGAGTATATATTATTATCAAATATAACCCTCGATCGGACTTTAAAACATATCTGCAACTCAATTGTGCCCTCTACCAAACGACTCTCGCACGGGCATCTCCGCTTTCCGGGACCGTGTCAGTGGGGCAAACACTGTTTACATTTCACTGTACCGAGATAGGAACCGTCATTCCACGAGTCCTTTTACTCTCTTGACCGATTAATCGCACCAAGAAAATTCGAACACCACCGAGATGTCTGTGGAAATACAAATCGGAGACCTTGGTGTCCAAATCACCGCTGAGCCCCTGACCCAGGAAGCGTTTGCGTCGTTTGGCGACGTCGTCACCAACCCTCGGCCAGACCTACACCCCACAACATACGCATCACATGGCGGCCAGCTTCCCTACGACGGAGTTTCCGCAAACCAAGGCACCGCAATCCAGTATCGACACGTCAGCCGGCCCCGGAACCTGTATGCCCAAGCACCAAGCGGCGATGGCCAGCTTATCATGAGCCAATTCGTCTGTGGGACTCGCCAGCTCGCAGCCACGAGCAGCCCCTCGCAGGGCGAGTTCACCGTTGGCGTCCTGGAGCGACACCCATTTACATCCCAGACGTTCGCCCCGCTGGCATCGAGCGCCTCGGCTTACTTGGTCATTGTGGCACCGACTCTACCGCCTGGGCCGTCAGATGAAGGCCTCCCTGTGCCCAGTGGCGACGGCCTACCTGGGAGGGGATTGCCTGACCTGCGGGGACTGAAAGCCTTCCTGGCTACGAGCAAGCAAGCTGTGACGTATGGAGCTGGAACGTGGCATGCCCCAATGGCGACTTTGGGTGAACCCGGGACGTCTCTGGACTTTCTGGTTGTGCAGTTCTCGAGCGGAGTCGCGGTGGAGGATTGTCAGCTAGCCATATTCGAGTCGAAAGGTTCAGATGAGTCAAACATCAAAGTGAGGGTCCCCACGATCAAAGAGCGGCTGGGGAAATTGGTTTCTGTGCTTTAATTTCCCTCTTCCCATCGCAAATTGAGCTTCCATTAATAGACACCTCAATATCGCTCACCTGGCGAGGGGGAGGCTGAGCAAGATGTGGGTTTCTTCCTCTAACCCCAACAGTCACACATCAAGATGAATTGCCAAGGCTTTACAACTATTATCAGCCTGCGCCCTTTGCAACACGGGAAGTAATAATAGCTAGCTCTTGCACCTGAAACCAAGAACGGGGAGCATCTCATGGTAAAATTACATGTTGCGCGGCAGACAGCTCTTAGTCATCTCACATTATCTCCACGTGAACTTCAGAGTCACTACTGCAACAAGCTGCCGAGTACAAATAACTTAGATGCCCCGACGACACTCTAGATTTTATTGCATTCACCGCAACATCTCCTTAGAGTCGCTTCAGCTTTGCTTCTGGATAGAACAGCCTCTGGTTTGAGAAACTTGAGTCGATTGCAACTTCAGCCTCCAAAATGACCGGACAACTCCCATTGCCTGACGCACAGAACAAGCTCGAGGACCTCTCGGGCATTGTACTTAAGCCTGGAGAGAACCCGTACATGGCCTTGATCAAAGCTTGTGACGAAAAGCCCGTGAGTGGGCTTCCAAGCACGTCTCGCTCAATGTACCTGCTAACTTGAGGCCATGATGTTAGGCTGAGATTCAAGCTCTCTACTCTGCTCACCGGACCAAGAGAAACGCCCAGCAAAAAAAAAAGTTTCTGGCTTCCGATTTCAAAGAACTTGTCATTGACCAGTATCTTCTCAGACTGGAAGTCCCAACCGTCCAGCCTGGCTTTCGTGATGAGCGGAACTGCATGGTTTTCTGGGCTAGACCGCCTAACCATGTTATTGAGCTGGCGGTGAAAGTCCAGGAGTTGCTGAAGAAAGCCGCCCCTAGTGAGTACATCGAATAACTCTATAAAGCAGTAGTTAACACACTTGGCAGGCGTTTGGATGATGCCCGCTCATAGAATGCACATGACCGTGCTTGAAGTTGCATTCTCCAAGACCCCGGAGGAGATCGCCGCTCTGGTCTCTACCTTGCGACCAGCGATCCCAAACACCGTAAACTACCCATTCTCGCACAGATCGCGGATCGTCAAGCCCATGGTCTCATACGACTTGTCCGCCTTTGCCCTTTCATTCGTCCCTGCCTCGGGAGAGTCTCCCCTCTCGCCAGAGCCGGTCGGGCCTGTGATCAAGGAGGGCATTACGGAAGGCGATTCGTACACCTATCACCACCTTCGCCGCGATGTATTCGACCAGATCCAGGATGCCGGCATTGAGGTTGGGTCGAGATACCAAGTTCCCAGTGCTCACATCACTCTTGGTCGGTATCTGAACCACGACGATCACGATACCCCCGAGAAGAGGGAGAAGTGGATCGAGGCTATTGACAGCATCAACGAGTGGCTGGAGAAGGAAGTTTGGGATAACTCAGACTCCGATTTCGTTGGAGAGTGGGTTGTCGGCCAGGAAAGAGGGCTTGACGCTCGAAATGGCGCTCTTTGGTACGGAGGTGGCCGAACCATCATGCTGGGAGAAGGATTCTAGACTAGCCACGTGGTAGATCATAGATGAGGGTCGACCTCGACAACAGGAGACGAAATCAACGTGATGTTTAAATGGCGAACCAAGTGTGAGATGCTGATGAGTTTCTAAGTTTCGTTTGCAAAAACGTTTGTGGCAGCGGGGAATATGGTCCCCACGCGGGACCATATTGGGGAAACGCTGCGGTTTTGATGCTCATGGAAGCTGCCATCTAAGCTCATTTCAGGCACGTAGGGTGGAAACCAAAGATGCAGGCACAGAGATGTTCTTTTATTCACTCCCTATGAAACATTCCTCAACCGAGGACATGTACCTCCCTTCGCCAGTGTCCATGATGCCCGAATGCCCCCAAGGAGAAGCATGAGAAATGGTGACCCAAAACAGAATGCATTTAGAACACCAGAGCAGCGCCCTTCGTCTTCTTGTCACCACTACACAGGTTGTTAGCATCAAGACGGATCTCAAGAACACGCGGATCACATACCCCAGCTCGAAGTGCTTGCAACGCTTCAGCGACAACTGCAGCTTGGTCTTGCACTTGACGCACTCCAATCGCAACACAACCTTCTTGGTGGTCTTGGCCTTCTTGTGGAAGACAGGCTTGGTCTGACCACCATAACCGGACTGCTTTCGGTCGTATCGTCGCTTTCCCTGGGCGAAGAGCGAGGCCTTGCCGGCCTTGTACTGGGTCACCTTGTGCTGGGTGTGCTTGCGGCACTCCTTGCCCTTGCAGTAGGTGTTTCGGGTCTTGGGAATGTTGACCTGTGTGATCCATCAAGTCAGCGGCCTGCAAATTGTGCGTCTAGCCATCACGCATCCATCCGAGTAGAGAATGGCTATCGGCCTCCCGCACGAGACAGTCATGGTATGGGTGTTCGTGTCAATATTCGAATTGCGCTCGACGGCGGAAGAGTCCACGTCGACGGTCTTCTTCGTTGTTCGCAGCTGGCTGGTCGGTGGTCGCGCAAGATCGTTTTGTGCCGGCGCCTCAAAACTTCATCCCACTTCCCAAATCAAGACTGTCTGTCATCGTGCGGGGAGTCGATTGTCGCATTGCTCTAAAGAATGATGGATGCGGCTCTCTGTTCGAGAGGGTTAGGGGCTTTGGATTGTTGTTCCGACGTACCATTTTGACGACGTTGTGCGGGTGCCGTTCCTTTGGGTGTTTGGTGATGCAAAGTTCCGAAGTCAGTGCGAAATTGGGAGGTTTTGGTGATTTCTCGCTTTGTGGGCAACTAGGGTCGGCGCCATGCCTGATCGGGCGATGTGGCTCTCGCGTGTACCAGCCACGAATGCGGCCTGATTTACGGGGTGTCAACGGCCGACGCCTCACCTCGGTGTGGCTACGTACATTGTAGGGGAGCTCGGACCCATGAAAGGAGGACCCCACCATTGGATCTCGCTGGCAGCATCACCAAGGTGTTCTTTAGCGACGGGACGGAACCGCATTCTTGTAAATACAGCCGAATTCACAACTACCGCCAAGATGGATCCCTACTCGACCGAGGGCGAATTGATCAACATTCACAACCACTTCCACCAGGGCCAGTACCAGGAAGTCATCGACTTCGACACCTCGTCCTTCTCCCCTGACAACGCCCTGCCGGTGCGCGTCCTCACTCTCCGAGCTCAGCTTGCCCTTGGCCAGGCCGAAGATGTCCTTGCCGATGTGAAGGGAGAGCAGGAGCCAGATCTCCAGGCTCTAGGAGCTTTCGCCGAGTACACCTTGGGCAAGACCGACTCTGCGCTCAAGACGGTTGAGAAGTTGGCTGCATCGTCAGCCGACAATGCGACTGTCCAGATCGTCGGTGGATCAGTGCTCCAGGCTTCTGGCAAGCCCGAGGAAGCGCTCGCGCTGCTGTCGCAACACCAGGGAAGCCGTAAGTTGAACTTGGGCTCTTTACCTTTCTCTCTCTGAATATCGGGCTTGCACTGACACGTCGACTAGTTGATGCCGTCGCCTTGATTGCCCAGATCCACCTGCAACAAAACCGAACCGACCTTGCCATCAAGGAAGTTACCGGCGCTCGAAGATGGGCCCAGGATAGCCTGCTGGTGAACTTGGCAGAGTCATGGGTTGGATTGAGAGTGGTATGAATTTTGTCTCTACAATGTTGGATGTTTACTAACACCGTCCAGGGTGGAGAGAAGTATCAACAGGCATTTTACGTATTCGAGGAGCTCGCCCAAGCCGCCGCCACATCGTCGGTCCGGACTCTTGTCTCCCAGGCGGTTTGCGAAGTCCACCTTGGTAGATTGGAGGAGGCCCAGGCCGCGTTGGAGCAAGCCCTTCAGAAGGACGCCGAGCACGCCGATGCCATTGCCAACCTGTTGGTGCTGAACATCATCTCTGGAATCGATGCTACAGAGCAAACTGAGTATGTTTCCCCCCTGAGCTTGTAACACACCTGCTTACAGCCTCTAGGATCCTCAAGAAGGTCAACCCTAAGCATCAATTCCTGGTGGACTTGGAGGAGAAGAGCGCACTGTTCGACAAGGCGGCGACAAAGTATAGCGCCAAGGTGTCGGCATAATCTGGCGTAACGGTGCATGGAATGACTATTATGATAGGCGCATGGCTGTTAGACGATCGGAACCTTAGCGAGAAATATGGAATCTTCTCGATGTGATGTGGCTACCCTGTAGCTTCGTCCTGATTTTACGCTCTTATCATCTGATCCCTCAAAAACAATACCTAGGGACCTTGTCATTAGAGGAAGTTGATGTTTACGTAGCTGTGTGAACAGTTTCTGTCCCGAGTTGTTGGCTCACTGGCTGGTGTATCTGTGACATGGCCGCCATAGCTTAGGTACCTACGGGTCCTGTGCTAAATTTATCGAAAAGAATTAAGTTCAACTCCCCGGATAATGAAGAATGAGTATTGCTATTCGCACATATAAATATGTACTGCCATCCTGATGATAATTAGCTATTATTCTAGTGAATTGGTTAGATATCTATTTTTTTATAGCATATATACCTCATTAAATTTTTATTTATTTACTTTGAAGCACTTCGTTTTAATCAGGCCAACTACACCCCACTTCAAGAACTTGACTATGTCTTCATTTACGTCAAACAAATCCTTCTACTTAGTGTTAGTTTACCAAGGCATGAAGTTCTGTTTAATTTTCATTCTTCGATGGCCCAGAAACTCCATTGTCTCTTCAATCATAGTCACTCAATATCTTCGTTTGTCAAACGGTCATCAGGCAATTGTGTGGCCATGAGCACTGTTTCGTGTGTTAGAGCCACCCTTATTAGACCGTATTTAAAACTTGAACTGACCCTCCGAGGGCACTACAATTACAAGCGCAACCTGATGATTGAAACCGGCTGTCATGGAAAACGGACTTTAAGGCAAGATGGGATGCCTCCCGGCAGCCTCGAAGTACGGGTGGGCTGGGCTGCCCATGATCCTTGTGCAGCCCCGCCACAAGCCTGCAGCATGCTCGAATCGAGATGTCACAGTGCCAACCCAAGTCCAATATGTGCGGCAAGTGTCCCGTCGGGTGCGTAGTAGATGATACATCTATGTTGACGTTGGTGTGTGGTTACAATGTTGGACCCCTACTGCACAACCCGACAAATGGGTTGCAAACACTGGGAAACCAAAGGATGGAGGCTTTTTAGCGGATAGTAGACGCATGAGTTGAAGTCATTTGGGTTCCTTGAGAGGAAATCTGGTCGCGATTGTTCAGCGGCCCTGGGTCTATGTGTCAAGGCCTCTGTGTTGCCGAGAAATCACTCACTCATTGATACACAAACTTGTTATGTTGGACGGGGATTTTGATTCAAATAGCTAGCTGTATGTAGGCATCATCCATCAGGCATCCTGACGATATGGGGCATCTTTACCGAGTGGCAAGAGCCCGCTCCTTCTCCATAGCCATCTAACCTCACCCGTCTCATCGAGTCTCATGCACCCATGTCATAAAAATGTCGTGACAGCCCACACGAAACTCCCGGATTCCCAGCCAAGATATCATTTCGCTACGCTCGACTCGGCCCTGGTGCGCTCTCTTACAATTCATATCCCACGTTCATTATCCACTCATTTCTTCTTGTTGGGGAACTTGGGGGCTCCAATGTCACTGCCACGCAGCTTGACGTTGAGCACGCGCTCCATGGAGGTGAGCACCTTCTGGTCGGGCGGGGCAGAGCCTCGCTCGAAGTCGGCGACGATGGACTGGGTGGTGTTGCAGCGAGTGGCGAGATCCTTCTGGGTCATCTTGGGCTCCATCTTCTGCCGGGCTTGGGAGATGACATCGCCGACCTCCTTGCCAACGGTGTTGGGCTTGATGATATCGTCGGAGCGGTCGACCTTGGTCAGGCGCTGGCCGTCGCCACCCTTGGAGACCTGCAAGCAATC
Organism: Ilyonectria robusta; assembly: GCF_021365365.1. Lineage (NCBI taxonomy): Eukaryota > Fungi > Ascomycota > Sordariomycetes > Hypocreales > Nectriaceae > Ilyonectria > Ilyonectria robusta. Next base: position 560,442 of record NW_025764443.1, on the reverse strand, counting down.
GATTGTCAGTTGATTTCTTGACACATGTCATGATGGATAAAACCGTCTGATGCAAAGCCACCTCAGGCAGGTTCCTGGTGGGGCAGCGGCAACAATGAGGGAAAACAAGCCCAAGTGGGCGAGGCAAGTACTAGAGCGAGGATACTGGGAGAGACTTACAGCGTTGGCAGAAGCGTACTTCTTCTCAGTGCCGATAACACCACCGCTTCGCTGAGCAGCGTTGAGGGCAGCGTTTCCTCGGACAACAGTCTCGCGCTGCGAAGCACCGTTGCCACGAGCGCGGCTGCCGATTTTGGTGGCGGTATCCCAGTCATCCATATTTGCGGTTGGTGGGGGTGTTGTTGGAGGCGAGTATGTGTTACGAGCGAGGTGAGAAGCGAGTAGTTCGTGAGGATGAGTCGAAGTGGTTTGCGAGTGTTGACGGGCGTTGAATGGAGGAGTTGAGAGCAAAGATAAAGGCCGAGAGGGAAGAATTTATGGAGAAGCTGATGGAAAGCAGCGTCGCGGGGGCCTGAGTCAATCGGCGGGACAGAATGGCCTGAAAGGGAATTTGGCGGGGGTGGGTGGTGGCCTCTCCGTTTGGCTGCCCGCCGTTATTAAGGCTGTGGAGGCGCAGTGTCTCGTGCGCTGTAAGGTAGGTAGGGAGAGCAGCGCCACCGCGTGGCTGGAGGATGGCTCACTCTGGCTCACCCTCGCTGCACGGTCCCCCTGCGGCCATGCCGTGCCCTGTGGAAGGTGCTAGACGCTGGCTGGTTGGTGAGGGAGGGGAGTGAGCCCTGCCACTCTGCCACTGTGAGGCGCTGAGTCGATTCCTGGGCTTTGCTGGGCACCAACAAGCCCGTAGCTCTTCCGGGCTGCCTCACATCTCCCTCTTTTCTCGGGTTGTCGGAGATCGGGTACGGCAATGCCGGTGATGCTTGTCTTGTCCTTGTCCTGTCCTTGTCCTTACCACATCCTTGCCATGTCCTCAGATTCTTTCCGGCTGACATAATAATCAATCCCAAGGGAATTTGATTCTCGGCCTGACGCACTCTAAAAACGATGACGACAATGCGGGACCCGCGACTTTGCCGAGTGATGCGCTCATACCTAGTCCCAAGAATCCAAAGGTGATGACTAAGGTGTCTCGACTTGCAGCTTCGATGGGGCTTCATTGTGCCATAGCACCTTGATGGACACATACCTCTAGACTCAGACGGATGTCAAAGGGGGACATTGTAAATCTCTCCGACTCTGTGTCCCATTCGTTTCTCCTCCTTTCTTATCCACCCGAGACTCTCACAGAAGGAGAGTCAAGTTCCAGCTCACCTCAATGATACGCATGCCCTGAGCAACTCACCAACCATCTCATGGACGGAGTGTCCGAGGACTCGCCGCTTCTGCCGGTGGTTCTCGCTGGAGACTATCTGGACCGCCTACTGGAGGGTTGGCCCCCGTCTCTGCTCACCTGCTTGGCTTGTCTCGTCTTGGCCTCTTATGCGCTTTGTGGATGTGAGCTGGACCTGTGCATTGTTCTCGGCTTGGTAGGTTGGCAGCATGCTTCAGTCTTAACCTCACTCATCCCAAGGGTCGACATTCAACGTCTCGGTTTTTTTGCCGGTCTTCTCGCCGGGCTTGCGATCGCGACCCTTGTTTTCAGCCATCGGATCTACAGATTGGGTTTTTCAACCAGTGAGACGACTTGGGATGGCCTCGGTAGCCCATACCTGATTCCCAGTCGTACATCGCACACCCGATTCTTTCCCAAGAAGCATTGCTTCTCGTACTCGTATCTTGTCGTCGGAGTCCCTGTGGGTTTCTCAGGAAATGCCAATGGCATTATTTCCGCCGATGTATCTGGGAAACCCAGCTCCTGGTTCTCTTTCACCTTTGGTCTGAGAGCTTGGTTCGATGTAAATCCTGTCGATTACCTCCAGCGCGGAGGTGCTGACCTTGGTTTGCGTGGCAAGTTGGATAACTACCTTAGGTCCCAGGTTAGACAGCAGACAATATCCATCGAACAAAGGCTGATCTCAAGCAGGATGTCGACCCATCGCTGTATCCTCATGCCTATCTCGTCACTGCGGCCAGGTTTTTGGGTTACCACTTCAATCCAGTCTCCTTCTGGTTTCTTTATTCACAGGAAAGAGTTCTCTCAGCAATTGTACTAGAAGTCAACAATACCTTTGGCGAGAGGCGCCCATACCTAGTCGAGAGAGACTTTGAGGCCGAGGCCAAGAACCTCCATTATCCTGGCGCCCCTGATGGAGAAGAGGCGTCCCGTCCTCGGATAAAGGGTGCCTGGGCAAAGGATTTCCATGTATCGCCCTTCAATTCTCGCCAGGGATCCTATTCACTCCTCGCGAGCGACCCTCTAGGCCCCGACATGCAAGGCTTCCTCGGGATAGATGTCACGATAAACCTGGTGTCATCTAAGGGACATCCAAAACTTGTTGCGCGACTCTTTTCGGAAGGGGACGCAATTGAGCCTAGCACTATGAACGTTGTCCGGAAAACAAATTTTCTTGCTGGTTGGTTCTGGGTTGGATTTTTCACATTCCCGAGAATCGTCAAGGAAGCTGCTGTCTTGTTCTTCAAGCGTAGGCTTCATGTCTGGTATCGACCCGAGCCTCTGAGGGAGAGCATGGGGCGCCTTGCCGACAACACAGAGAAGAAATTGGAAGAAGTATTCCGAAAATACCTCCGCCATCTCGTTAATCAATCCCCGAGTCCTATTGTTATCAAGTATATCCCAAGCGGGATCTCAGGCCCTGCCGAAGAGATGTTTGCCTCTCCTTCGTCCACGGAAGCACTCAAGACCGCGGAGCACGCTGAGATCAAGATACTGACACCGGTGTTCTACTCGCGCTTTGTGCATTATGCTCACGATTTCGAAGCCATGTTCAGTGAACTAGCCGAGAGTCATACTGTTTGGGTCGACAAGCCGGAATTATTGCCAAAGATCTTCCTGAAGAAGGCTGCACCGCCATTGCAAGCGTCGAACCTAGTTGATTACCTTTGCTTTCAGTTGATCAAGAACCTGCGATGCCGACCTCAGAAGATCGAGAGACCGCTTACATCTGCTGCAACTTCCTTACCCAGTACACATACGATGACGGACATTCGAGGCTTTCGTATCTCCTCGATGGATGCGTACGTGTTGGGACAGGACGATGTACGGTTGAAGAAGGAGTATAGATCGGCCGTAGCCCGACTGTTCATCGCTGACCGTTTTGCGGTCGGAAGCACGGAACTACTCGGGCTGATGGAGCTTGTTGGCAGAACAGGGGCATCATGGATGCTGGCGTCCCTCATCAGCCGGACAATCAAGAGTGTGTCATGACGGAGTGAACAGCAGGGACAGAGATTTTCCGCCACTCTCACGATGACACGATTAGTGGCATGCCTAGACAAGGGATTGAAGCTATCAAGTCATTGTTGACGAGCCCGACTGTGGGCATGTTATATCCCGAGCACAATTTGGAATTGTTGCACTTGAGTTGGTTGATTGTGGGGGAAACTCCCGGCCTAAACTGGCAACCGGATGCGCTCCCCGCAACAACCAATCGCTTCGCTTGGCATCTCCAAGCTTGGCGATGACGAAGGCCCCCGCCAGCCATGGTCAGCCAGAGTGGCTGCTTACAGACGCGTTCAATCATCATCAGCAAGCCATGAATTGGAATGTTTTTGCTCCATGTGTGCAGGAGCAGAAGGATGCGGCTCCTTCGGATCTCATACCATGCAAGCTGGACTGAAGTTGGCGAAACGAAGGCACCTCACCAGCATCAGTCCTGCATTACATCAATTTGAAGGGGGGCGCCAGCATGGATCCGTCCGCCACTAAAACGAGAAGCGCCGCTCGTGTCTGCTCGACAATTCCAAATTCTGAGCCCCGCTTCCTGCGCTTCCAAGGATGACAGAGTGTGGTTGGATGTGGACAACGACGTCGATGCAAATGACAAATGGCTGGGCTGGCTTGTCTGTTGTCAGACACAAATGAGGATTGTTAGATGAGGACCTATGTGGAATCTTCTTGGGAGTACTCGGCTTGGGCTTAGTGGGCAAGTAATACACGCTGCTTCTCGACACAGGCTGTACCCGCACTAACACTTGAGATGCAGCGGAAATGCTCGCCGACATTCCCAAACATCACCAACCGAGCTGCGTCAATGCTGGGGTTGTGCGGGCACTATGAGCTCAGGCTGACGAGAGGGTCGAGATCCCGTCGCAATCGCGACGCAACCCGGCGCTTCCCAATGAGCCAGCCAAACTCGAAGACGAGAGATGGCAATCCTTGCTGCCCTGTTCTATGGAATCTTCTTAGCTCCATGATAGACACCGCGCCGCTATAAAGACTCTGCATCATCTCGACTCTCAGCCCCCCCGCCAATCTATTTCCATGTTGAGTTGAGACCTGCAGCGCATTCACCCACCCCTCGCAACTCTCACGCCGTCACCGTCCTTTCGCCCAATCGTCTATAGCCCAACCTACCGCCCCCGTGTCGCCGTCGCTTTTTGCCCAGACTCCTCAACGTCATCCAATCGCTGCCCCACCATTCTGAGCTTCCAATCGCTCGCGCCAATCTCACTAGGTACCTGCCATGCCTTACCCCGCTAAGGCCCTCAAAAGCTTCATCTAGAGCTCCCCCCCATAGCTCCGGGCTCCCTTCCTCTCATTCCTCCCAACTCCCATTGTTCTCTTTCACGGATTTACACAGCTGTTGACCCTTTTATCTCTTAAATCTAGCTTCTTTCTCGTCTTTGGACATATATAATCATCATGCCTATTTCCGGACACTGCCTCTGCAAGGCCACCACCTACACGGTGGACATGGAGGCACCTCTCCTTGTCGGCTACGATCACTGCGACGACTGCCAACGCCAGAGCGGTTCGACCTACTGTACGTACTGATTTAGAGATGCTTCCTGGTTCTGGCGTTTGTCGGATTCCTCTTCGGAGAGCTCTCGGCTAACCTTACACCCCAGCCCTTGTCGCTGTCGTTCTCAAGGACAAGCTCACCATCAACGGCCCCGTCAAGACCTACTCCGGCTCCAAGGGCTCCTCCGGAAAGGTTGTCCACCGTCTCTTCTGCTCCGAGTGCGGCTCCCCCATCGCACACGACCCCGATGCCGCCCCCGAGATCATCGCCCTCAAGGCCGGTACTCTCGAGACTGAGCTGAAGAAGAACCTCAAGCCTGTGCGTATCTCCCGCGGCTCTCTACATTTAGTAAAGAAATTGACACTGCCCACTAGGATACCGAGATCTGGACCGTCAGCAAGCTCCCCTTCTGCCAGGAGCACCTGGCCAAGCCCTTCACCCACATGCCCGAGTAAAGAATGGACACCTGAAACGGATGGACCATGGGCTGTATTTGACGATGTTGACGAACGATGATGATCAAGCGCGATGATGGAGGTTGTAAAAAGAGGACTATCCATGTCTCCAAGGAGAGTGGAGTGGGTCAAAGCAGCCGATAGCTTGTTAAGAAATAAATGGTATTTACCAAACCAACAACATGGACGCTGATATTTGTGATATTGGAGGGGATTCGAATGATCCTTCTTCTACATTTAAGTCCAATGCCATACCTGATTGTGTTCAGCCCAGCCCACGCGCGTCCCTTCCTCAAGCCTCAGCCTCCAAAGCAATTTCATCTATTATTTTGATACGTGGGTATCGTTGTCTTCTCAAACATAATTCATCTCAACATCTTCCATCACAGCCTAATTTCCTCAGCCCATATTTACCTTGTCTATGTACTTGAATCGAACATCCAGGCTCTATCGCATGTCGTAACATGCATTTTTGCCCTCACATCACAATCAAGAGGCACAGGGCCCCGAGGACTCCCCCCAGAAACGCCCGTGGACTTCCTTGCGTCGCCGAACCCGCGTCCGGGAATTGCTTTTGCACTTTGGCCGTCCGGCTGGCCGAAACGGTGAAGCAGCTCGCCGTCCCGCAGTCGTAGTCGCTAGGACAACACCCCGCCACCGTGCCTGCGTCGGTGCCGCACATGAACCAGCCGTCCGCGCAGGTGGAAGTAGCGTCGGCGGCTGGAGGAGCGTCGGTGGCGAGCAGCACGATGGTGACGCCATCGGAGACGAGGGTGGTGGACGGAGCTAGGCAGTCGTACGTGTTACAGTCACGATCGGTGCGGCAGCAGCCGCCCCCGTGTGTTGCTAGACAGCCGTAGTAACCCGTGGGACAGCCGGTCTGCGTATCGGAGCTGGCGCTAGTTGAGGTTGTCGTGTCAGCTTGGGTTGGACGGAACGGGGGGACGCCCGTGGCGGTTCCTGTGATGGTCTCGGTGGCTGTCTCGGTGGTAGTCGTCTCTTCGTCTGAAGTCGTCTCAGCTTGGGTTGTGGTAGTTGAAGACTCCTCGGTGGTCGTCGTTTCAACTTGCTCTTGCGTAGAGCTCTGGACCGTCGTGCTGGTGCTGGTGCTGGTGTGGGAGAGTGTTGCAGAAGCACTCGGGACGCCTTCACCCTTGTTAGCATTTCCGTCAAGGCGGATCAATATCTCAGGGTCGACTCACAGCCGGCACCCTCGCACACGTATCCCGGAATACAGCATCCACCACCAAGTTCCTCGGAGCAGCTCGTTGCACCAGAAGGACAGGCGCCAACCCCTCCCCCGCATGTCGCCTGGTCGGGGCAGCAGGCGACATTGCCGACGCTCGAGTCTTCAACAGAGACACAGTATGTTCCCTCCTGGCAGCACTTGTTCGACGCGTTGATATTGGAGCAGCTGGTGGTGCCCTCGGGACACGCCTCCCTCCGCTGCAACAGCGTCAGCGCCTCGGCCGCCCGGCGCAGCACGTTGTACTCGGCATCGTCGAAGTGGCGGGCAAATGCCGGCCGGTAGCGCGTAGTGCCATCAATGGTCTCGCCGTGCTCGTCGAGGAACGAGATGGCGGCTGCGGCTGCGTCGCGGGGAGAGAGCACGGGGATGGCGGCGAAGGCGAGGTGCTCAGCAAGGAGTTTCTCGTTGGAGTCGGGCGCGAGCTTCTTGATTGCCGTGGGTGCGGAATTGTCGGCTGCGACTTGCGATACAAGCACGAGGAGGGATACAGGGAACGCGAAGAAAGCCGAAAAGGGCCTCATGGTTGCGGGCTACTCTCCTGACTTGGCCCAGGAATTTGGCCCAGGAAAATGGTGGACTTTGCGTAGCGTCGTCTTGAAGCTCTGGCGATGTTGCACTGCAGAGCCTATGGGAGTTTGGACCTCGCAGCTCGACGGCTCGGTCTACACCGCTGAATCTGGTCCAATCGGTGAGCTAGTCCGGGAGAAAAGAAATGCAGACCTGTCCTGCTGGAAGATATTTATATCATGGCGGTGGAGGAATCGTCTGACGCACAAGGAGCTGCCCGACTCTGCCGATGTGGCGTGGCAGCTCGTGCTCCGTTGGTAAACAATTGGGTGGCTGGGCGACGCCCGAAACCAGGCCCCGGCGTGTCGGATTTGGTGTATTGCGTTCCCCGCGAATCGCTCAGAACAACACGACAAAACTGGCTGAGATTTGAAAGTGAAGGTTTTTTGTACCTTGGCAAGATGGGTTTGAATCAGGAAAAAATGATACGGCTAATCTGACATGAGTGCGGTGGTTGTCATTCCAGTTTAGGTCTCATGGCGACAGCCCGACGACGTCATGCGCCTGCACCTGCACATGCACCACCAGAACAGGCAAGCTTCATACGCTTTTATATCACAATCGCAATCAAACCAGCATTGTTTGGGAAGTCGAGTGCGTAAGATTCATCTCAAATCTATATCTATACATGGTCATCCTATTATACAAGATTTTGGTTTACATGTCAGTGGCTCATTCCTCATGAACATGGGCCTAGGTATAATACAGGGGTGTGTAGTGGTGTCATGATATGTGGTACATGGTGGTTTTGGTCGTTTAGAAGCCCAAGTCCATCTCCTTTTCTGGCTTCTTCTCCTCTGCTTTCTTTTCGATGATTCTTTCCTCTGGCTCTTGCTCTTGAGTCGCCTCTTCCACCTCGGACAGCGGCGTTTCTTCCTTCTTTTCGTCTTTCATCTCCAACTTCGCCACCAAGTCAATGACCTGCTGCGTCTCATCGGAGACAACATTTTGCTCGACGTTCTGCTCAACCTTCTTCGCAACCTCGACTTCTTTGACAAAAGAATGACACAAAAGTCCAGCTGCAACGCTGACGTTCAAACTGTCCACGCAACTGCCCTGGACGAATCGCGGCACAGACAACTCGTGATCGGCGGCCATCTTGAGCGGCTTTGATAGTCCATGTCCCTCATTGCCGAGAACAAGGATGCAGGGGTGCTCATTGAGCGGGCTCTTGGCCTCGATAGCATCTGTTGAGATGAACTTGTCACCATGCTTTCGGACCAGCTTCCTGTCCGGCGGTGCAACTGCCGCAAAGGTCTTCCATCCTGCCTTGCTCGACTCCTCCATAAATGTGAGGGGGTCATCCACGGTGAACAACGAGATCTCTTCCACCGCACCCGCCGCCGACTTGAGGACGACGGGTGTCAGGGTCGAGGAGCCGCGAGTAGTAATACCGACGGCATCAATGCCAAGATAACTGGCTGTACGGAGAATGCCTCCCAGGTTTCCAGGGTCAAGAATCTCATTCAACAACAGAACGAAAGGCTTGGGCATGACATCGTTGGCACGTCGAACAAATGTGTCGGTCCCGTTGATGGCCTCCTCCTCCTTCATTTGGAAGTCCAGTTCAACGTGGAATCCCAATCTGGTCGTAGTTTCTTCCAGTCTTCCCAAGGCCCTAATGGGGAGTTGTGGAAGAGGTGATGCTTCAAGCACAAAGCCGTTGTGAGGTCGACCCATGCTCATCTTGTCCATGATGCGCTGCTCGTGGTTGGGAACGATGGTGATGGGGATATTGTGCTTCTTGGCTAGCCGGGTCATGATGGTGTTGTCCTTGGAGTCTTTCCGGTTCTCTCCGCCGTAAATATAGAGGTTGTAGAGCTTTCGCCTTCCTTGCTCAAGGGCTGCCTTGACAACCGACCTTCCATATAAGAATTGGGACGCAGCAGTGGTGTACTTGATCGTCATGGGCATCATCTCCTTCTTGCGCCCGCGAATCGGCATCGAGTCGTGATATTCCTCGTCGCCGTCACCTCGTCGCTCGGTGTGTCTTGAGCTCCTCGCACCGTCGCGGAATCCTCCACCGCCGCTACTTCGTCGTTCGAATTGCCTTGAGCCCATGGGAGCCGACGAACCAGGATACCCCCCATCGCGATCGGTTCGCTGCTCAGTCTGTCTTGAGCGGAACGGAGAAGATGTATCGCGAGAATCCCCATCACTGTCGCTTCGTCGCTCGCTTCGTCTTAGTTCCTCACTCAAACTAGCGCGGCCCTTTTCCCTTGCCTCTCGCTCATCGCGCGCATTGTCACGCCTGGCATCGCGGAACGATCTAGGCCGGACGGGTTCTTGCAAGTCCAGGTTGGCGGCCGTTTCTTTAAGATCGCCGTACTTCAGTCGGTAAACCAAGCTCTTCTTGCCGAAAGAGAACTCAGAGTCTGTAAATCGCTTTCTGCGGGTCCTGCGGTACTCCTCGTCTTCCTCATCTTCCTCCTCCTTTTTCTTTGCAAGTTTCTTCCGTAGCTTTTGCTGCTGACGCCAGTTGGAGGCACCGTCCATGGCCTTGGACGTAGATTTTGAGGCAAAGGTATCTCGAGATTCTCGACCGAAAGAAGCTCCCCTCCTTGGTGCAGAACCGGCTCGAGCATTAAACTTTGATGCAAACTCATCTTGAGGTTCTCGACTGAAGGACGGTCTCCTGCCTGATCTCCCGTCCGATCGACCGCCAGGTTTCGAACCCCGGGACTCCCGACCCGCAAAACCACTCCTCCTCGGCCTCACTTCAGATCCATCACGTCGGTTTCGATCGATCGAGTCTCCGGAAGATCGTGGCGCGCCGTATTGGACTCGCTCGGAGGTACGGATTCCTCGGTGGATCGCAGAAAGGCTTGAAGCACGAACTAGGATTCGGGAAGGACTTTGGGTGCCGCGAAGACGTGTCGCAAATGGACGGCGCAAGGCAACTACCCTCAATTGTGCCGGGTATAGCATCGCAGAGCTTGGTCCTGGGAAAAGGCCAGATACGGTATGATGTGATGGTATTGGCGTCTTGTGGAAGCCATGCCAAGTTCTCGAAGTATTATTCGAACTTTTTCTGCCAGCCTCTGCAGGGGCCCCTGGCAGGCGGTGAGGAAGAACCAGGGCTCTGATTGGCTACTAATTTCAAGATCCCTCAGCCACGGACAGCTTGGTTTAATGGATGCAACGCGTGAGTAGGATCAAGTCGCGTTTCCGTTTCCAACCAGAAATGATCATTTCGACCCGACATTCAAGAGATCGCTTGGATTGCCTCCCCCCCTCAACCCAAACTTCCGACAGGAAGTCTATTCTTGCATTCTCCCTACCGAAGACCTTGATCTACAGCTCCTGGATTCTCCCGCGCAACCGAACGCCGACGACAACGCCGAGACCCCACCGACATCCCTCGAAACTCGACCCGATGCGCCGGAAGTGATGGACAGCGACGATGTCTTTTTCGAGTCGCTGGAGGCTCTCGACGGCGATAACAAGTACACGGAGATGGATATCGATGAACCTTTCGACGACCTAGTGGCAAAGCTTGGCGACATTGCCGAGCAGGAAAGCTCGAGTGGCTCCGCTGAGGGCGATGGACAACTCGATGAGAGCCCCCAAACAGATGGCAACGGAATAGAGATCGTCATTCCACAAATACCAACAGAAAAGCTCAAGGAATACGCCGAAGTGCGCAGCAACATTGTCGAGGCCATTACGGAAGAGCTCCCGGCCCAGAACGGCCAAGTACGGTGTTTGGTCGAGTTTACAGACGGAAGAGAAGAGCCGGTAGGTAGACACACGCTTCGTCTATACCCTGAACTTGATTCAATGATGCTCTATTTCCTACCATCTTCGTTTTCCTACGGGTTGCGCATCCTGTCACTTCGTGTTCAGCCGCTTGTCAGATTCAGCTCAGCTCAAGTGAGCAGAGCGGTGTTTGACCAAACGCTGTCTCGCATTCTACCACTCCCTCACTCTCTATAGGGCAGATGGCTGTGTTATTAATGCAGGCCCGTGTTATTCACTGCCGAATCCAAACAGCTAGCCCCGCCTATTGAAGGCAACCCTCCCTCTGATTTCTCGCATACCCCTCAATCTCATCTCTACCATCAACACTATTAGTTATCCTCATTTCTTCATCTCAAACGTCTTTCATCATCTTCAGCGTCCAAGACGGAACCTCATATCACTAACGCGGCGTCAAGATTCTGTTTACCGATCTTATTGCCCTCGAGAACGGCAAGGCAGCTTTCGCTCGGTTTAGCCAAGGCGTAGGGCTACCTGACGGCGACATGGCCGGACTTGGTCTCAAGCGAAAGCGAGCTTCAGACGATGAGTGGGACACGGATGTAAATTCCGTTGCATCGGACCCCATGGAACTCGATGAGGAAGATAGCGACGATGAACCCAGTCGCCCCCGGCGAGCACTCAGTCGTCCACTTCGCTCTCGAGAATCAACCAGGCAAAACTCGGGGAATATTTCTCTCATCTCAGATGACGATGACGAACTCAACGAGCCTGATGACCTCAAGCCCGACCCCCCTGCCGGCTCAAGCCGAACGCTCAGAACACGGCAACCAAGGCAAAGAACTTTGACAAACATGTCGTTTTCCAACAACGCAGAAAGCCAAGATCAAGACGAACTGCTTCAAGAACCTCATCCCGCCTCATCAGATGAGGAAGATGGGGATTTCAATCTTGTGACTTCAGACATTGTGACCAAGAGGCGCCCAACCAAAGCACGCTCGAGATCGAAACGCCAGCAGACTCTACACGCACGATCAAGGGCGCAAAACTCCATGACACTCCGACGAAAGAAGTCTCCCGACTCCGATATCGAATTTGAAGCACCTCGGAGGTCTGTTAGATCCACCAGAAACAAGATCAACATGCAAGACGATGCATTGATGGATGAAGACTCATTTTATGTTGTCGATGACAAGGCGCCTGGGGTTCCCAAGGTCATCTCTGTCAGAGAAGTCTTTCAGCCACCCCATCCGGACTCTGCGTTTTCATCGATGCACATGGAAACCTGCCATACCTGCGGAGGGTCGAGGCAGCGAGGCCAGATTATCCATTGTCAGGGTTGCACACTGTCATATCACAAGAACTGCCTTGGCATTCGAAGTGCACGAGATCATATGGTCACAAAGGTTGGAGATGATGAGTTCGTACTACAATGCAAGTTCTGCGTCTGCGTATACAAAAAGAAGGATCGCAACGCTCCAGCACATGACATGTGCCAAGGTTGTAAAGTCAAAGGCCGTGCCTGCACTCCATTTTCCGAAAAGAAGACCGCCCGACAAGAAGAGAAGCTTCGAGAAGAGAATAACGGCGTGGACCCGACCACAACTGTTTCCGCTGATCTCTTGAACAATCCAGATCTTGTTCTCTTTCGATGCGCCACATGCCGCCGAGGCTGGCACGTTGAACACTTGCCGGGCGAAGATAATCATGATGTCAGCACAGATCTCAAGTCAGAACGTCTCAAGGACTACTGCATAGACTGGCAGTGCGACGATTGCAGTACTTCGAAGCACAAGATCCATCGTCTCGTTGCTTGGCGACCTTCCGAGCCTGACCTCACCGAGAAGACTCGTCGACCAGCCTACAGCAAAGTCAAAGAGGACGACAAGGAGTATCTCGTTAAATGGGAAAGCCTATCCTATGTCCACTGCACGTGGAAGCCTGGGGCTTGGGTTCACGGCGTCGCAGCATCCACCATGCGGGTGTCCTTCGGAAAAAAGGACTTGGAACACGATCTACTCAAAATGGATGAAAAGGAGGCCATCCCAGACGAATTCATCACACCTGACATCATACTCAACGTCAAGATGCAGAAGTCTGCTCCACATTTCAGTACCCGAGAGGCTGAGCTAGCCAACATGGCCAGAGTCAGCAAAGTCCTAGTCAAGTTTCAAGGTCTTGGCTACGACGATGTTGTATGGGATTCACCACCCAAGGAGAGCATGACCGCCGTCCACAACGCCTTTGTGGAAGCCTACTACGAGTATGTTGAGGGGAAATATTTTAAGAACGACCCGCCATCCAAAGTTCGAGAACGTATCAAAGCCTTCAAAGCAGCACCGTTCATTGAGGTTGATGAGCAGCCAGCGGGGCTCAAGCGAGGCAAACTCATGGGGTATCAGATTGAGGGAGTCAACTGGCTCTTAGGAAATTACCATTCAGGCCGGAGCGTTGTCTTGGCCGACGAAATGGGCCTGGGCAAGACCGTGCAAGTTGTCGCCTTGGTCACTTCGTTGGTCCAGGACCAGTCCAAGGTAAGCGATCTTCTGAACGATGATATACCCTCTACTAACCCTATTCCAGTGCTGGCCCTTCCTCGTCGTGGTTCCCAACGCTACATGTCCCAATTGGCGCCGCGAGTTCAAGCAGTGGGCACCCGATTTGCGAGTTGTGACCTACCACGGCGGCAAAGAGCCCCAAGAGCTCGCCTACAAATACGAACTGTTCCCCCACAACTCGCCAGACATGAAGGCGCATGTAGTCATCATGTCATATGACTCCGCCGCAGATCCTCACACAAAGGTCCTCTTCAAGTCTATCAACTGGACAGGTCTTGTTGTGGACGAGGGTCAGCGATTGAAGAACGACCAGAATCTCCTCTACATCGCATTACGGTCCATGAAAATCCCCTTCCGACTCCTTCTTACGGGAACTCCTCTGCAAAACAACAAACGAGAACTCTTCAACTTGCTCCAATTCATCGACGAAACTCAAAATGCGGCAAAGCTGGACGAGCAATATGAAGTCCTTGACAAGGAGACTCTACCGAAGTTGCACGAGATGATTCGCCCATACTTCCTCCGACGAACCAAAGCTGGCGTCCTCAAATTCCTCCCTCCAATGTCACAAATTATTCTCCCCGTCACCATGACCAGCGTTCAGGAAAAGCTTGCGAAGAGTATCATGGCCAAAAACCCTCAGCTGATCAAGGCCATGTTTGCCAACACCACAATGAACAAGAAGGAACGTGGAAGCCTTAACAACATTTTGATGCAGCTGCGGAAGTGCCTCTGTCACCCGTTCATGTACTCTGAAGCTATCGAGGAGAAGCATCACGACAACGACGTCCTGCAACGCAACCTCGTGGAAGCATCTGCCAAATTACTCTTGTTGGAGCAGATGCTTCCCAAACTAAAAGAAAGAGGCCATCGAGTTCTCATCTTCAGTCAGTTCCTACAGCAGCTAGCGATCATTGAGGACTTTCTGGCCGGCCTAGGTTTTGAGTACCGCCGACTTGACGGACAAATCGGGAGTTTGGAGAAGCAACGACGTATTGATGCTTTCAATGCGCCCGATTCATCCATTTTCGCATTCCTACTTTCGACACGAGCCGGCGGCGTGGGCATCAATCTTGCAACAGCAGATACAGTCATCATCCTGGATCCTGACTTCAATCCACATCAAGACATCCAGGCGCTGTCTCGTGCTCACCGCATTGGGCAAAAGAAAAAGGTTCTCTGTTTTCAGATCGTGACCAAAGACTCTGTGGAGGAGAGGATTATGCAGGTTGGCCGAAAGAAGATGGCCCTTGATCATGCTCTGATCGAAAGCATGGACGACGATGACCTAGCTGGCGACGACTTGGAATCCATTCTCAAACATGGTGCGCAGGCGTTGTTTGACGAAAATTACCAGAAGAAGGCGATTCATTATGACTCTGCTTCGATTGACAATCTCCTAGATCGGACACAGATGGAAGAGCCCAAGTCAACAGATGAGGGCTCAGGGGAGGCTCAATTCGCCCATACTCGAGTTTGGGCTAACGATAAGTCTGGTTTTGAAGATGCTCGTGCTACTGAAGAAGAAAACGAACCGATGCCTATCAACTCGAGCGTCTGGGATCGGATCCTTGCTGAACGCGAGGAGGAAGCCCGGAGAGAAGCTGAGGCCAATCGAGAGGTTCTCGGACGAGGCGGCAGACGGCGGACGGTAAGTCTGGACGTGACAAGTGTTGGATCTTAGCTAACTCCTTCGCCAGGCCGTCAACTACAAGGGAAATGTTATGGAGGTTGCACCTCTCCTTGGGGACCCCGAACCCGAATCCTCCGACTCCTCCGATGACTTTGCCGGCGCAGAATCTGCGGATGACACTGACGAGGAAGACGGCACGTCCTTGTCAAAAGGTAAACGCCAGAAATCTTCTCTTCCGCAACAGAGGACCCCAGCTCCCACCCCGACCAAGAAGACAGTGAAGAACAACAATGTTAACAGACGCCCTGCGCAGACGCCGAAGAAAAGCACGAAAACGTCGAAACGAGCGGCCAACACTCCAACTCCAGCAACACCAAAGCGCGGAAAGGCGGCGACGGTAAAGGCCCCAGCCTCAAAGACCAAGTACGCCACGCCACCCACTCGGAAAACCAAGCAGCTACCAACTCCGGCTCGAAGCGGTCAGAAGGCGAAACCTCGAAACGTCGCCGCAGTCGAAAGCACCGGCTCCAAGAAGGCGAAGCCAAGGAAATCCCACTCCTTGGCTACAGCAAAGCCGTCATGCCCGGAGCCCAAACCGTTGCTAACCCAATCAAAGGCGGACTAGCCTTCCCCCCATATCTCAAACAGATTTGCTATCAAAACGAACCCCAACCAGACTTTACTGACTACATGAGCGTGCGCTTGGCCACAGAGGCCGAAGTGCGGGTAGCCCTGGACCGGGTGCAACGCTCAGCGTCAAACACGAGAACCAAAGACCTACAAAAGGCGGTATTGATCCGCAAACTAAGGGAATTCACCGGGCAAAGCGGGTCCCGTTGAAGATGATTTGCTCACCGGAGGTACGACAGAGAGAGGAAGTGGGAGGATCTCGGTATTTTGGGCCTTTGTTTGGACGCGGACATGGGCGTGGATATCATCATGCATGCATGCAAGCAAGCAAGCACATTTAGCTTCCCTGCCACGACGCAACAGCAAATATCAGGTAGACGCGGCATCAGCTCTCCATATCTAGGTAATGGAAACTTGGGGAGAGGCCGCATGAGCCCAATTCCTGCCCTGTTGTTGAAAACTCCATGAAGGCCCGTCACGTGGGACACACAAACATCCAATGCAGGTAACCGTAGAGCGCGCGCAGACCGCACATCCTGGCCTCCTCGCCACCAAACTGCCCGGGCGAGGCAAACAACAGCCGGCGCCGCGAAACTCGAGCTCGAATCACAATCAGCGAATAATGATAAAAGGAGCTCCCGCCCGCCTGTTCCCTGCTGCCGAGGCACACGCCTCATCTTGGTTCCAGCCTCGTTCAGCGCCGCCAGCTCCGTTTATACTGTGGCATCACTCCGCCTATTCGCTAACCTGCATCACGCTTGCGGCATCCTGCCGACTGCCTGCGTCCGCCGTCGATCTTGGGTGACGGCATATAAATTACGCGCACGTCCTGAGTCTTGTTTGCACCTCGCCCGGGCTCTTCCCGTCCTTGACCATCCTTGACCATCCTTGACCATGGATCCCGTTTGTCGAGTTGTCCTCTCCAAGACCACATCAGCCGCTCCCGCCCCAGCTCCTTCGCCGCCCCCTTCTCCCTCTTCTCCTCCATCTTTCGCTTCTCTGTCGCTTTCCTCCAACGAAACCTCCCCCGAGCCGAACACGGAGCAACCTATGGACGCCTCGCATGCCATGGACCACCGTCAGAGCCCTTCGCAGACCAACGTCCGCGCCCGCGCCAGCTGGATTTATGCCAACTCGCAGAAGGATACCCAGCAGGGCCAGCAGCTTTACCGAGCTGCGGCGCCTCGGGGTGCCACGTCTCCCAACTGGCGTGTCCCTCAGATGCCTGTGGACGTGAGCGTTTGGGGGCACACGACCCAGGCCAACTACACGCTGGGCAGCTTCCCGCTTCCCAGAGGCGAGGCGGCTTCGGGCGGCCTGGAAGGCTACGCTTATTGCCTCGACCGAGGTAATGGACAGTACACCAGGCTCATACCCGCCGATGTGTTGCCTCCCCTCAACGAGATTCCTGCGCGCCAGCCCGGACCCCCAGGTATGGTGATTCTGCCAGAGCTGCATGTCGCTCCTCCTCAGGGAGTCGCGCCTCTAAACAAACCAGTCACGATGAAGGTACGTGTGGTGTTGGGGGTTCGTATTTTGCCTAAGAAAGCTAAGGAGCTTAGACTTGGCAGACCCAAATGGGGCCAGTATCTGATGTCCTCCAGGTAACAAGGCGTTACCCCCTCCCCTCTGTCAGTCCTCTACTTCTACACCCAAACACTAACATTCACAATAGAACCAAATCGATCAAATCGTCGCTACGTCCCCCGTCATAACTAAGAGACCCAAGATCTACTGCGACAAGTGGATCCACGACGGCCAGTGCGCCTTCGCCCAGCAGGGCTGCAAGTTCAAGCATGAAATGCCCTTCGACAAAGCTACCCAGCATTCCCTGGGTCTCTTCCAGGGGCTCCCAGGCTGGTGGAAGAGACTCCAGGTTGAGCTGAGGAGGCAGGAGGAGGATCGCAGGAAGGAGCTTGAGGACTCGACCTCAGTCGCTCCTATTTCACCTGCTACTCTGGCGGACCAGGTCGGTGTTGACAGGAATGCAATTGCCTTCATGAACCAGCCGGGGTGGCAGAATGACAGCATTGGCAACATGCAGCCTCGGGTGCCCCCAGAGCTAAACTTGAAGAACTTGAACAAGCGACACAGTAAGTGGAAATGATGAGGTTTGGAACATGGGCTGATGGGTTCGCAGATGCTCCTCGTCCGTTGTCTACCGAATCAGCTGTTGGATCTGGCTGGAGCCCCGTCGACCACCAGCACAAGGCTGGTCAATCAACTGCCCTGGTGGGTAATTCCAGACGCAACACCTGGGCTCCTCGTGGAGGAAATTACCCCGGTCGCTCTCCAACCAACAAGGCTACCTAGGGGAGGGGGGATGTCTAAAGGGTCGAGAATTGGGCATCGAATATTACGGGACTGTTGTATTGGGATGATAATGTGGCATTTCTTATTCTCGCCTTTAACTTTTTTGGGTAGATAAAATCATATCAAGGGGTACGCGCACACTATAGGCGCCGCCTCCATATTGCACTGAGCTGGTTCCCGTGTCTCAGATCCATTCCACAGTCCAGGTGGGCAGGCCGGTGCGGAAGGGCTGGACCTCAACGCCTTCACCCACAACGTTGCCGGAGATGACTTCATCTCCCTTGGATAGCCTGATCCTCTCACCAGACTTATCCTCAACTCCATAGAACTTGCGCCCGAAAGTGCTGAAGAAGCCCTCCAGCAGCTCCTGTGTGACATCCTCCTCCTTAATCTCTTCCCTCTCGATGGCTGCCTCAAGCGCAGACATGACAATCTGGGTGGCGTAGGGTTGGGTGAAGACACCGGCAGCCGTCTTGCCCTTCTTCTTGGCGCTGATATCGTGAGGGGCAGAGTCGGTGCCCAGGAAAAACTTGCCCTTGCTGCTGACAACGGCCTGCAGAAGAGCGGTGCGGTCCTCGGGGGTCTATCGATTCGTCAGTCGTGGCTTCCTCCACCCGTTTCAGAACTAATTGCAATGACGGATCACTTGAAAAGTCTCATTGCAGGTTACACATACCTTGGCGACGGGCTTGCAGTAGCAGAACTGGAGTGGCACAAGTTAGCCGCTGGCACCTAAGCGAAGCAAACACCTTGGCGGCATGAATGAACAATTACTCACCACATCTGAAGCGGCGTCATCGACAAGGAGGAAAAGGTGGTGGGAGGTAATGGTGCCAACAACGTTATCTCCGCAGGCGTTGACAGCCTCCACGGCATCCTTGGTGGAGCAGTGCTCAAGGACAATCTAATCACAGTAAGTATGTTGTAGAAAAAGAGCATTCCCGGGGGCAAGGACCTTCAGGCGAGGGAATCTTTCGTGGAGTTCCTTCAGAGTCGGGAGGAACTTGGACTCTGCGTTGAGAATTGTAATTCCCATCTTGGGGTCGCTGGGAACCTCTCCGTGCAAGTTGAGTACCAGACCCTCCGATTCCATGGCAGCGAAGACGTCGTAATATTCCTCATAGCTGATGACTCCAGCATCTGAGTTGGTGGTAACTCCGGCGGGGTACGACTTGACGCCTGCAATTCCTGCTCGCTTGGCCTCGCGAATCACCTCGGGAGTGATTGTCGGGTGAAGGTACAGGGTCATCTGATAGTTGATGGACGAATCTATAGCCTGGAGACGGGTCTTGTAGGAGAGCGCCTGCTCGACGGTAGTTACAGGAGGCGTCAAGTTAGGCATGACGTAAGCAAGAGAGACTCCTCCTTGACGAATCGTCTTGGTGACGGTCTCGGCCATCTTCCCGTCACGGAGGTGGACGTGGAAGTCGGCCGCCGCCGGGAGTTCGAAGGGTCCGAGAGTCATGGTGAAGGGATTTGGAGAAGAATTGGGAGATTGAATCTCAGATCTACCAGCTTCAATTGTAGTGGTAGTAGTGTAATTTCAGCAAGTGAAAAGTCAACAAGCAGTCTTACACAGAACTCTCGACGATCGTGGAAATTTGAATCCCGCAGTCTGGAGTTTTCAATACAGTCAGTACCTGCACTAGATGACCCCGCGGTTGGTGGGGCTTATCGATAAGGCTTATCTCACCAGCTGTTGACGGTCTCTGGCGGCGAAACCTCGGCTACTACTGCTTGGAGCTGCACGACTGCTCGCTGCCTTAAGTCAACTACCTACGATCACTCTGCTAATACAACAAAGAAGCCATTCACTCACTGACTTTACACCAGCACCCAGCTTCAGGTGCATTCTCTGACGAAAACCACCACAGCTGGGCATCGTTGAGACCTAGTCATCCCGCTAGCTCGAGCATGACAAGCAGGTGATCCATCTATCACGCCCATTCCACCTCCGATTCCCCCGCCCTCCCGAGCCACCGCTCTCGACCGTCTCGCGAAGCCTCCCACCCGGAGAGGGCCTGTGCAAGATGGATTCCATCTGGCCCACTCTGTCGGCCTTTCCCACAGCTAGAGATGCCACCGGCTCGAAGAAGCAGCTTGACGCCGTCCTCAAAGACCATGCACAAGCTGTCAAGCAGCTCCTAGGTTCCCATCGCCAGGTCATCGCAGCCAACGTTGGCCAGATCCTTGCAGTACGGACCTTCTCTACCCCTCCGTGCTGTTTCTCGATGCTGATGCCTACCAGAAACTCGATCCTGCGGAAAACTCCCTCGCGTTTCTCTGTGTCCTCCATGCGTCGTTGGACCCTCGCCACCCCCCAGCTGGCATTGACCGAACCGCGCTCCTCGACGAAACGCTCCGGTTTCTCCTCAACTTCGACCCACTTCAGATTAGATACTCCGGTTTATCGTTCCGGAAGCTTCTGGAGACTATAGCAGCTGGTCAAGTGTTCTCGGTATGTAATGAATGCCCCTAGTTTGGTCTTGAGGTGCTAATGTATCGTCCCATGACAGTCCCTTGTCTCTATTGAGGCACTAGCCTCCGCGATGCTGCGAATGGATCCTAGCGGTAGCATGTTCACATCTACACATCTGATGTTGGTGAAATATGCGTACGAATCGTCGTGGATTGAGCCGGCTTTGAAGGTTCTCGACTGTGACATCACCTTCTATCCAGGAATGGCTGGTCAGAGGGACGCAAGGCTGCTATGCGACCCCAGCATTTCTCCAGCCTCTTACATCTCTGTCGATACGGGATTGACCGAGTCCGTTAAAAGCGCATCGGTGCTGGAGTACAATCTCCTGTCTGGCCTGTGTTATATGACGAGAAAGGATTGGACCAGGGCCTATCGGGCCCTAGAGCGAGTCATCACACATCCTTCAAGAGACAAGGGAGTGTCCAAAATTATGGATGAGGCGTACAAAAGATGGGTGCTAGTGGGGCTCCTGAAAGACGGAAAGGAACCTACTCTCCCTCCCTATACCGCCGCCTCAGCCAAGACTACTTACGCCACCTTGGGGCTGCCATACAAGAGCGTCGCGGGTCTCTTTTCCACAAACAATGCGACACAATTAAATGGCGAGGTGGAAGGAAATCATCACATTTGGGAGGAAGACAATAACCTTGCTCTCATCACTGAGGTGGTGGCAGCTTATCAAAAGTGGCAGATCATCAACCTCAGAGACATCTTCAAAGAAATATCGATCTCCCAGCTGCGATGGGTGACACTCAGTGCCGAAACCGGTGAATCGCTTGAGAGCGACGACGAGGTTTGGAACCTAGTGAGCGAAATGATTGAGTCAAACTTGCTCAAGGGAGAGCTACTCCAGGGAAGTAGCGGCGAAGACACATATCTCAAGTTCCACGACGAGAGCGATTTTATGACAGAGACGGACTTTGCAAGAGAAATCGCCCAACGCCATCACAACATTGAGAGCTTAGGAAAGCAGTACCAGGCAGCAAACGAGCGCCTAAGCAGCAGCAAGGAATACGTGAGGCACATGGTTAGAGAGCAGAAGAGGGCGGAAAAGGACGGAACCGATCCTGGTCTTGGTTTTGATTCGCAGGTAGAAGACGAGGACTTGATGACTGGCATCATGGCGCATGGTTGAGTTGCTCTCAAGAAGAGGTACTGACGACAACATTGAGACAACTCTGGTGGACGCCGGGTGTATGAAGTAGAACAGATCAGGGTGAGGAGTGGCTATATGCCTCACGAATTATGGGAAATGAAGGAATGCCGCGTAGTTCCAGCTCTCAAAATGGGGAGAGTTGAGACACAGGTTATCACACTGTGACTGTCCCGTACTACCGACCAAGATTTAATGCCGAGATATTCTCGTAAAGTTCATTGCCATGACGCTCAGTGCCCTGACTGGAGTTTTATCTTTGAGTATTAGTGGTTGTACGCATTAAATCCAACATAGGTAGGGGAGCGACTCTACCCCATTTCACAAGTAGCGCCATTGTGTCATGATTTGTGCCATAGGTCCGCCGCATCATGCTTCTCTTCAGGTATGTGTTCACACGCGGGTGAGTCTTAGATGGTGATGAGGGTAAGGATTTACCTACATATGCTGAGAGAATAAATGTAATCTAGTAGTATTGCTCTCCCTAGTTAGGATAACTACACTTTTCATTTTTATGAGAGTTCGGATCTCTGGCGCCCCTCCCCAGCGAACCTTGAGGACATCAAGATCACTTACCTTGCCATAAGGAGGCATCAACAAACCTTCAACTACCTTTCTGACCACCCTTGTTCGAAGATACCTTAATGGCCACTGAACCTCCGGGTTTTGTATAAATAACGTCGCTCTTTTCCCCTTCCCCCGTATTTTCTTCCTTCCCCTTACTCAGCTTCAAATCTGTACCACATACTACACACTATCTATTTTCTGTTCAGTTTCGTTTCTCACTCGCCCAACCCACAAACCAACACCCTTCATCTCAGAAGAAGATGGCTTCACCCTCGCTGAGGCGAATTGTCCTCTCCCTTGGGCTTTTGGCAGGAGTTGTCAACGGCTCTCCACCCTACCGGCGCCCTCCAGATGCAGATGCAACACTCATCGCAGCCACTGAAACGCGGAATACAATTAACAACGATCCCATCGAGGTCCAGCACCGTCCACCTGGGTTTCTAAAAAGTCCATTGTTTCACATCGGGCCCAAAATTAGTGTCCCTAACAATGACGTCTCGGACGACGCCACCACTGATATTGATACAACGGATGAAGAACCAAAGTCCCAGCCTTCCACTGATCAACCGGATGGCGAAACTCCGGTGCAGCCTCATATGATTCGCCCTACTCAGTATCGGGGTCCTCTCCTTATACCGGATCTCAACGTGCCCAGCGTCGACCACAAGCCCAAAGAGTCGGGAGAATATCTCTTCCGCGGCAAACCTGTCACCTTCAACAAAAAAGCTGATCGCACGGCCGATGATTCTAGCCAATTGGAAAAGCGCTGGGTTTCTCCTGAGGGCCGCTCCATAGACCAAGGGTCCACGATTATCACACTGATTAACGCGACCCCGTACCGCTGGCGCAGAGGCTACTCCAACTCCTACCAGATGGAGAAGTGGGACGAGAGATTCCCCAAGTATATTGAACCGGGTCAGTCGCATCGCATCTTCAGCGCTATAATAGGCGGGCTTCACTTGTCGGATTCAGCCGGTGAGGTCGCCTACCATCTCGAGGGCACGTCCAAGCCCATGTCTTTCATGATCGAAAGACGCAAGGGCGTGAAGCACCCCGTATTCATCCGGTTCCTTGAAAACTTTGAGACCAAGACCCTTGGAAAGAAATCCGAGGTAGACCTTGGGTTCCACATGTTCCCTGGCGGTTCGACCTTCATCTTGTCCGGGACGGAGCGCAACTTCGTGTGTACCGGTCCTCCCAAGGGTTGGATGCAGGACATGCTCCCAGAGATTGGCCATATACCACTAAGATCAATCATCATGCCGAGGTCACACCATGTGGGTATGTCCAGGGGCAAAGTACGAATCGGTCTCGGTCAGGCTGCCAACACGCTCTGTCAAACAAAGACTACCAAACATCAAATTGAAGAGCTTGGCGTCCGTGTTCTTGACGTTCGCCCATTCCTCTTCCAAAATGTCTACCGTGCCGCTCATGGCACCATGATCCTCGGGGCGTGGAACGGCATGCTGGGAGAGACTGTGAAGGGCATCGCCGAAGCCGTCAGAACATTCCACAATACGTACCCAGGCGAACTGATCATCATTGACATCCCCGCCCCCGATACCGGGTACATCTTCAACGGGCGCCAAGATATGACCGACGAACAAATTCAAGGCCTGTACAAGATATTGATCTCGTTGACCAAACCATTGATGCTCCCTGACGACGAGGACATCACCAAGTGGCCCCTTGAGCGGTTCATCGGCAACAAGACGTCGGGCACCATCATCCGAGTCAGCCAGAGCTGGGCTGAGAGGAAGAGCTTCCCTGGCGGCCAGCACGGCTTCGTCTCGGACAAGAACTTCCCCATGAACCACCGGTGGTCCAATAAGAATACCGGAAAGGCGATGTTTAGGGACCAGATCGAATATATACGACGCAACCGGGCAGGGCGTGACTCGAAGCTGTTCCACGCGGACTGGGTCATCACGCAATCAGTCGAGGACGCCGTCTTCCCAACACGGTCCATCAACAAGATGGCGCTCGAGGCCTACGGCGGCCTATACAACGACCTCTGGAATGCGACGACGGACCAGGTGTACCCGAACTGGATCGCGACGGACAACATCCACTCGTCGGAGCTGACCAGCTTCGTAGTGGCCCTGAACCACTGCTTCGTTGCACGGAAGTGTGGCAGCCTGGGAGGCAAGGTGAAGAAGTTCATAAAAGACAAGACAGGCAAGAAGTTTATTGCTTGAGAAAGCTGGTTATCGTGAGCTCGTTGAGCCAAGTCGGCGGATTGAGGGATTGGTCTGAAACCGCACCTAGGACAAAAGATGGGACGGAAAACGGGGTTGAATTTATCATCATAGAGCGAGTTGATGGATTTGCAAAAAGTTGTTAGAGATTGAACAAATTCTATGTTAAACTATGATTATGTTGCTTTCTCCTTCCCAATGCTGGGGCTCGTCTATAATGCTGTGTGATGGTGTGTAAGAACGTCTAGGTCCAGCTTCTACAGCGCCCAATATGCCGTCTCTTTTGACGGGGCACTATGCATCGGTCTACCGCTTCCAGTAATTCCTTTCCAACACATACGAAACCATTCACATGTCTATTTCCGGACAACCCAAAAATTCAAGCCCATTACGCCAGCCTCGTAATCTGTGAGGCAACATCTCAAACAGCTCTATGTTGAAGTTGCCTGACTCCTCCTCCGGCGCACAAAGGCCGGCAGCGCAACGATAGGGTTCTTCTCCGACACGGGTGAAGCGGATGAATTAGCTCCGTGTCGATCAGGCCGGCAACAACAGCCCATGGCAGCGTGCAGCAGGAAGGCGACATCGGTGGCGATGGCGGCGATCCACATGAAGACGAACATCTTGATGCCGATATTGGCTTTAATGTTCAACTGGTCCTGAGCCGTCAAGGCGATCTTCGCAGCGAAGCTGATGACGGTGGCAATGATGGCCGCGAGACTGACGACGATGGCCGCAATGGCGCTGAGGAACGACAGACCCAAACTCCACCACCGAGTGCGGATGACAAGCGGGCTCATGAGCATAAGGACAGTGTTGATGCAGATGCCAGCCATGAAGCAGCCGTACATGATCTGGGAGCCAATTCGGAGGATAGTGAGGACGGTGATGGCCTCGGACGGCAGGGCGATCTGGGCGCCAGCGAGAAGCTCACTGACGAGGACCTCGACGGGGTTGAACCAGTAGAACTGCTCCGGGTGCGAGCAATGGGTGACGCCTCTGGAAGCAAACGACAGTCAGCATGGTGATTCTCACGACACAATTCAGGAAACGCACTCATCGTTGTAGCCCTCGCAAAAGTTCCAGATGCCGACCTGGTAGAAGTCGTGCAGACCCAGGCTCCGGGCGACCGAGTTGAGCAGGTTGGAGTTCTCGACGGAGATGGGGATGACCTGGGAGACGTCGAGGGAGAAGAAGTAGATGTCGGTGAGGATGTTGTTGTTGTAGGTGTTGCCGATGATGACGAGGACAAGGAAGGGAATGGTGATGAAGTAGAAGATGCTGGCGGCGACGGCCGTATTGCGCCGTGCGTTGGGCGGGGCCATGGTGGGTGATGGCGGTGGTGATGGTAGAATGTGTGGTGTTTGTGGTGTTGCAGTATTCGTCGAGTGCGTTTCGTGGTGGAGAGGGCCGAATCTTGAGGGTGCCGTCCAGCAAGGTCAGGCGACAAAGTCAACGGGTCGAAAGGGTCATCCACACGCTCCAGGCGCTCTGCAGTCTCTATCACACGCTCTCTTTCTTCCGTCCAGACAATACAACGATACAACGAACGATACAAAGGAAAAATGACAGTCAGTGGCGACGGGGCCACGGCAGCAGTTGGCTATGGAGCTGCGAGGTTGCGAACGCGGCGCCGCCCACGTTTTAGTCGCCCTGACACGAGTTTGTCCCTTGTCGGGTTCGATAGCTCGCGCAAAAAAAGATGGGACGGTCGACATGGTTTCGTCATAACAGGAGAATCCCAATTCCAAGGATGCGATGCTCACTGGGGCTTTTACGGGGCCTCAGGGCTCGCTGGGGCTCTCAGCTGCTGCCGCCAGGATCGCAAGGCCGCCAGGGTCCCACCCGGACGGCACTGGAGGGTGGCCGCTGGCTCCCACTGGACAGCGCCTGGACGGCCACTGGGGCAGATGTGCACAAGCCCCGGCCCCCTGCAGTGCCGAGAATCGGTGGGCCGCCACCCCCCTGCAAGACAGGACCCTCAGGCGTCCACCGCAGCCAACCCCTTGGACGGCGTGCAAGCCACGGCCAGGACGCTCAGTTTTACGGGCGGCTCTCGGCTCCTTCAGCGCCTTGGCTTGCTAGACTGGCTGGCTGGCTAGACTGGCTGGCTGGCTAGGCAGCGCCGGATTCCAGAGGCTCCAGTAGGGGCCCAGTGCTTGCTTGTTCCAGCGCTTCAGGTCTCGCTCGTTCCTTGTCGTCATGATTCATCGAAAGGGCCAAGAGCCGCCAGCCGCCTAGAAACCCTGCTTCCAACAGCCCGGCATGGCCTGGCATCTGCCCTAGCATGGGCCGATGTCTTGGACCTTGCTGCGTGTGTTTTTTTTTTTTTTTAATCTTGGCCGCTGAGCCTCTGGCCCTCTCGACCTCTGGCCAGCTCTTCTGCAGCCGCCGCATGGCGTCTCGTATGTACGGCTCTGGCGGCCCCGTTGAGTCGTTCCCTCGAAACAACCGCTGCCGCCCAACCGACTCGGCCAGTCGCTGCCGCAGGGCTGCGGCCAATGCGATGACGCGTTGCACCGACCACGCTCCATGTTTGGTAACACCATCGACAGCATCCGTAAAAACGGGGTCAGAAGAATGGCCAAACTCGTACTATCGACTGTCTGTCCAAGCGGCTGCTGTAACTACGAACTACGACGGCCCTGGCGCCTACTGCCTACTGGGTTCTCATCTGTCTTGGCAACTGGGCTCCTCCTGAAGGGCTAAGCTTCAACTTTCTTGCCGAGTGGATTCCAGCCCACAATGTCTTAGCCAAAGTGCCCCCATCAAGTGTCCCCATCAAGTGCCCCCGGCGTCTCGCTCGCCTCAAAGACAACATCATCGGTTATGTCATGGCGGCTGGATCGCTGCCGAACACCTTCTTTTTCCTCTTTTTTTTTTTAACTTCTTCCCTCGCATCCTCATCGCAACCCGCCTGTCTCCTGGGGAAAACTGGGCCTGATTATCTTTTTTTCATGACGGAAACCGCCTAGATCTTGACGGTCAAAATCTGCTGCTCCACTCGGCTGTGCAACTGGCCTGCCCCCCCCTTGTGATTATTGTTACCATCGCTTCTTTCGCGACTCCTGATATTCATTTGGCGTCTCTCCTGCAGGGGTCAAGCTGCGGACTCCCGCTTTGGTTGCCTGCATCTCTTATTCGGGTCGCCATCGTTTCACATTGATCCCGTATCCCGTCTTGCACCTTTACTGTGCTCGCCGCTTGGGACATATTTGAGCTTGCTGAAGTCGACCTGGTGAAACCCAGTCTTTCTATCGTCGCCAGAGCTTGCTACACCGATATATTGCAGCGCGTTCAGCGTCCCACAGCATTGTGTACCTGCATTACCAGTGCCATCTCTGCAGAGTAGCATCTCGCAGTAACGCCTCCGGCGGGTTTTGACAGTGCCACAGTTGGCTGCTTGTCCAAAATGAAGGTCTCTCACACAGCCTTGGCCGTTTTGGCGGCCTTGTGCTCTCGCCATGTTGCTGCCATTTCCGTCGACCTCTCTGACACCTCAGACATCACCTTTGTCCATGGCACGCGGACAGCCAAGGACGACCAGACAATCACCGGCACATACGTCACCTACACGTCCAAAATCACCTTGAAACAGGCCAGCGGGACCAAATCGGATTCTCTCACCAGCACCTTTACTGGAAGCTTTACCTCCGAGTTCACAACCGCCACCAACCTGACAGAAACGGAGACGGGGACGGAGACGGGGACGGTGACAGGGACGGTAACCGGGCCTGCTGAGCCCACAAACACCCAGCCTTGCAACAACCACGTCGAGTACTGTACACGCAAGTACAGCAACATCACCAACATTGCTGCCCACAACTCGCCTTTTGTGCGACCAGGAAACTCTGGATCCAACCAGGAACTCGGCGTGACGACACAGCTCAACGATGGCATCCGCCTTCTTCAGGCCCAGATTCAATGGCCATCGAACTCGTCAGCGCCTCACTTTTGTCACACGTCGTGCGATCTCCTCGATGCCGGGCCCATCACCGAGTGGCTCACCACTGTGAGGCAGTGGGTTGACAGCCACCCTTACGATGTCATTACCATCCTTCTAGGCAACGGCAACTACTCTCATCCTTCTCTCTACGTCCCATACATTGAGAAAACCGGCATTCTTAAATACGTCTACAGCCCGCCGTATTTGCCCATGTCCCTGGACGACTGGCCAACTCTGGAGGACATGATCCTCCGCGGCAAACGTGTCGTCATGTTCCTCGACTACGAGGCTGACCAGAAGGAGTACCCGTGGCTACTCGATGAGTTCTCACAGATGTGGGAGACACCGTTTGACCCCGTGGACCGCGGTTTCCCTTGCACTCCGCAACGCCCGCCGAACTTGAGCGCCGAGTCAGCCAAGGATCGCCTGTACTACCTGAACCACAACCTCAACGCCGAGTTCAACGTCTTCGGCACCGAGCTGCTGGTCCCAGCCGTGTCACTGCTCAACGAGACCAACAACGTTACCGGCTACGGCAGCCTGGGCTTGTCGGCCAACAACTGCCGGACCGACTGGGGCCGGGCGCCCAACTTCCTGAACGTGGACTACTACAACTACGGCGGATTCCCAGGATCCGTCTTTGAGGTGGCGGCGCAGATGAACAATGTCACGTACAACCGCAGCAGCTGCTGTGGCATCGCCAGCGCGGCTCCCCAACTCCAGTCGGGACAGTCGGCGTCACTGGTCGTCCTGGTGACCGCCATGTTGTCGTCTTATCTCCTGCTCTAATTGGCCATGTTTGGCCGGGGTCCGTATTTGATGAAAGACTTGTTTGGGATGTCCATTGTGCAGGAGCGAAGTGTTTCTTTGGGATAGACATGGCAATGCATATGTTTGGGTCTAGGTTAAGATCTACTCAACATGAGACTTGGAGTTGTTTGGGTTACACGTTGAATACAGATAATGTTCGAGGCTTGTCAGCCTTGTTGAATTGATATCTTGTTAAATATCGTTTGGGTGCTACAGGATCGTGAGGTTGGTGAAAGCGGATATGGTGTCAGATTTGTCCATCACACCCTGTGTCGCAACTACCTGCAGAGTCCGTTACCGTATTCCGATGGATGTGATAAATTGTGTATTTTTTTTTTATCATCATTTAGCGATCAAGGAACTCGGGGCACGCTGGATAGTCTCCTTGTAGTCGCTTGATGTGTGGTATAGGGTATCCAACATGAATTCGCACGTACACATTGCTATTTGCACACGCATACAAATCCTTTCACAGAAGTTGCAGTTTAATCTTTGTACCTACCCCATTGTACACGTACGGGGCAGAGGCCCAGAGTTGTCATTTAATGAATTAAAGAAAAAACCCCAAAAGATAAATAAACCTTTTAATAGGGAATAGGTGCCTAGACTTCGCCTCATCAATTGTTTTTCTAAAATGCTGTCTTAGGTAGTACGTATCTGTAGGATCAAGGTATATACTCGCGTGCAAATAGCAAAGAAGTACGTACAGATACCAATAGTTAGCAACGTCTTCACGTACCAATCAACCACCTCCAACCGGATCGGGATGAAAGGAAGGGTGACCATGAGCCAGCTGATCCAATGTTGAGACACAGCGACACTCCATCAGAGAGCAACTATCGATTTTGGAGTTCCGGCTTGCATGCAGGTAACCCACCTCAGTTTGATCATTTGCTATGGGTGCATGATCAATCATTCATGTGGTAGCGGTACGCGTCTTAGACTACATTATACTCATGTTACCTGCAAACTCCCTTTGTTTCCTCCTTCCCATGATTATCGGAAAGCAGCACAATGCAAGGGGTTGGGTTGGCGTTCTGGTAAAGTTAATAATGGCGGTGTCACCTAATAACGGCATTTCTTGTGATGCGCGACAGCCTGGGGTGCTATAATTAGACGGCGGCGTCAACTGGGGATTGTTGGGGGCGGCCTACCCGGCACTCTGCCGTGTGTGGTCCAGTAAAGCGCGGAAAGTTGACGTAGGTACCGACTAGTCGACGCAGATTCAGGGAGAGAGTCAGCTCCAGCACACATCCTCACGCGATTGGGCCCCTAGGACCCTGCAACCCTAATCAGTCCAGCTGTGCGAAAGCCTGTTGCCATTGGCCGCGGTAGGCGGCTGGCCACAAGCAGCATAGGGCTGTCCCGGAATGGTCATCTGTCCGTTTGACTGGAAGTCTGGATCCGCGGATGACTTTGTACACTTTGCCAGGCGCTTGGAATCAGCATTTACGCCCCCCACCACAGTCCACAGTGGATATTGGCTGCTGTGCTGGCTGCTGGCTGCATTGTCGTCTTCAGTCGCCCGCCGTCTATCATTCGTTGTCTCTCACCCAGCATCGACCGAGTGGACGCACTGCAACCACAGAACATGACCCCCCTGGACGGCACTGTGCTCCTGTCCCATCATCGAAGCAACCCTCCGCCACCAGCCCTACTAGCGCGCCCAAACGCCAGCGAACCTGCGCCGGCAGCGCCCCTGAGTCCCGGGCAAGGAGGAAATGCAGCAGCTAAGGACGCCATCAAGGACTGTGGGGGCGGTAAGCCCTGAACGAAGCTGCACCTGCACGCACTGAAGACGCGGGGTCTGTGTCTGTCCTGGGAGGCCGCTCGCCGATTGCCAGCGATGGCCCAGCCCCTGGTTTAAGCATCACAGCACTACAACACCACGGCGCTCCATACTGCGCAGTACATCTAAGTCTCGCAAATACATCTTTAGGACTGTTTCGAATCGCGAGTGGAGACTACGCGTGGCCGCGCAGCCAGCCCTACAATACCGGGCGGCCACTTAAAGGCCTGCGAAGCGTCGCTGGTGGGGTTGCTGGGACGGGGCTTTAGGGGGCGGCGCACTATCGGTAAGCCCCTCAGACCTTGGAGAGGCCTAGATCCCGTCCATACCTAGGTCCGGCATAATGTGATCGGTATGCCCCAGCGCCATGGGCTGCCTAAACTGCCTGGAGAGGAGAGAGCCCTGGAGAGCATGGAGAGCATGGAGAGCCTGAAGAGCCCGCAGGACCTTGGGAAGCCGACCGGCTCAAGCCTGGAGCTGCGCATGCACTGCTGTTCCGCCACTGTTGGTCTGTTGTTGAGCGCTGGCGGGGACCCCCGGAAAGCGGCTCCAGCCTTACTATGGCAGGTCCTAGCCTAGAGCAAGAAACAGGATCCGGGCTGACATGGGCTGGATGGGGAAATTCCATCTGCTCGCTCCAGCTCCATCTTCCACGCCAACCTCCGCCAACCTTAGTCCCTCGTCTTTCGTCCCTCGCTCGTCCCGTCGTTCGTTTCTCTTGCACTCTTGCACTGTTGCGCTGCTGCCCGTCTGCAACACTGATCGCAATCGCTTCGCAATCCGTCCCTCGCTCGCTGGTCCGCTCGCTACCGCACTCGCTACCGCTCTCGCATCACTCACGCCCCAGTCGCTGGCCCCACCACCGCTCTCACCAACACCCTCAGCAACTCGCGCTCGACTCTCGACGCTGCATCGCCAGCCCCGGCAGAACCGCTGCCTTCGATTGTCTTCGTCATGATCGGCGGCTCGCGCCATGGCCTACCGTGATGACTCGGGCGGACAGCCCTTCGGATACTATGATGCCTCTGAGCCCTTTCATCCGGGCGATGCTACCAACAATGCCCCGGCACCTTCGCGAATGCCGCTTCCCCAGCAGCCCCTCCACCATCGCGTTTCTGCCATGACGGTTGATCCCGACGCGCATGAAACTCAATATGATTACTCCACTGGTCGGCCTCCTTTGCACGGCCGGGAATCCATGGTTTCTCTTGATTCTTATGCTGGTGGTCCCGCCAGTCCGGATCCCCAGTATGGCGGCAACGATTACTTGTCCGGGGGCTCGTCGTGGTCGGGTTCATTTGCCTATTCCAATGGAGCTGGAGCAAGCTACGCGCCCGTATCAGGATCCAGTGGTCCGCCCTCGCGGCGCCCTTCTCGAGGAAATCGCATGCCTAGCTTGAGGCACCCGGCCCATGACACCATTGACGAAGAGGAATATGACCTCTCACTCCTTTCGACTGCTGCTCCAATGGGAACCACGCCAATGAGAACCACCCCAACAGGAAAATCGTCTCAATACGCACCCATTGTCGAGGAGGAAGATGATGATTTCGCCGGATTCGACCTAACCGCGGCACTAGGCCCCACCACCGCCCAAGATGCGGACTTTCTCAGAAAGCTCGAGGAAGAGGAGGCCAAGGGAAAGCTGACTGGAGGTCTCGGCATGGGGTTTCAGCCTGAGGCTATAGTTCGAGACGCCGATCTCCTGTCTTCTCCTATGCATGGCCAGAATAACCTGTCGAGATCGTTCACGCGACGAAACCCCGCCAAGCGCCTGGGGCGCCATGAGACGATTCGGCATATGGGACAAGACGAAGCCAACCGACGAGGCGAAGTCATCGAAGTGATTTTAGATTCATCCGCCACCGATCTGAGCAGTATGGAGGGACCGAGTACCATGTCTGTCAACGATATGCGGCGCTCATCGTATCCTTCCAAGGAGGCTAAGACTGAAATCTTTTACCCACAACCCAACTGGAAACCTTTGTCGATGAAGTGGCCATATTTGTTGTGGCTGGTCATACTCTCAATTCTCTTGGCAGTCACACAGGAGGTGCTATACCAAAAGTACAAGCACGATCCCATAATAAAGTTCAAGTCGCCTGACGACGTGGAACCGAGTCTGTACTTCATGGTCAAGTTCTTACCTACCTTATGTGCCGTCTCGTATGGCATCTTCTGGCAATTTACCGATTTTGAAGTCCGTCGTTTGGAAGCTTACTATCAACTATCAAAGCAGGAGGGCGCTCTGGCCTCCAAGTCAATCAATGTTGACTACGTTACGAGTATCAGTTTCTTCCGACCGTTCCATGCCCTCAAGCTGGGTCACTATGCTGTCGCCCTATCATCTATTGCTTCGACGCTGGCCGTCTCCCTGGTCCCGACATTCGCCGCTGCATCCGTTGTCCTAAACCCGAGCCGAGCAGAGCGGATGAAGCACCCGGAACACGACAAGGAAATCTATATCGCGGCAACCTGGTCCCGACTCTTGACCTCCACTCTGGCTCTCTGCGCCGTGCTTAGCTGTTGCCTGTTCTATGTGCTGCAAAGAAGGCGATCCGGTCTCCAGGGTGATGTGAGGGGCATTGCCGGTCTTGCTTCCATGGCCGTCGTGGCCCATATCTTGATGGACTTCAAAGACATGGATACAGCCAAGCACAAGGATATCCACCATAAACTTAAACGACGCCGTTACATGCTGCGGAACAACTCTCTTGCACCTTACGATGGAGGTAGCGCTAAGTTGCAGGATCGCGAAGAGGATGATAGCACTCACCTCTCCGAGAACCCACACCCCCTGGCGCTTCGTGCACTGGGGAGCATCCCATTCATAGTTGGACTGTTTCTCTTTGCCGGTTTCATCCCGACCTTCCTCTTCACCCAGGCGAGCAGCATTACTGAACACGCTGCTTGGGCCGTGACAGCGCTGGCCGTTATTCTTAAGATGAGTTGGGGAGCCATGGAGACAGCAGTCCGCGTCATGGAGCCATATTACATCCTCTCGAAGCGACACGCGCCCTCGAAAACCCTCACACTCGATTACACGGCTCTTCCGTTCGGATACATGCCTATCCGCGCCCTTATGAATGGCCATATACTTGTCTTCTTTGTCGGATTTGGTACTGTGATGGCCGAGTTTTTGACCATCATGGTGACCAGTTTGGCAACTGTGGAAGGACAGGATTTCATCATTAGCTTCGGCACGCATAGCGACAGTGAATCGGCAGAAAAACAAAAACTGGTCAACTCCGGCCAGGAGACGGTGCTGTCATTTTATATCTCCCTTGGGCTTACACTCTTCGTGCTGTCCTATATGATGGTCGTGGCAAGCATCGTCTTCTTCCGACGACGCCATGCCTTCCTACCTCGACAACCCAACACGATTGCATCGATTCTCGCCTTTATCCACCAGAGCAAGATGTTGTACAACTTTGTGGGAACGGCCAAACTCAACAACGCCCAGATGGTGAAGAAACTAGACGATGGCAAGACGTACGGTCTGGGTTGGTTTAAGGGCCGTGATGGACAGACACATTGTGGTGTGGACCAGGAGGAGCTCACCAGCTCCTACAAACACGGCATCAACTACATTGATGGCACCAAGCCCTGGGAGACCCAATGGGATGTGTTGTAGTTGAGGCTGTATTTGATGCATGTTATGAGAGAGGCGGCTTCACGCCATGACTCAATGTCGGGGTTGGCCGACTACATATGGGAATATTTTTGGGCACATGCAATGTTGCACGGTAAACTGGTTAATTTTGGGATCTGGGCATGGCTATATTTAGATAGATTCTTTTACGATTCATGGATTGGGCATGCACTTTATCTAGAGGTTTGGAATTGAACTGTGCAAAAGGTATAGGGCTTGTTTAAGATTGTGCACAGCAAAAGCTTAGCTTCCCCGTAGTTTTGTGAAACGCACCCGAAGGCCGACGGGCTCGGTAGATACTAGGCCTTCACACTGTCTCAAAACCGGGCGATCTGAGGTGTCCAATGGGGACGAGGATGGGAATGGCGAAACAGCCGATGGGACGCGGGTCGTACTGGGGCCGAAATCAAGGGGAGGAACGCATGGCGATGATCTTGCGCGGAGCGGGATGCCAGCCGACCGCGCTCTGTGCCGATCGTGGAGCACACAGTGACAACCAAGTGGGTTCAGTGTTGCGCGTCAAAGGAGAGGTGGATGATGGGTTTTCACCGTGGAGACAGTGCTTTGTTTGCGATGACGTTTTTGGTGGACATATCAACTACTTACTTACACATGGATTGATGGAGGCCTCAAACGGTGAGCAGGCTCGGATTGGAGGAGTGTTGGTTCCCTTGGGCCTCCTGAGACCCAATTTCTCTCTCCATGCATTCCACACTTTTGGTTCCACACTGATGGTATCAGGATGAAAGGACGGGATCCACGGGAATGCCATGCGCGAGAAGCCCCTGCAGCCAGAGGCGGCTTGGGTGGGCATGGGTATGAAGAATACCTGTCGGTGGTGGGTACGGTTTTGTTCGGGAATGGGAAGAGATGACAGAAATAGCCATGGAGAGAGGAGCTGAGGCTATACGAACAAGAGGCAATCATGAGAAGCCAAAAATATATATATCAGACCGTGATGGAGACCGAAACCAAGCCTGACTTTGCTGATGACCGACTTCTGACTGACAGCACCGGAAAGTACCTCCTCGCAGCCCGCCGCCACAATCAGGTACGGAGAGGCCAGTTAGAAGAGGCGCTTTTTGGGCCCCAGATGCTTACTACGTAGTAGGTACTTAGTCCCTGGTCGTGCGCGACATGGATGAACCCTGGCTGCCAGCATGTTGCGTTGAAACGGAGATTCTACCAGCTGGGGACTCTCGTTGGCGGTTGATTGATGAATTGATTCTTCATTGTAGGGAGGTGCATCTGTTGTAGGATTGTACGAAAAAGATGGTGGTGGACCGATGTGCGTGACGTCGAGGTGAGATGGGTTTGCATTCCCGCCCTCTCTTCTCTCTTGTTTACGAGCAACAAATACCTCGGCGGACATGCCGATGGGTAACATGCGCCAGCCCGGGATGCAGCGCAGTGCTCACTCGTTGAGTGGCGGCGTGGCAGCCTGTCAGCGTGTATTAGATACGAGGCCGCACGCGAAGGCCATACGAAGGCAATACGAAAAGTCGAATTCTGCTCTGACCGACTCGTCGTGGTTCGTCCCTAATAATCACGTCCCCGTTTCAGGATGCGCCATGTAAGAGCATCTCACACTCTACATATGTAAGGTACGAGACGGGATGGATGGACCAGTTGGCTTGGCCTTTGCAGTGCCTTTATCGCAGAGCGAGCGCCGCAAAGGGCATTCGGGGCCACGGGGTCGCGGAAGGGTGCGACAAAGAAGCTATGCGAGCAGGGGTCGTGTGACGTATCGGGGTTCGGCAGCACCACCAAGACCACCAAGGGGGGCTGTGCAAGCCTCCAGCTCGCTCTCGTCTTGTCTGGGGGGTTTGGGGAGTGGGTTGCTGGCCTGCGGTGCTGGGTCTCCCGTAAATTAACAAGAGACCGTCTCGGTGGTGGTGACGAGTGACTGTCGTTTTGCTGCACGAAGTACGAAGTCGGTCCATGGAAATACGTATGCGTGTGAGGCTTGGTTCGGCCTGGGCACCCCGCTTGCGACGGGCGGTCATCAAAGGGTTCGTTCCGTCGAGCAAGCCAAGAGAGGCGCTTGGATACGACGGCTTGTTTTGCTTTACTGCGCTGGTGATTTCCTGCGCTGGAGAAACAGGACCACGGCAAACTTGGTGATGTGGGTGTGCAGGGTGCATGAAGTCAGATCCAAGGTAATACACCGGAAAAGCCCAAACAAGCAATGTCGCACCCACACGGCCGACGGCTGGTGTCGCGTGGATGACGGGCTTGTCGTCTCGCTGGTCGCCGGATCGCTTGTCGCCGACCCCGTGTCGTATCGTGCCGCATCGTATCGCATCGTGTCGCCGCGCTTCCTAAGCGGCGATGGAGCTTTACGACAGGATCGCTGGACATGCGCCGCAAAGCCTCCAGGCTCAAGTCTCTGTAGAGTAAGGCGCCACCACAGCCAAGACGAGAAAAGACAGACCCGTCGTCGGACATACGTACGTAGTACACACGTGTGAGTACGCGCTCTCCCAGCCAAGCAGTCCAGTCCAGCACAGCCCGAACAGACATCCAGGGGAAACGAGGGTTTGACAGGTAGAGCAGAGGTACCTCTGTTAGGACGGATACGAGATCGCAATCCATGCTGTCCCCAGCGACGGGCCTGTTGACTTGGGAATGGTCGGGCCCCGCGCCTGCATTCCAGGTACTGCACAGCCTGCGGATCTCGACGCTACCGCGCGTGGTCCAAGCTTGCCCAAGACACAGTACCGCTGGATACTTGCGGCCCTTGGCGTTCTGGGTTGCCAGCGGTGTTGCGTAATTTGCGCCGCCGTGGCCATTCCGCTCAGTGGCTAGCTCTGCTGACTGGCTGGCGTAGAGGGAGCGCGAGAGGCTGGCTGGCCACCATCAACGCCTACCTTAGGTACCGCCCGACCGCTAGGTACCTTACCGTGCCATAACCTGCTTTTCCGCCCAAAAGTCTCACTGTCTCTCCCTGGCCCAATCCCCCCCATGATTCCCCTGTCTCAATGCCTTTTGCACTGTAGACTCAGCCAAGCTAACGTCCGCTCTCAGCCAAGCCAATCCAGGCCGCTCCTCCCTCCCCCCCTAGCACCAAGTACACCTACAAGGGAGTAATTACTGCTGGGTACCTCCCTCCTACATTACCGACCAGACGTATACGCGCTTTGTCGGACGTGCAAGGTTCCTGGCCCCTTCCGCCACTCCCTTTCGGTCCATCCTCCTTCCTTCCCAAACCTGTGTCCGTCGTTCATTCTTTCCTCCCTCACCTCGCCTCACCCCACACAAATCCGTCCTTCGCCCGCGACCACGATCAACAAACCATCGACGACGAAGCCGCTGCCGCCCGAAGCCACGCCTCGTCGCGGAGAGGATCTCGCCTCGAAACGTTCGCTAACCTATCTTCTTCATTTTCGACTTTCGTAATTCTTTTTTTTTCTGTCGCTTCCACGGATTCCCCTCGTTTTACGCCTTGGCACAGTCAACCACGTCACGACTCCTGAAAACGCAAATCCGCCGCTGCCGGTCCTCGCCATTCAAACCCGTCGCTCTCGATCTGCGCCTGAACGCTGCCTCCGAATCGCTTCGACCACCTGTCTGAAAAAGGAAAGGAGATTTATTCTCTGATTTCCGAACGAGCCGTTTTCGACCGCGCCGTGATTGACGACAATCCGCCGTCAATTGTCACGAGCGCTTCGCAGGACCGCCCTCCCACCTGAGGAACCGCCTTCTCTCCTGATTAAAATCTTATCGAGCAAACGCCAGAACCCATCGCCATGATGTGGTCCGTATTAAAGCAGCCCCTGGTGGTGCTGTCATCGATGGCCGCGCTGATGACACCGGTCGCGGCTGAAAGGATGCTCACCTCCGACTCGCTGAACAGTTGTCAGGCCGACTCCGGCTTTACTGCAGTCTGTTCAACGTCATCTTCACCCCCAACAACGGCTCCGCTGAGGTTAACGTTGTCGTCACTTCCTCTATTCAGGGCAAGGTTGTCTTCGACGTCAGAGCTTCCGCTTATGGTTATCAATTCTTGCGAAGCGAGGTCGACCCTTGTGACATGGGACTCGCTGGTCTCTGCCCCATGGTTGCTGGAAAGATCCCCTTCAAGTTCAACCTCCCCATTGGCGACGATGCCCTGAAAAACATTCCCGGAATTGCCTACAGCGTTCCAGATTTGGATGCTAGCATCCGCGTCTACGTCAACTTGACCAGCACTGGCGAGAGTGTTGCTTGTGTCGAGGCCAACATTTCCAACGGAAAGACTGTCGATCTCATTGGCGTTAAATGGGCCACCGCCTGTATCGCCGGCCTCGGTCTCATCGCTTCCGCTGTCGTTTCCGGACTCGGCCACTCCAATACTGCCGCTCACGTTGCCTCCAACTCGCTCGCTCTCTTCGGCTACTTTCAGGCTCAGGCTATTATCGGTCTTACTAGCGTAGGCCTCCCTCCCATCGTCTCGGCGTGGACCCAGAACTTCCAGTGGTCCATGGGTATTATACGCGTCGGTTTTATGCAGAGCATCTTTACCTGGTACCAGCGAGCAACGGGCGGCACACCCTCCACGCTTTTTGACTCCCTCACTACCGTCTCAGTTCAGGTTGAAAAGAGAGGCCTCCAGCTTGCTAATGCGAGTCTCGACTTGTTTAAGCGTGGCGCGGCGATGATGCCTCGGGCAGTTCACGAGGTTCTTCGACGTAGTAACATCCAGACCGAAACTGGCAGTTACATCGTTTACGGCATTCAGCGCGTTGCCTTCAAGGCCGAGATTGAAACGACAAATCTGTTCATGACGGGCCTGACGTTCTTCTGTACCGTTGTCGTCATCACGATCATCGTCATTTCCGCATTCAAGGGCATTTGCGAGCTTCTCGTCAAGCAGAAGATGATGACAAGTGACAAGTTCCTCGAGTTTCGCAACGGATGGCTCACCGTCCTGAAGGGTATCTTGTTCCGCCTGACCCTGATCGGTTTCCCTCAAATGGCTATTCTCTGTTTGTGGGAGTTCACCCAGGTTGACTCGGCGGCCGAAGTTGTGCTCGCTGTCTTCTTCTTCTTTGGCATGCTCGCTACTCTCGGATGGGGAGCTTTCAAAGTCATCCGCATCGCTCGCCGCTCGGTCGCCATGCACCGTAACCCTGCCTACATCCTCTTCTCTGACCCCCAGGCGCTCAACAAGTGGGGATTCCTTTACGTCCAGTTCCGGGCCTCGGCCTACTACTTCATTGTGCCCGTCCTCTGCTACACCCTTGTCAAGGCGTGCTTCGTGGCTTTCTCCCAAGCCGCCTCGGTTGCCCAGGCCATTGGCTTCATTATTATTGAAGCGGGTGCTCTGATCGGCGCCTCAGTTCTCCGACCCTGGATGGACAAGAGCACTAACTCTTTCAACATTGCTATTTGCGCTGTCAACTTCATCAACGCCATTTTCCTTCTTGTCTTCTCCAACGTCTTCGGCGCACCTAAGCTCGTCGTGGGTGTTGTGGGTGTCGTTCTCTTTATTCTGAATGCCGCCTTCTCGCTCATCCTCCTCATCATGGTCATCGTGTCAACGTCTTTTGTCTTCTTCCGAAAGAATCCTGACGCGCGGTACCAGTTCATGGCTGATGACCGTGCGTCGTTTATGAAGTCCCAAACTCAGCTCAACACTACCACTGAGCTGGATGCCTTGGCTGCCACGGCCCGAGGTGACAAGGGTGGCTACAAGACTCACCTAGATCTCGATGACGATGATTCCCTGTCTTCCGACAGCATGCGGAGGCGGGCTGAGATGAACAACCACTCGCAGACTTCGTTCCGCGACAACCCACCGCGATCTCCCATCAACCCATCGATGCCCCTCTTCCCGGCCGATGGGCAACGACCAGCGAGTCCCTTCCGCACCGCTTCCCCGAGCCCCTACCAAAATTCGGGATCGCCACTCGGCCAGCAGCAGCAGCAGCAACGACAGCAGCACAACGAGAGTCCTGCTACATTCCGCACACAGAACAATGCTAGGTAAGTTACACTGGTTAATACTGACCACGAGGATACACATACTAACCCGATCTGATAGTCCCTGGCAACGCGGTGCGGGTTATGACCACTAAACGAATTGATTTGAAGATACTTTCGTCCTGGTCGCATATCCTGATGAGTTCCACATCTACTTCGGCCTCCGCCGGAGCCGAGTTTGCATCAAATTCAGTTCTTTTTTGGGATTGACGCAGTTTGGGTGGACTGTAGCATTTTGGGATATCACCCATTTTGAGGGCAACCTCGGGCATAGCATTGCTAATCGAAGCGACCCCCGACTGTCAGCAAGACCATACCGAGACACGGCTCTCTTTTTTTCTGGTTGGCTTTTTATATCGAAAGCATGACGACGGCGTCTGCGA
The DNA here is from genome assembly GCF_021365365.1 of Ilyonectria robusta. NCBI lineage: Eukaryota > Fungi > Ascomycota > Sordariomycetes > Hypocreales > Nectriaceae > Ilyonectria > Ilyonectria robusta. The sequence goes on along the minus strand of NW_025764443.1, from coordinate 519,538 downwards.
CAAGACTTGGCGTTGGCGTATATCGAACCCCTGTGCTCTACTGCGATTTTTTTTGCTTTGTGTATATATAAATCATAGTGGGAAAGTAAAGGGAATGGAGGGACATTTTCATACAGCTGGGCTGGGTTTGGCTTGGAAGTCTAGCCAAGATGAATATGGGAAGACACGGCCAAGAAATGGCCGTGAACCAAGATAAGAGAAATAGCTGAGAATACCACCTTACCCAATCAAAACTATTTACTTTACAAATCTTTCATTTGGAGGTGACAGGAGTCGCATACTAATCCGATGAAACTACGAAGCGTGCGTTGAAAAAAATATTGCATCATGCATGAATGGACTACATGTCAAGAGATAAGCTTGGTCTGTTATTGAGATGTCGCAGAGGCGACTATATCTATCAAGAAGGCAGATCTATCCATGATTTGGATGCCCATTTGGATGCCCCTATAAGAGCTATCTTACACCTCACAACGCATAACCCCATTACCAATTCCTATTACCAACGAGCGAAGCTACTACCGAAGGCCAGCGAGCACGTATTCTGCTTCTGCCCCGTCCCGTTACCTCTTTTCTCCAACAACGAAATGTCCTACACAAATGCGTCCATCTTACACATACAGTATTGCTCCATCAATCATCCGATTTCCGACAAGTAGAGCGAGCAATCGACAAAGGAAAACCAAAAACCGGATAGTCTGGTGGGGGATATAAATATTCGTACAAGAAGGTATCTGGAGAAAAAGACAGAAAGAAAATGAAAATGAAAATGAAAATGAAAATGAAAATGAAAAAGAAAAAGAAAAAGAGGAAAAGAGAATGGTGCTCGGTGAGCTGTGTTTTCTGTATCCCGCTGAAAGGATGCAAACATAGGAAAAGTCGAAGAAGGCAAGTAGGTGGGCTGAGATGGCCTCGGTGGAAAAGGGGCAAATAAGGAGTAAGGAGGGGTTGAGATGTGAAGATACAACGCCGCGAAAGCTGTCCGAGCTTGACTCCTTCACGCTTCCGCAACACAACACAACGCAAGACCCGAGAGAAGTCGTTCGAGCAGTGGATCGTTTCTGAACGCCTAGGTTTGTTTGTTTCAGTACATTAATGGGTGGACCGGCGATTGGCATGGCGGCGCTCCCTAGAGGGCGAAGCCCTGCTGCATCAACTGGTCGACATCGCCGCCAGCCGCCTGCACAGCTTTCAGGGCTGCTTCACTCAGCCGTCGCCGTCGCTCCATGGCCTCACGCTCCCGCCGCGCCTTGGTCTTGGAGCTCCCGCTGGGCGCCACGCCCGTCATCAGCATGCCGCCGTCGCTGGGCGTGAAGTTGACGAAGCCGATTTCTCCGCCGCCGGCGCTGCTCCCGCTCGGCTCCCGTGACCGCCGCTGCTTGCGTATCGTCGTCGGCGTGCCGGGCACCATGCCTCGCCCGGACGCGCTGCGCGTCGACCCTATTGACCCGCCGGAGCTGTGGCGCGAGTGCGCCGGCTGGGGCGACGCCGAGGGGGCGCGGGTCTTGCGGATCGGCGAGCAGGAGAGGTGTCGCGCGCCGGACGACGGGGCTCGTGGGGGACGGTGCTGGCGGTCGGAGCCGGGGACGGCCGGAGGGAGCGGCGGCGGCGGCGGGAGATACGTCGGGCCCGAGACGGAGAGGTCGTTGATGACGGCCGGGGGCATGCCGCGCGGCTGGGGCATGTGGATCATGAGACCTCCGGGGCCTGTCTCCGGCCCCGCCTGGTACTCGTAAGGAAGCTCGGCGTGCTGCGCATGCATGGCCATGTTGAGGTTTGCGTGCTTCTGCTGCTGCTGTTGCGGGTCCATGATATACTCGCCGTTCTGGCTCAGGAGGTTGAGATCCCACCAGCCGGCGCCCTGCTGGTGAGCCATGTATTCGGTGCCGGGCCACGACTCGGGTGGTGGCCCACCTGCAGAAATAACCTGCTGCTGTTGCTGAAGCATTTGCTGAGGAGGCATTTGTTGTCGTTCGTGCTGTTGAGGTTGCGGATTTGCTGGGAGAGGCCAGTTGTTTGGGTCCCCTTGGGTCCCGATGTCAGATCGATAACTCCCTGGATCGGAGGCAACGATGGGAGACTCGTCAGGAGTGTGTATCCCGTTGCCGTGGAAGAAATGAAGCGAAGTGGCGGACGGGGGCTGTGAAATTTCGCCGAAAGGGTCGTCACAGTACCCGTGGACGAAGGTTCCGTGATCCGGGATTGTAGTAGGCGACGGAGGAGACCCCGCGTTGGCATTCCCGTACTCGTATGCCTGCATCCTCAAAGCCATGGGCGGGTTCTCCATAGTTGGAGAGCCCGGACGGTCCACGGCAATGGCGGGAGGCTTCCGGCTCCTGGCGAACTTGCCAGCCCTGCGGAACGTGGATGAGAGGGCCTCGACAAACTTGTTGGGCTTGCGGGCGGTAACTGTGCTGGGAGGTGTCGGAGACGACGGCTGGGAGATGTGCCTGCGCTTGGTGGGCGAGTGGAGCGAGATGCCTTCGAGACGGGGCAGCTCCGGGTCGGACATGGAGGGCCGAGGCACCCTTCCAGCCATGTCCTCGCCACCGATGGCGAGATATTGAGGATCGACCTCGTGAGTCTGGGGACCGATGGACGCGCCGGACATGACGGGGCCGGCGTGGGAGCTGCTCGAGAAGAAGTCGAATTCATCACCGGCCGTGGACACGCCGGACGAGGCAGTCGACTCGGAGGGCCGGTCGAGCATGAGCGGGTCGGGCATGGTGGGCAGAGAAGGGTCGTTTCTATGGAGGTTGGCCATGGACGAGCCCATGTCGGCGTCGAAGTTGATGAACTGGCCGAAGAAGTCGTTGGAGCCGTCGGTGGGACCGTCGTCGAGATCTTGCCAGCAGAAGCCCGGATCGCGGTCCACGGCCTCGTGCCGATATGGCAGCGTCCAGGAGGCCATGGTGATTGTATACGGGCTGAGTCGTTTGGTGAGAACGGTTGGTCCAGAGGAGCCGGCTTTCACGCAGTGTCGCCGCGGTTCAGCGAGGAGGATGGTTGGCTGAGTCGATGGCTACGACGATGGCATGAGGAGGAAAGCAAGAGGAAGCGAAGTAGAGTTTCGAGCTGGACAGCAACAGAAAACTGGACCGCGGCCGACAAGGACGAGGATGGCCGAGTGGGAATCCGAGGTCGAAGTAAACGGCTCTGGCGGCGGCGGGCGATGGACAACAACAAAACACCAGCAACCGGCGAGACACGAAACCACCAGGCGGGCTGGAACAGAGCTACGTATGTGGCCCAGCGCAGCAACCGTTGCCGTGAGGTGATTTATCAGGCCTGACGAGAGGACCGGACATGGGAGCAGAGTTGGGCGTCGCCCGCGGGAGGAATGCACCGGGCTATGGACGAGCATTCCAGCCAGACTCGCAAACTCACAACCGGGCGAGGCTGGGCGATGGAGCAACGAGGACATGCACAAAGACGCCCAGCTTTCGCCTCTTTTGCCGCCTGCGAATCCTGCGAATCCTTGCCCGTTTTCTCCTTCTTTTTACCTTTACCCTTCACCGGCGGGCGACAAATAATACATGGGCTGGGCCGGAGTCGAGATGACGCCTCGACGCTGCGCTTTGCGGAGCCGCCGCGGCCAGACCGGGCCAGGCCGGACGTTCTGCCAATAGGCATTTGTGGGGGGCGATGTGCAAGGCCAAAGCCATGCGAGAGGGTAAGTTGATAATGCAGAAGCTGAGAAGCCGCCGAGAAGCTGGAAGCCGCCGAGAAAAGCGTGCGTATAGGTGTTGGTGTTGGTGTTGGTGTTGGTGGCGGAACACGCGAGTGTCGACGGCATGTTTCACCCATTCACCCATTCACCCATTCATTCATTTATTCATTCATTCATTCCCATTCATTCGTTTGCCGTCATCTCGTCACGCTTAATTCCTCAACCGTTGAAGCCGGCCTCGTCCCTGCTTTTTATTTAGTCCTTAGGGGATACACCCAAGTTTAGTTCTCAGGAAAGTGAGGTTTTAGCTGCTGTTAGCTTAAAGTACACTTTCCCATATAATAGTGTGGCTGCTCTGTGTGGCATTTCTCATGCTGTGCGAGGGTGAATTACATCCAACGTGAAGCCATGCTCGTCAAATGGAGGTGAGAGAATTGCGACACGCCAACGTCCGCACAGGTCAGCATAACCCATGCCTGCCAAGAGGATGAGGTCGAGATTCAATTCCTCTCCAAGTGGGGAGCGAAGTCGAGGCCATTGTCCATTGTGCGTGTTTGTGGATTTTTCTCGTACGTATACGGAGTACATCCAGACCCATGTTACCCACGCATGCATGCAGGTCAGTCTGTCCATGCATGTCATTGGAGGTGCAGATCCCCGTCGCCTCGGAAAGCCGCAGCCCCTCTCGTTCTCACACACACACTTCGCTCACTATGACTTATTCTTACTCTCACTCTCACTCTCACTATAGTAATCAATCTACAATCCCGGCTGTTGATGCGGCAATGCTCATTCTTGGCCTGAGACACGAACAATCAATCGTCATTAAACCCAAATCCTTGCCCGCCAAGACGACTGGCTTGGTCGGCCCGCGAAGGCGAGCGGGGCGCTTCGGCAGACGAGAAGCGATCCGGGCCCGGATACTCGGAGGGTCCGCTTTGAGCTTGAGGTGCCCGCCGACGGTGGACAAGGGAGAGAGAGAGGAGAGATGGAACGATGCAAGGAACAGAGCAGTCACCCATGCACTGCGCTACACTGTACGGCTCGTACGTTATCTTCGGAAGTTGTCGAACTTCCTGCGCCAGCCTTCGTAGTAACCATCACTCGGGACTGCTCAAGGACTTCCTTGCATGAGGGCTTAAATCGTTGCATTATCCTTGCTCACGAATAGCTCATGGCGTGGCACCACGAAGGGAGCACGTATCTCCTATATACACACTAATCTGTGTTCCCGACCTCTCCCGGTCGATACAGCGCCAGTCCATTCCGGATCCCTGATCCTGCCTGGAGGATCCAAACCATGGTGCCCGTCATGTCCTGTTCCCCAAGCACAGCCAGATGTTGCGCATCCGTTACCCAAGAAACCCTCAAGATCCGAGGGTGTCATCATTTGACCCAAACTGACGCCTTTGACCATCAAATGGCATGCCGTGAAAAGAGTTCAACCCGTTAAACCCCAGGTCCGTGGTTGAAATAACACCGAAAAAAAGAGAAACAAACGCCAAAAACTGCCGCTCCTAGAGCCCCGTCATTCCCGTGTCCCAGATGGCGTGTGCCTCATCAGTATAAAAGCAAAACATCTAGTAATTCTTGTCCCGTGATAACGCCGCCAGAGTGGTCATTGAGCCTCCCCCTATGCCGTGTGTGCGCCGAGACCCGTGCCACGGACCGTTGATATGTACACCGTCCAGTGTTTTGACAGAAAAAAAAAGCATATTAGTCGACTTCGCAGAGGGGCATCAAGTTACGTTGACTGCACGTTCGCCGGTAGATACGTCAGACACCCTTGATTGCTGGCGACGCCTTTTGTCGCGTCGTCGCATTCGGGGGACGCTGTGAACGGCATTGCTGCACCGAGTTGCAGCCTCAGTAGACGACCTATATCGAAGCCCATATCGTTTCCTAATACCGGCTGGCGAACTGGTGTCGTTTGGGGAAACATCTCTGACGTGAACAATTGGCTCGAGCCAAGAGAAGTCATCTTCTTCTTCGCAATAACCCTCATCCACTTCTAGCTCAGGGCAGACCAGATCCAGAGATGGCCCATACAATGTTGGGTTAGTACTCTGAGCTTGAGCCTTGACATCTGCGGGAGGATTGATGGCGGTAGGTGAAGGTTGAATAAAACCGGGGGATTCCGACGGTGGACTGGGAACAATAATTCCTAAGCCTTTCCGACACCCTCGACGTTGATTACGATTGGGGATAGTAGGTATTGTCAGGTCGTCCTCGGCGTCATCAATTTCCATGGCCATGGAATCGTCATGACAGGAGAAGTCGCGCCGAGGCAGAAAGTCGTCGTCGGAGATGGAAGCAGGTGACAGAGCTGCGGAAGGATTCATGTGAGCTGGTGTCGAATTGAGGCTCTGCTGCATGAATGACTGGTTGCGTAGTCGGTAGGCAAGCATTTCGACGGGGTGGTGTTGGAAAGACTCGAGATTGAGACATGAAGGCGGGGGTGATGTTGGTGGCGAGATGGGCGAGGTTATACAGGCTGCGAGGTCCGGTGGGCAAGCAGACGCATCGTCCAAGGAGGCGATATTAGTTGTGGCTGTGGGCGTTGGTTGCGGGTTGAGATGTTGGTGATTATGCGTGGAAGCCCTGGAGGGCGAGTGACCCTGTCCCCCATTTGAGTGAGCCTCGCACATTGCCGGGCGCCAGTCGGCCCATGGAATAGAAAAAACGAGTTCGACGGTATGATCGGGCGAAAAGGCGTGTGTTGGGCGAGTGGTGGAAGCCGATTCAGAAATGAATCGAGGGGAAAGGGAGGCAGACACAGACGTTTTGATGAAGAGAGTAAGACTGAGTGTCAAGGACGAGGAGGAAAGAGACTGGGAGCGGGCAGCAGGGGGGGAGCAGGCCGGGTAATATGAAGGCATCCACGGCGTTGCGCTAGACGAGTAGGCGTTGACGCCGCCCGGTCTTGGGGGTGGAGCGGCCTGGGCTGGGAGGCTAAGTCGCATTCAGAGAAGCCAGCGCGCGACGGTCGACGGTCGATGAACCAAACAGCCCGCTGGTAGTGCCCTCTGGTAGTTCATCATGTAACCATGTCGGTATCCGTGGAGCCATAGAGTCTGGAGCCCCCAAACGCCGGGTCATGGACAGCTCCGAAAGCCACGAAGCCACGGGCTATAAGCTGTGGACAGTCCAGCTCGTCGCAGAGAATGGTGGCCTTTGAGTCCGTTCGTCCGTTGCTTTTTTGCCTTTTGGCGACGGTACCGACAGCTGGGTACCAAAAGGCAGAGCGCGCCCATGGTGGTCCCAGTTCCTGTCCCAGTGGGCCGTCTCAGCCTCTTCCCAAGAGCAAGGGCCGGGGTCACAGAGGGCGTCCGTCCCAGGTTCGGCTTAGCTGTCGGGGACTCGTGGGGACTCGTGGGGACTCGTGGACTCGTTGACTCGGGACTCGTGCGCTCCTCATCGAGCGTCGTGTCAAGCGTGTGGGTGGGTGGTGGCTCTGCGTCTAGATTGCCCTTGCAGGCACCCAAGGCCTGATTCTGGCGGCCCTGGTGGCTCTGTGCAGTTCCGTACATTTGTTGGCTTGGTGGCGATGATATCGTGGGTCTCAAAGATTCACCTTGCGTCAGCTGTCAGCATTCAACGCACTGCACAATCGCATCGCGCCCAAGGGCATCAATGCATCGTGGCCCCTATGCAACCTCGTACTGGCCTGCCAAGGCGAACCAAGTCGGCGGACCACCAGGACCAGACTCCCGGCTGGCAATGGCTCCCCAGAATGCAAAATGCTTCGGTATCAGTGTCCCCAGCTTGGACCTCTGTGTGTGTACTGTACCCGCCAACGATCCCTACAACCTCATTACCCCCTCTCGAGATTCCGAGTGCCACACCCGCCACGCCTGGTTTGGCGGCTTGGCGGCTTGGCTCTCTGGCGGCTTGGCTGCTCCGTTGCTTCGTTGCTGCTTCGCTGGCGGCTTGGCTGCCTACCTATCTCACACGCCCGTTGAGTTACACATGCCGCGAAGAGTCACCGCCTTGGGCGTGGGAGTGGGAGTGTTGGAATGCTGCTAAAAGCGGATCCTGGGAGGGAGGCCTGGAAGGCTAGGTCAAGTGCGGACGAGAGTGGGTTCCAGTGGACATCGGCAGGTACCTCCCCCCCGGAACTGAGTACCCCTGGATGGGAAGGTACGGCCACGGGTGGGCAGTTCAAACGTTCAATTGCTCAGGGTGCTGATTCGCCTTGCCGTATCTGCCCACAAGGCAGTACAAGTGTACCTGCCCCAGTTTCCCGGCCAGTCGGTCCTGCCCCTTCCCTGCCCTTCCCCCTCCCCCATCAGCCAGATCCTGGAAACCAGAACCTGGACGTTCCTGACCAGTGCCCCAGTGCCAGGTATCTCCCCAGGTACGTAGCTAGAACCTCGCCAGTACCTGAAACCAGTGTCCCAATGCTGCTCAATATCTACGCTAGCCAAGTTCCCTTCGAGTCACCAGTACTGGCCGTCCTTCTCCGAGCACACCTTCACACATTGCCACTAATCCATTGCGAGTCGTTCGCCCGGACTGGCTTCGAAATCTTCCAGGTTCATCGTCGAGGATTGACGAGTCATTCTCCTCCCTTCAAGCCCTGTTATCTAATCTTCACACACACAGGCCACACAGACCACAGTCGCTCAACGTTCAGAGAGCAAGGCGCTATTATGTACTGTGCAGTATCGTCGCATGATCACTTCCCTGTCGCCTTCTTGCCGACCTACTGAGTGGTGTCGGGAGCTTGACCGCTTCCTAACTAACCAGCTCAGGCACTTCTGGTAGCACCATCAACAGTACCACAGCGAGAGGACATGGTAGGTCCAGCAGAGGCGACTATCCTATCACAGCCACTCTCTCGATCTGGCCAGTCCCGTCCTGGCATTGACTTCAAGATACCATGTACTTGATGTGTGCGGTCTGTGCTCAGGGCTGTTCGACAGGGTATGGTCGCGGCGGCATGCTTCACAACTTCCAATGATTGACGCTTGATGCGCGTGTCCCCGTGGCACGTCTGAGCAAACGCTCGCAGCCTGATACCGTCGACCATTTGCACTAGATTCCTTTGCTGCCGCCAAGTGGAACTCGCACTCGCCAATTTCGACAGCAAGAAGTTAGTCGCCTATGCACACGTGCGTTTGGACTCGAGACATCGCCATGTTTCCTCGTGGACGAGCCCCTGTATTGCGCCAGTAGACTGGTTCTAGAGCATGGAATTGGGGGCCGAGGACCAGCACTGCGTGGGCCAACATCGTGACCGCCCGCATTCCTGCATGTCAACTTGCCAACTGGTCTGTTCGATCAACGCCATGGCCCGCGTTGGCGGTAAGCAGGAAGCCAACGGAAAGCCCTCGACACGAGTCTGTACCATGAACCCATAAAACGAGCTCTTGCAATACCCAGATGGCGCTGCACAGGGCTGATCTGCTCAGGTCATTGCGGCCCGCTCCTGGTCTGGACTCTGGCCCTTCCACCGTTTCTGGCGTTCGTACGGAGTAATGGAAGGTGGACAGATGCGTTGAGGCGGTCGTCGAACCCAATCTTTGGGTGTTTTGAGGGCTGAGACTTCGTTTCGGCAAAGCGGTCGCAACCATCAGAACGGATGAAGTGTACAAGGTAGGCAGGGGAAAGGCCCCAACATTTCCATGTGGTCATGGAGGTTTCCGTGTTACCACAAAACCATACTCGCGGGTCTTGCGGAGTAATTATGCCGCAGGTCAGACGCGGCTGACCACAGTGCTGGGTCGTGACGATCATTCTCTTACTACGTCGTAATTAATCCCACCCAACAAGCCCAAGCTTCTGCATCATCCCGAGAGGCGAGAGGAAGCGAGGCAGGGCAGAACAAGCTGGATCTATGCAGTGTGGCATGTTTGACAGCGGTCAAATGCAGAGCCAGATCTGTGATGCCAACCCATGATGCCAGCCCATGATGCTGGGTCGACGTTGCTTTGGTGCTGGTTCAGGGCAGAGAGCCGGGGGTCGTCTTCAAGCTCCAAGATTGGCGCGCCCCTATTGGGTCCCTTACGCCCCACGCATCAAGCCCCCCAAAAGTGGCGTTACAGGGGGTTCGGAGTTGGCTGGGATCTAGCGCGCTAGAGCTCGATGCTGCGCTATGCTCCATCCCAAGTGCCATGCGCTAAGGCCTGTAAGCTTCAGTGGGGCCCACCAGCTCCATCCTGGCCCGCGGCCGAACTTTCGGGAAGTTCTGGCCACTCCTATCCTAGCGCGCACCAGGGAGTCAGATGTAAGAGCTGACCAAGAGGATGCGCCCTGGCTTCCTCGGAGACCATCACCAGAAACCGCCCAAGACCGATGACATACTCTCGCATCGCGGCAGGCGGTAGGCGGTAGGCGAGTGCGAGTAGCCCCGATGGTTTAAGACTAAAGATCGGCTCCCGCTTCGGCTACTTGTAGACGCCTCCTTGTTGTGCCGGGTGCCGTTTGCCCTGCTTTTGCTTTCGGACTACATCCAATGGCCAAGATGCTACGGTACCCGGCCTCGAGGGACCCCAGTTTGGACGGCTCGAAGTTTCATCTCCGGCCTCTCACTCTTTGGGACGACGGCAATCCGGACATGGCTCGGGGATGAGTGCCCCACGACTGATCGGCAGTCCTCGACCCTTGCCTGGAAACCGTTCATGCACCACTTCGTCAACGTCGTTCGCATTCGGCCTCCCTGTCCCAGATCTACCGCCACAACCGTCACCAACAAGATCTGCAGGACCGCATGATGGCAGTTGTCGAGTACGGCGTACAGCTGAGGTGACACAGAGCTACGCTGGAAAGCTCCGATGGATCAGACAAAGCCACACAGAAAAAGAAAATATTGTTTAGTCGCGGCCCCCAACCTCGCGAGTGTGAGCTCAAGACTCTAACTCCCTGACCCCTCCCTTCGTTCGCCCTGGATGGTGTAATCTCGTTGACTTGCGCTGGACGACATGTATCGGCTGATGATGCCTTGCAGATACAGGCCAAAAAGATACCCACCCACCTGTGAGTAACCTAACATTAGTGCCGGGAAGAACCAGCGGCAATGGAATAATCCCTATCAAATGTCACTGTTGGTGAGGTATTGGCTTCACACCTTCAGCCTATTCGTCTAGGCCCACGGGCCCGGTACCCAGCTGGAGTGACGGCAAAGTCTATCTCGCACAAACAGTCCAGAAAAGGGGCTTTCCCGCCGTATTTCCGAATGACTTTGCGGATTTCTCAATCAGGTTTTGCCTTTCCGCAAGAAGTGGCGTCTTGCCTTCGATTGCTAACCTGTCAACTGGCCCTCGTCTCGAAACTCCATCTCACGGCACTTCCGAACTCAAAAAACTCTATCCAGACCTAGACGGCCGCGCCAAACTTGGGCGTTCGGGGGCCAAACGACGGCATGCGCCCGCGTCTGACCTCGCATCCTTCGGTACCAACTCGCTGGGCCAAGTGGCGGCGCCGGTGACATGCTGGTCATGGTGACGATTGTCTGGACTCTCATGGACGCAGCAAAAGGGAAGCCGTCGGGGGCGAAGTGGCCGCTACGTTGGACCAACTGCTTGGCGAAGTCCTTCGGTTCCTCCGTTCTAGCACCACAGCTGGTTGTTGCGGCCCATCCCGGAGTGAGACAGTGGCGGGAGGCGTCCCGGACAGGGAAGCAAGAGGCCCTGGATTACCTCTCATGTCATCGTGTACACCAAATGGTTGTTTCTCTTTGACCGCTTCGCTCTTCTGGACCTCCTCTCGGAGCCAACGGGTTGGGACCCGAGACTGTGGTTGCGGTCATACATAGACTAACTTGATGGTAGTGTCCTCGGACAGTCCATGCAGAGACAGGATCCACGACCGTGGCGTCATGGTTGAAGTGACATTTACAAGGAGCTTAACCTCAAGTGATGTTGAGAGAGCCTCATGGAACAGGATCACCGCTTCGGCTCCGGGAACTTCAGTCCGAGTCCCCATAACAAACCAGGCTCCTGGATCAGACTTTTCAGGCCAGATCAGGATTCTTGGCGAGTCCGCCCTGTTTTGGAGGATGTTTAACATTCGTCAACGCCCGTTGATCCCTCAGCGTTTTCTTCAATTGGGCTAGATGGATGACGATGGGTATCAAGATTCGCTCAAGTGGGCTTGGTATGTCACTGGTTATCCCCAATCGTGGAGATTGACGGAAGATGACAACCGAAGGGGTTATCGACCGCGGCATTGAGTCAGATTGTTGATCTCTGGCTTCGACCATGACAAGCAACTATTGAGTATTTGTCATCGCGTATGCCGGAAATTCAACCCCAAAATCCAAAAATGGCATTCCATAAGAGGTGTCTTTGCCACAAAAAGCTCTTGCGGGAAGGATGGTCCGGAAGAAGCGCACCCGGGAAGAAGAGCACCCGAGAAGGGTAGTGTGCGGAAAGAAAAGCACCGGTGTCTCATGCCACGTACCAGGACCAGGAAGGGTTGAGGAAAAGTACTTGGAAGCCACGACAACGTACTCATTCCACGTGGAAACTGGCCTTTTTATCTCACGCATGGTATGAAGTGTTACGGGGTGTTACTGGTTCTCAAGCAGATGAGGGTGAGTGGGACTGCAGGTCTAGCATGGGTGAGTCAGAGAACACATGTCTCCAATAGTCTCAGGGCTAGAGCGACTTATAAGCAAGAATAAGGAGATACGACAGAGTAGGGAATAGAAAGAATACAAAAAAGAAAAGACGGGGAAATTCTCAAAATGGGGAAAGCAGAGGAGCCGGTTCGTCGGGCCATTTGCCTCCCACTCTCCAGCCAGGCCAATGAGGTTGGCGAAATACGTCTGGGCAGCCCCGCGGCGGCGGCTACAGCCTGGCCGCAGCAGGGCCCAGAGACGCCCGGTAGTGCATCGTGAGCTGATTGTGGGCGCATGATTGGCCGGTACCGCGAAATCACTGCTGGAAATAGAAGCACTTGCTGGAGACGACGCGGCAGCGGGAGCTTGGCCTGCGGTCGATGCGGCCGTGGCTCGATAGCCCGGGTAACTGCGTGCCTTGCGCCAGCTCCTGGACTCCTTCTTTTGCGCCTTTGCTCCCGCGCCCGTCTCCATTGTGGATTTTCATCGACGATTATATTTCATCTGCGTTTCTAACAACGGAAAGCGGAATCGATTGGCGTTGCGTTCGACTGTCAGCGGCGCGTCTTGATACCCAAAGAGTTGGGCGATATATACCCCGGACTACTCCAACGCCAACGTTGTGCGGGGCTGTGTCGTCAGAGCTTGGCGCACACAGCTTGCCTGGGCGGCTACAGCACGCCTCACGAGCTCTTTTGAGGACAGCTCCCGCCTCGTCGTCTTTTTTTCCCTCCTTCCCCCTCTTACCCAGCCTCACGGAATCGTCATCTTGTGAAGCAGTAGTTGATCAGTAAATCGCCATGTCTGGCCAGCATTATTATCCCCGTGAGTGCCCCTCCCCTCTGCTCCCGCCGACCCCGCCATCGCAGCTCCGAGGGACCCGACTGACGATGGCTTCACAGCTCCGCCCGGCGCGGCTCCGGCACAGACAGGTTCGTGACGAGAGTCCAATTCGACTCCTCGCAGGCCGTAACTGACCGTCGTCTCAGCTCCCCCACCGCAGCAGCAGCAGCAGCAGTTTGCGCCGCCGCCGACATCCCCTCCCGCAAACCGGACGCAGTTCTACCCTCCTCCGCCCCAGGCCCAGGCCGCCGCGGCCATGAACTATCCTCCGCCGCCTCAGCACACGCCGTCTCCTCACCACACGTCTCACTCGTCGATGAGCTACCCGGCGCCTCCCCATCAGACTCCCTCGCCTCAGCACCCCCCTCCCCCGCAGCAGCCGACGCCGGGGCACTATCCTCCTCCTCCCACTTCAGCACCGATGCAGAACTACCCTCCGCCACCACAGCAGCAGCAGCCGATACCGACGCCGCCTCAACCCCAGGCTCAGTATGCTCCTCCCCCAGGACAGCAGATGAACATGGCGGTCCGTCCCACCGCGACCCCAGAGCAGCAGCACTTTGACCCCCCGCCACCGGCCTTTCAGGATACTGGAAGCGCTTATCCAACTGAGAAGCCCAAGCAGGAGGTGATCCAGGAGAATCAGCAGCAACAGCAGCAGCAACAGCAGCAGCAACAGCAACAACAACAGCAAGGATACTCGATGACTGTGTCTGGAGCCCCCCAGACTGGGCAATTTGTAGGCGCCAGTGCCACGCACGACGATGTGGGAACTTTCAATGGTGGCAGTTACAGAATCAGTCATCGTGACTCCAACACTATTCTGACCATCCAACTCGCCATGGGTTGCCCTGTTGCCGCCAAACCCGGCGCCATGATTGCCATGTCCCCAACCATCACGCTCAAAGGTCAGCTCAAGTTTAGCATGAAGAAGGTCATCTCAGGCGGCGACATTTCTAGCTCAACCTTCACCGGGCCCGGCGAGCTTCTGCTGGGGCCGCACATGCTCGGCGACATCACTAGCTTGCGACTGGCGGGCAAGGATTCCTGGTCCGTAGGCCATGACGCCTATCTCGCATCGACGCAAGGCATCATCAAGGACTCTAAGCGGCAGGCCCTTAGCAAGGCCATTTTCAGTGGCGAGGGACTGTGGGTGTATAAGATCAGCGGCACAGGACTACTGTGGCTCTCAAGCTTTGGAGCCATTATTCGCAAGGATGTGAGTGTTACTTTGTCTTGATGGTTAGAAGTGAGTGCTGACAAACTGGTAGCTGGTTGAAAACGAAAAGTACATTGTCGACAACGGCCATCTGATCGCGTGGAACACCAAGTACGTCATGGAACGAGTGGCATCGGGCGGCATCATCTCAGGCCTGGCTTCGGCCGAGGGCCTTGTGTGCAAGTTTACCGGTCCCGGAACCATTTACATGCAGACTCGGAATGCGGTGAGTAGTAACCCAAAGAAAAAGATTCCTTGATAGTTTGCATTTGACTGACTTGTATTGCAGAGAGCTTTCAGTGCCTACATGGGAGGGCAACAATACCAAGGGTAAGACCACGGCCTGTGGTAGGCAGGAAGGGGCGAGAGTGTATATGTCGACCGACGCATCAGGAGCAAGAGTGGGGTATATAGATCTTGCATTGCACCCGGATTGGATATGTTGGCGCCGGTGCCGTGTTGTATTTCAGCCTGGAGTACCTTAGTTTGATACCTGGAACGCATTCGTTAATATCTTTCTCCATTGTGCGTCATTCGGCTCGTCAGTTCTTGGTCCGGCAGTACCAAAGCAACAAGTAGGAGAGTCAGCCTTTGATAGCTTGCTATTATTACTTTGCGATTCCAAAAGTCTTCTAACACATGTGGATAGGGCAGATGCTGTGAAAGCCGCCCTCCAGGTGGCAGCAGCAAACGAAGATTAAATCCCCAATACCGTCGTTGCAAGCGGCAACGCGGGACGCGTCTCGGCAAATTAGGCATCGTCGAAGAAGGAAGATTCCAGTTGGTTTGGCTTTGCTCCATCGTGGCTCTCATGCACCTGGCAGGTGCAGCCTTAACTTCTGGCCACCGCAAATCCAGTCAGGCCCCCTTTCCATTTCCACCACTCGCACCACAACCTCAGACTCTCATCACCTTGCACATCACCTGAACAAAAGCCACCCAAAACTCCGCCTGCTTTTTGGCAAGGGGACCCTTTTTTTGGATCTTCATTGCGCTACACTCAGCATTAGGCATCTACCCTACCCACGGGCCTAGAAAGCCCTCTCAGCGACCTCGGCCGTTGTCTCGCGCGATTCCTCCCGCACGATACCGCGCCAATTTGCTACTCAGCAACTCGGACACCCAATCAGCGGCCTACCTGTCATCTCCAAGCCAAACGGGACGCATTTCGGGCCTACTTTCTGTCGGGCTTGAAGAGTCTTGAGAGAGTTGCCTGGTCAGGTGGGTTCGTGAAACAACCCCAACACCAAGCAGCAAATACTGACACTCGATGAAAACAGCCCAAAGGAATCCTTCGATCACGCGGAAAAACTCCTACCCAGGGTCGAATATCACCCTGTAGTCTGTATCACCACCTGGTGCTCGGTTACCCAGATACGCAGTCACGCAAAGGCCAAACCCGCGAGCCTCGTGCCACCTCACCACCAGCCCAGCCAACCTACTTAGCCTGAGCCTTGACAGCCTCGTAAGTCAACCCAAAGAGATTCACTCGAAGTCTATTTCAAATAATCTTCGCATGATATTCCAGAATTTTGCTGTCTTCAATTACCTTGCCAAAATTAACATCCTCTAGCATTCGACATGGTAGTCTTTGGTGTCAAGAGTCGGTCGCTACCCACACACGGTGAAAAGACCGACATATCCCTCTCATCGGCAGACGAATCCTTTGAGGAAAATAAATCCGCCCCGGCTACTTCTGGGAGGGGGCATTCGGATGAGCACCACGTCACATCAAAGTTCGTTGAGGCCATGAAGAACCCCGACTGGCGCAGGCGACGCGAGGATAACACGTCTTCTACGTCGACTCAATCAGGATTCACGGCAGCCGAATCCAATGGCTCCAAGCCAGATATGGAATTTGCAAGACCCTGCTCAAAGGCTTCCTCGAGTGGCCACCAGAACCTCGGAAGGTTTGGGCCATGGGATCACATTGCTTTCAGTCACTGGAAGTCTACCCATGGGAGTTCCGAGCCTGATGCTGAGCCTACGGATATATCTGCATCCGATGTTAAGGACAAGGCTACCACGCAGGCAGAACAATGGGGTCTATGCGGTCTCGTCAGACAAAGAGAATTATCTGATTGCCGAACAAACGGGAAACCTATGAGCATCATTGAGCTTGTCCCCTTCTGCGCTGCAGATGGTTCCAGAAGCCTGACCGAAGAGATTCATGATGGAACATTTTCCAACATTGCGCACATTCAACGTATTGACAAGGAAAGTCGACCGTTACGCAAAACACCGCGAAAGATGCCTCGCAACGAACAAGAACGGGAACTAGCCGCAGTACTAGCAGCAACTGAAGCTACGCCTCCTAGAATGCACGCCAGATCTTCGAAGTGTCAGCTTCAAAGCCAGCTCCGGCAGGAAACCTTATCGGCGACACAAAATCTGGAGAACACTACGCACTCCACGCTCAACAAATCTGCAGTGACCCCTCTCGGCGACGCTCGACCTACAAGCGTGGTCAACAGCAAACCCTCAATAACCGAAGATTCTCATGACGACAATCCCGATCTCAAGAGAAGGCATGCGGCATTCCAAAAGATGCTTGGAAAGCTTCACAAAGGAGCCAATCAGTTGACCAAGGTCCCCTAGGGAGGTTCTCATGGTCGTCCTGGTCCGCGAAAAGAGGTGTATTTGGAATCGGACTCTGAACAGAAACCTTCGAAGAAGAGGGAGTTAAGAGGAGAAGGTACCTCGGATTCTGCAATCGGTTCTGTGCATACCGTCTTCACTCACGAAAATGAAAGCTCCCGCGATTCCGGAGTCTCCCTTAGGAACAGCACCAAACGGCTCAATCCAAGGGCAAGAGAATTTCTGTCGTTCAACGGACAGAGCGAAGAAGTGCCAGGGGAAAACCGCACTGTCAAGTTCCGGAGAACCCTTGTGGATGGCCTCTTTCCGAAGCAATGCGAGGACTATAAAGGTAAATTGAGCCTTAACCCGGGTGTCGCTGATCATGTATCACCCTACGATCCGTTTCCCGTCATCTCCAACCAGCCACAGCACTGTGAGATGACTACTCACTCGAATACTGGCTTTGGAGAGGTTCCCTTTTCGAATGTATCTGCCTCAGCATTTGGTCCTCTTTTTGGATTTGCACCCCCGGCTGGCCCTGTGCTGCCTCCAACCTTTCGTCCTACATCGGGGTTTGCACCACCGCTCAACCTTCCTCATCCAAGTCTTGGACTTGAAAGCGGGTTTTCAGCCACGCCTCGAGGATCCGTGGATTTGTCCCCCTTGAAATCGACACTACAGTCCTTTGTCATGAACATGAACAACCCATTACCTCTCGCTGTCAATGCCCAACCTCCCCTGCGAATGCAGCCCCTGTCATGTGGGACTCTGGGGAGGCTCGGCTCCCAACAGGGCCCTGTTCCCAAGCCGCGCATTCCGGATGCCAAAGACCAGCAAGCATACGAGGCATGGATCGAGTGGCGCAAGGCTACCGAACCAGGCTATGCCATGGAGTGCAAGAACAGACAACAGCGACGAGCTCGACGGACCGTGGACATCGCTGTTCCTGCGCATGTCGTCTCAAATGTTTGATGATATGACTCGAGTAACTTCGCGTTAGGAAGCACGACCGGAATTCTCATTCTTTTGTATCGATGCTGAGAAAGACCGGTGCTTGAGTACGGCAAAGTGTTGTATAAAGCGTTTTGGGGACAACATTTATTAGATTCGTTCGTCACATGCCAGGGAGCAGTGGTTGAAGAAGGCGTCCCTTGAGAGACAATTCTCGGCGGGCTCTCAAAGCTGTGTCTGGCTCAAACGATACGAGTAACAGCGACAGCGAATGGGAATTGGTAAATTCAATCCCTCAAAATTTCGAAAGTGCAACTAGCTGACCAAAAGGCTTTTTTTAGAAAACGAGAGATAACTGTAGCCACGATTTTGCCTCCGCCATTATCAATCTGTCACGGCCCGCCCGGATCAATTCTGGGCATCTGCATTGTTTCTGTTTTATCCCAATCAGCATGGCATTGTATTCGGTACAGTGTCGTTTGATCGTTGGAGAAAAGGCGCCTCGATGAATATTTGTTTCAAAGGATGGCTTGGTACATGTACAGGTTCTCTAGATGGTGACCTGTGTCACATATTGGAGGTAGTCACACGACCTTGGTGTTCGTATAGCCTCCATAATGCGGCTCAACTACACATGTTAGAATATCCAATACCACAGTACGATAAGCAGGCATGCTGGTCCTTGCAAGTTAATTTGGTGGCGAAAAGCCACAATATTGGGAGATTCAAGTCCATGGCCACACCAACGTCACCAAGTCACCCATGCATCCCTACCCTGGACGACTACCCAATCCCACCCTCCAGCCCATCCATGCCATGCAGTCATGTTTCCGACGGGCGATCTGCCGTAGCAATAACCTTCTCCGATTGAAGCGAGCCCCAGACCCTCTCAGACGCCTAATATGCCTACCACCCTACTATGTAGAACACTACCCAGTACGCCCTACGGACAGTACCCACCCCCTTTCCAGTAACCAGTTCCGCGCGTGCAGGACTCAGGCAATGAGGCTGTGCTGCAGGAGCCAGGGCAACCGAGACGAGCGGGTTTTGGGGGTTTCTTGGGTGTCTGGGCTGACCTTTGCCTGCCGGGGGACTGCAGCGGCGGCAGGACTTTGGGGGCGGTGGTAGTGGTGGTGGTGGGCTTAGGGGGGCTGGTTACTGCATGGAATGTAGGTTGCGTGTGGATGGATGACATGTTGTTACGAGGGAGCGTGGATTCGATAGTAGTGTGCGGCTCTGCGGTGTTGAGGCTCTGTGCAAGGCGGCTAGGCGGTCTGGGACAGGTGGGAAATGTGCGAGAAGTGAATAGGGAGACCGTTTGGAAGACCGAAGCCGAGGCTTGTCGGGCGATGGGAAAGCGATCTGGAGAAGTGGGAATCAAGAACAAGTACGCGTAAATCATCAGGTGTATCCAATTCCGTCTATGAAACCGCCTATGAGTGTGTGAACCGCCTATGAGCGGTGGTATCTGTATCGACTGCATTGCCAAAACCAAGAAATAGGAGAAGAGAGAAAAAGGAAATCATTAACAAGCGTGAAGCAATATCCGCCCCGAGGAGTTCAAGCGATGGTATCGTGAAACGACAATACTCCCAACGCCAACGATTAGCGGGTACACCAACCCATCCCAAGTTCATCACAAACAAGTCCAAATAAAGCAAATTGCAATCTTCCCAATGGCTGCCACAGATCTATACCGTCTGCGCACCCCTCATATTCTCACTAGCAGGCCTCCCCTTCCGCGTCTTCGTCGGCGGTGGCTTTAGGACTGGCTCTAGCGCTGGATTTTCTCTTCGATTTGTTCTGAATGCCTTCGAGCGGCTGGCCTAGCCTCCAGCTACCATCTGGAGCCCGTTCAATGACACCGACGCTCTCACTTGACGCCCACTCGATCAAGGTATCATCGTGAGCACCGCCAAACTGCACTCGAGGCTCTTCGTTGCTGGCAGCGCGCTCGAGGTGTCGCGCGACATGCTCCATCCGATCGTCCCAAGCCTTGTCACCTTGGAACTGTAGAGTGCAGCCTATAACGGGACAGCGCATGTGGGTTGGCGTTTCGCACCGCTTGCGGAAAGCAGAGTCTTGCATCGCCTTGAGCGGGTCGTCCCGCCCTCGCGAAGCGTTCTTGTTGCTTCTTCCCACGTCTGTTGGCGGTGAAGGGGGATGCATGCGTCGAACGTGTTGCGTATACAGATCCTTACGTCTGAAAGGTCGGCCAAGAGTGGTCTTTCCCGAGGCTTTATGTTCCTGATCCGGGGGGTTCTCGCATACGGTGACGGAGCATAACCAGAATTGGAGGCACAGGTGCTGGGCCGAAACGTGGCGCTTCCACTCATTCTTGTTGGCAAAGGCCTCCGGGCAGCCGGCAAAGTGGAAGACGCAGATGAATGGCCGCCTGTGTTGGGTTTTGATGTGCTTCTGGAGCGTTGCATCATCCTTGAAAGTCATATCGGGACAATGAGGGCAGGTATGCTTGATAGGGGAAGAAGTTGAAGGTAGCCTGCGGCTGCTAGTGGTGCGAGAGGATGACGTATTTTTCGTGACCTTGGATGGCTCTGTGAGTGAAGCAGTCGCCTGTCGCTTCGGGCGACCGCGACCGTTGGCGCTCTTGGAGGCACAAGTTGGCTTGCTGCGGGTGATTGTTGGCATGCGTCCCTGGTTCTCTCCTGTCTGAGATGGAAGCTTGACAGAGGCTTCTTCAGCCGAGTTGGCTCCCTCGCCAATATTCTCAGGGTCGGGGTAAACGGGATCGAGTGATGATCGGACGTGAATCTCGCTCGCGGGGCTTGAGACACGAAGTAAAGGCGTATGGGCAATGTGATTTCCTGGGTAGTGAGGAGATGGGTTGTTGATGTCAAAGCTGTCAAATCCAGGCCCAAGATTGAAGTCCTTAGGGCCTTCGCCTTCATTCAAGTCACAGAGGGAAACTTGACTGCCATGAATATCGGAGGGGTTCACAAATCTGCCGGGCCGGCAAGAAGAGAGTCCTCTCAGAGATATCTGGCTATCCCAGGCGTCGTACACCTGCGGTAGAAATGGAGACTTCATGTCTGGAGGGGTGGATGGTCTGTCATAGAATATGTCGTTCTCTGTCCCAGGGCTGGCTGCCGAGGATTGTTGTTGGGAAGAAGGAGATCCGTGTCGTCCTTCCATTCCGAAGCTAAAGTTATTCATAGGCATCGGGTGCATGCCGAAGACGGCTGGCGTGTCCGGATCCTGAAGGAAATGTTGTATTTGAGAAGCATCACCCGTCAGCCCGGGGTCAATGACATCCTGTTGGGTACGATCTGCACGATGGCCCTTCCAGGAGGGTTTCAATCCATTCATCAACCCCATGTCTCTGGCGTAGTAAGGGCTGTAAACCATTGTGTCGATGTTCCGGCGGCTTCGGTCGTGTGGGGGATCAGGGGAGATTCTGAGCAGAGGCTCAGAAAACTTGGGCCATTAAATGGCTAGTCGATTGAAGACGTGGAAGGGTGGGAGATTCGATTCAGGATCGAGTCTGGTCGAAAGACAGAACGTAAAGGTGCCTCAAGATACCAAAGCACAGCACAGGGGCTAACACAAGGGTAGAGCAGGAAGCGGGCGGACCCAGGCACAATGCATTCAGTTGCGGGCAAACAATAGAGACGAAATGCAGTCAAGCAATTGTCAGAAAAATTGGTTGAGTAGAAAGAGATAGAGAGGAAGATCCGGGAGTGCTGGGGCAGATATAGAACATGGACACTTTGATGATGGGATGACGGGACGCTTTAAGGGTGTTAGTCAAAATAGCCATGTGTGTGGCTGGAGTGCGCCTGTAGGCTGTAGTACGCCTAGAGTGTGCCCGTTGACGACTGAGCGGCGCGGGAATCGTCTACTACCTGACGTGTGAGCCCCACGAGGGTGCAGAGCCTCAACTTTTTTGTACCGGGTACCTCGCGACTGGGGGAACAAAACCAACGACTGACCTACTCAAGCCACAACCCGAGGCCCAGACACCACTTGCAGATGACCCCTGACACCATGCCCGGGAATGGACAGATTAGACACCGCTGGGGCCAGGTCCACGGTGGTTCCAGGATAGAACAGGGGGCAGGCAGACACCCTGCGGAGATCCAGGTGGATGGATGGTCCTTGGTAGTTCGCCGCTGTGTGCGGTCGCCTCGGGTTGCAGCCTGCGCCGCCTGTACACGGTATGGTCTGCAGTTGACGATAGAGATGCGAGAGGCCTATTTCCATTTTGACTGGTCAAGTCCATCTCGATGCCGGTCTACCTGGCTTGAAGACATGGTCGCCTTGGCTGGCTTCTTTCACGAATTTCCGCGAAGGGAGACTCGGGTCTCGGTCCCAGACGGTACCTCGGGCAGGCTTAAGCAGATACGGTGCTGTGAATGGATAGAGAACCCCGAACTTGGCGTCCGAGTCCCCGAGCCTAGCGCTCGAGTTGCCGGCGTTTCGTGAGAGAAGCAAAGAAACCTTCGGCGGCAATGAATGGCAATATTGTCAAGCATGACGAATATTTGACGCCACCAGACGACCGAGGTGGAGGCGCGAGGGCATCCTAATCTTTAGCCAAAAACTGCATGTCGCAGATGAGAGCCAAGTATAGGAGGGACTGAGGTGGCTGTGTGGAGAGCTGAAGCGTGAGATGGCGATAATGGGTCACTTCTCTCACACGGACGCTTGAATAGCCGCCGGCAGAGGAGACGAGGCGCGAGGAGAGAGGAGCAAAGAGGCACTCGATGAGGAAGTAGCTTGGTACAAGGAGCCGAGAGAGCGGAAAGAAGGGGATCGACCGGTGGAGGAAGAGATGGCGGCGATAGTGTTGATGGTGTAGGAGTCAGACTAGTGACGTTATTGACGCCGGAGGGCAGACACGATCGGTGCGTCGTCGCCATCGCTACTGGCTCCTCTTGTGAATTCACCCTCGCTGTCACGCTATTGCGACCATGGTCGGCCGGTCTTGCGGGGACATAGGGGTATACGAGATGAGACGAAAGGATGCAAACGGCCTTGAATAATCATATGTGTGGTAGTTGTCCAATGGCATGCTATATGGTCAACTTGGTCGTTTCACCGTTCCAACAGCGATGACAGAAGCGTCGACAACAACAACAAAGAGACAACAAGAGACAACAAGGGCAAGGGTCCTATGGCGCAGCATGAAGGTGCATAGGCTGACAACCACCAGCACGACACGGCACAGCCCTGGACTGGACTGGACTTGGATGGACTGGTGTGTATTTTCGTGGTGTCGTGGTGGTGGAGAAGGGGAACGCACGGCGCTGTGCAGGTGGTTGGCTGGTGGTGGTAGGTGCTGTGTTTGGTATCACTGGTTCGAGGAAGGTGCTGCGGTCAGTGCTGCGGCAGGTGCTCGTTCTGGCCGGTCCATCATGGTCAGTGCTCTCTCTGGTCGGTGCTCGCTGTGGTAGCTAGCGGCTCTCGCTGGTAGGGGTTCTGGTAAGGGTTCAAGGGTCTTCTGGTAGTAGGGCGCGATGGGATCATAGTGGAGATGCGGCTGGCGGGGACAGGCAACTTGGCCGGGCATCCGATACGCTGGAGCCCAAGTTGGAGGTGCTGCTTCCCACTGTAGCGCTGTCCGGGACTCATGACGGGATAACGGGTGGTGTGGGCTGCCGATCGAGCTAAACGAGTGATTGGTCCATTTGGCGATCTTGAACCCACCCGGGGCCAACTGCTAGCCCCCAACTGGCCGATGTGACAGGGCACCCCACCCGCTTGGCTCACTGCTTCAGCGCGTCCCCACGGGCCAGCGAGTGGCCCACTCCCTAAAAGAAGGCGACAAGGCAACGGGAAAACACAATTCAACCAACACGCAACGCAACCAACAGACATAATCTCGACGCCCGGCTTGTATGTGCGCGCGTGAGAGAACCCCCATTCCCCCATTCAACTGTCTCAAGCCCACTGCCACCCCTCCCCCCCTTTCCCTCCTTCCCCCCCTGGCTGCACCAGGACCGATGCGTACAATTTTGCAGGCCCAGCCGCCCATGGCCGGGGCTAGAGACCCTGTCTGCCCAGAGACACCACTGCCACCCAGCGTCCTGGAAAGCCGCAACTGGGCCGTCGACCATGGCTTGTCTCTGCCCGTGTTTGACCTGCTCCACGGCTGATCTTTGACGGCTGACTCTGACGGCCTATTTTAGACTTGCCGGTGCTTTATCCAGCATGCTTATGTTTAAGGCCATTTCGCAGCAAACGAAATACAGGAACTTTGCTGCCTCGAAAGACATACATGTTGCAAAGGTCCGAGAGACACATTCCCGGGCTTGAAACATGCGCTCTCTCTCTCCTCTCTCCTATCCTATTCCGGAGACCGAGCGGATGAGACTGTCACCGGGCTTCTAGGCCCCCCCCAGAGGCTGAAAGCCCAAGTTGAAAAGGAATGCGCAGATATGGACATGATTCACGGCATTGACTAACGCGGCCGGTCAGTTGGTACGGCTGAAAGGCGAGACAGTGGGAAGCAGCCCGGCAATTGACAAATACGCATCGTGCACATATCGCCAAGCCTTTGGGCGCATCTCATCGACCCCATCGTGTCTCCCTGTAATGTACCAAGCGGCTGGTCGGCACCGCACCTCGTGAGGTCTCGCCATGTCCTGCCCCCTGTCACCGGCCCTGTCTAAGCGCGGAGATCGTCGCTCCCGAGGATCCTCGGCGGAGGCAAGACGGAGTTTGTCGCTCGAGGAATACTTCGACTTGCAGGGAACTCGTCCACCTGAACACCATTGGCCTC
Organism: Ilyonectria robusta; assembly: GCF_021365365.1. Classification (NCBI taxonomy): domain Eukaryota; kingdom Fungi; phylum Ascomycota; class Sordariomycetes; order Hypocreales; family Nectriaceae; genus Ilyonectria; species Ilyonectria robusta. The sequence continues at coordinate 494,970 of NW_025764443.1, read as the reverse complement.
TTTCAAAGCTGAAAAAGGGGCCCTTGCTGTGTAACTGCCAAGAGGTCATCTCACAGCGCTCGACCTGAACAAGTTCATTGCATGCCACCCCATCGTCCGGTTCCCCTCCCCCCTCCCGTCCCCCTCGTTTCCCCCGGCCCCCAACCCTGGTCCTTTCCAGGCCGTGTCTTGGGAACGCGGACGGAGGGGGGAGGATGGCTGGGTCAAGGCATGTTCGCCTGGCCCAAGTCAAGAGTACTTTGAGGAGTTGCAACACGGAGCCGCTGGGCTGAGTCCCCACGGCCCCCAACCATCCAGCAGGGCTGATTGTCGTCCGTGGACTGATGGGCCGGTCCGGGCGTGACGTGCCCTCCATCTGCCCTCCATCTGGAGTCTCACTGAGAGTCTCGACACTCTCTCACACCCTCTTGGGCCTCGCTCTAACACGGCACGTCTTATTCGTGTCCACGAGGACTGCCCTGGGCGGCATTAGATTGGGTAGGGCACTTGTCAATCATCACATCATCAATCGTAATCTCTATCGCCCACGGCACGCATCCTTGTGGGCCCGTTGCCTTTCCACATGGCGGCCCCCGGAGGCCCACCACTCTTCCGCACTGGTCAAAGTCCACCGCTACGACCCTTGTTTCCCTTCCTGTGAACGAAGTACTACGTAGTAGAGCACTCGGTACCGGTACTCCTGCCATGCCCGTCACTGTAATCTAATACCTAGGTAGTTAGGCCTTGCAATAGTCCGTGCATGTCATGTACGTAAGGATGCACATGGTAATTACGGACTACGGTGTAGGAGCGCAGCAGCACCTCTGGAACCAGTTCCAACCCCACTCCACTTCCAAAAAGCAACACCACCAGCCATGATCCGACTCCACCGGCCTTTTAGTGCGGCTGCCTCTCGTTGCTTCTTCCCATGGCCCTCGAAAATGTTCAGAATTTCTTCACCGGTCGACTCTGATTGGCTCGGCCGAAGCGCCCTCACTTCCCCTGCTGAGTCCCTCGAGGGGCCCCGTGTCTGGCCTCCCCACACACTTTGGGTCTCCGAGGACTAGGTAACTGGGTCTGCACGACCCCCTGAACCGCCCCAGCAGCAGCTCTACCCATGTAGTTACCCTGACAGATTGCTTCTATGTTTCTTTTTCCCTTTTTCCTAGTATGCCTCTGATGCCATGAAGCACCATCGCTCTGTACTTCCTACTTCCTACTATCGACCCTCCCCCCTGTACCGCTTGTTGTTGGGCATCAACAGGTGGACCACGGGTCTTAGCTCGGTGGCTGAAGCTATACCGGTGAGTCTCTGCTCAGGTCTAAAGTTTGCCACGGACGACGGGACGGCATATGCCGCGATCCCCGGGTGTTCGTCAGGGAGGTGGACCAAGCCTAGACGATCAGAAACGGCCGCCAGCTGGCACGGTCAAGGGATACGACTAATAGAATGCCTTCGTCACATCTCACATAGCTCGGATCCTTGTTCACAGCTCGCCTCTAACAGCTTTCACATGGACCGGCAGAAACAGCCGTAGCCCAGGTTCAATGCCACCATCGCAGCTCGGATCATGTACCGCAGCTCGGATGATGCACCGCACACCGAATCCTCCGCACATAGCTCCGCCAACTAGTTCGCACTCCTTTCTCACGTCTCTCTCCACAAGTCGCCCTACCGGGGACGAAGCGCTTCCTTCCGGCCCGGGTCTGTGAATCACCCTGCGATTGCAGATCTCATCGATCTGTGCAATCTCGGGGAAGCCTCGCACTCGCCAGGCATAGGTCATTAGGTACCCTACTCCCAAAAAAGAAATGGCTACATCTGGCGTGCAGTCATTGCAACGTGACCCCAGCCCGAGTACCGACTAGTCAAGAGATGCGTTGGTTGATACGGCGGTGAGTGCTGTCATTGACGGATGGACAACGGTCATGCCGAAAGCGAAGATTGTTCATGAATTTTCCCCATGTTCCGTCCCCCGAACCGCTAAACACCGCTACTATGGGTATCCTAAATGAAGTACAAGTGCGTTGCCGTGATCCAAAACCAAGCCCGTCATTATTCCACCTTTTATGTTATACCCGCATTAATCAGTCATTCTTACTCCGTGTCTACCTTGTCATCTTCATGTTGATGTATAACCCGCGTGACGGAGCAGTTTGCCTGGCATCTCTGATGCTCACAAGTGAGACACGACGCCGAAACCTTCACATTCATGTCGGTCTTGCACTCACACTGGTCTATGTTAGTCGAATCCAGAGCCGGGAAATACTGGTCTACTTACGCAAGTCCACATGTATACCACCACCCCTTGCCGGGGTTTCTTGTGGGTCGCAAGCTCTGCCTCAGTACTCAACTTGCGCTTTAGGGTAGAGCTCGTGTCGGAGTCAGGACTTGAGGGCTGCGTGTTTGACTCGCACCCACCATTTTCGCGGTTGTGGTCCTGGTTTTCAACATATACCCATTGGCGGATGTTCATCTTTGGGTTCCCATCACGCCCAGAAAAGTGATTGTCGATGTGGTCACATCGTTTCGTCCAGGCGTTAACCCCTTCGCCTCTGATTTCTATGACTTTCGAACAGAAACCACACCAGAAGCGATCATCGCAATGTCGCCCAATGCGACAGCTTTCGAGTCTCTGCTCGATCTTCTTGGGGTCGACCATCATGTGTTCCTTGTTAAGATGGTTCTTGAAGCTTTCCCTCCGGTGGCAGACCTTGTCACATGGTTGTGTCTGGCCCATCTTATTGTCTCCGCACTTCCAGGACTCAAGCTGCCAGTGCTGGCTACTTTCGTGCCTCTTCCAGTCATTTTTGCTGCCGAAAGCCTTGTTACAATTAAAAAATGTGCATCCATAGGGCTTCTCGTGCCGCTTCATGTGCTTCCTGCAGAGCTGATTAGTTATAGTACGGGGAAAAAGTACTAGGGGACATACTTGAGTTCGCATGGCCGGGCGAATGTCTTGTTACATTCTGTGCAGGGATTTGCAGACTTCTGGCCCACAGAGTCTGGCGGTGGACTCACTGCTTTGATGTCGTCCATATCGCCATCCAGGACGCTCTTGAGGAGTTCCTTGGGTAGGGTTTTGAGATACTCTACCAGACCGGGACCCTTGAACACTCCGGGGAAATCGAAAGGAGCAATGTCAGATGAAACACGAGGTGCAGAGCTCGATTTATCTTGCTCTGCGCCTGTCATCTTGATGTCAGATCGCTCTGGCTCGAGCTGGACCATCCGTGGGCCTTTGGGATGGGTGACATCTGGCCCGCAAGTGTTGCTTGGTACATCATCATGCTCGGCAGACTCCATGACATTGTCAAGGGCTCCAGACTCATCATCGGTACTCATGGAAAGTTCGATGTCACCAGGGACACCATCGTGATTTGCATGTCTGTAGTGATAATGAGCAGCCGAGACTGGCGCCATGTGGTTGTCAAATGATCGACTGGAATGCAACGGGCGTTGGTCCGTTCCATGCAAAGTGTTTGGCCGTAGGAAGTCATCATTGCTGTCCTGGGAAAGGCATGGTTCGCCCTTTTCAGAAGACACACGTGTCGAGTTCTGAAGGATGGAGTCGATGGCTTCATGAAATTCTGGGATTCTGCGTTTCAAGCTGGTAGCGGTGGGTTGGTTTCCTAGGAACGATTGCGAAAACAGGTGCCCAACAGGTTGTTGAATGTTGGAGGGCTGATTGGTATTCATGTATGAGAGGGCGGTCCCTCCAATTCCTTCGAGGTCTTCACGCCTGTGGGGTTGACTAGGAATGGGTGAGCTAACACAGTTTGAAGGACTGGGGGAGTCATTTGCACATACTGATAAAGGTATTCCTCGAGATCGTCTTCAGGAGTGCATTCCTTCTGGTGAATGCGGCGCAGATGGGAGCGAAAGTTATCTGCCCTCGGCCAAAGCTTAGGCTGGTCTTTCGCGCCACATTGCCCTAAAGGACAAACGTATCTAGGCCCAGACACTGACAGGTCTGAATGAACGCTCCGCTTGTGTCTATCGAGGTCATTCTTGGTGCTGAAGCCTTCGGTACGACTGCAGCCCAGGGCGTCGCAATGGAAGGGCTTGCTGTGACGGAGACTGTGCTTGCTACTGGATGTGAGACAGAGTGTTTGTAAAAGATATGGACCGAATAGCTTACTTGAGCTCTGACTTTGTCTTCAGCCACATATTGCATGACGAACAGTAGTGCTTGCTGTCTTCACTGGCAGGGGCAGTGACGACGCTTTGAGTTGGTCGCGGTTGTGACCATTGGGGAAACTGCGGGGCATTCGAAGTTGGGGATACGTCTAGGTGGAATGACTCGATGAGTTGCGCGGCATTCTGAGTCTCCGGGTTCTGGTCATCATCATAAACGGATGTGGCCTCAATGCTGTAAGGGGCACCGCTTCCACCGTATCCCGAATCCTCGTTGGCTGTATCGCACTCCGATGGCAAGGGCCTGCTCCTATAGTTCTGGAAAGCGGCGGGAGCACCGGGGAAACCACCCGACCCTGCTACATGCTGACCTTGTTGAGTGTTGGTAGGGATGCCCGAAATGAGGCCTTGCGGTGTCCATGGGGAGTCATCAAGATCGTAAAATCGAGTCAAGTTCCACGGGAAGGGTGCCTTTACAGAGGATTGTTGAGCCGAAGCGGTCCGATTGGGGACATATTGTTGGTGGTTGGGATTGAGAGACTCGATGCCGGAGCGGCGGGTTGGGCCCGAGTTGGAGGTAGCCATTGCAAGAGTTGATCCGGTGGAGTTGAGCGATGGTTATTCGGAGATGGAATCAGAGTTCAACCGACTCAACCCGTGCTGTTAACCGAGAGGTGCACTGGGTGGGATTGGAGACAGCGTCAGGAGACTAGGGCCAGGCGAGGCGTATACACGGGGAGGAGACGGCGCAGGCAAGAGGATAGCGAAGGACTGCTTTGATGTCAGCGACGCCGCCCATTCTACAAGGTCATAGATGAGGACGTACGGCCGAATCCAAGGATCTCACGAACATCCGCAGAGACGCTCGGTATGGTGGTGTGGCTAGCTAAGATAGCTAGGCGAGGCAACGTAGTGACGTCGAAGCGACAGCGACAGCAACAGCACCAACAAACTAGAGCACGATATTCGGCCAACGACAGAGTCGAGGGACAGATGAAACGAGATAGGTTGATAGAGCAACCAAACAAGGCGCCGGGAGTTTTGAGAGTGGCGAAGAGGCGACCGATCGTGGAGCCAGGCAGCGGTGATGATGGAGAGAGGAGGGAAAGGGAAGGGGGAGAGAGGAGGACAAGTTCAGTCGGGCAGGAACCTGAAGACGAGAGACGATGCGGGGAGGGGAGCCAGAGCGAGAAAATGGCTGAGGGGGTTGAAACTGGACAACCAAATCAGGTCGTCTTGAATGAAGACGGAAGGCTTCTGCTCCTTGTGCTGCTGCTGGCAAACGGCGAGACAGAGCCGCCTAGCGGATGTCGTATGTCGATAGGTGAGGTACTGAGCAGGTGGGGAGTTGAAACAGCGTGGTGGAGAATTTGCCTTGTTGCCGCACAGTTGGACAGTTCTGATGCTCAAAGCTAGCGACGCGTAGTGGTGGTGGTGGTTCGCAATGTGGGATGCACGCACGACAAGAGCCGGCGAGGGTGGTTATAGGCCGGGGGTATGCCACGTCGGAGCGACGAACGGACGGAGCGGTGGCGGCAGTTCAAGTGCAAGAGGAATGCAAGAGGAGTGCAAGAGGAGTGAAGAGGAAAATGCGGCGACGACAGGGCGAGAGACGTTTGTCGAACGGCACGAGAATGATGATGACGGAGTGGTTTGGGCCTCCTACATGCCATGGTTTGGACGGCTTCCCCCCAGAGAGCCAAAGAGGGCGTCCCCATGCGGCCCATCATGCTCCGGCCCGCCTCACTTTCGCCCGCTCTTTCCTTGTGTCGGGCCCGCGGGCCAATCAGAGGGCCATGTTTCACCCTCTCTGCCACACTCTCGCGTCGGTGAGCATCAAGGCAGCCGCAAGGCAACCGCGAGGCAGCCAAGCCAAAAACGCTCACTGCACACTTGCGCTGCCATCCCGATTGCGAACCACCAAGAACCGCATCGTCGTAGCACTTTTGCGCACATCCGTCACATCATCCATCACATCCATCACATTGCAAATACGCGCATTTGTGATCAATCCAGTTCCCCGCCTTTTCCATGTGCAATGTACAGTGCACTGCCCTGCTCTGCGCTGCTGCGCACCTGTCGAGAATACATGGTGCGAGTCTGCTCTACGACTGCAACGGCGACGCCACGTTGAGACCCGACTTCTGTCTCCTGACTCGATGTTCGAGGTTCGAGGTTCGAGATTCGAGATTCGAGATTCGAGGTTCCAGACTCGAACGAGTGACGTAGATACAGCGCTAGACTATTTCCTTTCCGAAAGCCACGCCAGTCTACCCATACAATTCCTCCCATTGAACACCCACTTGATCTCCAACCCAACATTGCATTTCCAGCACACCATCCACCCCCCTTTGCAACCTAACCTCTATTCGCCGTTTTGCCGTTTGCTTTTCATCGAGGCCCCCGACTAAGGTACTTAGTTATCCACAATCAATCCTCGATATCTTGCTCGGCCGCTCCGCCTCTCGCGCCACGACCAAGGGGGCTCATGACGACGCCCCCTGCAAGCCCAGCAGCAATGCCTTGCGGGGACATTCTTTGTTGTTTGGCCTCTGGACCGACACCTATTGGGCTGGCACCTGTCTCACTATGACCTGAAGAGCCATCCCACCTTGATGGTCGCCCCTTTTTCCTATCAGTCACAATCCGATACATTGGTCCTCGAATCCCCGGCCTTCCTCGAGTTTGCTGTCAGTCACTCCGCCCTTTGATGACGTGCCGTGGGTTTCTTGGCTACCTAACTAGTCCAACCTGGTAACTAAGACACTTCGCCTTGGTCTATCTCATAGCGTGGATGTAGGCATTAGTTTGCTGCGACTTCCCGACAATAGTTTGAAGCTGAATGAATGACTTCCACTTCGAACACGAGGAAAAACGCCCCGTTTGGGGCATACTGCAGCCATCGCTGGATTTTGTTCTCTCTTCTCTCTTCTCTCCCATTAACCTCCTGCTGCCCACTTTTTTATCTCTGAATCATTTGCCGGTTTGTATTTGAATGTGAGTCTGTGAGTCGAGCTGCGCATTCAGTGCCCGGCTTTGTCAGCCCGCCTGCAAGTTGCCGTCCCGTGTCCGCGCAATCTGTCCAGCCTGTCAAAGTCCCACAGGATTCAGCTTCGCCGCCACTCTGTTTTCCCGGGCCTATCGTAGATCCCATCTGGATCGGACGTATGTCCGTTGATTGAACAATGTCTTGGAAAACCCGATAGCTGAATGACTCTTGCAAACTAGGGGTTACGTCTTCTTCTCTCCACGCAGTTTGCTGTCTTTGAGGACTAGCATGGATATCGTGAATAGGTACATAACCCACTTGATTGTTTTATGGAAACTTAGGTATAGACCGTCTGCTCCGTGCGATTTGCCCTCAAAGTTTGAGTAGAACCACCTAGAAGATGGACGTATTGGCGCTAGAGAACTACTGCTGATAAGACTCATCCGCCCTTGAACACCTTGCTGAATGATTATGCTCCTACAATCCCATCAAGTGACGGATACTTACATAGTTCCAATGTAGCCTTCTCGACTGCCAAACACTGATTGACCGCTATAGGCAAACACCATCCACGTGGCATGCTGAAGGGCCATGGCCGTTACTGTACTCATGTTCAGTGACTCCCACCTCATCAAACAGAGATTGCTACACTTGTCTGCATGGTGCAACAAAAAAGCTGGGGACCTGTTACCCTATTGCGCCCTGTCCTCGGATATCTGCCTCCATCCCCATGCAGATCGCTGTTTTCAGCAGCAAACAGGGGGTAGCTCTCATGCGTGGCGAGGCCGTTGCATAACGAGATGATCTATTTGCTTCAGACCCCTGGATCTATTGGGTACTTCGCATTCAAGTGCGTATAATCTCAGCCATGATTGGGGTTTGAGAGTAGTGAGTGAATATGACGCCCTAATCCCTCCGACTAGCTTCAATGTAGCTTTTTTGCCTTTCTCGCTGTTCTAAGGATAAGTGCTCGTCTATAAAATGCCAGCTGGGCCCCATGGTAGTCTGTCCAAAACAATCTTCTGCCATCCTGTATCAGTCAGAATAAGTTCCTGCCGCCCCCTCGCCCCAGACATCATATTCCATCTCTATCGGTCATCTTACAATAAGCAACGTTGGATCCCCAACTACGAGTAAGTAACTAGTCCTGAAGACCACCATCTCGAGAAATCACGTTAACACACTCGGCTTAGGCCCCTAAGCTTCATCATCCAACATTGCGCAATGTGTGATTTCGAAGAATTCATCTTTACTTGCACCCACTACACGGTTCGCCTGAAGTCCTACTGCCACTTCGCGCGCAACGACCCGAATCACCAGTGCTTCAGCGTCAACCAGCTGCGCAACTCGTGGCTACAAACTCGGGTTTGCGACGACTGCAAGAGTGCAGAGACCACCGCCGAGATGATGGACTGCGAGGAACCTGAGCCTGACAACGAGCAGAAGTCTGACAACAAAGAGGGGTCGAAGTAATTGGTGACAAACAACTGTTGTGGATATTCTCGGCGATGAGAGTCCGCTTCAGTGCTTATCCGGGTAGAGAGAGCACCTAATAGATTTAAATGAGACTTGAAGGGGGTTTCTGTTTTATATAACTTGCCCACTCACAACGAGACCATGGGGAAGAAAGTGCAGGTGGAGGTGGAAGCGTCACCGGACACTCTGACGGTTTGCCTACATCACTGAGACTAGAATAGCCAGGTTAATATAGTGCATCTTCTCTTGATAGCCAGCTTTGCCCACTACCCAGTGCCATTGACATTACCGCGAGCTACAAAGCCACCTTTTCCATGGGGCAAAGGAAACAACGGTTGATCCCAGTGTACGTAGGGCTTGTGCCGATCGAATCATGGCATGTAACGACACGAGCCGAGTTACCGTGGCAAGAAGTCACCACGGTGCGCCGGGGTGGTGTCACGAGGGGCGTCGTGGAACCGTTCAAGTGGGGGCGGTCGGTTTAACGAGGATCTCTGTGAAATACGAGGACTGGTTTTGTGGGTTTATGAAGGCCGTGGAAATCACTGCGGATCTTCTCCAAGGCACTGGGGTGGACAGGCTCGAGCAGGACTGAGCGGAATGGGAATGAGACTCGAGGAGAGGCACGTCAGTCACCGCCTCGCAGTAGAGGGTGAAATCAAACCGCTCGCCGGCACTTTACGATAGTGGATGACAGGAGAACCAAGTAGGGAGGCTTCCTGCCACAAATCAGGATGACACGACTTAGGACAAAGCCAAAGTACAACATGAGAGGACAAAGCGTCTTACGTTCAGGGGTTATGGTAAAACAGCTTCACAGCAGCGGAGAATACATTTGCACAGGGGAGCCAGAGAGGTAAGAGAATGGACCGGGGGGATTGCCGTGACGGCATGAGTTCACAGCTTGGTTTTGTCGGCAAGAGACGCCTCGGCTAGTCATTCCATGTTGGTGGCGCCCTCGACATGTCCAACGACGTTATACCGCTTGGAGAAGAAGGTGACCCAGTCATTCAAGACGCCCTTCTCCTTGTCGCTCAGATCCTGCCAGTCGGGGAGGGCATCCTCGGGCTTGGTGGACGTCATGCCTAGGGCCCTAGAGGCGTCCTTGCCAGCGAAGACTGTGGCACGTCAGTGAGTGGATTCGGGTGGAATACGGTTATGCAACGGCGAATTGTAGTTGACAGTGGGAGGAATGTGAAGATAAATGGGTGAGGTATTACCGTTGTATGATGCTCCTGGCAGGTAGGCCTTGTTGCCGGAGACGTCGTAGACCTTGCCCTGTTCTCAGGTGGTTAGTGGCTGTGTGGCAGTGCCTGAGCGGCGAAAGAGGAAGAGGAAGAGGAAGAGAGAGAAAAGACTTACCTTGATAGCAACGTAGCACTTTCCGCCGTCGGCTCCTGATTTTATAGTCAGCTTGGGCCCATTGTGTGCAGTTCACCTGAACCCCCGATCCCATGATGGTGATGATGGTGTCGATGGCGGGGTTGGCGTCGACGCACCGTTGGCCTTGGCCAGCTCCTCGGCAGAGATGAGGTCGTCCTTGGGAGGGGCCAGGGTGACCGCGACCTTGGGCTCGAATTTTCCCGACATTTTTACGAGTTGTTGATGAAGCTGGAGATTGCGTCTTGTAGTTGTGAAGATGAGAAGCGGCTGCCGATTCCGTCATGAGCTCCCCACCAAAAACTGCCCCGAAGCCTCGGTCGACAAAACACACGCGGGACGATTAGCAAAGCCGCGCCTGCCAATGCACGCTTTCCTGGCTCCTCAGACCCACAATTCCCCGACCCGGCCCGTGCTCCCATCGCAAGTCAGTGGACCGCCGCACCACACTATTGCGACGAAGTTATATCGCATCGCCATCGGCTTCTTCCTCGGAAAATCTACAACATCGCCTCTCTTCAGCCCCAACCTCCGGCTTGCCCGCCATGTCCGTCTCGGCCGTCGCCTCGCTGCGGCCAGTCCGCGGCCAGTGTCTCCGGCATGCCACCTCCGGCGTGCTGTCCATCCATCTCCGGTCCCGCGCTGCCACCATCCACATCCGCGCCGTCATACCCCTCCGACCCGATCCCGTACAGCGACGCTTCCAGACCACCGCAAGCTCCAATTCTTCCAAGAATGGTCCCAATAAGGAGCTCTCTGATAAGCAGAACCAGCTGCCCAGGAAGCAGCAGCCTGCTCAACCCCAAATCACATTTCGCAAGTTCGCTGGACGGGCCCTGGGCGCCGGTCTTCGAAGTCTCATGACTGCCGTGAGTCCCACCGGCATCAAGACGGCATTCCGCCAAAGCCCTGGAGCTACCGTGTTTGCATTGGCAATGTGCGACAACCTCTACCCTTCTTCCGCTTCTTGCAGCTAACCTGAACAGCCTGCTCGTCATTGGCATCATGGCTGGCTACACTGCTAAGCTCTACTTCACCTACTTCTACCACCTCCAATTCACGAGATACCCGAAGCCCATTGCCAACTCCCTACGACGCGCCCTCTACTACACAAATATTAATCCCGATCCTGAGCTGGCCCTAAAATATTATAAGCGGGCCATGGAGCAGTGTGCTGACCACGGCTTGGATCCCTTCTCCGACGAGGTTCTCGGCATCCGAATCCAGACCTCGTATTGGCTACAGAAGATTGGCAACTACGATGGAACCCTCCATGTCCTTGAGGCCGTGTTGGGGGATCTCAAGAAGTGGGTTGACGTCATGGAGCAGTCGGTTCGCGACGGCAAGATCGACAATACTGGCAAACTGCTCACTCCTCCGCGGAAGCAGCCAGAGACAACCGAAACGAACAAGGAGGCGGAGACCGCATCAGTCAATAAAACTGATGACCATTTCGTACCTGAGAACCTCTGGCACAAGCGAAGGCGACTTCTCGCTAAGGCCATTGGAACGTCTGTCAAGCTAGGAGAGCTGTACTCGGACGAGCATGTCCTCGACCCCGACAACTCCCAGAAGCACTTGATCTGGGCAGTCGAGACCGCCTTGAAGGAGTTCCAACGGCGCAAGACTGAGGGCGTCAAGGAAGGCGAAGGCGACTGGCTCTCCCCCGAGGAGACGGGTGGCGCCATAGAGTCCCTTGGGCGCGACTATGAGAGTAAATCACAGTTCCACCTCGCCATCCCTCTCTTCTTCCAAGCTCTCCGCCTTTGTGAGACCCCCTGCCACCGCGCCGTCATCATGAACAATCTCGCCGCCACCTTCGCTCAGCATCCCATCTTCACCCCGACCCTCGCCGACCAGCCCTCTGACGCCCTTCGCGAGCTACACGACCCGGCCATGCCCACGACCCGCAATGATTGTCTTGAAGCCGCCCTCAACTGGTCGAAGAACGCCTACCTCCACGCCAAGGACGTCCAAGGCGACGACCACACCCCCGAGTGTGACGAGGCTTGCGTTGTCGCCCTCTGTAACTGGGGCGACATCGCAGCCATGATGGGCAACACCGAGCTCGCTCGCAAGAAGTACAACCAGTGCATCGAGATGGGCAACAAGCTTGATTTCCCTCACGCTGCCAAGCAGGCTCGCAGCGGTCTCGCAAACCTGGGCGCTAAGGCAGCCTGAGTAACGGCGAGAGTCTGATCTTTGTACACTTATGCACACGGCGATTGTACATTAAGAAACCACTGTTTGGAAATCGAATCTCCCATCAAGGTCTTGTTATCATTGAAGAGTCTTTGATATTTACATCTTGTTGGGGAATAGACTGCCGTTGATTAAATGGCCACACTCCCCTTTCTCTGGACGGACCCGATCTGACAGCAAAAATCCACACATTACATTTTTTAGTAAAGGGATTCCATCAGTAGAGGGATAGAAACCTAGGGACAGTATGCATTCCAAGGAACTCATCTAAACATTCTTCACAGTAAGATGACTCAAGAAGTTGTGAATAATGCCATAACCCACTTTCCAATGTAATCCGCTGGCATCACATTCGTCAGATTGGGCTTTTCCTGATCTCGTTAAAGACAGTGGTGACAATAGACAAAGGGTAGCCTTGATCAACAGTCTATTTTTCGTATCATTTCGGGGTGCTCGGACATGAAATTTGTATTTCGCGTCATGTCTGGCTATCTCCTTGCTGTAAAATCCTGCACAATCGTTTGCAAAGGCCTGTAGGGCGAAGCATTCCAAGTCGTGTTATCTTTAGCTTTTTGCCGGCGCCAGCCTGGACGTTTCTGACCATGTTGCTGCTTCAGCTGGGCTTGTTTGACCATTATCCGATTAGCCACTTGAATACTAGAAGTAACAGTCTCAAAAAGCCAGTGTTTTCAGCGGGAAAGTTGGATTCATTTCCCAAATAGTTGTCGCATTGGGAAGCGGCAAGCATTGCCGTGATAAATCCGTGGGACCTAGAGCGACTGTCCAATCCTTCTAATAACCACCTCTGGACTCTGTCTGCAGAGCTGAGATCCTCGTTTATCTTATATCTTACTCCTTTGAGTCTTTCCACAGCCAGACCTGCCGGCCGGGTTGCAACTGTCAGCCTCGGCGCTCTCGTTTTCGCGGTTCACAACGAGTGGGAAATAACGTCAGTCAGCTCTTGGTGGTTGGCTTCTTGCCAAGTTAAGGCTGCTATTTGAGTCCATGGAGAACAACGAAGATCATCTCACTTTAATGGAGATGTGATTCTAAGAGGATGTCTTCATGCTCTATCTCTAGCTCTGCTCTTAGCTGGACTTCACAAGTGCTCATTCGGAAGCCCCCAAGGAGACGGAACAGGTCAGTTCTGTGCTCCCTAAGCTCATGCCATTCTGTCTTGACTTGAACAAATTGTGAAAATTTGTCGGGGCTTGGGTCATAATCTGGTGTTCTCAAAAACCTTAGTCCAGTTGTTGCTCACGCCCAGGCTGCGCAATTAGTGGGCGACATTTCATTTGGAATTTATGTTTCGTGGGCCACTTCTGCAACACGTTTGCGTTTTGCAGTAAAAACCAGTCGGTGCTTTGTTACCTGTGATGCATTATGGTGGGAGTCAGTCACTTTTGTATTCGGGACTTCAACTGTATCGTTCATGACAGTCAGCGTAGCAAATGTCTTTGAGCATAGCATTGAAGAGCAATGCTATAGCTGGATACGCAACATCAAAAGCAATTTAGTCTTTTCGTATTTAAGAGATGCAAACACCATCATCTACTTCACATTGCGTGTCAGGGACTGATTTTACCAACAACTGCAATGCTTGCATCATGCATGGAGCTATAACCCCCAATTGAGGTGTTTGACTAAAACAGATATCTAGCAATGTTTGTTGTCATTGCAAATTTGTCCCAAACCTGAGCTCCTGATAGACACCGTTTAGCTGTCTACGATGCCATACGCCGTACTCCTCCAATCCATTCCATTCCGCGCTGTCCCAGTTCCCAGTTCATAACTTACGCCATCCTCTGTCTCTTCGCTTCTAAGCCATTGGCTGTTGATACGCCAGTAGTCGTGCCGCTTCCGTTCGCTGGGAGATCAGCTAGGGGAGGCCTTCCCCCGTTGGCGTCTCCAGGAGGTGGCCGCTTCATGGTTGGTGGTTTATACGATCCCCTGTTCGCAAGTGGGCTACCCGGCCCGCCTGGCGCGCCTATCCGACGGGTGTGGTCTAACGAGGGATTGCTCAAGTTTCCTCGAGCACTCTGGGAGCTAGGAAAAGATGGGCGAACAGGTGTGAAGCCGCCGGCATTCCTCTGCGCCGGCTCGGCAGATGCCTGGCTGCTTGTTGGCGGTACGTGCTGGCCGGTCCTTGAGAGAGGTTTGGAGGATGAGTGATCGATACCCGGGGTCTTTCGGATGGATGGGCTCTCTGCCTTGGGATTGAAGGCCTGCTGTGCCTGAGGTATTGAAAGACGACCATTAGTCGAGCCTTGGATACTGGACTCTGGCAGCTGATTGACCGCCCTGGCGGAGAAGAAGCCAACAGGCTCTGTGGAATTTCCGGTCTGAGGACCAGGTGGCGGCGGGCGAGGGCCTCCCATTTGGTTCGGTGTTGTTGTTCGGGCCACAGGAGCAGGCTGAGGTCGATTCGGTTGACCCTGGTGGCTGGCGTTCAAAGGCCCAGGGCGTGGTGGTTGGGCTTGGTTTGGTGTTTGGGGTGGGCGATTCATGGCTCCCCCAGAAAATGATCTGTTGGGTTGATTGGCAGGTTGCTGCATTGGTGGGCGATTGGCGTTGTTGGCTGGTTTCTCACTCGGAGCTTGCCCAATGATAGACGTGGACAACATTATTTCGTCAGGGTGGTCGTCTTCTGGCACGCAGAAGTCGGCCTCGTCGAGCTCTACAGACATTCAGCCTCAATTTCCTCAAATCCATCCGATGACAGCATACCTCCGAGAAAGTCCTCAAACGAATCAGCAACTGCGGTAGCCGGCTCCGCCTTAATCACCGGCACTACCTTAGTCACGGCTATGGTTGGTTCCACCCGAACCACGTCCCGTTTGACAAAGTCAGAGTGGCGATGGAGGTTGTCCTGGTCAAACCTCTTGACTGGTTCGGCCTTGATTTTGGTGACTTGCTTGACGTAATCCTTGTCGTATATGCAGTTGCCAAGCACATTACCGAAGCTCCTCAACGCTCGTTTCATACCGTCGGTGGTACCCTCCTTCTTGGCCTTCTCAAATGCCATTGCTTTCCCCTTAGCATTCTCGATCGACCCGTACCCGATATCTTCGTGAAAGGTTCCATCACGGAGGGTGATGCGAACGATGACTGACAGGCCGATACTGACACGCTGTGTTTGTGGGTTTTCGTCGGCGAAATCGACTTGGATATTTTGAATCGAGGATGACCATCCGTTAAAGCCAAAGACTTCGTTTGCAAGTGTGATGCACTTCTCGGCGGTGAGGTAGTGCACTTTGGTGCCGCCCGGACCGGCACGGGCTGAGATGTACTCGGGACCGAGTTGTTTGTCGAGCCTGGCTGATATTGTGGCAATCTCTTTGGCCGTCCATTCTGATACCCGAGGCTTCGCCTCCTCGAATGGGTTGGCCACTGTCGTGTGTTGTTGGCCTGGGCTAAGAACGGTCAGTATGGTGAAGCGTGTACGCGACGAGCAGATAGCTAAACCTACGCAGGCATGGTGGAGGGTTGAGCAATCCACACCGTCTATGTCGACATTTAAACAGAAGCTTGATGAAGAAACAAACCGCTATGATGAGATGTTGGCCGGGTCGTGCGACACTTGGAAGCGTTGCTGCTGTGGAGAAAGCAGCTGGATGGGGGGTTGTGAGAACGCGTTCACAGCCAGGCACTCGCGCGTCCTGCCTAACGTGACGGGAGAGCACGTGACCTTGCGATTTGAAATCGGGGCCCACTTCTTCGCCATCTGCCCCATCGCCGGGAGGTCCCGCAGCTTGCCCCGCTGGTTTTCAAACAACAGCGCCAGCCGCTTTATGTACTTGAACCTCTGCGGTGTCTTAACTCGGTTCCGAATTTCCTCAAGATCAGAGGCTGTTTCAAAGTGAGTGGGCGTTGAAGTTATAGTTTAGAATGCAGAATTTTCAACCAGAAGCATGTTGCCTAGTATCCTTTGAAACTGCCGCAGGCTACGTGCGATGCATTGGGACAGAAATTCAAGTTGTTCTTCCGCCATGACAATTCAAAGTCGTGCACAGACGATAAAAGAACAAGGAAAAACACTGCGGGGAAATTTTCCATCAATTGAATTGGTCGGGGTGTGTTTCATATCGAGTAACGTTAGATAAGGTCCCTGTGCTTTCAAGAATGATCCGATAGCATCGCTTGCAGGGCATCCGAGGTTTGGGAAACTGGACAAGGGCGGCATGGACGCTAAGCCTGATCAATGGCCATGCCGCAAAATCGTTGCCAAATTAGCCCCTCTCTGAGTCCCTGCTTGGAGGAGATGAAGGAATGGCAGAACCCACTTCGATTCGGTTTTGGGATTTACCTGTATAGAGCGTTGAGAGACTCTCGGCCGAGATCCTGTCTGTTCTGCGATTCCGTGGGTATGGGGCTGAGTGCCGATTTGATCGTTACATGGAAATTGAGGGTTCACATCACATCTCAGGTTTAACTATCCGAAGTACCGCGAAAACCACGTTGTGATTGCAGACATCCCCTTGGTCAAGGAACCAAGGTAGATGATGGGTAAAACAAACATCTCTACATACAGGAATCATGTGGTCTGTCCACACGTTGAGTACGAAAGAAGGAAATCCAGATACATTAATAATCCCTGCTACTCATGAGTGAAAGAAAGGGATATCAACAAATGCAGACAAAACGCCGCCCAACCCCGCCGTGACATGAAAATGAGGTGCCTGATAAGTCTATGCCAGCCCTTGATGCCAAATGAAAGTCGTCAAAACGATGTGGTCATGATATATGCAGTGATGACTCGTCCGGAGCGCCGTGTTATGCAATCGTGTTCCTCTTGGGGGTTGATCTAGAGAGGTCCAACTCGGACCGGAGCCCCATACGTACCAGACATGAGTTGATTCAAGATGGAGTTGGGATCTGACGAGTTGGGGACTGATCCATTTCCGTTGGGTCCCATCCAGCCAACGCTGCTACCCATCGCACTGATTGCACTTGCCATACGTCCACCGGATTGCTGGTTGTGTTGGGAGAGAGTTTGGTCCCATCCTCCAGAGTGAAGGTTAAAACCTCCACCTCGCTTAGCAGCCTCGTTGATAACCAAGGCCCAGGCCTTGGAGATCTCCTCGTAAGCATTTTCCTTGTGATGGCGGTAGGCATGTGGTTCCCAGTCGGGGAGTTTGTGAATGAGATTCGTAGCGCCGTCGAGGAACTGGAGCGACTTGGTGGGTTGGGTCTCGTTGGGAGGAAGGAACTGAGGAGTGAAGTCGAAGAGGGCGTCGATCAAAGCAACCAGGGCATCCTTGACTCGATAATAGGTGTATTCCGCACTCGAATCGCCGTAGGGAGCGGCGTCCTTGAGTTTTTCCAAATAGTCCTGCAAGACCCCAAGAGCAGACGAAACAGACGGACGAGGAGCCTGGGAAACAACTTCCTGGCCGATGTCGTGATGGCGTTCACATATCCGCTCCAGGACAGTTCGGAGTTGGGAAGTATCGAGGGTCTCGAGGAGTCGGGAGAGGGAGAGGGGCCGGCCGATGAGTTCGTTCGACCGGACTTTCTTGGATGGTCGGGAGAGGGCTCTGGCGGAAATGGCAGGAGAACTCTGCGGCGACATGGTCTCATCACCATCCTCATCGGCTTTTCGCTTGCGGGAGGTCATGTTGTGAAATGGCGATACTTAGGGGGGATTAGTGATCAACGACGGCATCGTGGAAGGAAGGATATGGGGATGGTGAGGAAACAGAGATAGAGAGAGAGGTGGGTGCGAAGAAGAAAAGAACTCACAAGATCGCTGAGGTGAGAGACGAGGGTTTTCGTGTTGGTGAGGGAAAACCGGTGGCTGTGGCGAGAGCAAAACGTTCATGGTGGGAGACAGGAAGTCACCGGAGTGCGCTGGGTTGCAACGATGACGATGTCGATGAGGTGATGACGGATCCGACAGAGGGCGAGAGACGACGGCCAAAAACGGAAGAAATCGAGGAGTTCCGGGTGCTGGCTGTGGAGGGTTGATCAAAGACTTAGGTGCCGACGGGAAGGTGCAGAGTGCGTCGAGAGATTGAGAGATGCCTCGGACGTGCAAAGCTGAAGTGTGGAGGAGGAGAAGGGAGGTCGGGGCGGGAGTCTCAGCAGAAAGCGGTCAACACCGGCGGCATGGGTGTGCCCAGACGGCGAAACGCCGCTTCGGCGCAAAAAAGATTGCGTTGTTAAGGGTACGGTAGCGTAGCGTCGTAGCGTAGGTAGGTACCTACGTAAGGCCGCAGCCAGCCAGCCAGCGCAGAGCAGGCGGACAAGGCAGGGTTGGCGGGTGGGGAAAGTGATGGATTGATTGGGTGGATTGGATTGAATTGGTGATAGGGTTGGGCCTCTGTTTTGGGCTGCTGTATGTGACCAAAGGAGCCTGGAAAGGGAAGTGAGACGGGGGAGGGAGAAAGAAGCAGAGACGAGAAGAGACGAGCGAAGCGGAGCTGTGTGACGGGAGGCCACTGCGTTGGTCCCTGCGGTCGCTGTAGTCACCGGGTGGTTGATTCGCTGGGGCTAAGCTCTAGGCCACCCTGAGCAACCACTGGCACACCAAGCACACCCAGTGCACCCCCAGCACACCCACTGGACCGCCTGGAGTCCAGGGCCACCAACCGCACGTGACGCCGGGACATCGGGCGCCTGCTAGCGGGGGCTGTGGCGGTGCCCCTACAGTGGACGCCAGTGGGCGCCAGTGGGCTGCCGGTGGGCTACTGGAGTGGGCCCGCGTGGCATGGTAGTGGGGCATCTCAGCTTGGTTGCTACCATTTGCCTTCTATGGCATTTTGCGGCGTCATCTTGCCCCTCTGCACATTCGGACGTCTGCGCTGCTAGGCAAACCTCCGGGTCGCCTTCAATCCGTCCCAGGCCAGGCGTTATGCTCTGTGCTTAACTGGCTGGAGGCGGACGGGCTTTCGGTCCCGGGTCGTCTTCCCTCGCTTGCACGCCAGTGAACCGCCCGAGTTCGCCGCTATCGAACCCCGAATGTGTTGCCGTTTTGGCGTCCTTTGTTAACTGCCCGTCTCGTCTCGGTCTGGTCGGCCGGCGACGGCTGCGGGCGGCGCCTTGGTTTTGTTCTCTCCCCGCCCCCCGGGCCGGCTCCAACAGCACGAGCCAGAACTACCGCCGGCCACATTCCCCTTCTCGGACCCTTCCCCCTTATTGATGCAGCAGCGTCGCATAATGACAGAATCTGTCTGCTGCTACCGTGACGAGAGCAGATCAGAGTTACACATTCAGCTGGTTCTGTGTGTCTCTGCCCATGCCTCTATGGTGTGGCGCCATCCGATGCCATCCTAGACCAAGCTTCATGCTAGTCGCAGCCAATCCGTGCACTATCGAGTGGTCATCCGGCCCTCTGGCTCGGGCTAGCAAGCCCTCCTCCAAGACTTCGAATGCTCGACATTAAGACATGCCAGTCCTGGTTTGACTTGATCCGTTTAGATTCGCGCTCAAATACCATTAACAAACTCTAGTTCTCGGCCCCCCAGACCTTCATTTCGCCTGGCAGCGCATTTCCAGTTTTCAGAGACATTGTGGGGTATTCGCGCAGCCCTCGATCTGCGCTTGCGCATCATCTGGTTGTGTCTCAGTCTGTAGCTGCATATGCGGTGCGAATGCAATCGAAGGGGTTTTTGGGCGGGGGCACTAACAATGATCGGCGGGGAATTACTGAGGCGTCTTGTCAACTGAGACACTCAAACACTGCCCATTATTTTCTAAGCGTAGCATCCACTGCGACCACGATGCAGCTAATGTGGTCGCTCCCCTTACATGCTACATGTGGCGGCGCCAGGCTTCAACCAAGGTTGCGGGTTTCATTTCCGCTCCATCGCCGCGCCAAGAAGAACGCCAGGCTCCCAAGGGCGTGAACCTTTGTCACTAAGATGACTTCAGAGCTTCGTCAAGCTGTCGTTTTCTCCCTTCTTTTAGGGGCTCTCAGGTCAGCGAACCGGAATCTAGCTTGTGTGGTGAGGCCTGCGAGTTAAGGCATTGCTATGCATGCATGATTCTTGTGTCACCCAAACTGCACGACAAAGAAAACTACCTGTCGCTCACGACTGCCTTTCAGACTAAACAAAAATCTAACAAGATGACGTATCATAACAGCAAAGGAAACCTCAGGCTCCAATGGGCTTTTGTTTCTGTCTACTTCGTGCAGGTCAAATTCATGCAAATTGTCGCCTAATCCCTGATTCCAGTTGATTGGCGCGCCATGTTTAAGCCAGTCACAGCCGCCGCCGCCGCCCCGCATCCCAGACTCCAGTTGCCAGGGTCTTGAACCGGGCCCCATATTTTACTGTCTCTTATCGCTTATCGTGCCAGCCACTGGCAGAAAAAATTCTGGTCGCATTGGATTGGAACTGAGGCTGACCCTAGGTGGGCTCGACATTCAATCATCATCGTGACAGACCGACATAATGGCGACTAAAGAGAAGAAGGACAAGAAGGAGAGAAAGGAGAGGAAGGAAAAGAAGGAGAAGAAGGAGAGAAAGGAGAAGAAGCAGGAGCAGCCTGATGTCGACATGGTTGACGCGGCCGCAGAGGTCGAAAAGCCTGAGAAGCCCGTCAAGCCCACCGAGGTTGAACAATCCGACGAGCCTGCTACCGAGTCCGCCCCCGAAGCTACACCCTCTGGCAAACGCAAGGCCGAGATCGAGGAGATTGAAGTAGACGTCTCCGCCCCCGAGCCCCCTTCCAAGCGCGCAAAGCGTGCCCTCAAGAAGGGCAAGTCCCTCCCCGCCAAGCAGGACAGCGACGACGAGTCGGGCGAGAAGAAGGGCAAGAAGGACGCCCGCTCAGAGCATGGCGTCTGGGTTGGCAACTTGCCCTTCTTCGTCGGTCCCGTTGAGTTGCGCAAGTGGCTTATCGACAACTCGGGCGGCGTCATCACCGAAGAGAACATCACCCGTATCAAACTGCCCACGAACAACAAGGAGCCTGGTCGGGACAAGAGCTCCAAGCCCACCAACAAGGGCTTCGCCTACGTCGACTTCACAGATATCGGCCCCAAGGTCGCCGCCATCGCCCTCTCTGAGAACGATCTCGGTGCCCGAAAGCTCCTCATCAAGGATTCCAAATCCTTCGAGGGCCGCCCCAAGAAGGAGGCCGAGCCTGAGCCCGGTACCGAGGAGGGCGATGCCGCACAGCAGAAGAAGGATGCCAACGCGAGCCGCAAGATCTTCGTGGGCAACATGGGCTTCAAGACCACCGACGAGGACGTGTCGCGGAATTTCGAAAAGTGTGGCGAGATCGAGTGGGTCAAGGTCGCCACGTTTGAAGACACGGGCAAGTGTAAGGGCTACGGCTGGGTCAAGTTCAAGGAGCCTGAGGCAGCAGCGTGGGCCGTCAAAGGCTTCGTGAAGATCAAGGAAGAGATCGAGACCGAGAAAGACTTCAAGGAGGGCTCGGACGATGATGAGGACGAGGAGCCCCAGCAGAAGCAGTTCAAGATGCGCAAGTGGTGGGTCAACCGAATGCTAGGCCGCGAGCTCAAGATCGAGTTGGCCGAGGACGACCAAGTGCGGTACAAGAAGCGCTTCAAGAAGAACCCCAACGCCGACGACAGCGAGAACCCACGGAATCGACCGCCGGCGCGCAAGGCCTACAGGCCGAACGAGGGCGCCGAGGGCGCCGACAGCGGTGCCTCGAAGCCCCTGAAGGAGGCGACTGACATCTCAGTCGCGAGGTTGACCGGTGCGGTGGTTAAGCACACGGGTTCGAAGATGACATTTGACTAGATAGCTTGGCAAGCAGGAAAAAGAATTCACGTTTGAGATACCCCCATCATCACTACAACACGATTCTCTTTGTTGTGTTTTGATACATAAGATGAGGGCATGTTTTGATAATCAGTCCGACTAGTGTAAATAGCTCCGCATGCCTCTTCCCGGCCGGACGGAGGTGAGACGGCCCGCTGATCCCTTCCCCCGCTTCAAAGCTCCATGAACCGTGACGTCGCCGCAACCTGTGTCGACTCTTTCTCGCAAAGCCCGGAGTTTGGAGTTGCATTATAGCTTCAAAATATCCTCAACTTGATCCCTTACAGCACATCGCCGATTTTCATCATGTATGAATCACAGGTCACCTTTACCATCGACACGACCTGTCCTTGGTATGTTAGCTTCACAACCTCCCGATGAGAAGTAGTTCTCACAAGTCAGCTACCCATATCCAAGTAACACTCCCTCTCTTGCGATCACATTGCTAAGTCTCTTCCTCAGGACATACCTAGCCAAGAAAAGGCATCCCGCCTCTCCCATCCTATCGTCAAGTACACACTAATCCCCCCTCTCAGACTTGACCAAGCTCTCTCCCAGGTCCAATCCCCATCCGTTCCTTTCACTCTGCACTTTGACCCTTATCAACCGTCTTCCGACCTCCCCGACACCGTCCCGGACCGCTCTCAATGGGCCTTGCAGCACAAACATAACGACAACCCGGAGGCGCAGCAAGTCTACCAGGCGCACATGACCGGTCTCGCAGAACAACTTGGCGTGCCCCTCACTTTCACCGGTCCCACGGGTAACAGTTTTCACGCCCACCGAGTCATCCAGCTCGTCCAGGAGTCCGACGGCGCCGCCGTGACGAACCGCCTCGTGGACGAGCTGTTTCGACGGTACTTTGCCGAGGGGCAGCACCCTGCTGCGGACGACACACTCGTGGCTGCATGCATCGCGGCTGGTGTGCCAGAAGAGCAAGCGAAGGCGTTGGTGGCCGACCGTGAGAAGGGCCAGAAGCAAGTGAAGGAGAAGATCCGCAGCGTGGGTATGGATATTGACGCGGTGCCGGTGGTGATGGTGGAGGGGCGGCGGAGGGACTTGACACTGACTGGATTGAAACAGGTTGCAGACTACGTCAAGGCATTGGAAACGGTAGTCAAGGAGAGTTCATAGATCACTCGAAAGGGTTCGAAGAGGAGACGCATCGAGGTTCAAGTGAATACATCGAATTCGTACATGACATAAAGATATGTACAGCTCATAAGTCGTGCGTTAAAAAGTATCATGATACGTACATGAAGAAAGAAAGAAAAAATACACGGGCGTGAAATCATGGTATCATATCTCATCACAAACCATAAAACTCCTTCCTCCACACGGTGTAATTTTCCCACCAACTCCATTGTACACCCAACCTAGACAACTTCAAATACAAAAGAAAGAAAAAAATCAGGACCGGCTAAACATTAACGGTACCAGTACACTTCGGCTCTCCAGCCCCCTGCAATCCTCCATGACCATGTTCGGCCCAAACGCGGTGCCCAAATCCCTGCCCGCAAGGAAGCGGCACGCGTTGGGCTCGACGGGACGGGTTTTTTTGTTGTTGCAGAACTCGCGGCTGAGCTTGGTCAGGACGGCTGCCTTGGCTTTTTGCAGGGCGCTGGTGCGCGCGGCGGCGTCCTCTGCGAAGAGTCTGTGGGTCTCTTCCTGTTCTATGTTGCGCTGCACCGGGGAGATGTTGTTATCAGGGCGAGCGGCGGCGGTGGCCAGTTTGGTGGCGGGATCATATATCGTAGGCTGGAGAAGGATGGGCTGGGGGTCGGCGCTGAGGATGGGGGCGACGATTGGGTTGGGAACAGGAGTCTCGGGGCGAAGGAATTCCTCTTCATAGGACGGGCGAGAGGGTTTGTAGCGACTCAAGGGAGATTGATGATCAGAGATGGAGTGTTGTTGTGAGAGAGGTGACTTCTCTGGGGCGTCGTCGCCATCATTGCGGTGCTTTCTCCGACGACGACGAGAGCGTTTCCTAAACCTGGTGGTGAAGCTTGTGCCAACATCGCTTTCTGTAGGGGCAGGGCCCATGACAGTGGTGGCATCATCACCTCCCAACATACTTCCAATGATTTCCCGGTCCGAATCGCTAAACGCGAAGCCACCGAGGTCAACATCCATGAGCTCCCGGCTCGCCGCAGCCACAGCAGCACTGGGACTCGGGAGGTATTCAGAACTAGGGCTAGTGACGAGGCTGCACTCGGATGGCGTGACCATGCTGCTGCTCCGAGACCATAGGGAGTCACTATCCAGGGGCGCCAGAGCATCGTCCCAGTTTCCGTTGTTGGCGAGGGAGACACTTTCAAAGTCGAATTCCTTGACGGTGCCGCGGTGAGAGTTGATGAGTTGGCTTAGTTGGGGCGCATTCATAGTGGAGTTGCGGATCTGGAGGTACCGCAGCTTGGGGAAGTGGATAGGCCCACGGGTTGGGCGGGTAGGGAGGGGAGACATTGGGGAGGTGACCTCATGGAAGAGCTTCTTAGTGGATCGCGGAGGTGCAAACAGAGGATCCCCAGCCAATGATACGGGGCAAGGTCCCTTGCGGCCGATCCAGTTGAAGGCGAACTTTTCGAGGTTAGGAGCGAAGTTGCGGATGTAGTCGTCCATGATCTTGAGGTGGTCCAGGCCGGGAGAAGAGCCATAGAAGTCCCAGGCGTCGACAGAGATGGAGAGCTTGCGGATCTGTTTCCAGCGGCGGCCTGCGGAGGGAACACTTCCGAATCCAGGGACGTGGCGGAGATAGTTGAAGGCGGAAGGGTGGACTGAAGAGAGAGATAGCTTATGCAGCTTGTTTAGGGGAGCACGCTCAAGGGAAATGCGCAGGCTGATTAGGGCGTAGTCGACAATGTTGCGGCGGTAGCGCTCCCGGGGATCCTGTCCGGGGCAGCGGATAGTGAGGTGGCGGATGTTGGGCAGGTTGCGCATGGCGTTGATGAAGCTGGGGACATTGGTGGCGGCGTGGAACATGGGTGGGTACTGCTGGGTGAGGATATCACCGAGCTCGGAGTTGGCGTACTTGGGGCGCGAGAGCACAGATCCCATGCTAGTATGAGGCGTGTAGAGGAACGAAATCTCATTGCCAGAGAGGGGATGGATGAGAGGAGGCAGAAAAGTGGCGGCTGAGTGCGGCAGATAGAAGGTGAGATGCTCAATGTGGTGGCCGATGCGGGCCAGGGCGGCAACTCGCGCTGGGCGGGTGAATGTTGAGGCAGTAAAGGAGATGTGGATGCGGGTGAAGAGGCGCTTGGTGACGAGGTTGCAGCATGCGGATGAGGTCTGGCGGATGGCGCAGATGTCCTCGGTGGAGAGGAGAGGCAGGAGAGAGTTCTTGATGTGATCGCTCCTCAAGAGGGCGACGAGGCGCAGTTCCGTTGATGAAGCCATGGCAATAATAGCATGTCGCGAGGAGCAGGAATTAATACAATGGTGTTTTGGGGACTACCAGGTGGATGATGTCGATGGTGGTTGCGAGTGGTCGTGGGGATGTAGCTCGTGTTGTTGGTGTTGTTGGGCGTGTAAGTAAGAGTGGTGTTATATGATGTAAGATGGGCAGATTTGATCAAGATATGAGGTAGGCGAGGCAATGTCATAGGCCAATTCGGATTGCAATCCCAAGGCAGTAAAAGGAAGATGTATGTATGTCTGTCTGGCTGTCTCTCCCTGGACTTGAGGTCTTCCAACGCAGTCCCAGCCTCAATTGAGCGGGATGGATAAGAAGGATGTCTTGGAGAGAGACTATGTAGTCGAGATGGGAGACGGGAGAGTTGGAGAGTTGGAGAAGGAGGATTTACAATGGAAACAAAAGCCAGGAGAAACAAAGTAATGCGACAGACAAGCGGCCCCTGGCCAGGGACGGGCGAGATATATCTCCCGTCACTTGCAGCCGCTCGTTTTCGGATCACCCTACCCTCTCCTTTCCCGTCCCCTACCGACGAGAGGGAGGGAAAGAAAAAAAATACTCATTCTGTGCTCTATCCTCTCCCATGCTTGACACCAACCTTACCTTAGTGCCGAGCTATGGTGCATGGGCCCATCGCGAGAAGCTGGTCGCTGACCGCAATTGACTGGCTGTCGGTGACTCACGCTGGATGCAGGGCTGCAGCAGCTGCAGAAGCGGCAGGAAGCTGCAGAGGGCCCGGCAATGGGTGGGGAACAGGACGGCGCCGCAACCCATGCCGGAAGCTGCTGTGATCGACGAAGTGGATGAAGTGGACGGAGTGGACGGAGTGGACGCTGTGGACGCTGTGGACGCTCGACGTTGGACGGCTGGACCGGGGGGTGGGCAGCGCGCACACAGCCGGGAGGGCTACGCGGACGCAGAGTAGCAAAAAGAGACGGCGGGGACCTGTCGTGGGACGCTGGATCCAGCTGTCGTGGAGCCGTCCGTGGATCCTCCTCGTGGTGGACTGGCCGACGGGTGGCGATGCTCGGTCGACGTTGAAGTCGCGGGGGAGCCACACCGCGTTG
The DNA here is from genome assembly GCF_021365365.1 of Ilyonectria robusta. Classification (NCBI taxonomy): domain Eukaryota; kingdom Fungi; phylum Ascomycota; class Sordariomycetes; order Hypocreales; family Nectriaceae; genus Ilyonectria; species Ilyonectria robusta. The sequence continues at coordinate 468,590 of NW_025764443.1, read as the reverse complement.
TGACTCGACCGCGCGCCGGCCTCGCCCTCCGGTTGGTCGGGCGCGCATGCACGGCCGACACACCTACGCCACACCTCCCGGCAACGCCTGGGATCGCTGGACACCATGTACCTGAGCTGTACATACAAGCCAGCAATACGCAGGACCCGTCCGCCAGCCTCGTCGACGTTGCGTTCTGGGTCCCTCTCCATTCTCCATTCTTCATTCTCCCAGCTGACCCAGTCCCTCGTGCGCTCGTCCTGTCCTCGTTCTCCCGAGTCTCACGCCCTGAGGAACGACGGCCAGTCGGGCGGCCTGCAGCGGGCCATCCTCCTGCACACTCTTCCCGTGAGCTGTCTATCTGCAACTGCGCTGCACTACACGCACCACACCTCAGATCCCCCATTCTTCCCCCCCACTGGGAAGCAGGATGCACTGGATTGATTCATGCCTTCGAGCAATGCCGTCTGCCCCCGGAAAATCCCTGATTGCCCACCCACCCTTATCCGGCCAGCTTGCTGATCTCCCCTTGTTGACAGCCCAGGGCCCCCAGAACCTCGGCGGCGAACGTGTACCCCCCAAGTACTCCCCGTCCACGGCTGTTTATCGATAGCGCTTCCCGCACCCTGGTGCCCTACCCTCCCGCGCTGTTCGCTAGCTGCAGATGGCACTTGTCCAATGACGCTCGTGTGTCACGACGCGACAGACGCGCAACGTGGACGACAGGGACGCGCGACAGCAACGACGACGACAGCGACAGCCACTGATGGAGTTTCGGTGTGGCAGGTGGGTTCGCCCAGGCTGCGTTGGCCGTGGGGATGGATGACTCCGAACGCAAACACCCGCGATGCCCACCTCTGGCGTAACAAGAAACCATGTCAAACCGTCTCGGCTCGGGACGAAAACACGAATTGAAAAAATTAATTGTGCGGTGGTTACGTAGTAGAGGCTCAACGAAGACGGCGGGCAGCCAATGCCGTTGAGGTCCGTCTCTTTCATGCGTTCGATGCGTGGCTGAAGCAGGGCCACCCGCATCCACAGGACGGGCGCTGCAGGCTGCTGGCGATCCCCTCATGCGAAATGCGAAATGCGAAATGCGCGACGAACGACATCGTGTCTCTCTCACGTCGCGCCACAACCTCTGCCAGCCGTCTCCACTCACCCATCCATTGCCCATCCATCCCACTGGGCCACAGCCATCGCACAGCCATCACCCATCCATCACCATCACCATCTCCATCTCCAATCGCTATCCCCGTCACCTCACATCCCATCACGTCCATGTTCTCATGGTCCTCCCGGTCCTCCTCCACCCTGCCCTACCCGACGAGTCAAGAAACTCGAAAAGCCCTCACCCTAGACATGCATCGCCATTAAGCTTCTTCGTCCATTCTCTGTTCTCGCTCTCCACAAAAACTACAAACAATCGCATATCCACCTCTCTGCCTCTGACTCTTCTGCGCCCCATCACCCCGTCCCCTGGCCCCTTGCACACCCCGTTTCAAACGCTACTCCCGCCTCGAAACATTCCTTGTCCGCCCCGTCCTGCCGGGTCCCGGTGCTCTGGCCGTCGTGTTGCGCCGTCGCTCTAGGACTCAAAGTCGCAGTGCCTCGAAGCCCCAGCCACTCGTCCATCCGAGCTACCGCGAGCTGCGACGGCCCAATCCCGTGTGTCTGGGGTATCGTGGTGTCCTGGTCGGCCGACCATTCCACCTGTCGGAGCCCTCCGGCGAGATCGTGTGGCTTATGTCTGCAGGTCTACTTGCAGGTCTTCTTGCAGGTCTTCTTGCAGCCTTCTTGCAGTTGCAAGTGTTGCGTGATGTTCAAGTCATTCACTTACACGAAACGGGCCTCCTCCTGCTGACCCTCCTTCCCACCTCTCAAGTCTGCCTTGACAACGATGCAACGCCCGTCCTGTCCATCTCAACTCTTTTTTTTTCTACTTCCTCCACCTTCATGGCCTACCCTGCCCTGTCACATGCCATGTCATCTAGACAGCTTCTAGTCCGGTGGATGCACACACTTAACTGGCGGTTTCATTTCGTCTTTATACATCGCCACGTAGCCTCGAGACGATGGCTTCAACCACGTCAACCTCTGTTCTAGTACAGGCATGTCTCAAGCATGTCGAGCAAGTTGACTCATCTTCTTTAGCATTGGTTCCATAGCGAATAGTTTTTGATTCTCGTCTCGTTTCACAAGAGCCCTGGTTAAGCGATGCCAACGCCTTCCTAGATGCTCGCACATGGTGGGTATCAAAACTCGCCTGGGCTCTAGTCCCGCCCACAAAAGAAAAAGCCGGGCCACGACCACCAACCAACTCTCAAGCCTCCGTCAACTCTTTTGAGACCCGCATGAGTGCCCTGGAAACGCCTCAGTACTAGGTTGGTACCATCGCCTCGGCCTTCCACTGCCAATCAATGGCCCAGCCTTATTTTCCTCTACCTCTGCCACGGCCGCGACCTCCTCCTCCTCCGCCTCCTCTCCCGCCACGACCACCACGTTGTCCCCCCCTACCTCTGGGTCCTTGCGGTGTGTTCCCGCTATAAGACTGTCCACGAGGACCTTGCAGGTGTGATGGTGGAGGAGGTACGTTCCGGTAGTCTCGCGTATTCGTAGATGCAGGCGGCTTCGCGGGCAGAGATGGGGGTGCCGCTGGAGGCTGTGGCCCGTATGCCGCTACACCAGGGGGAGGAGGGTACCTTGATCCAAACGATGCTTGGTGCTGAGGCGGTCCGGGGGGAGGTCCAGGAGGGAGGGGAGGCAGCGGTGGCAGTTGGTTCTGTCCTCGGCCATTGTTCCCTCGAGATGGCCTGTCATTCCGAGACGTCGCATTCTGCGGCATCTGGATGTTGCTAGCCATTCGAATCTGTCCGAGAGGTGCGCGTTGCTTGACAACTCTGTGGCCCAAAAACTCCACATCCGAATCGTCGCTCGAGTAGTGGATGTTGGTCGTCCGCGCCGCGTGCCCGCGGATCTTGAGCTCAGGGGCTCGCGTCGTTCTGGCGTTCTCTTGACCCCCACCCGTCTCCTCGATACTCGACGAACCACAATCCGGATCCACGTATTGATCGCGGTTCTTCACTGACCATGTAGGGTTGGGCACATCGCCACCCCGGCGGCGCTTGCAGTCGGCAGAGAAGTGAGTGTTGCTCCCACACATGGAGCAAGACGCAGGGATAAACGCGACCTTGTTGATAGTCCCAGCCTCCGGATGAAACGACCGCCACACCTGCGTGCATTCCTTTTCGAGGTGGTCTGAATTGCTGCAGATGCCACAAGCCAATCCTTCATCCTTGGTCAGGGCAAGCTTCTCCGTACATTGAGCTGCCCGGTGACCAAGCTGACGGCACTTGTTACACCTCTCGAGACTTGGGCAGCAAAGGTTTGGGTGTTCGAGGCTACCGCAAAATGAGCAGATCAGCGTGGGACAATTGGCTGCCAAGTGCGTTCCACGTCCGCAAAGCAGACACATCAGGGTAGGGTCGCTAGCCGAGGGGAAGTATTTGCGCTGCTGCTCCAACGCAACAGAGCCCGTAGGAACATTTCTCTTGGTCATGATGGGCTCGTCCTGCGACGTTGCAGATGCTGCGGCAGGTTGTTGTCCCTTGAGTAGCGAAGCTTTGGAGTTGCCGTTCGCGTGCGCCGCGTCAGGTTGAGCTGACACTGAATCACTGACGTTGGGGACCGCTGTGCCAGTTCGCTCCGGCTTGCTCAGCGTTGGTTCGTACTCCACCTCGCTATCAGAGGCTATGTCTTCTGCACGATCAACAGCTCCATCCATGCTGGTACTAGAAGCGCGTGAGCTCTTTCGCTTGCGAGCAGCCTCCTTGACAGGCTGTTTCGACGGTTGGGTATGCTGAGACCCGTTGGTAGTCTCGACGACGGGCGCAGTTAAGTAACGCGATGCGTCGTTGGGCTGGAGGGTATTGAGAAGAGCCGCCAGAACACCAGTACTTTCAACCTCCTTAGCCGTTTGTTTGGCACTTCGTCGCTTCTTGGGTTTCAAAGCCGAGAAGTTGTCAATGTAGTGAACATAAGCAGACTGGACAAGGGCAGGAGTAATGGCATGGGCAAGTTTTGAATTAGTACCATGAAATCCGCGAACCCAATCCTTGAAGCGGACTAGCCAGGAGCCCTCCTTCGAAGAGAGACTGGGTAGCTGGAAGGTGAGCGAGTTGTGTTGAAAGACGAGAGCATTTGTGGGCACAGCGGGATCGCCTAGTGACGTCCGCACAACGGTTTTGCTTATGGTTGGGTTCCAACCTGCTGTTTGTTTTGGGGGTTTGGTTTGGTTCAAGGGAGCTGTTGTGGGTGACTCGCCATTGGTTGGTGCCTCAGCTTCGAGTGAATCACCAACGGCTGTTTCCTGAGGCTCGTCCTCTTCAATCTCCCCTTCCTCTGCGCTTAGAGATTCCTCGCCCAAAGGCTCCTGGCCAAGAGGCTCAGGGTCTGCTGTTGAAGGCGGGTCCGTCCTTGCGCGCTTAGAGTTGCGAAGGGAAGACGAGGCGTCGTTGGGGGATGTGGGATCGGGGGAATCCTCAAGAGGTCTCTTTTTCGTGGGGGATGAGGGTTCAGCGTCGGAGGAGACGAGTTCAATCACCTCCTCGCGGTCAAACTGCGCACCAGCCATGTTTCCAAGATGAAAGGAAAGTGAGAGGAGACCCTACCTGTTTTCGGTGTGTCGCGACCTGGCGCAACCTGCCGTAAAGGCAAGGCACAGTTTTCTGCGCAGAAACTGCCGAAAATATGCAGCTCGTCCTTCAGGCTCGAGCTCAGTTCCTCGGGCTCGCAAGGCTGGCGCCTCACAAGGCTTTCGTTCAGCCTCGATTCGTGATGTCTCACCACAACCTGCCTCGACAAGCGGAAGGTGATAGTGTGAGCAGATGGCCCCAGTCAAGACCTCATCAAGATGTGGTTCGATGGCAGCTAGGCATCCACGGGCGCTGGCGGGCAGAACAAAAGTACGCCGGACCCCTGTGCAGGCTCTTGTCTGTTCTGAGCGCGCTTCCTGGAGCGAGGTACTACGTACACGTACGTACCAACGCGGTGCCAGGGAAAAAGGAATGGGATAGGAGAATCGCTTCGGTAGCGATTAGCGGCGTGTTCCTGGACCAAGTGAGATCCCCCCTTTTAGCGACTAGGCTGGGCGGGAGTCGTCAGATGGTGAGGGCAGTGGTGATGGGGATGCACCGCGTTGCGTTCGCTTCAAGCAGAGAGATGAGAGCGGCGATGTGATATTGGGAGCTCATTGAAAAAATTCAGAGGCGGCCAATCAGACGACGGCTGTATGTTGCAGGTTCCATCTGGCACGGGCAAACTCCCAAGCTGGGCCGGGTCCCGAGGATTAACCACGGCCTCCCTGCCGAGCGGCCATCCCAAACAATTTCCCGTGCTGCCCGGAATAGCAATGTTCAGGAATGCCAGGGCCGGTCCCTGAATGCCCTGAATTGCACTGCCAGCGCTGATGGAGCGATGGGGCGATGGAGCGGTTCGGCGGGCACAGCGTCAGCAGACCCCAGTGGCGCTGCACAATGCACTGCACGGCCCGGCCCAATGCTCCGACAGACATGCGACGTCAGCCGATATTGTCAATTCCACACGTGCTGCGAGATCTCGTGTGCAGCACGAAACTTGGCAGCGTGCGAGATGTGACTGTCGACTGGGAGAGTCTGGCCAGATCAAAAGGCGGCGAAGCAGTCGACCCAAAGAACAATTGTGCAAGCCACGCAATCTCTCCATATCTCCATGTATCTATGTATCCATCTCGTATCTCTGGCATCTGTCCCAGCTCTGCGGACGCCTAGAAAAAAAGTATATCTCTTGTCACCACCCCACGCTCTTCCTTTCCGAACTCCCGGAACCTACCCTTGAATCTGTCTTCCATCTGCATACAACTACCAACATCTGTGTGTTTATTCATCCCGCCGTCACCGTCACCGTCGCCGTCCACCTCCGTCTTGGCCCTGCCGATCCCCCGTCTCCGTACCGACGTCCCACGGGCCACAACCCGTGTGCAGTTCCTTTGCCCGGTCGCCGGTAGTCCACCATTCATTCGTGCTCCTCGTCGTCGTCAGCCTGTGCACGTGTGTGTCTCAAGTCCTTTCCCTGAGCCTAGAGCAACCCGGTGTCCTTTGCTTGGAGCTCGGTCCGGCCCCGGTCCAGAAGCCGCGCTAGCACTCGCCCGCTAGCTTCCTAGGGCCTCAACAGTCCCCTAAAGCCCCTCTCCAGCAATCTAGCCTCCACCCTCCCTGGCCGAACTGGCCGAACTGGCCTCACTAAGCCGCACCCGACGCACCAGTATCGCCCATCTTGCCCAGTTCCTCCCCTGCATCCGCAACTGAGGTCCCTAGAGTCCCCTGGAATCCCCTGAAGTCCCCTGGATTATTCCGCTGGTTCGTGCGTGTCCCGTCTCGCTTGCTTGCTCGTCTCGTGGGCGTCCGAGTGGCTCATCGCTCTAAACTTAGGTGTCGCCTCCGTCGGCGTCGTTCAATCTTCCACTCGACATCCCCTCCTCCTCGCCCTTACCCACGACTCGCTCCGGTCGTCTCATCTCCATCATCTTCATTCATCTTCATTTCTCACCCATCGCGCCCATCGCCGCCGCTGCCTCGACGGCCATTCCGCCCATCCGGCCTCGTATCGATAACTTCGCCTTTCTCTCCCCTGCATCCGCCTTGCATCCCCGTCGCTCTCCGTGACATCATTAGGGGGAGCCACTGAATCAGCCGTCTCCCACTCAGCCACGCTCTCTAATCTCCTTCGCTTCATCTTCCTCGCCCATCGACCATCACCAATCCCATTCGTCCATCTTCCCGCCGATCCGGCTATCCGCACCGACCGACCCTCCTCACTCGCGCTCCGCGTCCTCACCCGTCAATACCGCCAAGCTGTCTTCTCCAATCCTGCTCCAGCGCACCGTTTCCTACGACGCAGGCACAAAACCTGCGCGACGGGGAAGCATATATCTCAACATGCCCGAGCGTAACGCAGGCGCCGGCGCCCGGAGGAGGAGATCTAGCAGTATCCTCCAGGTCTACCATGAGCCTCCCGAGACTCTCGAGCAGATCAGCGACCAGGCTGCCCTCCCCAACCTCAATGCGAACTGGACAAACGCCAAAGGTATATCTGGCCCTTGATCCTTCCGTGCACGCCGAAGGGCTACATTGCTGACGTCGAATCCTGTCCAGGAGCATGGACCATCCACATTGTCCTGATCGCGTGCCTCAAGATATTCTACGACATCATTCCCGGCGTCTCCCAGGAGACTTCGTGGACCCTCACCAACATGACGTACATGTTCGGCTCGTACCTGATGTTTCACTATGTCCGCGGCGTGCCGTTCGAATTCAACAGCGGTGCCTTTGACAACCTTAACATGTGGGAGCAGATCGACAACGGTGCCCAGTACACGCCCACCAAGAAGTTTCTCCTCAGTGTCCCAATTTCGCTGTTTCTCCTCAGCACCCACTACACCCACTACGATCTTGCTTACTTCATCATTAACTTCCTCGCCGTCTTGGCTGTAGTCATCCCAAAGCTACCATGGGTGCGTCTCCGATCCGCCCCTGTCCCTCCTCCTGCAGCATTGGTCCGCCATGCTCTCGATTTTACCGGGTTTAGTTGGGTCTTGCATGCTAACGTATCCACAGAGCCATCGGATGCGGTTCGGACTTTTCTCTGGCGTTCCCGAAGAATAAGTGTGCGTCTATCCGGTATCTCGCTATCCTCTACTGGCGTAAGGGGCGTTGGGGGGTTTCTGTATTTGGCCGAGAAAGAATGGTGGTACAGAAAAGACAGAATTGGGGATTGAGACTGTGCATATTAATAGCGAGCATTATCTGTTACGCGGCCTTTGGCGCAAGGTTTGGTCGTTGAGCGGTAGCTTCGGGGACAACAATTGGATTTAGACAACATCAACGTTTTTTCTCAACACACTCTCCAGGCCAACCGTTCAAACTCTCGACGTCTGCAGCACTCATCCAGATGATACGCGACGATTTTGTCTTTGAAGTTGTTTATTTTCGAGACGTGAAGTCTACTGTGGGTGTCGCGTACAGTTCAGCCCAGTCTGCGAGAGGTCTCACGGAAGTCTGTTGAAAGCTCTCTGCTCGTCTTGGAGCCACTCATTGTGGGAAAGGATCAGTCCAGACCATGGCTCGTCGCTCGGTCCTATGCGTTACCCCGCGCGATTGACTTCTCCTCACCGGAGTCAGCAGATGCAAGTTGACAGCTTCAACGCCAGCGACGTGTAGACAATTGAGTTGGGTGACGAAAACATGGAAGTCAGAACAGGAGTCGTGGATTATAAGAGAGGGGATCTGGGCCTGTCTTTTGATTCCCTGGCCACTTGCCTCCTCAGTTCGCTCGTTCATCTATTCATCGGGAGCCAAACCTCTCCTGCCTTGTGCTCTTTCAAGTCAATCGTTTGGGTCTCGACTCTATTTTACTTCACAATGCGTCACAACGTCTTGGCCGTATTGGCCCTCCTCAACGGCATTGCCCGGGCTGGGGTTACTGACTTCCACGGCGAGAGGGCCATCTCCAACTTGGATGTCCAGAAGTCTTCCGAGTCCTCCCCCTCTGGCGGCAGCTCTCGTAAGAGCGAGAGCGTTGATGCCGAGACCTCTCGTGGCGGAAAATTGTCCGATGAAATCGTCGTGACTGACTCCCGCAGCTCTGGGAAGGTCATCCAAGCCTCTTCTCCTGGAAAGTCTATCGAGTCCTCCTCTGAGAAGCTCAGCCACGTTTCTTCTGCTGGAAAGTCTGGCGAGTCCACCGAGAAGACCAGCCACGGCTCTTCCGCTGGAAGGTCTGGCGAGTCCACCGAGAAGACCAGCCACGGCTCTTCCGCTGGAAGGTCTGGCGAGTCCACCGAGAAGTCTAGCCACGGCTCTTCCGCTGGAAGGTCTGGCGAGTCCACCGAGAAGTCTAGCCACGGCTCCTCTGAGAAGTCTAGCCACGGCTCCTCCGAGAAGTCTGGCCACAGCTCTTCATCTGGCAAGATTGGCCACAGCTCCTCTGAGAAGTCTGGCCACAGCTCTTCATCTGGCAAGTCTAGCCACGGCTCTGAGGAATACAGTCGCCACGGGTCTTCTCACCACGACCCCTCTCACAAGCATGGCAAGCACTCGCATGTCATTTGCAAGGGCCCTACTTGCCCTCACTATCACCAACACCACGACGTTCATCATCACGATGATGCTCACGTTCACCAACACCACCACCACCACCACATCTCCAAGGAGCACAAGGAGCACAAGGGCCGCCCCAACCCCTGCAAGGGTGACCACTGCCCCAAGCCCGCGGAGCCCCTGCCTTGCCCTTGCCCCAAGACCGGCGGTCGTTGCGAGTGCCCGAAGCCCAGGTACCGATGCCACGGCAAGCACTGCGAGCATAAGCCGTGGCCCAAGTATCGATGCCATGGCAAGGACTGCGAGCGCAAGCCGTGCTGCGAGTGCAAGGGTAACTGGGCTCAGCCCGGCTGCTGGCACTGCAAGGAGGCCAAGCCATGCTACGGTGAGAAGTGCTACACCAAGACGGAAACCAAGACGACTACCAAGTGCCCACCAACTACTACTAAGTGCCCGACAACCACCACTAAGTGCCTGACAACCACCACCACCAAGTGCCCACCGACTACTACTAAGTGCCCGACAACCACTACTACCAAGTGCCCGCCGTCTACTACCAAGTGCCCGCCGTCTACCACCAAGTGCCCGTCGTCTACCACCAAGTGCCCAACCTCTACCACTACTAAATGTTCGACTTCTACCTCCAAGGCTGAGGTGGTGACTACCACCAAGTGCCCTACTTCTCTGAAGACTGTCACTACAAAGTGCCCGTCCTCGAGTGTCAAGCCCGTCACCACCGCGCCTTGCCCGACTACGACTTCCAAGGCTTCTTCTCAGGCTCCTTCGGTCAAGCCCTGCCCCTCCAGCTCCGCCGCTCCGGCTCCCTGCCCCACCAAGGAGTCCTCGGCTGCCCCTGTCGTCCCTTGCCCTACCAAGGAATCGTCCGCTGCGCCCATCCCAACCAAGGAGTCTTCTGTTGCCCCTCCGGCTCCCTGCCCCACCAAGGAGTCCTCGGCTGCCCCGGTCAAGCCTTGTCCCACCAAGGAGTCCTCCGCCGCCCCGGTCAAGCCTACCAGCAAGCCCGCTCCGGCCCCCGCTCCGGCTCCGGCCCCATCGTCGGTCATCGCCCCTTGCCCGTCTGTTGCCCCCGAGCAGCCCGAGGTCCCGGTTCCCGCTCCCGCAAAGCCCACGAAGTCTACCCCCGCCAAGCCCTGCCCTCCTCCTGTTCAGTCCGAGACGAGCGCCACGACTCCCGCGACCGTCCCCGTTGCCGGTGCTGCCCACAACGCCGCGTCTGCTGCTGGCCTCGCCCTCGCTGGCTTGGTCGCCTTCATGCTCCTGTAAGCCACGGGCGACACTACGAGTTCCCTCAAAAGGGGCGCATGGGAAAAGTGCTTCTACTGCGGATGGATGGGGTGCGGCTTTTGTGTATCTAGTGGTTTCTGTATTGGCAACTAGTAGTTTAAGACGCATCTATTCTGTCATTAATAATTGTCTTTTTAACCCGCTCTCATGGCTTGCAGGATGAAGTGTGATTGTGTCAACCCTGCCCAAAGTCACGTCAAAGTTAGATGTGTACGGTTGGTCCCACTCCTCCGCAGCTCAAGCACTGTGCCCTGCGCGGAAATTCCGCTTCCGCTCCCATCCCCCGTGTGATCTCCATCATCGGCTTATCCAAAGTCTTTATCCAACCATCAAGAAGCGATTTAACTCCGAGCCAACACGCTACTACGAGGTCGGACTATTGGGCGGACCGGATGTCGGCAAGTGGAGGGGTATCGCGAGACGCCGTGAACTCGGACTCCGAGCCTGCCTCAACAACATAAATAAGCCCCCTCAACACCTGTTGTAGAGGCTAAGTCGGCGGTAGATAACTACATAATTACAATTTCCATTGAATAGGCTTCCATTGTTGTACAATTCTGAAGATGAAGGAAAACGAAACCCCGCTGTACGCAACCCCCGAGCTCAGCCGCAAGGTCACCGAGTACTCTGCGCAGCATTCAACGCCACTGCCCAAATACATCACCGACTTCCACGCCTCCATCGCAGCGAACCGTGATGACTCATATTTCATGAGTTCCAACTTTCAGTCCCAGTGGAACTATGTCTTAGCCAGGTCTATTGGCGCAAAGCGAGGTGAGCAAATGAGTGCTTCTGTCACCCCATACGCCAGAATGCTCACCACTGAATGCTACAGTCTTGGAAATCGGCGTCTATGTTGGCTACTCCGCCATGGTCTGGTCTCATGCTGTCGGGCCGGAAGGACGCGTCACGGGCCTAGAGTTCGAGCCCAAGTATGCCAAGATAGCCAACGACGCCTTCGCCGCCAACCGCATCATGAACGTCGAGATCGTCGTGGGCCCCGCTGCCGAGACGTAAGTGCCGGTTCCACTCCTCCACTACAAGATTCTAACACCCTACAGACTGTCCAAGCTCAGCCCGAGCGAGCCCTACGACATCGTCTTCATCGACGCAGACAAGACGGGATACCCTGGGTATCTGAAGCAGCTGCTGGAGGGGTCTCAGCCCGGGAGCACACGTCGCCTGCTGCGCCCCGGTGCACTCGTCGTCTCCGACAACGTGCTGCGTAGAGGCCTCGTAGCTGATCTTGACACAGTCCTAGAGGAGGACAGGATGAAACACATCCTTGCGGTGAGGGAGTTTAACGACTTGTGTGTGTCGAACCCAAGGCTCGAGACGTTCCTTCTGCCCCTCTGGGATGGTGTCAACATCACGAGATTAGTTGATTAGTGTAAATATGACAATCACATACAGTCACCGAGCCACCATGGCGTGATTAGTTGGTGAATTCAAATGTGGCAATAGCAGTACACAATTACATTTATGTTGTATGCATATAATGATTCAGAATCAAAGTATTTGGTTTTATTTAACAAATTGAAGGAAGACGTGAGACGTAAGATGCCTTCACGCCGGATATCATAGCATGTACAGGATATTGCAACAGCGGTGTCGTACTCCGTCATAAACTCCTTCTTTCCTAGCGAGCCGCCTCAGAGACTCGTGATTACCACCAGGTATTTCCCACTCATTTCACATTAAGTTGCAGAGTATTAGATGCACCACTCTCGTAATGTTCGGTGTCGCCGAGCTGCGATCTTACTCGTGAATGGTTCCCATCTTGCCAGACTCACGTCTGCGGCGGGATCGACCAGCACAGCAGGTGAAGAAAACCACGACGGTAGCAGCCAGTGCGAGAATGGCCGAGACGAGGACGAGCCAGATCCCGGCACTCCAGCTAGCGCTGCTGCCGGTGCTGGAGTCGTTGACCTTGCGCTTGATGATGCCAAAGGCGACAAAGTCGCATGCGAGCGCCACCACAGTGACCAGGCAAGCCAGGGCAGAGACAAGGGAAGCCACGAAGGAACCCAGAGTGCCCGCTCCGAGGCACAGGATGAAAGCGATGAAGCAGAGGCCAGTGGCAACTGGGTGCAACACCATGACTCTCGTCAATGCCTTGGAGGTATTCTCAGAAGCGTTGGAAAATTCGGTGCCATCAACAGCTGTGATGACCTGGGCCGGGTTGTAACCGATTCTGACCTTTGAGCAGTCGTCCCTAAATCCCAATTAGTATTATGGCTTCGGAACATGTTCGAGTATCACAACGTACCGTCCATTGACATCGAGAACACAGTAGCCAAATGTTCCGAACGTGACAGCCGAGCCATCAGCGGAGTTACCCAAGTCGACCTTGAGAAGGGAGATGTCGTTGACAACGGGGGCCGTGATGTCAACAACAACGAGCAACACTGTTGCTGAGAACAGCAAGAATGCGCCAAAGTGGTGGATGAATCGTCCAAGTCCCATTGTGATGTTGTCCTGTGTTGTTGACTGGGTCTAAGTGGTGGGAGTGAAGAGATGCAGCAAAAGGAGGTTGCCTTTTGATGTAGGGATACACTGTCGATACTGAATAGTAAAAGGAATGTCGAACCAGTAATCGTGGTTCTGGCTCTTGACATATATACTTATTAAGTAGCAGGTTCATCTAATTCCCAAGCAGACGAATCCGCACGCCACAGATCCACAGCGCATGGGCCGAGCCCTTGGCTGAAACGTCATCAAATGGCTTTTGTCAAGACCTTGTCTTTGCGCACCCGTCGCAAATGTCTGTGTGTCGTGGCGCATTGCAATGCGAATATTCCCCCTGTTAGTGTGTCCCGGGCTGTGATGTGGTGACGTAGCTGATGTGGCTTTGTCGAATCGGGCTAAGTTACTACTCCATACTACCTAGGATGGGCGATCGGCGTGCCCTGCTTTGACCCCAGGCGGCATTTGCTCTCGGTCTACGGCACAATGTAGACGTCACAAGCCCGCCTTGGCATGGTCCAATTGAAATCAGGATAGCCTTGAAGTGTGATGACATGGAATGACCAGTTGTGTCTCGCTACTATTGCACCGAGGCAAATTTATTCTTCTTGCGCTGCGCTCTTTCGCTTGCGACGAGTGACAAGAGTGACCAGGGTGCCAAGGCTGGATGCAATGTGATCAAGCGTGTGACAGGGTGTTTGGCGGTGGGCAGAGAGTTTCGCGACTAGTGACGAGGATGTGGGAGGCCTGCAGGTTTACGTGTTGTTCCTGGTGGTTCGTTTCCGCAGTTGTCTTAGCCAGACAGCGTTGTGAATGGACGGCGTGCAGCTGGTTCAGCTGGTGTAGCATCCCTTGTCGATGACACTGCCTCGTCCGGCTCGGCATCCGTTGCAGACGAAGCATACTGCTGCCGGCGTACACCTCGCGTCTGTAGCTTTCCAGGAAGCCAAGACAACATTTGCACTCGCTCGTGCATCTTAGACTTGGGTACTGCGGCTGTTTGCTGCTTGCCCAGGTCCGGCTCCCAATTGGCGAGGCCCTTCGCAGCCATGGTATTGGGGAGGGATTGCTTCAAGGCATTTGTAATGAAGGATTCGTTCTTGCCGATAAAATCAGGCCATGACCTATGCAAGACTGAACGCGAGCTGATGTGATGTCTGTACGTCGGATGCGGCCAGACTTGGATCTTGAATTCCTTCTGTGGCGCATCTTCCCCGGTTCCCGCGTCGGGATTGGAGGATGACGAGGTTGACAAGGACGAAGTGCCTTCCTTCTTGAGCGTCGTCACGGGTTTCGACTTGATGAGGGTTTTGCCGGCATATAAGTCGGAGAGGACGGACTCGGGAGATTTCCGGGGCGCTGATACGGCATAGCTGAGTGGGCTGGTGGTGATTAATCGGCTGGCGGCTTCTTTATCCTTCATCAACGAGATGAACATGGAGTCGTGGCCCTAAAATGCCATGATTAGCAAATCCCTGGTATTTCGCATGCGAGGCCAACATACTGGCACCGATTTGAAGAACTCGACCTGGCCATGCTGCTCCAAGACCTGAAGGATGGAGCGCCGTTCTGCAAAGTTGACGGGAGGCGGAGAGACAAGGATGGAGATCGACCGCGGCGCAATCTGCTGCCTGGAACTTGCTGCAGCTTTGGCGGCCGCCGACGCTGTCGTAGCTGCCGTGGATGCTGAAATAGACGGCATCGCGCAATTGTCGATTTCGTTGAAAGCTGCCCGTTCTACCGTAAGAATTCGAGCTGCTCCGACGCAGAGCGCGTTACTGGAGGTGCGGCTAAACTCGGGGTTGGTGGGGCCTCTGTGGTACCTGGAGCTTGTACCTGAACTGTGCGTGCGTGAGGCTGGAAGGCGACGACTTCGCATCTTCGACATCAAAGAACCACCAACTCACCCGGCGCAATTAACCTCACTCACCAGTGCGCCAGCGATTTCCTCCATTCCGAACCCATCCATCGCCGCCCGCGGATGTCGTCAACCTCATAGAGCGACACCGGCTGTGCGCTCGTCTCTCGCGCAACTTGAGACGCCCACTCCTACGCCAACCACCATACACACATCGCCATGGCGACACCCACAGCCATGAAGCACGTTGCTTCGCAGCAAGGCCGCACCCCCTCGCAGTTCGCCGCCGCAACACCTCCTGTATCGACACCCTTCTCGAACCCTGCCCATGCCGTCTTCTCCCCTCGAGGGCCGCGCTCGTCGCCCCAGCAGTTCAAGAAGTCTCCCGCGACATCAGGGATGATGGCCCAGCAAAGCAATGCCCCCCTCAACTTCGACAGCCCGTCGACCGCGGCCGCTATGGGCGCCCTCGCCATGGGTGGTGGTCTCGATATGGGCCTTGAAAGCGTCAGTGTTGCGGGGTTGGGGCACCTCGGTGCCCTTGTGAGCGAGGACGATAAGTTGAAGCGGTTGGAGGCCATTATGGAAATGTTGAACGTACGTACCCCGTGGCAATACTCCCGACCTCCCTAACTCTCCGCAGAAGAAGAAGGGACTCGTCAGCGAAGTTGGCTTAGAGCGTCTCGCGCAGCGCATAGGACTCGACTGCCTTTCCGAAGAACAGACTGCCTCTAATGGCCGGAAAACGAGGATTCTCGTGATAGCCGGATCAGCCATCCAGTTGGATATCGTCCTGGACAATAATATTGTCACAAATATCTCGCTAGCCTTCCCAGAGTCAGCCACTTCGGTCACCAAGCACGTGGATCGAGCAAGCCAAATCTTGCTCCAAGACCTTCAACTTCTCCCGGATCAAAGTCCGCTCACCAAAACCCTGGACAAATTTGCAGTCAATCTGGAGCGGCTGGCAAATTTGGACAAGCTCAGCATTATCCCCGGTCTAGATTGCCACGAGGCTCTAGCAGGCATTTATGTGAGCCTGGAGAAGTTGCATCAGTGGGACATTTCCAAGTTGCGTGAAGAACCGGGAATGAGTGACAAGACAAACCGCGCCCTCTCTATCGTAGCCATGTGCACAAGGCATGGCTACCCGATTATGCATTCAAGAGAACGGGTGGGACTGGCCGTACAGTATTGGAAGGCCCTGCGACTTATCCCCCCATCAAACGACCAATCCACGACCTTTTCCGAAACTCGAGAGAAGGTATGGTCGCTACTAGTCGGATGCGCTTCTACAGGCGGCATGGCACACCTTCCCGTAAGGGTATCGGAGAATTGGATCTCCAACGAAATTGTCAAAGCCGAGCCCTCGATGGATCCAAAGAAGCCGAATCTGGACTGGCAGGATCCAGCCAATGTTGTGCTTCCTGCATCAGAGGAAAACAAGAATGCCGGCATAGAGATGCTGCAGCCTGATCTTTCAACCGCAACGGTGCCTCAGGTCATGTTCACGGTCACATTCGACCCTCCGGTCATTCTTCCTCAGAACGACTGGATGCGGCTGCACGCGTTCGCCAACGTGAATGCTCCTCCTGTCTTTGGCTACCCGCCCACATTCGACAGTCTGTTCTTTCCTATTCCTCCAGGCAGCACGCAGGATCCAAGCGAGTTGCGGACCATTACTCGCCAGCGAGACGTCCGGGTTTATGATAAAGACCGAACGTCGTCGATCAAGCCGCATCGAAATACCCTTTTTATATACAAGCAGATATATTCACAAGTGGTTACTGAGATGCCCTTCTCTCACCCCCAGCAACTCATCGAAATGATGCCTCTGCTCCGGCAGTATGCTTTCATTTCCACCCTGCTGGAAAATAGCTTCGGGTCGAAGACCAAGGAAACACAACCAGTGGCGACGAATGGCCAGGCCCCAGGACCTGGGGCGAACTCCAGCACCACAACAACCAAGGACGAACTGGCAGATTTCATGAACATGGTCCCAGCCCCCGTGGCCGAGGAACCGAAGAAACAGGCTCCTTCTGAAGAATACTTGAACTTGGATGTGACTCTCTGGGTTCACCCAACTCCACATCTACAGGTTGTCTTCCCCTTCCGGAACTCAACCGCCAACATCACCCTCAAGGTTCTTGAAGAAGGGATCGTCGAGGTTGCTAACGAGAACGTTATTCCCCGCGAGGGAGACACCGAGACCCGGAAACTGAAGAGCAAGGAGCTGACCAGGGCCGATCTTGGAAGAGTCCTGGAGCACATGGAGGACCTGTGCAAGTGGGCCGAATGGATCCGCACGCGTCTGTCATGAAGGCACTTTGGGGCACATAGATAAGCAGTAGAGGGATGTGGGATGGAGTTGAATGATACCCCTAGATTAATGTTCATCTGCATCTGAGAATCGGGCATCAAGCTTTAATCAAGGAGCAGCTACTCAACTGGACATTGTCTCCATACATGAATAGACAAAAGGAGAATAAGAGCGCCAGTACGGCCATTCGCATAATCGCCCTGATGGCCTTGCCGGCTCTCACAGTCGAGGCTATTGTCAAAATCATGACATATTAGCTAGCATTAGGATATTCGTAGATATACTTCATATACCAAAGCAGAATAAGAGTTATTTACTTTCCCCGGAGTGTTAATACACAATTACCATATCATATTTTGCGAATGGCAATTCTAGAACGAAATATGTCATACCGTGCGCGTTGTTTCATACAGCATTCACAAATACACCGAACTCGATCTAAGACAAATCTATGAAAGAGAATATGTACTTTTCGGAATTAATTATCCAATTCTATTGACAAATCTAAAGAAGAAGGAGAAAGAGGCGACTAAAAGTGTCCCTCTTTACATCATCACCATGGCGGCGGCGGCGCCGAGGATAAGGGCCAGGCTAGCGCTCATTTTACCAGCGCTGCCAGTGACAGGGACCTCGCTGGCAGTGCTACCGCTGCTGGAGGAGGATCCAGCGGCAACAGGAGTAGTGCTAGGAGTGGCGGGGACATAGGCAGTAGTAGGAACCTCGGCGGCGGCGGAGGAACCGGCGGCGGAGGAGGCAACGGGGACGCTGACGACAACGGGAGTGCTGACAACAACGGGGGTGTTGACGACAATAGGAGTAGACACAACGACGGGGGTCTCGTAGGAGGCCGGGGTACCAGAGGCCGGAGTACCAGAGGGAGCCGGGGCAGGGAAGAAACCAGTCTCGCTAGCAGAGTTGTCGGAGCCAGATCCAGGGGTAGTGGAAACACCCTCACCGTTGCCGGGGCAGTAGGTGGTGGTGATGAACTCTGTGGAGAGTTCGCCAACGGGGCAGTTGGTGACAGAGGCGGCACAGCTGGTAATGGTGTGGACATTGGTGATGGTCGCGGTGATGGTCTCGGAGTCATCGCCGGAGCCAGATCCAGAAGATCCAGAGCCAGTGGTTGTAGCAGCAGGACCCTCGCCGTTGCCAGGGCAGTAGGTGGTGGTGATGAACTCTGTGGAAAGTTCGCCAACGGGGCAGTTGGTGACAGAGGCGGCACAGCTGGTAATGGTGTGGACGTTGGTGATGGTCGCGGTGATGGTCTCGGAGTCATCGCCGGAGCCAGAGCCGGAACCAGAGCTACCAGACTCGGTGGCCTGAGCAGTCACGGGGCAAACGGTGGTGTAAGCAACAACGGTCTCGGTGACGACGGAGCCGACGGGGCAGTTGGTGACGGACGAGGGGCAGGCGGTGACAGTGCTGACTCGGGTGGTGTAGACAACAGAGGTAGTCATCTCAACGCTCTCGGTAGAAGTGACGGCGATGGAGGTGTTGGCGGCTCGGGTCTGGGTGGCAAAGGTAGAAGTGGCATCAGTAGTGTAGGCCGTGCTGCTAACGGGGGCAGACACGGATGCGGACGCGGAGGACACGGACGAGGATGCGGAGGAGGATGCGGACGCGATCGCGGAGCTGGTGGAGGCGGACTTGGAAGCCTTGAAGTATCGAATGTCCTGGATCTTGAAGTAGGTGTTCTCGAAAGCACCGGGCTTGGCAGAGACGTATTCGGAGCAGGTGTCGTAGCTGGTCTCGGCCTTGCAAGCCTGCGCCCAGATGTCGTCGTTGCCAACGGGGTTGCCACAGAAGGCGATGTTGATGATGAGGGTCTGGTCGACAAAGTGGTCGTCAATGTTGCACTTGTCGTTCTTGAGATACAGAGTGGGAGTGCCCCACGAGTCGGTGTTGGGCTCATCGGAGTCCAGGTTGTCGGGGACGCTGGCCCACTTCCAGGCAAAGACCTTGATGAAGGAGTCGGTCCACTCGAGGGCATCTAGCTGCAATTAGTAGGGCAATTTGGCATCCAGATAGTCATCATCACTTACAAACACCACCATCGGAGGTGCCGTAGGGAGCATCGTAATCGTCGACGGTGCAGCCCTCGTTCAGGTATTGGTCGGGGGTGTTCTGGTAGGTGTTGTCACAGTTGTCGGTGTCAACAACGCCGGTCTGGTTCTCGCCATCGAGCATGCAAGTGCCAAACTCGTCCGAGTCACCGGTGTGGAAGGCGGGCTTGTTGGTGGTGGCCAGGTTCCAGCCCTCGATCAAGTCGATCTCACCATCCGCGGGCCAGGTGTTACCAACGGACCAGCTATGATTGTCGTTAGCAGAGGGTTGAGAAATAAGATAACGTCTTGTTAATACTTACAAGGCAGGCCAGGAACCACACTTGGGTTCGGGAAGGTGAGAGAATCGGGCAATGAAGAGGCCATGGTTGAACTCGGTCTTGGAGTGGAGTCGAACACTGGGACGTCCGGTGTTTGAATCGAGAACGTTGGTGTGGTCGACACCAAGGTAAACCTCATCGTTCTCGCACTTGGCAATGCCGAGCTCGGTGGCCTCAGCCTGGGTCTTGTACGCAACATGTCCGGAGTTGGGGTCCGCGTCCTAAATTCAGGGTTAGATAGTGCAAACAATGGTATGTTACATGAAGTCATACGCTGAAGAAGTCAAACTTGTCGAAGAAGTTTGTGGCATCATAGGTGTCGTGAATGTACCACTGCTTAGCACTGGCACTGCCGATGCAAGCCAGGGCAGCTGTGCCGACGGAACGGAGAGAAGGAGCCATGATATTGGAATTGATTCGTTAATTTAAACAGACAAAGAATGAAGTGAGTGACGATAGTAAAAGAATGAGTGGCTAGACGTGCGGTACGTCAAAGAAGCGAGCTTGAAGCTCTGGGAACGTCGATGGACACGGGGTGTTTAAAAGAATGAGCCGTGTATACGGATGAGAAGAGAAGATTCTTCCTGAACCTGCGATGCCGGGATAGGGATGGTTTTGAGCAACTTCTACGGGCTCCCTCCCCCTTTCGGACCTACTACTGACATGAACAGGGCCGGGAGTTGGGAGGCTGGCCGGGTTAGGTGGGTTGCCGAGAGCCCTGATGAGATTCCCAGGGTGTTTTGGCCGATTGGAGAGGGTGGGCTAGGTCCAACAGACGAGCAGTCATCCTGATCAAGGTCCTGTCTTTCGCGGAGGGCGAGGGATCCGCCGAGGTACCAATCAGACTCCAGAAATAGCTCCCGTTCTGGGAATTCAAGGGTCTAGGAGATTGTCGGCGACTGGGTACCACCGTGATTGGGAAGCAGAACAGGAGGCGGCGTTTCAACGTTACCACGGACAGCATTACAAAACATGCCCAGGCCTACCAGACTGGGGTCGGCGGTACCCACTGGGGATGCTGAGTGGACCGCGAGTGGTACGTGGAAGGCAAAGGGAACACTGTCTTGACAGGACAGCGAGTCATTCCGTTATCCATTGTTGTTGATGCACATAGTAGTGCATAGGAGGGGGCATGAAGAGTGGCGCTTGAAACAGCACGCCCTGACAGGGCTACTGCAGGAACTTCTCGGCCAGACCTAAAAGGAGCGGACTTGAGGCTCGCAAGTGCGTTTTCACAAGCCAGCACACATTTTGTTGAGGATGTTGATAAGTATTTGCCATGGGATGACGAGTAAAGGGTCTATGCGGCGTCGTCATCAGCGGCAGTTCACAAGAAGCTCTGCCTCGGATGCTTAGAAACATGCCAACAAGCATCGGCGATAACCTCCCTTGTTCGAGAAGAACTAGGGCACCGAGCCGGTCAAAGGTGCAACTGCCGTACGCGTTGGCATTACATGGTAAGCCTGAGCTCTCAAGAATCCAAGATCCTTGGTTGTTTATGCTCATCTTCTTTGGTGGTCGTATCATTGTTTGTTGGAGGCCCTTTCATCCGCCCATCCCGCCGGGATCCAATCCAGAACGCAGGACAGTCATCTCGCTGAGACGTGAGCCCCTGCTACCGCTCACGGCGGATGAGACGAGCGCAGCGGCTTACTGGTCGTCCATTTGCCGGCACGATGGAGCCAGGGGTTGCGGACGATGTGGAGGTATGGACAGATGCGGACGAGATGGAGGAGGTGGACGAAGTCGAGCAGAACCCTGCGGTGGATCCAGCGGGACGGATGGTACAAGGGTTCTTGGTAATTGGTTCATGCTGCATAGTGTGGTATCAGAGCGGCAGCAGAGTGACCAGCAGCAGGGGCGGTATTCCCATATTTGCCTCCCGTTGGGCGCTGTGTCATGCTTCGAAGCAGACGGCTTCAGGAGTCGTCGTAATGTGGCGTCAAAATGGAGAATCGGAGATGGTGTATGTTCCACGTTTTACACGGGTGGTCCAGTAAAAGTCCACTGAGGAGTCGCGCCAGCCACACTACAGCCGCCAGAGACAGGTGGTGGAGCCGCCAAATGCTACGCCACGCGGACGATGCAGGGGACTCAGGGGACGCAGGCGCCAGCTCACCAACCGTGCTGGCAGCGGTAATACCGCTAATTCGTCGCAGGGGAATATTGGCCTATCATCCAGTGCATCCACCAAGCATCACAAGAGATTGAGTTCCGGGTATTCGATGGGCGTGCTACCTTAGTTTAGCGCTGCACCGGAAACAACACATTGGTTCCGGAGAGTTGTTTTGGGGCATTTTTGGATTTTTGGATTTTTCGGGTTTTGAGTTTTGGGTTTATGGAGTTTGCTCGGATACCAAGGACGTATCCAAACTCCTGAACGCGATGCTTTGAAATCATGGCCGAGCTGTGACTCCAGACAGGACAATGATACGGAGCGAGACGGCAATTTTCTCCTCCGCGTTGGCAACTGACAGCTCCAATTTCAATGAATACAACCTTCAAGATTTGCCCCGAAAAAGTACTCATTCATCTACCTTCGTCCGCACAGGGCAGGACTCCATTGCGCTGGCTACTTGTCCATCCCCACAACCAGCGTCGTCATCAGACTCATCACCACTCCAGCCATTCCCAAATTGCCAGACGCTTGACACATGACAGAGCATTGCCTTGCGCATACATGCTCCATATCGCGGGCAGAGTCAGCTGGGACTAAGCAGGTGTTTCGCTCCACCCCATATCAGCACCCCTTGTTATTTCTTTCGGTGGATTAGCCACTTCCCAGCGTTTCGAGTGCCGCGCCAAAGGATTCCACGATCCTGTCGATCTTTTTAGGGTTTAGAGGTCTAGAATTTAAGACCCTTTGAGCTTATTTCTCGACTTTGCTGATCTTCATCACTTGAAATCTCAGTCGATGGTTCAAGCAGTATTTCAACGTCACTCACTGGCTGAGGCCCATTGCCAAAACTCCACGCTCATCAACCTCGCTTCATGCGTTGACAGCAAGCCATCAACCCGTGCTCAGGGGTATTTACACCCGCGCGTCCTCGTCCACAGGGTCCTCTTTCCACTAACCAATACTATCTTCGCTCCTGGATTCATGCCTTCTCGCTACACTCTATACCGCCTTTCCAATATCCTTGTCTTCGTGGCCTGAGAAAAGCTGCATAGCTCCCTCTTGTCTTGTGGAACAGCAAGAGTCCCCATCTTCCCGAAATGCCGTAGGAGGATTCTTACATAGGACTTACACTGTCACATTCACGAGGTAGTCGTTCCGAGAAACCCCATCCTGAGATACGCAATATTGTTGGATCTATATCATATCTAGCTCAGATCCCATTCCTGCAATGTGCCACCTATCCAGCTTAACGTGAACGCCGAAGTCAAACACCAAGCTTTCGTTTTATTTTATTCCCATCTATGTCTGTTTTTCTCCCATGTCTCCCTAATGATACACGCGGGACACAGACTCGGCCCTACGTAGACGGTTACATTTGAAGTCTCTGTCTCACATGTTTTGCCTTCCTTGTGATCATCACATTCTTCTGTCTCTGACGAGGTGTTGATATATCCGCTGCAATGCCAACAGAGCTGTCTGACGTGGAAGATTTTGCACATTTTAGCTTAATTCTCGGTTGTTGGTACACGATACGGTTCTGGATTCTGGGTATATAGCTTCTTCTCGTTCGGAAACGGAAGGATGGTGGTTCGTACTACAGGGTTTCCGGGTTGCTTGTTCGATTGAGGTGCAAGGAACCGTTGCTACTTGAACGTTCAATATATATGCATCAACCTTTCTTGATTCAACGCCAAACACATTACACGTACGCCATTTCAAACCATCTTTTCACGCTCGAAGCTTAAATCGCAGCTCTGCGAAATTGACTTGAACCATTGTCCTACAAACCTTGCCATATTATTCAATGCCAACGTACCGCATGGATTGTACATGTCAACAACCCGGCATCATATCCACACACACTAGGGTTCAGAGTTCTGGGAGACACGGTTAACTTCTTGTTTAGCCGCAATACCGCATTCACAGCCCAGCGAGCCACTGGCAGAGACTTGCCCCATCCAGTGTCTATCAATAATTTCTTTCAGGTTCAACTCATCACTGGTGAGCATGCCGCTTTTGATCATCTTGTTGTGTAATTCTGATCATTTCACTCCACATGCATGTGCTCTTGTCAACACTCGATGTTCACAACAGCGACACATACTATGCAGAATAACATGCCTCTGCCATTCTGATTCACGCCCATTGGGTGGAATAGGGCCTGAGCACGACAGCGGCATCGCGATCAGGCTTGCCCTCCTCTTTGACTCTCTTCACTCGGATCTGCTCTCCATTGGCGAGCTGGATAAGACAGCTTCCATCACCAAGGTCGCTGACCAGCCTTTCATGCCGCGAATCATTTGAGTCCACTCCGAAGTTCTGTACAAAGGACAGCGGTGCGCCAGTTGTCTTGGGGTTATCAACAGGAGCCGCCTCGGTATCCTGAATGATGATCCGCTTAACATCTCCCTTTTTGTTAACTGCGCGTGTCCATACCGACCCAAGGACCCGAGTTCGACGAGCAAAGTCCTCGGTCGTCCATTGTGCCCAGTCGATCTGCCCATCAGCCTTGTTGACCTTGGGGGCATGCACCAGTTCCTCGCCGTCGAGCTCCTTGGCTTTCCATCCTGCTGACTGACGCGGGGGGAGGTACACGCCGTCCCGTAAGCCCTGTACCAGCATATGAGCTCCAATGGGGGCCAGTTGGTTGGTGAGCTCCTGGACAGTTGATCCCGGCGGTATTGGTATTCCGGGATACGATGTCTGGGCCAATACGGTGCCATGATCAAATGCCTTGTCATCCAATGTCTGCAACGAGACTCCGGTGCACTGATGACCACGTAAGATGGCGTGATGTATGGGCGCCGGGCCGCGGAGGCTACCTCTGTTAGGTGACCATTTTTTTTCGTGGAAAAGAAGCGCAAGAAACTCACTCAGGTAGCAGGGATGGATGCACGTTGAGACCTCCATATTTGGCTGACCTCAGTATCCTGGGAGGAACAAACAATCCAAATGAGACAGCGATGACGAGATTTGTCGCCTCTGGCAGCTGTTGTGCATCAGTCATGAACGCCCATCTCTATCAATCCAAAGCATCTCCGAATCTTGAGAATACACACCTCCCACTTAGTAAAAGTTTCTCGCTGGTGAATCTTGAGCCCTAACTCTTTTGCCAACACCTTGCAGGGTACTACCAACAACGATCAGTACAGCCGCTAGTCTCGGGGCATGGTTCCCTCACCTTCGCGGATGGTCTTGTAGCCTCTTCCCACCCGTTTCGGGGGCAAGACCATCACATCCAACGACTCTATCAGGTTCTTGTTTTTGTTCTTTTCTTCGTATACGGCTTTGAGTGATGCGCAGCTGAACTCGTCGGAGCCGCAGAAGAGTATTCTCAGGGGATCTGAGGCGGTGGTAGACAGACATTGCCGCCATGGAGAAAACCTGCGGCTAAGCAGCGACCTCGGCTTAAGAAGAGTGTGCAGCATCATGGGATCTTGTTTTCATAGTATCCGTACCGTTGGATTTTCTTCTGGAAAAAACAATCATTATTAGCAATGTGACTTCCGAGACTTCGTCGTCATCAGTTTGCATTCAGAGTCGCGCCGAGAATGGACTGATGTCGCGTTTGCTGCATTACTGCTTATATGCATTTCCTGAATACATACATCACTTGGAGCCCTGCCCAGCAAGACTCAATATTATCAACGCTCCGAATCACTGTTTCGGGTGGATTTAACATGTATATTGTAGACTCATGTGTTCTCCAGTGTTTGGCTCTCTACATGTCCTTGAGATATGAGAACTAATTGGGCACTATAGGAATAGCATTTACTATTTGACGTTGGGATGGTTGCCATGTTTCAACAGCTACGCAGTCGCGAGAGACTAGTTGATCTACAGTAACAGGTTCATACTCCAAGCAGTTTCCAGAGACAACGAATCATAAGGCGAGTGTCAATACTAATGAGAGATTCCCAGCAACCAGTCTCAACCCGGCTACCCTATACTTGATGTCGATTTTCAGTACATTGTGGGACTACCAATCAAGCAGAGCAGCAGCAGTCTCTGACCAATAGAGGTGCCTAGCAACGGGGGATTTACAGGGTGTGACTTAGAGTTGGCCGTTGTTACGCGGTTAAATTCATGGGGTAATGAGGAGCTGGTGGATTAAACTGGCTGATACTCATTCAGCTTGTGGCAACGTACTTCGTTACATCCGTCGCTCATCTAATCTCTTTTCGAGTATGAACCAGGAGAAGAAAAACAAGCTTTCGTCCCAAATTTTGACATCTGCCCCCCCTTGTGTTCCAAGACGGAGGATACCAGTATGATCGACTCCTGAAACGCGGCTCGAAGCTTAGGTCAGATGCTGACGCAACGTCGCGATGGTACCCGACGGACCATTCCAGATCCGAAAAATCCATACGGTTTAGAATAGATCATTCACTGCCTTGTCGGCGTCTTTCTGGATCAACTCCACCATGCCCTGCGAAGCGCGGTCAGCATTTAATCCATCCACAACACAGGTTGGTGAGCCTTGTACCTTGGGCATGATTGGCTTTCCGTCTTCCGTCTTGACATAGCGGAAGGGCATTTCAGTGCTCTCATGTTCATTGAACTTGAGCTCCGGGAAGTCCACGTAAGGCACCTGGTCTAGTGCAACTAGTTACTGTGAGCAAACTGGTGTAGTAGCGCGCTTCGAGGGAACGAACCCTTGTCTTGCACCACAATGCGCGTTACTCGTACAGCCGTATCAGTCGTCATCTGCTTGGGCCCCAACCTGCGGCCTTCAAACCCCTTCTTCCTCAGCTCAGAGGTCCGGTCTAGAGAGGTGCATGTCAACAAATGGTGAGACGGAAAATTGTCACTGTCACTCACCTCGAGGAGGATCATCGCCTATCAAACACATTAGCTACGGCCCCTGCTTAGCCGAGAATAGCGTTACATACCCAGAATCCCCCCAAATAGGAAAGCATCAAAGGTCTCGCCGTCCTCGGGAGACAAATCCTTAGCCGCGGACGGGTCAAGGAGACACACGCGCGACTTCTGGCCGGCGTATAGCTCCTCCACACCTTGGTTCTCCGCCTTGAAGGCCGGGTTGCTGGCCAGGTCTGCCGGAACCTGGAACGTAGGCGGCAGGCTAGACAAGATGAACGAGCCCCCCGTGGCCTGTGTCTCGGAGGCGATGGCCAGGTATTCGAGCTCTGACCAGGGCCCCAGCTCGGGGTCGAGATGCTCGACGATGAAGGTCTTGCCAGCCATTGTTTTTCTTTGAGGTCTCAGCACACTGCGCACGACGGAGCTACGTCCGCACCATGGAACGGATCGCAGCTTTGGAAGAGGGGTCGGTTTCATAAACTCACAGTCCGATGAAAGCACAAATACTTTCGGGAGAGGCGATTTGACTCGGAATACTTTTGTACTTTTGTGATGGGTGAGGTTTGGCCAAGGGAGGGTTTAAAAATTCCCCAGTCTACACTAGCGAGCGGCAGTGTGCGTGTGTGAGTGGTGAGCCCGAAGCAGAACAATCGTCATCCGGTTCCAGCTGCTTCAGCCTTTCTCCTTGTCTGAAAGCTTAGCATAGCGGCTTCCTGCACATGCGGCTTGGCGAATAATGCCGGCAATATCAATGTAACCCTATTGAGTCTCGACTTCATCCAAAGTCTATGGCTCTTTCAAGGCGGGCCTGGTATTAATTGATATGATGACGCGCAGGGACAACCATGACGGCCAGTCAAGTGCGGCATTCATTTTCAGTGGAGGATAAGCTGTCGGCACCCCTATTCAGCACCTATTCCCGGCGACAACAGGGCGCCACACGCCCCTGCACAGACCAGAACAGGGCCCTGCAATGCCCTATTCCCCATATCTCAGCGAATGTTCTGCCGCTAAAGACGCCCCTAGTCGCTTTCGCGTCCCAGGTTCCAGGCATCCCCGTAACCCGCCAAAGGGGTCTCCATATGCTGGGGCTGAGTACTTCCGGGCCACCTCACCCTTTCGCATCTTCAATCTCCATCACCTACAACCTCAACTCCCTCGACTCCTTCTCCTCTCCTCACATACATGACGACATTGCTGTAGTCCTCGAGGCTCCTGCGCCGTCGCCATTATTGTGTGTGTAATCATCTCCGATTAGTACGCCGCGGCGTCTCAACCGCACCACCATGGCTCTCCTCTCGATGCTCCCGGGCCCAAGACAATGGTCGGCCTTGCTCTCACTGGCGCTCTGGCAGGCCACGGGCTCCGCGGGAGACTCGGCTGCAGACTATTATGTTCGCAACCTTCCTGGGTTGCCCACTGACTCTACTCCCATCAAGATGCATGCTGGGTAAGTGATTCCGAGCCTCCGCCATATCCGCCCTTGCTGACGCGTTCTTGAATTGCAGCCATATCGAAATCACCCCCGAGCACAACGGAAACCTCTTCTTCTGGCACTTCGAGAACCAGCACATCGCCGATAAGCAACGAACCGTCATCTGGATCAATGGTGGACCTGGATGCAGCTCCGAGGATGGCGCGATGATGGAAATCGGCCCCTATCGAGTCAAGGACGAGAAGACCCTGGTCCCAAACAATGGCTCCTGGAACGAGTTTGCCAACTTGCTCTTCGTCGACAATCCGGTCGGCACTGGCTTCAGCTATGTCGACACCGACAGTTTCGTGCACGAGCTGGACGACATGGCCGACCAGTTTGTCCAGTTCCTCGAGAAGTGGTTTGAATTGTTCCCTCAATATGACACTGATGACGTAGGTACTCCGTTGCTCACCTCAGCTGTTCTCGTTTGCTGACCTATCTTAGATCTACATCTCTGGTGAGTCGTATGCTGGACAACATATCCCCTACATTGCGAAAGCAATTCTTGCGCGCAACAAGAAGAACCCTCAGACCCCATGGAATCTAAAGGGGCTGTTGATTGGAAACGGGTGGATCTCCCCACGAGAGCAATATCCCGCCTATATCTCCTTTGCTGTCGACAAGGGCATCATCAAGAAGGGCTCGGATGAACACCAGCAGTTAAAGCATGAGCTGCGAATTTGCGAGAAGCGTATGGCGACTGAGCCTGGTCGTGTCGACTACAGCGAATGCGAAGCCATCCTCTCATCCATCCTCCGGCTTACCAAGTCCGGCAACGGAAATGATGCATGCATTAACATGTACGACGTACGCCTGAAGGATTCCTACCCCAGCTGCGGCATGAACTGGCCTCCGGACTTGAAGCACGTCGGTCCCTACCTGAGGAGGGACGATGTTGTTCGCGCTCTACACGTCAGCGAACAGAAGAATACCGGATGGCAGGAGTGCAACGGCGCCGTAGGCAATGCGTTTTCTGCCAAGAACTCGAAGCCCGCGGTCGACTATCTTCCCGATCTCCTGGCGGATATCCCGATTCTCCTCTTCTCGGGAGCCGAAGATCTGATCTGCAACCACATCGGCACTGAAGAGATGCTCAATAAGATGAAGTGGAACGGTGGCAGAGGCTTCGAGGTCACCCCTGGAAACTGGGCCCCTCGCCGAGACTGGACCTTCGAGGGCGAGGCTGCGGGCTTCTGGCAGGAGGCTCGCAACTTAACCTACGTCTTGTTCTATAACTCTTCCCACATGGTTCCCTTCGACCTGCCCCGCCGAAGCCGAGACATGCTTGACCGCTTCATGGGCATCAACATCGACCACATCGGTGGAGACCCTGCCGACAGTCGCATTGACGGAGAGAAGGGACCCGAGACCACTGTCGGCGGTGCTACCAACAATACCCAGTCGGCCCAGGACGACCAGCAGAAGAAGCTGGAGGAGGCCAAGTGGGCTGCGTATCAGAAATCAGGCGAGGTCGTCCTCGTCATTGTCGCCGTCGCTGCCACGGCTTGGGCGTACTTCATCTGGCGTGAGCGCCGCAAGGTTGCTACCTACCACGCCCTTGCTGGCAACGACTCTTCTGGGCGATTGGATGGGTTACGGGCTAAGCAAGGCCCTGGCGATCTTGAGGCCGCCGCTTTCGATGAGAGCGAACTAGATGACCTACATGTAGAAACCCCGACAGTGGCTGGCAGAGCCGAGTATGCCGTGGGTGATGACAGTGATAGCGACTCGGACAACGAAAAGAACCACACGAGCGGACGCTCGCGATGATCTGGGACCCTTCTAAACTTACTTCCGCTTGGGTCAGGGAGGCAATGTCTACTATCTGGTGTCCTAGGCTACTCTCATATGCAAAGGGTTGGAGCATGTCATGGTTAGAGCGGCGTTTGGAGTCTGATAATGCAACTCGGTTTTTTTGTATCATCTAAATGGGTCAAGCTGCGCCAGGAACGCCGAATCTAAATGTAGAGCGCTCCGTACAAACATCCTTTACCTCCTGACCGTGTGTGTTGCGGACGCCATGTCCTGTCCTGAACCCGAATCCAACCCATCCCAAAAAGAAGTGTATATACGCCTGCATTTCTGCGTTCCCATCGTTCATCACAATGCCTTTACAGTTGGATATCCATGTTCAGCAGTCGAACCTCCTCGCCGGGCTTGAAGGGCGGCAGACCGACGTAGGGGCAGCCGTCGCATCGGAATGCATCGCCCAGGGCGCAGTTGCCACAGGAGCCCACCTTGCCCTGGACGGTAAAGTCGACTTCCGCCAGATCGTCAGAGGCAAGCTTGACGCTCTCGAGTTTCTTGTCGGCTTCGGCACGCTTGGCATCGTCTTCGGCGACGAGGCGTTCGGCAAGACCACACGAACAATCCTTGCAGGCGCGCCTTCGCTTGCCGGGCTTGGGCTGGCACTCGGCGGCTGGATAGAGGTTAGCAAAAGTGGGAAGTGGGAGTGGGGGAGGGGTCGGAAAGATGGGGGAACGTACGGATGTTGATGGGGCGTAAGAGGTCTTCCTCGGTCATGAGGTCATCCTCGTCGATGAGGTCGTCGTCGTCGAAATCGTCGCTCAGGTCGATGAAGCCGACACCGGCGGGGGCAACAGGCTTTGGTGGCTCAACCTTGGGCGCACTCCTCTTAAGAGAAACCGACCCATCTCCAAAAGTAAATCCACCCTGGTTCTTCTTCTTCTTGCTTCCGAACTTTAGGCTAACGACACCTTCGCTCTCGCCGTAGTCGGGCTTCTCGAAGCCTCCTCGGGAGGCAACCAGACCGGCCAGGACTGCCTCCTTTGACAGCGTCGACTCCTCCAAGTTGTTTCCGTTCTGCCCCTGCAATCGACCGTTGGGCTTGAGTGCTTCAGCAACGGGGCCGAGGACGGTTCGGTTCATCAAGGCGAGAGACTCGCCCAGCATGGAGGAGGCATCCGCCAGGATCAGGACGAGGTCGTAGGTGGAGGTCGGCAGGTTGACCAGTCCCGCGGAGAGACGGTCGAGCATCTGGAGATCGGTGACGGAGCGGTCATAGTCGGATAGAACAGACGTGAGGGCGGAGGAGTGCGATGCGAGAGAGGGAGGCGCTAGAAGGAGGGTGCGCTTGGGTGGCGAGGTCGAAGGAGTCGACGGGACGAAGTCGTCGCTCGGGTCAATCATGAGGATCGCGGGCGCCATTGTGAATGAGGTTGCAGGAACGGTAGAAGAGGAGTGAGGAGAAGGACGAACGAACTTGGGGAGATGGCGTTGGATTTGTAGGGAAGCCCGCGGACTTTTCGCCCAAGATATTGGATTGGTGTGAACTAGATTAGTCAATGGAGTGAACTAGATCCGCAGTGCATGCAGGCTCTGCGGACTGTGCGCTTCGCTCGTTATCGTGTGGTGAGCACAGTGCCAGGTTAGTCCCGACAGACGGTATTACATCGATGTTCTATGTTGCGGGGTTCACTTCTGCTTTTCCTCGGACAGCGATCGAAGGGCGATATCGATAAGCACCCCTGGTTCCGACTGCGGAGGTGCGGAGCCAGCCACCATCGACCCTGCATCCGAAAGCCAGCTAAGGCAGGAATAATGATGACCGGTTGCTTACGGACTGCCGCTGGCGTCAATTCCTCAATTGTCCTCTTGCAGCGGGCACGTTGCGTTGCTGACCATCGCCGTGGCTGCGACTCCCCGGAGCCCTCCTCGGAGATGTGCCGAAATGTTTTTGCAACAATTACGCCAACGGTCGCTTACGGAAAAGTCAGCTGCCAAACCGTACGACCCGGGACCTTAACCTCCCTGGGCCAGGCACAGGCACAGGCGCAAGGCCTGCCCGAGGGCTGCCCATCCTATGCGGCATCTTCCGATTCCGCTGACCTATCGCCTAATTGTCCGTCGAAAGGGGGGAGGCGAGCGGTGCGAACTCGGACCAATCCCCGCCTGGAGATTTGTCGGAGCATTCTGCACTTGCCGCCATGGGTTGTTCTCGTGACATTTCTCTTCTGCCTGGTCCATGCTTGTCTTAGATGGTTGCATGCTTTTTCTTCACTGTGGGGATGGCTTTCGGGGCTGGGGCTGGGCTGGGCTGGGCTTTACTCACACCGAGTTTGCGACGTGACGCCGAGCACTTATTACGGGTGTGGGTATCCGCGCCGTTTGCGTCTTCACGCTCGAGAGACCCTCCGTCCGCCTTTGTGTCTGGATGGATGGTATGGGTCTGGTTTTGGTTTTAGTTCTAGCCATCACTAAGAAACGGGCCGGACCTAGTTCCAGGCTTTCTACGGATAGTGGCAGCGGTTATCGCTGACCCGATGCCATATCTTCTTCAACTTGCACTCTGGCGCATCTTAAATGTAGGAAATGTCAGTAAAAACGCGGGTGATGTGTGTCGAGGTTTTGTTGAATACTACACATGCAATATCATCTACCCATAGTCCCCGGGAGAGAGGGTCCATTTCATATCAAGTAGTGTTCCTCAACTCCAACAACCCGCAACCAGCAAACGAGGCTAGGCACCTTATGTTGAGCAAACCACTAGGTTAAAAAAGCACCCATATGTCACAAAGACGCGACGGCCCGCCATGGCGAGTTTGTTTACCCGGGCACATCCTGCAGGTAGGCAGGCACCTGTCTTTTAGGGTGTTTGGCCCCTAAACCTAGGTGGTATACCGCAAGAAGCCCAGGCCTCTCTGTGGTTGACAGTGAATCATTGCTCAACACCTCCTGCTACCAAGTGTCCGCAGCTGGCAAGGAAACACTTCTAACTGGTGGGCGTGTTTCTTTTGTCGAAATATAAAAACCCAGTTTTTGATCCCCTGAGTGTTCCTTCTTTCTCCTTCCCCAAGGCCTCTCGTCTCAACTTGTGCACCCACCTGAGACGCGCCTTCCTCAAGTTTACGTTCACGTTCAGGCACAAAGGCATCAGGCTCTCGTCCCTAAGGCCTTTCTCTTCCTTCACTTCTCGCCTGCACAGAACTTTACTCTTTTCCTCCCATTTCCGCACTTCCCTACGCTGTGGAGAACAACTTTGCACGGCACAAGATCAACTTCAGAACATCTACAAGTGAGTGCTTCATCTACCTCATTTCTTCAAATGAGCTTCTGAAGTTCACCTGCATTTCGAGAGTCTCGTTTCTTTCTATCCCGGTGAGGTAGTCCAGATCAGTCTCTTTGGGTCTGTCCGATTACGCTTTGGTCTGAATCGCGATCCATACCTGACTTGCCTGTGTTTCCTCTCTTTGCACTTCACCTATTCCAAGCAGGCAAATCACCTCTCTGTTGTTTAGCCACATATAGGAGGCACACAGTTGTTGCAGTTTCGTGAGCGACTGAAATTCCTGTCCCGGCCTGCTCTACCTTGTTCGAGCCTCACATTTATTCCTCAACGACTCCTAACATGTTTCAATAGACGCCGAAAGCCTTTACGGAGACCCGCCAAGCACTCCGAAATGGCTGACTGGAACTCCGGGCCATCCGCGCCCAACTGGGACAGTGGTGGCGGTTCAACCCTCAACAATTATGGAGGCGACGGCGCTGCCTATGGTTCCAATGGAACAGATGCAGGAGCCAATGGCTTTGACCAGAATGGACAGGGAGAGTAAGTGATCACTGGCAAACTCTCAAGTTGTATTGATACCCATTATGTTGTATTTACTGACAAACCAGCACCGGCTTCGGCCATGGAAATGGAAATGGCAACGGCGATGACAAGTGCTTCGGTTGCGGTGAAGCTGGGTATGTTCTTTTTTTCGTCCAGCACGTTTGTGGAAATCGGCTTTGGCATACTGACATGCTACAAGCCATCGCCGAGCTGAGTGTCCCAACGCTCAAGAGACGGGTCAAGACATGACCTGCCGCTACTGCAAGCAGCCCGGACATATGGTCCGAGACTGCCCGGATAAGCCTCCTATGTTGTGCGAGAACTGCGGAGAGGAAGGTTCGTTGTTTGGATTTGAGATAAACGGGATGCTGTGCTAACTTTACCAGGTCATATGCGAAAGAATTGCGAGAACGCTCGCAAGATCAACCGCGATCATATTGCCACCGTCGATCCCGATGAAGCCTGGAAGAAGCTCAAGCAGGCAGTCTCTGAGCGCGAAGTTGACGATGCCAAGGAAGCCGTACAGGAGTACGTCAAAGCTCTTGAGGGCAATATCACTTATCGAGAGCTCCAGGAGGCTCTTATCGAACAAGATATCGGTCTTTGGCTGATTGCAACTGAGAGGCCTCTGATCAGCATTTTTACCAACATGAATCTCCAGGGAGACATGGGGAAAAAGTACACCGTCTCCTATCGGTTCTCGGAGAAACCCGATCGTCCTCGCGAAATTGAGGGTTGGCCACAGGATCGCACCGAGATTCTCTCTCGTTTGGATGATGCCGGAGAGGTTGTTGACAAAGGGGTTCCACTGTGCTTCAACTGCAAGGAACTCGGTCACAGTTCCAAGTACTGTGAGCAGGAAAAGGTTGAGAGAACCGACGCCCCCAAGATTTCTTGCTACAACTGTGGCGGCGACGGTCACCGCGTCAGAGACTGTAGGCTATTAACCTGTCCTAACTCTGTCTTAACGTTGCTAACCTAGTAGGCCCGGAACCTCGTGTTGACAAGTTTGCGTGCAAGAACTGCGGGTGAGTCTCATGTTTGAATTATATTTACTGTTACTTGATGCTAATTATTACTCAGGAAATCGGGTCACAAGATTGCCGAATGCGAGGAACCACCGAACCCGGAGAATGTCGAATGCCGCAAGTGCAACGAGAGTACGTCTCCAGGGTCGCGCTCCTTCACTCAAACTAACTGGTGCAGTGGGTCATTTCGCGAAAGACTGCCCTCAGGGCGGGAGCCGGGCGTGCCGCAACTGCGGTCAAGAGGGCCACATGGTCAAAGAGTGTGACCAACCTCGGAACATGGACACTGTCACTTGCCGAAACTGCGAGAAAACCGGCCACTTCAGCAGGGAATGTCCCGAGCCTCGTGACTGTAAGTCAATATGAACCGAGATTCCTCAACTTACAGACAATTTAACCATCTCACAGGGAGCAAGGTGCAGTGCACTAATTGCCAGGAATTCGGACACACCAAGGTCCGTTGCAAGGCGCCTCCTGCTGAGACAGAGGACTTCAACGATGGTGGCTTTCCAGCGCCTTCGAATGAAGGCTTTCCATCGAATGATGGATTCGATAATGCCAACCATGGTGGTGGAGCATCCCAGGATGATGGAGGTGGCTGGTAGTGGAGTTGCATCCCAAGATGAGAGTGCCGTAAGAGTCAGGCTGTCATCTTCTTGGTGTGGGCGACTTCAGTTGTACCCGATGAGATTTTGAGGGCGTGTTACGTTTCAAGGGGCCGATGGGCTACGAGCATGGTTGGCTGCTTAATTGAGGTTTAGGAGCAAATCAGTCAAGATGATGCCACCAATAAGCAGATATATGACAATTGATGAAATGGACCCAGGCTTCTTGGTGTGCTGTTCGTGTTCTGCTTGGATTTCTGTCTTCTTGAGGGCCGAACAGCCTGGGCAAAGTGTAACACGCTATTGGCTAGAGGCCAACCGAGAACGTACTCGCCAACCCCCTGCACCCCGCAAAATCATCAACCGAGGCTCGGCGTAAGACGATCATGAGGAGGTTTGGCTGTCACTTGAGCTACTGAAGTGCACGATTGGAAATACTTTCTACATAAGTATCGGGTCCTTGTGCGCAATCAACACCACGTATCTCCGTCGCTGCGACGAGAAAATATCGACATGTCAACCCCTGCAGTTATCTTATACCACTACCCGTACTCGCCGTATGCCAGGCGGGTAGTCTGGTATTTGACCCTTCGCGGGATCCCCTACAGCCAATGTGTGAGTCTCGGTGCCTCCTAGCGATGCCACAAACGCAATATACTGATGTGTCGATAGCTCCAACCTCCTATGATGCCGCGGCCGGACATTTCGCAACTTGGGATATCCTACCGCCGCATCCCGATCCTATCCATAGGACGCGACGTCTACCTGGATACTCGGTTGCAGATACCCAAGCTCGAGAAACTCTTCCCGGAAATGCCCCGCCTCGGCGCCACTGAGCCAGACCAACTTGCTGTCGAGCGCCTCCTGTCGCTCTTCACCACCGACACCGGCCTGTTTGGCAAAGCCGTCCAGCTGCTCCCAACAGACTTGCCTCTGCTCCAAGACCCGGCATACTACCGTGACCGTGCAGACTTTATGGGAGGCAAGCTCAGCCCTCAGGGCATGACCGCCGCGCGGCCTGAGGCTCTGGTTGAAGTGATCCGGGCGTTCGACCTTCTCGAGACGACGTTGCTAGCCGACGGACGCGACTGGATCCTGAAGACGCCTGGGCCGAGCCTCGCGGACATCGAGGCCGTGTGGCCATTCCATTGGTTGCTCGGACTCCCGGGCGCGCTGCCAAAGGACCGGTTCTCGCCCACCGTTTACCCACGCGTGTACGCTTGGATCCAGCGATTCCAGGACGCCCTGTCCGCGGCGAAGAAGAAGGTGGGCAAGCCAGCAACGCTAAAGGGAGACGAGGCCGCGCAGACGATCCTGCAGGCACCTTTCAGTGGAAATGAAAGGGTTGTGGACGCTGAGGACGCCGTGGTCATTGCGCAGGGACTTCAGAAAGGTGATCGCATTCGGGTATGGCCAACTGACACGGGCTCGTCGGGGAGGGACGAGGGCAAGTTGGTCGCGATCGATGCGCGGGAGGTGGTGTACGAGACCGGAGAAGGGGGGCGTATAGTTAGAGTGCATGCGCCTAGGCATGGTTTTAGAGTTAAGAAGGTGGTCGACAAGGGCGCGAAGTTGTGATTGTTGAGGTTGTGCTGGTATTGTCTAGGTCTTGAATCATGCTTGGTAGATTATTGATGCCATTTACTTGAGTTGGATACGCATAACCGAGCCGGAGCATACCCCTACATGAAATACGTCTGAACAATCAGACCTCTCTCAAGACATCATCTAAATCACTCGGAGATACAATGTCGCCAGTCTAATCTCGTTGATTCCGTGGTGTCGTGCATCCAATAGTGTCTAGGGTAGCTACGAGAGACCTGTGACGTGTCGTTGACATCATAACCTGGAAAATATAAACGCAAGGGATGCTCCAAGGCTGCGGCCACGGACTGGGACCAAGCGCCTAGTCAAGGCACACGAACAGAGCTATCTGGGGGCGTGTTGATTGATAGGAGGCAAATGCCTGGCTAGCCTTTCTCATTGTAACCTTGGGATCGGTTCGATGCAATTGCTCGAGGCCTGCAGAACACGAGCTATGTGGCTTTCGCACTGCATGGATATGCAGCTACTGATAAAAGGTTGAATTTAGCGTGAGGAACGAGCTCTTCATCTCCTTTCGTCCAGATGGTTGGCATCATCAAGGGCCAAGGTGGGCGCGTCGTGTTTGTTGAAGCGTGGAGGGGAATATTTCAATATCCGACTATCTGGGACAATGATCGAGCCCGACTGCCGGGTCAGAAGGTTGGACAAGAGCGGCATTGAAGAGCATGGGACAATGGCCTGCCTTGAGACACCGAGGACCAAACAGTTCACAGACGGAATCCACAGATTGATGATCGTAGCACGGAATGCTCCTGTACATGAGGTCGGGATTGCAACACGCTTCAACACTAGGGGGTGTAGAGTTTGGGAACCGCACTAACTTTACTGGGGTAGTTATTCACTCTCGGGGATTTCCAGTCCCAAGCTCTGCGACCGGATTCAACCATCAGCTACACACATTCTTTGTTATCAACAAAAAGCATGCAGAGGAGGTGTGTTGGCGTGATTGCGAGGACTGGGAGAGTACGAAAGGACATGCGTCATAATTTGAAATCGGCGGGTCTTGTGGTGGGGCGAACAAAGGCTCCATGAGCCTTGAAGTGAGGCTCCATGGCCCCAGGGCTCTAGGCGAAATCGCGATTCCCCTGGTGGTCGCGCGTTGCGCTAACCGCAGCACCGCGAGACGCTGGCGGCAGATTCGCGACGCAACCCCCGGAGGGAAGAGCAAACAAGATAGAACAAGTTTGAGGAGGAGGGGAACGGCAGCAGGCGACGCACAGTTGGATGGCAAATCTGCGCGGGCTGGGGCGACATTCCTTGCACCTCATACGGTTGGCGAGAGCGGAGAGGAGGCTTTGTCTCATGTGTTGCAGTACGTTTGCGAGCTGACGTCATGGCCTTGTCATATTGCGCCTGGTTGTGCTGGGACAAGTACCGACACAGTGTCTGCGGAAGCGTGTGTGCAAGTCGCGAGCGACACTGTGCTCGATTTGGGAACCTTCACTCTGAAAAATTCTCGATGTTTGCCTCTTTTGGCTTAGAGTTTGATGATACCAGCCAACGAGAGAGCCTGGGCCTATTCAACACAACCCATTCGGAGTTGACGGAGACGTCGAATTGGGCCTGGGATACGAATGCTTGAGTTGAGGTTAAAAAGGTGCGTGTTGAGCCTGTGCCTGATGGGGGAGGAGAAGAATACAGTGCTCCACGAAGTCCTGCAGGCAAAGTGGATGGACAGACGCACGAAGGACCTGCACACGCGATCTCGTCCGTGACCAGGCCGGGGAATGGCCATATTGGGCGACGCTGACGAGGATCCGATAAGGTCGGCGCAAGGCTAGTGCGCCGCCCAGCGTGTTCCAGCGTCCTCGATTTGTAAGACAGCGTCCATCAACCACTCAAGGACGGGCAGCATTGCTACGTACTACGTCGAGTCCAGCGAGAACGAGGGAAACGGCGTTGGGAACGGGTAGCTGTCCCGGGTTCGCCACTAGCAAAGGGGGGAGGGGGGAGACCTTGTCAATTGTGCTAGAGGAGCAGCAAAAGGAATCCATTTCATTTATCGACAGACCGACCGGCTGCTGCCCGCTGGCGTGGTCAACGACAGTCGGTGAGGCCAGGGGATCGCTTCCGTGTGTGTGCTTTGTATGGCTGCTTCCGGGGTCGCAGAAGGGGCCAGCAAAGTGCGTGCTTCGACCTAATAAGGGGCCCGGACAGACGACGCGTTGCAGATCAGCCAGTTAGAAAGAAGGGGCGGGAAGAGGTCGACGAGAGACGAGAGAGCAGAGCAGAGTAGAGTGTTGAGCTGGGTGCTCTATCCGATTGTGGAGAGGTGCTCCATCAGTGCGTACGGTGCGGCATCCTCCAACAATAGTTTTGTTCCGAAACCACTTGTGTTATTGGCTGTCCCAACATTCCAAGAAGAGGAGGGAAAACCACACGGAAGCACCGGCTTTCCCATTTCTTGCCCCCCCATCTGGTCGCCCCAGAGAATCACAGTTCAATACGGTGGGAGGGGAAGATGCCGGAGGGGAGGGCTGGCGGGGGACTGGAAGAGACTGTGAGAGAGATTGATGAGAAACCGAGAATGGGCAGACAGGCGTGCGAAGGAAACCAACCACGGCCAGGCAAGTCGCGCCTCATGGCCCTGCGTCATCGCGACGTGGGCGGCCCATTGGTTCAGGGGGGGAATGACGGCGATGGACCGGCTTTTGGCCCCACTCTACTGCGTCCCTCATGTCTCCTGGCTCTTGCGACTGCATGCATTTGCTGTCTCCACGCGAGGGTGTGGAGATGGCCAAAAATCCCTGGTCGCTCGTACCCGCACAGTGTAGGAAAAACTCAACTGCTCTGTTTCCCATTGCCATCGCCCATGGCGCACTCAATTCATTAGCATCTGAGCGTGTGTGTGGGTGGGTATGTGTGACGCCACCGGGGGAGACACGACTGGCCCCCCCCCCGGCCGGTAATAATGGAGCAGGCCAAGCAGAACAGAGGGGCTCTCCACTGTAACCTTGGGCTTGCAGGTGCCTCCACGCACTGTATTTCGGCTCCGAGACCTGTACCGGCGCAACAGCACAGTGACGGCACTAGGAAGCCCATGACGGCAAAAAGCATTCGAGGGATGAGACAATGGCACCGAGAGGTCGGAGAGTCACTCCGCGTCGTGACTTGGTGCATCGCCCGAGCCTGGCGGGCCGATGCAATGGCCGATGCAATGGCCGATGCAATGGAGCAGTAACATTAAAAAAGCACACACTACACACGGGGCGGGTCAGCCCAGTTGAGCAATTCGCCGCCAGTGATCGTCCTCGCGACAAGCCAGTTGGGTTGGGTTGGGGCAATCGGACGATGCCATCGACGGCGCCGACAGCACAGTGCGAACTCAGGCTCCCCGTCGAATGGCATTTTGTCAGCGACACCCCGGTCCTTCCCTGTCTCTGCCGGGTGGCCACACAAGACCTTCTAGGAGCCCAGCGCCCGCCTTCTTTTTTTGCGCCTTCTTTTTCGCTGCTTCACAACGTCATCTCTGACGTCTTTTCCAACCTGATCCTTTCACAATCCCTCGCCTGTCGACGCAGTCCCGCAACACCGCCCGTTTTTGCTCTTCGACGCCTCGACGCAATCATCGACTCCCACGCCAGCCGCACTCCACTGATTCGGCCGGATCTCTCTGGTTTTTTTTGGCTTGTTGTTGCACTGCGCGCCGTCTTCTCTCTGCTCCTAGGCCTGCACTGCGCGGCTGTGCTGTACTGCAATCCCCCCCCGTAGTAGCGGCTTGTTTCGCCATCGTCGCCTCTGACCTCATTTGGCTTTTTTGTCTTCCTCCATCCTCGTTTCGTCACTGCCACCCCCCCCCACTCGACCAACTTCCACAACCTTGCCGCCCCAGCTATAATACATCATCGTCATCATGGGGACTTCAAC
The DNA here is from genome assembly GCF_021365365.1 of Ilyonectria robusta. Taxonomy (NCBI): domain Eukaryota; kingdom Fungi; phylum Ascomycota; class Sordariomycetes; order Hypocreales; family Nectriaceae; genus Ilyonectria; species Ilyonectria robusta. The sequence continues at coordinate 428,051 of NW_025764443.1, read as the reverse complement.
ATCCGACGCCTCTGCTAGAGGTGAGTCGAAGTCCCCGAAGCAGTCAAAGAAATCCCCTCCCAAACCAGGTGAGCCCCAACCCCCCTCCACCTATCCTTTCCCGTCTTCTTTCTCCGCCATGACGCATCATCGTCATCGGTTTCCGTCACCCTCATCCACCTCCTGTGGCCGTCTCGTCCCCGTCACCGTCCCCGTCCCGGCCTCCGTCACCGCTGTTGACCTCCGTTCTCATCATCTGTCACCGTCTATACGGTTGTCGCCGTCCATCCATCCTACTCACACCTGATTCCTCGCAGATGCTCCGACCGACGCAAAAGCCGAACCGTCCGTGAAACCAGAGGTCGCGTCCAATGCCGAAGCCGCAAAACCCCTTGCGCCTCCTCCTCGACCCGACCAACAACAAGGTACCGACACTCCTGACTACTTCGCGGCCACGGTCGGCGGATCCCTCAGTCTGGAGCCCAATCCCTTTGAGCAGTCCTTCGGGGGTGCGCCAGAGACACCAGGAGGCACCAAGTTGCCTTCGGTCGCCGCCTTAACGTCCCCTTCGTCCCTCCTGCCCGGCCCCAACGCGACACCATTTAACTGGGGTGGAGGCTCGCTGCGGACTGGCCCTCTGAGCCCAGCCATGCTTTCTGGTCCTGCCAATGACTACTTTGGTGACACTCATCTACGCGGCGGCTTTCCTACACCCAACGAGTCCTCTTTGAGGACGGGCTTGACTCCAGGCGGCAGCGGGTCTATGTTCCCTGCGCCCAGCCCCAACTCCCAAGCCCTCTTTGCCCAGCTTGCCAGCGGAGGCGCGACGCCGAGCACCATCGATTTCCATCGCACTGCTATGAGCGCGGCTGCCAAGAGAGACCAAGCAAACGGAGTTCAGCGGCCTTCTGGACAATCCCAACAACCTCCTCAGCAGCAACCGCCGTCGGTCACGTCTCAACCCCAAGAGATCCCCAACGGCAACGCGATAGTTAAGCCTGAGGCGAAGCCAGCCTCCGGCCCTTTGATCCTCACGACAACGACGCTGCCAACGGCCTCTTCATGCTTGCCCAGGGCAGGAACGGAGCCCAATCCACAAATCAATTTGCTGTCGCTCCGGGCGCAGCTAGTCACGCACATCCAGTTCCCGTTGTCCCCCAGGGTATGAATACCTCGCCACAGATGTCGAGCACCAATGGTGGCTCGATCGCCTCCGCTCGGGGTATGAGCGAAGTTAGTATGGCCTCGGACGATAGTGACCAGGCCCGACCTAATACACGAGGCAAGGGCAAGAAGAACCCGCCCTCCACAAACGGTCGAAGAAAGGCCGATGAGGCTCCTGCAAAGGCACCCCCGAGCAAGAAGGCCAAGTCTAATAACGGGCCCATGCCTATGTCCATGCCTGATGACATGGATATGTCCGACGACGAGTCCAACATGAAGTATGATGAAAACGGAACCAAAACTAAGATGACAGATGAGGAGAAGCGCAAGAACTTCCTTGAGCGAAACCGGTACGTCTCATTCAATATTTTAACATGTCTCTGTATCAAACCAGGCTTACTAACATGTCATAGTGTGGCTGCTCTAAAGTGCCGTCAAAGAAAGAAGCAGTGGCTTGCCAACCTGCAGACCAAGGTGGAGATGTTCAGCACAGAAAACGATGCTCTGTCTGCGCAAATCACGCAGCTGAGAGAGGAAGTTGTCAACCTGAAGACACTCCTCCTCGCACACAAGGACTGCCCAGTTACGCAACAGCAAGGTCTCCACAGTGCTTTTATGTCTCAGGTTGTCGAGCCCTTCAACCCTCAGATGAATCCTTATGGCATGGGTGCGCCAATGCCAAATCAACCGGTCATGGCTGGCCAGGGTGTCCAACGACGTTTCTCATAGAACGAGTTGCGATCCGTCAATGACCAGGGTGAACCGGCTTCCCTGGACGGCAAAATGACTTCCATGGATGACCCTTTCTTTCCACAATGAGGAGATGAGGTGATGATGGTGTCTCTCTGATATAGGCGACATGCAGGGGCTCGAACCACATATACATAAGGGGGGCAAGGGGATTTGGAACTTCTGGAGCCTTGCCAAATCTGTTTTCTTTCTAATTTTCACCTCTTTTGGCCTGTACAACAATTCACGACGAGTGGAACATCCGGACGGGGATCGGTGTCTGGGGTTCGCGGTTAGTGGACGAGCTTCTCGGGACTCGTCTGCGGGATTCTTAGGGGGATGTGACTCTCAAACTGTGAAGGCTTGATGAGAGGAGCGAACCCAAAATTTCACTTGTACGTAAGTTTTTGGCAAAGCACACGGGACGTACATCAAAAGGTGTTCGGCCAGGCGGGATGTGCCCTGCCTGGGGGCGTTTAGGGACTCGGAATCACGGGGATGAAGTCTTTGGTGGTGTTGGGAATTGGTTTTGCAGGTAGCTGTAGGCAACAAAAAGCTACGTGGTTGAACGATAGTTGCGCAATCGAACATGATGAGAAGAAATGCATTGGTTGAATTGAATTGGATATATGTCCTGATTTGCGCTGACTGACTCTGAGTGAATGAGAGATTCCTCCATTATTGACTTGCGTTTGTAGATTGACGAAGCCGCTGACGATGTCTGGAACTGGCGGATGTTGTGGTGGGCGGTGGGAGTCACCGCTGATGGGTGGGTGGGTGCGGTAGTGGGGCGCCATATTGCCCAGATAGGATTAGCGCGAGAGGTGGTAAATCATCCCTCATGTAAACAAGGTGATGCGCCTCAACCATCACAACCTCGTCGCGACTCGCAAACCACCACCGAGACCCGGAGCACGGCCGAACCATCGCGAATTGAACCACGACACCGATTGCGCGACTTTTACGGCATCCAGAACGTGCAGCGGCCCCTGTATCACGAAGCGACGCGACTCTGCAACCCGCGCGCCCATCCCGCCTCGGGCCCGACATCGACTGTCGGAGCCCCCTCCAGACCACCACCCGCAACCCCGGAGTCCATGCGGTCCCGAATGCGCCACTCATGACGACTCTGGTGACGACTCGGCGGCCGCTACAACTTATTAGCATGAGCAACCAGGCGGAGCGGCGGGCGAGCAAGCGTCTTGCCGGTATGTTGCACAACGAGGACGCGCCGTGGGGAGGAAGCGCTAACCGCCCACCAGCTGTGGCCGATTACGAGCAGGATGACGATTTTCAGTTTGTGCGGAAGTCGAAGAGGGTTAAGACGGAGAAGGCAGATGAACCAGAGCCCGTGAAGAAGCCAGGGCGGGGGCGAGGACGACCAGCGGTAAAGGAACGCGTTACGAAGGATGCCGCACCCGTAATAGAGGAGGAGGAGGAGCCAGCGACGGCAACCGTGTTGGAACCCGCGAAACCTAAGCCTACGAGGAAATCTACCAGACGGAAAGTCAGCGTCGACGCGTCAAACGAGGAACCGCCACGCAAAGTCCCCAAGAAGGCAACCAGGAAAAGCGCACGAGTCTCTGGGGAAAAGCTGGACGAGCCAGTGCCGCAGACAAATGGCGCATCAAAGAAACGCGGACACGATGCAGAACAACCGAAACGCGGCCGCAAGGCAGAATCACCGAAACGCGTGGTACCAAACTGGGACGAGTCACCAGAGCGTGAAGCACCGATTGCCGCAGCCAAAATCAAGCTCCCAATGAGCGACACACCGGTAATCAACCGCAACAAGGAGATGAGAAAAAAGGGCAACGGAAGCCGGCGGAGTAGCTTGGGAATGCGTGGGCGACGAGCGAGTTCCCTCATCGACAGCGGCCAAACAGCAATTCCGCATCGGGAGGTTGACCCGGCTGGTTTCTACAAGCACATCGGGGCTGATCTTCTGGAGCCTCGAAGAATGAAGCAACTTTTAACTTGGTGCGGAGAACGTGCTTTGGCTGAGAAGCCACCCCATGGAACGCCTAATTCGAGTGCCATTCTCGGTGGTGAGTGATGCGCGAATAATCCGACTGAACAACGTTGCAAACGGAGATGCTAACAACTTTTCTGTAGCTCGCGCGATTCAGGACCAACTACTCAAGGACTTCGCAGCTCGATCGGAGTTCTCAGATTGGTTTAGCAGAGACGACGAGGTGCCAAAAGCACCCGTGGTCCTGCAACCTAACCCCAAGAACATCGAGCTCGACGAGAAGATGGCACAATTAGAGATTAATGTTAAGAGGTGAGTGATTGTGGGATAATGGCTTGTATTGCAGCTGCTAATGTTTATGCCCAGATTACAAGAAGAAAAGAAGGCCTGGCAAGCAATACGGAAACCACCTCCTGAACAACCGCCTCTGTTTGCCGAGAACGAAACGTATCCCGTTATCTTGCCAGACTTTGACCTTCTGGATCCAGAAGAAGGCAAGATTAGGGGCTACCTGGCTGACGAGGCCTTCTCTTTCGAAACCGTTCGATCACAAACGGAATCGCGATTGCGTACCATCCAGTCCTCTCTGGAATTCCAGATCGACCAGCTCTCCGACAACGTCCACAAACTCGAGCAACGGGTTCTGGTGGCCGGAAAAGAGGCAGAAAAGGTTCTGAGCATCAGCGCGCTCCGCCTCCGCCAGCGGGACGAACGCGAAAAGGCCAGGGCGGGCACCAAAGAGATGCCCGTCATGGAAGTGCTGAGGAGTCTAGGCAATATTCTCCCAGAAGGCGGCGGGTGAAAGCGAAACTAGGACTCGACCAAACAGTTGCTCGACTATTTATGGACTACGACATTGACGACGAGACGAGTTCCTTCTTTTTCCTTTCACTCCCTTCTTCTTGATACTCCCACCCCCGGCACAGTGTCATGTGCCCGGGACTACTAAGACGGCCTTGTGGTTTTCTCTTTTTTTGCGGTTGTGGTCTTTTTCTCGGACCTTGGCTTAAGGAGTTGGCATCCTGTGGAGTTTGGGAGGCGGTCCCCCTCTCCCCCGTTGGGACAGGGCAAATGGACGCGAGGGAGGCTATTCTACATGTGCAAGGAGGACGCACGCATTGTACAAGCGGGCTACAGATTCCAAAGAGTTGACGTTTTTCTTCTTCCTCTTCCATATATGCATCTTACATTGCCACTGCCGCCCAATTTATCTTCAGCCTCGCGTGAGGCCGTGGCCAGATTTAGACATGAACTGTACACTCGTGCATCATTGATCTCGATGCACTGCTTCACCTTCTACCATTGCTGGTCGTTCCCCTAGTGAATCTTGCTCGTCTACCGAGAGTCCAGCTCGGGCATGAACTGCATCCCTGTGCCCTCGCCGTCAACGCTCCGACTCCGCACATGGGCGCGGATCATGTCGAGAATCTCGCTGTCCCTCCACCGCGCCGGCACGGGACGGTACGCGGGCTTGAAGTTGCCAACCGTCTGCGCCCACTCGCCCGTGGGAGGGTGGCGCGTGACCTGGTCGCTGGCGGGCTTGGCGTCGGGCGAGTTGGACGGGTTCGTCGACGACAGCTCCTCCTTCTGCGTGGCCCAGTAGTAGATGTCCCAGTCGTTCTCGTCGAGCAGCAGGTCGTACTGGTCGAGCAGCGTCGGGGGGAGCGTCGCCAGGTACTTGGAGGCGAAGGTGGAGAGGAGGAGGTCGGACTCGAGCGTTCCACGCTTGCGGGATTGGTCTGAGGAGTTTGTTAGAAAAGGGTTGGTTGACCACAGGGGCGAGAGGCGAGCGTCAATGACGACAACGCCGCAGGGGGGAAAGACATACAGACAAGGCGGGCTCGCTTCGTGGCGTCGTCCTCGCCCACGCGGCGCAGCGGCTCGATCTTGAACTTGGCACCCTGAAGCTCTCCGACACCCAACTCGGCAGATGAAGTGTCGTCAACAGCGCGGTGCGCCACTGTCGTGGACAGCGGGCGGACAGGCAGAGCAAGCAAGCGGCGGGCGGCGGCGGGCCGTCGAAGGGCGCGCGAGGCGATGGACGCCATGGTAGCTAGGAGACGCGAAAAAGACGGAGGTGATTGTGCTGTGAAAATGTCACAGTAGTGTCCGTATAGGCGGTGTTGTCGGCTAGGGACAATGGGTTTGCGGCGTCGAGGGAGGTTAGGAGAGGTGTTGTCGTCGACGTCAGAGATCCGGGGCAAACCAGCCGAGGCCGAAGATTTGAACTGCTAAGTAATCCCGGAGATCGGGTGGGTCCGGGGTTGAATCGTCCCCCCCCACCTCGGAGCGAATAACAACGTGTAAATGATACGAGAGAAACCATCGATTGAGGGGTCACAAGAGGTACAAAGGCGACATCTCATTGTGCTTGATTTTGAATGTAGAGGTGCCAGGGCCACAAGCTCATTCACCTCAAGTATACCATCGCGTCGAGGCCTAAAGCCCACTAAGAAAGCCGTTTTCTTCCTGTTCTATTACCCCTCGTCTTTATTCTCGAATGGGAAGCTCAGTGGTCTCGCCAGCCTTGGGCTCGGCCTTCTTCTTCTCGGCCTTCTTCTCAGCCTTCTTCTCGTCCTTCTTCTCGTCCTTCTTCTCGTCCTTCTTCTCGTCCTTCTTCTCGTCCTTCTTCTCGTCCTTCTTCTCGTCCTTCTTCTCGTCCTTCTTAACCTCCTCCTTGGGCAAGGGGTTCTGGTTTCCCTTCCACTCCAGCCTTCGGGGCTTCATGAACGACTCCAGAACATCGTCAGTGACAAGCTTTCGCCGCTCCTGGAACTCCTGGACTTCGGGCTGGAGCGACTCAATAGCCATCTTCTTCAGCTCTCCGGTAAGCAGCTCTCCGCTCTTGTAGTCCTTGTAAATCTTCTCTAGCTTCTCATCGTCATCCTCGAAGTACGTCAGGTAGATGTAGGACACATCAACATCCGGATTGCCTCCAAGTCGTCGGTGCTCCTCAATGTTGACTTGGCCGCCGCTGAAGGCATATTTGTTGATCTTGGTCTATAGAGGTTCATAATGTTAGCAATTGTAATCTACATTTTGCAATGTGTATTGGCTCGAATGGCCATTGAATCGCTGTTGTGGGTATGTACCTTGATCTGCTTAGCGGTATCGGTCATGAAAATGGCCGAGTTGGGGTTCGACGACGACATCTTGCCACCAGCGCCCTGTAGGGCAGTAAGGAACTTGGAGTGGATCAAAGAAGGCTTTGGTGAAGGATATCGCATGCGATGGGCGTTGTCCCGGACAAGACGGAAGTAAGGATCTTGGTCAATGCCCATGGGGATGAGGCAAGGAATCTTGGCAATGGCCTTTGTTCGCACAGAGGCGGGCTCGTCCGACCAGATCTCGGGGTACGAGGTGGCAAACGCAGCGACACACTGAACTGACGGGAAGAAGATCTTGCCGACATTGGAGCTACGGTTCGGTTAATGTACTGTGGTCAAGTGAGAAAAAAGGAGCATGCGAACCTTCCATCGAAGCCAAAGGCGCCGCGAACCTGGTTGAAGGTGACGAGCTTAGAGAACTCCCAGGCGTTCATGAGGAAGTGGTTGCTCAGGTACTTCAAGTCACTGTACAGAAACGTCTTCTTGACGTCGAATCCGAGAGCAATGATGTCGCGCGCATTCTCCATGGCATACGAAAGGGTGTCCTCGAAAGTGAGGTTGTCCTTGAACAGGGCCTTCTCGTCGTCTGTCAACATGAATACCAGCGGCACGTCGAATACGTCCTGCAGCCACTTGGTGAACTTGAGGGGGATGGTGTGTCCTAGATGCAGGCTGCCGGTGCTAGGCCCGCGGCCGGTGTATAGGAAGAAGGGCTCGCCTCGTTCGTATCGGGTCAGGATCTTGTCGAAGTCGCGGTGGCTGAAGAAGAGGCCTCGGCGTAACCAGCGGTGCGGCTTGTGGCCCGTCACCTTCTCGAAGCGCTCGAGGAGCTCCGTGTCAATCTTAGACGTCTTCCATTTCCTAGAGAAGGGGAGCTTGTTAGTATTCCCAAGTATACCAAATCTGGTGCGATTTTGCGCTGTGGGGAGAGCGTACTGGCAAATGGCGTCGTAGTCAATGGCCGCGACCTCGCCGTCCGCGCCCTGGGCGCCCTCCACGGACCAGGGGTTAATATCCTGCTCCAGAGAAGCTGGGTTCGAGTTGTCGGCCATGATTCGGTCGTTTCTGGTTGCGCTTGTGGACTAGGGACGCTGTTGTTGGCGAAGAGTCTAGTCGATCGCGGGGTTGTGCTTCGTGTGGAGGGGCAGCTTAGGAAGGAGTACTTCCGACGAGTCACTGTTCCTTGCGCTTGAGTCAGAGCTATCGTTATCTGGGCATCGCACCACTTAAATCAGCCGTATGCGTTAGGTAATCGTATGATCAGCCACCGTTTGAGTGCTCCAGCCACGTCCTAGTCTGAGAGAACGCGCCACACGCTAGACAGGAGCTGTGGTTGTCGAAAAGATAGATGGCCGCGAATTTGGTGTTGGGTCGCGTGCTTCATTCGTGTTCATTCGTGTTCATTCGTGTTCATTCGTATTCATTCAGATGTTGCTTCGTCGAAAAGACTAAATATGAACATATTATATTGCATTTTCATGACTTTTGTTACACTCTAGCTCGTCAGTGCATATCGGCGACGGCAGGCTCTGCCTTGTTTTCCCATCCCGATCATGTACATGCAGCGATTTCCAACGCCAGCATGCCCGGAAAGCACTTCCACAATTAGACCCAGCAGGACCGCAGGCTGCAATGCCTTCAGGTCCTCCCAAACAATTGCATCTTCCACCCGAATAGACGCTGATGACGTGACTCAGCGCCGTCTAGTGGACTCAAGACGCACGCTTCATAAAACAGACCCCTTAGATGAGATGCTTCGATCGGAAGTAGGCGCGGAGGTACATAATCTGCCAAGCCCAGAGGCCGATCAGCAGCCAGGTGGTGGCGATACCGAACCACTTGACACGGTTGTTGGTGCTCTCGTTGGTGTCTCGTAGCTTTTGCTCTCGGGTGCGGAGGTACTCCATCTCGGTGACGAGCTCGCCGGTGATCTCTTCGATGCGGCGGAGCTCAGCCTCGAGGGGCTTGAGCTTCTCGGTGGCCTGGATGGCCGACCAGTCCTTGGCGTCGGCACCAATGTCAATGTCGAGCTCGACGTGGCGGGTGGGGTTGTTGATTCGCTTGGCTGGGAGGTGTTAGTTGAATAGTGTCCAAGGGAGATACCATGCGATGCTCGCGGCCGAGGGGAAGAATTGGTGCTCAACAGGGCGTCGAGGAGGTGTCACATACAACCAGTGAATACGTTCTCGAAGCAAACGTCAAAGGCGGCGTCGGCGTGCGAGGTGAAGACGGTCCTCGACTCTCCGACGACATCTCTAGGGCGACCGTACTCGTTGCCAACGGCATCTCGAATCTACAAGCTCCGTTAGACTCTGCGCACCCTTCTAAACCGACCCAATTCAACATACGTAAATGTTCACCAGCATGCCATCGCCTCTGTATCCATCGATGGTGGCCGTGACCACGACGAGAGTGTCCTGGCCGACAAAGTTGCGAACGCAGCGCTCCTTCTTGGCAGACTCGGTTTGGGCGATCAAGTCGAACTTGAGGGCGTTTGCGATGGCGACAAACAGCAGGACGCTGCAGACGCACTGCAGTAGCGAGCGTTGGGGCGCCATGGTGTGCGTGCGGGTTTTCGGGGGAGATGTTGGAATTCGTTGCTGCTTCTCGTCGTCGTGAAGGGGAGAAGGAGTCTACAAGCTGTCCAGTATCAAGCGACAGGGGCCCAGATCTAAACTGAAAGGTGTCCCGGTTGCGCTGCGGACCCACGCTGGCGCGAGGCGCTGGTGGCTGTGCGCCAATCAAGCCGCGTCTTGGCGCTGGCCTTGTCCAGCCCATCACGTGTGGGGTCAGCCTTGTCGACTTTTGGACGCTTCCAACCCGGGCACCGCGTCGCATCACCATCATCAGCGCCTGATTATCGACAGTCGCCATCGCGCACGTCTCTCAAGATGCCCAAGTGTACGTCTCGCAAGCTCTCCAATCCAGCGTCTAACCCGGCCATTTGCTAACCTCTCCCAGTCTTCTGTAGGCCGCAACCATAATCCCCCGCGCGCGAAACACCCCAAAGCTAACCTGCGCTGCTTAGGCGACTACTGCGATGTCTATCTCACGCACGACTCCATGAGCGTGCGCAAGGCCCACAACAGCGGCCGAAACCACCTGCGAAATGTGGTAGACTACTACCAGCGTTCGTCTTCCCTTCATGCCCCTCGATCCTTGCGCGCAATCCCGAGACTAACCATGTCATCAGAGATCGGCCACGAGAAGGCCCAGTCAGTCATTGACTCCATCACCTCCTCCTACGCCGCCGAGGGTCAAGCCCACGCGAACCCTATGCTTCCTCACAACCAGCCGGGCCAGGGTTTCCACCCGCCCCCGTTCCCGTTCCCTGGAGGTGTCCCTCCTCCCTTCCCCGGAATGCCTGGCGCTCCTCCGGGCCAGTTCCCTCAGGGCCTTCCCCGTATGTCCAACCCATTCTCTCCAAGAAACCAATTCATCTAACGTCTTTCAGCACCTCCCGGCGGCGCCCGCGGCATGCCCATGCCTCCTTTCCCTCCCGGCCCCAACGGACTCCCTCCTAACGGTCTTCCTTTCCCGCCACCGGGCGGCCTACCTTTCCCACCTCCTGGTGTCGCCGGAGCTCCTGGTGCTCCCGGTATGCCTGCCTTCCCTGGTATGCCCGCTATGCCCGGCATGCCTGGTATGCCTCCACCGGGCCAGTTTCCTCCCGGTGTCGTCCCTCCAGGATTCGGTGCTCCTGGAGCACCAGGTGTCCCTGGTCAGGACAAGCGATGAGCATTCAGAAATAGCGAGGAAGGATGGGTTTCGGCTGGTTGTATCTGTAGCATCGTGGGCGTACTCGGCGTTCTGAGGTGGAACATGGCAAAATTATCATTGTAATGTCAGATAAGTAGCGAGAGCTCTTCTGACAACCATGGCTTGGATATGGGCGTGGAACAGGAACTAGCGTCAAGTAGTAGGCTAAGTCTGAATCCTAGCCCACTCAAAAGTCCATCATTGGTCATCGTTGCAGTGTAAAGAGCCCTAACAATATTTGTGGTATCTCGAGGAACATCATTTCAACCTATATATTTTTACATGAAGCACAGCCTCCAACCACACGCAGAAGTGACAGTGAGGAAGACCGGCATCCAAACACATCTCGCCTCCCATCCTCCCATCCTCCGCATCGTTCAAATCAAATTCCAGCTAGCGTTTCATGGCTCAAAAATCATTCCCTTGGTTCAAAGTTCAGTCGTTAAGCGTAACCTCGTATCAATCGTAAATCTCCATCTCATCTAGGTCTCATAACATCTGCAGGGACGAGTTGCTTCGTGTCGATGGTGTCGTTTTCGCTGACGCTCGTCGCATTGGCAACATACCTGCTGCAGACTCCGATGGCTCGGGGGGTCTAAAATCGTCCATTGGGGCGGTGCTGGTCTCGGAATGTGCTTGACCTAATGACGTCTCCGACTCCATCGCGAACTTCCCGTGGTCCACTGATTTTCTGGCGAAGCTCTTGTGTTCGCTTCTCACGTCTCTTCTCACTAATTTTTCGTGGGATGTTCTGAATCTCCTCCAGTCTGCTCCCTAAAGAGAGTCGGTGCCTCTCCTTACTGGCACGTCTGCGCAAGGTGTTTCGGCGCCAAAAGGGCCTCCTGTCCTCGCCGTCAGATACAGCATGGATTTCCTCATCGTGCTTGTAGTTTCGTCTCAAGGAGTCGAGGCTTGCCCGGTGTCGCATGACTCGGAGGTTCCCACTAGGAGTTCGTCGAATTGTGCGCCGCTCAGGTCCTTGCCACTCATCGACGTAGTAGTGGTCTTCGTCTCGGGGAGGCAAAATGGCGAATGTGCGCTTCATCCTGGCGCTAAGGTTTCTTTGGGGTCGGTTGTTGACAGGTGGGTACCTGTATACCACATCGTCAACGGAATCATCCTGGTGATGGTGATGGTGGCAGTTCCCATCACACTCGTCATCCTCACTAGACCACAGGGGACGCCAGAAAGGATGCAATTTGTCCTCTTCTGCCGGATTTTCTTCAGGACTGGGATACGATGATTCGCGTTCCATGTCTCCATATCCCCTGTCCCGAGATGAGCTCCTTTGGCCACTGCGGATATGACGAGAAAGAGAAAATGTTCGTGTCAAAAATCCCGGAGCCCTAGGTGTAGTCGGCGGATAATCGATAGAATGACGACGTCGACGGCTGAGTGCCCGACGGACGATAGAAGGGCGGCGCCCAGGTTTCTGTCTCGCAACTTCAAAGTAGTTGCCTAGTTGAACCATCTTTTCGTTGGCTGGTGTCATACCCGAGGGAGTTGCTGGGATCAAATTGATGGCCGGTGGGTGACTTGGAGGCTCGGGAGGCGCCCTGGGGTTTCGCAGCGGAGAATCGACATCGTCAAGTGAGAACTGTGGCTGAGGGGGGGTGACAGGACCCCCACCCGATGGATCAATCAATTTGATCTTTGGTTTGGCGGGCATCTCTCGGGGTTCTGGTTCATTGTGGGTTTCAATGGAGGACTCGGATGGTTTAGCCGAATGGTCGACCATTAACACGGAGGAGTTCTGATGCGGGTACATTTGAACTGCCAAAGCCTCTGAAACCTCAAGAGCAGTTCCGTTGGTTTCCATAGACGCCAGAGAGAATGGAGTTTTCAATGACCCATAGCTCTTTACAAGGAGAAACCCCGAGTAGCGATCGCTGCTTGATCGACGCTGAGATTCGTCTTTATCCGGCTCAATCGCAATGAACGGGCGAACAGTCGCATCTTCCGGGAGGCGAACCACTGGCACTTGAGGTTTGTCTTGAGGCTTCTTCAAAAGAGATTCTTGCAGAGCATTGTGCATCTTAATGCTCTCTGCAGTCAACGAGCTGGCTCGTGAGCCAGCCTGTGAAGTATTGCGGCTAGTTGGAGCCGATAGAGAAGATGAGCGTGCCGGCACAACTGGAGGGAAGTCAATGGTCCGTTGATCGGAGCCATCTGATTCGGAGTAGGCTCTGCTTCGTCGAGATTGTCTGGGGAAGACCGGACCAACTTCCTTGGCATCCTTGACTGACGACACATCCAGGGGTATAGAGTTGACACTAGGCGTCTGATTTGACCGTTTGCTGGAGTGAGATCGTAGAGAAGGCTCCCTGGACCGGGATTTGTTGGAGGATCGCCGATCAGGGACGATAATTACCGGAATGCCACCATTTTTCCAAACTTCGCGTCTGGCTTTACCACTCGAGATGGAATGGCCTGTCGTGTTTGAAATATAGCTATCGTGTTTCCCATCTTGAGGCCGAGTCCTGGGACGTGATTCTCTCGGGAATGCCTCCGATTTCAGAGAATTGACGGTAGAGCTTGGGGAAGCGTCAACGGGTCCCCTTAGGGTGCCTTGCTTTCGCACATGTCGCAAGGTTCTCTGCCTCTGGGGAGGGCCGTCCACAAGGACTGCTTCCACTACGGTGGAAATAGTCGATTTGGTAGAGATGACAGAGGTTCGTCGAGCGTCGGAGCTGATAGAAGTGCCCGTGCTTGAGGTAGCTGTAGAAAGAGCTCCACGATTTGAGATACCCCTGGTGGAGGTGGTGTCAGGTTTCTTGTGCAAAGGCATATGTCGCACTGCCTTGGTTGCTTGCGTCGGTGATACCATGTCTGGCTCAACAACGATGGCTGCTTGTGAAATCGGTCGCGCAGTGTCCAGGACCTGGGGTCTCTTCTTGATCGTTACCATTCTCAACAAATTATCGTCCCATTCCTGTTCGACCTCGCTCACGGAGCTCCAATCTCCGTCAAAGGTGCTAAAACCCTCCCCTGACCGGGACGTGTTGCTGTCCTCTGGAGGGGAAAGGCTGGCAAGAGCCAAGCCCAGGCCGTTAAGTACGGGAGCACGGGGGGTGCCCCTGTTCTCGGGTACCTTGCGAACGGTTGACAGGGAAGTTTTGGTGCCCGCTGATTTCTTTTCGTCTTCTTCGGAGGAGAAAGCCTCTTCTCGAGCAGTCCTAAAGGAGCCGCTCGCGGTCGTGGTCCTCGATCCTGCGCGCTCGCTCATAGTCGGGCGCAACATTCCAGGGCGAGTTGCAGGCTGAGGTGGTGTTACGTCTGGTGTGGGTGGGCTTCTTTGGTTCGGGGGCGTCGCGGGTGGTCGTGCAGGCGCATTCCGAGGCGTCTGAAAAGCAGGGTCGGCGATGGTAGGGCTAGAGGGCAGGCCAGATGAATTGCTAGATGACTTGCGCGAGTGCCTTGGCGGGGTGGGTGGCAAGTCAGGGCCGCTCCCTATCCTCCGGGGTTGGTGTTTGAGGGTTCGGGGGCTGGAAGGTTGGGCGCCGCGGCTCCTGGTAGAGTCGTCTCTTGTTGTTGGACGGGAAGTATCAATGATTAAGTCATACTTCTTCGGCCCGACCCGCGGGTTGTGTATGGGTTCATGCACCTTATCGTTGTGGGGACGAGGTAGAACTTTGTGCTTCTTGAACTGTCGCTGCCCGGTGAGGTTGGTGCTGGGGGACAGGCCGTTCAAATAATCGGGGGGAGAGGCAGCCATGATGGGCTGTGGACTGGTGTTTTCAGGTGCCAGCATTCTCAGAGGCTGGGATGCGGTGGTCCGCTTAGCAAGCAGGGGTTGCGACAATGTCGTGGCTGCCGCAGGTGGCCGTGGGCATGCTGGGGCTGCTCTGTCGAATCGAGAAGCACGTCTGGCGAGATTGGCGCAGGCCAGTCGATGAAGCGAACAATGGGCGCGAGGGGCTAGATGGCGGTCCGAGACATTCAGGGCAGGCAAGCGATGTCGTCTGGCGGTGGTGGCAAAGTCTCGGCCAGCTGGCGACGGGGCGATACGGATGCGAGAGTGACCAAACACGTTGCGCTGGGCAGGATTCCGCCGAGATCACGATGTTGGCGAACGCAGGGGCGGACAAGACATAGTTGGCGTCGGTGCGGTCGCAGGGGAATTAATTGCGAGTGCTGATGGTCGCGGCGGCGCGGTGTGGTGCGGTGCAAAGAAATGGCAGGGCGATGCGACGGTGGGTATCGAGTCGAGCAAAGAAAAAGGACAAGTGTTGAAGTCTCGACGGCGGAGAGCGAAGATCGAGGTGAGACAATGGCGAGAGGGAGTTGAATCCGGATGGATGACGGGGGCGATGGATGGGTAATAGAGGTGGAAGTTGGAGGTGGCATTAACTAGGACAAGGAGCACGGAACATATGGAACCTTGGAAGCGCTAGAAACCAGTGGCCTCAGTGGTCTTGGTGGTTCCAGGTTTCAGTGAGATGCATTTCGCATTCCACCGCGGTGCAGCGGTGCAGCAGTGCAGCGCAGTGGCCACCCACCAGAGGTAGGGAGGGAGGTACTCAGCCATCGTCACAGCAGACGGACGGGAACCTGGAAAGCTCCCGTCGCCGTGTGTGATCCAGTGGGTTGTCCAGTGAGTGATCCAGCGCGGGTGGTGCTGAGTGGTAATCCGGGCAGCGAATGGTCCAGTGGGGTCTCTCAGCACTGACGCAACTCAGCAGGGGGAGCGCTTCCCCCACTCCACTCGCACCAAAGCGACACTGGGTCTTGCTTGCATGCGCATGCAGTGGATGGACGCCCGGATGTATGTACGCCTTCAGCTGCGATGGGACAGAGTGTCGTCTCCGCCGCCCTGTTTGGAAATGGACTTAGGCGTGCTGCGCGGGCTGGCGGGCTGCGCGGGTTGCGTTGCGTTGCGCCGGGTGGCCAAGCGAGAAGTCTTGGTGCAGGTAAATGCATTCATTGGCCTGACCACTGACCCGTACGCTCCCCGGGAATGGAAAGCTACTTCTCGGAAGGCATGGACCCAGTAGTAGCTTGGTGGGACGGAAGCGGAGCGGAGCGCAAAGAGAACACCTGGGATGGCATGGGATTGGGCTGGCTGAATGTTTCCTTGTTTTTTCCTCATCAATGGTGAACACTGGCTGACGACTCTGCGGGCTTCATCCATGTTGGCTGGCTTCGTATATCTGCTAAGCGCGCTGCCCCTAATATCTACATTTGTATCATGCAGGCGTCCTCCACAGCCTCTTGAGGCTTTGGTGAGTCAAGGGAAGATGAACACCCATTGGCTTGAGGGTTGTGACGGTTGTCTAGCTTTCCTTTCGTCTCGATCAACCTGCGACCGTGGTGACGGCCAAACCCCGCACCATCTCTCGCATTGGTGATGCAAGTTGCAGTGGGATAAATGGAGGGCGAATCAATGGTTGGCTGAAGGTGTGAGTGGGTGTTGCAAACCTCCCCCTCCTCCTCTTCCCTCTCGCCCCCATCCCGTCGCAGACCATATCGTCCTAGCAGACGCGAGAGGGAAAAAAATCCATCTCACCTCGTGCTCTCAGCGGCGCTACAGGAAGCATCCTAGACCACACCTCCCGACGAATAGGCCGAGTCGGAGACACAATCCGGGAGGATGCCGCTAACAGGAAACTGCATTCTGCAGCTCGCTCGCTGCAGACTTGGACATTGTGCCAGGCCACTCACAAGGCGATTCCTGCTCGCCCTTCCTCCCGACCCTCTTTCTTTTGCAGGGCCATGAACCGAATCAGAACAGGCCGCTGCACGTCTGCAAGCCATCCAAAGCGGCGCGGCCAGACCTTTAGCATGAGATAGGCAGGTCCTTTTTTCCTGGTGGTTTGACTCGCCATCCAGCCCTCCCCCGGGTGGCTGGTCTTCGCTACGACTGGTGGCTGCAACCATACCTCCAACTGGGCCTTTGGTACGACTGACCATTGTCTCCTCCGGGTCATCCCTTTCCAGACGGGATCTGGCATTCCATCATGGCGCTAGTGGGGTCGAGGTTGGCGGCCCGCACCTGGAGCCGTCCTGTCCGGTACTGCTGATAGATGGCCGATGGCGGGAGATGGAGTTGCAGCAGAAGGTGAGACATGAAATCGCCTCATGCGTCCCGCATCCCGCACCGCAAACACGCTCTCGGCCCGCTGATTTGTCCAGTGCGCCACTGTCTTTCCGCTCGACCACTAGCTGTCCGAGTTCCCGAGTCCCTGCATTTTGCTTCTTGTCTTATTAGTCTTTCTGGTGTTTGATGCTGGCCTCTGTCACCTCCCAGACTCATGCACGAGTGCGGGGTAGTCCATTGTTCTCAATCGACTGATCAAATACGAGCGAGTGGTGTCTATGTCGAGGTCAAAGCAGTACCGGTATCTGCCCTCCGGCCATCAGGTTTCGCCGCCTCAAAACCGCCTCAAAGCCACCTACCCGACGCTGTCCACACGCATCTCGTCTGTGTCACATAATCGCAGATCACCATACAGCGCTCTCACCGGGAATTTCGCAGCCCATGCAATGCAGCTCCTGCACACCCGCAGGAATCGACCGAGAGTGTTTCATACTGCAGCACCTATATTTGGGGCCTTTGTTGCCCCTCACCTTACACTATGCGCCATGGTGATGTTGTTCAACTTGCTTTCCCAACGGACCGAATCAGCATCCGAAACAACACCTCCGGTAGCAACAATCTCAAATGGCGATGTTACATAATTACCAATGGTGCCGAAGCGGGGAATGTGCATCAACCTGCATCATGCATCGGCTGAGCGACTGAATATTGGGCCTCGAAGCTCCGTAATTAGAAGGACACCCACAGAAGCCTTGCTTTAGCTTGGATATTCAAAATTTCGCATCCTGTCACTATCAAGATGATGGCTAGCTATTCGTCGCATCTACCGGCGCCTAGGTTCAAATACGACCCCTTGCGCATGTCCAATATGTTGATTTACTCCATAATCATTGTTACCCTGCTGCTGGAATTCCGCTTCTACGTCGCCATATTAGTTGTCCAAACTCCATTAGGCACTTGGACGTCGGGCCTCACGCTTCAAATTGTCTTGACGGATGCTTCATCGCCTTCACGCAGCCTGACATGGCCTGAGCACCCCCCACTAGCTCATACGTATCCCATCATGGCGATGGAGGCGCATTTGATGATCATCCACCCTGGATACCAGGCTGAAGGGGAGTCAGATCCCTACAGGCCGTCGAAGATTCATGTGATGCCCGATCTGTTCCGCTATAGCGAATAATCTAGAGTGATCACATTGATGTGGACTCATCGGCTCAATCGTACCACGATCAAGTCCGGTGGCGCGGGGAACATCGCTTGGCTGCCGATATACGAACCTGCCGTCGTCGTATGTTTTGCCAAAATGTCATTTTGCACCTCATACATATTTCCACGCCTTTGTCATGCTTAGGAAAATTTTACTACAAGACAAGAAGGTACGATTTCGCTGGGGCGAGTGCTCACTGCTCGTATTGCCGGCTTCTTGAGTCGCTCTCGGAGTGAGTCGTTGCCGATACTCGCATGACAACATCTCGATCTCGAAGCGGGTCGAATGCGCTTACGTATTTTGAGGGGAAGCTCCATTGATGTACGGTCTCCACGCCAAAGAGCTGACGACTACAATTACAATAGAGGCCCGTGTGCTATTTATTAACATTGGCGAACCTCGCAGGCAAACACGCGGCAGTGCTCACTTGGTGGGATGGACGCGTGCTGGACATTGGTGGGGTTACAATATGTGGCTGGGGCTGGGGAGAGACATGGGCCTGTGCAACCTTGAGGCTGAGGTCAAGCCACCGTCGGAGTGGACGCAAATATCTGGGCTAAGGTTCTCCCTCTCAACACAACGTTGCTTTGGGCGGCCGCCATCATTGAACGGAAGCTCGCGAGCCGCTGTCACTGGATCGCTGGGGCTAGAGATGTTCTTTTTCGGGAGAAACTGTGGCCGCCAAGGCGTCAACACGAGCCCTGTCGATGACTGGCTTTTTACGAATGCAAGCTAAACATGTGCTCTCATTGGTGACGAGCCACCACACAATGACGAATGCTTCGCCTGGAAGAGGGCCGAATATTCCAGTCTCTGGTGTCTGCTTGAGTCACCAGCCGAGTCAAGACGGCGACAGGGATATGGATTCATTGTCGCGATCAACGATGCACTGGATCTCTCAATCTTAATCCTGGAGACCCAGGGAAGACCTCGGACCCAGGATCTCGGGACCCAGACCCAGGATTCGGTTGCTAAAAGCGTTCACGATGAGGTCATCCCGGACCCTGCCTTTGTCACCCGTTGGGCATTCCAGCGAATTCGAAGGCGAATTCGAGGATCCGGTAGGGCTTGGCGCCAGTAATGTGGCGGGATCGACCGAATCGGTACCCGGAAGCGCCGGTCGGCACATGGCGGTCGACTAACCTGAAGCGACAAGGCCATATCCCAAGAATAGCCCTGTCAACGCTGACGGGCCTGACATCGCCCCCGCCCATCAGCAAACATTGAGTTGTGGCTTTCTAGCAATGCCCCCGTGAGTCGCTGGCAGCCTGTCAATCGCCACGTCGGCAGAGACTCCCGGCCGTCGGCAGTAAGAGGGCCCGACACGTTCGCCATGTAACCCCGAATTCCTTGTGGCTGATCGCAGCCCTCCTCAAAGACCCACCGAAATTCTGACGATGACATACGCGGGGACCGGATCCTGCATATGGAAACGGGTCTAGGCTCTGTGGCGGATCGCCAACATGGGAAAGCAGCAGCTCTGTCGACTATGGAAAAGCCCGTTAGACGGCGTCCGCCTTAAAGGGTTTCCTTTTTAGGAACTGGGAGGGAGGGTTGGCAGTGGCTGTGAGCAATACGGCGACCCACGTTCGCTCACTCGACATCCCGCACCTCGTATCGGTTTCGCCATTTTCTCCAGCCACCAGACCGTCGTCTTATCAGCCCTGCAATGAGGCGGCCGCCATTGGTCCCGACTGTCGTGAAGAGGGCAACTCTAGCTTGGGCGAGACGTCTTGCTTACTGAACTAAGCATCCGGGCCGACCACCAGACGTTGGGAATATAAGGACCACTCTGCCTGATCTTTCATCTGGCTATCCATCACCTCAGCACACGATCGACATTCGCTTCGCTTAGTATTGACTGTTTGTCGATATATCCCTTCGCTTGTTAAACAACAGAAAACACCAACACTTATAATGCGGACCACCAGTCTCCTTATTGTTGCCGCCGCGGCCGCGGCCAACGCCGGGTACACAGAGAACAATGGAAAGTACGTCTGTGGAATGGCCAACGCCAACTACTGCCTGGGCGGCGACATCATCCTAAGATGTGACGAGAGCGGCAACGGAACGCCTGGAAGATGCTCAGACAACCTTTCCGGCGATTTTCCTGCCGGTGGAGTTGCTAGCTGCTACGAGAAGCCTGGATCTTACGGCAACGCTGCCTGTGAGAAGAACGTGAGTGACTGTATCCATGGATGAGATGTTTTCTTAAGCTGACTCAACCCTAAAGTGTGTTGTCTATGCCGACACACCTTATACTCTCCCCGCCGACTCGTGCCAGCCCAGCTACACCAGTACTTCATCCGTCGAGTCTTCCACAACCGTCTACTCTCAACCGACTCCAGAGACTACCAAGCCAGTCTACTATAACACTACAGTACCGGGAGAGCCTGGCCAGACGACCAAGCCCACAGAACCGGGACAGTACACGACCAAGTGTCTCACCTACACCTACCCTAACCCGACCAAGCACGGCGAGTCGGTGACCAGGACCATCACCTATACTGTACCGGCCTACCCTACCCAAAACGCTACCGCGACTTATAATCCGCCTCACACTTACACTACTTTCGTCCCTGTCCCCTCTGGTGGATCACCTCTACCTCACCATAACGGCACCTGCTCTACGTGCCACAATGGAGGCTACGGTGATGGCGGCAAGGGGAGCCCGACTGGGGCCGAGTCCGCGACCCGAGTTCCTGTCAGCCCTGCTTCAACCTCCATCTCCGTCCTCGACACTGTCCCGAGCAGCGGCGCCTCAGCCAACGCCGTGAGCGGCTTGCTGGCCGTCGTCGGCATCGCTGTCGCCTACCTCGTCTAAAGCATTACCTACTGCATTTCATAAAAACTTTACACTCCTTTGACGCGATATGATAGCGAAGCATTTGGGATTCATCTATTTTTCGGGGTCGCACAAGCGACGGGGCGTTGGTACAGATCATCATACCAAATTGGTTACGGTTAAACGGGACTCAAGCGGATGAGGACCCCCACGGTTGGAAAGGCATGCGCCCATCTATAGATAGCAACACGTATTCATATATTATTAATACCATTGAAATAATCATTCCTTTACACCAGGCACTCCTTAGCTTTAGACCAATCACTCTCTTATATTCATCATTCCTTTAGAGTAACCTTGTCCCCTCCCGAGTTTCCTTCCCAATATGCAAACATCGGTACCTCGATTGCTGTGGTCACATCTAACCACGGATCAATTTCTAAACCGTAACCCTCGGCGTCTCGATGCAGGAGAAAGTCAAACACCCATGTATGTGGGGTGACTTTATCGTCTGCGCAGAGATAACTAAGATACAGCGCATACCGGAACAGCGTCTGCCGCAACACGCCTTCCGTCATGTCAGCCCTGTCGAGACCCGTCTGTAGCTCGCTGAGGGTTAACCTCCTGGGTGAGCCGGGAGCTCGCGACGGAACCCACGGCTCACCTCGCACACCGGCCCAGAGCGCCAGCAGGAATGGCTCTGTGAGGGGCAAGCCCTCGGGGACGCCACACCGCGGGGACCAGATGGACCGGCGCCGGCGGGTGAGGTCCTGCGAAAGAGATGTGAGAGTGGACTCGGCCGTGTGCGGGTCCACGAAGGAGACGAGGACGCCAAAGGTGCGCTTGGAGAGGATGGAGTTGAAAGTCCGGGAGGTGAGGCGGGCCGTCTTGCAAGTGGGGATGGGGAGTTGATGGAGGATCTCAACGAGCAGTTCGGTGGGGAGTTTGTCCATTGTTGGAGGCGGCGTGGCACACTGGGATGGGTGAGACCAGGTTAAGTGTGTGACTCGACGAGTTTGAGGACAGATTGTCTTTGAAGTTGGGTATCAGAATAAAGTGAATTTCGTGTCGTGATGGTTTAGTTGGTGTTTCGTGAAAGCCGTTGTCGAAGAGTTTGGTCTAGCAGTACATCAAACACTGGACAAATCAACAATCCCGACAACGAGGAATGATTTGATCATCAGCAGGGGATCGCTTCTTTATACGAGACGCATCCTTCATTGAGGCGCGAGATGTAAGACCGGCAGAATTGCCGACTCGTCTGACATGATGCACTCGCTCGCGTCAGATTCGTCTTACTCGCCACGCTGACGGAGTGGTCTAAACAGTAAATTTTTGTCCATCTGAACCTATGTCATTTATCTTCTATATTTTGTAGCTTTCTGTTTCCTCTAGTCTTCCAACGTCCGTCTTTATAGCTGGTACTTCCTCACACAACGTGCTCACCCGTCTCCGCCTCCCACCACTGCTTCATCAAGCGCAGCCGCTCCGTCCGCTCCTTGGCCAGCCGTCGTCCCTCCTCCGTCTTCATCATTCCCTCGAGAAGCAGCAGCTTCTCGTCAAAGTGGTCCATGGTGTTCTCCAGAGTCCGGCTCTTGGCGCCGCCAAACGCAAACGTCCTGGCGATGCCCACGGCACCAATGGCATCCAGCCGGTCCGCATCCTGCACGACGGCCAGCTCTGGGTGCTTGTCGATGAGCGCGAGCACGCGCGCGGGGTCCTTGATCTCGGACGAGTAGCTGACGCCCAGGCAGATGGTCTGGACGGCCTCGGCGAGGGATTCGGACACGTCAAGGGAGCGGAGGTACGTGTACACCATGCGGGAGGCGTCTTCGCCGGGCTTCACGTACTTCTTGTCGCCTACGTCGTGGAGGAGCGCGACGAGGGTGACGAGGGGCCGGCTGGTGTTGGGAGTGTGAATTTGGATGTGCTGGGAGAGGCGGAGCACGCGCTGGATGTGGTTGAAGTCGTGGGAGGCGTCGTAGTTGGACATGTAGCGCTCGACGTAGGCCGTCACTTGGGTGATGAGGGCGTCATCCACAGTGAAATCTTGGGACGTCATGACGACAAATGTTGGCTTCCCGTCTCTGATGCAAGGCTGGGTTTACGACGAGAGAATGGTGCGGCGAAACTTCTTGCTGATAACCCAATGACGCCAATGATTTGGTAGAGTTGCCTCCAGTGTGCTCGAGGAGGCAGAATGAGACAGACAAGCTCTCACAAGTTGGGGTTGATGTTCTTAAGACACAACTTCACAAGCCCCATTCAGAACCTCTGCATTTCTAAGCACTCGTCTCGATCAAAAGCCCAAACAGCAGAAGAGTCATTGCCATGCCGGCAGGACACCTCAAATAGGCAAGTCGATTGGGACAAGTGCCGATCTAACGTCGCTGCCTATTCACGATGGCTCACCGCAACGCGGTGAAGGAGCGTTCAGACTCCAGGGACGGGAAATTGCAGGTTCGTGTGTCAAATGTCAAAAAGTCCAAAAAAATATTCAATAACCTGTGTGACACAGGTGGCTGGATCTCTCCCGCCGGGAATTGAACCCGGGTCTCAAGCGTGACAAGCTTGCATACTGACCACTATACTACGGAAGATGGCAGGCGTTTGTCGCCTGTGTAGGTGGTTTGTGGCAGTGAGGCTCGCTATTGTGGTATATGAGGGTCTGGACCTTGGCACGTGATGCGTATACTAAATGCCGCTGCTTGACCAATTCGAGCTGCACGGTTTGAGTTCAGAGTAACGACTTCATGCTACGTTGCTATAATCTGGATAATCTGGATAATACCTTGTTTCAACGTACGGGGCATTCGGTGCTCTGTTATATCTCGTAAAAGTGTTACTGTTTATTCATCATGTCACTAAAATCGTGAACCAGGCCTAACAGCTCCTGACGGCTTCACCTGTAAACTTCACATGACTTGGTAAGTTTGGAGATAGGCGACTCCAAGTCTTGAGCTACAATATGGGTACGGGTATTATTGGATCGGACATCTAGTTAATTACAGGACGAATTGCCGCTCGGCAATGGCGATGTTGAGCTTACGAGTCACGCATGATAACGTAGGTCGATATCACAGTACCAAGCGCCTACTGTCCCCCATGATTGACGGAGACGAGGCACATTTGCACATTCAGGTTGAAAGATAAACTCGCCCGGAATCGGTGTGTTGCAGTCGTCACAAGTGATGAGGTTGATCTCTGGCGCGAGGGGCTCGGGTAACTGGAATCACAAGCCTACAACTAGCGAGCGCCCTCCTCGCGATCGAGAGCCTTACTCGAGGCGGTCATCATGCCGAGAAGCATACGCGTGGGCGTCAACTTGCCCACCACCCACTCCACCACGGTCTCCATACTTTTTCAGCTTCCAGTTCCCTCCAAAGACGCCGAAGATCTTTTGCCCCTTCGGCTCGGCTAGACCAAGACATTCTAGGCATGAAGGCCGTGGAACCCCTCTTGTAGAGCCAGACTTTACGACAGATGGATGAGGGTCAGGAACACGAGCGGTGGGAAACGGGCACCGTGTGACTGATCTTACATACCCGCCGGGGCTAAAAGTGTATGCCATGCATGGTACCAGAGGACGGTGTCGAGGACTAGACCGAGAGGCAGCGTGGAGGGCGTTGATGGCGGGCGAGGGATGTGAGTGGGACAGGGTCAGCTTTCGGAGACACGCGGACGGGCCGCAGAAACAAAGGCCACTGCATCCATGTCTGAGCATGGTTCAATCGTGATTTTCCCTGGTAACTATGTTTTTCAGGCTGGTCGTGCTAGTAGAGGCAAGAACAAGAGACCAGGGTTTCGGCGTGGACTGTGGAGAAGCAGTGCTGCAGTAGAGCGAATTCTGCGAGCCTCGAGCACGTCGGCTGGTCCTTTGACCAAGGAAGGAAAGTCATGGAGCCACAGAGCCATGGGGCCTGGCTAACGCTGGATAGGCCGTGTACCTTGGAACCTGGGCTAGACGGCTTGTGTGGACGTCGCGGATATGGCCGCAGTACCAGAATAACACTCTGTTGACGAGTGCATTGCGAATGCTGTGAGCTATCAACGATGATTGGCGCCGTGACGCAGCGTACAGTATCGGGTTAATTACGTCTGTCCCCAACAGCGTCATTGATTGACGGGAGCGACAGATGAGCAGACGGCAGCATGAACAGGAGCATGCCAACTGCGGCGGCGTGCACACTCCGACTCGCTCGATCCCCGAATGGCTGCAGGCGCATCCCGGAGCGGTGGATTTCGGGCGTTGCCAATGAAGACGACTGACGGGCATGACGGGCATATCGAGAGGGTCGGATCAAGGATGGATGTGAGCGGCGTGCATGATCCATGATTTTTTGCAACTAGCAGAAAGCGGCTAGCGTGAGGATGATGACAGGTGAGCAAATAGGACGAATAGGACGAGCCGGCAGAAGCAGGCAGAGACAGGCAGAGACGATGCAGCCAGCCCATGGCATCAACAAAGGATGGAGGGCATCCTGAATGGCCGGCGTGGGATCGGGAGAGTCC
This sequence comes from Ilyonectria robusta, assembly GCF_021365365.1. Lineage (NCBI taxonomy): Eukaryota > Fungi > Ascomycota > Sordariomycetes > Hypocreales > Nectriaceae > Ilyonectria > Ilyonectria robusta. The sequence continues at coordinate 402,797 of NW_025764443.1, read as the reverse complement.
AGCCGTGCACAGTGGATTTCGGCGTGCACAGTGGACTTGTGGCCGCCCATTGGCCGGGCTGCAGCGTGACGAGGGGACCCAGCCCCGCGGTGCCACGGGCCAACCAGCGCTGGAGAATAGACGCCCAGGCGAGTGGACAGGCCCCTGGAGGCAGCCGGAGGCGGACGCGGTAGCGGTGTTTTAGTGCAAGTGCCGGGGCCACCCCCGCTGCGCTGCTTCTACATTCTGCAACCCTCTCGCGGCTGGGGAGGGGCAAGAGCGGCAGGGCGCTGCGAGTGGATGGATCCCCGTCCGTGCTTTCAACCTTTCAACTGCTTAACCGCCGACTTTCATCGCCGGACGTGTGATGAGCGACGGCAGCGCTGCCGGGCACCCACACCGCGAACTCGGTGTTTCCTTGCACGGGGGATGTGATTGGACGGCGGTAGAAACCTTTGGGAGCGTGGAGCTGCGAGAAGCCTGCATACACGCACACACGCACACACGCACGCAGACCCGTGCCCACCGAGAGCTGCCCGCCGCCCAAGTTAGCCAGCCAGCATCCAGCATCCAGCCAGCCCATGGCAACGTAAGGTGGTGGCCGATGGAGCCAGCAGCTTTAGCAGCTTTATTAGCACCAGCAGGGGAAAAAGGTCGGGTTCCTGTACGAATACCGCAGTGCAGTGCAGCGCACCGCACCGCACCGCATGGTCGGCCTGCGCCTGCGTCTACGCCTACGCCTGCGTCTGCGTCTTTCTTTGGTGGGCATTTGAATTCGAATCCACTCCGGCACTCACATGGCCCCGATTGTACATTGTACTCACCTTTGGGTGGTACCCTCTCCTTTCCTTCCCGCCACCGGGCCGCGATAGTTGGCCGCCTCCATATAACATCCAGCCAACACCCGCACCCCCCAACTTTTCCTTTCTCTTTCTTCTTCTTCAGCAAGCTTTTCAATCCCCAAGTCCGCGTTTCTCCCCCCCTCCCCCCCGTCCCCTTATTGTTTTTGTTTCCTAGTTCCATAGAGCCGGTCTCTTACCATTCTAATATTCTTGTCTCTAACCTGCCTTCAACGACAATCTCCAGCCGCACTCCCTCTCCAAGTTGCTGGTCAGCTTAGAGACAATACCCACTTACACTGATATCATTTTTTTTTATTCTGCACATCTTCACGCTTCATACCTTAATAACAGAAATCGTGGGTTTCACTTGCTCGCAAACGCCCTTCGCCCCTAGTATTGGATTCCCCAAATCACCGCCCAGCATCTGCAACAACATTGAAATCAGCAACCAACAACCAAAATGTCGGCTATTCAATTATCCTTCTCTCTCCGCGTCTCGTCCGGCGTCAAGACCGTCCACCTTCTCGGCTCTTGGGACGGCTATGTTGGCCAGCTCCCGCTCTCCAAGGACAAGTCCTCGTCTAAGTCTGGCACCTGGAAGGGTACCTTTCGATTCCAGAACGCCACTCTTGAGGCTGGCCAGCGATACTGGTACTACTACATCATCGATGGCTACCACATTGCCCACAACCCCAGTGTCACCTCAACCGTCGAGCCCACCACTGGCCGAGAACTGAACATTCTTGACGTTCCCACCGACTCGCAAAAGTCTTCTTCCAAGTCGTCCAAGTCGTCTTCCAAGTCATCATCGCACAAGTCGTCCTCTTCGTCCTCCAAGTCGTCGTCGTCAAAGTCCAGCAGCAAGAGCTCCTCCCGTCACTCGTCCAAAGATAAGGAGCACCGCTCGTCTCGCCACCGCACAGCACTGTCCGTCGACATCCCCAAGGGCCGACCTTTGTCCTATTCCCAGATCCAGGCTCCCAAGCCCATGTCACCTCATGCCACCAAACACATCCTGGAGTCTGACTACTACGACAACGAACAAATCGAAGAACTCACCGCTCGCTTCGGCGGCGCCGGCCTCGACGACGACGTCGTCACCGACTTTAGCACATCGCCCGTATCTTCAAGCGGCTCCTCCCTGTCGTACCGCTCAGACAGCTCGTCACCCAACTCATCGCTCTCCGGCTACAGCACACCTGGCTCCGAATGCAGCACCTGTACCTGTGAGCGATACGGCATCACCCGCAAGGGCGACCGTGTCAAGATCGACTGTGGAGGCGCACGATGTGGCTACGACGACTCTAGCGATTTGTGCTCCAGCGACGCCAGCGAGGACGAGTATGAGCCCGTTTCCGTCCCGCAAGGCGGCTCTCGTCGTCACGGCATGGTCGTCGGTTAAAGAAATCATCGATGGACTTCAATTTTTCCGGAAGAAGGCTGAGAGGAAAATCAGCCGCCATTCATTCCTTGCTTCGAGCAGACCCTGGCTGCGACTCTGCGCCGGGCTGACTCGCCCCATGTTGTTGTTGTAAACAGCACAAACTTTCGCTTTACGGCCCACGCCCACGGCGCTGGAAGGCAATCCAAGCTGGCCTTGGTATATGCCCCAGCGTTCGATGCGTGCGATCCCAATTGGTCGATGCTGCGGCCCTCCGCAGATGCGGCGGCTCCTGTCGCGCCTGCGTGGATAATATCACTTGCCAACCCCTGAGTGAGCTGGGAGGACAAAACAGTCCTTCCACAGGATCGGTATGGACAATGCTGGAAGATCTCATCCCGCCTTTGAACGGACGAGATTCCAACTCCAGGATGGTCAAGCTGTGGATGTAGTACTGGACCCAACGATGGAGGTGGTCCAGACTAGCCACATATCACAAGGCACACCACAAGTCAATTATTAGGTAGTTGTCAGTGTATAGAGGACGATTTGAATCTATTCATGACCCGAGAATCCTTGATGCCCATGAACGTGACGCAATCCCAAGTTTGTTCCTCGTGTAGTATTAGTAATGTGTCTGTTCGTCGGTCCGTAAGTAGATGTTGCTCTACACTTCTCGTCGTGTTAGTACAGAGCCGGCTCCCCACTGTGCTCTTCGCTACTTCGGGGTAATTAGAGGGTGAGCCACAGCGGCGGAGCTCCCAAAACATACCTACGGTACCTAGGTAGATAGCCAACCTCTAGTTAAGGGCGGGGCTATAATAGCGGGGTAGTTGGGGTGGGCAGTAGCTGCCGTACCGTACCTAGGGAAACCACTTGTCGCGTACCATTCGTTCCCTTCAGTTGTTTCACACCGACTTCCACCAGCCTAAAGCAACTTGACTTGTTCATCCAACTGCCCGTTGTCCAGCCCAGATTGATATATCGGACTCCCGATAATCACGCCGCCGTTACCTCGCGAGCGCTAATTCCATCCTGAACCGATCCATCAAAAGCCCAACCTCAAATCTCGACCTCCCCCGAACCGCAACCATGGCGGAAGAACAGCTCCTCCTCCCCATCATCGACTCCCACATCCACCTCTACCCAGCCTCCGAGGTCGACACTCTCGCCTGGTGCACCCCCGAAAACCCGCTTGCCGGCCAGCACTCGGTCGAGGAGTACCGCAAGGCCTCGAGCTCCGCCCCCTCTCTCCTCGGCTTCATCTTCGTCGAGACGGACCGCAAGAACGACCTCGAGTCTGGCGCCGCCGATGGCTCTGGGTGGGAAGGCCCCCTTGCTGAGGTCAACTGGATCAAGCGTGTTGCCCTCGGCCAGCCCCGCGACGGCGAAGGCCATTCGGCCGACGATGCGAAGCTATGCCTGGGCATCATCCCTTGGGCCCCCCTGCCTAGCGGCGTGGCTGTCATGGAGAAGTATCTCGAGCGTGTGAAGGAGGAGGCCGGCGAGGCGTGGTCCAAGGTCAAGGGATTCCGATATTTGGTGCAGGATAAGCCCCACGGAACCATGCTCGAGGATGACTTTGTTGAGAGCGTCAAGCTGCTGGGCCGTAAGAACTTGGTATTCGAGGTCGGTGTGGACCAACACCGACGTGGCAAGAAGCAACTCGATGAGCTCGTCGCCTTTGTCGACCGTGTCCACGACGGCGTCCCCGACGAGGAACGGGTCACCTTGGTCCTGAGTAAGAATACCCTTATCTATCCCCACTCCTAGCATCCCTATCCCAATATCCCGTAACTAATGCAACTGCCTTCCTCTAGACCACCTCTGTAAACCCGACTTCAGCATCTACAACCTCACCTCCGACCAAGGATTCATTGCCTGGCGCACCGCCATGTACACTCTTAGCAAGGACTCCCACACCTACATGAAGCTGTCGGGTGGCTTCTCTGAGATGCCCGATTCCCTTAGGAATGAAACCGCCAATCACATCTTCGAGTCCACTCTTGGCTGGCTTGGAATTATCCTGGCCACTTTCGGCCCCAGCCGCATCATGTTCGGCAGCGACTGGCCTGTTTGCACCGTCAACACCAAGGACGCCTGGCCCCGCTGGCACAGCGTCGTCGAGCGCATGTGCTGGATGGCGACTCTGGGCGATGAGGAGCGGGCCATGATCTTTGGGGGAACCGCCAAGAAGGCTTACGGGTTGTAAAGGAATAGGGAAAAGGGGGCAGAAACTAAGGGATTGGGATTTTTTAAGCATGAAACGCTGCCATGACATGAAAATAATGGATGGGCGTGAGCGCAACGACTCTATCGCGGGTTGGAACAGGGACTCCAACAAACCTCCATCCAACTGCTCCTACCAGGCAGTATTACATCTCTGACGGATGTCAGACGTTAGTTAAATGAACTATACCCGTCAGTTACAAAGTTGGTCGTGCACATGTCTCTATTCGCTGCGAGTAGGATCGACGTTTCAAACTCAGGCAATGGCAACATAATAGGTCCAAACATCATCAATTAAAACGACGGAAGATGCCATCATACACAAGAGTCCGTCCCCATTCCCAAACGCCGCACAACATCATGATATGACCAAAAGAATACCCTTCACGCCCACGTCCAGGTGACGGATTTCGCCACCAGGACCCAATGCTCGCCAACAACAAAATTCGATCATACAGTTTTGTCTTCGTGAGTCTTCGCGTTATCGTCCATTCTGCCTTCCTTGGCCTACTCGGCTCCCCGTCGGTAGTTGCCCATCTTCTCGATGGAGCTCATGATACCGCTGCGGGGAGCGCCGCCCGGACGCGGAAGGCCACCGGCACTCTTGGTTCGTTCGTGGGGAGCGCGCAGGCTGGAGCCGGGAGCTCTCAGGCCGGAGCCGCGAGTGCTGCTCCTAAGCTGCTCCATGGTTCGCTTGGGCGTCTTCGCCTCAGACTGTCTCTCCTGCGGCATCTGGGGCATTTGAGGCTTAGCCGGAGTAGGCTGGACCACGACGCTTTGCATGTTCATCATCTCCTCAGCCAGCTGTACCAGCTCGCCCTTCTCCACGCGCTCCCGTTCCAGCATACCGCGGAGTTCCTCGTTGTCGTACTGGACCGTTTGCACAACGGCTTCGAGGCGCTGGATATCGGCATTGAGTTCCTTCATGGCAGCGCTATCACGCACCACCTTGGCCTTGAGCTCATCAGTTTCGGCACTGTTGGGCTCGACTCTCGTCATAGTCGCGTCGCGTCCCATACGGAGCTGCTCGTTCTCATCGCCGAGCTCCTCAATGCGGCCCTCTAGCTCCCGGACTCTCTTCTCCCATCGGGACTCGTACGACTTCTTCAGGGCGGTGACCTTGGCCTCGTGCTTGCCCTTGTAGAGGGCGTGAAGCTCGCGAGCAACTCGTTCGACGGCGATTTCAACATCGTGGTTGGATCCGGCGCCGGGGTTCCTAGCCTTCTCTGGCGACTTGTCCATCTCCTTCCCAGCTCGCATGCCCGCCATCTTACTTTCCGCCTCCTGATGCATCATTTCTGCAGCTTCCCTCCTCTTCTCGCTCTCCTCTAACTTTTGCTCCAACTCCTCCCGCTCTCTTTCAGTGTGAACAATCTCACTCTTAACCTTTCGCAGGACGCTCTCCATCTCTCGTCCACGGTTCTCCCAGCCCTCCTTCTCTTCGGTAATTTGTTCCTTCAGGGCGCGCTCCTCACGAAGCTGTTCCATCGATTCGCCAACTCGTTTCTCGGCATCCCCCACGGCGGCCTTGAGAGACAAAGCCTCGGCTTCCTTGCCGCTTAGAGATGCTTTGAGTGAGCTGATCTCAGAAAGGAAGTTTGACTTCAAGGACTCAAGCTCGCGGGGAGTGATGCTCGGAACGCTTCGGGGTGTTGGCATCGGGGGTATATCAAAGTCGATGAGGTTGGTCAGCTGTCGCGATGGGGTGGCAGCGACGTTCGTGCCTGTTCGTAATGGCGAGGGGTTTCTCGAAGGCGTCTTCTGCGGGAACCGCATAGATTCCGTGAAATCTAGCAAGTTGGTTGTGTTGCCAGTCTCGTGCATGGACATTGGACGAGGAGTTCGTGCGGGCGAGAGACTCGCGTTGCCGCTGACACGGGGTGTTAGGCCACCGTAACTCGACATCTTGTCTGGGCTCTGACCCAATTTCGCAAACATGGTCATGTCAGGAATAGCAGAGAATGTGCTAAAGGTGCTAATCATGGAGTCGTCAGGGAACATCGACTCGTCCATTTCTATGGGGGCAGAAGGTGTAACATGGACGGTGCCGGTCGTGAGGTCGTGCTCGTCCTCATTGTCGCTCTGGTCGTCCTCGAAGATCTCAATAGCGCGCTTCAGGCCCGTGTTCTGCCGCACAACATCCTCCATGCTCATCGTTCGTTCGAGAGGAGAGCGCGGCGCCTCGATCGGATTGCTGACCTTAATAGGAAACCGTTTCTCGGGCGACTTTTTGCGAGGGGTACGCGAGAGCGACGCGAACTTATCAGATGCTCTCGATTCGATAGACTCCATTTGGTCGGTTAAGATTTTAAAGGGGGAAAGAGTGGCACCCGACAGGACACGAGAGTGTCGAGACTTGGTAGGAGACGCGTTCTCCTTCTCAGACACAGTGGTCTCGTTGATTGTCGAAACAAAAGGCGACGATCCTTGAGAAGGGTCGCTGTCGGTTTCGGACTGGGAAGAAACAGCCCGCACCTCGTACGCGTCGTACCGCCGAGTAGTCGGAGGCGTCTGAATGTTAAGAGTCGAGTTTGTTGTAGGTGTAAGGGGCGCGTCCATCGTGAAGCCGCTGAAATCAAAATGCAAGGTCAATTAATGCAAAGAGTGTATGCAAAGTGAGATGGGAGAGGTTTTCGATCTCGTTTGCTTGTCCTAAAAGTGACATTATCCCAAATCATTTCGGACGCGGGACTAAGGGGGAGTTGTTTACTTGTTGGCCTGACGACGGCTCTCGGACCACCACGTGACTCAGCGACTCCACTCCAAGTCAACATACATCATCATGCAGGTGGTATTGAAGGAACTTCAAGGAACGCCTCCCCTTCATCTGGTGCCTCAGTGGCGCATGCAGCCGAGACAACCCGGCGCATATCTGCAGTGGAGAGTTTAATACTCCTGCGTATGATGATGCCATTGCACATGAATGGCAATTCAAATGAGTAACCCACCTTTCAACTAGAAAATTATTTTGGTATAAGCACAAGACCATGGTTATCACAAAGTCAAATTTATCGCATCCAAATCGCATCCAAATCTCTAGACTTGTATTTGTGGTACTCGAAAAACAGCTTTTATTGTCCTTCATAACTCGTTACCGACTAAAGCAACATTTCCAAAAACACACCGTCTTTGGCGCTTTTGAGAGCATCAGAAGAGAGAAGGGGAAAAAACAGGGGAAAATGTCATAAGTCGTCATAAAATGTCTCTTTCGTTCCCAATGATTTCTTCCAAGTGGAAAGTTCGAAGGTAGTTAAAAAGGGAAAGCGTATTGAACGGGTCCAACCCGAACTCATCCTTCCCGCCTGAGGATCATTACAGGCAGTGCCGTCTCTCATCCCGTGCACTCGTATCGTTTCTCGGAGCAGTCCATGGTAAGGGAAAAGGTTGCAGTGGCTCTCTCTTAAAAAAAAATTAAGACCTCCATGCAAAGCGTGACTCATCAGCCATGTACATCCGTGACAGGGCATCTTAGGTAACATAGAATTGGAAGTCGTATCATAACTCGTCAGCGTATCCTGTAGTCGAGAGTAGCGCCGAGAATCGACTGCGAATATCAGGAAAAGCAAAGCAAGAGCTTAAGAAAGTTTTTAAGGAATGTGTCGTTGCACCGTGAAAAGAGCGGCGCAAAATCTGAATTATTCGCTGGAGACACTCCCAAAGTGTCTCTCAACGCCCAGAATGCTGCGACGCCTCCGTAGATGAGACGCAACAGGTGAACACGATAAGGATTGTGACGGTACACAACACTATCGCCGCCGGGGGGCGCCGACGGCTGACGCAGGACGCGACATGGCATCGTACGTGGGGGCCGGCACGGTCGACTCCATCATGGTCTTTCGTCGCTTGAGATCGAGATTGCCCATGGAGCCAGGGCCATCGCTAGAGGGGCGGGATAGTTCCTCATCGTCCTCGCGTCCGCGCTTCAGGACACCTGCAGCCCCATTCATCACAGGAGGCTGGGCAGAATAACCATTGGGAATACCAGACATGTCAGCCGCAGGTGCGTAAACGTCATTGCCGGGCGCGCCATTTGCCGCTCCGCGGTCGTTGCTCATTACATTATAGAGGTTGCTGGTGGTCTGCTGAACACGAGGGGGAGTGTTGTATCCGGCGTGCTGGGGGTAGTAAGGTTGTGTGGGAGCGGCCGTCCTAGGGGTAGCTCGTCCTGATGGGGCCGGATGATTGGGTGAACCAGTCATCTCAGGTGACAGGTTGGTGTCGTTTGCCAACGCTCCAACGCCAGGGGCGGTGTAGTTGTAGTTGTTGCGGCTACCATCATAGGCGCCACTATCGTGGGTGTACTCCGCATCGTGCTCATGCTCGTTCTCTTCATCGCCGTTCTGAGGCTGGGCAGCCTGATCGGAATGAATCAAACCATTGGGGGGTTTGCTGTCATGCTGCTCTCCGGACGGTCCTGAAGCCGAAGGCCTGCTTGAAGGAGGGCCCATTTCATTCTTCGGGTACGAGTTGGGTGGAGCATACATCCGATCCTGCGGGTTGGCGTTTGAGGTCTGGTAGGGAGATTGCTGCGACTGGGTGTTGTACATTGGCCGGGAGTTGTCATACTGCTGTTGCGCGCCGGAGGGGTACGAATGCATGCTCTGAAGAGAGGAACCAGGCGGGGTGGTAGCTGGGGTATTTGGCATTGAGCGCGCGTTGCTTAGACCGGTGTCAATCGACATTGGGTTGGTACCTTGAGGTCCGCTCATTCCTTGTCCCTGCCAATTGAAGCTCTCTGATGTTCCCATGCCTCCCATGACACTTGAAGCGCTAGTAGGAGGGGTGGGGAAGGTGTGTGCGCGGTCAAGCGATGGGCGACCCATGTTGTTGTGAGAGGGCAGAGAAGGCTGAGGGCCGGGAAGGGCCATTGAGGGGTGGTGCTGGCCGATCGAAGGGAGTCCGGGTGGCGCGGGGTTTCGCATCTGGTTCTGCTCTTGCTTGCGTCGCTCAGCAGCAGCCATCACCTGGGTGGTCCGACTTTGGTTTGTCGGGTGGTACAGCAGAGCGCCAATGTTATGGACGAACAGCGGGTAAAGCATCTCGGTGATCTTCTCCTTATTGGCAAAGTCCAGGGCTCGGTCGTAAGGAATCCTTGTCTCGGTTAGTGGTCCACTCGATGTCTTGACCGTTGAGAATGAACATACCAAACGCCCTTCAAGTGCATGGGGCCAATCTTGACGACGTGTCGAACCTTTTCACTCTTCAAAATACCATCTCGCCGACCACGGGTCATACCAGCGACATTCAACAGTTTGGTTCCGTTAATCATGTGGTTATCTATCGCCCCAGTCAGTTAAGAATTTACTTTTGGTATATTCAGGAGTCATTACCCTCGCGTCGAGCAACGCAAATACCTCGAGCCTCGACTTGGAAGCACAGGCTGCCCTCGTCCTCCCACAGCGTAGCGGTGACACGAGGCTTCATACCTGGCGGGGGCTGTTGGCCGGTAGTATCAAAACCTTGGTAACCGCTCTGCATCGTGCCCTGGGCGCCAACGCCGGGCAGAGGAAGCACGCTCTGAGCACCCATCGGGTTTGACACCGGAGGGGCGGTGGGAGGAGAGGTGAGTCCATTGGCATAGCCGCCATATTGGTTGTACGGGGCCGGGGCCGAGTACTGGGCAGGGCCTGGCTGCAACAAAGGAGGCTGCTGGTGTTGAGGGTAATGGCTCATTCCTCCAGAGGTGACAGTCTGGGGCGCGGGGGCCTGTCCCGCAGACATGTGCTGGGGGTAGTACATGTCAGTAGCAGCCTGGTTCATGGCGTCGTAACTGGTGATAGAGGTGGAAGGGCCGGTGATGGCGTTGATGGGCAGAGTTGGAGAAGGGGTCTTGGGCCCGTTGGAGGAGGCGGCCGAAGTGAAAGACGACTGGGAGCCCGAGTGGGAGCCGTTGTAGGACCCGATGGAGCTGACCCGAGGTGACGAAGTGCCTGAGTAGGCCTGGCCCGGCGGTGGAAGCGGCAGAGATGGCAATCTCTCCCTGCTCATATACGACAAACGCTGGGCGGCGTGGGGGTTGTAGCACTGTACGTCGGACGGACCCCGGGTCTGCACTTGCGAGATCGACGGCAAATCCAGCTTTCCGGTGTTTCCTAGTTCCTAAAGGAGGACGGAGCTTGGCCGACCTCGAGGAAAGGCTGCGCTTCCAGGCTGCTGGGAGCGCGAGGGTTCGATTCGTGTCCGAGGGAGGACCCGGCAATGACGGCTGGGGCAATTGGGCAGACGAGAGGCTCGTTGCAGGTGGAATTGGCAAGGATCCGGGATACGGTGAGACCCGGAGGAGGCACTGCTTGTCGTCGACGGGGGAGACGTGAAGGCGTGGAGTTTTGGAAAATGGCTGCAAGACGGACTCGTTCAGAGGCGTGCTAATCGTAACAGGACATAAAAAATTCAATCGTGTCAAATCGTAACATCCAACGGGATCTTTTTGAAGGGCCAATGTCAAAGCGAGTGCCAGCGCGAGGGCGAATGCAAGGCGAGTTACTGGCGGAGGCGATGCACGAGCGACGGACGTGGATGCGAGCGAATATGGATGCAGCGTCGATGCCGGTGAAAGAGGCAAAAAGAGTATGATGAAGAGAAGAAGTAGGAGGGGTTGAGTCGGTTGGGATGGAAGCTCGGAAGGAACAGTCGCATGCAAACAGTCGCCAGTGTTTGGAGGTTTTTCTCTTGACTTCTCTGGCGTCGGGGGGGGTTCACCCGCTACTGCAATGCAGACGGATTAGCTGCGTTGGAGATCGGGGCGGAGGAGGGGACAAGGGACGTTGGATGTTGCGCAGAGGAAGAGAGGGGGAGAGCAGGAATCATGCGAGGAAGGAAGAGATGGAAGATGAGGAAGCACAGACACGACACTACTTACCTTCCTCGTGAACCTCAAGGTCGGGGCAGGAAAAATGAGGAGGTCGGTGGAGTCGTGAAGACGGAAGAAAAACAGAGGAACCGCCTCTCTGGGGAAGGTTTTGTTTTTGGCGGTGGTGGTCGGTGGTCGGTGGTGGTGGTGGTGGTGAGAGGAGGCAGGTATGTACGGGTACGGTACGTAGTGGTCAACGGGTCCCGCAGTTGCAGGGAACGACTGGTAGGGTGAAGCTAGACAGGGTCGGGAGTGGGAGTGGAGGAGTAGGAGGAGTACACAGGGAGTAGGAGTAGGAGGAGTAGGGGGCGTCGGTCGGCCACGGTCCACGGTCCACGGTCCACGGAAGGCAAGTAAGTGAGTGGATGGAAGAGACAAGGGCAAGGGGAAGCGGAAGAAGAGCCAGGGGAGAGAGAAACTTGTCAAGGTACTTTGCGAGTCTTTGTGCGTCTTTGGACCTCCGTTTGGACCTGGGACCTGGGACCTTGTCTCTGGTTGTCTCTTCCTAGGTGGTTCTGGGTTCTTGGCGCCTGTTCTTCTTGTCGCAAGGTTTTGATTGAGCGAACAGAGGGAGAGAGCGAGAGGGGATTGACCAGGTACCGCGGCCGAGGGTTTTGATCTGGGCCGGCTTGACTTTTTTTTCGGCCGGGGAGACAAAGACAGAACCGACGCGACAAATCCGATGCCCACGCCCCCGATTCCCAATTGACTGACTGACTGACTGACTGACTGACTGACTGACTGACTGATTGACTTCTCCTTGTCTATCCATCCGTATCTCCTCCTCGTCGGGTTTTATTTTACTTTCTTTGTCTTTTGTCTCTTGTCTCTCCTCTCTCTCTCCGACCTCGCCCTCCCCGGCCGAGGGCCTACCCGACTGGATTGACTAGGTTGACTAAGCTGGACGTTTTGTTGAGCCCGGCAAGTATAGTGCTGCGCTGTACAGTGCTGGTTCTCGTCGCTCCCTCTGTCTCTGTTCTAGCGTTTCGCGGGATGGAGTCGAGCAAACGCCCGGGACTGACCAAGACTGACCAGGACCTTTAGCCTCGCTGCGCTTCTCTCTGCCGTCCCTATCCCCCGGCGCGAGCTCCACAGTTGGGCGCGCACTGCTCGCTCTCTTGTCAGCGCACGAGCCAGGGCCGCCTGGCGCTCATTCTCGGTGGAAGAGGGAGGGTCTGTAGGGACTTGGAGAGCCAAAGAGCGTCCGGAGATGTGATGGTGGGTGGTGCGAGGGGCGTGTCGACCGGGGGCCTCAGCGGGGTGGGTGGAACAGTGTCGTACCAGACGGGGGGGAAGAAGTGCAGAGGTGATCATGGGGGTGATGGCGCTTGGCGGACGCTGGCGCTCGCTGCTGGCCGGGCGGCGTGGGCGGCGTGGCCCCCTGGGGAGGCCTGTAGGGAGCGCTCCCTTACGGGGGGGATCTGCTCGCGCAAGGACACCCGCAAAGCACCCCAAGAGCCCACTGGATCGCCCTCGGGGCCACCACTGAACCACCGCTGGGCCACAGGGCGCAGGGCAGGGCTGGTCGGCGCGGCCAGTGAGCCGGGGGGGGGCACCTTACCGGGGGGTGGGCGGGAGCCATGGATGCTGCCCTCCTGGCCCCCGGCCGCTCCGCTCACTCGCGCCAGCACTACAGCACACCCAGTGCATGCCACGCGCTACTTTGCTGTGCGGTGGGCTGGGGCTGGAAGCTGGGGCTTGGGTTGGCGGGTGGTGACTTTCTTTGCTTTTTCTCCTGGTTGGCTCGTGGCAGCCAGGCCCTGCTTCTCGGCGTCTCGCGGGTGCGGGAGGTTGCGTTGCGTTGCGTTGGTGTCGTGTTGGGTTGGGGGGGATGGATGTTGTGTGTCGTGTCGTGTGTGTTGTTGTGCTGTTGTGTTGTGGTGTCGTGTCGTGTGTTGTGTGCTTTCACGCCTTTTTTTCCCCTCACTCCGAGGTAGGTAAGTCTTTGAGGTTCCCCTCCTGTTGCGGCACGGTGGTGGGCTAGCTCAAGGTTGGGTACCTGGTACGCCTCTAGACTCTCTCACCCCCAATCCATGGCGACGACTACTCCGTACCACCGCTCTACACGAGCCAGAGGGCGACAAGGTTTTGCACCTCGGGCTTTGCTTGGTTTCCTTTGGCGCCTCTGATTGCTCCGGCGTTTCCAACTTTACGATTTCACTACGTCGTAGGCCCAACGGCGCGTCCATACCGCCCATTCGCCATTCATTAAGTTGCGGGCACGCGCCGCACACACACAAACACACTTCCTACGTCAAAATAGTCCCTCCTAGGCAAAGACTATGGTCACCAATTACAGGCTATGTACAGTACAACCACCGAGACTTCGCACAAACACTGGAGCCCTGGCTGGGACCTGGCCTGAGAACTGGCAACTGGCGACTGGCGACTGGCGGCTGGCGGCTGGAAACGCCCTGTTGGGTTTGTCTTCGCGACGCGGAGGGGCTGTGCCCTGGCTTAGTTCGCAGTCAACTCGGTACCGACTGAGAAGTGAGGCCCATGGCGCTTCGCTCCGACGAGGAGAAAAGTCAATGGTGCTCGCGTCTCCAGACTCTAGACTCCAGACTGGCTACCCCTTGTCTTGTCTTGAACGTCACCGCCAGCCTCCTCCTCGTCGATGTGGATGACTGAGCGAATATCCAACACCCCCGGTCGTTTGGATCTCGGGCGCAATCGTGCGAGCCGGCGCCCGCTGGTGCGGAGTGCCCTTGGCCATTTGACCCGTGGTCCGTGTTCCGTGGCCCCCCATGACGGGCCTCGCCTGTCGCCTCCCGAGGACACCGGATTTGCTCGACTGGGTTGCTGGGATAATTAATGGGGGTCAAGGGCGTTGCTGAGTGTGCCACTGACTGTGCCGCTGAAGGAAGTGTGCCGCTGAAGTGTGCCGCTGAAGTGTGCCGCTGAAGTGTGCCGCTGAAGTGTGCCGCTGAAGACTCCGCTGAATGCGCCGGTCATTGTGCTGGCTCTGTCTGGTGTTGGTGATGCGCGATTGCGGTCCTCGCCACCCAGCCTTTTCTCCTCTCCCTCTCCTCTCCCGTCTGTCTCTTTGAGTCCCCATCGTGCCTATCGCCCCCGTGGCTGGACTGGCCCGCGAACAAACCTCGCACAATGGGACCAAGTGGGCACAGTGCCAACGCGCCAACACGCCAGAAACTAGTTTGCGGAAGGGCTGCTATTTCCGATGCCCATGGTCCTTGGGTACCGGCGGTGGGTTGTGGCGGTTTCGATGGGCCACTCGCGGCGAGCCATGTCTCACTTCTTCCCGCCAGCGGTTTGTCTGCGCCATTGTCATTGTGTCTCCTCGCAGAGACTCGGCCCATCATGCACCTCCGGCGGCAAGGGGACGATCATCGCTGCCCAGGACTGCCCTGCAACTCGACTTCGCTTTCTTTTCTGGCCCTTTTTTTCTTCGGCCTGCCCTTTCATTGAAGGCCAGCATGTTGCTTCAGCCGACCGCTTCTGACTTTGACAGAGGCATAGCCAGCATTGAGCCTGTCGGGTTGCCAATCCTCGGCCCCCCGTCAAGCCACCCCGACTTCGGTTCCGAAAAGACATGGCATGGCAATGTACTCCGACCTGTACCTCTTTGCCAAAGTACCCGGGCGAGCTCATGTTTGCTCTCCCCTGTCCTCGCTCAGTCCATCGTCACCCTGAATTTGAATTCCATCATATTTGCCCACCTCCCACATCCAATGCTGTAGTCGAGGTACTTTGTAATTTGTATCTTTGGCGTCTTTTCGGATTGGACAGGGACCTGGGCATTGGCCGCCCTGCCATGTCTGTTTCCGCCCGTCCTCGGTTGGTTAAATATCTTGCTTCTAGCAAGGAACAGGGCTCGAATCCCCTCTCTATTTTGACCAACCTCCGATAAGATATTCATGATTAATTGACCGAGGCAGCCCAGCACATTGCATCGGTCTCGGATGTTCGAGGCATCCCGTCCCTGATAGTCCTGTTTCAAAAGTATCTTGCAGGGACTAAACGAAACTCACATCATCATGGTTCATGCTGGCCGTGGAAGGATCTTAGTATTTTGCTCGTCTGTACTTGGAAGCATCCGATATCGTCGACTGCTGGTTCCAGTCCTGGGATGGCGAATAGTTCAATGCGGCGCAGTAGCCGCCGGCTCAAGGAGGAGGGCGGCCCTTCCGGCCAGTGCAGCATCAATCAACTTCGCTCATTTGCAAGGGCGAGTGTCTGAGATGGTCTTCAATAACCTACATTCGTAGGCTTTGGCAGTTCCCCGGTACGGTCAAACTCCAGGTACGGATACCACAGATAATTATAATTATAAACTTTGGCAGATCTCATGCTGCCCATCTAGCATGGCATGGCCGCCTGCCCTGCGCACGCACCGTTGGCCGGGTATGCAAGGTGCATAAGGTGCCACCAGGCTAGGGACAGGGCCGGTCTCCTGTGCATGTGCAATGCATAGGCAAGTAGACGGGCAATGTGCATGAGTGTATGTAGGATGCGCTACAGTACGCCGGAGACAGGTACGGCGCGGATGGCACGGAACCACGGGGGGTGTTAAACGCCTACCAAGGTAAGTAGTCAACATCGTTTCAAGCTTCTACGTAAGTGGCATTTTAGAGATTCAGCCAGACCACTTCAGCAGACAAAGCTCCAGAGAACAAAGGAAGCCAAAAACCTCATCCCTCAAACTGTATTGCGTTATGATAAACTCATGTCTCCACCTCGCTCAGATCCAGCATTGGGTAGTAGTCGTCCACCTCCCCGTTTGGGGACCGCAAAGCGTCCTGCCTCTTTAGACCCTGGAGCCGGGGGATCTGCAACATCTGATAATCCTGTACGGAGTTCATGTAGTGCAAGATGGATCGCGGATGCATCAAGCTACGCCGCGCGGAATACTCCGTATGCGGTTTGCAATTCAATCTTCAATTGCTGTCGTCATTTCCTACCTCTTGCAGCTGTTTGTAACATGGGCAACATGGATGGAAAAGTAACAAGAGAGGTTGGTGGCTAAACATCCCCGCAGGTCGCCTGTGACCCAGCATCCCAGGACCCCAGGGCCCTGTCACTGCCTGATCAAGCCCACGAGTGCTGCGAGATTACGACGCCAGCCTATCTCGTCAATCTCGGCCGACAAGAGTCGTCTTTTTCACCCAGCCCCCAAGATTATTTACGACCTGAGGGAGGGTGTGCTGGCACAGCCAGGTTGAGCATGACCTGCCTAACATCGTCAAAGGCGGGAGCTAAAGCGAGACTATGGCCTCTAGTCAACGGCGGGAGCTCGGCGACGTACCAAACTTGAATCGAAGAAAAGCTACTCCGTATGCAGTAGTCCGACAAACAAAGTATGTACCGACGTGGGTGAGGAGAAAGTCACATCGCGCCAGGTAACGTGGACCGTGTGATTCCAGGCAGTGCCGAGGCCGGGGCCACGCTCAGCCAAGTATCCGTAGCATGGGGATCAATCAGATCTGGCATTGTGCATATCTTCAACGACGGAGCAGTAGAGACAGGCACAGGTCTGTCACTTATCACAGAAAGGGCACGCACCGGGCGAGAATCCGGATCCGCCGCCGTCAATCGTCGACACCGGGGTCCGGGCTCGAATCGAAACCCGTGCCACTCCAGGCCAGGATAGGCCGGGACAGGACAGTACAGGACAGTACAGTACACGCTACAGTACAGACTGGTCCTTAGACAAGCGTGCAGAAGCTCCGCCGTGGGGACCATGTGTCATGTATGCCAATGCAAGATTCCGTTGGAACAAGGGCACCCTTCGTCATCCGGCCGAGTGCCAACGCAGGTGAGCGCGGAAAAAGGAAAGACCTCTGGAAACAGACAAGTCACAAGTCCATCGGAAACGGAGTGGCGATGGCGAGATGATCCAGCAATAGAGCAGCGGGAGGCTTGCTGAACCGCGAACAGCCCGCGGCGAGTCACCGCATCCTTGTCGCGAACTCGGAGTATGACGGGCGTCGAGGCTTCGATGACAGGAAAAAGTAACCAAACTCTTACGATGACTCCACAACCACGGCCAAAAGTTACCCACCCGTGAAGGGGTTGGTTGAGTAAGTTCCTGCTAAGTTACGTAGTAGAGCAGAGCCAAACTTGACGCTTTTTCTGGTTAACGCAGGTACCCAAGGCCGGCTCTAAAAGTGCAATTGATATGCCCCATCCGCACATCTGCAGTGCTGGATAGAATGTTCGACGCTCGGGCGCTGGCCAGGGATGACGCGTGCTGTGCATCGTCTGGAAGCTTCCCATGCTCCTTCCCGCTTGCTTTTTTTTTTCTCAGAGGAACCCTTCCGATGAGCCATTCTAGAGGAGCCCGCCCTTCTTCCTCCCCGCACACAACGAAGAACTGGCCGGTCCAAGTGGAAACTGATCCTCGTCAGCCGAATCTCGCAAGTCTGTCCAGGAATGGCCAGTCCGTTGCGTTGACGCCGACCGGGGTGAGGCAAGGAACACGCGCACTGTGGCAGGCAAGCGCCGGGCCATGTACCGGTACTTCGCACCGAAAATCCGGACTCTGTCCATTGTCGCCTCACCCTCGCTCTCCGCCTTTCACGCTCAACTCACTAGCCACCGCCGGACCACCCACAGCGGGGAGTCTCCCTCCCCTCGTCCAGGGATCGCCATGCTGGCCATCGGCCGTTGACGGGCTAGACAAGGATGTGGTCCGAGAGCGTTTTTTACCTCCCTCAGAGGCTCGAAGCGCCAGCCAGGTTGGTGTGGCTGACCCTTCCCGCGGCGCAGTACACGGGACGCTGGCGTTGGCACCGCACACTGGCATAATCGCAGAACACAGTCTGACAATCAGCCCAGGCCTGCGTCGACCAGTATCGCTATCGATATCAGGCGCCCCCCTCAGCCAACTAGAGCGCCCTTCGTGTCTTTCATGTCGGGAGGGCTTGACAGCTGGCCGCCCCCGACTGGCTGCTACGGGCCGCCAGCACGTTTCAACGGGAGACACATGGCCAGCCACATTGTCGACCCGAGCCCTCGACGAGCCTCCTTCTGTCCTCGATCTAGGCTTCTTGTCTCACTTGGACGTCCATCATGACACAGGTGTCTTGGATCGAGACAAGGGCCCGACTCGGGGCCGGCCCAGTCCAGCGCCTTTAGAGCCGCCATCAATCATGGTCTCCAGGTTTGCCCCGCTCCGTTGGTTGGGGTTTCCTGTCCGTCTCATCCCATCGTGGCCGGATGTGCCCGTCTAGTTTGCCATCTCGGAACATGGCCCTGACACAATGCGGAACCAGGTCAGAGGGGAAGCATTTGCTTTTTTTTTGCAACCGCCATCGTACCATGGTATTCAACCTGGACGCCGCTAGCCCGTGACCGTGACACCCAACCTCGTCATTGTACAGTGTGAAGACTCGGCCCGCGACGCCTTGAACAAGCAACCACCCGAATCCCGGAGGTCCCGTTGCCGCGCGCCTTTTACCGTCGTGGCCCTTTTTCAATGAGCGTTCTCGTTTGCCCCCAGACCAGGCACCCGCTCAAGGGAGCCCTGAGAGCCTCCTCTATCCACATGAAAGACATGACAAGGTACTACGTAGTAGGTACCAGGGCCAGAGCAAGTAAACCAACCATTGGTTTTCACTCCGGGGCTTCAACCCTGGCAAGTTTGCTTGGCCGTGTGTTTCCGCCCTTGGACTTTGCACTTCGCTGACCCCAAGGAACCCGAGCTATCGGCCTATTGGCTCAACAGCAAGATTCGGTCAAGCGGCTCGGCTTGCTCAGTTGTACTATCAACGGGATCAATTTATCTTACTCAACGCCACCTCATTTAGCATGCGGCCAGCTCGCCAACCAAACAAACTACAGTCCTGTCAAATAGCAGAGCGCATTGACCACGCGCAACGTGGTGGAGGTCTTTTTGATAATCTCTCATTTTGAGGCCCGAATAGTCCGGCTCGAAGGCCAGTGCAACAGAGCACGAGACAACCAAGCCTGGCGGGGACTCAACCAGAAGTTGGTGAGATTGATGTCAGCCTCGGAACTGCAACACGTGATAACAGAGAACCGCCCTCATATCAACCTTGGGGGGGTAATACAACCCTGCAGCCGCGGATGAAAATTTCTATTTCTCTCAGCAACTTGACTTGTCTCAGCCTTCAAAGGGACAATCCGGATACGAATCGCTTCATTCAACTCAACCCACCGGGATCCGGACGCAAGTTATTCAGTCTGCTATCCTCATGATGGCGTGAGGAATGCATTTCTGCCCGTCATCATCCGTTGTTCCCATGTCCATGTCCTCTGCAAGCCTCCGGGAGGGCTGAGCTTCGATTGCTCATCAGCATCCTTCTTCCCATGAGTCCCTGCAGCCGACTGGCCAAGGAGACAGGGGTGGCGAGGGGATCATGTTGGCTTGAGCACTTGCATGACCTGCACAGCGGCTATGTAGTGCATGTCTAGAACATAGCCAATGAGAGGTGCATATGGATCGGGAAGAGTGGACAGGGACCCCTGCTGGGACGTTTCAGCGACCCCAGCCGTCCATCGCCAGCCCTTTGTTTTCTGGGCCGGCCAACCACCGGGCGATTTCCTTGTCCCGTCCGTCGTGGGGGATCGGAAGTGGCCAAGGATTAACAGCCTAGTCGCCACTTTTTCCTGGCCGGGGCCTCCACTTTCTCGTACGCCAGCACCAGCTTACGCTCTTTGGTGGATGCTGGCATTAGCCTACCCGTTCGTCTTGCTGTCAGATGCGAGATGGACACAGTGCGGATTGCCCAAGGCGATATCGTGAAGCCGGGGGGATCGCAAAAGTCCCACCCAGCTCCAGAATCAGCCCCGGCGCCGTCACCACGCCTGGCGGCCGAAGATATTTGGTTTTCGGATCTGGTGGCCGGCCGAGAGCTGAATGCCTCGCTTCTCCCGGTACGCCTACACATCGGACATCGGGAATTATCCATTCTCCCCGCAGCACAACATCCGAGGCATTCCCCTAGTCCCAAAACTAGGAAGGCTATGTGCCGGTGCTTCCTTGCTCTAAGCGATACGGCGACAAGGACCATCATCTAACGTAACCAGCACGAAGGACGGCCTGAGAGAAGCCACGTATAGTTCCGCACTGGTGTTTATCAGCCCGTCGCTTGAGGCCCGGGTTGGCTTGTTGGTGTCGATACTAGGCCGGCCGCTGACTCTCTACCAACCCAATGAGCGCCCACCACGTCGTTGGCACACCACCACCATTTCCACCCCGGCCACCGCTACCATGACCGCCAGCGCAACCACCCCAACAAGCACAACCGAAGCCGCCAGATCCTCGCTTCACCATTGGTTCCTGGGTCATCAGATCGATGAGCCTGCTGAACTTACTGGGGCGTGTTCTTCATCAATCTCTGTGCTTTATCAACTCATTATTCCGAGGCCGGACTCGGCTGTCCAATGGCCTCGGCAGTAATGAGACCAGATCACAAGCTCTAGACAAGCCCCCCCATTGGCTTTCCAAACTCTCCGAAGCCCTCATTGAGTGATTCATCAGGCTCGCTTCGCTTCGAGCGTTGGGGGCCGTTGAGCACGCCGAACCTAAAGGTCTTTGCCAACACACACAGGCAAGCAAAGAAGCTCACTTGTTCGACACCCATCCGCTGGCTCACGCTGCATGTGCGTGCATGTGTGGACAACGGTCCGCTTCACATGGGATGCCGCTGGTCGAGGCTGTTTCCTAACAGGGAATGGCGTCGCGTTGGTGAAGAGGGCGATGAGCGTCCGCCCCTTGACTCCAACTGCCCACACGGCGTGGCGTCTAGCATATTCTAAGTCGGGGGACATCCCTCGCCGCAGGTCCACATTTCGTCGGCGACAGCGCGACAGCTCCGGGACATTTCGCCCAGTGCCCTATGGCGATGTCTTCCACACCCCGGTCCCCCCAAGACGGCTCTGTCCACAGACTGCCGCTGCGCTTCCTGACCCCCAGATGCGATCTGGCAGCGCTTAGTGCGCTCCTGTGCTCTGTCGTCCATCCGAGCCTGGTGCGCTTGTCCGAGATCTGACCTATGCTTGCATGCGCATCTCGCTCTTCCAACCTCACTTCGGTCCCTGGGCGCCTGTAGGGCTTCAGCCATCAGTCTCAGGCTCACCCTTCAACTGCTCCCGAATCTAGTCCAAGAAAACACCGGGATAGCACTTGCTCGGGATTGATTTTTTTTTTTCTTTGCGCCCGAATAGCACTCGTTGCGGTCTAGTGTTGCTCTCACCGCTACTCCCTCGTCTGGAGGTACCTATGGGTGTGAGAGGTACCCGGTCATAGAACAACGCCCTCCCTTGCATTCCCATGCACGGGGGGCGTGATAACGGTACCACTTCCTTGCCAACTCACCTGGTGGACCCGCTGGTCGACGACGAAACAGATCTCAAAGAAACTAACCAAAAGCCATCGGCGGTTGTCGCTCCCCTGTCAGCATCCCGGTGCCGTCGACCGCATCATGTACTCCGCACTGGGCTGGTACGAGACCACGAGGGAATCACAGCCAAGGGTGACTTTGAACTGTGTAACCCGGGCCGCTCCCGTCGATATATTGCAGGATCCATCATCATCACATAATTGGAAGCAGTGAAGCGGACGGACTGGTGGCGACCAGGTCCACGTTGCAATCTCAAGGGTTCGAGACCGTATCATATCGTATTCTTGGTACACAAGCCCGGAAGAGTGAGATTCAGCTAAGGGGAGAAGCATGACTGTGAATTAGTGAAGATCTCGCTGTCGTTCTGCCTACATTAGCCTTCCCGCAGACCAGCGCAGGTCGGGGGGAGGGATGGCATGGTCCGTGATCCACCTGCCACGGCTGCTCACTAATGTACGGGATGCCCCCTTCCAGTACGTACTCATGCAGGACAGCCGTGGTCATGTACGAATATGTACAATCATGGGAATGCCTTGAATGGCCGGGGACGAAATGCCTACCTGGAGGATCTGTGTCTTGGGGGGACCGGAGGCGTTGCCGGTGAGGGGAGTATCTGCTGACGCTTCCGTGGCATCCCGGTAAACCAGCAGGGTAAGTGAGATAGAAGAGTAATGAGAAGGGGAGCTTAATCGCGGATGGTGACGATGGGGGCGATGGAGGGGCGTTCGACAAGGCAAGTGGCCGCATCCCCACCTCTCGCTCTCTTTTGTCATGATCATCTCAACGTGGTGTCTACATTGAGTCGCCCCTTGGACCTTGCCACGGACATGCTCCATGCTCCACGTTCGGCCATGCTCAGCCATGCAGCCCAACGATGCAAAAACCACTCGGCAGCAGCATCCCATTGCTTAACGTCCCTCACATCTGGAGAATTTGGGGTACGATAGGCCAACAAAGTTCACAAGCAGTCAACGGGGGGCGGCCTGCAGGTATGATCCGCATATGCGCAGGCCAATGTGGTGCTAGAGGGGTGGCCACGGCCTTGTCAGACCGTGGGTTTTGGCGAACACCTCATACTGGGTGGTATTAGTTCCCGCGATCCTGGACGGGGGGGCAGTGAGAAAAAGATGAAAATCGCCTTCGGGTTCAGGAAGGGTGTATGAAGTCATGGCCAGGGCTTCGGGGGGGCGTGTATCTCGCTCGGCTCAGAGTCGGTGATTGAGAGGTTTTGGGGCTGGCCTGGCCAAGAGAACGAGTGATTACGAAGGAGGAGAGAAGAGGGATCTATTGGGGGCCCTTGGACGAGGAGGTTTCCCATTTGATAGATTAGACACGGACCAGGCTTGTTTGAATGAAGGAGGGTGGGATGGGCATGGACGTTTGGATGAGAAGCCCCCCCCCCCGAACGGTTGGCTGGCTTGCTTGGAGCAAATACGCACGCAAAGGCTCTTTCAAGTGCCTGCGCTGTGGTTGGATTGCGTCAACGAACGAGCATGACCCGACAGCTGCTCTAAAGTATATTGATTGCGCGCATCCCGAAGACCCATGCAAACAAATATTCCCCAGGACATGCAGGGTTTGTGGGCAGGATCCAGGTACCTATGTAGGCCCACGTGTTTCGTGGCCATTGTCACTTACATAGGTAGGTAGTACATTGCATTTCGATGCCAGAGGAGCTTCCCTTGCCGTGTGAATACGTACTGCGAGAGCATTGTTCCGGGGCGCCCAGACGTATACTCGGCCGAGCTGAGGGGAGGGATTCCCATGGCAATGCAACAGGTTGGCGAGCGGTATGGCCGAGCCCGCAGCCCGCAGACGAATGTGCAAGGACAAGCGTCGGCCATGCCATGTGCTGCAAATGCCGATGTTGATGCCGATGCTGATGCCGATGCTGATGGATGCTGATGCTCATGCCGAGGCGCATATTCGGATCCTTGGATGGTGCCGATGGATGGTGATGAGGGATGCTAGTGCCTCTGCCACGCCTCTACCATGGTTATGCCTGATCTATGCCATGTCATGTTCGATTCAGCTGGCCCTGTGGTTTCTGGTTGGGTGGCCCTGTGGTGCCGAGCCAGATGGGCGAAGTGTCTGTGCATTTTGTGTCGATCTAACAAGCAAGGCTGCGTGCCTTGGCTTGGCTGCAACCAACGCCCTGGCTGGATGATGCGCATCATGATTGCAGCAAGCAGGCCTTTGCATGCATTTCACCAGACATGCTTGCTGGGCGTCGCGGGTCCTGCGGAGGGGGCCCGTTTTGTGGAGAGATGTGCGTCTCAGCCAGGGGCACGGGCGATGCGAACATCTAAGTATGGGATATCGTGTGGTAGTATCTGAGCTTAGTAGCTGTCACACATGGCAGTCCGCCGCGGTGAGACGGGTGATCGGTGGATTAACGGACGGTATATATGTGCCAACGCGCGTCAACAGACCTGAATGACCAGAACATGGGGTTGCTAAGGCTGTCAAGTGGTGTGATGGGCAGCTGACGTGAGGTGAAGTTGAATTCCCCTTGCTTGACACTCGGTGATATAGGGTAATTGGGGGACGATGGTGTAGGTGAGTGGAGGTGAGAGAACAAGCTGTGGTTGTGGTTGCTGGCTCATGTGACCGCGCGTTTTGGTTGACGTGCACGACTCAACTATGGCTGTGCTCTCGCACGCGCCACGCGGCGGCTGAGAATTTCCAAGTCAAACTAGGACGATTGTTGGGGAATAGAGACCTTTTTTGAGCGAGGAAGGCTGTAAGGTCGTGAATCGTGATTGCCTCGGTAACGTCAGGTTCGCGCGGCTGTATTCTTGCCCTCGCAATGAGATGCTGGTTACAGGCAACTACCTACTACCTACCTATCTAGGTAGACATACATTTCTTCAACGGCACCGTATTATTCCCAGAGGCTTTCCGAGGGGCGCTCCAAACCCCGGTAAACCTACCACAGTACCGCGAAAAAAAGCAAAACACCGTCGCCTCTCACTCGTCAATCCATGCAACCACCTCCCAGCGGCCAGCCCTCGCAGGCGGCGGCGCCGCGCTACGGAGCCAGCTTCGATCCATGGAACTCGTCCTCAACGGGCCATCAGCGGCCGGAGAACACGCCGGGTATCGGGTGGCGCGACTCCCGCAACCGCAAGCTCAACAGCCAGTTCGGCGGCGGTGTCTCGTGCGGCGCCGGGTCCGAGGACTGGGATGACAAGCACAAGACGCTGATCCCCAAGGCCGTGCGGGAGCGTGCGCAGCGCAGCGTGAGGGACATGCTCGTGCAGCCGGGCAAGATGCGCGAGAGCCTGGCCAAGGAGTCATCTAACGAGTCTTCTAAGGAGTCCTCCAACGAGTCCCTCGCCGACGGCAGCGAGGCCAAGAATTTGACAGGCGAGGAGGCGTTGATGGAGAAGCGCCGACTGCAGGATCAAGACCACAACGACCGAATGCGTACCCGGGGTCTCTTCGACGGCGTAGTAGTCTACGTCAACGGCAGCACGTTCCCCCTCGTATCGGACCACAAGCTGAAGCACTTGCTCACCGAGAACGGCGGCCAGATGTCACTGCACCTTGGGCGGCGGCGGGTCACCCATGTTGTCATCGGGCGCCCCGCTGGTCGAGGAGCTGCACCAGGAACAGGAGGAGGACTAGCTGGAAGCAAACTGGACAAGGAGATCAAGAAGATTGGAGGAGCTGGGGTCAAGTTTGTTGGGGTTGAGTGGTGAGTGGCAACAATCCCGTATTCGTCATTGTCTCTGACATGTGAATATCGCGTACGAGGAGACAACTGCGAGGAGACAACCGCGAAGAGACAACTGTGGAGGAAACAGGAATATGGTGGCTAACATGTACTCGACTAGGGTTCTCGAAAGCCTCAAGGCAGGTAAGAGGCTGCCCGAGACTCGCTTCTCAAACATGAAGATTGCACCCAAGGGACAGAGCAGCGTCCATGGACTCTACCATAAACAACACCAAAAGACATAACCTAACCTTGCCACCCCCGACATCCTGTCAGAGTGGAACTGGTTTGGACGAGACACGATTATGCAACAGAGCATTGAGAGGATGCGAGATTTGGTACGAATGCATGACGGAGCATTGGGCAGACATCTGGCTCTCGGCAGCACTGCAGTTTACGTTTGCATTGGAGGCGACGGGTGGACTTGCATGATATGAATGGTAGTACAGCATCGCCCTTGGTTTCATGGCCTAGAGAGCATCCATAGAACTTGTGCGGGATATGTCCACGCGGACAATTTGGTAGGTTTTTTGAATTTCAAATTCTACATTTTGTACCATTCCTTTGGTGCCTCTCCTCTCGTCGCCGAGCGTTGTCTCCAGGCGGAGAATGAAGCTGCTTCAGCAAGTCCACATATACATGAAATAAAGTAAACGCAACACAGCCGAGGTTTCTTGAGAACATTGTTCGCGTTGAATGAACGCCGTCCTATCGAACCCAGTCATGTTTAGGCAGCCTCAAGACCTGTAGCCAGTACATTATCCGACCCGACAGAGACGAGAAGTCGTCATGCGGATATCTTCGGTCTATTCAACCCGTATCCCAACCATTGTACAACCCCCTCATCTCCTACCCTCCATGATTCGAGCTAGTAGCAACCGGTACCACAGATCCTTCCCGTACGCTCTACTCACCGTCGAGCGCTCGCTGTGACACGGAAACCATTGAGCCGTGTGACTACATCGATGAAAATCCCGAGACATCGGTGTCATGTCCCCATTTGCAATTTGTTGACGAAGAAAGGCGGAAGTTCAGACCGGCGCAGAGTGTGGAACCCCGTGTGGAATGGGTCTGTCATGCCAGGATCGTCAGTGGGTGAGGCATTGTGCGACTTGCCACGTCGGCAATTAGAGGCATGAAGAATATTGAGTGGTTCTGGCATCAGATTGAAGAGTGAATGGGGCTCGTAGAAAGTCGGTCAAGGAAGGCCTCGGGCGAGGTTCATGGTTGATGGATTGGCATATCAGCAACCAAGGGGAATGAACTATGTGCTCAACCCCTGCATCTGATATTGACAGGCGTGATCAGCATCCTCAGTACAACATATTTTGGTTTCTTGAAGCATCTAGCTTTCTTTGATACTACATTGAGAGATAACTGGCTTGTACATTACTATTATATTTTGGGCCATTGCATGTGTGCTTTTGTTTTCATATTGGAAACAACCTCTTCTTAGGAGAGACAAGTCCTTCAGCCCCGTAACGAACACGCTATACAAAAGAGATAAATCGGCCTGAACTATCCTCTCCAAGCGAATGATCATATCCTAAGTAGCCACATTGGAATATGTGAGCTCACCAAGCCCAAGCAGGTTGCACTGCTAGAGTCCAGCTCATCCAACCCCTACAGTCGGGCCTTGATCATGCCCTCAACGGCACCATGCTTAGATCCCCTGAGCTCAAAGTACTCCCTGATCTTTTCTCGAGCTACATCTATCATAGCCGCATCCTCAATGGTGCTAGGCACTGCAACCTCTTTGGCGAGTTCACCATGCGCAGCGTTCTCCACCATCTCCCGCAGGACACGCCGTAGCATTTTGCCAGATCGTGTTTTAGGGATCATGGCTTTACCCTGGATGATGCCGCCAAGTGTCGCGATGGGACCGACCTGTCGACGCACCAAGTTCTGAATCTCGGCCGTGATTTGCTGGTCTGGCACTGCAGACGATGGGTGATCCGGTGTGGAGAGAGTGATGAATGCGAAGGGCATTTGACCCTTAATGGGGTCGGGAACGCCCACAACGCAGGACTCAGCAATGAGGGGATGGGTGGCAATTGCTTGCTCAATGGAGCCTATGCATGTGTAAGTCGTGATTCTTGCAACGATGTTTTTGAATCATGCCATTGAGTGCATGGTAGTGAGCCGAGTGGAATGATCAATGAGAAACACTCTGGCTTAGGAGATGCATGCATGAGAACAGGGTCATATGACTTACCACTTGATAGACGATGTGCGCTCACATTCAGAACATCATCATTTCGGCTCATCACATGGATATAGCCCTGATGGTCGATCCAGCCCGAGTCTCCTGTGTCTAGCCACTTTCCCTGAAACCTCTTCAGGTACCCCTTCCAGAATCGCTCCTCATCCTGCCACAAAGTCCGGAAGCCCGTTGGTGCTAGAGGCATTGCTAGGACGATGTTCCCCATCAAACCCTTCTCGACTTCATGGCCCTCGTCGTCCACGATCCGCACATCGAACCCAGGCATGGCCTTGCCGGCGCTTCCAGCCTTTAGATGGGGAGGTGGGTGGTCACGAACGTCTGTCTTGCGGTGCTTGCCAGCGTGTGGAACGAGAGCACGGCCAGTGATGGGGGAGCCGACCTCCGTGGACCACCAGTTGTCAATGACGTGGGAGTCGTCAGCGCCGTACTGGGTTAGAAGATCCTGGTACATTTGAATGAGCGTTGGTTCTGATCGCTCGCCAGCCAGGAAGAGGGCCTTGAGAGACTTGAGGCCGCCTCGCTTGCCAAACTCGGCGATTAAGCTGTTGTCGGGGTCATCGCGCTTGATAGCTCGGAGGGCGGTTGGTGCAGTGAACATGGTGTTGACCTTGTACTCTTCCACAACACGCCAGAAAGCCGAGGAATCAGGGGTTCCAACTGGTTTTCCCTCATAAAGAACGGTTGCTGCACCAGTGAGGAGAGGTCCATAGACGATGTATGAATGTCCAACAATCCATCCAATATCGGAAGCCGTGAAGGCAACACAACCCGGCCCGTGAATGTTGAAGAGGTAGCTAATGGAGAGATGCAGACCGACAGCATGACCGCCAGCATCGCGCAGGACACCCTTGGGAGTGCCAGTGGTACCCGAGGTATGAATGATGTAAACGGGATCGGTGCTCTTGACGGGTACGCAATCTGCCCTGATGTTTCGGGCTCGGGCGCTCCTGACGAGCTTTTGCCAGGTAGCTTGACCAGCATTCCGGTCCATCGGATTCCACCGGATCTGATCACGTTGCCAGACGATAGTCTTGCTTGGTTTGTGGGTAGAAAGGGAGATTGCCTCTTCTACCAAGGGCCTGTAGGCGATAGGGGGCTTGTTGCCGTCGATGCCACATGAGGCTGTTAGGAGGGCAACTGGCTTGCAAGAATCAATGCGCTGTGCGAGAGCGTTCGGTGCAAAGCCGCCAAACACAATGGAGTGGATGGCACCCAGTCGGTTGATGGCCAGAATTCCCATGACGGCGGCTGGAATCATTGGCACTGATGCAAAGGTTAGGCACCCTTTTCTGGATATGGCAGTATAATCCCATGTACTTACTATAGAGCATGACAACGTCTCCCTTCTTGACGCCCTCTTCCCTTAGGGTGCCGGCGAGGATTTCGACCTCCTCGAGCAGCTGGCTGTAGGTGTACTGCTCCTTGGTGTTAGTGACAGGGCTGTCGAAGTAGATGGCAACCGAGTCGCCATGGCCATCGAGAACATGGCGATCAACGCAATTGTAGCAGGTGGAGATCTCGCCATCCGGGAACCACTCCCAGCTGTCGTGGGTGATGCCGTTCTTGAGCGTCTTCTGGGTCAGCTGGATGGTGGACGAGAACTTCTTATGCCAGTGAAGGTGCTCGGCCTGGTGCCGCCAGAAGTCGTCTGGGTCTTCGAGAGAGTGCCGCAGCACCTCGTCCTGGATGTGGTGATGGTTGTCCGGCATGGCGACTGCTTTGGAGGTTGTAGGTTGCAAGTTGGATATCGGGCGTGTGCCCGAAAGCCGAGCAGGATGACAACGACTAGAGACGACTAGTGCACCAGGTAGAAGGGAAGGGGGGAAAAGGGGAGGGACTATATATGGGCGAGAGAGCACAGACGCGAATACCTTCTGGATAAGCGGTCTCAAAGTCCTATGCATAACCACCTCGATAACGCGTCTGAAGGGGCCTCTTTGATGAGTCGCAGACGGCTATGAGGCCCTCCCAATACCCTCGGTTATTGCGGGCTTTGGTGAGAATGAGCTTCCAGCAAGTGACAAAGCCTGGGAAATCGACTACGGCAGTGGAGCCGGAGTAGGTCTCAGATGCATTTGCGTGCGAGGACGGAAGGAGAGGGACCAGGAAGGCGCGGCTATGAACAGGTCCTTCCGTTGGCAATTGTCGGGGGTGAGGAATTGTGCTGAGCCCGAGGATGGGCGGCTCCTTCCCACGTTTCCCCCCCACGACAGAGTCGTGACTTGGCGAACTGAGTGCCTTCCCATGGCTGGAGGCAACCTTTAGCTCAGCTCAATGCGGCGCGTCTGGTTGGTCTGGCCTGAGAGCTCCCAGAGTTTGGGGTGCGGTAGTTCCCACTTTCCCCCGCATTACCGCATTACGGGCAATCGCAACTCTAGCTCACAGCTCCCAGTTGCCTTTTGCCCGGCGACGTTGCCGACCCGGCGCTCTCTCCGAGAGTCCGAGACGGGCCCGGATCTAGCAATCGAGTCAATTGAGTCCCAACGGCTTTGCTGTCCTCCCGGATTCCAATGAATTGCTTGATGTGCTCCGACTCTTATTCTCCATGAAAACTGCCAGCAAGCACTCTGTACGGCCCAGGACCCGGTTCTCCGTCCACGTGAGCCGGCATGCGGTACCGGACTGCCGAGCTAGGTCGACAGCTACTATTAACTCTTCCAGCCGCGCGACACTCTGCCTTCCTAGGAGGCTTTGTCATGACGCTATCCGCCCAACAAGTGATGGCTCGTCTCACAGTGAATAACTCACCATGCCACTGCAATCTCGAATAACGGGGATAACTGGAACTGTCATGGATTCTGCGCGTTGTCTCTGACGCAAAGGTCTTTTGCGTGTTGGTCTAGTGATTCGGGAGAGCCATTGTGACGGAGCGATCTAATAGGCTGCAGTGACGCACTTGTGCCGTAAAGACCTCGGTCCTCAGTCGTTGGAGAAATGGATGAACGGGAGAATTGTCCACTTGGGACAGTCGGCAAGTATCTCACCCCAATTTTGGGGGGCCTTGGTGGTCTAACGGCATGGCCTGGAAGGTGTGTCGTAGCCGAGAAAATAGCTCGCATTGTTTAGTCGACCGCCAGTAAATCAAGTGGCAAGCCGTGGTTAATAATCGAAAGATTCAAGGGCCCCATCATGAATTCTTTTGTCAGTCGCTCTCTCTGGGAATTGGAAGGCCTAATTCGCCGGCAGCATGGAACGCAGTATTGAATATGGCATTGCCCGATTCGGTTCTCTATGTCATCGTCATCCTGACTTCGGACAACACCCGAGTTTATTACCTCGGTCAGCCTATACCATATCAACGGAGGTTAGCACGTTCATTCATTTTTGTAATCACTCACCCTCACACAGAGGGCATAAAACACGACCGTGAGAGAAACCCAATGTCTCGGCATTTTTCCTTCCTGCAGAATAACATGAGTGAGGCGTTTTTCTTCGAATTAGGGTGCGTGATAGTAATCGCTACCGATGAGATGGTTCGAAGGCCTTGCCTCAAACCCGGAGTCTAGGTTATACGACACAAGGTACCAATTAAATTTCCGACATCTATGGCAAGTTTCGTCAGCTCTGATTACAAACGGGTGCTCTATGGACAGGTTACATGTGCCAGTGGCGGATTGTTCCATCTTCTCTCACAACAAACCATCTGTAGTAACATGAAAGCCCCCTCCTCTCCTGTGCTGTGGAGCTTGCCAGGATTATCAATAACTGGCTTGACTCTTGTAAAAATATTGGAAGAACTCTACGTGATGCCAAAAACAGGCCTTCTGCAACGCCTAGCACCTCCTTGTGTCAACTCCATGCCAATAAGAACTGAGGATCATTCACTAGCCATTAACAATGACTCATTCAGCTCCATGAACTATGTAACGGAAGAGAAGGTGGCGTAGCCCAGACCAGTAGCCTAAAAAGTTTGGACTGATATCTCAGTAATAGACCAAGACGAGAGGCAGGAATCTGCCATGGAACCCGAGGACAGAGGTGGCGGGGGAAGTCTTGGAACTAATACCCTCGATTATCAGACTGCAATGCGCCCCTGCACCTCTAGATTCAATTCCATGATTCAAGAAGGCGGAATAGCAATCAGCCGCCCATGCTCCGTTACCTGCTAACGACTTTGCTTTCTCTAGGTAATAACCTTGAGATAGGAACCATCTTCCGAGCAATAAGATATCAGAGAGACTGATGTCTCCTGTCGTCGAGAGTTCAACTTCTCTTCCAATACACACCAACTCGCGCAGATTATGAAAATGCCCCCTCCCATTGTCCACCTACGGTCTGAGACCAAGCCGCTAGAGCGCCGTCCTCCATGTACAGTCCCCCAGACGCACTTTGAAAGGTGCTGCTAACAGGTCAGTGTCACCCGAGACGGCCAAGGCTCTCATCGACGCCGGCTACATTGTTCGAGTGGGAATCCCCGGACCTTATAGCTCCTTTGCCGCAGACATACATCCACTTTGCTCACGTCTTCAAGAAGCAGCATGGATGGGCTACCGAGCTATCCCGCTTCTCACAGGAGCTTACTCTACGACCTCGAGTTCTTGACTGATGAGACTGGACGACGAGTGGCCATTTGGCTATTGGGCTGGATGGTACAGCTTGCTTTTGGCGCACCAACTCTTACACCCGAGTTCCAGCCCAGCCAGTCTTCGATTGCTCTGACCGAACTTGAAGTCAAACGCAGACCGCGATCTGCGAACAACGGCGAGTTCTCACGAATAATGAGCCCTGACGCGTGGCGGCCATTGCAGCAGCAGGTTGGCGTCGACAGCATCCTGAAGTACGTCGTAGCCGAGACGAGCAAGGGCGGACATTCCTGAGCTTCGTCCGACATCTTTCAAGCGTACCTGTGCCAACAAGACTTCTCCTTTCACCACCTTTTGTCTCTGTCGACTCGAGAGGCGACTTCGTTATCTGCGATGTCAGTTGATCCCAACAGCGACAACAACCCGATCCCCGTGTATTCCAGCTACAGCTCGTTCGAAAGCCCCACCGTCCCTGTTTCTGGCCATGGATGGACCTGAGCTACGCGTTATTGCCATCGACCACCTTCCAACAATGGTCGCTCGTGGCTAGCGACGAGTATTCCTCGTTGCTGTTGCCCAGCTTCGACCTTGGATCGCCAGATACTGAAGATTTGGAAGAGGGCAGAGCAAACGTACCGGGAGAGGGTTGCATAATTGCCGTATATGTTTATTTTATTGATGTTTCCGCACAGTAGGACGATGCCAATTTTGTATTCAGAACTGTATACTTCACTACTGTTGATGTTCAGTCACTTCCCTTCTCTCAGAGGCAGAGAGAGATTCTTGGGCATGGACCAGTAACACGCACGAGTCGCAGAAATGGGCAACAGCTCAGTCAGACCTAGCGCTAGATGCAGATTTGGAGGGCTAACTAAATCCGTCGAGAGTGACTATTAAGGTAACTTAAATACTCAGTCAGCTTATTAGTAGCTGGCAGCATTGAGCTTAGCAAGAAGGTGCTGACCAAATGGAGTCTTGACGTCGTCGGCCCAATCCCCACTCTGGACGGCTCATCCATACCTCACCCACCCACCCTACACCCTCTTCTAAAACCTGGTTTCCCAAGAGATAAGGAATCGTTACAATCTCGCTTAGCAACAACTCGCTGTCTTGACGCCGCTCCCAGCGCCCGTCACACCGACCACACCCTCTCTCGTCTTACGGATCGTGTTGCCGCAAGACTCATCCACACTTTTATCACTATCGCACCCATGTGTGGCGCGGCTCGTCGGCGTGGTGGTGTACTCAGCTCGTATTGATAACGGAGACGAGACGAGACCCTGCCCCTGCTGATCGTGGTTCGTCCACGACATCCATCCCCCCCCCATGTTTGCGCTGCAATGGACATTGGTTACGTATATGCAGAGTGTCAATGGTCACCTGCAGTAAGTTGGCACAGTCTAAGGCGCGCGATCCGACAATTCAATCGCCACTGACTGGTTCTCGGATACGTTGCTCTCAGTGGGACTTTTGGAGCTGGATGCTTTATGGGACCCCGCGACAGGTGGGTCGATGGGCAGAGACCGAGAAACCGAAAGGTGTTAGTTAGCACTCAATCACCTGGGTAGCGGTTAGACAACAAACAAACAATCAGGTACACAATGGACATTGTCTGTGGCTCCACACACACACACACACATCTGGCGACCTCAGACATGTCGTAGACTACAGTTAGCCAGAGGGACAGTGCAAGATTGCGTTGAATGCAGAATTTTCATATGCGCCGGACCAAAACTGGCCTCCCAGCAATGTTTGCTTTGCCTTGACTATGGTACAAGAATGAGGCTCGCAAACACTGGATTCTCTTGCACAAGAGACCATAAACGCGCCCGACAATCGAAGGTCATTCCAAGGTGCTCCGAAATGACCCTCGTGGGACAGAAAAGTATATGCACAAGAAAAAAACCGAATGTCCAAAAGGTTTCGAGGTGGTAACGTGTTTCTTGAAAGTTCTGGTCAAGCAGAAGATGGAGACGACATCGCGGGTAGCAGAGACGAAATCGTACCAAAATGTTGCTGTTTGCAATAACACATTATATTCCCAGCCTCGAAAAGACCGCACACACAAATCTTTAGAATCCTCCTCAGATGAGATATGGCGAACCCCTTTCGAACACCGAGACAAAGATCAAATACAAGAATGTCTCAATCCTGCAAGGCGTGGCCATCATTAGATAAAGACTCCATAGAGCAGTGCAGAAGTATACCGGTTCTCCGCTTCGTATGTTCGTATCCCAAGAAAAGTCTATACAACTCCCAAATCGTTCATCCCTCCTTCTGAATCGAAACCAACACTAACTCTCCCACAACGCTCCTCCAGTCATGGGCTGGCGAAAGCTACCATGGCATTAGGTATTACCGCGCATAAGAAATCGTAGGTAAGACGTGGACGGCGACGAGGCGCGCTAGATGCTGATTTACAGGAAGGCAGCGAGACCGACGATGGCAGCGAGGCCGGCGCCGGAGAGGGCAGCGACCTTGCCGGCACCGGAGGCGGGGACCTCGGAGGGAGAAGAGCCACCGGGGGTGGTGACGGGGACTCCGGCGGTGCTGGTGGGGACAACGGGGACGGTGTAGTTGTTGGCGTGGGAAGGAGCAGCGCTGATTAGATGTTAGCTCCCTGAAGCGATTCACAGAGTGTTGTCAGGGAACTTACCAGTCGTGGCAGACGACGGAGGAGGTAGCAATCACGGGCTTGGTGATGGTGCAAGGGCAGTCGGTGATGGTGAGGGTGGTAGCCTCAGTGACGGTGTAGGTCTTGCCACCGTGGGTGATCTCGGTAGCGGCAGGGCAGTAGGTGGTGTAGACATCAACAACCTCGGTGACGTACGAGACGTTGGAGGCGGCAGAGGCACCAGCGACGGCGGCGAGAACGGTGGCAGCAGCGAACTTCATCTTGACTGATTTGTCGGGTATTAGGTTGATTAGGTTGATGAGGTGCTGAAACGAATGAAATTGACTGGTGGTCAAGGTTGTATAGCGAGGAGCGAATGTGGGTGAGGAGGAAGGAAAGAATCGAGAGATGTGCTCTGGAAGCGTCGTGCTTTATACCGAAGAGTCGAGCTGGGGGGAGTGGGAGTTGGGCCGTTGATGGGATGGTTGGATGGTTGGATGGCAACAGGGGCGGTGGAGGTGGAGGGGTGGAGCAAGGATCTAGTGGGTGGGTGGAGAGCCGTCGGCCTGCCCAGCGGAGCGAAGTGGAGAGAAGAGGAGAGGAGAGGAGAGGAGAGTGGAGGCTTCCAGAGCGAGAAATACTGGAGATAGGCGGTTCTCCAATGACCGTGTCGATGGAGTCAGGCTACGAGGTTTACGGATGGACCGGGGTGTGGGCTGCCGGGGTGGGAGGAGATGATGGCGGACGATGTGATGTGGTCGGGGCGGCAGAGAGTCAACGAGAAGGAGGGCAGCCACACCACCGTCGGTCGCGTGGATCCTGCGCCCAGGCCGCTGTCTTCCAATGCCATGTTATTTCAGGACGGGGCAAATCAGCGGCGATGTGACGGGGATCAGGGGTGGGTGTGAGCACTACGAGCCCGACGAGCACTACACTACGCCGTCAAGCCGTCAAGCCGTCAAGCCATCCAGCCATCCAGGACAGCAACAGCATCGGCCGCCAAACAGGGGAAAGGGTCGACACACCCGAAAGGGGGATATGAGGGGGGTGGGGACCGACCGACCGCCCGTCTGAGTCTGAGTCCATGTCTTGCGCTCTGACGAAGAGATGACCGAGACATGGGGACTAAAAAAACCACCAAAAAAGGAGATGGTACGGCGGAAGACGGCGCCATGGGTTTCAATAGTTATTGTGATGAAGCGAAGGGAAATGGGTGCATGAATGAGTGGCCGTACCTAGAGCAAGACCTGTTTTGATGCTCGCTGGAGTGCAGGCGCCGCATGTTGC
The DNA here is from genome assembly GCF_021365365.1 of Ilyonectria robusta. Lineage (NCBI taxonomy): Eukaryota > Fungi > Ascomycota > Sordariomycetes > Hypocreales > Nectriaceae > Ilyonectria > Ilyonectria robusta. The sequence goes on along the minus strand of NW_025764443.1, from coordinate 366,822 downwards.
TCTGCGGCACTCTGGACCCTCTGAACCTCAGTACCCCCGTCCGGACGAAATTGCCTGTCCACACCACCCCCATGCTACTGCTACTGCAACTACGTATTTTCGCCATGGAGGGCATATGCGTGCAGCGGTACGTCCATGCAGCATACGGTGCAAGTTGCGATCAACGGTAGACACCATGGGAAGCTTCTGTAGCGCTACCCGCACCATCTGTTTTGTCTTTATTGACTTTCGGTTTCTTTTGGCTGGCTTGCGGCTCGCGCCGGGTTCCCGACTTCTCTCGCCACCGCCGTACCTGCCATCTCCGCTCACTTCCGGGCGCTCAGGGGAGAATGCGGGATATCCAGAGATACGAGGGATCAGCATCTTCACAGGTACCTGTGTACGTACGTATCTGATCAGAACCCATCATCTCAATCACCAGGGCATTGAAATCACCACGCAGGGCCGCTGCAATGCGGTCCACGGCGGAGATGCCGACCGGCAAAAGGCCTTACAAGGCCCTGGCCTTGCAGCACAGACCGGGCCCAGAAGGTTAAGGCACGGATAACGGCGAGATACAGCGCACGACGCCCTTCGGCGCGGCGCCCAGGTTCGTCCACGCTTTGTCCATCCCAGCACAGCAGGGCCCAAGCATGATAGCAGGCATGGTTACGCAAGGAGCCTCCTGTCGAATGGCTGATCTCTAAGCGTTCCCATTGCTCCGTATGTGCTGCCATAATTAATGGACCTTGCCTGGATACCGCCCCAGTAAAGTGATATTTGCGCCCCAGCACCAAGCGAAGATCACCAACCGGCTTCTCCATACTAATTTCTACGAATAGAAACGGTATCCGGAGCCGACAGGAACATTTGCGCGCTCCCTAGCAGTAATGGGGTGTTGGCGGCTCAGGTGGCGATGGCACTGCGCTGCTAGCGAGCGAGGGCGGTGGGCGTTAGGTTTGGTGGGGAGGAAGCCGCCGGCTGCTGCCACCAACCTTCTGTGCCAACCCGCTGTGCAGCACACCCGTGGCCAGTGTTGACCTGTCGTTGCCCTGGCATAATAATGCACTAATGCAGGAACAATTCCCTCCCGTTGACGCCGCGTCGCCTTGCCTACCGCCTGCAGCTGCAGCTGACTGTGAGCGTCCATGACGCAGTAGCTGTATGGATACCTCAGGAACCAACAAACCCGCCTGGCGCCTCTATCACTCTCTGCTGACCGCTCACCCAGCCCTCCAACACACCAGCCACTCACAGTTCGACACACGCTCGCGCCTGGCGAGGCCCCCCTGTAGCCTTGCAGCTCCGGTGATTTACAGTACGAGGCTTGCCCCGGGGCTGTCACCCGTCGCTCGAGACAAGACCTGGAGGGACGTCGGCAGCTCTGGTCTCACGGAAAGATTCATGGCCCAGCTTCGGCCATTTGTTGGCGCCTTGCCACCTGCAGCCACGGCTCTTGGCTCGTCGCCCAGAAATCAAACACAGACAGGGGGCTTGGGGTGCGAAGCAGAATGGCAAGCAAAGCACTGCTGGAAGCGAGACAGAAATTTCTGCAACCAAGGATGGCAAGCCACGCCACCATCATCTTTAGGTCATGCCCAGTGCGGTTGCCAGGCCTCGTCCGTTGGAATCACAATTGCCCATCATCATTATTGGACAGCCGCGTAACTCGGTGGCGCCCGCAGACTGCTTCGGTTGGTTATTAGCGAGAGCAGTGCACCATTCCGGAAGCTCGAGCTCGAGCTGGCGTTGGCACTGGAGCTGATACCGAAGCTTTTGCCGGAGAAGCTAGGTCTTCCCGCGTCCAGCAATCAGTGATTACAGCCAACGACGTAGCATATCTGTGCCCTCTGGGACCTGATCCTCCGGTAGCTCATCATTACCCTTCCAGGCTCCATACCGCTGTGCCGTGTCTTGATCGATTCACTGATTGATTGATGGCCGCATGGCTGGGGTCGGTGCAACGGTGACCTTTCAGGGCCTGCAGGCTTAATGGTTGCATCCGCTAACTGAACTATTGGAACCCCGGACCCTCACTGCAGCTGGTGCTCACTTCTCTGCAACGGTGCCAAAATATGGCTCCGGGCTGCCTATCATGATCCTGGCCCTGGGGCTCTTCCGTTACTTTAGAATAATGCGCTTCATGCTCGACAGAGAAGGAGGGACCGAAATGTGAACCGATGCAGCCTTCCCCCGACACACCCCGGGCATTGGGTGATAAGGCCTCAGGCCCTCAGATTTCCAGGTGCTATCGCTCATGTGCTGGGTCCCCTCCATAATTTCCCCCTTATCCACCCCGCCAACTCTAGCATCCAACAACACCTTCTAAGACTGACAATAGTAACATCTGGGCGAGCACTGACTGCCCGAGGTTCCGGCGCCAACGTCTTATCATTCACCGATGCATCATTTCCTGGTCACTGCGACTGTACTATGTACGTACTCGGTGCAGCCGCCTCCGGGATGAAGCAAGGGCCCTGCAAGATCCAAGATCCAACGACCAACAGCACGAGACCGTGGGAGGGACGTTACCTTATGCGTGGTACTCGTATTGCTCCATGGCGGTCCACGACTGTCGGATCATTGAGTCATGGTCTCCATCGGCCAAATCGGCGACCCACGACCTTTTCCCGTTGTCCCGTTCGCCTGCTGCTATTGTTGCTGCTTTACCTGGTGACCCATGGTCCCATCCTAGGTCCCCCAGGCTCTCGCCCTGTGGACTGGTGGGCCGCCCATAGACCGTCTCCCATCTCGATTCCGCCCCCCCCCCCCCCCCAACAGATCGCAAGGCTAGGGAGCCTGTCTACCTAGGCCGTCCGAATGTCTCCAAACGGTCAAACAGTGAGCAACAAGCTTTGGACCATCACTGGCGAGCCCAACCCCCCCGCTAGCTCCAGCCATGTGGCAAGACATCTCTGGCGCTATGGTCGTCCCGAAGCCTCTTGGTACCGGAATGGTCCTGGGGCGTTGTCAGAGTCTGAAAGAGCACCCTAAAAAGTCTTGAGAGAACCCTAGCCCATGCCGAACTCTGTTACGACATACCGGGATCTGATCCTTGGTCGATGGGGATAGGGCGGTACCAGCTCACGCACGAACATCACCAACAGCTGGAGCGTCTCTGACCTTGGTCTTGCAGAAAGCAAATGCTCGACTCGGCTCAGGCTTGCAGGGTTATGCAGGGCCCTCGACATGGACTGTGTGTCTCGCTCTCTTCCAACCTTCTCTGACTCCTCCGTATCTGGGGAAGGCCCGTCTGCAAGGCCCGTCTATGAGGCCCCGTCTCGTACACATCCTCCAATTAACACATCTGGCGCTCGTCCGCCCCACCCTCCCACACTCATCTGGTTACCATGTACCACATCTTTGCTTAACCTGGGAGCTTCGGTAAACTGCCTAGCTCAAGCCCAAGCACAGGGAACAGCAAGCCATCATCGATTGTGTGCTCCAGTCAATCTTCCTTAGCGCCTACACCTGTGCTGTGGTTTGGGTTAGATTTGGCCTGGCTGGAGCACCTGGCTGCAATTTCCACCTCTCGCGGTGATCTTGAGATCGTTCATCCGCCTACCCACTCAGTACTGACTGTAACTAACTGTTCCTGTCCAAATTCGCTCGTCCTATCCACATGTCTCGTGCGCGGTTTGTCTAGACCGAGAGCTCCTGCATCGTACCGGCCCCTTTGCGGTGTGGTTCAGAGCCTGCGCCGACTGTTTCGAGTGTTATTGTTGACATTGGCTGTCTCGGGACAAGGCTCACCTAATTTCGTCCAAAGATCCATCTCTCCAGATGACCGAACTACTACGTAGTAATTACTGCCGCCCAAATACCAACTTTGACCAACTTTTGTTTTCTCACGTTGTTTGCCTCTAGCCATGTTTGGTTGTCGGGGCCAACCTTGTGCCAGGGTGTTCCATCTCATCCCACCCTTTCCTGTCGCTTTCTGCTAACATGTTCGGAATAGATAGGGCAAATTCCGTACTAGGCAGAGATCTGTAATGGCAGGGCGATTTGCCAGAACCGGGACTTGGCCCGCAGGTTCCCAAGCCAGTAGCCCTGCGTCAATTACCAGTGTGTAATTTCCAGAGCGCTCTCCTCGGACGATGAATCACCTCGTCTCGCGCGCTTGGAGCCATTGGGCTGGTTGATAATTGCCTCCCTGTTCAATGGTCTGATCGGGCCCTTGCAAGCCCATCGCCAAGCCCAAAGTACCACACCCACCGCTTCCCCCATGTTCGTCCGGTAGTTTCAATCTCGACACTTTGGACAGCGGAAATGCAACCGACATGATTCGTTCGGCCAAGTCGAGCCGTGGGTTGATGTTCTTGGCTTTTCCTAGTCCCAACCACCACACCTCCTCGTGTGAGCGGGACCTGGAACCGAACTCTCGTGTATGGATTTATTTTCTCGTTTTCTGAGACATCAACCACTCTGTCCCATGGGTGAAGATGTCTTCGGTTATGCGCTTGGCCCACTGTCGAGATGAGACGAGTCGAGGCGAGACGATACGGAGTTATTTCCCCCTTGTGCCTGTGATTGTCTGACGTGAGGCGAGACTGAGAGCGGACGTGGTAACTAAGACGGGAAACCATCTTTGACATCCGGTCAGGTTACATGGCCAAGGGTCGTCGTCTAGTTGTGAAGCAGATCGAAACGATCCCCTTCCATTGTGGCCACGAGACTGCCGGTTCCACCTTGTTATCGGCGCTGTCCGAGGACTTTTTGTCTACCTGAGACCGATACTCTTGTGTTTCCGACTCTGGGTCCCATCTCTGGCTGACTGACGTTCCGATGGCAACGATTTCCACAGATGCGAGATGCTTCACGTTGTTCGCGACTCGCGATGAGTCTCTTCAAGTTGAAGAGCTAGTGGCCGGCGTCATCGCTCGTCATGCCGGTGGATGCAGCAACAGCATTACTAATGTTACGCCATTACCTGTGCCTCAGCGGCCCCTCCGGAATACGTTGAGCAGCACGAGTTACCCATTCCAACAATCTGATTCACGATCAATTATTCTCACCAAGTGACACGAAATACTTTACCATGGCGAGCATTATGAAGGCAGTTGGTATGGGATCGGGATGACATGCGGCTCGAGAGCAATGGCTTTCTAACGCGACCGTTGCAGACATCCGAGGTGGCAAGGGCGAAATAGATGCCCTCTTCATCAACGACGAAACTCCAGTACCATCCCCTACGGACGACCAGGCTCTCATCCGTATCAAAGCCTTTGGCATCAACCGTATGGATATCATCCAGCGGCGCGGATTTTACCCGCTCCCTCCCCAGGCGCCCTTGACCCTTGGCGTCGAATTCAGCGGCGTCATCGAGTCTTTCGGCTCCGATGACCGTGGCGGTTTCAAGGAGGGAGACGAGGTGTTTGGGCTGGCCTACGGCGGCGCCTACGCCGAGTACATCGCCGTCAGTACGCGGATGCTGTTGCACAAGCCCAAGGCTATGAGCTTTGAGACGTGCGCTGGTATCCCAGAGACGTGGATCACGGCGACACAGGCGCTCCACCTCGTGCTGGGCTTCGCGCGGGGTAAGTCGATCCTGTGGCATGCGGGCGCCTCGGGCGTGTCTATTGCTGGCATCCAGCTGTCCCGCGTGGCCGGCGCCTCTGCTGTCTATGCCACAGCTGGGACGCAGGACAAGTGCGACTTCATCACCTCGAAGCTCGGGGCCACGGCGGCTTTCAATTACAAGACGCAGGACTGGGCCGAGGAGATCAAGAGCCACACCGGGGGCAAGGGCGTGGACTTCATCGTCGATTTTGTCGGCGGAGACTACTTCCAGCAGAACATCACCGTTGCCGCCCGCGATGGCCGCATAGTTCTCCTTGGTACTCTGAGTGGGGGCAAGGTTCCCAACGCCGACATCTCGCAGATCCTGTTCAAGCGACTGCGCATCGAAGGCAGCACGCTGAGGAGCCGTGACGTGGTATACCAGGGGGAGCTACGTGACAAGCTCGAGGAGTACCTCCCGGATTTTGAGTCTGGAAAGTTGAAGATATTTGTGGACAATGTTCTCCCTTGGGAGAAGATTCAGGAGGCCCACCAGCACATGGAGGACGCCAAGAACCTGGGAAAGATAATCTGCACCATCCCCTAAGTATCGTATATGCCTGATGTATGAATGGGGGAAACCCGATGACTTGATGCGGCATTCTGCCTTCAATCCCGCAAGAGAGAAAAAGAGTGCTCCACGCTTAATGCTCCTGAATCCAGTCGAGCATCTGCTCATATGCCGTAACTTGAGCATCCTGAATATTGACATCCTGATATGACCCAACCACAGCAAACCCTAAGCAGAATTAGCATTCTCCAGGTAGTCCGTTTCCGCTTGTAATGACACGCTTACCATGTGGAACGCCAGGGTACACAATCACTTCATGTTTGAGGTTTGCGTGAGACATCCTATCCTCGCCCCCCATGCGAACGGAATCGGGGAACAGGGGATCATTCTCAACACACACGAAGCTCAGTGGGACGCTGAGGTTTTCGAAGTCGTCCGGTACAACTGACGCAGCATGAGCCAACGCACCGGCCTTGATGAATGGTCCCGTCTTGACAGCTCCGCTCTCCTCGTCCCCACCCGTGGCCTGCGACTTCTTCGCAAGAAGCAACACGAAGCGCGCCCCGACGCAGTATCCAACTGCATAGATGCCACCACCCTGCTTGATAGCATCAGCGTACTGCTCCTTGGCGGCGTCAATGACCTTGTGCAGGATCGGCATGACGCGGTCCTCGGTGACACGGGCCAACCACATGTCGATGAGAAACGACTTGGTGACTTCAACAGCCTTGAGCTTGAACTGCTCAAGGATCGAGGTGGAGTCGTCGGTGATGGTGGTGGCGGCGGGGGCCGAGTCACCTCCGAACATATCGGGCATGAGGACGAGATAGCCCTCGCCCGCGTACCTGTCAGCCTGAATCTGATTGTTGACCGACTTGATGCCGGTGCCGCCCGTGAGTAGGAGAAGTAGACGGGACGGTGTGTGGGGATAGTCGACCGGCTTGGAGATGTAGACCTTGTGTAGAGTGGGAGGTTAGCCAGAGAGTCAGCGAGAGAGCCCTCGGACTCACATCAACGTCGTTGAGCTTGATCATCTCGCCAGTGGACGCCTGACCCGAAGCTGTATCCGTTAGTCGCAATGTTAGCAATGATTGTGGGATATTGCAACATACGTGTAGGTCTGTCAGTTACACAATGCTCGCCCACGACGGGAGCCGGAGCTGTAGGAGCAACATTCTCCTGCGCATCGCTCTCGGGAGCTCGAGTGGCATTGTCTGCATCAGCCATGGCTGCTTAGTGACACTGGTCTATCTGGGCTTGGGTCGCGCGGTCTGAAAAGCAGCTGGAGATGACACGGAGAGTATGTTGCTTGAGGCATGTCGGTGGATGAATGGAAGTGGCAGCCTGAGACAGTGAGACGTACGTCATGCCAGAGGGGTAGCTGGGAGGGCAGTGCTTGGCGAAGAGCACGACAATGCAAGAGAGAAATGGATATTTATATTCATAATAGAAGCTTAGGGTGTTCTCATCTATACAGATCTATAAAAACTCGACTTATTTACTTTCAGTCTAACTAACATCTTGAACAACATTCGTTAAACTGTCGCCGATGGTTTCGATGCGGGTTCCATGGCGATCTTGACGCGGGGTTACGTAAGCCAGCAACCCCGCCATCAATTGCCACCAGCGCGTTCCCACTCAACGCGCTGGACGCGTCGCAAGCATCTTCCATCTCCCACACAATTCACGAACACCGGGCAAAAGTTCACAGCACCCTTCGACCGACCGATTGTTTTCGTAAACCAGCCACGCAACACCAAACAGAGCGGTTTCTCACACAGTCACTATGGATTCTGCTGCATCAGCGCTCTCGCAAGGCGCTCTCGAGTACGTTTGCTCCACCGCCTCCTCGTTTCCCCAGGACTGACCCGCGCCAGTGTGATCTTCAATGATCCCGACAAGGCCCCCAAGCTATTCCCCGTGCCGGTCATGCAGTGCCTTCAGGTCAAGCAGATGGCGCCCTCTGCCCAGGGAGGAGACCGATACCGGCTCGTCATGAGCGATGGCGGACATTACGTCCAAACGATGCTTGCTACTCAGGCCAACCGTCACGTTCACGATGGCAAGCTTGTCCGTGGTTGCTTCGTCCGCGTGAAGCAGTACACCCCCAACAACTTGAAGGGAAAGAAGTGAGTCATCCCCCTACATTTCCGAAGCCCTTTTCTGACAGCATCTAGCATTCTCGTCATCCTCGATCTCGAAGTTATCGAATCCTTGGGCATCCAGGAAAAAGTCGGCGAGCCGGTCGCAGTCGACACCAAGGCACCCCAAGAGGCCACCATCGCAGGAGACGACTTCTATGGCGTCAAGAAGGAAGAGAAGAAGCCACAGGTGCAACAACAACAGTCTATGCCTTCGCGACCCGCGACACACGGTGGCAGCAACATCTACCCTATCGAGGGTTTGTCGCCCTTTGCACACAAGTGGACGATCAAGGCCCGCGTCACCGTCAAGTCAGACATCAAGACCTGGCATAAGGCTACCGGCGAAGGAAAGCTGTTCAGTGTCAACTTGCTTGACGAGAGCGGCGAAATCAAGGCTACTGGCTTCAACGACCAGTGTGATTCGTTCTACGACCTCTTGCAGGAAGGCTCGGTCTATTACATCTCCACCCCTTGCCGTGTCTCGCTGGCAAAAAAGCAATTTTCCAACCTCCCCAACGACTATGAGCTTGTGTTTGAGCGCGATACCGTTATTGAGAAGGCCGAGGACCAGTCAAATGTCCCCCAAGTGCGATTCAACTTTTGTTCCATCCAGGAGCTGCAAAGCGTCGAGAAGGACAACACCGTCGATGTTATTGGTGTTTTGAAGGAAGTTGGCGAGATCAACGAGATTACCTCCAAGAAGGATGGGCGACCCTTCCAGAAGCGAGATCTTACCATTGTGGACGACACTAGCTACTCAGTTCGCGTTACTGTCTGGGGCAAGATCGCAAATTCGTTTGACTCGCCGCCAGAGTCTGTCATTGCATTCAAGGGTACCAAGGTGTCCGACTTCAACGGCAAGAGCCTCAGTCTACTCTCCTCGGGAACCATGTCCATTGACCCTGACATCCCCGATGCACACAGGCTCAAGGGCTGGTATGACTCAGCTGGTCGAAATGATACCTTTGCTACCCATCAGAACATGACAAGTATGAGCGGTGCTACCGGTCGAAAGGACGAAGAGAAGACCATTTCTCAGGTCAAGGATGAGAACATTGGCATGGACGCCCCAGTCTACTACTCCGTCAAGGCTACCATTGTCTTCATCAAGCAGGATAACTTCTGCTACCCTGCCTGCTCCTCTGCAGATTGCAATAAGAAGGTGACGCCCATGGGTGATGCCTGGCACTGCGAGAAGTGCCAGGTTTCTCACGACAAGCCTGACTACCGATACATCTTGTCGTTAAATGTTGCCGATCATACCAGCCATCAGTGGCTCAGCTGCTTCGACGACACTGGTCGGATCATTATGGGCCTGACTGCCAATGAGCTGATGGAGCTCAAGGAGAATGACGACACCAAGTTTATGGCCGCGTTTGAGGCAGCCAACTGCAAGAGGCTCAACTTCCGGTGCAGGGCGAAGATGGACACGTTTGGTGACGCACCAAAGTGAGTGATGAACTGTGATGTGATTTTCTTGAAGACTGAGAGCTAACAACCGTTTCCAGGATACGATACCAGGTGATGAGCGCGTCGGTTCCAGACTTCAAGTCGGAGGGAGACAAGTTGGCGGAGTTGATCAAGCAATATGAGATCAGTTCCTAACGAAATTGCTATGATAGGTAAAGGGGCAAGAGGCACATGATGGTTAAACCGGGGACTTATGGGCTGGGTTATATCGTTGATATGGAGCCTGTTTTGAGACCATGTCCGATTCACGTAGACTAATGATATGATTACTACTGCGTTGCGGTCAAGTATTTTATTGATGATACCATTGGCGGAGATCTGTGAGCAACTCCCATGTTTAAAGTATCTTATCCAAGAAGATGCAAGCAAGCTTTTTGTTAAACCCAACGCCCACGTCCGTCAGTCGTTTTCTCTCTACAGGTTGAGCCTCTCGTGCTTCCATTGCCGCTTGCCCTCTCCGTCGCCGTAGCTTGCAGTAGCTTGGTAGTCACCGCGGATCTTGTATTTGTAAATGGTAAGACCCTCAAGACCGACAGGCCCACGGGCGTGGATCTTGTTTGTGCTGATACCGACCTCGGTGCCGAAGCCATAGCGCATACCGTCAGCAAGGCGGGTGGCGGCATTCCAGTACACACCTGCGGAGTCGACCTCATTCATAAAGCGCTCGGCGTCGGCGGCGTTGGAGGTAAGGATGGCGTCAGTGTGGTGAGAGCCGTGTGTGTTGATGTGAGTGATGGCGGTGTCGATGTCGGGAACTGTCTTGACGCCGATGGTCAAGGAGAGGTGCTCAGTGTCGTAGTCCTCGGCGGTGGCATCGTGGACGTCCTCGAGCGATAGGGACGCAATGGCGGCCTTGCTTGCCGGGTCACATCGTAGGGAGACCCCCTTGGCAGCGAGGGCAGAAGCGACGCTGGGAAAGATGGTGGTGAGAGCAGAGTCCTGGACAAGAAGCGTCTCTACGGCATTGCAGGCGGCAGGGTAGCTGGTCTTGGAGTCCACGATGGCGGTGGCAGCCTTGTCTTTATCAGCGGAGTCGGTGAGGTAGATGTGGCATAGACCATCGGCATGGCCAAGAACCGGGATCTTGGTAGATTCCTTGATGTAGCGGACAAGTTCGTTGGAACCGCGAGGGATGACGAGATCGATATGACGGTCCTGGGCGAGAAGCTCAGCGATAGCATCGCGAGTGGTGACGAGTTGGATGGCCGAGTTGGGAACCTGGGACTTTTCTAAGGCCGATGAAATGACCTGAGAGATGGCGACGAATGACTCAGTCGACTCCTTTCCACCTTGATGACTGTGAGTCTGTGTATCTTGACGAGGTCGGATGACAATTGTTGGGACTGACCTTTTAGGATCGCGGCGTTGCCTGACTTGATAGCGAGAGAGGCAATGTTGGCGATAACTTCGGGACGGGCCTCAAAGATGATGAGAAGGACACCGATTGGGCATGAGACGCGCTCCATGGTGAGGTCATCATCGAGTTTGGTCCTCATCTGAATTTGACCAACTTGGAGGGAAGTTAGTTTTCACATGTTGTATATGAAGTTTTCGTCCGGGCTGGTGAGGTGATATGAGATGGAAACGAGAGAGATGATTGAAAATTTTGACATACTTGGATCCTCGAGATCTCTTACATCCAAGATACCCTTAAGCATATCCTCCCACTTGCCCTTCTTGCCCAGGTCGAGCCTAGATACGAGAGCTTGGCTAAGGCTACCATCAGCGGCAGCCTTGCGGGCGAGGTCGAGGTCGCGGGCATTGGCGGCGAGGATAACATCCCTGGATTCGGTGAGAGCAGCGTGAATGGCTTCAAGGGCCTCGTTGCGGGCTGAGGCGGGAAGAGTCGCAAGGGCGAAGGACGCCGTCTTTGCGGCGATGGCAGCGGCCTCGGGGGAGGCGTTGGTGAGCGACATGGCTGCAGGACGCGATGGTGATGATGATGGATGACGAAGCAATTTAATGGAAAAGGAAGCAACCAATATATGAGGCTCCTTTCCAGCGGCTGGTGGAAGGTGGTGGATGCTGTCGTGTGCCGTTCTCGTTGATGACTCAAGATCTGATGATGATTGAGTGAGCGACTGGGCGAGTCTTTGGTGTGCCCCGCCATCGCGCCCTTCTTTTTGACGTGGGGTTCATGCACCCCGCCATGGCAGTTGCCTCGCACTCAGCACTGGAAGGCATGGCCAAGGGGGACTTTCCCAATCCACGAGGGGAGGCGAATTCAATAACATACGAACGAAGGCGTGGTAATCAGAGCCTCGCCTCTACAACAACATCCTCGATCCAGCGCATTACCAATTCATCAACACAGCTACACCACCAGCACAGCACACTCCTATTGCCGTGTTAACCCCGAGCGATGTCGGCTCCGGAATCTGCAGTTGAGAATCTGCCTTACTTCCGCACTTCCATGGCCTCGCGCCGGCCGCTGGCCGGAATCTAAAGAAAGACTCCGAAGACATTCCAAAGGACACTGCGAAACGAGAACTAACTCCCCAGCCATCATGTGGGCATCGCACAGGAGCCAGGCCCCCCACCCGGTATCCCACATTTCCCCCGCCATGCTTGTCGAAGTCGATGCCCAAGATCCCTCTCCTGGTCATTCTCCACTGAAGGCGGGCTGAAGAGATACGCTCGCTTCGCAGCGGCAGCCGCCACCATGCAGAAGGGGGTTGCACTCCGCCTCATATTCGAGATAGAGGCTGCAACTTGAACCGTCATCCAAGTCAATCCTCGGCACTTTCTCATGGCTGGCAATGTTTACCGATTGTATCCCCCATGGATACCGGGTCAGATCTCGCGAGAAGCCTTTCGAATTACATCACCATCCGGAGCCTTTTCACCTTCGGACAGTTCAGCAAACACCACACAACTGGACAATCCCATTCATCGGCACCTCAAATGACAAGTTCCATATTGGTCAGCTAAATAATTATCCGCCTTCTTCCCGGTCGGAAATATTTACCACCACCTCGTCACCCTAGTGCCGACTTCTCGATCTGTCGGTCCCGTGCTCGGCGAACGCCCCTCTCCACTCCTCCTTGATGACTCCACCCGCAAATCTCCCAGTCCTCTACCCGGCCTGGGTTGCCGAGTTATGACTTGACTGCGCATGTCGGTGGACGTTGGTTGGAGCTTTGACTAGGCGAGCTTGGCAGACCCTTTATCCGACATGTTTCCCTTTAAAGCCTGCCAGTGACCCCGTCATCAGGGTCCCCGTCCCGGCTTCCCAAAGCTTCCACACTTCTCTTGAGAGCCATCTAAAGGATTGATTTTGAGGTTTCCCTAGGGTTTATTTGACTCCCGAACTTGACTTGTGTTTCCGCTTCTCTCGGTGATTTTTTGTTTCCCTAATCAGGCTTGTACTTGGATTTTGACCTCGGCTTGGCTGGTCTAGTCCCACATATATTCGGAGGCGACCGCTCCCTCTCAGTCGAGCATAAGCATCATGAAATCCGGGAATGATGACGAAAAGATCGACCTAGAGCGAAATGGCCGCGGCCTTGAAGAGGAGCGGCCGCATACTGCCGACTCTGACTCGACAAAGTCGACTCACAGTCAAGCCGAGTCACTCCATGAAATCCAGCCCGTCGTCACCCTAGGCGAGCCCCTGGGAAATATAGAAACAAAGTCAGTTCATCGATCACGAACCCAGTCTAGGGCCTCATCTACTCGCTCGCGAGCCTTAACCATTATTCCCCGCTCAAAGCGTCGGGGCCTGCTGGGAAGTCTCACTCTCGTCCCGGAAGTATCAAATCCATACGACTACAAGAGGTCAACAAAATGGGGCCTCGTCTGTATCATCGCCTTGGCCACGGCCGCTGCTCCCCTTGGCTCCACCGTCGTTTATCGTACGTATTTCCCCCTGTATACTTCATATACAGCGTTACATGGTGCTAACAGAGAATAAGCCGCCCTCCCCGTCCTAGCCAAGGAGTTCCATGCTTCTGAGACTATCACCAACTTGTCTGTAGCTTTGTACATGATCTCCATGGCCATCTTTCCTCTCTGGTGGTCTTCCTTCTCAGAAGAGTTTGGCCGCCGCTCCATCTACCTCATCTCGTTCACTCTCTTCGTCATCTTTTCCATTCTCTCGGCCATCAGCACCAACATCACAATGCTCATCATATTCCGAATGTGCGCGGGTGGCGCCTCTGCGAGTGCTCATTCCACAGGCGCCGGCTCCGTGGCTGACCTGTTTGAAGTCTTCGAACGAGGTCGAGCGATGAGCATCTTTTATCTCGGCCCTCTGCTGGGCCCCTTGATTGCCCCGATCATCGGTGGTGTGGTCACGCAGGAACTCGGCTGGCAGGCGACCATGTGGTTCCTCGCCATCTACGGCTTGATTGTCCTCTTGATGATCCTCTTTTTCCTTCCAGAAACCCTGGCTCGTCGCAAGCCTGAGGAGCCCTCTTCAACCGCTCAAACTCAAGAATTACAGCAGATGCGCACTATGGATTCCGCAAAAGAAAAAACTAAGCGTTATACCAAGTCTCTCCGGAGATATCTCATCGACCCCCTTGGTGTTATCCTCTACCTGCGCTACCCACCCGTGCTCATCACCGTCATGATCGCCGCCATTGCCTTTGGTTCGTTATATATTGCCAACATCGCCATCCAGCAAAAGTTTTCGAAGTCGCCATACAATTATAGGGAGATCATTATTGGTTTGTTATATATCCCTTCCGGGCTGGGATACTTTATGGCCTCGCTTTTCGGCGGCAAGTGGATTGACAATATCATGGCGCGAGAGGCCCGCAAGGCGAACCGCTATGATGAAAATGGGAGGCTCATATACTTCCCCGAGGACCGCCTTCGAGAAAATGCTTGGATTGCTGTGACAGTTTATCCCCTAGCATTGCTCATGTTTGGGTGGTCTCTCAAGTACGGGGTCCATTTCATGGTGCCCGCTATTGCTCTTTTCTTCTTCGGACTTGGCTCGATGCTCATCTTTGTAAGATTCCCGTTTCCTCCCGTTGCACACCAGGATTACAAGACTAACCAACTTACAAGTCCGCCGCAACGACTATGCTTACCGAGTTCATCCGCAAACGCAGCTCCGCCGGTGTCGCCATCAACAACTTTGTGCGTAACATCCTGAGCTGTATCGGCGCAGTTGTGGCCGCCCCATGGATCAACGCCATTGACGTGGGCTGGGTTTTTACCTCTATATGCATATTCTGCATGTTGTCGAGTTACTTGGGGATCTGGATTTTACGCAAGAATTCCACGAAGTGGAGAGTGGGGATGGATGAAGCTTTGAACGGTTAATAAGTGGCCGCATATATACAGATAGGGTCTGATTCGATGCGTGTAGTTGCTATATGGCACCAAAAGGACAAAAAGGATATGCTGGAACAACAACAGTTTGGGATGATTTATGTTGTATGTATAGACGTTGGGATAGGTAGAGATTGAAAATAATGAGTTCGTCTATACTCCTTTCCATCTGATAACCACGTCAGAGCCACGACTTCTCACTGTTGCTCTATGCTGCAAATAACTTTCCAATAGCATCAGCACCCACATTACCACCGCTAAACACCAAACCCAAATCCCAGCCATGCTCGCCGGCCTCCCGCTCCACCATGCTACGGAAGTCCTCGTCAAACAGTGCCACGGCCAAAGGCACGCAACCGCTAGGTTCAACAACCATCTTGAAGCGCTCCAACACGAGGCGCATGGCGGCGCGGATCTCGTCCTCGGTCACGCTGTACATGCCCGCCACCAGCCGCCGCTCGTAGATGACGCCCCATGGGTGCTCGCCCACGGGGGTGCGCAGCCCGTCGGCAATGGTCAGCGTCTTGACCGCGGGCACGCGCTCGCCGGCTTCGTAGCCGCGCTTGCCGTCGTCGGCGCCCTGGTACGACGGCTCGGCGCCGAAGACGCGGATGCCGGTGCCCTCGCAGCTGAGCGCGACGCCCGAGAGCATGCCGCCGCCGCCGCACGGCGTCATGATGGCGTCGAGCCCGGGCTCCGCCTTGGCGCTGCCCGGCCGGCCCGGCCCGGCGTTGTCTCTGCCCGTGGCGGCGGCGCGGAACCGGGGCTCGCCGTCGGCCGCCGTCATGAGATGGACGACCTGCTGCTGCAGCTCGAGACCCATGGTGCCCTGTCCGAGCATGATGTCTGGGTGGTCGTAGGGCGGGACCAGGCGGGCGCCCGTCTCGGCGATGACCTTGTTGGCGACGGCCTCGCGCTCGACGCTGGTGCTGCCGCTGTGGATGACGTTTGCGCCGTAGCCCTTTGTTGCGGCTATCTTCTGCGGGATGGAGATGTCGGGCATGACGATGTACGCCTTGATGCCGCTCTCGCGGGCTGCCAGAGCCAGGGCTTGAGCATGGTTCCCTGGGTGGATGGTGCGGTCAGTATGGTTGATCTGCTCTGCCTGAGTGTTGCCGGGCGAGACCACACGGCCATAATCCGGCGAGATAATGAAGCAACGACAGACACTCACCGGAACTATGCGTCACAACGCCCTTCTCCTTGCCGCCACCATCCAACCACCCAGGCTCCCGCTTCAGCTTCTCGACGGCGTGAAACGCACCTCGCGCCTTGAAGGCGCCGATGCGCTGCATGTTCTCGCACTTGAACCACAGCCGCAGCACAGGCCTGGCCGGCGTCCGCCCAGCCCACCGTGTGCCGGCCAGCTCCTCTGCCGCGCGGGGCGTCGATGCCAGCTCCGACAAAGTCCGATTCGTCAGGACGGGCGTGAGGTGCACATGTGGCTTGACGAGTTTGTGTGCCTCGATGACGGAGGCCCGCGTCAGAGGGAGCGTCGTTGAAAGGTCGGCCATGATGGATATATTCGAGGCTGGGGCTGGAGCTGGACGTGTTGCGGTTGCGATGTTGTGGGATAGTGTTGAGTGCAATATCAGCCCATGACCCGACCCTCTTGAGCTGTTTTACTCATGGAACTAGACAGAATATCCGTCGTCGGCTCGCCTTCTCTCGCCAACGTTACAGGTCAACGGTCCCGCCAACCATGTCATGACCCGCTTATCATGTCAAAAGGGCGCAGAATTAGAAATAGAAACTTTGGTATTGAGTTGGCCAAGAGCCAGATTTTCAACTTTTGGACAAGCCAAGATCCCCTTCGAGAGCCCAGGAATAGAAATACAAAAGTTCACAAGTTTTGCCAAGCCGTTCCACCATTCCTCCTGTGTCAACGCCAATCCGCCGCTTATTTTTGGTTCTCAGGTCGGAGAGAGCTGGTATCATGTTAGTCAAACGGAACAAACAAACAAATAGGCAGAGTCATGATAAACTTACCGGACAGCCTTGCCAGCCCTCCAGATCTCGAGGCCACGGATCTCCTCCATCTCGGCCTCGTACTTCTCACGGTAATCCTTCTGGCTGTTGTAGTCCAGGGATCGCTGGGTCTCGGAACCATCCTTGACGGAGTCGTAAAGCTGGTTGAAGACGGGCTTCAGGGCATCCTTGAAGCGGGGAGACCAGTCAATGGCACCACGGCGGGCGGTGGTGGAGCAAGCCTCGTACATCCAGTCCATGCCGTTGGCACCAATGAGGGGGTACAAGCTCTGGGTAGCCTCCTCAACGGTCTCGTTGAAGGCCTCGCTGGGGGAGTGGCCACGCTCACGGAGAACCTCGTACTGGGCGAGGAACATGCCGTGGATACCACCCATCAGGCAGCCACGCTCACCGTAAAGGTCTGAGTAGACCTCCTTCTCAAAGGTGGTCTTGTAGAGGTAGCCGGAGCCGATGGCGACACCAAGGGCAATAGCCTTCTCCTCGGCCTTGCCAGTGACGTCCTGGAAGACGGCGAAGGAGGAGTTGATGCCACGGCCCTCACGGAACAGGGATCGGACGGTTCGGCCAGAGCCCTTGGGAGCGCAGAGGATGACATCGATGTTGGTGGGGACCTCGACCTTGGTGAGGTCCTTGAAGACGGGGGAGAAGCCGTGGGAGAAGTAAAGGGTCTACGAAGGGGGTTTCCCGGTCAGCTTTGGGGATTCGGGTGTATCTGAGATTAGTTTGGGTAGGCTTACCTTGCCCTCAACGAGCTGGGGCTTGATGGCGGGCCAAGTCTCAGACTGAGCGGCGTCACTGAGGAGGTTCATGACGATGGTACCCTTGGTGATGGCCTCGTCGACCTCGAACAGGTTCTTGCCAGGAACCCAGCCATCCTCGATGGCGTCGTTCCAGGACTTGCCGCTCTTTCGGACACCAACGATGACGTTGAGGCCGTTGTCACGGAGGTTAAGACCCTGGCCGTGGCCCTGAGAGCCGTAGCCAATGAGGGCCAGAGTGTCGTTCTTGAAGTACTCCTGAAAAATGCATTAGTATCCCATGTTGGATTTTTCGTTTGGTGGCCACCAGTTAAGCGGTGGGGGAGGGGTGACTCACAAGAAGCTTCTCCTGGGGCCAGTCGGCACGCTCTACATCACCGTCGTCAGCAATTGTACGGCCGAGACACCGCGGGTCAATTTTCCGCGACAGGCTGGAGGCTCGACTCACCGTAAACGTCCTCCTTGTGGCCGGCAAAGTCCATGGTCTTGACACCACGGACCTGCTGGGCAAGGCTGGCCAGGGCAGGGCGGGCGACGACACCCGGGCGGGCGGCGCTGCGGGCAGCAGCAACAAAGGTGCGCTGCTGAACGGCGGGCGCCGCCAATTGGCGGGCCATTGAGCCGCGGAGGGTCTTGGTGAAGCTTCGCGAGGCCATTTTGATGATGGATGTGAGGGGAGAGAGTCTGGGGGAGGGCAAAACAGAACAGAGTCTGGCGATGAAGGTCAGGTCAAAGCTAAATTTTCTGGCTGGGAGCCGACTCACCGATCTCGGCCAGTGCAGGAGTGGCAGAGTGGGTCCGACGCCGAGCAAGCGGGGGACAGCGGAGGGCCACGGGGGGACTGTAGTGGGCTGTAGTGGGCTGTAGGGGGGGGCAATCACTGGGCCGCCACTGGACCGTCGCCGGAACCGACTGCTAAATACCAGCTGCTACCTTACGTTACCCTCTGCGACCTTACGTTACCTACCGCTACCCTCTGCTACACTGATGGCCTGTGCCTGTACTGTCTGACACGGTCTCACGATCTGGAGGCCACAGTCCGCGCCGGTACCGGGAACCCGCCTCCGCACGGGGACACCGCGCAGGCGCAGGTACCAGATACCCCCTCATCCGGAGGAGTTGCAGCTGTGGGCCACAGAATCCGGCCGGCGGCTTTTGACTCACCTCATTCCACCCAACCGGCGACGTCGCTGTGGCCACCCGGGCCCTTACCCTACCTACCATGCTTGGTGCGTTCGTAAGCAGGCCGCCGTCGTTGCGTCCGGGGCGACAAAACCCATGTTCCACGTCAGCCAGGGGAATAGGTCGGTAGGTAATAATAAGTAGGGCATCGGCGTCAGAGACCTAAGGTAGGTACTTACCCTCCGCCACCGCACGGGTATTCCACGGCCTGACTCTGGAGCTACCCTAGACACTCTGCTCAATTGTTCAATTCCATGCTCGAGACAACATTATGGTGCGTCCAAGTCTCAAGACACATCAACTGATCATTTCCTAAATATTCATGACTTCGCTTGTGAAGTCGACGTCTCCATGATATGCATTGTCCGCCGAGTGGGTCAACCCCACGCTCATCGGTGTCGTGGCTTGCTGCAGGCGACAGTCGACTTTAATCCAAGTTCAGCATCGGATCTTTACAATGTCGGTGAACGCGCCAGCACACGATCAAAACAACGCACAACACGTCAAGCCATCTGTCCGTCCGAACGGTGCTCTCGTTCCTCGTCGAATTGTTAAACATGTCTTTCTCTAGTGTCTGTCAACCACTTTCCAGCTAGCCTCCCGCTTTCTGGCCCGCAAAAGCAATTGGAATGCTGTCATAAAAGAAGAGCAATACCTGCTCTGATTATGGACTCGTACGACGCCGGGGGAATGCTGCGAATCCTCTTTATGCTCGCTAAAATGGTGTTCGCCGTCCATCTCCTCGTCCCAATCTCCTCACCCCAATCTCATGTCTGCTCCCATGAAACGACTACGGGGATGCATCCCCGACAACACACACGCCTCCGAGTTCGCTCAACCCGCCTATTTTAAAACCCGATCGTATGACGACCCCTTAACCACACCTCCACCCATGGCCGTCCGTACGTTGCGCTTGAACCCCTCGCGGTTGTTTCGCAGGTCTTCAGCCGCTTCCTTGTTCAGCGGGTCCGAGGCGTTGGGCTCGAGGAAGAGGAACTGTAGATTGTGTTAGCCCATGTCCCGTTACATCGCTCTCCCGTCATCTTCTGGTCTCCGCCAAGTTGACGGGCCACTAGAACATGGGGTTCACGGAGTGGCGACGGCGATCGAAGCAAGCATGCCGTACCTGTAATCCAACAATCACTGCATTGAGGTTCAAGACGGGCTTCCAGTCTTCACGCAGAATATTCAGGCACACCTTGCCCTCGAGATCAATATTGGGATGATAAATCTTCTCCCGGCACCGGACCTTTGGAGGCTCATGAGGGAAGTTCTGGTTGATTTGAAAGTCGAATGTAAATCTGGCGGCTCGGTACATTCCCTCGTCTGGGTCGATCGTGAGGACAAAGTTAAGGATGTCGTCGGGGTCAGGGAACTCGGTCTGCATGGTCGAGCCTAGGGAAAGCTCTGATAGATCTGTCACCCATAGAGTTAGCCTCCTAAAAGCTACGCAGCTGGGGAATATGGTGCTGTCCCAATAGGCTCAACGTACCCTTCTGCACACGCAGCTGCGCGGCGGTCACCTTCTTCTTCTTCCCTCCGGCAGCTTGTCCCTCGGCATTCTCTGCTTCCTTCTGCTCCTTTTTCTACCCGGCTGTTAGATCGAAGCCTCACAAGGCGCGTGGCAAGAGGACGCACCATGGACCATATCTTCAACATCGTGAGAGGTGGGGGCCCAAGGGTGGGTTGTGTTGGATACGCTCGGCGTTTGTAGAGGGGTGGGGGTGGAAGAGAAAAGCGACGGAGAACCTCTCGTAGGGAGACACAAGAAGAAAGACGACGCTTGAAATATAGCGCAGTTGGTCAAGACGTCGTGTCTCACGAGAGGGTGGTTGGAACGAGCACGGTATGGTGGGAGGGCGGCTTGGTCGAAAAGGCGATGATGCTTGATAAGATAGCCGTAAGGCATCCAAAATCCCAACCCACCGAGGTTTAGGCGGCCAACCACAGCCACGCATCATCATGGCGAAGGAAGGACCATGATGACGCACCCCACACACAATACGCAGAACTCAAGCCCTCACACACTCATGTACCGTCACGCACTCTCGAGCAGTCATGGCAATTCACGCAGTGGTGCATCGAAATTAATATAAAATCTCATGAGTCAAGTTTTTCATAATCCCCGATAGATGCCAAATTAGACTAGATACTTGTCGTGTCCAAATCCATTGGAAGACGCCTCAAATACACAATACTCTTTTTGATTTGCCATCCATTAATACTCAAAACAAGAAGAAGAAAGACGTTACAAAACTCAGGTATACCATAACGAGCCAATTTATCTACTGACACCCGTCATACCCTACATATCCACCGATTCCCAAAAGCGCGGAGTGTGAGGTGCTTATCGTCTGGCGAAGCAGCACATGAGACCGGTCTTACCCAAGAACCAAAGGAAGCCGAAGAATCGGACGAGAGACAGCACGGCTGTGGCGTAGAGCAGAAACTTGAAGTAGTTGGCTGTTCGCACAGTGGCAGAGTCCTGGAGAACATTGTTAGTATTGGGGGTTGATACATAAAGTCGGACTGAATACGTACTCCGATGTGGAAATTGTCGAAGGTGTCGCTTGTAATGACAATCGTGAGGAAAATGTTGGAGAACAGCCACGTGACGACGAGACCAGTTCGGAAGGACTTGTAGGAATCCTCAACATCCGCCTTCTCGATCTCCTCCTCCTCCTTGAAGGGAGCCAGGGCTCGTCGGACAGTCTGCTCGAATTGACTATCGATATCCTCCTGCTCCTGTACGATTTCTTCAACCACGACCTCGTTCTTCTCACCCTTGGTGACGTGGGCGGAGGGGAGAGCCTCGGCCTTGTCAGATCCCTTGGTACCCCAAGAAACATCGTGCCAGTTGTTGAAGGCGTAGACCATGAGAATGTTGATGTAGGTAGCCATGAGGAAGAGATACTGAGGGAAGGAGTGGAACATGTGCCAAGGGTCGAGGTACATGAAGGAGGCGATGAAGTTCAGACCGTAAATGGTAATGAGGGCCACAATGATAACACCTGCAGCACTGCTGTCACCAAAGAAACTGTTGACGAAAGCCTCACCAGAAGCAAACGAGATTTGGTCTCCGAGGTTAGTGTTCAGTGCGCGAACGACAAGGTAGGCGGAGAGAACCAAGATGTAACCCTGGATGAGAGAGAAAAGACCGAATGAGGCGATGTATGTGAACTTGGAACCCTTAGGTCTGTTACCCAGAGCAAGGATAAACTGCAGGATGACAAAGGCGAGGTAGAGGTACTTGAGAATGGAGTTGACGACAGGAGTGGCCTTGTCACCGAATGGCCAACCGTGGTATCCGGTAATAACATTGGGGTTACCGACAAGGTCCATAATGACGGAAGTAGTGAGGTAATAAGACGCGAGAGAGAGCCAGGTGAACATGAGGTTCAGGGAGTTGTAGATGAGCTGAATGTGGAAGAAGAACATGCGGATGATGTTGTGTCCACTCTTGTACATTCGGCCGAAGTGCATCAGAGAGTACAGCGAGGCGGCGAACGAACCGTTGAGCCATCGTCGACGCTGGCTGATGAACTCAGCAGCACCTTCGGGAACATCGGTTTCACCCTTGGCGGCTTTGATGTAACTCAAGTGCCACTTCTGACCAGCCTTGGCAACAAGCTCGAAACACAGAATTCGATCCTCAGCCAAGAACATGTTCTTCTTGAAAATGTTCATACCATCGATACCCTTCTTTCCGAGCTGCTTTGACAGGGTGTGATCACCATGGAAATATTGCTCCAGAGGGCGACCCATAATGGCTCGGAATCGATAGGCAGAGAAAGCACCAGGCAATACAGAGACGTAGCCGAAAGAGCTCTCTAGAGGCTTATCTAGAATGTTGGAAATCTTGTACTCGAAGTTCTGGACAGCAACGAGCGGGTTGAGCAGCTTCTTGCCACCCTTACCCAACATGGCGTGAATCTCACCACAAGCACCACCAAGGTCCTTGTCGTTGTAGAAACCCTCCCAGAGAGCCAACAGAGATCGGGGACTGGGCTTGGTACCGGCATCAAGGAGCAGACAGACCTCGGGGTTCAGGATGCGGCCGAAGGCGTTAAAGAGCCAACGATGAGAGTTGATCTTCTTGGTGTTCTTCTGCTTCAAACAGAAGATGAACTGAACCGGGGGCAGGTTCTGGGGGCTGTCATCGGTGGGTCGGATGAGCTGCTGGTTGGGAGTGACGGAAAGCTGACTGGTGTACTCGAAAATGTGAGCGACTGTCTCCTTGCCATCGACATCCTTCTTGACCACACCATCCTGGTAAATACCGATAGTGGCAAGGACATCAAGAACGGTCTTGTCGGCCTTGTCGATACCATCGAAAACCAGGCACACAACAATCTTCTGCCAAGCGGGGCCGCCCTTGTTCCAGAAGGTCGACTTCTTGAGGTTGACAATATCACGGATGTTCTGCATGACACCGTGTAGGGTACGGGAAACCAGCACCTTGTCTTCGTTGTAGTAGGTGATGGCAATGAGCAACTCAGTGTGTCGGTTGTACATACGGGGTCGCAAATCGTAACCGTTCTTCAAGGTGAAGTCGTTGGGATCACAAGTGGCGGCTGTGTATCGCATCTTGACGAACTCATCGCTGCCACCCTCGGCATCGCGGTAACGAGGCTGAATGGCGTTCTTGATGGCGGAAGGCACCGGGTAGTCGATGCTGAGAACGGAACCCTGGACAAGCTTGACCTTACGGGTTTTTGAGCGACCGAGGCCACCGCCACCAGCACCCATGGCGGGCTGCTGCTGACGCTGGACCCAGCTGTCATCGGGGTCGAAGGCGGACTCAGGTCGACCGTAGGGGGCCTCAGTGTTGAACTGGCCAAATGAGCCATTGTTACCGCCGTTGTCACTGCCGAAACCAGGGCCTTGGTGCTGGGCTGCGTTGGGGGCGTAGGACTCAGTCAGACTGTAGGCGGAGACGGGACGGTCTGGGGGAGTCCTGGCGCCAAGTCGATCTTGTTCGTAGCCCGAGTTCAGGAGATGTCGGCCTGCTTCTTCGTCGCTCTCCTGAGGGGGGAGGTGGTACTTTTGGACAAAGTTAGAACAGGTGTCAGCAGCAGCAGCACTGGTGTGCACTCACGTTGCCTCCAGCAGGAAGATCCTGCATGGGGTGGCCACCGTACTCCTGACCACGGCCATTGTATGCCATCTTGAATAATTTGCTCCCGGAGCCTCGCAATGAAAACCCGTCTGATCAAGGGTTGAGGGATCGATTTGTTCGGGATGACGGATTTGCAGGTTGGGCTAAGGGCAGCCTTTTTGTTGTCTGGGGGAGTGCGGGAGCTGAAACAGGAGAAACAAGGAAATCCAATCGCAGTCACGGGCTTGCGTCAACGGCGGTATGAGCTACCTGGAAGCACAAAGCAGACGACCCGAGCAACGATTCGCAACGCGAGCGATGAGGCACCAGCCTCAAAAGAACGGGGATGTCGGGGGAGAAATGGGTGAGAGGAAGAGGAGGAGGATGGAATAAGATCAGGAGCGACAGGGCGTCGGGTTTTCAGAAATGTTTTTGATGAAGGACGGATCTGATTTCGCTCCACGGGTCAAGGGCCACGGCCGCCTGCAGCGAGCTGGACTCAAGAATAGGGGACTGACGCGCTAAGCCTGCTGAGCCACTCCACCGTGTTTGGGGGGGAGGATCCATCCCTTGTTCCACCCAGAGACACGAGGAGCCACCCACCCAATGCACTGCTTCGTCGTACTGTACGAAGTGCAGGCTCCCCGAGCCACCTAAGCATCCAGCAGGCTTTCAGCGGGCTCCAGTGTGCCGCTGCGTAGTCCAGCTACGTCAGTCCGCCCACCAACACCAACTACCAGGCCTAGGTAGGCCTGACGCCCCCCAAAATAAGCCATCAGCCACCTGGCGCCGCGCGCTACGAATGGAGAAGGGCCGGGGAATGGTCGCCCCCCCTCCTCCCCTGCTGCTTGCATCCATTTGCCATTCGTCTATTCGGTCATGCATCTCTTTGCCTCGTTCACCCTGCCAAATGCCACTCACGTCGCCGCTCGGTGATCACGAAATGCCCGCCCACTACAGCCCCCCTTCCAATTCAATCATGCAGCACTTGGAAACTCAACTGGCCATCGGCGAATGCGAACTTGCAACTGCGAGGATCCCAGCCCTAAATGCACGCGCCCCCCTCGCATGGCCTGCGTGATGCGCTGTACCTCATTTCCCAGCGCCAGGCTCTCACTGCTATGGACCGGATAGGTAGTGATCCATCGTCCCTAAGGCAATCCGTCCCCGCTTGAACGCCCTGGCGGCTTACGATCCTTCCCATCCGGCCTCAGCCGCTGAGCTTGAGAGCGCCTCGCAGCAAGCCCAGGCCATCTTAGTTGGGTGAGGACTAGAGGGCCTGAGAGTCAGACCAGCCATCCCGAGGCTCACCATACCATCAGTCAGATTTGGCTGCTCTAGGCTGAGCGGCTAGGGTCGTGCCCACTTCTAAGGCTTGGGGCTGGGGCCAAGTGACAAAGAAAAGGGCTGCCGGGCATCACCGCGTACCGAATGACGGTGTGTGCTTGCTTGTGCTTGCACTTGTGCTTTGTGCCATCCGATCTCACATCCGCCCATCTGCCAGTCCGCAGAGCCAGTCTCATCGCGGTGCCTTGCTGCTTGGGAGGCAAAATCCTGAATCCCCCCTTGGCAGAAAGGAACTGGGTCCACCTCTTACTTCGAAACAGGACCCGGAGCGTGAAGAATCTGCCATTGACGTCCCAAAAATAGTAAGATTGGCTGGGATGAGGCGAGCAATGGGGCTGGTGTGGTACGTACCCAGGTACAACATTGGGGCGCAGGCGCGCTAAGGTGCAGGGCAGCACGCTTCGTCGGCTGTGAGCAGACCAGACCTGGCCATCAGCTTACTGCGTGGTATGCACATGCCTAGGTACAGGAGGCTAGACCTGTTCATCGCTTCTTTCTCTTTGCACAGTAAGCATTAGGCCGACTCTGGCAGCATAGCGGGCTAAAGAGTCTGCTATTCTGACTGCGGGTGGCTTGGCGGGCCATATCAATCCTCAAATACACAGGGCCGGGAAGCAGGAAGCTGGAAGCTGGAAGCAGGGGATCATGGTGACATTGCCCGCCGGCACTGAGCGCCTCCGCCTCACGTCAGCTCCCGGATAGCACGGGCCGTTCATTCTCCGTGCCCACAGATATGGTTTCCGCGTATGTGCCTTATGCCAAGACGGTGGACAGAGGCCATGATTGAACTGCTGTCTCTATTGATCATCTCTCTTCCCAAATTAATCTAAGCCATTGGAGTTTGCTTCTCTGGAGGCATAACTGGTCAGCTACTCTATGCGAGGCTCAAGCTGTGGATACGGTATCTCTCCCCTCCCAACAGCAACCAGCTCCGCGAATTCTCCGGAGTGTTGCACTGCACATTTCGCATAGGGACAGGGAATTGCCCGGGGGATAGACTCCCGTCCAGACTCAAAAAGGCACCCATCGCTCGGCTCAGATCCCGAGACATGCTTGAACCGTGTTCTGCTGAAGTATCTGAACCGGTCCACTGGATTTGAGATATCCGACGGATGGCACTCTGAAATGGTTCTCAACACTGTATGGAGCACGTCACGACTCAGCCATTTGATTCCCCGTACCGAGGTGGCGAGCCAACACATCAGCTCCGGGAACGCATATGGCTAAACCGGTTGATGTGTCCCCCACTAACATTCCTTGGACATCCAAGATTTGGGACCCGTCTTTCGTTCGCAAATTGGGTGGTTGGGAGCACTGTTCTCGCCCCCAGACTTGTGGGTGCGTCGCCGAGACTTCCATGTTTATTACTGTGGCTCCCCACCTTAGCATCCCCGGCACCTTCTGCTGACATAAGTTCGCAACCATGAGAGCAGATAGCCTCGCCTGGGGAAGCAAACGACCGCCTGATGTTGGTAAGAATGTGTTCGGCTGATAACTCGGAAGAGGCGTGTGGTTCCGGCGCTCGAAACCTCGAAACAAACTAAGTTGCCCTGTTGGACCCTCCCATTAAGAACTGCCTTCGGTGTTAATTCCAAGGAAGACGGCAGGTGAACACCTGGGATGTGGTATTGTTAACCCTGCTCAGAAGCTGAATCTCGAATGATTGCTGTAAAGTAACGCGCGAGCGACTTTTGACGGTTGTTTGGGAGGGACCATATGCCCCGCCAATTCTGCCCCTGGATCCTCTCCTTGATGTAGTGACAGAGATGGCAAAGATCTGCAAGTCCCCGCTCCAGATGTTTTAAAGTGAGTGTGATGGAAAGCTGAGATCGCGACACTGTCCCCTCTAACTGCTCCCAGAAGCCCTTGCTGGCTCCCTGTCGACAGTCACACAAACAAATGATTTCTCTGGGACATTGGCACTGGCAACGTTGCTCTGACCTGGAGATTCCCGCAGCCAACAGGCATCTGGAGTCCAGACACAACGGCTAGAAGGTTTCTGGGAAGGTTACGGCGTTAGGCTCTGATTCGCTGTGGATGCAAATTAACAAATCACGGAGAGGCCAGCGTAATGTCGCCCACGGAGCCACGCAATACGCAATACGACGTACTTTTGGAGCAAGGCCACGACAATGGTCACAACAACATTCATCATCGTTTTCACCGTCCGCGCCACCGTCGCCGTTCACTTCGACGGCGACGGCATGCGCGGGGGCGGCGAAGCAATTCCTGGTCGAAGGGATGTGAGATGATCGCCTGGGAGGACGCGAGGGACAAAGCCATTCTGCAACAACGCCGGCCAGCGTTTGGTATGCAAACCCGCGCCTCCAGCGCCCGAGAACCCATCCATCCAGATCCTTGCGCGCTGCTGGGTGCTGTGGCCTCGGGTGGTCCTGGGTGGATGAAAGGTATTGGTTGGGCGAGACAGGCCAAGCCGCCCGGGTAGAGAGCCATGGATGGATGGATGGCGACACTGCGTCGAAGCCTCGTAATTCCTTGTGTTCCTGGGCGGCGTTCTTTGGCTCCCGTCCTTCTCGTGCCTCACGACCGCAATGTACGAGTTACGTACATGGCATCTCGCACAGCAACATGCCAGGGCACTGCACATCTGTTACCCGCCGAGGTGTCCCGGCCGAGAGGTGTCTGTCCGTTACGGCAGCTGGAGCTGGGACGGGACAGGGCCGTGTCGCCCAGCGAACCTCATGTTCGTCGAGCTGGCACCTACACCTGACCTGAAGCTGGCTGTCGGCCGCGGACCATGCGACGCCTGAGTCCGTCTTGGGAGCCGTGAGTTATTACCGTGCTCAGAGCCTGTTCAATCACCATCCACCGCTCACCACCCACCACAAATCTAACGCCAGGGTTCCATCCATGGTACAGTGCCAGTTTAGGAAATCAAGGGGCCTTCCGCACAGAGTGGTGGGCATGGTTCCGGGGTTGCTTGGGGGCGCTTTGTTGGTTGCAGTGGGCTCGTAGTGGACTGGTGGCGTCCCTCCAGGCCGCGAATCAGGGGCCGTAGGCGCCATGGCACACCGTGCGAAAGACTGGTGCCCGTTAAATGGTTTCGCTAGTCCTAAAGAGGACAAAGCGTGACGGGTCCCCTGTCGCACCTGCTCCATGTCCTGGACTGCTCGCCCAGTCGCGGGCGTGCTGCTGGGGCGCTCTTCGCACGTCTCGACCCTCTTGACCCTCTCCTCTCGCTCCTTCATCCTTCCTCTGCCCAACGAGCGCATCTGCGAAACCATCGACCCTTCAATCCCTCCCGACTTGCAGCGAAACCTCTGGTATTTTTGCCTCTGATTCGTGTCGCTTCTTTTAGTCGCACTGGTCGATGATGTCTCGTTCTTTTCTCTCTTAGAGCCCTCTTTTTTATTCCCTCCTTCCTCCGAGCCAGTCTCTGATTACACTCGTTACTCCTCCTCTCTTCTCGCAAACCCGTCTCACTTCCTCGCCGAATCCGCTTCCACAGCGCGCAACGACCGTTCAAACTACTCGGGCGCCAAAGACTCGACGACCCAGCCGATCTCTCATTTTATTTTCTATATTATCTATCAAACATCCACCACCAGTATCATCTTCAACAAGATCTAGAATCGCCGAACTAGTCCGGAGCGATCATCCAAAGTGATCGACACTCGCCAACCATCTACCCACGACACGATCACCGTTGCGTGTCATCGCCATGGAGAATACACCATTCCTCATTGCCAGGGATTTGGACGAGTTGAGCCATGGTAAATGAAGAACCGAACCCTCCGAGTTCGCAGCAATAATTAACCTCACATACACAGTGATGCATCTGGTTCCTCGGAGTACCAACTGCGTGGCCTGCGACGATTCTACCCAACTCGAATGCCCAAAGTGTAGCGATGGCGAGAGCTGCCAGTTTACCGTCCCTCTCGACTGTACACAATGCGCGAAGTCGATTTGCATGCAAGACGATACATCCAGCTCCAGCTCAGGTAGCAGCGGTCCCAGTGTCGGCGGTATCGTCGGCGGCGTTCTTGGTGGCCTTGTCGTTATCGCCGTCGCCACCTATCTGGTCTGGAGGTTCTGTATCAAGCCGAAGAGATCTCAGATCCCTACGTCTATCTACGTCCAGGATATGGACGCCGTGCAAGGCTCCGAGAAGGATGCCGCTTCAAGGAGGACTCGCCCACCATCCACACACACCGTCCACTCTATCGCTTCTACTGTTCTTACCAGAGCATCCAACATCATCCAGATTGCCTACATCCCTGGCGTCACAAACCGGGCGACCCCGAACTCTCCCAGCGTTCCCGTCCCTCCCGTCCCGCCGATCCCCGTACAGCACACCGAGGGTCGAAGTCCCCTAGGAAACGACGAGCAGCACTTTTTCGTTCCGGGTGACCTTCGAGACTCGACTTACTCAGGCCTGTCTGGCTACTCTGACCGAACCTCTTACGCCCGCACCTCATATGCACCCCGATCCAGTGTCGCGTCAACCATCTACGGCAAGCAGGCACAAGTCCAGGTTCCCGCCCAAACCGGCATGCGTGCCAAGCCTACTGTTGTCAGCGTTAAGTCCACTGGAAACAGCAGTTTGGAAGTCAACACACCTCCAGTCCCGACGATTGATTTCCAGAGGTTTGGCTCAGGACGACCCAAGAGCGGAGCCAGTGCGTTCAGCGTTGGCTCGACCTTCCTCAACAGCGCCAACACTGCTACGCAGGCTCGTGCCCAGGTTGTCAAGGTTGTAGGACTCAAGAAAATCGATATTGCACCCAAGTCTGATACCGACTCATCAACAACACTCTCACTGCCAGCCCAATCACGACCTACCACACCCGGCGGAAACCCGACTCGAGACTCTAGCGCCATCACCATCATTGATGACTCTCCGTCAGTCGACCAAGGTCCCTTTTCAGACCCTCCAGACCGGTCAACCCCACAGAAGTCGAGCACCACCCCCGGGCTGGGAGCAGTGATGGAAGACTCTGCTGGCGAGACTGATCGGAGTTCTGAGCGAGGCTCTTCCCAACGACGAGACAGCAGTCCGTTTGGTGATCAACACGCGACCAAGGAGTAAGGCGGTTCCTCGCGGTATATATATCTGAGCAATTGTTGGGGATGTCATGAATTTACCCGCCCCTTCGGCTCCACATACTCAAGCGCCCAACTGCTTTCTTTCTTACTCTTCTCACGTCAAATTTTGGATAGACGACCCGACTCAAACCGGGATATGGATTTCTTTTCTTTTATATTTTGAACAACCAGCGGTGAGGATATTTTTGGTATGGACTATGGCGTCTTGGACTGCACCGCAGGATACGGCACGAAGGACGGCGGGATGTTTGCCAGTTGGGTTTTCATCTATAAGCTACTGAATAGAGATGATCTACCATGCAATCTTTTAACTCGCAGCTTATGATTTGTTTCCAACGTGTCAAGTGTGAATAAATCCTTTGTTCGGGGAGGAGCCCTCGTCTTTCAACCTTGCACGACCCATTCTGAATCAACTCGGATCAAACCAAGACACACTTCATTGGTATTGAGAGATATCAGGGGGAGGGAATTGCCACCCGCTACTATTTCCAGCCGAGAGAAATTAGCCATTACGTTCTTTCTCTCCATCACGGTTGATGATACTTTTTGAACTAATACGACGATGCAATCTACGTGGCTAGACGACATTACACATGGACCGCTCAAGGCGATAATTACACGGCAGACAGCAGAGCGGCCATACTCCGGGTGAATTGGCAGGATCTCCTGGATCGGACGTTGAATGGGTCCATGGTCAACCGGGGGGCTTCAAAGGCCAAAGCTTGTTGTTGACCCGGGCTGAGTTGGTGAAACAGACTAGGTGCGATAGGACACTGGAGATTGGGGTTGTGCGTTCAGAGCCCGGTAGTGAAACGGGCTGCTTTGTCTTGAGGCGCCGGGTCGCTGCGTCTCCGGTTTCTACGTGCCCACGTCTGTAAGTTCGGTGGTCCGCCGTTGCCCGCGCCAGCGCAAAGCATGAGTCCACGTCGTCATGTTGGGAAAGTGTGTGTATCCCAAGCTGGAAGACCGGCAGCATACGCCGAGCAGCGGTACTTGGGGAGCAACTCGGCCCTCGCCCTCGCCTTACATAGTACGTAGTACGCTCAAACCAAACCCACGCAGCCTCCATCTGCCAGACCGGGGGTTACACCCGTCTTTCTTACCCTGCCGACGTCAAGTCGTGGTCCGGCTGGCAACCGATGTCGCGACCGGGCATGGCGAACCGGGCGACGAGGGTGATGGGCAACCAAGCGAAAAAGCGAACAAACGACGGGCTGGAGAAAGGTCCGACGGGGGCGGGACAGGGCGCGAGTACAGGGCGCGAAGTACAGGATAGTTAGCCCCGATGCCATCATGGCCGGGGGCGGGTTGTGGTGGTTTGGGTCCGCAGAGGGAGGTCGGCGCGGCAGTGGAATGGAATCGTGCGTGGGATGTTTTGGACGTGCTGGATGGGTTGGTCGACTTTGAGAGATGGAGCGTGGGGGAGGCTGTCTTATCGAACGTGATGCCCCCTGATGGCAGACATACACGAGACAGAAGCCATCCATCATGGTTCTCGGTACCCAGGTCAATGGAGTTTCCAACATCCGCATTCGGCATGTGGGAAGCAAGTCTGTCATGTCGATGCTGGCTCCGGCCGCTGGTCCCTCATGCAGGCCCCGAGCCGTTGGAAGGGGAGCCCGTCTCCGTCCCCAACCCACGATAGGGGCATGTCCGAGAGCCCCGTGAAGCTCCCGGGATGGCTTCCAGGATACCCTCTTCGTCGTCGTCCTCCTCCTCCCAACCCCAGCAACCGGGGCCGTTTCCCCGTTTCGCTCGCTAGCCTGGGGCGCGCCGCCGTGGCAGCTACTAACGTAGTCCGTACGTAGCAAGACAACGCCTGGCGCTGGGCGTTGCTTGCGTGCGCGGTGCAAGTTCGGTCCCCTGGTCTGGCTTTTTTGGCTCTGCGTCTTTGTACGACCTTCCGCTTTGGCGTGGCTTGTCTGCCCCAGGCTCTGGGATCAGTGGGATGGGGGCTCTCTACTCGGTTCATGGGTTTCATTTCGTTTTCCCCCCTGGAGATCATCGGTGTGAGCAAGGGATGTGAATACTACGTCGCAACCCTTGGGATCTTTTTTTTTTTCTTCCCTTTTCTTTGATGATTCATTTCCCTTGCGACAATCACCAATTCCAGCTCCGCGTACAGCCGTTCTCCGGTACTGTAACCGAATGACGAACCACCACAGCACCGGACAGGTAAGGTAGCTAGTTCAAGGCATCCCGTATCCCGTACCTACTACGTAGCAGGTCGGTGACCTCAGAGCTAGAGCAAAGGCCTCATCTGCCCAACCATACCGAGCGGACCAGGTCACTCCTAGCGCCGCCCCGGCACCTTCACCCGCCGTCTGTTCGGCCTCCCCAGGGAGGGTACCTATAAACCCCACTGCCCGCTTGTGCTAGCCCCGGCCTTCAAGAACGATGCGTTCGCGTCGGCCCCAACGAACCCCAACGGCCGACCGGCTGTCGATCCGGACCAGCATCGCGGGACTGGGCTTATTCGTTTTTCCCTCTCCGTGCTATTCGCAATTGGAGGGAGGGCGTCTACGGCGGGGTGCATTTCCTAAAAGCCGCATACGTAGTAGGGTGAGTATCCAGAGCTGGCCGTGCTAAGTTCTGTGTCCCCCCCCCCCTCCCCCCCCCCTGTGGAGGCTTGGGTTGTCAGGTCATCGGCACTTGAGCTGCGCTTCACCTTGGTGAGAGCTAGCTACGGGCAGGCCGCTCACAGCTACCAGACCGAGAGACGCAACCTGCAAGTATGGGCGGTGCTGGCGGACCGGCGTCAATGAATGGGTAAGGTATCTCTGACTGTAGTCTGTACTACCTCACGCAACTTGTTAGTCGCCAAGCCAGCTCAGCACGGCCGTCCTGTCGTAACTCAGATGCTAGGGCTGTGCCTAATGTCAGACCCCGGGTCTCTCGGCTCGCCTCTCTGCTCTTCGATCCAGTTGCGCTGCGTGCTTCGCCGTGTCTCATTGCCTTGTTGCCTCTTCTCGTGCATCTCGCCTGCACCCGTCTCCGCATGCCGCCGCCATCACTTCCCAAGACGTCAACAAGCTCAAGGCTATCGATTACGTTGCTCCCTGGTTGGCGCTGCTGCCGGGAACGAGCGGACAAGGGGGGTGGGCATGGCATTGCATGGCGGTAGCATCGCATCGTCCATGGGGGGTGAGTGGGAAGAGGGCTTCCTCAGAAGGGGTTCCCGTGCGGCAGCCCGTGTACGTTGGTTGCACCCGTTTGTGGTTGCTGTCCCGAGGAGGGTGGGTAGGTTTTTTTTTGTTGGTTTCGTGACTCTACTACGTAGTATGTCGAGCTGGGGCGGCCGTGATGTTACATGGCATAATGGGCATACGGGCAGACGTGGTGGGCGACGATGCGATGCGAACGGGAGTTTGACGCCAACCACCAGCCCTCTCCGCAGCTCGCTCGCTCTGTCCGCCCGGGTTTCCTTTTGCGATTGAGCAACGCGGCTACAGCTGAAGATCGTCGAGGTGCGTGCTGACCTCCGGCTCCGGATACGGATATCCAAAGACGACTACCTACTCAAGTTACCAGGTACTATCATGTCGGGAGGGGGAGCACAGACGACCGCGCAGGTAGACAAAACCGACGACGACAGACCTGACGTTTGATAGAACCGTCAACTTGCTGGTACATGCCAGCTATTCACATGTCTGTATTTTCTCCATCGAACAACACTAACTTGTAAGTAGGTTGTCACTGTTTGGGGAATTCCGTCCCCAACAACTTTGTCGTCGTCCTCGTCCGTCACTCCTACACACATCCTTCTCTCCCCTCTCCCCTCTCTGCCTCTGCCTCTGCCTCTGCCTCTGCCTCTGCCTCTGCCTCTGCCTCTGCCTCTGCCTCTGCCTCTAACCCTCTTATCCTCGCTCCCACTGCATCCATCTCGCCTTTCTGCTGGTCCCCCACTCTCCCAAAACTGGGGCCCTGCGAGGGAGAAGCTACCTTCCCTACCTCCTCGTGCCATGTAGTAGGTACCAACACTACCCGACGGCCTGCGCGCAGCAACATGGCACCGGGAGAGGGAGCCCAGAGAGAAAGAGAGAGAGAGAGAGAGAGAGAGAGAAAAATATCCCAGCGTCGGAACAGTCCCCCCACTGTCCGAGCCCACGGCGCACTCGCGGTGGGGGGGAGCGTTCTTGGGCATGAACCCGCCTGGAGGGGAAGGGAAGGGAAGGGAAGGGGGCTTCTGCCTGTCCACCACCGAGGCAGCTCCTGTTGGTATTGTAGTTATTATTTGTTGGTGGTGTTCTTGTTTGCTACCAAGTCTGACCCGCGAGACCAAGACCAAGACCAAGACCAAGACAAAGACAAAGACACAGAGACGCCTCTGTGCGCATGCGCCGCCTGGGGGTGGTGGGTGTGCCTAGTTCTGCAGCGCATCTGCAGTCCAGCTCTTGCAGCTGCGTGCTGCATTGACAGCGAGAACCGGGAACGTGCTCGCCCGTGGCTGACATAGTGTCGGGGCAAGCCAGAGCGAGGCGTGGGATGGACATGGAATGTGGGCATGAAATGGGCTGGATTTGAGGCGTTGACACAGCCCCCCCCCCCAGTCGCCATGCTGCTGTCTGTCGTTCGTTCGGTCCTCGACGACCCACGACTGAATGTGTACTTCGTACGGATACAGTTGACCATGTACAGATGCTGCCCTGTTTCGAACGCTGCTGTCTACTCTATTGCCCGCCCCCTGTCGCCCCGAGCCCATCCCAGATCCTAGAACGCATCACAGAATTGAACCCTCCCCTCCGAAGTGAATTCCCTTTCCAACGGAATCCTCTCTCAGAACTGAACCCATTGAATCCGCTGAACTCTCGGATCCAAAAGCTGAGTCCGAAATGAGTGCCGCTGTCCGCACTCTCTCTCCCTCTCTGGCCCAACACGCGTCGGCGTCGACCCCCCAATCCCATCCCTTCCCTAGGTTCCCTCCCCTTCCATGCAACATCCCAGCAATTAGTCCCATTTTCTCAATCGGGCTTCTTCGCGGTCCAGGGCCCCCGGCCTTGTCGACACCTACCCACGCCTCCTGCCCACACCTCCTAGCCTCGTTACCCTCGTAGTGCGGCCGACGTGGACAAGGCTAACGTCCGTAGGGCTTCCATTCCCCTTCCCGTTTAGTGACGCACACCTTAGGCCGCCTCGCTGACAGGACACGGTGCATCATCTGCATCTCTGCAGCTCTGCATCTCTACTTCAAGTGCTTCATTTTTGTATGGTGGTATCAGGTCTGCTTTTATTCTGGGGCCACAGCCTCCCAATATTGCCTCATGCGTAGATACAGTGCATCGTCTTATCCCATTTCCATTTCCTCGTCCGCCAGGCCCCTCTTGATCCTCCTCTTCCTCCCTTCTCCTCCACCTCATCCCGCACATAGTACCGAGTACACGGCGACGACATCCCTGCTTCTCCCTTCCGCCTCCCTCCCTGCCAGGTCCAAGCCGTCGTTGCCAACTGAGCCACCCCGGCCCTAGCCCAAGACAGGCCAAGAAGAGCCATTCTTCCACCGATCAATCCATCCTCTTCATGCTCAGTGACTTCCCCCGCTCCCCCTCTTAGCCCCTCCTCCCCTGAGTCTGTCCACCATCCTTAGGTCGAGGGGGGATCGGGTAGGCGCAGAAGGTTCTCCAGGCCAGGTATGGCACGCATAAGATCTTGGCGTGACAAAACCATAAAAATCCAACCAGGGTGCCAGTGTCGAGTATACAGTCCTCTTTCTCAGTGTCCAAGAAAAATAGAGAAAACAAACAAGGACACAGAAAGGAAGCATGTACCCTCGTTCCAGGGGTGCGCAAAGCAAGGAGTCAGGAGAGGCGGGAAAGCAGAAACAGGCACTCGGCCCCAGAGACTCCAGAAACACACCCACCCACAACTGCCGCCCCGCCCAGACCTTTGACATGTGTCCGAGGCGAGCCAGGCAGAATCCGGGGAATACAGTTGACGCCCAGGTCTTGCCCGTAACTTTGCAAAGAAGAATAGTATAAATGTCAAAAGAATACCTAGCGCCCCAAGAATATGCCTCTTTTTGTTCGTACGCCATTCGCCGGTGCGGGAACTGGTCTGCTTTCGTTCGTCGTTTGATGCTGCGTCGTCATGTCGCCCTCGTCGTCGGGCAAATGTGGCCATCTAAAAATCGCAATAAAGAATAAATCGTCTCTCCGTTCCCTTTCGGCTTCTCGCCAATCATCTCCAGACTTGACGTCAAGCCTGTTCTGGTAGGTGAGGGGTTGCGACAACCCGACCCCTCATCCGCGGCTCTCATCACCGGCAAACCTCCAGTTAGCGGTTTCTCTCTTGTCCTTCTCTTGTCCTTCTCTTTCCTTCTTTCTTTCTCCTCGATATTCCGAATGGACTTCTCATTGGTGCGTGGTTGCTCATAACACCACACACTTGGACTTGTTCCGGTCGCCATCCTTCCCCCTTCGGTGTCGGTTATGGTCTCGGTCTCGGTGTGCGTCGCCATTGCCCGTTCGTTGCCGACCGCCAGAGCCACCAGAGGGCCGGGAGGCCTGTTGTCGTTGCCGACGTAGGATTCTAACCACGTCGTAGAATGCCTTTTCGACATTGATGCAATTCTTAGCTGAGGCCTCGACAAACTCGCAGCCCAGCTCGCGGGCGAGGGCGTGGCCCTCTTGCGTTGAGACTTCTCGCTCGGTGACTCGATCGCTCTTGTTGCCGACGAGCATGATGGGCACGGGCAGCTGTGAGCTAGCGGCGGAGATGGGGGAGCCAGGATACGACGGCGATGAGGCACACGACTCCTTGACACGTTGGATCTGGTGGTGGAAGCGCTTGATGCGGGAGAAGGACGAGCGCGACGAAATACTGTAGACTAGGACAAATCCCTCGCCGTCACGAATCCATTGATCTCGTAGGGCAGTGTACTCTTCTTGGCCAGCAGTGTCAAGTACCTCGAGCATGCAAGGTTGACCGTCGATAACGACCTGCTTCCGGTATGAATCTTCGATCGTCGGGTCGTACTGCGAGGAACGGAGAGTCAGTCGTGGGGAGGTTCTGAGAGGAGCTGGTAGCACGAGGCTGAACTAGAACTGGCGGGGGGGACTCACTGTCTCGACGAAATGCTGCAAACACAGTTGAATGGTGAGGGCCGTCTTTCCCACGCCACCGTCTCCCAACACCACCAGCTTGTACAACACCATTCGACCTGCCATAATGACGACGGCGGCGAGATTGCGGAGGCGGAAGGTCGAAGACCGAGGGATGGAGGGGGAGGAAAGGGGAGGGTCGGCGACAAGGCTCGAAGTGATGTCGAGGGGAGTTGACAAGACGTCGTCACGAGCGGAGCGGATGGAAAGCGAGGAGCGAGGAGGGGGTGGCTTGAGGGAGGTTCGAGCTGTGACCAGCAATTGTCGGGCGAGGGAAGAGTTTAGCAGCAGCAAGAGCAGTAGCCGGACAGTAGCAGAGCAGTGAGCGAGAGAGGGCAGTCCGGTTTGGAAGATGTTTGGTCGAGAGGCATGGACGGTCTGGCGCTGGCGCTGGCGGCGAAGTGAAGACGGACAGTGGAGACTTTTTGTGGGCGGGGGCCTAGTTCACTAAGTAGGTAGGTACCTTCATGGGTAGGTAGTAAGGTAGCCCACAGGAGCGACAGGGCCATGCTACATGCTACGGAGCCGGCAGGTACATGGACCGCGGGTGGGCTGGCAGTGGGCTGGCAGTGGGCGGGCAGTGTGCAGGCGGCGGGCTGGGAGGTACCTGTAAGGGAGGTTTCCGGGTACCCATCCGGCGCGTGTGCGGCATGGGGACAGTGGGTGAGTGGGCGAGACAGCCGCCTTGGGCACTCGTCCAGAAGGGGCCCTAGGGGACGCAGCCGGGGGGGGAGTAGGTATCTGGTACCGGAGCGGCTGCTAGGCAAGGTACCTAGGACTTTGGGGTTGGGGGAGGGAATGTCACCACCGGGGGCACAGAGGGGAGGGGCCGCAGCGAAGTGAATGGCACCAGGATGAGGGGGGCAAGGTCCAGATGAGGAAGAGGAAGCGGCCAGAGGAAGGGGATCGAATCTGAGGGACACGGCCGGTACCTGTAAGCAAGGTACTGTGCGGCGAGTACTCGGTAGACGAAAGGATGGGTTTGCAGTGCTGCAAGTCTCTATTGGGGACGAAGCACAAGCAGCGAGAGCAAGCAGGAGTACTGCGTATGAGCATGGAGCAAGGGTGCGTGAAGCGTAGGAAGGGTGCTGATAGGACGAGGGAGGAAGCGGAAGGGTAGAGGCGGACGACGCGCTACACCCCCGGGAGATTCCAAGGCCGCTTGCTGGGCGCCCATTTCGCTGGGTGACTGGAGCGAGGCGGATTCGTTAATCCGATTGATTGAAAGAATAATTCGTCGAGGGGGTTGGGATGGGGATGGGATTTGCTTGGGTAGTGGGTAGGTACTTGGGAGCTTGGGGACTACTACCCTTAAACCCCCCTCCCCTCTCAGAACCTGGACGGTCGGTATGGCTACCTGCCTATTGGACTGCCTGTCGCCTGTCGATGGTACCAACGCACGGCGAGGGTTACTTGCCAACGTTAGTCGCCCGTCTTGGCCCTGTTGGTCGGCAAGCAACCACCCGGGCCCCCGGGATCGCAGGTACTACGTAGTAAGGTAGGTAAGGTAGGTAGGTAGGTAGCTACGGCTACTTTCACAATGCACCGTCGGGGTGCGGTACGGTGCGGTGCTCGCGCGGGACGACGACATCGACTTGGTTCGACTTGATTTGACTTGACTCGACTCGACGTAACTCAACTTGACTCGACCGAAACAACGACGGAAGATGCCTTAACTAGGCTTGCGCGCCTGGAGCCAATGGCTGCCCGTATTGGAGTGACGGTTCTGTCGCAACCCTCCCGCAGCGTGCGACGGCTTGGCCTTTGCGGCCTGCCTTGTTCTGTCTGTACGATTCTGCATCCTTCGGAAGGGATGATGCAACGATGGGGGCTGCACGGGAAGAAGAAAAGGAAAAAAAGTTTTCTTCGGCCGGTCCTCGCATTTGTTCCGCTCCCTAGCATGAATTTTTTGGGTCCCCTGCCAGCTCTCACCATGGCTTTCTTTAGGTTGCGTTTTTTTTTTCCTTTTTTACCCTCTTCTTTTTTTTTTCTTTTTTTTTCCTTTTTTTGCTTCTTCTGCACCTGGGCTGGTGGTTGCAGGACGCCGCAGCACGCACGCAGCAAGCAGGACCAGGTGGTCGCAGCGCTGTGGGTGGTGTTGTGGTTAGAACCCGGTGGTTAGAGCTGGTTAGGGGCATGGTGCGGCCCTGCACTGTACCTCGATGGTACCTTGGCGAGCTTGCCTGCGTCGTTTGCCAGCGAGGTACCGGCCGTGGTATGGGCTGTCCCTCTCCGGGGGAAGACTAGCTGGGGGCCGTTTTTGGGGTTGGGGTGGTGGTGGTGGCCTGTGCTGACGGCGGGTAGTGTCACTGTACATGCCTCGGTAGGTAAGTAGGTAGGTAGGTAGGTAGGTAGGTACCTAGGTAGGTAGGTAAGGAGCAAGCTAGAGCAACAGTTTTCTAGCTGCG
Source organism: Ilyonectria robusta (assembly GCF_021365365.1). Taxonomy (NCBI): domain Eukaryota; kingdom Fungi; phylum Ascomycota; class Sordariomycetes; order Hypocreales; family Nectriaceae; genus Ilyonectria; species Ilyonectria robusta. The sequence continues at coordinate 326,930 of NW_025764443.1, read as the reverse complement.
AGCAGTTGCACCGCGAACAAGACAAGCCATGAAAATTTTGGCGGGTGTGCTGGCAGACCGGGGAGCTGGAACTGGAGGGGGTACTGGGTGGGATGAGGAGGGGGAGGCTGTTTGTTGAACCCTGCCACTGCGATTGTTGTCCAGAGGGTTGTAGGGGGTTGAACTGCTGGCTTGCACCGGTTGAGGCGTGTGCTGGTGGCCGGCGGCGTGAGGAGGTGCAGTGAAAGATGCAGAGAGGTGCAGCAGTGCAGCAGTGCAGCAGTAAAAGGTGCAGCGAAGTGAAAGGTGCAGCGGCGGCCATGTTTCTTGTGTGCTATGTCAGGTACCGTTGGGTACTGTGACGGCGCAAGGGACTAGGGCGTAGATAATCGATGCACAACTGCAGTTGGTGATGACACAAATATCCACAGGAGATCAGCAACCGCATCAGCAACCGCATCAGCAACACGCAGCAACACGAGACTCTAGACCTGTGCCGGGACGGGAACGCACGAAACTATTCATGGGTTCCGCGCTTGTCGGCTCCAGTACACGGCAATGGCGGGTCTGTCCCTCGATCTCTCTGGCTCGATCTCGTTCTCTCGTCTGCGCCGAAGTTACATACATACTACAGCCGTAGTAGCTCTCCTCGCCCCTCCCAGCGCACACACCAAGTGAGGCGGATAAAGAGCAGAGCGAGTGGCTTGTGGGTTCGATTTTGGTGCCATGTTGATCAACAGGTCCAGACCCAGACGACCCGGGAGACGTTCCACCCCCCAGCCGTCTCGTCCTAACAAGGTCCGAGGTTGGAGAGTTGGGCACCATCCGACGAAACAGACACGGAGAGAAGCGAGCCTTGTCCCGTTTCAATTCACACGGCCGCCCGTTTTGGGAGATGGTCTTGTCATTCCGCGGTGCAGAGCATGCCACCACCACGCGGCCGCCCTGGCAGCATGATAATCTGGAACCACTGCACGCAGAGTACAGTAGCTGACCTCTAGCCTCCTTCAGCGCCGCCTTCAAGGTCCCCGTCTCTTCCCCGTCTGCTCCCCGTCTGCTCCCCGTCTCCCCCAGTCCCTGTCTAGGTTCGCCTGGAGCTGTAGCGCGGTAACCAGTTGGTTGACCGAGACGGTCGGCGGGACCTGTCGGCGGCCCTCCGATAAGACGAACCACGAATATCCTTCGGCCAACTCGACACCCGCCGATCGGGCGGCCAACGACCGAGTGAATCATTAGCTACTGACATTGCCATGCCTCGCTACTTCCTATCAGCCATTGGCAAAGGGCAAAGGGCAAAGGGCAGCAGAGGGTAAAGTACTCCCTACATGGCTGTACCTATCTAGGCCTGGTAGAGACGAGGCTACCGCCCCCCAATCCCACAATTCACGGGCTACAGGATGCATGTTCCAGCGGGAATCCGTCAACGCTATACTTGATACCTGGGCTTGGCGGAGGCTAGCCCACCGCATAATATTCCGAAAGGGAGTGCCTAATGTCTAGCCAGAGGCAGTATGGAGCCCTCGAGGGCTCCGAAAGGGGGGTTACCAGCCCACCTAGGTACAGTGAGAAGCATAAAGTCCTGATCCAAAATAATGTATCTATTTAATTACTTTAGATATGCTAAGCCTTTTTTCTTTACTTCAAGGTCTAGCTCAAGGATTCTTACACTTACTCTAACCTTGGCCTTTAAAGTGGTAATATAGTATACCCTAATAAAGATTAGATTGTACCGCAATGCAGATTAGCGTTTCATACTCAGTACAGTCATTTGGATCAGGACTTTGTGCATACCGCTGTAGTTAGATGTCCTGGTCTGAGTCTGGCGGACCAGACTGCATCGTAGTGCCTCGCCACAAGGCGCTGCATCTCGCAGGATGAAGCGAGTTCATGGGCTTGTTGGCGCTTGCGATGCCTACTACTCGGGGATATATGTACGCACGACCGCCCGTGACGTTTATCGGCCCCTTGAACGGCCGTGTGGTGGTGCCACCACGGGCAGGTGAAGATGGGCGATGCGAATAACTGGGGGATCGATTCGATTCGAATAACTACAGAAACACGGAAACGCAGAGACAGACACTGCGGGTCGAGAAGCAGAGGCGTGTAACTACGTAGAGTCAGCCAACCCCCCTTGCTGGTTGGAGTTGTCCCGTGTTCCCATTTTGCGTGCATCCGCATATCCGCATCCGCACCCGCATCCGCGGGCGTCTATCTTGGTGCCATCACTCGTGCCAGCCGTGCCAAAAACGTCATGCCAGATGGATGCACAGACAGCCATGCACAGCGGCTGACACGAGCCCTCTAGTCTCTGGGTTCTGGGCTCTGGGCTTTGGGCTTCCTTGCCCAGCCATCCATCCACTCGGAGCCGTCCCCCTGCCTTGGTTCGGGTGCCCACCAGCCCTCCAGCCTGCCGGCTCTGGCGCTTGTTAGCTGTCGGGTTGATCTCGATGTGTGTGTGTGTGTGTGTGTGTGGTTTTTCTCTCTCGCTTGCTTGCTTGCTTGCTTGCGACTACAATGACGACAACCACGAATGGCCGCCCACCACCACCACACCTTCACCCCGCATTACCAGACGTGGGAAAATCAAGCACATGTGTGACACCGGGCTAATTGGCGGCACGGCAGGTACCTCGAGGCCAAGTATATACCCCATCTACCTCTCCATGCCTACCTGCCTACCTGCCTACCTGCCTAGGTACCTACTCACGCAGCAAACTCGATTGCCGGGCTCGGCTTGCGGTTAATGTCTCTCGGGTATTTGGGGCCGCAGCTTGAGGTCGCAGGTCGCAGGTCGCAGATGATGGGCCGGGCCAGCGGGCCCAGTTTACCCCACCCTTTGGCTGCACTCACATCAACCTCCAACGTCCAATCTCTCATACAAAGTAAACGCAGACGCAGCGAATATCAAAGGCACTCAATCTCCAGCAGAGTGGCGGCACAGCCTCAATTGTCCAGATTGACGGGCTGCCTCTATCCTCCCTGCGTCACCTACCCCCTTCACTTACTTCCATAGCCTCCGAGCATCTGCCCGTCGTCGCAGCCAACCTCCCGCATAGGACCGATTGGCCTACACCGGGCTAGCATCTTCACATGGGAAGTGCTGCCCTCCATTTCACTCCCCTGCCGGATGTTGGCATTAACGTGCTCCCATCTTCGATCAACAACCTAGCCCGGGCATAGAATCTCCAAGTGGCGGCTCTACTAGGCCCCTTCAATGCATTCTCGGTCCGCGATGCATGGGTTCTGCGACCACCCCAGACAACGATGCGGCTTGGCTCGGCTCCTCACACCCCATGGCATCGCCGCCGTTGGATGTTTCAAGACCGGCTCGGGTGTTTATGGAATGGGTCTCCTCCTATTTCTGCCCCCTTTCCCGGGGTCCCAGGCAAGCGGGTATGAACCCGGCGAACCTAGCATGCCGGGCACTCCACGGATTGGGCACGCCAACAAACCGCCGGGAGGACCCCTTCTCGGTGTGCATATCACTAACGGGTCTACATTTTTGCAGTTCCATTTCTCCGCCTTTTTCTCAACGGTTCTGCAGGGCGTCAATGTGGCGACAAACAGATGGGAGGGGTTGAGCTGAGTTACAAGACCGATTCCGGCTTCGAGGTCACATCGGGAATCCCTAGCTTTGTTGTCGCCGTTCCCGGATCTTGCTTTGGTCTTTCGTGGTCCGTGTGAGACACGGAGAAACCGGCCGCTTATCAGCTGAGACACAGTCTCCAACTCTAAACTTGCCTGGCAACCTTTCTTTTGAGCCTCAGCAACGTAGTACGCAAAGCACATATTCCTTCCTCTTCTCAATGATAGGTGTTCAATCTTCCTGAGCAATGACAAGTTCATCTCGCCATGAAATAGCTCAGAGTCAGACTACTGCTGCAGCCCCCTCGCCCTCGTCTTGACAACCAACATGGTGTGTGGCTTTGTCCGCCAATGTCGCGAATCCCCCGGTTTCTTTTCCCTGTGAACCGTAAAGTTCCCGACATCCTGCCGTTGGTTACAAGCAATCCTCAAGTTACCATCATCTGCCGTGCCTGCCGCCACACGCGTGGCCGAAGTGAGACCAACAACTCTTACATGGGCAGGGTATATTGTGGTGCCACCAACACCAACTCTATCCGATGGTTGACCGAATCATTCACAAAAGGGACGATCCCTTGTCGGAAAGGGCGAAGCGGACGCAAGTAGGATCAGCGTGACAACCGTATGCCGCCTAAATCAAACCGACGCTTTTCTTGTTCGGGAATTGAACGGGCGAGGGGGAGGACAAGGATACATCAGTCTAGAACACAATGAACCTCTGGAGAGACCAGCCAGGGTGTGATTGGGTTTATTCGAAGTATTTTCGAGATTAAGTGCTACGTGTTCGATGCATGGTTTTCATCCCCTTCGTCCTAGCTGCATTTGAGGCCAGATGACGTAGACGACGACTCATATAATGCCAGAATTCCATTTCCCAATGGCGATCATGCATGAATTCGTTTTTCTCCATCCCTTTTCGGTCTTGTCTCCGTCCTATGCAACTTCCTTCAACTTGTGGGCCAGCGTCACAAACCCATCTTCCTCCTCGTCGATCCAGAGATCAACCCATTCCTTAGCCCCCTCATACCTCTCGTCTTTTCCCCATTCTTCTTCTCTTGGCCTCTCAACGTAGATGGTTCTGAGGCCACAAGCTTTTGCGGCTTCCAAGTCGTTGAGGTGTGCTGCAACCAATGCTACCTCCTCGGGGTCAAGACCGAGCTCGCGTGCAGCACCGAGGTAAACAGCGGGGTTCGGCTTATAAGCTCGGAAGTTCTCCGCTGAGAAGAATTTTCGAAACCCCAAACTTCCAAAGTCATCCAAATCACGGAGTAGACCGGTGTTGCCATTGGACAGTGTGCTGGTGATGTAGGTCTGGCCCAGGTTCTTCAGCCCGTCAGATGAGTCCTTCCATGGGGAGAGACGATGCCACACGAGGCTCAGTGACTGTAACTCCATTGCATTGAATAGACCAGTGAGGTTCCAACTCTCCAGCAAACTAACCAGGCTTTCGTGGTGATGCTGGTCGACAGTCTTCCATGTATCCGTTTCGGGATTGAATGTATGGCAAAAGACGCCGTAGGAGGTATGCCATTCCTCCGCGAATTTCCCCCAGTCATCTTCAGTGAGAGCCTGGAGGCGAGATTTGAGACCCTCGGGAAGGTCAGAGGAGGCTTTTCGAAAGGCTCGTAGGGTAAGCTCTTCGGTGATGGTGCCGCGCCAGTCCACGGTGGTGCCGAAGACGTCAAACAGAAGCGCCTTCACCTTGGCGAGTGGGGAGATCTTTCCGGGAGACATCTTAACTGTGGAGGTAAATTCTTCTTTGTCTTGTAAAGGCACGTGTTATGTGGTTTAGAAGTTCAACATGAGACTCGCGATGCCGAGGAAGCACAACGCTTAATAAGGTAGGAAGGACGGGTCACCTGATATTGTTTGACCACGCCCTGTAGATGACAACATTTCGCGCATAGCTACTGTAGCCTATTATGGCAAGTTAGATTTAACAATCTGATTTTCAAGGCGAAACTGCCAAACATGGCTAAACGGGTCTCGTCACAGGAGATCGTTGCTCAAGTTGCAATCGACATGAAGGTATAGGGTAACCGGCTTCGTTTGCTCGAGATGCTTGGTCATTAATCTAAGCGAATAGTCAGGTTTTGGGCAGCATTGGTAACACACCAGTCAGCCTCCGGTGCAATTATTCCGGTCTTGTGGTTTTGCAAATGATTGATTTTGAGTGTTTTGTCGTCGTATTGTCGAGGCGGGATCGGACATACATGTGACAAGGGTCATGACGTTTGGAGTCGGAATCACGGCAGCAACTCGCCTTTGTGGCGTCTCATCTACGCATTCCTCACGCAATTTCCAAAGCTTGCCTTCGCGCTACCTCCAACGTCATCTCATCACAAACACACAAAGCCCGAGTATCACGGCATTCAATTATGCTATAGCCACCACATTGGGAGTTCATTGGGCATCGAACTACGATCCATCGGCATGGCGTCGTCGCAGAAGCACTTCCTGGGCCGCCACTATGATGCAGAGCATAGCACTGGGCCATTTCGGTCTCTGAATCCCACGGAGCGTTTCTTCGTTGCCAAAAAGGGGTCCAGCAGACCCTCCGACGAAGAGAGAAATGGCGATTCACCGGCGAGCTCGAGTGACTCTTTGCCCAAGGTTACATATGTCTGGAGGAGTCGGGACAACAGGAAGGGTCGCCACGCGTTGGTTATTGACCGCGATCCTCGAAAACACAACACGACAGGGCCCAAGCCGTCGAATACGTGGGAACGAACCTTCCGAGGGATTCTGAAAATGGCTGTCAGATACCCCATCTGGGATATCTCATACGATGTCGCTGTCGTCTTCACTATAGGTGAGTGTCCTGTCAGACATCTAGGAGCCGGATCATCCTAACATTACATAGGGTCCATCATTTGGGTAATCAATGGGTTTTTCTCCTGGCTACCAGTACAAGATCCCTCGACGGAGTTCTCAGGAGAGACAACCTGGGGAGCAGGTCTTACAGCCTTCATCGGAGCCACCGTCTTCGAGTTCGGATCAGTCCTCCTAATGCTCGAGGCAGTCAACGAAAACCGCACCGACTGCTTCGGGTGGGCAGTGGAAGAATCGTTCGATGGAGGCCTGCACCTTCACCCTGACCACGGATGCCGTCATGCTCACGCCCAGAAGAGGACATGGATAAAGAGGACAGTAGTCGAGGGGACACTGGCTGAGGGGACCTCATCTGGTTCTGCAGCTGGTGCTCGAATGTGGTCTTGGTGGCCGACGTGGTACGAACTTAAGACGCACTACTTTCACGAGGTTGGCTTCCTGGCCTGCTTCTCGCAGATGATGGGTGCTACCATTTTCTGGATCGCAGGAATCACGTCTCTACCACCAATCCTGAATAACTTCTCTAAACCAGCAGAGAATGGAGTCTACTGGGCCACTCAAGTCATCGGTGGCCTTGGGTTCACCATCTCGAGCGCACTCTTCATGATCGAAGTGCAGCCTCGCTGGTATATTCCCGCGCCAGGTGTTCTTGGATGGCACATTGGGCTATGGAACTTCATAGGGGCTATCGGGTTTACGCTCTGTGGAGCACTTGGATTCGGAATATCCAACCCAAGCGTCGAGTATGCAGCCCTGCTGTCGACGTTTCTAGGTTCATGGGCTTTCTTGGTGAGTTTCAGGCGTCTGTCGAGCCACGTGAGTTTAACTGACCAATATGCTAGATTGGAAGTGTTATCCAGTGGTTCGAAAGTCTGAACAAGTATCCAGTATGGGTCGACAAGAAGGTCGTGACCCTTACGGCAGCATGAAGCAGCGGGCAGGGTTGTTGTTCATCAGACGAATAATTTTTGGGCCACGTCAGGCACACGAAACATTCAACTGCGGGAGCATGAATAAACTAGCTTGCACTCCATACTTTAATGAAACCCGCATTCGGTTTGAGAATCATCCGGAAGCCATGCGAATTGCAACGGCCTTCTTCTTTGCCGATAGGCAACTTTGGAGCAGCCCCTACTCTGGTGTGAGGATCTGCCTGTGGCCGCAGTTTGGGTCGCATGGTGACATGTAAATCACACGCCCGTTGCGAGCTTTCTCTACGCGCCATGCGTTATTAGAGGACGGGTGATAATGTGACAGGCCGCATATCGCCAGGGTGCAGCCGGTTTGACGAAAACCCATCCTTGTTCTGCAGGGCAAGAATCCGCCTTGTTTCCGCAGCACGAGTCGTAAGGGGGAGAAAACTGGTAGAGTGCCATTTAGATATTGACTGCTATAGGCCGTGCCAACAGTCTTGTGACCGACGGCTTGATGTCCCGACTGTGATACCTGTCTGGCTGCGTCGTGGGATAATCATGTCACTCGTGATAGGGGCGGAGTGCGATGATTTATCGCCGTGCAGCGCATCCACGAAAAGCAATGGAATACCAATTAATGGCATATGCAAGCCTTCACGTGTCGTGTCACTCTTCTGTGGGAAATCGTAACATTTTGGCCTCTCAAAGCCCGGTTCCAAATGCTCTAGTCCCAGTCTTGCGTCGGAGGGAATGTATTGTGGACTGCACTACCAACTGCCGTGTGGGGATCCGAGTTTCGGAGTTGGCTGAGGTGGTTTGACAGCAATCAGGCTCTCTACTGAGCATGAGTACGGGCAATGTGGTTGATAACAGTTAATTTCAAGAAAAGAAGCGACACTTGCAGGTGTTGACGTTTTCCTCCACACCAGAGCAGCGTGCATGTCCTTTAGTGTTCACGCCGTTGTTATCCACGGAGTGTTAACTGGTCTAATTGACATCATGTAATGTAATTTGATATTTGACATGATACAGATAGAGTATGACAGTGTATTGATGATCGAGATAGAATGCAGCATGTCCTAGACGCAAATATATTATCTCATCTGGCATTTTACATTTGAGAGAACTAAAGGGACGGCGGAACCTGCGGCCGAACACGAGAGACATCAAAAGGATGAAACATCCCAAACTCTGAAATGTTTTTCAACCATCAACCGAGTATTGGCAAGGCGGAAAACGGTCCGAATACACGCGGTCTTGGAGTTGAGACTTTTTCTGGTGGAGCGGAATATCCCCGCGGCGATCATCAAAACCTTCCCAGCAACCGGCGGCCGCGAAAAGTCAAAGAGTACCACCAACGAACGGAAGCTCAAGCACGGGCGGGACACTACGGAGGGGACGACAAAAGGCCTCAATACACCCTGAGACCGCCTCGCGTTCAGTGGCGCCAGCGAGTCCCGCCTGCAGGATCAATGTGCGGAGCAAATAAGAGGGCAAAACGTTGCTTTTTCCTCTTAGTCTCCTCATTCGTAAACGCATCACATCGCAGCACAACTCAACTTATACATGTTGTGTGGAGAACGACAGCTTGGGCTAAAAGGCGTGCATGGTGGAGCAACTGGCGTCGACAAGTCAGCAGTTGTTGAAGGATGCGGCATGGATCCTTTGAGGGTTGCGCATCCTGTCGGCATCCATCCGGAACGTCTCCCACGACACCCGAAGGTTGATGATTCGACAACTGCCAAGGCACACCAGCACCAGGCCGAACTGCGACCACCAAAGACCATGTCTTGGATCTCCACAGACAAGGGCGGTGGCGGAGGCCACAGCTTTGCTTCTTACGAATACAACACCCTGCATATGGCGCACGGCTTGATCTGAGAGGCAAAACAATAACAAAATCACGACACGCGTGGAGGAAGCCATGGTGGCGACCTCATCACGTCCTTTTGATTGCGCCTGGTAGCGTGGAGATCGGATGCTCGGTGGGCTAGGATCCGTCTCGAAGCCGCCCGTTTCATGTGGAAAGGGAGACAAACATGGGGGCCTTGGGATGATGAACCGTCCCAGCGGAGCTGGAGAACCTTGGTCGCGAGGAAAGCAAGGAAACATCGGCCTGGATGGGGCCTGATCTGGCTTCACCGGCGCCAGTATTCATTGGTTTGTAGCGAATCAGCAAGAAACGCGACGGACTCGTCATCGGAACATCCGTGCCTCAGGCGCTCTCTATTTTTCCGGCAGGGCCTTAAATGGGTTGGTCTAGGACGGCGCCGTCTCTTCGCAAGGGTCCGTCTTCGGGTCCTTATTTGGAAGATACCAGCTCGAAATTCGTTGACGTGGGGTTTCCTGGTGGTCAACCGAGCAGGAATTGCTTTTCTCCAAGCTGCCCCTCTTCTCCTCTTCTGGCCCCGGGCCGCGCCTCTGCTAGTTGCGAGCTGGCCAATGGTTGTGTGGATATCATGACGGTGGTGAAAGCGGGAACCAACGAGCCGGTTGGGGCTAATTTCCAGCTAGTTGTTTGAGGCGTCGACTGAGGGAAATCGAAGCCATGTTTGCAATCACAATCACCCGCGAGCGTCGCAGAGACACGAAAGAGGTGACGAAGGCTACAGTAGCAGTGGGAAATGGTGGCGGGTGGCGGGTGGCTTGTCGATGATTCTTGATTAGGCTGAGGATGAGATGAGACGAAGGACGGGATACTACTTTGGTCAGGTTCTCCGGATGGACCGTCGTACTGGAAGGACCGTCAGATCCCTCTTGATAACGCGTCCGTCAGCGTGGCAGTGGCACCAGTATCCATATTCTACTGCCCAGGAAACTCTCTTTGCGCACGTGCTATCACCAGTTAGCATCTAACCTCGTTGAGGGTATCATGATGACAGCCGGGGGGTGACCACCTCGGCAGTCTACGTATGAGCAAAACGCCGATCTTTGCGAAACATGCGCCTTGACTTGCTTAGGCTTCTCGTAATACTTTAGTTGACGGCGCACAAATGGCCCCATCAATTGATTTGCCGACTTGGTGCAGGTCTCGGCGCGATACCGAGACGGAGCCGGCGCCGGAGATGGAGTGGTCAGGAACACACGGACAACCCACAGACATGAGAGACGGAAAAAGGCAAGGTGAGGCTGGATCGGACTGAGGAGTGTTATCGGAAGAGGCGACATCAGCTTCCTGGCCGGATGCCAAGACCTTCCGGGATAACCCCTTTCATGATAATTTAATCGAAGCCGCTGTGGAGCGTGCAACGCAAGGCTCAAGCAGCGGCCATCTGGGGTACAGCGTTGGGTGACCGGGCGTGCATATGTGCTATTGCCGTGCATTTATGACCCTCAGGCCTTCTGACCCCTGGCACAAGGGTCGATTTACGCTGGATCCGGGTTGATATCATCTGGTACGGATGTCAGGGTCTCTGTGGGTGACGCTTTTCCCGTCCGTGCCATTCCATTGGCAATGTCGATTTGCGTGTCTTCGTGTGAGATAAAGTAATAAACCGGCATTGAATAATCGGAGCAAATATGATGCCGGCTGTCGTCTGCCCCCCTTGCAAATTGGGGGATGTGACGTCCGGAGGAGGCGAGGAAGCAGCAATGGCACAAGTTAATGCGGTTTCTTCGGTGCTGCCGGGCAAGGCTGTGAGATGTGATCCATGGATTACTGCATACCATGACGAATGTGATATGTCAGGTTGAGATGGAATAAGATTGGCTGAGACCTGCGTCGGTTGATGTTGCCCTGACTTTGGCCCCCTGCTTTGACCCTCGCTTCCACCCATGGCTCACATCGTACCTGACAGACTGTATGTAGAATGGCCGCATCACAGCCGGAGGACATGGCTGTGCATTGCGGATATGTTATTTTCACATCATATCAAGATTGGCACAGCAAGCCATGCTGGATCGAACCAAAGCATGGTGGCCCTTGTTAATCTTGCTGGCTTGCTCCCTTGCCGGCGCACTGTCGGCTTGCATTAGCAGTAGGGAGAAGTGGTACGTGCTTGATGGCGGCCAGAGACATACAGTAGGTTGTGCGATATTAAAAGTACCAGTCTGCTGGACCTTGACCTTGCTCGTTGCGGTAGGGTTCTTGGGAGCCTCGAGGCAATTGAGGATACGCTGGGGCGACCAGGGGCGGGACTGGAGATTCGTTGACGTTGAATTTCAGGATTGCTTTTTTCGAATACAAGGCCAACACGAGGACCTACCCTCCCGGTGAGCCGATGCTGGCTTCTGGCTCTGGGGCAAGATGCACAAGCACTTTCAATTCTCTCTTAGGCCGCCTTCAAGTTGGGAGACGGCCGTTGGGCATTCAAGGCCGTTTGATCGATAGAACCAAGGGGGGCACAACTGTGTACATGTGATGGCCAGAGATTCGTTACAGTATGGATTTGCAGTGTGGGTAAACCATGTGCAATCTGCACGTGTGCGGCGGGCGAAGTGGTTTTGCTTGTTCCCACAATGTGAAAGGTGAAAGGTGAATGACAAGGCAAGTGACAAGGCAAGTGACAAGGCAAGTGACAAGGCAGAGGTTGCGCAGCAGGCTAGGCATATTCCTTGTGAACTCGTGTTGCGTGAGGAGAGTGAGTGCTTGTGGAAAGATGCTCCGTCTGCTTCGGGTGGGATCAGCGAGGAGGAAATTACAAGCCCCAGTAGAGACCAGGCCTGCTATTGGATCCGCCGCAGCTGAAATCCCAGAGGGAATCCTTAGGTGGCCTAGCTGCTCCTGCTCCAGCGGGGCCTTCAGGGGAGCTTTCCCGGAGAGTGCACTATGGGTCCTCGCTATTGGCCCCCCCTGAAGCAGCTGCGAGTGCCTGGGAGTTCTGGGACTCAGCACCTCAGGCAATAAAGCACCTCGAAATGGGACTAACAGAGCTACGGACCTGCCTCGCATCTTTAGACTCCGCGTAACTGGATCAAGGCCACTACCGTCGTTTCAACCTCCCCACCTCCTCGCAGAAACGCGCCCAAAGCACAAATGCTACAGATGGACACCACCGGCTCTGTCACTTGTCTGTCTGGCTGTCTCTCGCTCTGTGGATGCCGGGACTGGCCTTCAAGGATGCGAGCTGCCAATGCGCGGACGGGCCAGGGGCGAGGCCATCCGGGGACCCAGTCTATCACAGCCAAGGCTACCAACTTAGGTACGGTAGGCTAGGCCACGCCGGGCGAAGCCCCTTGTCCGTCGAGTCGAATCGAGAGCCCGCCGCTGTGGCCGAGGACAAGAAACGAGAAACGAGAAACAAGACAGACAGACAGACAGACACTACGGCACGGGACTCGAAGCAAATCAAACTACATCAAATCACCGGCGTCGTCGTTGAAGAGGAGCGAAGATCAACACATGTTCCATCTGACAGGTGTGCGAGCGACTTGGTTGGATGGCCATTGAACTTCTGTCAAGCCTCGCCTGCCCAGTCGGGATGTAACGCTCTCTAACTAACTCTTCTCGTCCTCCCCTTTTGTCCTGGTTGGTATCCCATCTCCGCGTCGGGCCCCCCATCACCTCCAATCGTCAGTCATCAAGCCTCGTCGACCCTTAATCAAACAGCCATGCCCATCCTCTCGGGTCTCCGGCTTCACTCCACCCTCCCGCGCCGCCGCCCAACGAGCCCACATCCTCTTGCCTCGCTTTGCTGGGGCCCATGTCTAATGTCCAATGCCCCTGCTCTCCGCCGGTACGTACTGACTCTTTAGACGTGGGTAGTGACGCTACTGCTGCATGTTCTTCGTCTTGCAGCTGTCGACTCTGTTCGAGCTCTCAGTCCCTCCTCTCCACCACAGCTTTCCTCTTTGTTCGTCTTGTCCTGGTCTGGCTCTGGCGTGGTCCGGCCGGCGAACGCCCATACAAGTGGATACATAACAGGGACCTGGGTCTCTGCGCCCGCGCATGCTCTGATCGCCCTTTGGCACCTCTTGTTTCCCGCGTCGTCTCCTCTACCATAGCAGAAACCTTCTACTCGTCCTACACGTCCTCCTTTCCTTTCCTCTTTTCCAAAGTCGCTTCCTCTCGGCCTGGACTGGTGCTGGTGCTGCTTCTGGTTGCTCCTTTACGTCTCTCGGACCCCCATTCCCCGCGACAACCACTTTTGCTTCTCATACACGTCTCGTCGCATCGTCTCCTTCGCGAGGGGCCATGACGCACCGATTGCCTGGAAGCCCGTGAGTGACGAGGTTGGACTGCACCGCTAAATTCTTTGCGCTTTTCACTTGGTGAGTTCCGAGCCTAATTGCGTAGACCGTGATACCTGTGGCGCGACGAACAACTCTCTGTCTTTCGCAGTCATTGAACACCGTTCCCGTCGCTGCAACGACGTATCTCGTAGGAGGACGTGGCTGACAGCTATCCAGTTTGCGAATTCGTCTTTGATCTATATATCTGTCTTCGTTGGCCGATATCCATTCAGTTTTCCTTCCTACGTCCTGTTGATGCAACAACGACAACAAAGGTTCCATCCAATTGTCAGATCCTCTGCATCTCACTTACACGAAAACGACCAACGCGACCTACACGACCAAGATCGATCTCACCAGGCTTCAATCGACGGTGGACTCCGCACGACCGATCCTTTACGCGCATTGACTTGTCGACGATCTTACCAATCGCAACCCCATCTCCTTTTTATTTCCCGTCGTTTCAGAATCGGGTATTTCTGAATCCCTATATATACCATTCTCTCAAAGGTGAGTAGCGCCGACCCAACTCCCTCTCGTGCGAGCACCCAGTCATTCAGCCAGCGACGATGTTGCCATGAGCCACAAGCAATTTGGATGCTGATTTGGCAATTGATTCACAGGCGAAGCCTCTGTTTTCTGGAATTTTAACAACGTGTTTCTTGTCCAGTCATTTTCCCTGTAAGGACACCCGACATCAACTCCGCCCCTCCATGTGCATGCACGACACATTGCTTTTGCAGGATGCTGACCTTGACCGGGGAACAGTGCTTCATATAACGTCGGCTCAGCGGGAAACGTTTTCGGTCATTCAAGGTTGCAGGTACAAGGGTCGGCACAGTTGCATACCACTGCTCTTCTGCATGCAGCGTGCCTTGCACCGAAACGACCACCTGTCTGTCGACTTGGGGCAGTAGCTTGATGCACCATTTGGTAGTGTGCAATTTTAATTGCGTCGACAACTCTCACCTGGACTTGGAAGACTTCATCAGTCAAGATGGGTGCCTGGGAAACAGACGACGAGTACCTCAGCGGTCCTGCGGCGACCTCGCTGCCAACACCACAAGACACGCCATATCGAACCCCATCGCGAACCTCGAGAAGATCCCGGCGTTCAGTTACCCCGCCTGGGAAGGGTAATTCACCACCCCCGATGCCCAGCGAAAAGGGTTCAAAAAGATCCTCCAGGGATATCACGACAGATGAGACCATCAGCATTTTGGACCCTCGGAGGTTCACACCCACACTGCACGCTAATCTGGTATCCGAGATTTTAACTCTCCGGAGAGACCAGGAGGAAAAGCTTCGACAGATCGAGACGCTTGAATCGGCTCTTGATACGACAAGGGAAGAGCGAGAGACTCTTCAAGAGAACCTGGTGAACACAGGCAAGGAGAGTCGATCTTTGAAGCGACAACTATCTCTTCTGGAGGGTGGAACATCATCCGCTCTGGGCGAATTGGCTCGGGAAAGGGACGATGCCGTCGAATCGATCGCCGATGTTAAGAAGCGACTAGAGATCGCTCAAAAGAAGATTCGAAATCAGGAGGATGATTCCCAGAGAGTGCATGATCTCTTGGCTCAGGAGAAGGACAATTGGGAGGAGGAGAAGCGCAAGTATGAGCGTAAGATCCATGTTGCCGAAAGCCGTCTCAAGCTCGTCCTGGATGAGGTTGCCGCATACCAGGCAGCCCAGGCTCAGAACGGCGGGGCCGGCCATGAAAGTGAGGTCGATGAGAGTGGCCGGGAGAACGATGCTGCAAGTGTCAGAACGATGAGCATGACCAACAGCGTGCGGTTTTCCTTCATGACCGGGCCGGGATCCATGAAACCCAATGGTCACTCGCTCGCAGATGAGCTCAATTTTGACGACGAAGATGAACAAAGTGACTTTGATGGCCGAGAAAGCGCTTTATCCAACCACAATCCCTATGCCCATGCTCGCAACATGAGCCGGGATAGTGTCATCAACCGACTGCATCATCGCCGCAACCAAAGCTTGGAGAGCTTGAAGCGATCGGGAAGCGTGGCGAGGGGTAGATTGTTCATGAACCAGTCGGTCTTGGAAGCCCTCGAGGGCGAAGACGAGGAAGTTGAACCGCCTGCCCCCAAGGTTTCTTATACGGATACTGGAATTCAGTTCTCTCCGCCTCCGTCCCCCAAGTTGCCAGTTGCCAAACCCATGACGCCTGAGCCGTCTCTGTCTCGCGCGAAGTCACCAGAGGTTGAGTGTTCTCCACGCGGGGATGGAGAAATTGAAGCGAACCAGCGGCGCAAGCGTGTTCACATCACCCGGCCTCTGTCGATTGAGCCTGTCCCGCGCAAGCTCATGGTGTCTACATCCTCACAGACCATTGAAGAGCCTCCTCTTACACCTCCCAAGACCCCCAAGTCTCCCATGCGACCACCACCACCGCCACCGCCTCCTAAGGTTAAGACGCCCTTGATGGTAGCATCGTCGATGCAAACGGATCCTCCCTCTCCTCCCCCGCGTACTTTTACTTTCCCTCCCATGCCCCCCTCCCCCCCGCTGATCCCCAGCATCAGCGTTCATCCTCCCACAAGCCGTCCTGCCACCCCACGAGAGCCTAGATTGCCTCAATACTTCAAGGACTTTGGTTGTCAAGTCAGCCTTTCTTCGCCTGTTTCTACTTGCGAAGCTGCGGTTCAGACAGAGGGCATCCAGACTGATAAGCGACTGGCTCTGCTCCCAGCTCATTTGCAGCCCTCAAACATTAGGTCACGACCAACATCTCCTAACCCGCCGTCATCTCCGTTCGAGCCGTCAAAGCACTTCACTCCTATTCCTGGCAATGTTCCTCCACGCAATCCACGCAGGTTGACGAACAGACGAGATACGGGAGAAATGCCTTCATCTCCTATCTCCATTGCTGATTCCGACATGACGCATGACGCGTACCCTGGGAACAACGATGATGGTCCGCTTTCCAGCCAAAAGGCTCCGATGCGACGCCCCCATCGCTTCAGCAGCCTCTTTGCCGGGTTTGATGGTGGCAGCTCTGATGAAATTGATGAGTTTGGTGACGTTGATCTGAGCGACTCAGAGTACCGAACGGCCTTGTCTGCACCCAGGCCCAAGTCCATTTCAAGTCGACCAGGCAAGCGTAGCTCGACTGGCACAACAACCACCAACGGGACCATTCCAACCTCGCCTGAACAGATTACTGTTCGACAAGTGTCTCGCGGCTCGATGAAGCCATTTGCAAGCGAGCTCTACAACTTCTTCTCGGGGGAGAAGGACCTTACTCATCGTGTGTCTGTTTCTGGCAAGTCCGGTAGAGCTTTCGAGAAGAGTCCTGCTGCCATGTCTTCCAACCGAGCGAGCGTTATGCGTAAGGCTGCAATGATTCAGAATGGTATTGCTAGTCACCAGGGCCGATCTAGGAGTCCCAGCCTCCAGGACTCGAAGAACCCTCCCTTCCCGATCCCAACCCGAGCCAGCTCAAGGAAGCCCCCCTTCAGTTCAAGTGCCCCTAGTGATGGACAGAGAAGCCCGACTCGTGGAGATAACTTCTTCCGCCGAGGAACTGGTCGTAGCCATCATCGAGCAGGCAGCATTCGAAAGGTCCGCTCTGCAGCTGCCCTTCCTCGCAACCAGCGACGTCGCAGACAGGGCAGCCGTTCCCCTCCACCGTTGTCTCCATCCACCGAGGCGCCTGAAAGCCCGAGACTTCCTCCCCTGCCCAGAAACGACATCACGACCCCTCGGAACCGTGTGCGGGGTGGTGAGCAGTTCCGTCACAAGCACCAACTGTCGGTTACCACTGCCAACACAGTTAACACCGTTAACACAATGAACACGGTCAACACTGACAACACCATGAGCACCGATCCTCCGACTGTAGGCAATGGGGCTCAAAGCAACAGCGTAGTGGATGCGATTGCGCAGACGATGGTTGGAGAGTGGATGTTTAAGTATGTGCGCAGAAGGAAGTCGTTCGGAGTGCCCGAGAGCAACAGCAAGGATGAGAACAGCAACGACCGTCACAAAAGATGGGTTTGGCTCGCACCATATGAAAGGGCAATTCTTTGGAGCAGTAAGCAGCCGTCGTCTGGCAGCGCCCTGATGGGCAAGACCGGCAGAAAACGTAAGTGGTTTACCCTCGTTCATTACTGGCATCGCTGACCAAACTAGTCACGATTCAATCCGTGCTTGATGTTAAGGACGATAACGCGGCCCCTAAGGGCTCGCCAGCGTTGTTCAACCGGTCGATCTTGATCCTTACTCCGCAGCGAGCGTTGAAGTTCACTGCAACCTCTGCAGACAGACATTACATCTGGCTGACGGCCTTGTCCTTCCTAGCGCACTCTTCGCAGGCAGTCCCAGAAATCATGTCAGCTCCACCGCCCCCGGAACATCTGGCACCGCTGCCAGATTTTGATATTCCTCGGATAAAGATGAAGCGATCCGGCATCAGGGACTCAATCCGACTAGCTAAGGGACGAACCCATGTGTCCAGAGCTGCCACTCCAAGTGTCCCAAGTATACCGAGCGCGCCCTCGTCTCAGATGGGCGATCTGATTCCTTTCCCCCTCACGGACTCTGTGGGAGGCATTTCATCCAACCACTCGCGAGATGGTTCTGCCGATGCTGCAGAGCCTCCTTTCATTCCCCGTTTTCACGATCGAAGCAATCCTACGACGGCCCATAGCCGAAAGCGAAGTAACACAGGCGGACATGTACCTCCCCCCCTTTCTTTCCGTGGCTTCTCTGGTCCTATTGGGGGCAGTCATCATGCTCCCACCAACAGCACTGCCGGTGCCAGCACTGGCACTGCTGGGTCTTCCGATATCTACCAGTCTCAGGCTTCGAGTGCCGGCACTTGGCCCGTGAGCCAAGCCGTCTCTCAGAGGACGTCAGAGGCTTCTTCACGTCCTAGCAACTTCTTCGACGCTATTGGGACGATGCGGATGGAGGCCTTTATCAGCCCCCTCGCACCCACCGGTTTCGGCGACTTCCCCAATGAGCAGGACGAGTTCCGACACGAGATCCGAAGAAGGAGCAAGGAGCACCGACGGAGACAGAGTCGAAGCCGACACCGGGACAGCTATAACTCTCGAGGTACTCGTGGCACCGATGACTACTACAACGGGAGTCGAACAGCAGGCGAGGAAGATTTCTTCCGAGATGACCCCTTCAAAGGGTTCTAGCCTCTGAGCCACGCCACACAAGCCTATGCTGACTATTATTGTGAATTTCTTTGAATCTTTTTGACAAGTCGGAGCAAGGAAAACTTTATACCCTTTTCTGTAGATTATTTTGGGATTGGTTTTTGTCTATCTTGGCCTTTGGGTTGGCCCAGCTGACAATATTGTATGGGTGCGGTGTCTCGGCGTTGTTTTTTATTTTCGATTTATCAGAAAGGAAAAGAAGAATAAGAATAGCATTCAGAAATGCGAATCTCAGGGTGGAGGAAGCTGTCATGGGTGACGCCTGGGTGGCGTTGGTGGATGGAGGAGGATTTATCTGAACTGAGATACTTGGTTACAATTGCGAGGAACAGCACTGAGCTGATACTCAAAACACAATTTCGGGTCATTCACCGCGGATATTGCTGTCCCCTTGACGCGATTCAGTCTCCTTACTTAAATAGCTGTAGATAGTAAAACAAATGGAAATCCCAACCCCATCGAGGGAGTTTGATTCTAAGTTTACGGTTGCGTGGCATCGTCATGATAGTGAGATAGTGAAGCTTGGAGGGTGTTGGCTCAGGTTATTTGACAGATATCTGTCTTGCTAAAAGAGGCTATTCGTACTTGAAGCTGTTGCGGCTGGTATGCGGACCTGGCTGGTTGATGACGGGCGCCGAGAGTCCGACTGATGCCCCGCCATGTCTCGGCGCCGATGAAATTTCCCACTGACAAGGTAGCTAACGACCCCGCGATCCACGTCTGGACACCGAAAGCTTCAAGTAGCTCGCCGCCGTTCGCTCTCTACAACCATTTTTTCACCGCCGATCTCGCCTGGATACCCTCGAGTGCTTCTAGTTTGGTCCCTCTGCCATCACGCGCACCATGGAGCCCGCGGAGACGCTCGAGCAGCTCCATGCCCGCCACCGGCGCGAGGTCAAGGACCTGCAGGGCCGCATAACGGGCAAGAAGAAGAACGCGACCAAGAAGACGCGCAAGGGCGTCAACGACGAGTGCGCTGAGCTGGAGCGGAAAATGCGCGATCGGCACGCCGCCGAAGTTGCCGCCCTAAGCCCTGGGACGAACAACGATGAGAACGACGACGACGACGACGACGACGACGACGACGACGAGCCGCAGACGACGGATGGTGCAGAGGAGGACAAGCTGGCCAAGGCGACGGAGAGCCTCAGTGTGTCCGAGAATACGCCAAAGCCCGCTGCCCAGCCGCAACAACCTGGCAAGAAGCGAAACCGCCAAAAGGACCGGATGGCGCGTCGTGCGGCAGAACTCGAAGCCGCCGCGGTACAAGCGGAGGAGGAGGCGGCCAACATGACGGACCACCGTGCGCGCGAGAGCGAGTTCATGAAGAAGACGTTCGAGACGCACAGCCTTGTACAGAAGGACATTATGCCAGACGGTCACTGCCTGTTCTCCGCCATCGCCGACCAGCTGGGCCAGAACGACATCCCCCTTGGCGGCGAAGGCGCCAAGGAACCTGACTATAAAACGGTGCGCCGGGCGGCGGCCGCTTATATGCTAGAGCACGGCGATGACTTCGCACCGTTCCTTGAAGAGGACTTGGAGGCATATACACGCAAGATACAAGACACGGCTGAGTGGGGTGGCCAGCTGGAGCTTATGGCTCTGGCGCGGCGGTACAAGGCCGAGATCCGCGTAGTGCAGGACGGACGGACGGAGCGTATCGGCGAGGACGAGGGAGCGGCGTCGGGAAAGACGCTATGGTTGGCCTACTACAGACACGGCTATGGGCTAGGGGAGCACTACAACTCACTCCGGAAGGCGCCATGAGGAAGAGAAGATCAAAAAAGGACTCTTTACTTTTATATATGCTTATGGTAATCATGTACGATGGTTGTTTTGGTATTAGAGACGAGGAGAAGACGCAGCAGAAGCAAGAGCAAAGAGGCAAGGGCAGCGCGAAAGCTATCGACTCCATACTGAGATGAAGTCGAGAATAGCGCCATCATTGCCGGTGCCGTCACCGTGCGTCCGCAGAGGTTTGATCAAGCTCAGCCGGTGTAGGGCGTCGGTTCGAGGCTTCGGGCTGGGAGTCTCGTCAACGGTACCATCGGAATGGTAGGCAATGTCCTCGCCCGGAGCTGTTAAAAGGGCCTCATAGAGCTCAGGAGAGACACCCCAAGGAGGCCCTGGCTCTGACATAGGCCTGGATGTCGGGAACTCGAGGCAGACGAGACGGCCGTCCGAAATGAGGAGCTCTGTCATCCGCTGGGACCACCGAGGTCTCGCCTCACGGGGAAGGGCGCATAGAAACTAAAAAGTCAATCAGCTTGTCTAAGCAAAGCGACCATAACCATGATGCATGCAATGGTGAAGAGACGGGCTAGTGGAAAATGAGGGATTACCGTATAGTCATAGATGAAATCAAATTTGGGCTTGGCACCGATGCCCGCAGTCCAGTCTTCGCCAAAGAAATCGCCCGTCACCCAGTTCACGCTGCCCTTCTCGAGACCGTTGATGGGTTTGTATAAGCCCTCCGCTTCAGCCTTCTTTTGGTTCTCGATGGCCTGCTCCTTGGCAGCTGGGCTGTAGTCGAGCCCCCAGACATCGTAGCCCCAGGAGCTGAGGAGAAGAACGTCATGGCCACGACCACATCCTGGGACCAGAGCCTTCTTCTTCTCGACGGCGCCGGTTGCGTCGCGCAGGGGTAGACCGCGATGATCGTGGTGCTGGGCCGGAGGCACAAGGTCGGGTCGCTGGGAGAGTAGGTCGTGTAGGGCGAGCGAGGGACCGCCGCGGTCCCAGGGTGTACGAGATTCACGCCATTGCGAGTCCCATTGAGAGCCGTGTTCGGCGAAGGGAATACCGGCGAATCTGGAGGAAAGGGTTGCCATCGAGGACGAGCAGGAAGACAGAAGCGAGAAGCGAGAAAAGGAAGAAGAGGAGCAAGCGGAAAGAATGATGCCGGTGGTGGTAACGATGTGGGGTGGTGTGGATGAGGTGATGTGGTGGGTTATCGATAGAGAGGCCCGAGGTGGCGTTCGGATAAGGTAGGATATCGCGGGGTTGGAGCTGGGGGAGTAGGAGAAGCGAGGGGATCAAGTCGTCGGATGATGGGGAATGGCGACGGATTGCGAGAGTTCAAGACAGCGGAGCAGAGAACGAACTAATTAGCAAGAAAAACTGTAGACGAGTATCCTCAATGAATGAGACGGAGCAATGGGTGAATCCGGGGATGCTGCCTGGTAAGAATTGGCGGGGACAAGGTGAGGGGCATGGTGAGCGACATTGGGGAAGGCGAAAATAGACACGGAAGTGACACCGAGCCGAGGGAGACGAGGACGGACGGCGAGTTCACTGGGCGGGTGCAATTGTGCGTTCCGGGCAATGGCGAACTGGAGGCATCGAGCCGGAAACAACTACCGTACCATCCCGCCGTCACGGGCGGCCGGAGTCGCATCGCCAGGACGTAGACGAGAACGAGAGCATTCGGCGTGGAGCTGGAGCCGAGCCAAGGCCAGGCCTTTCACTGGACCCCTCTTGGATGCTCATGGAAGCTAGCCTCTCACTAACGGAGCCGACCAGACTCGCTGAAGATGAACAGGAGCGGGAGAGAGGATTGGGGGAGGGGAAGCCGAGCGGAGGGTCCCGTCAGGTTCAGCGTCCAGTGCACACGGGCGGGTGGAGTGGAGATGGGGGGGCGAAAGGTGGAGGCGGAGGGAGCAATGGGTGGTGTTTACTCGCACAGAGCAAGCCTGAACTGGGCTGAGACCGATTGAGTTGAGGAGGTGATGATGTCTGAGATTTTGGTGCGCACAATGACAGCAAGCCGCGGCATGTCGCAACCGGAAAGGGTTTCCCCGCTCCATGCGTGAGAGCAGGATGCCAGAGCAAGATGTGAGTCGACGTCATTGAGTCGCACCTGCTTCTGTTACGCCTACGGGCTCTGCCCTGATTCAAGATTTCCAGCCAATCCTTCTCCCTGGAGCCCAGGTTTCAAAAAGGAAAAGAAATGCAAAACAATCGGGGAGAGCAAAAGAAACTATTGCTTTCTGTGGCTCACTGCGGGCCACAGGTCTGCGTGAATAAGGTAGACACTTGGTTTCGGCTGCCTACTTGCCTCCGGATCGTGGGGTGCAACGGCGGCGTCGTGGGGTGGGTGGATGGTGGGGGCAGCCGGCGGGGTTGTCTTGGTTGCCTCGTCTTTCGGCTTTCAGGATTCGCGGACTGGAGTAGAGACTGGAGTAGAGACAGGAGGAAACAACCACAGCGACGGACAGTGACATGAACAGCCGGACGGGGAGTGTCACTGGTGTGCATCGCTTTTCCCTTTTCGACGAGGGCGTGGGATGTGAGGCGCGGCTTTCAACCCTTGGCTTCTGCGGTGCAACCCACCATGATCAGGCTCGAGGTCGGAGCCAACATCTAAAATACTAATACAACAACTCGGCTAGACTAAATAAATAAATAAAACAAATAATGAAATAAATTTTATTATAAATACTTAGGGAGCTAATTTTTTTAAGTTGAAAGTTTTCAACTGCCTGTTATAATATTAATGCCTGTATCACAGGCAGTTACAAGCTAGTTCAATCGATTAGCACAACAAGGTTCGAATTCTGCTTCATGCCTGTAGCCCCTTGTAGCCCCCAGTACATAATCCCTTGAAGTTAATCCACAATTGATGCTTGTACGGAGCCTATTCATCGTCGATGCCGATTCTTCTCGAACTGCCCCCATTCCTCCAAGACTACTGGTGCCGGAGCACGTGCCCGCTTTCTCCGGGGAGCTATTCATCCTCTCCCTTACGACTTCCGGGCGGGGTGTCCTCACATCCGAGGGGCAGCACTGAGACAAAAGATGGTTGGCAGAAGCAATGAAACAAGTCTCGGCTGAGTCCTGCCCTGGTTCGATGAGGACGC
The DNA here is from genome assembly GCF_021365365.1 of Ilyonectria robusta. Classification (NCBI taxonomy): domain Eukaryota; kingdom Fungi; phylum Ascomycota; class Sordariomycetes; order Hypocreales; family Nectriaceae; genus Ilyonectria; species Ilyonectria robusta. The sequence continues at coordinate 303,394 of NW_025764443.1, read as the reverse complement.
CTCACCGGAGTCTAGAACGTCATGAACCACACGGCAGGAAACAGAGTTGGGCCGAGTGCCAAGAGCACATCACTGCAGCCTGTAGTATTGACTGCGAGGTAGCTTGGTAGCTTGGTAGCAAACAAGTTACATACGGAAAGAAGGGAGTCAAGGTTCCTGGCATTTCGTTACTGAAACTTCCAGTTTGCCTTGAACCATCTGTCGCTCATGAACCCAAGTAATGGTACCGGTAATGTGTAGTGATGGTATATAAAAGCAGTGGTATACCTGTGTATCCAGCCCTTGCTGTAGCATGCCCAAAATTAAAGCCAAGCCCCATTTCCCTGCCCTTTGATCCCTGTACCTCGGTACTGTATGTGATTCTATGGCCAACCATTTCAAATATTGGTGACAGAAAAAAGAAACACCAAAGGGCGTTTTGATGCCCAACATCCCGCAGTCCATCCCATGCGCCATAACCCCAAGGTCGCTATCCACCCAAAAGGAAACTAAGAAAAGGAAAGGAAAAAAAAGGAATTCGGCCGTCCACATTGCGAGCTGCAGCTTGTCCCGCAGGTTGAAGGAGCCCAAACCTGAAGGAATGCTGGTCCTAGGCATCGATCCATCGCCGGTTCACATTGTCCACCACTCAACCAGTCGAGTCCAGTCCACATCTATCGATCCATTTTCATCATTATCGGAAAACGGGCCGGGTTCAGTGACCCACACCGCCCTAAGCCGGCATAATGGCCGGGAGATGGAATAATCGGGCCCGCATCGAACCATCCTTTGCCGTAAGGGGAAGAGACGAGAAAGCAGAGAATAATCCGAGTCCCGACGTTGCCGCGGCGGGCGGCCACAGCTGCTGGATACAGGAGCGCCAGGGCCTGTCAATCGCGATACGGGTAACGAGAGCGAGGGTGCGAACAGGCCACTGTCGTACGCGTCGGCTGAGACAGACATGAATGGCGATAATCGCCCCTTGCCCAGCTCTGGATGGTGATGGTGGATTGGTGGATTGGCGGATTTAGTTGATTCCCTGGATGTCTGGATCGCATTGAATGATTGGTGGTGGTGGCAGTGTTTGCTTGGTGATGAATTAGCCCCAACCCCAGCGGCTTTCGGTCTAGCCCCTCCATTCGCTGCTCGGTCCAAGTGAGAACGAGACGGGGATTAGATGCCGCAGTCCTCAAAGTCGCGCACCATGACGGCCATTTGGGCGCGCTTGGCAGCCTCGGCAACGAGGTTGAACTCCTTGAGAAAGACGTCGGTGGACGAGGTCTTGGACTGGGCGGGCACGGGTTGGGGAACCATCTGGACTGTGGGGGACTGCTGAGCCGATGAGGCAGACGAGGTGTTGCTGAAGCTGGGGGCGTCCATTTTGGTAGTGACGAGTGTCGTGTTGTTGTTGATGATGATGATGATGATGATGTACAAAGTGTAAATCCTTTACCGGGGGATGAGGTCGCAGAGTAGAATGTTTAGAGAAGAAGGGTAAAGAACCGAGGGAGAAAGCGATGGGGAGCTTATGATTGATGACCAAGACGCGGGCACCCAAAAGAAAGTGCAAATGTGTGGGATGTGCAACTGACGGGGCGTCGGTTGCAGGGAGAGAGATTGGATACTTGTGCGAGGCTTCGTCGAGAGGGTGTGGCCGGCTTGGTATTGGTGTGGTGTGTATCCTGTGTCTCACAAAGGGATGCTTGCCAAGGATGTCGTGTTTATGTGTGTCTGTGATGAGGCGGCGGCGGTGGAATCACACGGGCTCGAGAATGGATGGTTGGAACAGACGATGGATGTAAAGGAGAGGGTGGGAGATTGAGACGAGTGCGGGAACTGAAGTAGATGTAGGTACTCCGGAGTGGAAGTGGAAGTGGAAGTGGCCATGGGAACCGTCAATACAACAAGGTTGTGTGGTGACGTTTTTAGCAGATCCGAGCCGAGATACGCAATGGATGGGGGCAGGGCAGGGGAGAAATGCGACAGCGGCTGCGGCAGCGCAACAAGGCGAGGCGTCGGCGGATTTTAGGCTGATGGCGTGGAAGAGGCCGGGGGAGGGTGGGTGAGTGGATGTGTGGATGTGTGGATGCTCTGTTGGATGCGGGTTGTGAGCTGCGGTCCCAAACCTGTGTGAGACGGAGTCGCCGACGGGATTGATGTGGAGAGATGCGATGTCGAGCTTTGGCTGGCGGAGGAGGAGGGGGAAGCGGAGACGGAGACGGAGACAAGAGCGAGGCAACGAGGGAACGAGGGCATGTTTAGCATCCGGCATATCACAATGGAAAACGAAGCCAAGACGATTTGGATCTTATGCAAACACCACCAGTAACATGGCCGTTCTCATGTTGTTGACAACAGAGCAGGGCGGGACGGGACAGGGGACCACCCACGCGATGCGATGATGCGTTGCCATCAAAGCACCTGCATATCATCGTCACCATAATGCGCCTTCAGAAACTTATGATTTGGGTTTGCGACAGGTAATAAGCGCGCCAGACGAGAGAGAAGAGAGAAAACCCTAGCATCCATCCCCGCTTGGCCTCGGCGCGGTTGGGTGAGGGCCTGAATGGGGACTCACTCGGGCCGGGATTTAGGATGGACGGTTTTGATTCTTGGGACGGTATCCGCAGGCCATCGACGACTCGGACGAGTGGTATGGACACTATGGACATGGGCATGGGTTTGCGTCTGGGGGTGGAAACGTGGGAACGCGGGAACGTGGAAAAGACGTTTGGACCGGGCCTGGAACCCAAGACGGGCGTTGGGTTGGACCCTTGATGATGGGACGCCGAGCTGCCGGACCGACAGAGAGAGAGAGAGAGAGAGACCGAGAACAAAGGCCGGCGCTCTGCTCAATAGAAGCCATCGTCGTCAGTGGCAAACGGATAACCGGTAGGCAGGCGGATAATTACTCTCCATTTCGTCTCGACGTGCAATGTACTAAGAGCCTTGGCTCCATGCTAGCTTGTGCGAGCTTCCCGATTTTTCTCTCTTCCATTCGGCTTTAACGTGGGGCAAACTTGTTCACAAACCGTCCAGGCATTTAGAAGCGCCTGCAAGTGACTGGCCACAGGGAGGGTACTGGTTGCAATGGAGGAGCCCGCTGGTGGAAGAAGGGATCAAGGCCCCTGTAAAAGCCGCCCGCTGCAGTGCTCGAAGGCGCTGGGAGCCGGTGGGGACCGCGCTAGAGTAGGTACCTAGGGACCGGCCCCCCCCACCTCGGGCGGTGCTCCAGTTTGCAGTGAGATGCGGTGTGGGGTAATGGAAAAAGTCGCCAGACTCGTACTCTGCTTGGCAACTCCTCCGGTGAGGGAGAATCGCATCCTGGCTTCAGCTCGCATGTTGCTAGACGGGAAACTCCATGCAATGTTTTGACGACCACACGCACGCACACGCACACGCACACGCACACGCACACGAGCACACATGCTAGAAACAAATAATGACATAAACAACCGAAAACACGTGTGTGCGGGTGGGTGTTACCTCGTCCCGTCTGCAGTGCCATGCACTCTGTATATCAACAGACTTTATCACTAATGCAAACCCTGGGCCGCTGGTGTGACCTGCGTGCGAGTTGGTTGAGCCTGTGTGGACAGAGCCTGGAAATGGCTTCATCTCCTCTGCCTGTCTGCCCGTCGCTCGGCGCCTAAAACGAGGCCCATGTACGGTATTTCCCCTATCTACACCATCCAGCTATCCTCCGTCCACCCTCGACGAACCGAGTGATGAGACTTCATGACTAGTCGTTCTAGTCCCAGTCAATGTCGTGATAAGGGTCCCTGCACTTCTTTGGGCCGCCGGGTCATTTCGGAATCTGCTTAGTATCAAGTCGTCCCCGCTGCTGCTTCTGCTGCTGCTGGGTGGCCGCCAGTGGAGAATCCCGAGATTTCCCCCTTTGGAGTCTCTTCGGCCGGTCAATCGGCCAATCTCTCGCTCTCTTTGTGAGGTTGCCCGCTTTGGCCACGGCGAATCGGCCTGGGAATCCGGACCTCGAATCCCATCTGCCTCGGGCCTTTGATCCGCTTTTTGGGGTTTTCGCAGGGCGGTAGGGCTTTTTCGATAGTCGCCACACGTCATAACCCCGGCCGCGATGTCATTGTCGTGCGCTCTCATCCCGTGCGTGTCCGCCATGTCCCATGTCCCCGCGTGCCGTGTCCCCGTGTCGATGGGGTCCGGGCAAATTCAGACCGAGCATTGACCGCGGTCGGTTGCGGCTCACGAGCGGCTCCCAACCCAAGCAACAAGCCCTGGAGGCGGCGTGCTTCTGGACCTTGGCAAGACTGGGGAACCTCGTCTCGAGGCATTCGGACCGTTGGGGTTGAGTAGCCAGAACTAGAACTAGGTGACTGCTTGGCCGCAGTTCTGCCGACTATTGCAAACCCTCAGGGATAATCATGGTTCCAAGGCATGACACACTTGAGACTTGAGCCGCAACTCAATGCATCGGATCAGCTGGACCCCATTGAAACTCTTTGCAAATTTGTTTACGCCTCCCCCGGGAATTCCGGACATTTGTTCTGGTACGACTAGCTTTACCCCGGAAGATCAGTGCCCATATTTCCTCAGTCCATCGTTCAATGGCTGGAGGGACGTACACTTTGATCATTTTGATGCGGCTCTTGCAGTGTGCGCCTGAGACGAAAGTAGGGCATAGTAGCACGAGGACGAAGCCAATGCGTTTGATTTGATTCGTGATTCCAATAGCATATTATAGCCGTAGAGCCAAAGTTTCGCCTCCTATTGCTCATCCCCAGATCGGACATAACCCCATCATGACAAGACTGTAAACACTTCCCCACAGACTAAGGATCCCACGAGACCAGAACCACGGCCCTAGAACGTCTGCCCACGTGGAATACACAATGTCTTCGGCTGGACCAGAACAGTATTACCGATTTCGGCACTTTTAACCCCCCTCTCCAATGACCGCTGTAGCCGCCTGTGGCATCCGTGGCAGCTCTCGCCCGGTGTGGCCCTCGGTGGAGTATTTCTTCCGTCGAGGCAATTCAGGGTCCAAGCCTCGAGGTACGTACCCCCGTCCGAACGAGCCCGGGGTTTGGCCGCGTTCCGGTCCACTGCACGCGAGCCGCCACTGAAGCTTCCCATCACAAGCTCAACCACACCTCCGAGCTCCGTCGGCATCGCATCGCATCGCATCCACCCCCCGCCGCGCGACCGACCGCCCCCCGCGAGACTCCCACGGCGCACGCGCGCCATACACACGCTCCTTCTGTCCTTCTGTCCTTCTCTCCTTCTCCTCCAATGGCCGCCGCCGCTACCCCTCCTGCCGCTTCTCGCCCCGGCTGGTTCGCCGTCCCGGCCCCTGTCCGTGGCCTTTTCGATATCTTCCCCCTCCGTGTCTACGGCCCCGAAGCCCTCCCCGTACGCTCCCCAGCCGCAACTCGCACTCGACCGGCCCTCTATGTCTTCATCGCCGATGATGATGCGCCTCATGGCCTACCGAGTTTCAATCCTTCGTGTCTCAAGTGGCAGGTGTGTGGTCCTCTCCACCCACTTCCAGTTAGCCCCGAGTGCTGATGTTGCCTACAAATACAGACTCTCTTGAGGATTGCAGGAGTCGATGTAGATATTGTGCCTTCGAACAACCATGCCTCTCCCTCTGGCGCACTGCCATTCTTGCTCCCGCCTTCGTCGTCATCCCAACGGCCTCCTGTGCCCCTGACCGGCGAAAAGATCTACAAATATGCCCTTGAGCATACGGCCCGCGAGCTCCCCGACGTCACCTCCCCACGCCTCGAAGCCTACCAAGCCCTCCTGACACAGAATATCCGTCCGGCCTGGGTATGTTAAACTCCAATTGCCTCTTCCTGACGCAATTGAGTCGTGCAAGGGCAAATTTCTAACATACTCACAGCTCCATGCCCTCTACCTCATCCCTGCCAACGCCCCCCTACTCACAAACCTCTACCTCCCGTCCTCGGCCCTCCTGCGAGCGTCCCTACACCATACCCTCCACGCCGCCGCTACCTCCGAGATCCTCAAGACCACCCGATGCACGCACATATCCCCACCGCAACTCTACGCCGACGCCGCCGCCGCCCTGCGCTCGCTCTCCGCCATCCTCGCCGACGATAACTGGTTCTTTGGCGCCTCCGGGCCGGGACTGTTCGACGCCGATGTGTTTGCATACACCTACCTCATGCTCGATGATGCGCTGGCCTGGCGCGATACCGCGCTGGCCGGGTGTCTTGACGGGTTGCACAATTTGAGGAGACATCGTAACAGGTTATATGAGCGGTGCTGGGGCGAGAAGGCACAGTAAAAGGGAGGAATGTATCGATATAGAAGATGTATGGGGAACTGGGCTGGGGGGACAAAGGGGGACAAAGGGGTGCATGTATAATAAAAGCATATTGTAACACATCAACTAGGAAACAGTTGACGGAACACCAACATAGACGGAAGCAACTCCACTACTGGGGAGTAAATGGTGGGTCAAGAGCCACCAAACAGCATCACGGCGCTTTTGAATTGAATCAGCGAATGGTCGCCTCGAAATGATTATTTCTCGACCTCGATATCTGACTCTGTTCTATGTGCTGGGCCTACATGATATTCTTTCCTATCTTCATCTCCAGGGGGTGCGTTGCTCTGATCATCTTGCGAAACCCACCCGGGCCCTTTAACCACATCTATAAAGCCCCTCGCTTACTGCACGACCTAGTAGGCCTTCACATACAAGTTGCCCAGGAAAACTAAAAAAACACGATGTGATGGAAAAGAGGCCGCAAGATAAAAAACGCAGGAACAAAGGAGGAGAGTAGTGATGGATGGAAAGAGGAGCAACCGCGGCTGTCAACGCCTATCACACCGAGACCTAAACCACCAAGATGCAGCAGAGGGGGTAATTCGAGAGTGAAAGGGGAAAAGCGCCCCCTTAGATCAGCAACCTGCCAAACGCCGAGGTATGAACCGAATTCATCATATGCGACACAAAACACCGAAGATTGAGCAAGCCCAAACGATACCCTAATTCACGAGGGTGTTAGATTTGTGTCGACCGGGGAATATCTTCCATGGCGTCATCGACAGACACAAAGGCACCCTCGCCGCCGTCCTGGCGAAGGTCCTCGAGCAGAACACTGGTCTGGGCGTACAACTTCTCTAAGGACGCGCGAGAGGATTTGCCGAGAGACACTGTTCAGGCGTTAGAATACCGTCAATAACACATGGGGTTAGTGTATCGTGGAAAACTTACAAAGGATGGCCGAGTTAAGCTCCTCCGCCACGGCAACTCGTCCCTTTCTATCCAGCAGGTGGCTAACCTGCGGCTCCTTCAGAGGATTTCGGTACGCCACCAGGGCCCAGATTTCGTTGAGCGCCTTCTCGACCTCTTTCCGTGGGTCATCTCTATACTTGGCCTGCAGCGACTGACCGTACTCGAGCATGGTACGCTCCAGTTCAGCTAGCTCAGCCGAGTTCTCAACAGCATCGGCGCCCAGGGTGGCCCAGACAGTACTTTCGCTACCATTCATGTCCAGATCCATGTCGTGGGGCGCCTCAGTGGCATGCCCGTTGCTTTTCTTCGAATCGTTGAGCATGTTGAGTTGTGCTGCTTTTCGCACCATCTCAATAAATCTCCGACACCGTAACCTGAAGTCGACATGCTCATTATCCTGTAGAACGTGAGGGTAGTATGCATTTGTATACTTGAGAGCTCGATCGATATCGCCTTCTAGGATAGCTTTTCGTATACCTGCATCGTGTTATAAAAGGAAATCGCACACAACGAGTAAGCAAAAGGAACTCACGTTGTCGATTGTTGGCATCCTCATCGTCCCTGATATTGAGGCCGTCGACTTTGACGTTGGGGTCGATATTCAGAGCCTCCTTTTGGACCTTCATATCCTGTGCAAAAGCCCGCGCTGTCTCTACGTAGCCGTCATGTTGGAGGAATTGAAGGACGAGAGCCTGGATGAGATCTGTCTCATTCATTCCTGGCACCAGCGTTGACGTTTCTGTAGCCTCGATTTCCTTTTGAACCTTCTCACGCTCTTCCTAATTGAGGGGTTAGTGAGACCACCTTGAGGTTGAGTGAGCTCCGCAACACGTACCCGCATCAAGTCATCAATGTTGTACACAAATGGGCTTTGTCCAAAATTGGCTCGAATGTATTCCCCAGGCTTTTTCAAGCTGATGGCTGGATGCAACTTGCCCCGGATGACATCATGAAAGGCGGTTCCTAGGTGAGATGTTAGCACATCTGCGAGCAGAGCATCGATGGACCCATGAATAGACCCACCAATCTTGACTCCATTCTTGGTGAAGAAGGCAGTGTAATTCCGGAAGTTGACGCCGCATCCGATCACGTCGCCAGTGTTATAGCGCGGACCGTAGTGGCGTCCAATATTCTGGCCCGTGAAACATCGCCCGTCGTCACCATGATAACCCCACGCCTCTGGTTCCCAACCTATGGGACGTGATAGAGTCGCCGTCTTTGTCGAAAAGCCGATACCTATAGTCGCACTTGTTGTTCGTCAGCATCAAAGTCCTTATCATGCCATGAGTGCTCAGCGATGGCATCGCCTGATTCGACATACTCGTCTCGCTTGGCAGATAGTATCTGCACTTCATAGTAATAAACCCCACACTGAAGGGGCATATAATGGTCGGCGCGAACGGCGCATGCCTCGTGGTCGCGGTCGTGCTGGTTCTTGGGCCCGACATACTTGATGCTCAAGCCGTCGGGTTGGATCTCGATGCCGCCCCATTGGTCATCCTTGTTCCATTTCGAGGGCAGAGGGGCCAAGGACTCATCCTCTTCAAAAACTGGAGGCCGCTCGATGACAGTGTGCGACATGCCTCGATGAGAGCCCGGAGGAAGAGGGTGTTGATTAGGGTTGAAAGTGGTCAGACTTGGAGAGAGCCCGCTGGCCGATGTTCGGGTCGATTCGCGCGCCTGGAGCTTGGACCTGTGTGCCTCCTCGAGCTTCTGGACGTATGTCGAGCCTGCTAGGTACGAGGGAATGAAGAATATCTCCTCATCGTTCTGCGCAGAGCCATCGGCGGGGTCGGCAGTCATCAACATGTTGAAGGCCCGCGAAAAGGACGGTAAGCCACCCCTCCACACCCGGGCCTCGGCCACAAGCTCAGCACCCTCCATATTGACGTTGTTAATGAGTCCCAGGCCTCCTAGTCCTGTCGAGCCCCCGAGGTTTAGGTCGCCGGCCGAGTTGAGGACCGACGTGCGAGACGGATGCGAGTAGAAGTTGGCAGCTGCCCCGACGGAGGCGACGGAGGCGACGGAGCTGTATGGGGAGGGATAGCGGCCGGTGGTGCGAGCGGACGGGGCTGGGGGCGAAGAGGGTTCTTGGAAACCTGAGGAGCCGTGTTGGTAGGGCCCAGACATAGTCGAGGGTGTGGGCTAGGGTATAGATGGTGCTTGCCTGCAACAAGACGTACAGGCTGGCGAAGCTGCTCTGGGGAGGGAGCTCCCAAGTATGTGCTTCTTGTCCAGGAGCCTTCAGTTGCGGCGGGCACCACCGGGGTCGAGGTGCTTATTCGGCGAGGACCAGCTCGGGCGATGACGAGAGAGCAGGCAGAAAAACGGTCGAGGGGCGGAGAGAGAGCAGCGTGAGTGTCGAGGAGGGAGACGAATCCAAGAGATGGCGTTAATCAACGAGTGGTTGGCGGTTGGCGGTTGGCAGAGCAGAGCGGAGGCGGAGAACGGAGGGCGGATGGGGTGGAGGTGGTTCCGTTAAGGTGCCGTCACTACACAGACGGTGACCCGCTTTCGTTGCGCATTCATCCAAGCACCACTCAACTTATCGCTGAAGGATGACGAACGCTTCGCCGGAATAGTGAGGTATGAAATAGAGTGACTAAAACCAACGAATGTGAGGAGAAGGCGAAGGCGACGATGGCAGAGAATATGACGCTTGCAAATGCCTCTCACTCCTCTGGCGACGACGGGTGTCTCCGGGGGACATCCACCAGAGGGACATCCACTAGAGAGAGGGGCGATTAGCGATTGATTCAGTGCCGTTGGCGACTCTCCAGCGGCCCCAAGTCCGGCTAGTGCTGTAGCAGGCACCGGTGCAGCGGTGCAGCGCAATCGGGGGAGTCTCACCCCGCTGAGAAGAGCGACTGGAGTCGTCCACTGCTATCATGGGCATCACGAGGTCAATTCACACCCAAACCAAGCCTACCGCTTGCTGTTCGCTGCGACTTACCATCGCTGGCCCAGGTGCTGAGACCCGCTACTGTACGTAGTGTAATAGGTGCTCATTAACTCGAAGGGTCCTCGCCTAGGTAGGTAGCCTTTCCCAGCCAGATCCCAACCAACATGCTGGAGGGACTGCATAGAGGTCCGTCTTAGGTGTCACATTGCCGGAATAGACTGCGCACCATTACATTGGGAGTGCCTATCCAAGGTAAGGTAGGTGGTAGGTACGCTCTCGGATGATCTCTGCCTGAGGATCCTCCCGCCATGTGCCATACGTGCTCTCTCCGTCCCCTCCCTCCGTTGGCACCGTCCGGATGTGCCTACATAGGACGGCTACTATCGCCGAGTGGGTTACCATCCATGTAAGAGGCGAGATATGAAGAGCCAACGCGCCTTGTCGCTGGATTGGGCTCGAGATGATACACACAATGCCCGCTGATCAGGCCAGTTTCTCAGCACCCCTCGTTGACCACTGGCCTTGGGCGCCAGCTTGCCGAACATGATGAGACGCTTGAGTAGACGGACGACGCATGACGACTTGACGCTGAGGCCATGATTTAGCATTTCGTTGACCTGTTTGCCTTCCCTTCTGTCCAGTCACCAGCTGCTCGCTCCGAGCCAGGTACCCGTTCCCGCACCTCCTACGTGAGCTGCCTGCAGGATTGGCTTGATGCAAGAGTACCTCTTGGGCTGGGAGTACTTCCGCCCGTTCTGTCACCATGAAGTCACGAGCCACCGTCTAGGTAAGCTTGGCCTGAAGCCCAGCGCAGCCGCCTCAGGTTGGATGACTAAGCACAGCCCCAACCACAGACCACCTACCTCCCAGCGACATCGAGACCGCGACTCCTCATGATCCAAGTATCCACAAATGCGGCCATTGGGCATCCCAACCCGCGCGCCGCCAGCCCAGCTGATCGATCCTGAATGCCCACATCCTCAAGCAAATCCCGCGGTGCTGCGGGGACGGCCAGGTTGCATCTGCTTGTGCCTAACCCGGCCGGCGTCAACCGGGGGACGGCGCAAGGGAGAGTTGAAGTGACATGGTCGGGTTCCTGAGTTGGTATGGCTACCACTTGTTTCGGGATTCTTCAGAGCGGGAATTTTTCACCACAACCGTCGGTGTGGCTCGGTTGCCGGCCGCGACTCGAGAACCGCTGATGCCACCTCGCCCTTGGCACTCTGCGACAATCTCTGTCTGCGCTGGGACAACCCAACCTCGCCACCGTACAGCGCATGCCTCATCTCACACGATTAATTCGAGAGCTCCGTTCATGTTTAAGACTCAATCCATTTTCAAGTCTCCCAGATCCGTCTAGCCTAGAATCATCCTAATAATAATAATTGTACAGAGTATGACCGCTCCCAATGAACCCGATACTCCCTTATGTGCCATCCTTTTTGACAGTGTACCTTGCCTGTTGTTCCTTAAAACGCCTGCGACATCAACGTCGCAAGAAAAAAAATCAAAATTGCCAAACCAGACGCCCTCTCTCTGCACTAGAGTCTAGAGAGAAATGGCCTCGTCCCTTTAGAGGGTCGAGCGCCAACTCTGTGTTATGCTGAAACACCGTCATGGGCCTTATACAATAGGTCAGTCCTACTTAGATGAGGACGCCAAGAAGCCGGGTTGAAGGCTCATCATTATGAAGCCGCAGCGATGGCCATTGGCGCAGGCGAGGAATCGTTGATGCTGGGGGCGCTCTGCATCTCAACGTCACCGGCGACGTTGCTGTTGCTGGCGCTGTTTCCCTCTTGTCCATTCTCCTTGTTCTCCTTGCTGCTGCTGTCGGCGGAAGGAATCGTCGTCGAGTCCTCGGTGCCAGACTCAACACTGTTCTTCTGAGGCGCTGTCCAGCGTGGAATCTCCCAAACGACGCCAGTAAAGCTCTTGAGAGTGAAGCCGCCCTTGGCCCATTTGCGACAGGGCTTGCCGGAGCGGTCGAGTGCGCGCAGGCCGGCGTTGATGGCACCCTGGTTTGCCTTGGGACCAAGCTTGTGACCAGCACCTCCTCGGTTGGCGGCGCTGGCGTGATCGATCGTGCCGTCCTCCCTGGATGTAATTGTCAGCATGATTGAACTGGACTGAACCATGGTACAGTGGCAGGAAGAAGCGTGCAGGGTGGGGAAGTTCTCAAGGTTCTGAGGGAAGATGGGTGACTTACAGTCGCGGCTTCTTCTTGGGGCCGGGCTTTCCTCGAGGCTTGGGAACACCATCGATCGTGCCGTTGCCATTGGGTGCCGATCGCTTGACGCCCTTCTTCTTGGGGCCATCTGTGGGAGGACCCATGGCAGACGGCGCAGGAGTGCCTTCGCCGTTGGTGCCTTCGGCGGCTGGAGTTGCAGCGTTGGAGTCGGACGCATTGTCGGCGTTGGAACCACTAGTAGCTGGCTGCGCGGCCGGGGCGTCGGGGACGGGCGAGTTGGTGTTCTCCTTGATGTCCTTTTCGGGGGACTCTTCCTTGACGGGTTGGGGCTCGAGGCCGAAAATCTCGCGTAACTTGGCAGGCGAGACGTTGAGAGTGACGAGCAAGCCAGACTTGCTGCCAGACTTGCGACGGCCGTCGGTGGACTTGGCTTGAGGAGCCATGGCGCTGGTGGTAGGGTGCAGCGGCAGCGACAGAGGCGAAGGGATTCGGGGGTTGATTACGGCAGTGTGGTGAGGCGGCGAGCAGGGTTGGTGGTGAGGTGGTGATGATGGGAGGCGATGGTGATGATGAAGGAGGAAGAGGCGGACGCGGGTCAGCGGTCTGCGGGAGTTTTTGGGGATGAGCTGGTGACGGGAGAGGCGGCAAAGGGCCTAAGGCTGGTGATCCGGTGTGGTCAGGGGTGGTGGGCTTGGGGGGCTTGCGTGGAGCGGAGCGGGAGATTTGTTAGTAGTTGGCGTTGGCGATGGTCATGGCGGATTTGCACGGCGGCGTCGTGGTGATGGGAGCAGGGCGATGGAGCGCTGGAGGGATCGGGATGGGGATGATGAGGGAAAAGTGGAAGCACGGGGGTGGGCGTCGTGTCTTGTAGGTTTTGGGGCCTTGGTCTCATTGTGATTTTCATTTTGGGGCCTGGAGGCGGCGCACAACAAAAATCGGTTGGTAAAGGTTCTTGTTCGTACGTACGTGCTCGCACTGGCACTGGCAACCGACGCAGAGAGGGACTCAGAAAATCCCCAGACCAGACCAGACCGGCGGCGCAGACGTGACGCTGGGCGCGTGTCCCGGAACGGCTTAGCGCGTGCCAGGTTATGCAGTTATGAGTGCGTCTGGGGAGGTCTACACCCGCATAGTACTAACTCCCATAGTGTATGCATGTACCTGCCGGGCCTGCCTCGACAACGGGAAACCCTTTGGGTCCAGGGTCCACCAGGCCAGCCAGCCACTGAGCGTGCCCCTTTCGGCTGAGCGGTACGTACCTTTTGATGAGGGAACCGCCCGTTCTCCCTCTTCATCTCACCCTTTGCTTCTGCGGCTCCATCACCACCCGCAGTCAATCAGACACCGTCGCCCACCGCGGCTGAGCTGGGGCTGACAGCGAGTGACGGGGGCACTGCTCGGCGAGCAAAGGATGGTTCCTCCCGTGCAGGCTTGAGGGACAACAACAGGACAACAGGACAACAAGACACACAAAACACAATACGACAGGGCAGTAACGGAGGGATTCACAGGACCCTCCCTCCCACCCTGGGCGCCAGTCCATCCATGGTCCACGTTCCCGGCTGGGGATGCTCACGCGAGAGTCTGAGAAAGCGACCGAGACGCGGACGGAAAACCCCTCCCTCACTTCCCCGTGTAGTGCGGAAGGGCGGTCACGCTGCCTATCGTGACAGCCTGACTTCTAAGCCGACAATGGCGAGCGAAAACCGAGATGGAGGCGGCCCCCTGCCTGGTTTGCCGTGGCGGACTTCACCGACCTGATTGATGAAGTGCAAGATTTCAAGACCCGAGGCGCACCACCCAGGACGGCCGCTCCCTGATTAATCACAATCGCCACAGCACGGAACCTGGAGGAAACTCGCCCAGCACCGCACCGCACCAGCTCCCGCATCCGCGAGTCATCATCTCCCACCAAGGAGAATCGAGCAGAACCAAGCCCTACCCGGCCAAGCCAATCCTGCCCACTGCCCATCGTCTCTTGTCTCATGTCTCATCCATCCCCCATCCATCACCAATCCTGATCCAATCCATCACTCACTGTGGATGGGGGACGGACGGTCTAGATCCACCAAAGCTGCCCCAAGGCGGTACACATCGTCAGCCCGCTCTGCCTTCACAGGCGCCATCTTGTTGCCATGCCGCTGCCTACTCCTCCCACGCAACACCGACCGCCCAGGATGCAGGAGGCAACAAAGCAACGGGGCTATTGACGCTGGGCGAGGGGGCCAAAAGAAACGAGAGGAGCCCCCCTCGCATCTTCTCCCATGGATGGCCTCAGATCCGCCGCCAGTAAGAACTACTGACCAGCCGAGCACACCGGGCAGACTGGGCAAGCCATCCGCATCATCCATCCCCAGCAGCATCTACTTTTTACTCCGTGCGGTAGTACTCAGCGCATCCCCTGCCAACCCGATCCCCCCGATGATCCCGGGTAGTCCAACCCACTCATCAGAAACCCCAAAAAAGTCTCGACTGCGCATATTTCGTCACGATCCAGAACCTTGGCTGTGAGCTGCTAATGTACCCGCCGCCGTGACCAAGCTGCACCGAGGCTTATGTGCACTTTGCCAGCGATTCTCATGGAACTCCCGCCGCATGCCCGCAGCATTTCTATATTTCCGCCCCGCCAACGCCAACTAGGGATACAGAGGAGTCTGGCTGAAATTTATCGGCCCACGGCGTGGACTAGACTACTCCTCTCGTTCTGGTTTCAACCTGAATTTTCCATCGTAGATACGACGCTGCCTCGTAACTGATAGCCCCCGTGCGATATCGACAAGGGCTTCCTCGTCCCTGTTGGATGCAGCTAGGCAAAACAAAACCTGTGCAACACCATCCCAACGTGAAATTCCGTCGCATGACCTCGTCGCATCCATTCCACCAGCGTCCCTAGCCTGTGATTTTCCGACACAAGCGCATCATCACTTTGCGTGGCCAGGCTCAACGTCACAACGCTTGGCTGAACCACTTAGCATCATAAGCCCACCGTAACTCGCTCTCAGCGTGCCATTTAACTGCATCTAACTCGCTCAATCAGCGGCTCACATCCCCCCGCCTACGACAAGTCCCTTTGCTACAAACCCGGATGATGCTTATCACAAGCGTGGTATGCGGGAATGGAATGACCGCACTCGTCCGCGACCTGAACCAGCAAGCGCTGCCTCACAACGGGCATGAGACACGGTGATGCAGCCCGTTGCCGGCACAATGGCTGGAATGCGTTGCTCCATGCGACGTCTAAGATCTTGGGAAAGAGATATATCTACTCGAGCAGACGGGTCACAATGCTCAGAGTAGGACATCCCCCATTGTTTCCCATTTTTCCAACTCGACACAATGGTTCGCCTCCACCATTTTCTTACCATCGCCGTCCACTTCCCTCTCGACCTCCCCGGAGTCGAGGGGTCTCTTTTCTTATCCGGGGTCCCATCCTTACATCTGAGCGAGCATACAGCAAAGTCGACGCTCGAGGAGAGGCACGTCACGAACCGCCGCGATGGCAACTCTCCCTTCTATCAAACACTGAGTCTTGTGAGGAGACTGGTTGAGGAACGGGAGGTCATGGTTGAAGTTCCTGAAATGGAGCTATACAGCCTTTTGGACCAGATCGATGTTCTTCGAGATAAAGTCACTGGGATGCTGCCATCCGATTCCGAAACCTCTACACCCACAACCCAACCCGAAAGCCAATCCCAGAGCGACCCAGCTGGACAATCTAGTCAAGAACCCCAAACACCATCAAGCACGGTGGTTGGTGGTGCCTTCTTAGAAACATCCGAGACAGAGTCCCAAGGGCCACCTGGGCAGTCAGCATCAGTCAACCCTGCCCAAAGCTCAACAGCAGAGATCGACGAAGAGTCCTTAGACTTGCCCGAAGAGTCGTTGGATTTACCCGAGGAGTCGTTGGACTCACCCGAAGAGTCGGGGTCAGCGAGCTCTACCCAAAGTTCAACAGAAGGGTCCGTAGAGTTGACCGAAGAGCCGTTGGACCTACCCGAGGAGTCGGCGACCGCCAGCTACACCCAGACTTCGACAGAACAGACTGAAGAGTTGGGACCCACCAGCTCTGCCCAGGATTTAATAGAGCAAATCGAAGGAGTGTCGTTGGACTTGCCCAAGGAGTCGGGATCCCCCAGCTCTACGCAGGGTTCGACAGAACAGGCCGAGGAAGGTTTCCAGAACTCATCCGAAGAACCCGGGCCCACCAGCTCTACCCAGAATTTTACAGCACCGACCGAAGAAAAGCTCCAAGGAACGCCCGGAGAGTCAAACCCTCTGAGCTCCACCCAAGATTCGACAGAGCAGACAGAAGACCCCAGCGCTGGGGTCACTCACTGCCAAGCCGCACGCCAGGTAAGTGATCCTAACCCTCTCCGTCGAGATTATAACTGCGCAACAGGGACCAGTGCCACTATAGATGCTCTAGAACAGGTCTCCTCGGCGATGACCCCTCCGATTCTGTCAGACCTTAATCAGGGCGTTCGAACTTCGAGTACCATGGCCGGGGCCGAAGGTTCACCTCAGATCACAACTCCAGCATCCCTCCCTGCACCTATGGACGTGGTTCTGGGGGCGGGATCGGCATCAGCGGAACAAACTGCCTTTGAGGAATTCCAGCAGTTCAGCACTACAGTGTTAACATCGACCAACACGAGGGAGTCTACTGTGACCATGACAACGACACGCACAAGGTTTCTTTACCTCCCTCTACCTAGCGTCAAAACTCCGTTGGGTGCAGGGTTGATGACCAATACGACGGCAACACCTAACCTGAAGATCGGAGACACGTCAGAGACACCGTCGATGCGCACGCCGGTGATGAGGGTTCTCAATTCAAACACAACTGCCGACGGAGCTCCGCTCAGCGGCTTCAAGACCTTATCAAAGCCGACGACCAGTGTGGGGGAGGGGACGTTCTGAGTGGGGGAAGGATTGGATTCGGTTGCTGCAACCGCATTTGTGAATATTACGGCTTGGGTAGCAGGGGCATGGAAACGGTTACGTACGAAGGAATAACGATAGGAATGAGATTGGACCGCTCAACGACAAATTGCTTCCTTCTGTTTGGCTTGACCTGGTGACTTGTAGCAGGGGGCAGACGCGGGCAGCCCGAGGCCGGACCCTCCCCCAGATAAACGCAATCCAGATCTCTTCCGGCCGGCTCCAATATTGCCGCATTGATCTCGAATATGAGGCCGTGGACTGGCCCGGCGCCGGTGTGGTGTTGTGGCCGGAACCATTCCGGCCACTAGACCCACCGGTGGCCGGTCAGATTCGGCACCAAGTGGGGCCAGATCCTTTAAGTGCGCCGGCCACCCACCACAATTTCACAATCAGCGACCCAACATCATCACCGCCGCCTTCTTTTGAGCATCGGCGACGACTTTAGCTCGCGATTGCCGTCGTTGATGTTTATACTAACCCCTATTTCTAGGTCGATATCCGCAATCTAGGCCGGTTTTAAAGACATGTAAAGCGAAACCTACAACTAACCATCCCAATATGCCGACTCCTGAACCACGATGCCCTCAACACCGTTTGCGTTTGTCATGATACGAGCGCCCGCAGCGATGCACGGCAGTCCCGGGCTATCGACTGCATTTCTGTTACGTTTCACGGGAGATAGGTGCTCGTGACCTGCTTCAAACGTGCTTAGGCAAGATAACAAGTGCCGATGGCGCTGTTCGCCCTCATCGCATCCCCGCCTGCGTGGCCGGAATCGATTCCGGCCACAGGGTACTTAGGCGGCGACGAGATCCCAGAGTTTGAACAGGAAACCAGAGACCATCACAACCACAACTCGCACAACAACAATCACACTTCGTTTCTTTTTCGATATCCATTTACCTCTCCTCCTGCCTTGACAACATGGGTTCTCTTGGTAGCACTCCCCCTTTCCGTGTCCTGGACGACACTCGTCCGGACGACACGACCCTTCCAGCCTTTATGGTGTCCACGACAAGGGGATTTCTTCCTCGAATGGACCCTATCGTGACCCTGCCAAAGGAGTTTGATGCCTTTGAGGATATCCTCCAACGGATGCCTGTCACGACGGCCTCAGGGGAACCTGGTCTACTTGCCCAGTACAAGCTCGGCGAGGTGGTTGATAACGAGCTACCCAACCTGACCGAAGCCGTCGACTTGTACAAGGATAACCTCCCCCTTCAGAATGCCTTGTACCGTGACTACTCATTCCTTGCATCGGCCTACTTGCTTGAGCCTTGTCATCACCGGTTCATCAAGGGCGAGCCCTATGGCCTTGGTCGACAGGTCTTGCCTGCCCAGATCGCGCATCCTATCGCTCGATGTGCTGAGATGTAAGTCTCCCATATTTGTCTGTGCTATGCAAGATCAATGGGCCTAACACATCCTAGCTGTGGCTTCAAGCCCTTCATGGAGTATGCTGGCTCATACGCCCTGTTCAACTACCGCCTGGTCGACCCTGCTGCCGGCATGGAGTACTCCAACCTTCGGTTGATCAGAGCCTTTGAGAATGGCCTGAACCCTACTTCATCAGAGGCCGGCTTCGTCCTCGTGCACATTGACATGGTCAAGAACTCCGGCCCATTGGTGGGGGGGACCGTCAAGGCGCTGGATGCTGCCTCTGACACCTCCAACACCAACCCCGTAGCACGACGCACCAACTTTAATGAGGGCATGTCGATGATCCTAGGTGCTCTGACGAAGATCAACAGCGTCATGGAGACTATGTGGTCCAAGTCGAAGCCGATGGAGTACACCAGCTTCCGTACCTTCATCTTCGGCATCACGTCGCAGTCTATGTTCCCCGACGGCGTGGTGTACGAGGGCATCAACGACAACAAGCCCATGTCCTTCCGCGGCGAGAGCGGCGCCAACGACTCCATCGTGCCGCTCATGGACAACCTCCTCCAGGTTCCCATGCCCAACACGCCACTGACGGAGATCCTGCGCGACTTCCGCGAGTACCGGCCCAGCAACCACAAGGGCTTCCTGCTGCACGTCAAGGAGCGCTCGCTGGAGCTGGACCTGAAGAACTACGCGCTGGGCCGCCACTCTATCAACGGGTCCGACGAGGAGCGTGACCTGCGCCGCGAGTCCATCAGCTTGTGGCTGCAGATCCTCAACCAGGTGCGCGACTTCCGCTGGCGCCACTGGTGCTTTGCGCGCGAGTACATCCTGAAGCGCACGTCGCACCCGACTGCCACGGGCGGCAGCCCCATTGTGACCTGGCTGCCCAACCAACTGGAGGCGGTGCTAAAAGAGATGGTCAGCGTCGACGGGGCGGGCAAGACGGCCGACTCTCGTGGGTTGGGCAAGGTGTGCGAGGATATCATGGATGCGGCTCTGCGGCAGCAGGAAACGCTGCGCAAGGAAGTGGACAAGTACTGTGCAGAGCGGGGAGTCACTCGGCCGTAAGGAGGGGCTGGGGGACCTGGTGGGAAAATCTGGGAGTGATTTCGAAGTTAGCAAGGATAGGAATAAAAGTGCGTTGAACCAAATTATGCTGTTGTGTTCGTGGTGAAGTACGTGTAAGTCGATTGGGGGTGGCCTGGCCAAGTGCCTAATCCGTAATTAAGAATGAACCAAATCCATTTCACGGATGATGTGTTTTTTTTTTAAATAAAACTGGCAGGGAATATAGAGGAACGCTATTCTATTCATATACCTTTCTACCACAGTAGTCATCCTACTATCCATGCCTGCTGTTCATACGTTGTGAAATCTCCAACAGCCGCAGTTGCTCAAGAATAGCTTCGCACAAACCCTTACACACCCATAGGTCCAAGTATATCCTGCCACAATCCTCCCAGGTCGAGCGATTATACTAACACCAAATTTTGAGACGAAGATAGATGGAGAAAGATGTTTGCTCACCTCAAACGTAAGATGTCTAAGATGGAGGAGGAAGGGGGAAGGTAATCTACATCAAGTTGGAAACCCGGACGGCTTTATAACTTCATCCCTACTTGTGGCACACTTGAACAACCACTCAGATTCACCAAAACCTTTCATGCTCGCCTGCCGAATTCGCCTCATGAAAGAGGAAAAGAACCTCGATGCCTTGTTAGCACTCTTGTGGGGACCTCTGGTGTTCCTATGCTACAGCAGGTTGATGTTGTTGGTCTGTAATTGTTTACCCGTTTCCGACTACCTGCGGTATTTGTTGGTCCTACCTGGGTACAATACCCAGGCAACGATTTACTAGCTTCGTCGAGTGGTCCCACACTGATGTTCAGAATACCTGTAGTCCCAAGAATAATGCATCATTAATCTCAATATCGTACCCCTTCCTCTTACCATCTATGGAAGTTGTCTATCTACTACCAGTGTGCAACATAAGGGCCAATTTGTATGTACAGAAGCGTTGCTGTTTAATGGCTCCCACACTATATATACCATTAGTCCAGTTAAGAAAAATGTTGGAGACTCTTACCTCTCCCGGGCGTTTCTGAATTCGGGTCTCGTATTGCTATTAGATGCCATCCCTGCTTAATGCGCCTCACCCACCTGATTTTGATGCGCCCAATAGGATTTATTCCATTCTGCCCCAGCGGCGTAGGCTCGTGTTGACCAACACTTCGCTTAGTGTCAACTCGGCAACGCATTGCGCGGGGTCCAGATCACTCGCTCTACTTTGTCATATTCGAAGCTTCACGTAATCTAGAAAATGATGAGTAAACCAGCAAGTATTTATTATATGAGGTGATCCGACTTTTGTCTATTCTGGGTTGAAGAAGTGCTGACCAACGTCCTGGTGTGTACACTCAAGCTGTGGCCGCTGCCAACTATACTACTGCCTTGCAGCCCCTGGTAACTTGAGGCACATTGTTGGAAACAGTCACATGGGTGTTGGTTTGACACATTATATCGAACGAGACGCTGGCCAATCAACGAATACCACATGATGACACGAGTACGCTATGGGTATTATAAACAGAAGCATCTCCGTGGGCCCGTTCCGTTCATCTCCACCTTGCTCCTCCTCGATCATCTCCATCCCGACTCTATGCTTTAGCTCCGTCTTGCTCTTCAATACCAACGAACAACTATCTAGCACTTGCATCACCTAATACCGACATCATCCTGTCTAAAATTAATTCTCACGTCTCCTCTCACGATGCACTTCTCCAACCTCTTCAGCACCGCAACCCTCCTCGCGCCAACATTGGCGGTCTCCGGTGAGTCTCCATTAACCTCTTCTCACGAAGCACCGCTTACATGTGTAACAGTGACGTACAATATCATCTATGACGATGCCAAGCGCCCCCTTTCCAAAGTCGCATGCTGGAACGAGGAGTTTGGCTTGAAGCCCGGTTACAACGAGTGGCAGACGCAGGGCAATATCCCCAGGATCCTCGCTATGGATACTATCACCGGCCCGAAATCTGCCGCATGTGTCACTTGTTGGATAATTGAGTACGAAGACAGGGCTAGACCGTTCCTTGCTATCGATGGCGCGG
Source organism: Ilyonectria robusta (assembly GCF_021365365.1). Lineage (NCBI taxonomy): Eukaryota > Fungi > Ascomycota > Sordariomycetes > Hypocreales > Nectriaceae > Ilyonectria > Ilyonectria robusta. Next base: position 281,639 of record NW_025764443.1, on the reverse strand, counting down.
GTTCCGGCTTTGTCCTCTCCCTGGAGGGCATGAACACTCTCACAAATGGAAAGGCGGAGAAGCTCGGCCGTATAGACGCAAATGCCACCCAGGTAGACATGCTTAACTGCGGTTTTGGAGACCCGCCATATGATGAACTATAGTGGATTGTTGACATGATGGAATGGATCCAAACTTGCGGTATCTTGGGATGGTTTCACCTGGGCTGGATGACGTTGTATCCTACCTGTCGATAGTAAATATGAGACCTTGTAGAGTCATAGATGATTTATTCATTTGATTCGCGAGTGGCGTGCCTGTTAAATTGTCTTGTTACTCTGGAACGGTGATGTCACCTTGGTGGTGAAGCGTGTAAGCTGTGACGAGATACCCACCCAAGCCCCAATCGATTGACCAGCAGCCCTCTAAAGGTTGGATCCAGCACATTTGTCTCTGTAACACGGCATATGCTACCACCCTGTTTGGAGCACTACTTCGACCCGCTTACTATGCAATGCAATTCAATATTAAAGATTAATGACTGATGGCGAACAGGTGGACCCTTGAAGGTCCATCAACGCCCAGCCACAGGGTCATCACAACAGCAATATCCTTGCACGCGGCCCATCCCCGTACAGCCTAAATAGAAACAGGCTGCATCGCCGTGGAGGAACGGCGGAAGGGTCCGCAAAGGGAAGCGAAAGTGCCGGTTTATTCCACTCTCGGGGAACGAACGAGTGCCAATGAAGACGGCATTGTAATGTCATGGTGACTGGCTCCAGCGTCATCGCTGCCAACAAGAACAGCTCTAGGTCGAGTCCGGATTAAGTAGCCAGTACAAAGTGCCACGGTCTCGAATTATCTCGACGCAGGGTCCGCGGAACAAAGAGGGACTGCGATTGCGGCTGCATCGGCACTACGATCCACGATGTGCCCATGATCCATCTGGTTGGGAGCAGCCAATGCCATGGCGCCAGCCGCCATCTTGTCTCGCCAGCCTCTGCCACGTTGATCTGGACAGGACCAGGGTCTCTACCTAACTTAGTTAATTATTAAGACTTATTAGGTAGGTATGTAACGAGGTGCTGAAGCATCTCAGATGCAGTCGCACTGCATACCGCTATAGTACACACAGTACAGTAAGAGCGCACACAAAGAACAGAGGCGGAGCAGCAGCCCTACCCCAGCCAGCCTCGTTCAATCTGACATGCATGGATCATGGGTTCCAGACCACGCGAGGCTTCTCTTCGCTGTCGGTCTGCGTCTATTCTTCTCACTCTCACTCTCACTCTCGCTCTCGCTCTCGCTCACGCTCACTCTCCGTCTTCCCTACTGTGCAATCGTCGCCCATCTCAACAACACCCAGCTGTAAGAGCGCGCTTCTTTGTTCGCCTCGTGAGAAGCTACAAGACTACAGGCGCAAGGTGACAATGACGACGATCTGATTGATCCGCCGCCGCCGCCGCCGTCCATTGACTGAACAAAAACGTCTCACGGCTTCACGATGCGCCTCTTCCTCCCAGCCTACTTCCTCACCCTCGGGCTAGCCACCGCCCAGCTCCTCGAGCGATATGGCTCGCTCCCAATTGCCCCGAACGGCCTGATGCCGCGCTTCTTCCTCGACAAGTCACATCCGCTTGCAAAACGCGCCGGCGTCGATTGCGGCGACAACCACCACAGCTGTAAGTCAGGCCCACCACAGCCCTATCCCAGCGCCCTCTAACCTCGGTCGCACACAGGCCTCGATATAGGATTCGGCGACGAGTGCTGCGAGGACGACAGCTACTGCTATGTCAACACCGAGGGCAATGCCAGGTGCTGCCCCATCGGATCCAACTGCACCGGCGACTCCGACTGCAAGTCGACGGCCTTCTTCTGCACCCGCACCGTCACCGCCAGCGGCACCCCGTTGGCGCAAGAGGGATGTTGCAACCGCAAGTGCCCCGGGACCAGCCTCTATCTGTGCCCGAGCAGCCTCGGCGGAAACTGCTGCTCCTACGGGGCCGAGTGTCGCGAAGGCGGCCGATGCGTCTCGACCAAGTCGGCAACCAAGTCGTCGGCCCTGCTCACGCCCATCGACGAGGGTTGCACCACGTCCCAGCACAAGTGCGCCGATGGCAGCGGGTGTTGCAATGACGGGCAGCAGTGCACTGAAGTCAGCAACACCGGCTACTGCGTCTCCGGGATCCCGTCCGAGTCCATCTCCGTCATCCCCGATCCCGGCGCCGACAGCGGCCTGTCCACCGGCGCCAAAGCGGGCATCGGCGTCGGCGCTGTTGTCGGCACCAGCATCATCGTCGGTGCCCTGACTTGGCTCTGCATCTCGAAGCGCCGCCATCGCCAGCGCACCCTGAGCCGCCATTCGGCCGGAATCGAGGGCTCCGGCGACGGTCAGGAGAGTGTCCCGATAGACGCCATGACGGACATTTCGGGCACCGATAACAGCCGGGTCCGTCAAGGTCTGACCCAGGACTACTTCGGGCCGGCCGCCGTCAACGGCCCATTTACGGAGACGGTCACTTCGGCGGGGACGTCGCCTGGTAATGCCCGCGCAGTGCCCACGAGGCCTCAGAACCCTGGGGATATCACAGCGCCAGTGGAGATCGACTCGACGGCCAAGGATCCTGCTCCTGAGAATGGGTACCTGTCACCCATGACGAACTCCAGCGTCGCCCCGACGCCGCAATCCGAGATTGTCCAAGGTCGCTACGAGCTATATGGCTCCGACAGGATCCATTCGGAGCGTCCGTTATCCATCGTCCCAACACCTCAGGAGAGTCCCGTGATTGAACCAGCTCGACGCGCGGAGCAATGAAATCATGCGAAATAAATCATTTGCGTTCGGTCGTCTATTTTACTAGCAACGCCTAATATCCTGTTCAACGATGAACAACCATCCAAATTCTCTCATTGAGAAGACATCCGTACATAAGAGACAATTATGAGGGCCGACTTTGCTCAGAACTCCATGCAAAAAAAAAACAGAGGAAAATACCACCGTAATTCCGTAAAACGCCGAGGCCAGGTGGTCCGAAGAGGAAAAGGAAACAAAACACGAACGACAGTCATAACGATCAAACTCCTTCTTGGCACTTGGGCGACTTTAACAAACAACACCTCCAAAGGGGGCACAGGTCCGGAGGTCCTTGACAAGGTCCTCAACGCTGCTCAGGTGCTGGCTTAGCAGTTCCTGCTTCTCCTCGGTAGTGAGGGTGATCTCGCCGTCGACAGAGCCGGAGCGCTTCCGACGGGACTCGGCGGCGAAGGCACCAGCTAGCTTGCTGGGGCTGCGCTGGAGCATACCTGGGACAGAGTCGCGCTGGTCGGCACGGGGGATCGAAGGCATCTCAGGCATAAGATAAAAGTAGAGGAACTCGACGAGTTTGAGCTTAACTTCGCGGGCGGTAGAGCGCGACTTGAAGAGAGAGGTGACAGTGAGGAGGCCGTCTAGGTCCTCGAAGGTGCGTGTGTTTCGGGGAGTGTCGATAAGGGCCGTGACGAGAGTTAGGAGGGTTGCGGATTGGATCGCTGGACAGTTGAAGGGCTCGAGGAGGTCGAGGAGAAGCTATGGAGGGAATGTTAGTCAAAGAGTCGATTGAGTCAAGTTGAATTGGATAACACAATGGCAATCCCAAATCTATACGTACGTTCATGTTCTGTTCCCGGCTGAACAACGACTTGCTAGGAGGGTGCAGCAGCAGAGCGCCCTGGATGAGATCGAGAGCGCTGAGGATCAAGAGGTCATTCTGGCCATCGCTTCCCTTGGCCATGAGTCGGTCGAGGGTGCCAATCAAGCGCATGGCAACGTTCCACTCGAAGCCCTCCTGCAGCTTAAAGAATTCGCGGAATGCGGGGTCCTGACCCAGCTGCGCGAGGTCCTTGTTGCGCGCGGGCGAAGCTTCGGAGTCGTCCTTATCGGGGTCTCTGCCACCCTTCGTGCGGTCGTTGCGCGGGTTGGACAGGCAGATCTGGGCGAGTAGGCCCTCGACCTGGCGCAGACCCTTGCGGACCTTGGGGCCGTCGTAGGACGACAGGTTGTCGAATGCGAGCGACAATAGTGACTCCATCATGGTGACGTGTGTGTGTGGGAGGGAGTGGGAGGGCGGGTGGTTGTGTGTGGCTGTCGTTGTGGTTGTCGTCGTTCTAGTGGTGGGTTTGTTTACCACGATAACGAGTGACGACAAAAACAGCCAGGACGAGGACGGACGACAAGGTAATCAGGACACGGAGGGATGAGGCAGAAGAGACCGACTTGTGCTGCAGAGCGAATGGTGTTAATACAAGAAAAGCGAAGAAGAGAAAAACATTGGGTATCAAGCAGCGATAGAGTGGCCGAGCCCAAACAATCGTTACGGACTGGAGAGGATCGAGAGTTTATGTTGCTGGCGGGCGTTGTAAGTGCATCGCAAGGTGCGTGCAATGCGAGTCACCGGGCAACCAGTGTTAGCGCCAATGGTGTCAAGCTTCTTCTTCCAGCGCTCAGCGTGGGCTTCCAGACGCCTGGGCTGAACTTCTGAAGGCCCCGAATTCCAGCAGCCCACCTAATTAACCCCCCCGGCCATCCGCTATCCCCGCCAACGTTTTAGTGGGGACGTGCTGTCAGGCCTGTCTGACTGTGGAGGTTTCACCGGGGATGGCGACGTGATGCGCTGGAATGTGACCTGGAGTCGCCTGAGAGTCTGAGAGATCTGGCGGTTTAGGACCCCGACCAGCCCAGGACGCGCTGCAGCTAGGACGGGCTTAGTGGGATCTGACCGGGGGCGCTGCAGGTTCGCAGATTGGGCAACTGATCAACGGCCCCAACCCAAAGGGGGGATGACAGGGAATGCGCCGAAAGCTTGCAGCGGCCACGCGGAATGAACAAGAGCAAGAATACATGTGAAAGTGTGTGTCCTGTGCGAGGTACGAAGTACGAAGTACGGAATACTTAGGGCTTTGTTGAGTTCGAACTAGTCCGCCGCGAACCCTGCTCTTCTCCTTCGTACAGCAACGGCCAACCACCATGGAAGTGGCAGTGAGGCACGCCAACAACACCCGAGACGATGCAGGCGAAGCAGGGCCACGCAAGACTACGCAAGGCAGTGCTGGGTGAAGCTTCCAAAGCTCCAGGTTGACATGACGAAACAGCATCCGGAATCGAAAGGCAGCGCCGCCGGTGGGCTGAGGTGGTGTGGTTTCCCCCAATGATGGATGGATGGGATCAGCTCTGCCTCAACATATTAAAGCCCCCCCATGGACACGAGGGTCATGGATAAATTTCCCATTCCCAGCCGCTGCCCAGGTCATCAAACGGTCGCCCCTTATTAGTCCTTCTTCGAACACCATTATTGCTCGTCGTCCGTCTTCTCTCCTTGAAACGGCCTCCGACTGTCGCTGCGTCAAAACAAGCTTTGCTCGAAAGCGTCCGTCACAGAACGAACTCGCTCCGGAAACTGATTCCCCCTGCAAAGGTAAGATGCGCCGTCCTCGCCATACCCAACTCCCAACTCCCAACTCTCAACTCCCAACTCCACCGTGAAGCCGTTGTGGCCTCGCTATTCCTTATCCGCGACCCGATTCGGCAGATGCAACAACGCCGGAGGCAGCGGAGGTCGCGGAGGTCACGCCGGCCGGTCCATCCACAACGTGAGAGGCCCGCTGTTGAGCTGCATGAAAGCGAGGACGCGACCCGCTTCCCACGGCCTCCGTGGCCTATCCCATGCGGCATGATTGCTGCTGGCTGCTTGATGAACCCCTCCCATGTGCGAGGCAGTTCGGGTGAACGTCATCGCTATCGTAGCTGCAGATGACAGCTCAGCGTCGCCAACCCAACCCAATCCCATTCCAACCGCATCATCCTGCTCAGGATCTGGCTAAATAGCATTTGGCACTGCAGATTCTTGGTCTCGCCAGCTGGCTCCCGCTGTCTTCTCTGGGCGCCCGGAAAAGCCACCGTCATCATCTCGAGGTCAGTAACCGGCGCCATATAGACCGTCCGGCCGCTTTGAAGCCGCCAAAGGGTCTCGAATCCTCCGTTTGGGCGTCGAAACCCGATGTCTCCCCCACATTGCATCCCAGGCATCTGCGCTAGCTCCGCTTATTAGCGCTTGCGACAGCCCTGAAGCTACCTACCTGGCCCGCTGCCCGCTGCCCGCCGCCCGTAATCCCACAGTCCTACCAACTACGTAGTGCGTAGGGTTCCTCTAGTCTGCTGCACTGCTGCACTGCCAGCTAGCCCACCTTTCCCCTCCGAAGATCCCCCCCCCCCCCCCCCAATCCACAAGAAACTTGCACATGACAATGGCTTTTATGCCTTCGCTTTCGCCTTCGCCCGCATGCTCGCTTGCGCACCAGGCAGACTCGGACTCCTCATTTGTGCTGTGCACTCAATGACATATATTGCGACAGGTACCGAACCGACCCTCCCATCAACGGCGTCGCAAATCGCACTTCTCCAACCTATTTTGTGTCCTTGAAGCCAGCTTGTGAAAGCTGCCTTTTCCAGCCAAACCACCACCAGGAGCAGGCATCCATCCAACCAGAGGGCTTGAATCTCTCCTCGAATCCTCCTCGAATCCTCTTCGAATCATCCTCGTCTCTTCTCGACTTCCCCCTCGAATCCTCCTGCGCACTTGCTGCTCTCCTTCGAGATCCATTCCAACATCACGCCTCCATGATCCCCAACCAGGCCCCCGAACCCTTCTCCATCGCCAACATGTTGTCCATGCCGGTAACAGAAACGGAGAAGATGCCCTCCAACCCGCATGTCTCCCCCAAAGCCATACCCCCTCGCACCTCCAGCTCCAGCGCTGCCACCGTCACAACACCTCCACCGAAATCTATCCATCGCCCCGTTCCCGAAGGCGAATGGATCAGCCCGAAACTGCGCCCTGCGAAACTAGCTACGACATTGGGCCTCGCCATGATGCAGCCCCCAAACCAGCCCCCCAACCCAGAGCGATATGCCCACGAGGACCTCAACTTCACAGCTCAGCGCTCCTGGACCGAGGAGAAGGAGAAGGTCGTGCGCGGCCCCTTTGACTATGTCATAAGCCATCCTGGCAAGGACTTCCGCGCCCAGCTGATTGGCGCCTTCAATGCCTGGCTCGACGTCCCCGCGGACAGCCTCGAGATTATCACCCGCGCTGTTGGCATGCTTCACGAGTCTTCTCTCCTCGTTGATGACGTCCAAGACTCGTCCGAGCTGCGCCGCGGCTTTCCTGTCGCCCACAACATCTTCGGCGTCGCCCAGACCATCAATTCCGCCAACTACATATACTTTACTGCGCTCCAGGAGCTACAAAAACTCAACAATCCAGAAGCTATCACCATGTTCGCCGAGGAGCTCGTCAACCTCCATCGGGGCCAGGGAATGGACCTCTTCTGGCGAGATACCCTCACCTGCCCCACTGAGGAGGACTACCTCGAAATGGTTGGCAACAAGACAGGCGGACTCTTCCGCCTCGGCATCAAGCTCATGCAAGCCCAGTCCGCCTCTACTATCGACTGCGTGCCCCTCGTCAACCTCATCGGCCTCATCTTCCAGATCCGAGATGACTACATGAACCTCTCCTCCAAGGAGTACAGCCACAACAAGGGCATGTGCGAGGACCTGACAGAAGGAAAGTTTTCTTTCCCAGTCATCCACAGCATCCGCTCCAACCCTTCCAACCTCCAGCTTGTTAGCATCCTCAAACAAAAGACCTCCGACACCCAGGTTAAGCGTTACGCCGTCGCCTACATGGAATCCACTGGCACCTTTGAGTACACCAGGAATGTCCTAACCGTCCTCATCGAGCGCGCTCGCAAGTTGGCTGAGGAGATCGACCAAGGCCAAGGCCTCACCAAGGGCATCCAGAAGATCTTGGATAAGATGGTTGTCACCTGAGCGTCCTTGGAGCTTCTCCTTAACAATCCGCCAGGAAATGGCCTTGCAAGGGTGGCTGGGGTTGGGAAGACCCCGTGTTTTTACTCCTTTATTAATCGGATTTAACGTGTCACGAGCGGAGCGCATATAGAATGATCTAGCTAGCGTCCCGGGAACTAATAATCTTTGATTCCACAGTTCCGGGCAATTTCTCGAGTTGATACCACTTTGCCGGCTTCTCTTGGGCTTGCGGGGGATGTAAGGCGGGGCGATATCAACAAACAAATTGTTACATTTAGATGATTGTATTATTTGAGCGCTCGGTGGCGTGTCGCTAAAACCGCACCGAATTTACCTCGTCTTCATAAAATTCATGGATGAAACTTAGCTGCTCGTTACTCCCCTACATGTCCTTCACCAGGTCCCATCCAAACATTTTCCACCCGACCGTAAACGCCATGATTTCATAGAGCAACAGGCTCAGCCGTAAAAGCCGGAAACAAATTACGCACCACTAGATGCCCTGTTTCAGTTTATTAACGGTTCTGTCACCCTACGCTTCACAAGCCGCACCCATCTCCGCCGTCTCCAATCTCCTCTTCTGCCACTTCCATCCTCACCCTCCTCCCAGCTCGGCCGCGAGGCATAAGCCCGCAGCTTCCCCTTGTCGGCGGCAGCGTCGATGACGCCTGTGCGGTCATGACGTTCGTCAAAGATGTCGTAGACCCAGCGTTCTCCCTCGGTCTCTACCTCGACACCCGTGATGATGCGCTCTTCCACCCACTCACGGCTCCAGAGGTCGAGCGCCCATTTCTTCTCGCTCCACTCCCAGGCCTCGGGGGCCAGGACGTCCTCAAAGAAGCGGGTGCCCCGGGGCCGGTCCCCGGAGATGCGACGCTGGGAGAGGGGGTCATATGGCGAGGGCGAGAATAGCCAGGGCTCCCACTCGCCGGCGCCAGACATGCGCTGCAGCTCAAAGATCTCAACTTCGCGCGTCTCTGGACTCGAGTCTAGGATAACATCCTTCGCAATCCAGTTGTCGAGCCACGTCTTGGCCTTGGCTTCTTGTGGCTGTAGACGTTCCTTGTGTGCGATAGAGAGCAGGCGCGCGATCGTCGGGTGCCCCATACCGACGACAGCCCAGCCGCCCAGAAGGAAGAGAAGTCTCCAAGGGAGCAGATGCGCGGCAATGGTCATGAAGAGAGCCCCAGCTGAGAGGAACAGGAACAGGGCGGAGCTCAGAGACTCGTCGCTGAAGTTGGTCACGGGCACCATCAGTGCAACCACCTTGTCATGTCCCTGACTGAAGTCGTCCATACAGTTCTGCAGGTCGCGCATATTACGAAAGAAGTCCTTGCTGAGCTCCTTGACAGGGCGCACCGTCGCTGCAGGCGCCAGCGGCGGTCCGCGAGGGGAGTATCCCACATTTTGATGGCTGGACAAGGTGCCCTTGGGCGGTGCGGGGTGCCGGGCCAGGAATGCGGGGATGAAGACGCCGAGGAGGAGGACCGCTATGGGAAGGACGCAGAGGAGGTACGGATCGAGGCAGACGAAGGTGTAGACTGCAAGGAGGGAGAGAGTGTGCGAGACTCGGTGCCAGGAGAGGATGCGCTCGACGCGGGCCTGGAACTTGAAGACGACGCCGATGCGGGCGTTGAAGCGGCGGAAGTTGTAGGACATGGTAGTGATGTTGAAGTTGGGCCGCTCAGCATTGGTAGACGGCGGCCAGTCGTCACCGGCGACTGAGCCATCGAGGGAGCCATCATCGTCGGCTGGCACGACTTGCTGGAGGAGTCTGTTTGCACCTGGTCAATACCTAGCTCAGGATATACAACGCAGCGACGGAGCAGAGGCGGCAAACTTCTCTACCAGACGGTCCTGCAAGCTTGCCTTCTCCCTGATGGCAGCAATCCCGCCGCGCAAACCGGTTCTGTGCGGCGGCGTAACCGGACGATCCGGATCGGGGTCGGATCTCGGCGACTCGTCAATGTCGCGGGACCGCTCGGGGGTCCTGGGGGAGTCGAAGTCCTGCCCGGAGGCCAGGAGCTCAGCAGTGAAATCGTCCATCGCGGCGGGAAGGGACGTGACGGACACGTCGGCGGAATTCAAGACATGGTGCAACGTCGATTATGGATGTGGAGGTTCGACGTGGGACGTTTAAAGGTGGCATGTGACACTCGTTCCGCTGCGCTGACATCACTGCCGCGACCAGGCGGCCAGGCGACCTCAGCCACAGCCACACCACAGATCACGCAAGGCTAAGGTTCCAGTTACCACCCAGGCTTTCCAGTAGCGCAGGGCGGCCCGCAGCGGCTTGCAGCTCGAGAAGCGTTCCGAATAGATTGATGGCTTGTCGATATCGCTCGTTAACTGCTCCGTATTGCGTAGAGTAGATGGCCTCTCGGGTGTTCTGTTGTACAGACTCGTATACTTCTTTCGGACATTCGTGAAGATGCACGGTGATATATTGCCATTTTGGCAAGTTAGCGCTCCAGCACTAACAACGTGTAAGACCTTGTCCCCAACGCACACACCAAAAGTCATTTCCTTATAACCCGAGCATCTCCCTAGCCCAAGACAGCGGCGTACGCTTCCGAGACGGCTCATCGGGTGCATTGACATCCTGTTAGTGTCTAATCTCACATCCGGCAACCCAGATGCCCAGCGACATCGCAAATTCCGGATCGGCAAGTGGGCAGGCCCAAGTTGAGCAACACAACACAACCTGAAAATGCCACGGTATGGCATTATCCGAGGTACCAACCTCAAATGACGATGCCACTTCCGATATGGCCCCTGTTCTTTTCTTCCTTGGAAATTGAAAGGAGGCCTGCACCGCCAAACAGCTAGATTCGACATGCAGGAGTGAGCGTCTAGTAGGCGACGACGCACGCGGTGAGGTTGCCCCCTGACGTTAGAGGCTCTCACATTGGGCCATCTCTCTCCTGCATTGCATCGACGCACCGCGTGCATGGCCTTCAACGAATAGCAACCGCACTTGAGGGGAAAGGCACCCACGACAGTCCGGGGACACCATGGCGCTGCACTCTACTGGATCCGACAAGTGGCAACAAAGCAAGATGCGCTCCTTTGCCATGACAACAACGCGACAAGGGCAACCATTGCTTGATTGATTGGACCAGGGCGAGAGGAAGATGCAACTGCCCTTGGCAGCTCACCTACGCTCTCATCGCGATACTTCAGCCGACACGCTTCCTCTGGGCGATGCTCGCGGAGCATGAGGAATCCAAACCCAACCCTGCGTTCAGTAAACTTTTACGAAAACAATGGCCGAGAACCAAACACACTTCGTTCCCCTGGACCCCGGTGGAGAACGGACCACTCTGGAGGTTGGAGGACGGGGCCCGTTGATGGGGCCCGTCCTACTAGTCGAAGGTAGTCTCTCTGTGCCGTCCACCAAAAGGAGAAATCTCATCCTGGTCTCGAAACCGGCGGCGTCGAATTGGGCACCTGTCATTTTCGAGACGCTGGTTCTAATGTACAGGGCAACCTAGGCAGGGCATGATGTGAGCATTGGGCATGGTCCTGAGAAGTCGAGCCGGGCTCGTGCCCGTGCCCATGCCATGTATCTTCTCGCCATCTGTTGATGCGTCAACCAATTCGCGAAATCGAGTTCGCGTTCGCCGTGAGCTTTGTCCTCGTCTTCAGTCTCCACTGCGATGCGAATTCAACCCCTGTCGCCACCGCTGCCCGTCGTGGGCATGGCTAATAGACTGAACCCGCGAACGCGTTGAGACAGAGGCTGGGCACGCGGCGCGAACACGGCCGAGGACGCAATAATACATCGCGGTTCATGGCTGGCGGTCCGGTGAGAAGGAAACGAAGGCGGTGACGTGTGCAGTTCGTGGGACAATGCAAATGCACAGCGCCACGGCAACTCGATTCGAAATAGAAGAGGCATGGAGTTTGATACGGATTGCGATGTGAGGTAGGTAGCCGGGCGGCGGTGGATTTCCGGGTAAGGGAACGGGTGCCATTGTTTAGGTCTCCATTATGGCCTGTGTGTGGTTGGATACCGGCCAGGTGCCTGTCGGCAGGTGCAGCGGACGAATGTAGACGTGCCTCCTGCCTCCGAAGTGCTGAACCTCGCAGCAAGAGCCCCAGCGAGTCCCCAGCTGCCCCTTCCTCCTGACAGGAGGTGCCATCTCAAACCAAACGGCAGAGGCCGGTCATGTAGCAGTACCTGCTTGGCGTGCCCCTAACGTGGCGATCTTGGCCCGTATCCACCCAATCCCCATGTACCTAGACCTCAAGCCCACCCCACCCGCCTTCCGCCGACAGGTTCACTAGGTGCCATCGACCCCATGCCCCTTCGGACCTGCCTGTGCCCGCTGCAATTCACTGGCTGCATCCCTCTTTTCGAAAAACAACGACTCTTGTCTCGACTCTCATCCACCAACTCCGTCTACCGCCTCCCATCTCCCGCCTCACCGTTCATCCGCGCGATCCAGGACACAGGCTTTCCCTGGTCGTCCCGCATCCTCCAGCCTTGCTCCTTCCCTCTTTTGTCCCCGTCCTCCCGGTCCGGAATGAGGTAGCCGTTCGAATGCGCTCAGCTCCCTGACCGGACTGAGTCTGTGCTAGCGACCGACCCCCCGTGAATCCACACTCGTGGTCGCATTGCCAGCCACGCCCCCTCGACCCGGTCCCTATGAGCCACGAGCACAAGGCACCGGCTGGGCCTCGACCGGCGAACTTCTCTCCAACTCGTTTGTGAGCCTCCTATCCTCCAGTTGCCTTCTTCCTCTTCTTCACTCCGATGGTCCTTGGTTGGTCCATCGATCATCGCCCATCCATCACATCAACGCACATGGACAAGCTGACCTCGAAGCCTTCATAACAGGGGCAACACCTCCAGCCCTCGACCACCTCTTCCCGCCTCGAATCCTAACCTCACCTTCAACGCTCCAATGCTCAGCGCATCGGCCGCCAACAATCATTCGCTCTTTTCTTTCGGTCGAGATGGAGAGACAAGTCAATTAGGCGAATCCACTAGCTCCTTCGACTTCTTACCCTCTGTGAGCTTCGATGACCTCCAGAGCAGTCTCGAATCCGCGTCCACCGAGTTCAAACTCACGCAGTTTCCTTGTCCCACCGGTGAAGGGAGCATCCTCGAGAGCCACGGTTTGAATGACAACAAGATGCCCGAAAAGGCCCAAGGAGCCGGCTCCCAGAATGGCGGCACCACTCGCCCTGCCATTCCGGCTGCCAATCGGCCATCTCGATCAGGCTCTCTTCTGCGACGGCCCAGTACGTCAAGCAGGCAGCCCAGTCTTTCATCTGTTGCCTCCTCCTCCTCCACGACTCCAATCGATGCCTCAAGCGCCCCCGTCTCATCGCGAGCTCGTCGCCAGAGTCACTATCCACCCGTGTCCCACACCACCACCACCACCGTGACCTCAAAGCCGCCTCGCAAATCTATCGGTCCAGGTGTGATAGTAGATGGGGAATACGGTGCCCGAAATACTCAGAGGCGACGCCCTAGTCTGTTGTCGGATGCCGCCTCGGGTGGCTCGACGAGAACGTCGATGGACGGAGGCTCTAGCAGTTGGTTGGATTCCACGCGGAACCTGACCAACTCCAGAGCGACCAAGGCAAAGTCGGTGCAACCGCCACCACGCCCCAGCCAAGCACACTTGGGCCTTGGTAACAACCTCACCCCCGAACACAATCGCCTTTCCACCCTAGCTCCTCGATCACCACGTGTCGGGGGGCGACTCAGCACACCGTCCTCAACTGGTAAGAGGGCATCCATAATGCCTGGCAGTCATCACTCTTCGCACGCGACTGGCCTCGGTGCAAGGACGATAAGCCCGACAGACACCCGGAGGATGAAGCGTCTCTCCATTATGCCTCAGCCACCAAGCCTGAGCCAGTCTTCGAATGTACCTCCTCCACCACCAGTGTCCATGGATACCCGAGCCGAATCAAGATCTCCCTCCATGATCCCCAGGAAAGCCTCTGGCACCCCGTCCTCGTCAAGAACCACGCCGGATATCAGCCGAAAGTCGTACAGTTCAGGCCTCTCAGTCACCTCATCCATCAGCTTCAACACAGTGAGGACCTCGATAGGCTCGACACAGCCGCGCGTCTCACAGCCTTCGTCTACATCACGACTACCCGCACCTAAGCATACGACTGTGCACAATCCGATGCCCACAGATGATGAGGAAGATGTCCCACCTGTCCCCGCCATACCCAAGGCGTACGAATCACCGAAAGATTCGCCGGCGGAGACTTACTTCATGGAGAAGAAAAAGACCGCCTTGAGCAATATTGATGTACTGAGCTCCAACTCCAACTCAACTGGAAGCATCTCGATGCCAGTCTTCCCTGAGCCCACCAAGGTCCAACGGAGGCCCAGCGCCCGAAAAAGCTCATACGCACCGAACAATACCCATACGGATACCGAGCACAAGAGCACTCCGCAGGGCAAGAGACATCTGCAACCTCTGAGGCTTCCCCCGATTAGTCTCGGCCCATTGAGTACCCCTACGATGAACAAGATCGCTGCGCTGCAGGAACATAGCAGCGCAGATCGAAGCCTGAGCCCACCACCCTCCAGGCAGTTGCCAAAGACGCCAACCACTCCAATGACGGCATCAAAGAGCTCCTTTTTCTCAAGAAGTCGACATGGCGATACCCCTGAATTGCCGTCGCTTCGGAGCAGCAGCTCTGTTCACCACACCCATCTTTCCCCCACTCCTCCCGATAACACCTCCTCAGATTCGTCACTGGGATTCAAGGATATCGATCACAAGAACAGCATCTCGCCTTTCCTGTCTTCATCGCTGCCTAAGGGAGGATCAGAGCACGGATTTTTAAAGAGGTCGAAGACCGGTGGAGACTTCACAACCATGAGTAGCAACTTTTTCGAGGATCGGGTCCACGCCAAACCTGCAGGTCCACGGGCACCCAAAACCGACAAGCAGGTTCCCAAATCTCCTCCCCCTGAGCCCGTCTCAGAGGAGCCTCAGACTCCTTCGTCGATGAGCTCCATTCGACGAAAGCTTAGCATCTCCTGGAAGCGTACAAACTCCAAAAGCAGTATTACGGCTCCTCAAGATGTCATTGAGAAGGCTGCTGCACAGCAACAAGAAAGCATGCCTCCCCCTCGAATCCCTGCATCTGCGACGGCCAACAACCTGTCAAACGCTAAGCAAGCCAGCCCTACTCCTTATGTTAAGCCTGTTGGAGGATACCTTGAGTCCAGAAGGCGGAAGAGCTCAGCCGGAAGTCTGAACGCCCTTACAACTCACGATAAGCCGAAGACCGATCCCTGGGGCAATAAAAAGCCCACGGTTGATTCATCTACCATGCCAGCTACCCGAAACCCGTCGGTCATGCAGAAAATTCTTCGACCTAGGACCTCCTCGAGTACAACCAAGCTTCTCGACTCGGCGGCTAATGAACTTGACAAGGATGACATGGCCGCAGAGGAGGAAATGGCCAAGCTTGGATCTCGACGAAAAGAGACAGAGATCGCTGCCAGAACTCTGGATGCTCTTAGAAAGAGGGCTACACCTAAGGAGCGAGTTGGACCCCACGAGGCTATTCGCATTGCCATGTTGAACATTTACGAGCGAGGCGAGATCGTTGACTACAATGACGTGTACTTCTGCGGAACCCAACATGCGCACAAGGTCGTAGGTGACCTGCAGTCAGATTCGCCCAATTTTGGTTATGATGACGAGCGTGGAGACTACACCATCGTGCCTGGAGATCACCTCTCATTCCGGTATGAGATTATTGACATTCTTGGAAAAGGTAGTTTTGGGCAAGTTGTTCGATGCATCGATCACCGAACTGGAGGTCTCGTTGCCATCAAAATTATCAGGAACAAGAAGAGATTCCACCAGCAAGCTCTTGTCGAAGTCAATATCCTACAAAAGCTTCGCGAATGGGTAAGCTTGAATCTATGTAATAAGTCGGCCAGTACTAACCCAGCCATAGGATCCCAAGAACAAGCATAGCATGGTCAACTTTACCCAAAGCTTCTACTTCCGAGGGCATCTTTGCATATCTACCGAGTTGCTAGACATGAACCTATACGAACTTATCAAGGCACATGCCTTCCGAGGCTTCTCCTTGAGGATCATCCGGCGCTTCACCAAGCAGATACTCAGCTCGCTCAATCTTCTCAAACAGCACAAGGTGATCCACTGTGATCTGAAGCCGGAGAATATTCTTCTTCGCCACCCTTTGCACGCGGAGATCAAAGTCATCGACTTCGGCTCCAGCTGCTTTGAGAATGAGAAGGTGTACACCTACATCCAATCCAGATTCTACCGCTCTCCTGAGGTCATTCTTGGCATGACTTATGGCATGCCCATTGACATGTGGAGCGTCGGGTGTATCCTAGCAGAGCTGTACACCGGTGTCCCGATCTTCCCCGGAGAGAACGAACAAGAGCAACTGGCCTGCATCATGGAAGTTTTCGGACCTCCTGAAAAACACCTAATCGAGAAGAGCACCAGGAAGAAGCTATTCTTCGATTCAATGGGCAAGCCGCGCCTGACTGTGTCATCCAAAGGCCGCAGGCGCCGTCCCTCGTCAAAGACGCTTCAGCAGGTGCTCAAATGTGACGATGAGGTGTTCTTGGATTTCTTAGCACGCTGTCTGCGTTGGGATCCAGATCGACGACTGAAGTCTGAAGATGCCATTCGACACGAATTCATCACCGGGCAGAAGATGCATGTGCCGGTTCCTCGTATGCCAGCACGCGAGTCGTCACCAATGAAGCGACACAACACGATATCGGTTCCGCGCCCCCTCCCTGAACCCCCTGGAGCCAACCTTAAGACCGTGGCATCCATGCGAACAGGAGCTAGCCCCTACAAGCCAGTCTCGGGTGCCCACCGAAAAGTGTCAGGGGGTGCCGGAGCGATCAACTCGGGCCCTAGTAAGCGAAGCAGCGCAGGCACCGGCGGCGGCGTCGCGATGGGGACGAGCAGTCTCCCGCGAGCGGCCGGGAGGAGTGTGAGCGCCAAGCAGGATCTCGCCGCCGCAGGCGCAACGGCCGCCATGAGTCGGCGAGGCTAGCCCCCGACTTGGGGGCGAATTTTATGAACATAGGAGTTTGAAGGATCGTTAGCATTTATGTGAGGGTCATGTGTCATTGGGTATTCGATACATTACACAGGAGCATGGCTTGCAATTGTACAACGACCCTGCCTAGCCCGGCGACGATTGCATGGATTGAACTACAACGGACTCGGGTTTAGGAGGAGGCGAAAGACTCACGATTAGCGAGACGAAGGTTACTTTTTTTTCTGTCTATTACTTTATTCATTCTACTACTGCCTAGTATACACCACGACGAGACGATGTCTTTTGCCTTCAGAACGCCTCGCGGCAGATCCCAAGGAGGCTATAACGTGGTACGATGTGACTCGGCCTAGTGAGTCAGGGGGGTTGGAGCTGGATTGTCCTTTGTGTAAGGGGTGTATTTTACAACGTTGACGATGGTTTTGAAAGAAAGTGGACGAGGTACTATACGGTAGCTGGGTTTGTCCTAGAATTGGGGGCCAAGAAAGGCAAACGAACCAGGGGTGACAACCCAAGGTCAAAGTGCTAGATAGGCATCAAGACAACCCTGCGCACAATGGAATATTCGAGACCGTGTCTCCTGAGGCCTCCGCGCGGATGTCGCGTTAGTCGAAAGTGAATATGGGAGTCACAGATACGAGTGACGTCTCCCCGATAGAGGTCGGAGGGTGAGATGTAGACGGCTCACCGAGGGGCTGAAGCAGGACCCTTGTCTTGGTGAAGGTTTCAGAAGACTCTTGACGATAATAGATCAACCTTGCAATGGAGAATGGTTCACAGCGACGGCGAATCGAAAGCGTACAGGCCAAGGGACAAGACCTGAGACACGACGCACCGAGGCAACGAGGGAAGTGAGGGATGAGACATAAGACGGCTAACTAGAAAAGGACATATCTTTCACGAAGGGATGGAGACAAACAGCCGCGGGGAGCAACTATGACAGCCGCATCATGCCCGCCATTGGATCAAAGGAGGGAGGGCGTTCCCCGGCGGGCGACGAGCAGCGGGCGGCAAAGAAGAGAGGAGAAACAGAAGGAGAGGTGGGGGGCATATGCAGGGCACCAGAGGCAGTTGATTCGCAAAAGGTGAGGCGGGCCTCGTGCGCGGTGAGTTGAAGATGGGTCGGGAGTGACGAGGTCGAAAGGCAAGTCTGACGGCTGCCGCCTGTGATGAGCAGAGATGGGAAAGGCGCGCGCCGGCTGACCAAAGACCGAAAAAGAGGCTGCAGAGGAGTGGATCGCAGAGGAGGGTATGACGCCTAGCAATGGGCGAAACAGAGCAACGAGAGGGCCGGAGGGGATCTGGGCGACAAAGAACTACTGCAGCAGCCCGGAAACAGGACTGAAGCTGTCTTGATGCGGCCGAGGATATGAGCTACTCCGCCGGCGACTCCGGGACAAACAACGGGGTGTGGATGCGGTGGATGCGGTAGATGCGCCGATGTGGTCGCCAGTGGGGCGTGCAAGCCACGACGAGAGGCGCAGCTGGTGGGCCAGGCGGTGGCGCGTGCTGCTCTCCGTCGCCCGGCGATTGGGCGAAACGGGCCACAGCGGACCAAAGCGGACCAAAGCGGACCAACCAGCAAAGCGCCGGCCGTCTCCCCCCGCAGTCGACTGGGTTGTGGTAGAGACCAGGCGAGGCTGGAGACGTTGCAAGGCGACCGTTGGTGAGGTCATGGCTCCCGCTCACGAGAATCGTGCTGATGTTGATGGCGACGGCCTTCTTGATTACGGTGATTATCGCAGATTATTCAGCCGTGATCCCCGTCGGCCGTGCGACGTCCTTGCCTTCATCGTGACGAATAGCCACTCAGCACAGCGTAAGTTCCCAATTCACGCAGCCCGACTTTCCAGGCAGATGCGAATGATGTCGGTTCCTATGCTGGGCATATGCGGGCAACCGTGATTCTCCCTCCATCTGTCTGTCTCCCTCTCTGCGTCAACAGTGTCTCTGCCCCTCTACATCACCACGGCGCGTGACTGGGCGATGGGGGCAGGGTTCGTCAAGTGCCTGGATACGCCCCATCTTTTTTGGGCTCTGTTTCTCTAAGTTGCCGATGCCTGCCTAAGGATGACTCGTCTTGCCGTCCCAAAATGGAAATCCATTATTCCACCCGCTTCTTCCTCGAACCTCGGGTCGACATCTTAAGAGTCTCTCGGGCGTCGTAGGCGACAGCCGCCGCCAATGGTTGAGGTGGCCGAGAATGGGGCTGGAGTGGCTAGTGTCCTGTCAGAGAGGCGTGGTTCCCCATCTGTCCCATGTCTGTGTCAACTGTCAAGTTGGACAGGATGGAACATCTGAGACAAGGCCCGAGATCGACCCCCTCCCCTCCGTCATGCTGCAAAGCCTTCAGGGGCATGACCGGTCAGACATGTGAATGACACCACGACTGCAAAGCGGTTGCCATGTAGGCAGATAGATCATACAATCGCAAAATGCACAGGCCCCACTCCCCAAAGATCCTTTAACAGCCTATGAGGGACGAATATCCCCAGGCGACGTTGAAACAGCTTTGTGACCGGGGGCCTATTCCAGGGCATCATGTCAAAAAAATCACCGAGTTATTTTGAGCGACGCCCTTCAGGAATGGATTTTCGGCTGCCTCAACCAAGGGGGAAGAGATCTCGACGGATTCGGCAGTTGACGTTGCATCACATCACGTCACACTTTCACACAGGCCGGGCAGCCTTACCGTCAGCAGCGGGTTACTCAGAGGGCACGTGAGGGTGTCAATTGAGCGCAGCGTCCCCGGAATGGTGGGAAGACACCACCTTCATTGTCTGAGGCACCAGGCAACCCTGTCTCGACCACCTTGTCTCGGTCACCCACCCAGAGAACGGGCCCAGTGGAATGGAAGGGAGGGTTGGAGAATCTGGCTCGAAGTGAATGCAGTTGCAGGGTTAGAGAATAGATGTCACTGTACAGAACATGGTGCGTGTAGCGCCGTACCTAGGTACCGCACCGTGAATCGACGGGCCACCAATGCAAGGCTGGGGTGGGCTGCCTCCACAACCACCCGATCAGGAAGCCGAGGCTGGCGTCTTAGTACCCTTTTGACTCGGCCGCGCCTGGGGCTGGATTGTGTCGTCGGGTTCATCTGCGTGTGTGTGTGTGTATGTTGGTGTGGTACGTTCGTGCGTGTGCATTGGTCCCAACCAAGGTGCATCCAGTTTCCGGCGCCATGGTGCTGGTGGGAAGCCACGGGCGATCCGGGACCATCAAACGGGCCAACCCTGAATGTGACGAGCGACCGAGGTCAACACTACCACACCATGACTCCGGGTCCAAGACATCCAACTTAGACGTGCAGGTTCCCTCCGTGAAGTTCCACAATCGTCCAATCTTAGCCACGCTTGCAAGCGACGCGAGCACAGCGGCTTATGCTGATGTTGATGTCCGACGCTCGAAGATGCATGGAAGCCTTCGGCGACACAACATATGTTGGCTTGTAGCCAATGAGTTGGATGGGTCGATCTATCCCGGGTATGCTGCGATGCACTGCGCTGCGATGCCAACAATCGGTGGCCGAATCGGTGGCCTAGCGGATGACAGCGATAGGCCCCAGGGGTTGGACACCACAAAATTAACACACCGAGGTAGAGCAAAGAGACAAGCAAGCATTGCCAAGGCCGGGAGTTTGGCTGCAGGCACAGCCCTATGGAGCACAGGGAACTGACTCTTTGGCGTCAGCGCCGAGAGCCACTGTGCAGTGGTGTGGCTTTCGGCGGGTCTATTTCCAGCCTGAGAATCCCAACGAACGAGAGGACAAGGTGAAGGAGGTACTCACCAGGAACCCCAACCCATCAGCCACAGAAAGCCATTTTGCGCTTTGCCTATGTCCATTGGCATGCCGCCGGCAGGGTCAGTAGAAAGGGGGTTCCCAGCCTGCCGAGGAAGAAGCATGTGAGACACGAGAGAACGTAGAAAGTCACTTGTACTCAGCGGAGGTGGTCAACAACTGCCGTGGTCGACAGGAGGTCCGGAAAATAGGAATTGTTGACGATAAGATCACGATGTGACCGAATCCTCCGTGAAAACCCCGGATGGCTCATCGATCCAACTCAATGGGGCTCAAGGGGTTTGCGACAAGGCTCCTTGTTCCCAGGAATAGCATGGGTGAGGGTTTCTGATCGAAACCAAAGTTCGAAACAAGAGCAAGAAACGAGAGACAGTCTCAGAATAGCAGAGCCTCGACCCTGGCAAGACTCGGAGGCAGGGGAAGGGCCAGGGCACCGGGTCATGGGCGCAGCAACCCCAACTTCCACCCCCCCTAAACACCATCTCAATTGGCGGCTACCCTAGTTCTTCTAGTGCAACCACTCTCTCAGCCGCGGGGCCCTTTGGTTTGAAGAATCACTGAAAGAGGAACCAAGTCGGGTTTGACAGAGCCACGGAATAGTCGCGAGAGAAGTTAGAGCAACTTGTTCGACAAGAGCCGCGTGAGAAGAACCGGGGGCGGAAAGGAGGTTGCATTCTGACTCTATGACTGCAGATCATGAGGCATCCGCAGGCACCAACCAGCTCTCGCGGTCGGGCGTTGCGCGTTTCTCTCCGGGCACTGTCGTCGGTGATGCAAAACTGTGAGTCGGAGGTGGAGTGTAGAATAGTAAGAGCGCAACGAGTGGTCTAGAGCTGTTTGGAGTGCTGGGGAAACTCGTGTTCCTGCCTGGCCTGCCTGGGACAGAGTGGATTGGTTCCTAACCTTGGAAGTTGCCAGTTGCACTGGGACCAATGGTTGGAGGGCTGTCTGGGCGGAAGGTGCTGTGCAGCTTACCTCACTACCGGAGTAGGGAAGGGACGGAAGGCAGTTTCGTGGGCGAACCACCTCCTCCCTGCCTGCCTTCCATCCCATCCATCCCATCCCCCTGGATACTTGGATACCTACGTCAGGGCCTGACGCAATTCCCCGTTGAACCCTTCGGAAACTGGAGTTTCTGAAGGACCACCAGACCTCGCGCCGCCTCATTGCCACGCCCATCCCCATGCAAACAGAGCCAAGACGGTCGCCTTATTACGGTGCGTCATTGTAAGGCCAAGAAACCCGTCCCGGCGGTTTCAATTGCCCGGCGCACGGCGACAATGGATGTCGTCGCGTCGTGACACTTCGCAACCAGACTTGAGATGGAACTTGTCCCACCAAAACAGCGAACCACAATCACCCCGCGGGCACCAAGGCCACGGCCGCGGCCGCGTCTACAAGCAGAAAGGTGCATCGAACCCTTCCATTTCTTCCATTTGTCGGCACCATCGTCATCCAGGGTTCGCTCCTCCACTCTCCCAGTCGCCCAGTCGCCCAGTCGCCGGGCCCGTCGTCCAATGCTCAGTGGCCCGTGGCTCCAGGCCTGTGACCCCCCCGTCAGCCCTGCTGCAGGACACCCAGTTAGCCCCATTGGCGAAGTCCAATGGGTGACTCTTCACGCCGAATCCACTGATGCCCTCGCAGCACCCATCCCCATCGGTCGCATCCTGGATCCCATCCATCTGCATCTACGTACCTCACCCTGCGAAAGAAGTAATTCTTAGGTACTACACCAGCTACCCCTGCCTCCAGGTGCCGTACCAGGTACCCAGGCCACCATTCCATCTCATCCACACCGTGCTGCGCCATGACAGCCCTCGTCCTCGCGATGGAAACCCTCCGGGACGCCATGGCATGGACAGGATGGCACAGGCGCGCACAGGGCACAGGACGCCAGGACGCCAGGCCCCAAAGCCCCCAAAGCCCCCAGGACTCCCAAGGCACCTTTTGGCTTTCCGCCCTTGTGGGCCCTGCGCCATCCCATGCCTGCATTAGACGCGACCAAGCCTTAGTCACCTGTCAGGACAGTCAGACTCAACTGCGGCTATCTCTCTCTCGCGCGCTCTTACTGGCGTCTCTGCCCTCGCTGGTGCCTTGATCCTCGCCCGGGGAGGGTCTCCCTGAGGTCCGGGAGGGGCGTGGACACTCCCAAAGTCCATAAGCAGGGCGTGCCGGTATCGTTGAGTCTTGATCTCCAGGCTACAAGCCGGACCTATAAGGCTGCGATGCCTCGTCTGCCTCTATCGTCCTTCCTGCCAGCAAGTCTTCTCATCATCATCAACACATATCTAGGGCGCTCCTCGCTCTCTCTTTTTGCCGTCTTGTTTCATCGCATCGCCCTTGACTTGAGCTTCTACTTCTCTCCCGCTCTACCGCGAACATATCCGATCCTCCCTTGAGATTCAAATCTAGACGACACTTATTAGACACTCGAAACAACACCAACACCACCATCCTCGAATTGAGAGCCAACACCACCTCTCCTCTGCCCCCTCGCCACAGTTACCCACCTGAACCAACACCAGGCCAATATCTGGGCCGCTTTCGCCATCATGTGCTATCAGCTTGTCGAACTCTACTCAGCTTGCCGCTGCCTCTACTACCAGCATGCCGTTGACCGCTGCGCGGCATACGGTCGTCCCAACCACTACGTTGAGCAGCGAACCATCTTCGTTGGTTACGCCTGCAGCATGCACACTGGCCATGCCGCTCAGTACTCCTCACAGTATGGCCAGGCCGACTACAGTGGCCACTCCAGCTCCTCGGCCTATCGATGAAACATCCTGTCTTCGGTGACTTACTGCCAGTCATGGCACTTCTCGCGACTCCTCAGGTTTGGATTTAGTGATTGGGTATCCTATCTCTGGTCCTTCAACCCGTCGCGACTCTCCGCGTTGCTCGTGGCTCACGACTTTCGGACCCGTCCCCCTGCTCCAGGAACGATCCGATAACCAGTCATGCCTGGCAGCCACTCCTCAACACATTAAGCTCTCGTCATCATCGGTCTTCCTCACTCCTTCATGGGCAAGCATCTTGGCCTGCCCTACTCTCTTGCCATGAAACTCGTCACGACGCTACCGAAGACACGAGAATGAGATCACGATCATTACGTGAATAGAATCACGATTCGACGCCCCTCCCCCTTCTCTTTGACACCTAGACGGACGAAACACGCCTTCGACTACCAATTGCACCCTCCGTTGGGTCGATCTCCTCTCTACGATACGGCCTTCTACTTTAACATCTCTGCTCTCATTTCTCCCATTTTCCCATTTCATTTCCGTTTTCAGAAGACTCTTATCTCGGCATTTTTTGGGGGTTATTTGCATAGCGATGGATTTGGTCTCGACTCGTTTGTTACCTGGGTTTGGAAAAAAAGTGCGATGCGCTTACACGACGGAAAACATGGACACCGGTTTACATTCTACTCAGCTTTGCTGATTGCCTCGCGGCACTTTTGGGCGAATTTGTATTCTCGAGCATGGGCTCGTTTGTTGGATTTATGGGGCCTGGCCGGGCATTGGCCTCCAACTTCGATCGCCCCCTTCGATGGGGGGTTTTTTTTTCTCCTCTTAGATGCCTCATTTGACACGAGGTTTTCTACATGCACTAGGGACAGCGGATATATACCAGGCGTTGGGAATTTGTGGTGGAACTTTAATGGTTTTGGTCATCTCCTTGCAAAGGTTGCAAGTAGTGATGGAGGAGGTTTACGCATACACTGGCTGGATGTTATACACCTCTTGATACTAGGGTTCTGTTTTTTTCTTTTTTTTTTCTTGTTTTTCTTGTTTTTCTTTTCTTTCTCTCTTTCTTTCTTTCTCTTTTCGGTTCTCAACATTTCCCTCCCTCTTGCACTCGGAAAGATGTTGTACTACCAATCAGACACAGGCTGCGCAGGCTGCAGTCGGCGCCGTCATCGGGCGGAGCCCCAAATCAAACAGAAGATCAGGACTGGGACGCTGGATGTTCCCAGATTATTGATATAGAAACATAAATCATTTCCTGTCACACATCGGACCCCATCGTATTTTCCCGTGAAGTTCCTTGGAGTCTTGGTGAGCTACTCCGTACACCGGTTGTGGTTTACTAAGCATATTAGGATGAGGCTGTCATTTGTGGCGGTTATGGTCACGTCCGAGCCCCTGGGAGGTAGGCAACAGGTCACTCGCTGGTGGACGAAAGAGATGTGCAGGGGGTTCCACCAATTCGGCGTGGAACGTGACAGTCACCAAAGTCCCCCGAGTTATTTTGGGTCAATTGCAGCATTGGTGCGATGCAATTGAGATGGGCCATACCCCGCATGGACTCGGGCACGACTGCTACTGCCATTTCTGGCTCGAGGTCAGGACGTCGGTGAGGAGGCCTCATCTGACTGACGCCAGTCTTATGGGTGGGCGGGCTGGCAAGGCAGACAACGGGAAACCCGCAGCCTTGCAGTAAAGTAGAACAAGCATGCCCCGGGAAAGGCGTCTCGGGCTAGTTTGGATAGTGCAAAGTCAGAACCTTGAAAAGGTAAACGCGCATTGCTATTAATAAGTAGGGAGGCTGGCAGGTTGCCCGATGCGGCCAAGGGGATGATTAAGTTAGTTGATGGGCGGAACCGTTCTGCCGGGCCGGTGCCAACCACCCTGTCCAGCCGCTTGGAGCCAATCTGGGCTATTGACTCCATGGTGTGATTTGCGGGCGGTGCAGGATTAGACGCGTCCCACCAGGCTTTAGGCGACTGACGCCGTGCAGCAACCACGACAGGGATTAGGGCACAGGGTGTGTCAGACTGCCGCAGATTGAACGGCGGGTCTTTGGGGAGTTGGAGGGTGGAGGAGGTGGAGGGTGGAGGAGGTGGAGGGTGGCCTTGGAAGGGTGGCCTTGGGAGGGTAGGATTTCTTTGTTTCAATAACGCCGATATGGAGGGGTGTGATGTCGGGATCTACGGGGAAATATGGGCCAAAAGAGTTGCGGGAAGATGTCGTGAGCATCAGCACAACACACACAACCCATGCGGCTCCCTTCACATGTCTCGGCTAGCCAGCAGCGACGATTGGCTTCGGAGACACGCCCTCTCTCGGCGGTTCCTATTGCAGTCTCGGCCGGAACACTGGGGGAGAGTAAGCGCCATCGCCGTCGTTTCATCGGGTGTTCGTCCACAGCTGGGGGCCGGCCAAGGCGCATTCGAGGAGCCTGATGCAGGGTAGCTTGGCCGTGATGAGGTGAGCGCAGGCTTCAAGGTTGCGCGCCGACAATCGCGGGCATCTCGGAGAGAGGGAGTGCTTATTGTGGCGATATCTGTGGATGCTTCTAGCCATGTTTAGCGGTGCAGCGCTCAATTGTGCCGCGGCAGGCGTGAGATTTTGCCTTGGGTGGGTTTCAGTTAGGCTCGTGGGGATAACTGACATTTAACCGCCAATGTTAGGTACCAGATAAGATCAATCTCAATTAGCTTGGAATGGTACGACATGAACCGGATCGTCTTCTGATATTAATTACCCTGCATCAAAATATTGTATCGAATAATCACATTGAAAATTGTTGCTGCTACTCAAGAAGTGGAAAATAAAGGAAAACTAGTTCCTGCCACAGTGATGAGGTAGCCAGCTAGTGTCATAGAGCCCAAGGCAAGAGGCAACTTCCAAGTGTTTCGACACAGGCGCAATGACGAAACCCCATGAAGGCGCCTTCCAAATTCCATTTTCCAACCACCCAAAGTAAACAAACTCTGGCTAGCTTGGAGAGCATCGCCTACTCCTCCATCTCAACTCCTCCCCCGCATGTCCTCTGTTATCCTGCACTCACACCCAGCCGCTCCTCAACCTAACTATCACTACTTTCCATGGTCACTTAATATCGTTATCCGCCAAAGCCATCGGCTTCAAATTACATGCATCTCTCAAACTAGTCCTCATGTCTCATGGCCAACCTCCCCGACCGCCCAATCCAGAACCAGAAGACGCCTCGTTGGCAACCGCCGAAGTTACTTCCAAGCAGTCCGCCCTCAGAAGTTACCGTTCAGCCGAAGCACCTCGCAGTCTCCAACCGGTATCGCCACCTCCAAACAGTCTCATCGCTGGGCCCCACAGCTCTTCTCGTCCAGTGTCGCCGGCGAAGAAACGACCGACCATGTTTTCGACCCTCTTCAGTCACACTCGGGCACACCCAGCCCAGGAACCAATCGAGGTCGAAGTTGGTGACTTTGATCACACTCCAGCCCCAAGTCCTCGGTCGTCTTTGTCGATGCTTCGAGGTAATGGAGACGAAGCCAGCGCAGTGTATGAATCTGCTGCGACGCAAACTTCAGGTTACCGACATCATCTTCTCAAGACGCTAGTCAACGGTCCAATAATTCTGCACAAGGATGTCCCGGTACTACCCATTCTTAGCCCGACGGCGGAGAAAGATATATCTCCCCAGGCCGAAAAGAAGAAACTGCAGCATGGGAGTCAAGATAAATCCACAGCTGTGAGAGAGTCGATGGCAACTGTCTCGCCTTCGCCGTCTACGTCGCCGCAAAATAAGAGGTTCACGCCATCGATCCCTACGACAGATCGAATCCGACTTGAATCTCTAGTCCACCTGCATGATACACATACACATGAGCATGTTTCAAGTGCGCTTAGTCCAGCTGGCATCTGCGATGTTGACGATTTGACGCAGGAGGAGACGCAAGTGTGGCCACTACCCGAACGCAACTCCGCTAGCCCCGTCGTCTACTCTATGAGAGACCGCAAAATAGATCGACATTTGTCCGAAGAAGATAAACAAATCACGTATTCTGGAGCAGCCAATTTCAAACACTATCCCATTCGCCACCAAGGTTGGTTTGAGCCAGGGCACCCAGCCACGAACAAAGTTGTACCATTCAAGTCTTCCCTTACCGATCCGAACAGAAGGAGCACTGAGAATGATGGAAGTTCCATCTATGCTCAACACCAGCACCAATGCGACAAGCTGAATGCTCAGTCTGTGTCTGATATGCAAATTCAAATTGCCGCGACCGCCGAAGAATCTCCATGCCTTACTCCGGACCAAGTATCAACTCCGTCTCAAATCGATACCCCAGAGGCTCTACAGAGTCGATCTGACCACCTTGTTGGGAGTAGGGTTCAGGCATGTTCTTCCAAGACCAAGCCATTTATAGAAGCCATGCGTGGGCATGGGCATGCAAATGGCACCATAGGCGGAGAAGCACATATATCAGCACAGTCTAATTGCCGGATTCTCTGGCTTCCTCAGACCCGGTCATGCAGCGGCGACTCTTTGAATACCATGGATTCTTGCATGGGGCATCACCGTTCATCGAAAGGTCGATCACGCACTCAATTGTTGGTCGCCAACCCGAAGTCATTGGACGCTACCAAGGACGGTTCAAATAAACATGGATTAGACCGGAGCACCCGATTACCCATAGAAGAGACTGAAAGACGCCACACGATCCAGCACTGTGATCCATATCCACTACTTGGTTCAGAGAATCGACACCCCTTGGAACTCTTTGACAATGGTCCTGTGGAACCTGTTAAGATCCACAGAGAGCCCCCGTGCTTGCAAACCCTCACCCATGATACCACCAAAACGCACGCAACCGATCAATGCACCAAGTGTCCTCAGAGTCCACATGAAGACCAACACACAGTCAGGGAATGTAGTTCGGATCCAATTCACCACGGATTTGGGCAACACCCCATTCGGGAATGTACCCCGTGCCAGTCCGAGCAGGATCAAAGCCAAGCCGACCTGGCGAGCTATGTTTATGCCCCCATGCCATCCCAGGAGAACTTTGGCCACTCTGAACAAAGTGAGCGCTACATCGAGGCGGGCTCAGACACCTCATTGCGAGCTGGGAAGGGTGACGAGCAACTAAAAAGTCCAGCATATTCATCAGGGCGAAGTCAGTCAGGAGGTTCTGTTCTAGATTATAAGCGGACGACTGCGCAGTGGCTGAAGGGACTGGTTCAAGCCCCAGAAGCTTACAGTGCGAAGTTTACGGAGATACCGACTCGAAAAAGGTCGATTGCGAGGCCATTGGATAATGCTCGGCGTCCTTCTGAGCCTGTGCTCTCAAACAAGGCCACTTGTCACCCGGCTGACAAGTCAATCCATTCCGGCAAGTCCGATCCCAAAATAGATGGGCTGTCTTTCAAGCGTGCCATCAGCGACTTAGAAAGACTTCTGAGTGAAGCTCTCACTCTTGCATCTCAAGTCATTGATCGATCGGGATCTCCAAATGGTGGTGGATGCAAGCGACCATCAAGCAGTCTGCACTCTGGTTACCGGGGCAGACCAGGTTACAGGGAGATTGACACAAATTATTTGAACGATAGGTCGCCGACTAGTGAACGTGAGAGCGCTGAGGATCTCTCCGACTTCGAATTAAGCCAACAGACTACGCAAGTGCGTCCCGCATACAAGCATGCCTCGACATTCGCCGGCCCTGCGGAGCGCCCCAAGTTAGCTGAGATTATTGAAAACTACTCTAGGAAGTACGAAGACCTCCATCCCAGAAGTGTTGACACCCGAATGCGTCTCAGATCTCAGCCTTCTCAGTCTCCAGGCCAGTCGATGGCGGTCATACCCACTCGGAACTCAAGAAAACAAGCCACACAAAGGCCTCTTAGGAAACTCGTGAATGGAGAGGTTTTGGCACCGGTGCACAGAGGCGGAAAGCCGCGAGAAGAGAACCTGACCCCAGTTCTCAACTTCAATCTGGGGAAAGACGCCCTTCTGGGAGATAAGTCATTAGAAAAGCGACCTGTTGGAGAGCATACTCCATCAGCCGGTCGCAATGCTACTAGCCAGGAAGCCCTACCCGAGCGCGACGTTGCAGGTCGGAAGGTGCGTGCTGAACACGGCATCAGTCTACGTCGCCGGTCACACGTTAGCCTTCGAAATGTTCAGGGATTCAGCCTTCCCAAATCTCACAAAAGACAGCCAATTGCCAGGGATTAGTCGCCCATCCGCAAGAGGTACGTTGCATCTGTGGCCTGTCTAAGTACAGCGTTGATCGGCATATTGCTCGGCATCTATACTGGACTCGTTCCCTCCATCCAGTACTATATTGTCGACCAGTCTCATGTCGCCATTCACGGAAATACAGGGTGCTTCCTTGGCCTTGCGTTGCCAACGTTCTTTCTGTGGCCATTGCCCTTGCTACACGGCCGAAAGCCGTACATCATGGCGAGCCTTATCCTTGCGATGCCTCTCTTATTTCCGCAGGCGCTTGCAGTCAACAGCCCCAGGTTGACGAATATTACTTCATGGAGGATCTTGTTAATTGCCTCTCGAACACTGATGGGATGCTCTCTTGGATTTGCGAGCATGAACTTTCACTCCATCCTGACAGACCTTTTTGGAGCCTCATTGATGAGTGGGAATCCTCACCAAGAGGTAGTTGATCAGTTTGATGCGCGGAGACATGGAGGCGGCATGGGTGTATGGCTTGGTATTTGGACCTGGTGCTGGGTTGGATCACTTGGCATTGGGTTTCTCATCGGCGCCTCCATCATTGACCAGCATCCTCCAGCCTGGGGCTTCTACCTCAGTATTTTACTGATTGCGGTGGTGTTGCTTCTCAACGTCATCTGCCCTGAGGCCCGCCGTTCCTCCTTTCGGCGATCAGTTGCCGAAGTCCGAGCTGGTTCTGACATCTCACGCAGACTGGCCCGTGGTGAAGTCATGATGCACCGAGTCAAGACCGGGCCAAAGTGGTGGGGTAATGAGGTTTGGCATGGTGTCCTTCTCTCTCTCGAGATGCTCCGTCAGCCTGGCTTCTCTGTCATGGCCGTCTATGTCGCTTGGATCTATGCACAGGTTGTTCTCGTTATCGCCCTGCTGGGATCATTGGCTTCCCGGTTCTACCATTTGCGTTCCCCCTATGTTGGCCTTCACGTTGCTGCTATGGCTCTGGGCGCTCTATTTGCTATCCCGTTCCAGAAAGCCAGCATCTTTTCGAGGTCACGTCATTCTCAAGTCAATTCCAGCAGGGAGACCCTTGACCGAACAGTCGCGTGGTCATCGCACTTGATTCGACGGGCAGTTTTCACGATCACATTGCCGCTGGGAGCCATTTGTTACGCTGCTGTTTCCTCTGGACCACCCATGAGCCTCGGTGTTCCAACATTATTTGCAATGTGCATCGGGTTTCTCTCCTGTCTCGCAATTGCAGAATGTAATGGCCTAATCATGGAGACTTTCGACACTTCGGATCTCTCTCCAGGGATGATCGGCCGGCAGCGAGACGCAACTGGCCAAACCCAAAAGAAAACAAACTACTCGTCGTTCCCACGAGTGACATCCGGCTTCGCAATCATTCATAGCTTTGCATTCATCCTCGCGGCAGGTTCAACCGCGCTTGGCGGCCACATCACTCGGACCCTCGGCCAGCGGGTTGCCTCGGGCGTGGTGGCGAGCATTCTGTTCCTCCTAACCATGCTGTTGTTGCTCGTACTCGTTCGCTTCAAGAATGTCCTCATCATACCGCGCTCGAAGTCTGCAGAGATGGATCGGTTGACACAGGCTCGTCGGAAGTCTACCCAGCGTCGTGCTTCAATGCCCAATGACTTGCGAGCTTTGATGGAGGAGGATATGGCATGGCGTCCAGTCATGATTGGAAATCCTGTTGGCAAAAACCGCCGAGTGAACTTGCTGGAGCTCGGATGCATGACTCGTTGGCAAGACATTCGGAGAAAGAACAAACTCATTGATGAAAGCGCCCACCTCAACCGATCTGCCTTGGATCAGGGACTTGAAGCTTTAGATGCTGCACTAGAGGATCACATGGAGGAGCTTCGACGAGCCCAGGGCCTATTCTCCATGGGAAGTGGGAGAAACAAGCACTCTAGTCGACTCCGACGCAGCGACCAGCGCAGCGATCAGAGCAGCGAAAAAACCCCAGATGTCGAACTAGACACACTCGATTTTGGAATGGCATCTAGCGGCCCTTCTCACCAACGGCAATTCGGTGAGGGAGAGTGCTTCATGGGTCAGACAGTAAAAGAGGAAAACGAAGAGGAGCCACCAACCGGCCCGCGCAGTTCTAGGAAGGACTAAATTTAGAAGGGGGGTTCAAGGAAATGCCATGAGACTTGAGGAAAATGCAAGTAAATGAACCTAGAATGAATGATGATAAAATACAAGATTGGTTCTTTTCCAACGCGTGCCAGTCCTTCCGAGTAGGTATCCAGTCTATGCTACTGCTCATTATAATTCTTGAATGCATAGGTATTGTACAGACAGTCGTGAAACACAAAGAAATATCAGCTAGGATGCTGAAGGGATATAAACGATAAATGAACCCATAATATGACTTCCACCTCGTGTTATTGCACATTTAAAAATAGGTCTTTTCCTCGTCGTGTAGGCGTCAACCGCGGCAGCCAAGTCGGGGTTGCGGGCAGAGAGTCACGTCCGGACGCAGATTCCTCTTGGGAGCTGCTATTTTCACGGCGCCACTTTGCCCGAGCAGGATCCGTGGGGATGGCCATGTTGGCAGCACGGTCGATTCCAAGGCGCTTGGCCAACAGGGATGAGTTTGTGGAAATGGATTGGTCTGAGGATCGGGACGGGTCGTAGTCTGGGTTGGGCTTTCTGGGAGGATGTAGAGGGTGCCACTGGTGATGATGGTCATGATGATCCTGTGTTTGAGGTTGTGGTTGTGGTTGTGGTTGTGGTTGTGGTTGCGGCTGCGGCTGCGGCTGCGGCTGCGGCTGCGGCTGCGGTTGCGGTTGCGGTTGCTGCTGATACGGTTGATATGCTTGATATTGTCGCTGTGGTTGTCTTTGTTGCTGTTGCTGCTGCTGTTGAGGCTGTTGCGGCTGCTGGGGATATTGGCGTTGCGGTCGTGGCCGTGATTGCTGCTGTTGTTGCTGCGGCTGATATTGCTGTTGGTATTGATACAGTTGCTGTTGCTGATATTGGTATTGAGGCTGTTGCTCTAGGGACTGTTGGTAAGCCTGAGTGGCTGCTTGGTCAGGGCCAGAGAAGGAGCGGCCATGTTGAGAAGGCGGACGGGTATTCAGGGGTTGGGGGTATGGCGGGGAGAAGAGGAAAGCAGGTGCCCGGGGCTTGGGTGGAGGGACGGGGCCTTTCTCCTCTGGCTCGGGAGAGGGCTCAACTATTCGCATCGTTGGAGAGCCTGATCGGTGTAAGGCCGGGTCAGCCACGGGCTTTCTCCCGCCTTTGGAGGCTAATTGGGACGCCGCTCCGGCGCCAGAGGGAGGTTGCATCAGGCCGAGTGTCGGACTGGGCTGTCCCGGTGGGTAGTACACCATTGGCCTTGAGGGCGGAGGTGCGGTTGTCTTGTTTGCATCCCAGCCCTGTCTCATGGCTCCGCTGATCCGCCTAGGGTCTCGGTTGGGAATCTTGGGATACGTCACCGGGGAGCGGCCACTGCCCGAGTGCGGTGATTCGGCAACGGGTGAAAGGTTGCCTGGCGGCTCGAGCGCTGGCGGCGGGTCGGTGAAGGAGTCATCGGACGACGTGGAGATGGTAGTGACATCACTGCCACCGGAGGCCCGGGCCCGGGTCAGGTTCCGGGTGAGTGAGCGGCGGTTGGAGGAGTTGCGGCGCGGGTTTGGCTGGACCTGAAACGAAGGGTTGGACTGGCCCGAGAAGGGAGGGTTGGGATGCGGCTGTGCTCGAGGGCCCATGGGCTTGTGTAGTGCGTTGCTAGCTTGCCCCCTCCCTGGGACAATCTCTGCAGGAGGTGCGAGAGATACCTTCATGGAGTCGGCTGAGAGTGGGAGGAGGCTTTCTCGCTTCTTGCCCTTCGAGTCACCAGCAGGCGGAAGATTGGCGTCGTCCTTGGGAGGTGGCTTCGGGACAGCACTCTGTGAATCCATGGCCTTGTTAACATTCCTAGGGTCACCAAGAACCCAATTCCCGTACTGATCGGCCACATAGTAGGTTGCCGCCGAGAGCGGTGTTGTCGGCGGTGGCCTCCAGACCTGGGCAGAAGGTGACATTGAAGCCCGGTCGTCGTCCTCGAACTCGGTCAATGTGCTCTCACGTGGATAGTACGACGAGGGCGATGCCGTGAGCTGGTTTGACGCTGTTGGGATTTGTAGCTTAGGAGGCGGTCGCGGCGGTGGCTTGGATCCTGTGGGCGAGGCTACGGAGGCCCAGGGACCAATTTCCAGGGGAGGCAGTCGAGGAGGGTTCTCCTGGCGCGATGGCTCTCCGTAGTGTTGAGGGCCAGGCCATTCATCCGGGGGTGGCGGAGAGGAACCCTTCTTTGAAATATTGAGGGGCAGGATGGGAAGGACAGGTTTAGCCGGGAGCAACCGGGACATTCGCCTCGAGGTCGCGGTTTGGGTTGTAACTCGACTGTGAGCAGGCGATATTGCCAAGCCGATTGCTTCGGGTTTATAGCTCGATCGATTATAGGATGGCGTTGGGCGGGTGTAGGATGGTACGGGCGGTGGTGGGAACGAATCCAGCCGTGGCCGGATCTGATGAGCGATCCAGGAGTTGGTCCTATCGCTTTCCGAACGATCGGGTTTGTAGCCCCAAGTATCTCTCATGGGGAGGAAACCGTTCTTGAGGTTGGGATACTTTCTGCGGCGGTAGTGTCTCGCCAGGACAATGGCACCAATCGCAAGGCCAGCGGCCGCGAGAACGCCCACGGAAATACCAGCAACCTGATCACGGCTGAGAGAATTGCCCTTGTTGCCATCACCTTTGCCACCTCCAGCTGCCGCAGCCGTGCTTGTGCTGGTCTCTGTCGCTGAGTCGGTAGCTGTTGAGGACTCCTCAATGGTTGTTGGCTCCAGGCTAATCACTGTATCCGGGCTCAGACTTGTTGAGGAGAAGGATGTGGTTGAGGTAGGTCTTGTGAAAGTCGTTCTTGACGTCGATGATGTTCGAGTTGGAATCGGAGGCGGGGACGATGTTTCTATAACCAAGGTCGTCGGCAACGTAGTAAAGGACGAGATGGTGGCGGATGCAGTGAATGCGACGGACGTGGTGACGGTGGTGAACGTGGTGAACGTGGTTGTCTTCACAGGGGGGAATGTGATGATTCCTCCGGACGTCGGTATAACGAGGGTCGCCGTGATAGTCTTGTGAGTAGGCTGAATGGCGTTGGGCTGGTCATCACACATCCCATACGCATTGTAAATCACCGTGTCTGCCTTCTCGTTAGTGCTGTAACAGGATGGTGGTTGTCCAGCACAACATACCACTTGCGTCGATGTCCGAACAGAATCCAATCGACTTCTCTGCCACAATACACTGCAGCGCACCCTCCCCGAGGGTGAATCCCGTGGCGCCGACGCGAGAACATAGGCATTCTAACGTGGGATATGTCCCACACGTGGTAGACCGGTAGCTAACATAGAGAAAAGAAATGAAGCACTCCTCTGCGCAGCTGGGAATGAAATTGGAAATGTTGGTGGGAAGATTATACGCCAATGTGGCGGTGGTGTATAAGAGAGTGCTCAACCATAGCGAAGCGAAGAAAGATGGCCTCTTGGCCATTCTATAAGAAAACATCTGCGTGGCAAAGTGTCAGCACCGGACATCGTAGGCTATGATATGTGGTCTCGGTTTGATGAAGGAGATGCGAGGACTTTGGAATGGGTTTGGGTCGACTCACCTATGGGGAGGGGATATTAATTGAGATGTCCAGCATCTCAGCATGATTCATCAACACGCATGGAAACAAAGGAAAGGATCCAGATCATGCAGCTGCGATACGACACTGTCAAGGGGGAAAGAACTGGAAAACAAAACACACGAAACACACACTCAGACAAGGAAAAGAAGGGGACAGAGAAAGAAAAGGGAGATGGATGAAGGAAACTGGCGGAGACGGAGAGAGAGAGAGAGAGCATGGGAGGCGAAGGAAGGGTTGGAAATCCGGCCGCCCCCATGAGGAAGAGGAAAAGGAATATGGGCACACGCGCAGGAGCCCAGCGCTTGCTGGGCCGTGAGTCGATGACGCCGGCGGTTCGAACCTGCATCTTGCAAGCCATGGTCCCCAGCTGGAGCCGCCGAGGGCTGTTCTGGTCAGTCGGTCCCGCTGCATGTCGGCCGTCGTTGTTCAGTCAGGCTGGCGGCTTTGCGTCATGACGGCACCACAGGCCCTCGCAGCTGGCAACTGGCAGCTGGCAGTGGGGTGCCGACAAGTCTATTTTCGGGGGGATGTCCGCTGCAGCTTCGCTTCAAGTTGCAAGCCGTCACCGCCGTGCAGGCCTGTCGTCCGCCGAGGCCATTCCATCGGGGGCGACCCCAGCGAGACCCAGTCACCGCATTCGCGACCCCACGATGTTCGGTATGGCGGTTACGTCGCGACATGAGTGGCTGGCGCTGCTCGCTCCGTTAGGCGCCGCTATAAACGCGGACGACCCCGGCGCCAAAACGGCCAACGGGTCATCACGTGATGTGCCCGACTGGGCAACGCCAGCCAATCATGCCGGCCGCCTAGCCACTTAAGCTTACGGAGGCCGCCCCCGATGGCCCAGGCGTGCAGCTCGTGGAGACATCTGCGACAACCCCAAAAAGATCCCAAGGACACCCCGGAAAGCCCCTACATTTCCTGCCGGTTTCGGGATGCCATGGCTGGATGCGGCTGGATCGTCGTCCTGCCTGGCTCTGGCCTGGTCCATTTTGCCGGTCGCAGGCGGGTCAGCCAGGGCAAGGTCCTCGACCGAATACTGACCACTTTGAGACGGGTCAGTCTCCACGCCCCAGCTCGACGCGGGATCTACGCGATGGCGGCCGGCAGCTGAGGTCTTGGCAGTGACAGGACGGAAACTTGACGGTCAATGAAGATGCAGCCCGGCTCTCCTCAGGGGCCAAGAGTTCCTTGGGGTCGTACTCGCCGTCGCTGGCGTGCGGTAGTCGAGAGATTGCAACTGTGAAAGTCCCGAGTTGCTGATGTGACCCGGTGTCTGAGGCGCATGGGCGGTAGATGAAGCTGCCTAAGAGATTAACACATGCACTAAGGCCCCCGTCATGTCTGCAAAGACATGTCACTCTCAGATCGTGGATTCGGCGAATAAGCTGTGTTTGCTTACAAGAAGCGCTTCCGTCCCCTTGGATGTGCCAAGTTCCAACTTGCAAGATCAGGTTGCATCCCAGGCTGCAACCCAAGATGGTCATGACAGGGATCGAATCTACTCCCAGGGAGAGCGAGGTGCGGACGACGCCTTGCTTCTCTTTATCAAAAATTTAGATTCTCTACCAACAGACAGGGCCCTCCGCCAGACTTGAACAGTTCCCAAATGCCCTGCGTCGCAGTTCCATGGGTGTCATGACAGCCCTCGCCCCCACACAGGCTCGTCGTGGATGCTAAAGCCAAAAAGGGGAAAATATGCCGCCAAACGAAAAGCATCAACAATAGCCTCAGACGCCGACGCCGACAAAACACCGACAACACAATCAACACACCTGTCGGGATGAGACGAGCTCAGAATGCCATAGATCCATCTCTTCCCTCCCTGTTCAATATCAACCAAGGCAAGGAGGGAGGGAAGCACCCCAACCAACGCGACTCCGAATCCTCCGTTCCAACCAACAAATGCTATGAGAAACCGGCAAGCCTCTAACAGTCGTGCTCTCACATGGCCATCTCCGCCTGCAGCTTGCGGAGTTCGGCTTCCTCGTCGTCCTCTTCGATTGCCTGCTTCTTGTTCGACACAGCTGCGATAAGTTAGTAATGGCGTAAAGCCGCATAGTTGAGAGTGGAACGTACGCTCTGTGTTTGCCGGAGTGGGCATCTTGTGAACTTCGTCCAGCACGGGAACGTTGCCTGTCTTCAACATCTGCTCGTCCAGCTGCTCCTGTTGCATCTGCTCCAGTTCTTCCAGCAAGCCGTCTTCATCCTCGTACTCGCCGATCGTGGCACTTCCAATCGCGTTGACAATCTCCTCGCTGAGCGCATTCTGTTCCCGCAGAGTCTCCCTGTTACCGTCGTCAGTATCTCATCACCCACAGCGGTCATGCGACCTGTCCGCAGAACGTACATCGTCTCGTCCACCTTCTCTGGTGTGAGATTTTTGTAAATACCCTTCATGGCATGGCCGGCATTCTCCATAGCCGCCAACGTCTCTCGGTTGATATTTGCCGACTCGATCGCGTTAATCTGTTGCTCCAGTGTTCCAATCTGCGCTACAGTTTGCTCCAGTGAGTGCTCGTGTGTCTTCTTGCGCCTTAAAGCCGCCTTGGCCGCTGTTATTCCGTCAGCACGCCTGCCCCGCAATGTCCCCCTCCCGCTTATCGGGTTTGCATACCATTCTTGTTCGTGCTAACGTTCTTGCGGGCGACACCGTCTTGCTCATCGATCTGGTTCTGTAGATGCTTCTCGCGCTTCTGCAACATGTCAAGCTGCGAGCGCAGCCCCAGGATCGCATTCTTGGGACTGTTCTTCTGCTTCTGCGCCGAGGCACCGCCAAACCAGCCCCACATCTTGATAGTTGTTGGGTTCTGAAAGTCTCGGATGCAGGAATAGGAGGGTTATCAAAGGTCAAGGAACGTGTCCGTGTAGAGCCAGAAAGGGCTCAGTAGTCGTCGCGGAGAATGGCGTAACGCTCTCGACGAAGCCTGGTGGTGGGGTCGGGCTGAAGCGGTATGTCGAGTTAGCACGTTGGGGGAACAGATCCGGTGGGCTGGAGGTGAGCAGTGAACTCACGCAAAACTTATAGCAACCGAGGTCGTCAAAGTTGTGTCGCTTGTCGTCGTCAGCGTCGTCGTCGTCGTCGGAGTTGTTGGTGGTTGGGGGCAGTTGGTAGCCTGCGGGACACTTATCGCTGCCTTCGTCGTTCGCAGGGCGATGACGGCACTCTCACCTTTAACCGCAGTTTTGCCACGATCATGTGACGCCACATTCACATGGTCCGGACCCTTGTGGAGTCTTGGTGAAATTATTCTGACCACTGGAACTACACCATCCGAGCCTGTCAATCAGCGTCACGCGCGGCTGTCTCCGAGGCATACCTACTTAACGTAAAATACGGTGATCTACCGTTGTCCGAGTCCATCCTTCGTAACATGACAATATCTCCTTCGCAAATTTTCTAATACAAATTGTGTTTTCGAAAGATTCCTCCGAATTCTCGCTACCAGAACACTGATCCATACCAAAACTCTACCATGGGGCCCACGGGCCTGCGGCTCTTCCCCAGCTTTATGTGTGTCCCTGAATATGCCTCGAGGTATCCATAACGCCACATTATGTCTCACCTGCCAGAAACACGGGGTTCACCGGTGATAACCCACCCATTCTATCCGTAGTGCCAACCAGTAGTCGTGTAGTTCTCATGTCACGACGTACGGCAGCCTCGTTGATCCCGGCAGCACCCTAGAAGCTAAGAGACTATCCTTCAAGCCAGGGAACGTGGCACCACCCACCCATAACGTCCAGTCTTTCAAACTAAATCAAGATTGGATTTACATCGCATCTCATCCACTTTGATAATAAAATGAAGCCGGGATACTTGAATATCTGCCTAGATCGAATGCTTCCGTATAGAGCAAGCGGCTACCAGGATGCTTTATGGAAATCAGGCGGAGCAGAGGAATTTCTCCTTATTTGACATTCATTTTGCCTGACCATATTATGTCTCATCCTTCACGGCAGAACCCGTGCCGTTGGATATACTCGAATATTGTCCACACTTGCTCACGTTACTTCTCTTACCTCGCAGTACCATTTTATCATAACGATGGCTATTCGCACATGAGAACATTGCCACTTGCACACATGACTATAACCTCAGTCCTACTGATAAATCTGTCATCTTGGTGGTTTCTTTGCAAGACCAATTTGTAGTATTTATCCGCTAATAACTTTGTATAAGTCTAAGATCTAAGAATTCCAATGCGCATACTAGGCACATTAGTCTGCCCTGAGGTTGAGCTAAAGGGGCTTGTGCCTGTGTGCAAATAGCAATACTCTTTATCATGCGCATGTCAAGTATGAGACAAACGTTGGAGAATAAGTCTTCAAGTGTCTCTTCGTTTCTATTACATAGGTACAATAAGTACCTCACTCCAAACTCCGCCTGATCATGCCAGCGTTTTTGCCAGCCCATCTGAGTTCTCTATTCCAGGTACGAACTGATTCCTCCACCCAAGTCGAACATATATAACCAGAAACAAATATTACAGAGAAGCATCTGGTTCGCGGCCGAGGCTGGTCCCAGGAAACTATAACGCTAGAAATGCCACAGTAATGCTGGACAGGTGTGATTGGCATGAATAAGCCTACCCTGTCCTGAAAGGC
Source organism: Ilyonectria robusta (assembly GCF_021365365.1). NCBI lineage: Eukaryota > Fungi > Ascomycota > Sordariomycetes > Hypocreales > Nectriaceae > Ilyonectria > Ilyonectria robusta. The sequence goes on along the minus strand of NW_025764443.1, from coordinate 241,730 downwards.
CGAAGAAGAAAAGTACAGTGGAAATTGACAAAGTCTCTGCGCTGGGTTCACCTCGTATGGATGTCGAAGTTGGCCAGGGAAGGTCGAAAGAGTCACAGGCGTAATCATCATGAATCCTCATACAACTTTTGCGCGTCCATCAAGGCGGCGACGGAAGCCTTCGGACCAGTCCGGAAAAAGAAGCGGGTTGAGGCGCGAGACGTCGTTCAGGCGCATCATCATGTAGTCGTGTCGTACTATTTGTTTCCTCCCTTTTCGTCTGTGTCGATATGCCAGACAACGTAATTAGGAAGGCCAATGACTTGGTAGCCTGCTCGCTTGGCCATCTTGGCGAATCCTTCGGTCTCAGCTTGATTTTCGAAGGCGTAGCATGGGAAGTTGATGCCTAAGTGAACTTGTTAGTTGGTTTTTTGGTTTACGTGGTCGTCGTCTTGCGTACCAGAGCGATGGACATCTGCCTTGACGACGATGTTGACTCCGCCGATGCCATCTAGTTCAACTTCCACGTCCTTGTTCTGGCGCCAATCACCCATCTTGGCGAGGTACTCGCGGCCAGTGTCGTATTGCTTGTAACCTAGTACGAACACACGGTCAGAATGCTTCATTGTCATAATTCGGTGTCACGAACCTTCGGCAAGCACGACATCCTTAGGAAGAGTGCTGGTAAGTTTGCGGCCCTTTTCCGATTCGATCCAGGAGTTGTAATCAACTGTCCACTCGTGTTAGTGTCTTGTTGAGGTCATCTATTGTTCGCAGCAGTCACTTACATCGTCCTTCGATATCCTTGCCCTTCTCGATCCTGTGAAACCAAATGTCTTGAAGATATAATTAGTATCGGTGCACCGACGCAAGTTAAAGTCATCAACTCACTTGGGACGATAATATCCTTATCGTGGGCAATGAAGTCCTCCAGGATTCTCCCCGGGCAGTCAACAATGTCCACGTCTCTCCAGTAGACCCAGGAATGCTCCGGCTTCAGGGCGGTGGCCAGAAGATAGTTCCGCGCCTTGCCCATCGCCTTTCGACGGGGGCCCTGGGCCTCAAAGGAATGTCTCTCTTGCACGTCTTGACTCAGGTGGAAGTCAAAGTCCTTCTCGATGACGATGGCGCTGTTGAAGGGGATTTCGCCGGGCTGTCGTTGGAGGCGGTCCAGCTCAGAGGCAAGGATGGCCAGTGTATCATCCGTAGAGTCGGAGATCAGGAATGCGATATCGATCAGACGATGCGGGTACGTAAGTTGGGAAAGGAGTTGGAAATATCGAGGAAGGTACGAAGAGGCATCCTTGAGGGGGGTGAGGATCAGGATCCGTTCTTCGTTGACTAGCGCCCTCCGCGTCGACTTGATGGGGTTGAGGTCGATATGTTTGATCGATGTAGCGCCGACTTCGATGGGGGCGTGGTGGTTGAAGAGGACTGGCGTCTTCATGTGCGAGTTCCACACAGCAAACTCGTTCGGTGTCATATCCATGGGCGATTTGCCTGGGCCCCAACTGAAAACATGTCAGTCAACAAAAAAAAAATTGACCATGGAGTCCGCAGAGTCCAAGGAGTCCGCGGAGTCCAGCCATCACGGCCGTCGTCGGGTCACGGCATACCTTTGCGGCACGGGGGCCGAGTTGAACATGCTACGCCATATCACCAAGAAGATGCAGACGAAGACGACCAGCGGAAAGAATCGCGACCTCGTGACATTGTTCCGCAGAAATCTACCCAGCGGAAGCTGAGCCTTTGTGGCTTTCCAGTTGAGTCCACCCTGAGGGAGAAGCATGGCGAATGCCTCGGGTGGGCCGTCGTCACCGCCCTCTTGTAAGCTGTATCGCGTCCGTCGTGGGTGCGGCGCAGTAATTACGTCGTTGATGTCGTCGCCGTCGTCGGTGTCGAGGGTGGAGGTTGCAGGGGGTTCAGAACAAGTGTCGTGGTCGGCAGACAGCTAGAGTCGTCGAGCGAGTCGTCGAGGTTGGGGATTGCCGTGGCGGGATGGTGCTGGGAAAGGGCCAGGGCATCAGTATCGCGTCTCGCGGGTTCGGGGCCGAGTAGGCGGCGTGAGATCGCTCGAAGGCGCGTGGAAAGTCAATTGGCAAGAAGAGGAATCAACGGAGCCCAGCCAAAATACCACGACACCATCACCATGATTGCGACAGCCCAGAGGCACCCGAATCTGCTACTAAGCTTGGCTTGGCAATTGCAGGGTCCGGGCACCACCACAATTGGTCAAGGGCCTGTGAGAGTGGCGTTGGGCGCCTGGCTGGGCCTGTCCACGGCTGTCCAGGTACCTGCTCCTCGCTCCACCACGCCCCGCTCCACCACGCCCCGCTCTCTAGCAGCTTCAGTGGCTCCTCGGGCTATTTACAGCGCAACGGGGGCGCATTGAGGATCGGCACAGGAGCCGCCATAATAAACAACGGCCAACATAGGGGCTCGACTACCCTGGAGAGCCAGGAGAGCCAGGAGAGCCAGGTTTGATCTATATAATCAGCTCGTATTGCACGGGCGCTTTCGAAGCCCTTGATTTAGCAGGCGCAAAGTACAAAGGAGCCTCTAATATTGGTGAGATAGACACGGTCGGCAGTCTGTAGCCGTCTGGACTCTTGTGTGTTGTGGCGGTATTTCTGCCGCTTTTCCGTGGTTCGATTGGCTCTCAACGCGGGAGGCTTATCCACGGATTTTTTTTATCTCCCCAACCCATGCACTTATGTTGTGACACAATCCACCAAGACGGGAGGATTGGCTTCAGGTCATGGAAGGTCGAACCTGTGCAGTGTGCAATGGAACAAGAGACATTGTATGTGCTAGAGATATGTAGAACTCGGTCAAACCCCCACGGCCGCACAAGGGGATAACCGTAGACCACCAACCCAGGAGAACACAATCCAACAACAATACAAGTACCTAGAGCAATCGCGAATTACATCATCCTGCGCCAGATTCCCCTATCCACCGCTACCGATTGTAGCATGGACTCGAAAAAGCCAAGCCACAGGTCTCAACCACTTTTTCCAAATACAGTAACGGCACGACAATTGCTGACGTCTCCCACTGGTGCCGTTGGCGTGGCTGCCTGAACAGCCAATGACAAGGAAAGGCGGCGGCGCCTCGATCCTGATACAACACCATGACATACCAGCGTGAATAGCGTTCACCAAGGCAACGTCTCAAGTCCTCAACCACGGAAGACTCATTACTCGCTAAACCCATGCGGCAACCTGCGAGATAACGCGATACTCGACACTTACTGTGTACCATTTTTACGCCCGTTACTTCACATGCGCGCTGCACTGCCGGGACAACGCTGTTTGACATCACTGAGCCAATTCACGAGGCCATTGTTAAAGCTCCCGACTCACCGAGGCTTCACCACGTTCCCGAAGATGGTCGCAACAAGGGGATCTTCCCGTATCAACGGGACCCAAGCCGTTCCTAAGCATGAACCAAGTCCCAGTCCAGCCCCACGAGTGAACCGGAAGCGCAAGGCCCCCAGCGACGCGGAGGCCGCGGTGCCCGCGGTGCCTGTTACGCCAACGAAGAAGCGCACACAGCGGAACGCAGTGCCATCAACTCCGACACCCGGGGCCGCGGGCCTATTCGCGGAGCCTTCCGGTGCGACAAAGAAGCCGCGAAACGTGGCGGTGACCCGCCTTGCGGACCCGAGATCTACAAATGCGTTGCTCCTCTCACCAGAGACGTCACGGTTGGTGGCATCCCGTGACATCGAAACAGTGTCGCCCTCCAAGGTGTCCCGAGTCGGGGCTACAACTGAGAACCTGCTGAAGGAGGCCTGTGACCACCTCATCAAGATTGATGAGCGCATGCGGCCATTGATCGAGCAGCACCACTGCCGAGTATTCTCGCCTGAGGGTCTAGCAGAGAAGATCGATCCGTTTGAGAGTCTCTCCAGCGGCATCATTAGCCAACAAGTGTCTGGCGCAGCAGCCAAGTCTATCAAGGCAAAGTTCCTTGCCCTGTTCGAGGACAACATCGGGGAGAGGTTTCCTCACCCATCCCAGGTTGCCGCTCGATCAATTGAGAACCTCAGGACGGCGGGACTATCGCAACGCAAGGCTGAGTATATCCAGGGACTCGCCGAGAAGTTTGCCAGCGGCGAACTCAGCGCGCAGATGTTGCATGATGCATCGAATGACGAGGTCATGGAGAGGCTTATTGCTGTTCGAGGTCTGGGCAAGTGGTCTGTCGAGATGTTCGCCTGCTTTGGGCTCAAGCGAATGGACGTCTTCTCACTCGGCGACCTGGGTGTTCAGAGAGGCATGGCTGCATTTGTTGGACGAGACGTGGGCAAGCTCAAGTCCAAGGGGGGCAAGTGGAAATACATGTCGGAGCAGGATATGACGGAACTGTCGGACAAGTTTGCGCCGTATCGCAGCCTCTTCATGTGGTACATGTGGCGCGTGGAGGAGACGGATGTTAGTACCATGGAATAGATGGACTAGTTGCTCGGCCAGCGTTGTTTGCTGTTTTGCTGGTTGTTTTCATGCACGTATAAACCCAACCCTATGTATGGAGGTAATTTTGATAGGCACATATGAAGGTACTGAAAGAAGGGACGAGTTTCATGGAAGGATGTGTTTCATGGCCAACCCCCACTTGGACAGGGCCTTGTTGGAGAAATAGTACAAGCCCATTGTTAGTGGTGATGGATGTACTGTGCAATGTCCTGGAATAGATGGCATGGACAGGAATGATTAGCACACGCAGACTCATCAGGGCGCAAGAGGATGCGGATTTCCTTGGCCTGGCCGGGTCAATGGCCTACTAGTCTACGCAGTAGACGCGTTGGTTAACTGGATGATGGAAACCGTTATCGCAACCTTTGCCGTGGTAATTTAAGGGCCGTCTCAATTCGTCGATGCCGATCTGAAGTAACTAATTAGTTAGGGCGAACCCAGCTTCCCATGCCGAAGAAAAAAAAAAAGAGATTTGGGATTCGATGACGGCGTGAATCTAGGAGCAAGCTCGTGGCGGATCTGCGGGCGCTTCTCCGGAGGGAACGCCTGATATTGCAAGTGGCAAGCGGAAAGTAACCGTACCTCGACAGTGGCCATTGGCTCCAGCCACAAGATGGGGGGGCGTCGGTGCCGCAAACTTGAGTTGTCTAGCTTGGCAGAGCAGAGCTAAGACAGCCGGTGCAGCAAGAAAATCCTGATTTTGTCTCCCCCGCGAGCAGCGACCAGTCGCGGTTTGGGATGAATGATGCAAGCTGGCTTTGAGTGGATGTGAGAGGATGAGCCGGACGATGCACTGACAGACCTGTGGAGCAAGAAACGCGTCAGGGGGCGGGAACGGAATGGAGACCCGCAGAGCAGCGCGGATGCGCAAAACCCGGCTTCAGACTCGTGATGCCAGACACAGGGACCCAAGGAGCGGATGGAGTATAACGAAGATTGGACCCCTTTGCCATTGAACCTTGCCCATGAGGCGGACAATATATTTTGTCTGCGTTCAAGCTGTGGTGAATTGTCGGAGACTGACGACAAGCTTTCTAGCCCTTGCAGGTGGAGCCAGGGGCGAGGGTGAGCTTGATAGGGGCGTGAGAAAGGGGTATGTGTAGCACGAGCATCACATACCAGTACGTGTATTTCAATCCTTATCCACGGCTAAATCCCAGTTCTGGGAAATGATGATGAATTCGTCCCCCCGGGGTAAAACCTAACATTTTGATATGTGTCTGGTGATATGGGGAGCGATGCCCCGAAGATGGGGGAAATCGAAGTGCAATTGGCACTTGGAGCTTGGTGCCCTTGCTTGGCCGGGTTTGTTATCAAAGTCCCTACCATCGATCATTGTCACTCAACGGCATTGGGTACCATTGAGACGCAGGGATGCGATATCCATGCAAGGGAGGGAAATACGTACGCAGTACATGCAGAAATACGTACATGTTCAGACGTAGAAGAAGGGGGATGGCATATTGCCATGAATGGTGGTTCTGTGACACCAAGCAGGGTAACGGCACAGACGGGGACATGGAGTCGTCACTACTAATAACCCAATGCCACCGGAGCCGCCGGGGAGCCATCGGTGACGGGTGCTCGTATCGGAAGCTCCATCGAAATGCAGTTGGTGGACATGCATCATGTGTGAATTATCGAACTAGCAAGTCCGATTATCCGCGTACTCCCGGCACTGAGAGACAAGACCAGGTCCTCTCCAAGACCTGGACTGTGGGCTTGATGAGACTATCGGTTGCGCTGGGGAGCTTAGCTTTTTCGCCATCCACCGGACATAAGTGCCAGTGGTAGAGCAAGGCCGGGAGCCACTCCTCGGAGGTTGCCAAGAGACATAACCGTACTCTCTGTGTCGTGTCTGAGCTGTGAGACGAAACAAGGCCTCCATTCCTAGGAATGCATTTTGCTGACGCTGCCCTGACGCTGCCCTGACGCCAGCAACCGCACCTTTGAGGCGACAGGTGGTTGAGTACTCGGTACCGGGTATGCATGCGAAAGCGAAACGTGACGAGTGGGAGCAAATTGAGCTCGACTAGGGGCATTGAAGAGGTGGTACGGTGATGCCGAGCTGTTAGTTAGTACCTTTACGTGGCACACAGATCCAGCGATGATCTGGTGGAAAACTGCGGCCCAAGCTAGTTCCTTGCTAACACAACGGCGAATGAGCACCCACTTGCAATCAACCGAGACCCCTGCTAGTTGGGCTTAAAGCGTTTTTTTCAGCAGCTTCAAGCAGGTGGAACGGCGGCAACAAATCTCGCCTGGGAGGGGAGGCGATGAGATCGGAGGCAAAGTGCCCAGAACGAACAGATTGGCCGGGGATGCACGAAGGCTACTCGCCTCATCGGGCAGGCAGAGGATTGGTACCTCCGAGTGGCACACACATGGCACACAATTGGCACCCTCGTATCTCCAACGCAGAAGAGGCACGCGAGGAGGCGTGTGGGTGCAACGAATCGCGTCTCCAATTCTGGGAGCAAGATGCTGGGCAGCGTTTCACGGCGGGCGTGGACGCAAATGACGAGCCAATGTCCTGGCAGCGACGGACACCGCTGGGACCTTGGAAGCCTGCGACAGTGGTTATTGTGGGATGATTGCCCCATCGTCTTCGGCCCCTTGCTGTTGATGTTGACGTCGCTATTAACCGATTTCCCGTCGGAACCCTACTCGGCTGGCTTTGACAGCAAGCTGCGTGTACGTGCGTGCGTGCGCGCGCATATGCGTACCCAGCCAGCAAGCATCAGGTTAGGGAGCGGCGTCAGGAACAGTACCAAATAAAGAAGTTATCCGCTAGAGCTATCCACGGATGGGGTGGCATGGTCCCGTTCCTGGACCAGACGCAGGTGGGTGCCAATGGTGGGTGACCTGGCGGTCGCTGTAGCCCATGGTGTTGCGTTGCGTGGGTCGTCGCGGAGGTGGCCCCGGGCCCATCCACCCATCCATCCCATGGCATGGGGAGCAAATGTCGCCCGAACGCCGCCCACCCTCACCCTGGTCTGGCTCTGGCTCCGGCCCATGCCCTGCTGGATGGTGGATGGTTGGGTCGATGGCGGAGGGAGGTGGAGGGAGGTGGACGGAGAGTGGATGGGTGGGTTGGTTTGGTCGACGGAGGGATCCATGCAAGACTCGCCGGATATCCACCGCGCAGGAGCATCTCATCTCTCATCTCTCTCCCTTCGCTCTCTTCTTTCCCTTTTCTCCTCCTATCGTCGGTTCCCTCGTCGCATCGTCCATCTTTCAATTCACGCCGCTCGTTTGCACAGGCCTAAAAGACCCCGTTGTCTTCAAGCCCATCTTACTTACCTAGTCTACCGGAAGGCATTCTTGGGTTTCCTGAAGCATCTCCCGCTGCCGATTATTACAAACAGTACAAGAAAAAAACAAAGAAGGACCCAGTCCCTCGTTACCAGGTACGTACGCTTTGCTTGTGCTCCGACTCCTCGCCGAGGCGCGTGTTGCGTCGCCCCTGCTAGCTTGACACCCTCCCGTCTTTTGTCTCTGCTCCCCTTCCTCCACCTCACCTGCCTCATCAACCTCGAATTCCTCCTGTCATTTTCACTTTTGTTTGTCTTGGCTTGCCGCTTCTCGTGTGTTCTTCCTTCCATCTCTCCTTCCTGCATACTATCTCGTCCCGATTGGAACTCGCCTTTCTATTTCCCCGCCAACTCACTCGTTCGGTGCACAGGTTCGTTGCTCCCGCTTTCCCCGTTGACTCGCATCGCGAACCGAGCCCTCCAAAAGGGACCCGACCACGGCCTTCTCCCCATTCCCTGTCCCCGTCCCCGACCCCTTCTGCTCCCCATCATCATCTTTTCCAACCGCCTCAAGTTTTGGACGGCTGCATAGATTAGGGGTTTCTCCAACGCGCACCACCAAATCGCTGTCCTGCTCAACCCGGCTTCATTTCCTGCTCCTATACCAGTCCCAGCTTTCGTAGGACTGCAACACTAACAATACGCGGATATACAGGCCATAATGCATTCCGTCCAGCTTCTCTCCGCTGCCATCTTGGCGTTCGGTGCCGCCACGGTTTCCGGTACGTTGTCTCCGTCTCCCGGTTGACGTTGCCTACTAAGCGCACAAAACAGCTGCCACATGCACCAAGGATATCACCGTCACCGAGCCTACCCAGGTTATCTCTTGCGACGTTGTCGATGCTGATATCACCATTGACTCCGATCTTGCTGGTGACGTCGTGATTAATGGCCCCAAGCAGATTAAGGGTGACTTCATTGTCAACAATGCCTCTGGCCTGATCTCGCTCACTTCCACCACCATCAACTCCATTTCTGGTGAATTCCAGCTCCAGAACCTCGAGCTCCTCAGCACCCTCGAGATGGCTTCCCTGAAGAGTGTCGGCGAGATCAGCATGGTCAAGCTGCCTCAGCTCAGCAGCCTGAACTTCGGTACCGAGGGCGTTACTAAGATGACCAGCATTCGGATTACCGATACCTTCATCAGCGATCTGAGCGGTCTTAGCGTCGCTACTGTCGAGAACTTCCAGATTGACAACAACAAGCGCATGACCACCTTCGACTCCGATCTCGTCAACATCACCGGCCAGCTTATCATCAACAACAACGGAAACAACATGGATATCACCATGGACAAGCTCGAGCTCGCTGCTGAGATTCAGATTTCCAACGTCAAGTCGTTCTCGGTCCCTGCTCTCACCAAGATCACTGCGTCGATCAAGTTCGATAAGAATCCCGAGTTCAAGACCTTCAACGCGCCTAACGTTACCGAGATCACTAACGATGTCTCCTTCATCAACAACAAGAAGCTCACCAATGTTTCTATGCCTCTCCTCGAGAAGATTCAGGGTGGTTTCACCATCCAGAACAACACTGCTATGACCACCATTGACGGGTTCCCCCTACTGGAGAGCGTTTCTGGTGCCATTATTCTCCGCGGTAACTTCGAGAAGTGAGTCAATCAGCCTTTTGAATATTGTAACAGCTCTAACGGTCTTATTAGGGTCGAGCTCCCCAGCCTTAACGACGTCAAGGGTGCGGTCACCGTCTCCTCCACCACCGATATCTCCGATTTCTGCGACTTCTTCGACAAACTTGAGAAGAGCGAGGCTATCCAGGGCAGCATGACCTGCACCAGCAACAACAAGAAGGCCAACGAGGGTAGTGACGGTGGCGAGTCTACCCGTGGCAACTCTAGCAGCTCCGACTCTAGTGATTCTGAGGACGGTGCGGGCGTTAACGGTGTCAGCATGACTTTGCTCGCCCTTGCCGGTGTTGCCGCCCTTGTTCAACTGCTGTAAAGTGATGGTCATGGCAAAATGGTTTCGGATTGGCGTCGTTCACTGTTCTCCCCATGTTCCCTGTTTTTTCTATCCGACATATTGTGTTTCATCATCCTTCGTGAGGCACAAGATGCTTTTCGCGGAGGCAGCAGCTGCGTGCAAAGGATAACCCATTAGAACTTAATAATCGACTGTACTTCCACTGAACCATCAAATCACCATTCAACTTGGCCAATTAGTCTGTGAAGTGCTTCAGCAATGTTTGCCCAGATCACCTGCCTTCGAGATGCTGCCATCTGACGTAGTGAAGTCCAACTTGATCACCTTGGCATACACAACTGATAAAGTTGTCGAATGAAGTCGTGTGAAGAGGAAGAGCTCTGGTTGAGGACCCGAACAACAGCACATACACTGCTATATCGTAGGAAATAGTCATCCAGCTATGTTCGAACCAGTCTCCTTATTCGGTGTAATGGCATCGGATTTTTCATTTTGTCACCGTCGTCAGGTTTAGTGATGTCCTGTCAACTCGGTTTGACTTTGGGGTATCACCTCTACAATACACATGCACGCTACTCCCTCTATCTTCTGTGTTGCAAGCCTCAAATCAGCTATCCACCGGGTCTAAACCCTTGCTGCAGGCTAGACCAGTCATTTTCTAACTGTAAATCCCTTTCTCAAATTTTTCTGTGTCAAAGAACCTTGGCACAATTGTGTTTCCGTTGAAGACTCTCCCGTCTAGTTCGTTCACTGCCTTGGGGGGATATGAGCGTGTGAAATCACAGAGTGAATGAAGTAGAAAACTTACTCGAAGCGCAGACACTTGGTTTGTGAACTTGATAAAAACTTTTCGACTCTTTTCCTCGATGTAAAGTCTCTCCACACGCCCGTACTGCCATCTCATTAGTTCCATTCTGGATAGGTTGTGGTATAAAATGGGGAATACCTTCTCGCCGCACTCCTCTCCAATCTCCTGCCCGAGGCCGTCCGCAATCTCGGCCTGGAGGTCAGGCATGTTCTCTAACATGTTTTGAAGGACAATGACGTCGCTCATGATACCAAACTTGCCGGTACTCTCCTCCTTGCGATTCCCGCCCACGATTTTGCCTTTGCTGCCAGGCTCCGCCCAACCCCCACCATCAGCGTCGGCCTTCTTGCGCCGTTTCTCGACTTGCACTCGCAGAGGATTGATAATGCCCGTCTCGTCGGCACCAAGGCCAGTGCCTTTAGTCCAACCGTACTTACTCATGAGACGGTGAGCAAAACCGGCTTGGCCAGGGCGTGCTGACCGAGGTTGAGAATCGACTTCAGGTGCATGGCCTCCAATCGTGGGCGGTGGAGAGTATGGTTCGTCTTTTTCGTCACCTTTGGGGTTTCCTGGTTGCATGTATCGGACTGGAGCACGGGATATTATGGCAGAGTCGGAGGGTGGTGCGGGAGGTGGCGGCGGCTGGGTGACCGCGGGAGTTTGGCCCTGAGACATGGCCATACGACGGACGAAAGCGTCCTCGCCGGTTTTGTCGGGAGGAGGAGCTGGAGGTGAGCCTGGTGGCGGCGGGACAAAGGCATATGACGATGGAGGTGCAAACTGATCTGGAATTGGGCGTAAGTATGACAATCGTGAGCTGCAAGCTGGGAGACTTACTTGGTGCGACATGTCGGGTGTCGCCGTCATCATCCTCGTTGTCCGAGGAGTCGCTCTTGTCGCGCTTTCTACGGTGCCGGTAGAGTAATGCCTTCCATTCTCTTACCTCGTTGACCTTCTCGTCACTTCGCAGGTACTCCTCTACATTTGTTGGCCGTGCCGGGTCATACAACTCCTCCCAGTCGGTCTCCATGTGTACTTGCTGCTGCTTCTTCTTCTTTTTGCGCCCACCACGCTGGCGCTTCTCTACGGCCCCATATTGCCACTCATCATCCTCTGTCGCGGCCCAGTCAGCAAGTGTGCTCTTGGGCGGTGCAGGGGCTGGTGGTGTGGCGGCGGCTGTTGCTGGTTTGGGACCGACGGGTTTGGGGAATGAGGGCTTCGGCTTGGTCTGTTTGACTTGGGGACGGCGAATGGGCTGGAAGCGGAGGGCGGGATCGACCGGTTTCTTGGAAGAGGTCTCTGCAGAGGCGCTGTCGGCCTGATTGTAGAGTACTGGAGCGGATGAGATGGTGGCGGACGAGGAATCGTTAGGATCGAGGAGGTTCTCGTAGAGGGAGAGTCCTCCACGAGGAGGCGGCGGAGGAGCTGCCATGCTGCCGGGACTGAGGTGATGGACCTTCTTAATGGCTAAAATTGACGCTGAATTCGGGTATCATGAGGCAATACGAGTGGGCCTGTAAATATAATGATGAAAGTTGCTTGCATGGCCAAAGTCGAGGCTCAGTTGGCCAGCCTGAACGGGTGCACGTTACGCGCTTCTTCCCCGGCCCAGGGAAGTAGATGCGCCGGATAAACAGCGGGACAGGCGGTAGCACCCTTGCAGCTGGGGAAGCTGCCTGCAAGTGCCCCTCCAATGAACCCCGCCAAAACTCCAAGAAAGCTTTCCAAGTCGCGGTCACCTGTTTATGCCCAAACACATCCTCAAGACTCTCGCGTTTCTCAGAGTGATCACGCCTGGCCCCAATTTGCGCTGTAAACTCGACTGCTAGGCACCCTTTTCTGCCTTACATTGTCCATTCAACCCCAGCGCAAGCTGCGAGCGATTCAGGCTACGATTTTGAGGTGTAATCGTACAGTCATTTTGTCGCCCCCATTCCGCCTTTCCTTCCCCTTCACCTCACACCTTCGCTCTCTCACTCCTTCAACATGGCCGACCTCGCAAGCCGTATTACCGACCCCAAAGAGGGAGCAGCTGATCCGCCTGCGGCCCCGCCTGCTGAGGAGGTTGCCGAGGATGCCTCTCCGGCCCAAGTTGATGGTGCTGTCGAGGAACTCGGTGGCTCCGGCCTCCAAGAGCCTGAATGGGATGTCGAGGTCTCCCTGAGCGAGCTCCAGAACAACGAAGCTACGCCTTTTCACTCTGCCACCACTTGGCAGGACCTCAACCTGTATGTTAAGCTCTTCCCAGCATCTGCCTCTCGCTGACCCACCCCCCCAAGCCCTGAGCCTATTCTCAAGGGTCTTCTTGCCTTGAACTTTCTGAAGCCCTCCAAGGTTCAGGGTAAGTCTCTGCCCTTGATTCTGAGCAACCCTCCGAGAAATATGTTGGCGCAGTCCCAGTCTGGTACTGGTAAAACGGCTGCGTTCGTCACAGCCATCTTGTCCCGAGTCGACTTCACCAACCCAGATCAACCTCAGGCCCTTGCTCTGGCGCCTAGTCGTGAGCTTGCCCGTCAGATCGAAGGTGTGATCAAAGCTATTGGCCGATTCATCGAGGACCTGAATGTGGCTGCTGCTATTCCCGGAGCCCTTCCCCGTGGCGAACCTGTCAGATCTCCAGTCATTGTTGGAACACCCGGCACAGTTATGGACATCATTCGACGTCGACAACTAGATGTGTCGAAGCTGAAGATTTTGGTTTTGGATGAGGCCGACAACATGCTTGACCAGCAAGGTCTTGGCGACCAGTGCATGCGAGTCAAGAAGTGAGTACCAAACACTTGGGGGAAATAATTACTAGTTGTGCTAACTTTTGCGTAGTATGTTGCCCAAGGAGATCCAGGTCCTCCTCTTCTCTGCTACCTTCCCCGATAAGGTCATGCAATACGCCGGAAAGTTTGCCCCCAACGCACACAGCCTGAAGCTGCAGCGTAGTGAGCTTACCGTCAAGGGAATTTCTCAAATGTTTATCGATTGTCCCGATGACAACATCAAGTACGACGTTCTCTGCAAGCTTTATGGCCTGATGACCATTGGCCAGTCGGTTATTTTCGTCAAGGTAAGAATGGCGATTATTTTGTTTACTCACAGCCTGGCTAACATTACTATAGACTCGTGAGAGCGCCAACGAGATCCAGCGACGCATGACAGCGGATGGCCACAAGGTTTCTGCCCTCCACGCCGCCTTCGATGGCAGCGAGCGAGATGACCTGTTGTCCAAGTTCCGCAAAGGAGAAAACAAGGTGCTTATCGCGACCAACGTTCTCGCCCGAGGCATCGACGTTTCAAGTGTGTCGATGGTCATCAACTACGATATTCCCATGAAGGGCAGGGGTGATAGCGAGCCTGATGCCGAGACCTACCTCCACCGTATCGGCCGAACTGGTCGTTTCGGCCGTGTTGGTGTCAGTATCAGCTTTGTCTACGATAAGAAGAGCTTCGATGCTCTCAGCAACATTGCTAGCGGTTTCGGCATCGACCTGGTTAGACTGGACACCGACGATTGGGATGAGGCAGAGGAACGCGTCAAGGAAGTTATCAAGAAGAACAGAGCGCAAGCCGCTTATGCGCCTAGTGCTACCGAGCCCAAGCAGAATGCGGCCGCTTAGGGATGGCCAGGGTTTTGGAGTGCGCCAGCAGTCACATCCGGGAAGTTTTACTCGTAGTGGCTCTCACCACAGGGTGGGAAGGGGGAGATGGGACGAGCATGATTCATGCAGAGGAGTGTGAGACTCAGAATTTGCTAAACTGAAGGGATCTGTTGAATTACAGACGAGATACCAAGAATCAAGAAAAGCTGCTATGAATCTGATTGATAACCCTGGATCCTTCGCAGTCATTGTGTAGAGTAAATCTTTCGTTCCGGGCAACCCGACGCATAAGCTCCTGGCTACATGGTCTGATAGACAGGTACCCGGACACTATCTCGGCGCCAAGTGCGGTTCTGCTGACACCACTGGTGAAATTGCCTTATCCATGCGCAAACACGCATTGATAGTTAATCCATATCCTATGAGTTGGGATACACGAGTTGGGATACACATGGCGACCCAATGGCCTCAGGCTGGAATGACATGGAAAGACTTGGCATGGCGGACAAGGAACACCCAGGTTCACTTTCTTAGATTCATGGAATCCAGAAAAAAATCAAGCTAGCAACGGTCAATCTGCTCCGTACTATAGCCTATCTGACGTAGGGCGGATGTTTTGCTTTGTGGGACCCGATGCGTCGTTTTGAGATGTTACGGATGAGATCAGCATCCCACGGTGGCGGAACGTCGCTTTCAGCGCTTCCGAAATATGTGGATATTTTGTGGTCCTCGGATGTTTATGCACTACTTAAGTAGAGACTGGGTTTGTTACCAGGATTGGGTATCTTTTGATGCTCTAAGTGGTATCCTCCTTAGGTGGGTAGTTGGGATTTTCCGCACTGATTTGGCAGGCACAAACAAGGCTTTTCACGTGCGGACTGCTACCGGTGTAAGTGCCAACTTTTTGAGGGGCTGGTGCCATGCAAACTTGCCAACCTCCACCCCCAGCTCACCGCCAAGACCCCGGAAAGCACGTTGTCGTGCGACAACAGGCCCGTCTAATGGCAACCAGAAACAAAACGCCGGGCGTTGTTCTACAAGGCGCAAATGCACAGAGGATGACGAAAGCGTCGTGGAGGGTTGGTGGCGGCCGAAGACCGAAGACCGAAGACTTAATGGATGTCGATGCGTGGGAGAGCTCAGAGCAGATGGGGGCACCATCCCACGATCAAGGACAAATCAAGCCCCCTGGCCGGTAACCCGCTGCAGTGGACCGTCCGACTTCGAGCAAAGCCATGGGACCCGCCGCCACGAGACGGACAAATCCATGCCTGTCACCGATGGATGCATTGATGCTAGTTAATGAGAGCGAGGGACCTTTCGAAGCAAGGGCTGATCCCAACCTCGTCAAGCGGACGACATCGACTGCCCAAAAAGCTGACATGTCAATATACTTTTTTAATGCCAGCCCATGCCCGGCGACCTGGGCATCGCCGCAGGATTTTACACATCAGCTCCCAAAGTCGGGTTACACCTGGGCTTGCGACGGACGTAGATTTGAGACGGATACAGATACTGAGACTTGAGATTGACAATGCCGATTGACAAAACATCACCCCACCGAGGAAGATGGAAGCCCAGCTCGGCCCAATGCCCGAGGGCTCCTGACTGTCGAGATGCATGATGGATCAGCCGGGAGAGGCTTCAGAGGCTTGCCACGTTGCACATCTGGGGAAGCAAAACCACTCAGTTGCAGCAGCAGCCCCAAGCCAGCCAACTCGGATGCTTTCCCTCCACCCTACATTGGCTAGCGAGACCCGTAGCGGGGGCAGCACTGCAGGGAAAAGGCGAGTCCGGCAGCCGGGAGGTCTAGGAGTGGTCAGTCGTGAGGTCGACGTCCGCCGTCCGTGGGGATGGTGCAGCGGACCGTATGGGTTCATCATGAGCAAAGCAGCAGCATCGCGCGCCCATTGGGACAGACCATGGGTTATCAACAGTGCATCCTATCATGGGAAGAGGGTTTGATGAGGCCTGTGGTCCGGGGCTTGAGGCTTGCGGCTTGCTGCTACGCAAAGAGCCTGCTTGACTGGCCCTGAAAGCACAGGAAGATTACCCGGGCCAAGTACAGCGACGGCACATTACAGCACATAAAACATAGCACAGCACAACACAGCAGCGCAGCACATGTCGACCATCGCCGCCCAATGTTTCCGTGAGGCTGCCGCTTGCCTGCCCGAGAGTTGGAGGTCGGACAAGTACTGCGTCAGTACGGTTGCAGTGCAGTACAGTACGGACTGGACTCAGGCTCCATGCAGGTCCAAGTGCCAGTCCTGCCGTGAGCTGTGGTGTCTGGTTGGGCCGTGATATGCCTCATGCGTGCTTGTCTGGCTCGTCTGGCTGGCCTGGCTGGCCCTCCGGCTGATCTGGTGCTGTCTCTGCGCCCAATTGCCCCGGCGACGTGGCGCCAGTGCTGCTGGCCACTGCGTGGGCCAATTGCGCATGGGCACGATATTCATTCCTTGGGCCGTGGGCTTTCGTCACCCATCAAGCGAGCAGGGGACTGGGCGTCTGCCTTAGCCTGTCGGGCCTGCATGCTTTTTTATCGTCGAGTTGTTGCAACAGACTGGACCCATCAACGTCGGCGCCCAGAAAATACACGGACCCCAGAGTAGCAAAGTCAACCCAGCCGCCCAGTTATCCAGCCGACCTCTCGTCAATGACCTCTCCCGGCCTCCCACCCGTTCGCCCGTTATGATCCGAGCCCTGCATCTCACACATTGTCTCTAACATCCAATCCCTTTGTCTCGTTTTTCGCACCCATACCCATTCCCGTTTTTGCCGCTGCTGCGCTGTCGGACCGCGTGACACCCCCATCCATCCACCTCCCTCCCTCCCCCCATACCGAATCGTCGTGCGTTGGACAGCCTTCAGGGCCCGAGAGATCTGACGTTCCGCTTGGCGGACCTACTGCAGCTACCCGATCGCCTGACTGGCGCATCTGCAAGGAGCAAGAGAAATAGACTCGCTCCCCCAGAAATCCTGGGAAGTTTTTTTTTTTCGTGATGTCAGGAGACAGGGAAGCGCAAGTATGAGTCCCGGTCATGGCATCGACTACTGTCCATATAGGACTAATTTTGATTGGTCCTCTGTGCAGGTCTCCGACTTTTCAAATGTTCGATATACCACGGGAGAAGATTCAGATGCGGAGCAGGATCCTGCCGCCGCAGGTCAAGGTGAGTGAATCAATCCATTCTGGACGTCGCTCAAATTTACTGAATTCATGACAAAATAGGTGAGGAGTGGCAACAAAATGAGCTGCTCATGAGAGTGCCCACGGAGGTTGCAGAGCCTCCAGCGACTTTGTCCAAGAAGGACAAAAAGAAGGCTGCCAAGAAGAAGAAGAAGGGCAAGGGAAAGACAGAAGCAGCTGCGCCAGCCCTCCCGCCCACTGTTGAGGAGGAAAAGAAGGCCGAAGACGACACAGCTAAGGCCGAAGAGGCACCCCCAACGGAAGACCAGGACACTGAGGAGAAGCCCTCTGAAGAACCGATGCCTGCTGAAGGAGAGAAACCCGCTATAGAAGACGCTTCTGAGGAGTCAAAACCCAAAGACGACTCACCTCCCGAGGAAGAGACGCCCGCCGAGGAAGCGTCACCACCAGAAGAGTCACCCAACGACGACTCGCCCAAAGCCGACTCACCCAAAGAGGAGCCACCTTCAAAGGGGGTGACATTTGCTGAAGAAGAGGCCCCAGCTGAAGAGGAGAAAGAAGACGAGGACCATTCAGCTTCCACTTCAAAGTCAAAGAAGAGCAAAAACAAGAAGGACAAGAAGAAGGACAAGAAAGACAAAGAGAAGACTGCCAAGACTGTCAAGTCCAAAAGCAAGTCGAAGTCATTACCAGCGGAAGAAAAAGCCGCCGACCCGCCGCCTGCTCCTCCGGTTGAAAAGGAAGCCGAGAGTAGCGCCCCAGCTCCTGAGTCTGAGCCGGAAGCCCCCGCCGAGGGCAAGGACGAGGAAGCGCCCAAGGCTCCTGATGCTGAGGTCGGGGATCAGCCAGCAGATGATACGTCTTCCCCTCCTTCAGACGACACACCGCCGGTTGAGGATTCGAAACCTGAAGAAGAGGCTGCCGAGGCGCCAGGGCAAGACAAACCAACCGAAGACGCTCCTGCGGTAGATTCGCCTACTGCCGAGGACGAGAAACCGGCAGAAGGAGCCAAACCCTCAGATGACGATAAACCCGACGACAAACCTGACGACAAACCCGACGACAAACCCACAGAAGACGACAAGCTCGACGAAGAGGACAAGCCCGCCGAAGAGGACAAGCCTGCAGCAGCAGAGAAGCCCAGTGAAACAGAAGACAAACCCGCCGATGAGGCCAAGTCTGCGGGGGAGGAGACACCTGTGGAGGAGGTGACACCCGCGGAGGAGGAAAAGCCCGCCGAAGCAGAAGACCAGCCTGCTGACGATGTCAAACCACTTGAAGAGGAGAAGTCTACCGAAGCAGCACCTCCTGCCGATGAGGAAAAGACTTCTGAAGATACACCCGCCGAAGAGGACAAACCTTCCGAGGACGACAAGGCTGCTGAAGTCACACCTCCTGCAGAGGAGTCAAAACCTAACCATGAGGAAAGAACTGCTGCTCAGGAAGCCGAGGCTGCCGTTGTCGCCTCGGAGGAGGTAGAGCTGGCTGCCCTGGCTGCCAAGAAGGCGAAGACAAAGAAACGCAAGCTCAACAAGACAGATGCTCAACGTTTTACTGTTCTAACTGAGAATGCAGCGAAACGAGCTGAGGCAAAAGCTGCCGCCGCCTCCGTCGCCGCTGAATCTACACCTCCCGTCGAAGAGGAAAAGATTCCCGAGAACCCTTCTGCTGAAGCCACACCTTCTGCAGAGGAGGGCAACTCTGCTGAGGCCGCACCTCCTGCAGAAGAGGAGGATCAGTCTGCTGAGGCAACATCTCCTGCAGAGGAGGAGGAGAACAAGCCTGCTGAGGCAACACCCCCCGCTGACGCAGCATCCCCTTCAGAGGACGACAAGTCTGCTGAAGCCGTACCATCTGCAGAAGAGGACAAACCCACCGACGCAACATCCCCTTCGGAGGATGACAAGTCTGCTGAAGCTGCACCTCCTGCAGAAGAGGAGGATAAGTCTGCTGAAGCCGCACCTCCCACAGAAGACGACAAATCTGCCAAAGCCGCACCTCCTGCAGAAGAAGATAAATCTGCTGAAGCCGCACCTCCTGCAGAAGAGGATACGTCTGCTGTGGCAGCATCCCCTTCAGAGGACGACAAATCTGCTCAAGCCGCACCTCCTGCGGAAGAGGACAAGTCTGCTGAAATCGCACCTCTTGCAGAAGAGGAGGAGAACAAGCCCGCTGAGACAACACCCTCTGCAGAGGACGACAAATCTGCTGAAGCCGCACCTCCTGCAGAAGAGGAGGATAAGCCTGCTGAGGCAACGGCCACTGCTGAGGCAACGGCCACTGCTGAGGCAACATCCCCTTCAGAGGACGACAAGCCTGTTGAAGCCGCACCTCCTGCAGAGGAGGATAAGGCTGCTGAAACTACACCTCCTGGAGAAGAGGAGAAGCCTACTGAAGCTACGCATTCTGCGGATGACGACTCACCTGCCGAAGCCGCACCTCCTGTAGATGAGGAAAAGCCTGCGGAAGCTACACCCCCTGCGGATGAGGACGCGCCAGCAGATGAAGTGAAAGCTCCCGAGGAAGAAAAGCCTGCTGTAGCGGACCCTCTTGTACCGGCCGCCGAAGAAACACCATCTGAGGAGGAAAAAGTTGCTGAATCCGCACTTCCGGCCGAGGAGTCAACACCTGCGGAAGAGAAAACGCCTGCTCCAGCAGAAGAAGCCGCTACCCAGGAAGCTGCTGAGGCCGAAGCCACTGCTGCACAGCAAGCTGAGGATGCCGCGATCGCCAAAGAAGAGGCAGAGCTGGCTGCCCTGGCTGCCAAGAAGGCGAAAGCAAAGAAACGCAAGCTCAATAAGACAGATGCTCAACGTTTTAGCATTCTGACTGAAAATGCGGCGAAACGAACCGAGATGAAAGTTGCCGCTGCCGCTGCCGCCGCCGCCGCCGCCGAATCTGCCCCTCCTGGTGAGGACAAATCTACGGAGGGAAACAAATCTGAGCCGGAGGAGAAACTCATCGATAATGAAAAGGTAGTTGAAGTGGCTCCTCCCGCCGCTCATGACGATGATGCCTCTAAGGATGAACTCGATTCCAGCGAGACTCCTGCGGAAGAGACCAAGGTTGATGACAAGCCAGAGAAGGAGCCTGAAGCCGAGGAGAAACCGGCCATCGATTCAGCTCTAGAACCGGCTGAAGAGATCAAGGAAGAGGATCCAACGGAATCTGAGCCTGACGCAGCCAAAGAAGAGGTCGTCGTCGAGGACGAGAGGAGCGCTCCTCTAGAGTCTGAAGGCGAAGTCTCCGCAGAGTCAACCACCGAACCCGAACTAGCCAAGGATGCCGAACCCGACGTTGAAGAAACATCTAAGCCGGAGGAGGACACAAAATCGGAGGCACCGACACCAACTGAAGAACCTGCGGAAACAGACAACGACCCGAAGGAAGATGAACCCGGGGAGAAGGACTCCGATGACAAGGCTATCCCAGAGGAGAATGATGCAGAGCTCGACAGCAAAGCTGAAAACAAAAAGTCAGCTGATGAACCTCCAACTGAGAAACCAAACGAGGATCAGGACGAAGCAACCCCAGAACCTGAGCCCACTTCTGTCGAATCCAAGGAAGATGCACCTCTTCAACCAGATCCTGAACCCGAGGCTGCAAAAGACACTCCCCAGGATGATTCCGTCGATGTAACAAAGGTTGATTCTGCTAAGGTCGACCATGATGCAAATGACGCGAATGCTGCAGGCGAAGAAAGCAAGGCTACCGAGGAGGAAAGCAAGAAAGATGAAGCACCTCCTCCCGAGACTGCTCCCTCAGCAGATTCTGATGCTGAGGATGCCGACTCTGCTAAGTTCCAGGAGACCGAAACCTCAGTAACAGAACCTGAACCTGAAGCTGAAGTCAAGCCTGAGGAAGTCAAGGACGACGAGTTAGTGACCAAACTCGAGGAGCCTGTTGAAGAAGCGACTAAGACTGAGGACGCTCCCGCTCCAGAGGCTGCAGCAGAACCCGAGGCCGCTAAGGACGATACTGAGTCGAAGGTCGACAAGGAAGAGTCGGCCACCCCCGAACTTCCCGCAGAGCAACCCGATGCGGAGAAAGCGAAAGAGACCGAGGGTTCAGAAGCTGGCGATGCTCCTAAGTCTGAAGCTGAGGAGGCCTCGCCGCCCCCAGTAGCCGAAGGCGGCACCCCCGAACCTCCTGTCGAGGAGAAGGCTGAAGAGAACCCCGTCGTCGATTCTGAGGTAGAAGATGAGAAGCTTGAACCTTCGGCGGAGAAGGAGCTAGAGGCAGTTGAGGAAAAGCCTGCTGCAGATGACAAACTCGAGGTTGCTACTGAGAAGGAACCAGAAGCGGAGCTCGCTGACGATTCTCCTGAAACTCCAGCCGAGAAGGGGCCAGAGAAACCCGAGGAGGAACCCGCCGAGGAGAAGCCTGTTGAGGAGGACAAGTCTGCTGAGGATGACAAGTCTGACGCTCCTCGACCTGAAGCGGAACCTACTGGTGATTCTCCTGAAACTCTTGATGAAAAGGAGACAGAGGCAGTGGAGGAGAAACCTAGTGAGGAGAAGCCTGTCGAGGAAGAGAAGCTTGTCGAAGAAGAGCAGCCCGCTGAAGCAGAAGACAAAGCTGCTGAAGATGACAAAGCTGCCGAGGACGACGAGCTCAAGGCTCCTGGTGAGAAAGAACCCGAAGCAGAACCCATTGGCGATTCTCCTGAAGCTCCAGATGAGAAAGAGGCAGAGGCAGTACAGGTGAATCCTGTCGAGGAGAAACCTGTCGAACCACAGACGCCTACTGAAGCAGAAGACAAAGCTGCTGAAGACGACAAGCCCGAGGCTCCTGCCGAGAAGGAACCGGAAGCAGAGTCCGCTAAAGATTCTTCTGAAACTCCTGCCGAAAAGGAGACAGAGGCAGTTGAGGACAAGCCTGTCGAGGAGGATAAGCCCATCGAAGCGGAGACGCCCGCTGAATCAGAAGACAAACCTGCCGAAGAGAGCAAACCTGCCGAAGATGATAAGCCCGAGGCTCCTGCCGAGAAGGAACCGGAAGCAGAGTCCGCTAAAGATTCTTCTGAAACTCCTGCCGAAAAAGAGACAGAGGCAGTTGAGGACAAGCCTGCCGAGGAGGACAAGCCCGTCGAAGCAGAGACGCCCGATGGATCAGAAGACAAACCTGCCGAAGAGAGCAAACCTGTCGAAGCCGATAAAGCTACCGAACTTGACAAGCCCGAGGCTCCTGGCGAGAACGAACCAGAAGTAGAGTCCGCTAAAGATTCTTCTGAAACTCCTGCCGAAAAGGAGACAGAGGCAGTTGAGGACAAGCCCATCGAAGCAGAGACGCCTGCTGGATCAGAAGACAAACCTGCCGAAGAGAGCAAACTTGTCGAAGACGATAAAGCTGCTGAACTTGACAAGCCGGAAGCTCCTACCGAGAAGGAACCTGAAGCAGTGCCCGCCAAAGATTCTTCTGAAACTCCTGCCGAAAAGGAGACGGAGGCAGTTGAGGATAAGCCCGCTGAAGCAGAGACGCCTGCGGAAGCAGAAGACAAATCTGCCGAAGAGAGCAAGCCTGCGGAAGACGACAAGCCAGAGGCTCTCGCTGAGAATGACCCTGAAGCGGAACCCGCCAACGATTCTGCTGAACCACCAGTGGAGAAACAATCTGAACCAGAACCGAGCAAGGATGCGGACGACAAGAAGGACGACTCGGCTTCCCAGGCTGACAAAGAGCCTGAGACCCCCGTCGCCGACGAGGTGAACGCCCAGGTGAACGGAGACGACAGCAAGACGGAAGAACCTGAACCTGAGCCCGAGGCCGAGGAAGTGGGAAAAGATGATGCTCTTGCTGCTGAATCAGAGCCCGAGAAAGAACCCGAGAGTCTTGACACGGCCGCAGAAAAGGGTGACAATGAGAAGCCGGAGGAGACACCCGCCCCCCCGGTTGAAGTCGATGAGAAGCCCGACAAGGACACTGAGATTGTTGATGAAGCTTCCGCCTCTGATGACAAGCCAGCTGACAAGGCTCCGCCTGCGCCCCAGGAAGAGGCCAAACCTGCTGAGGAAGCACCTGCTACTGACGACAAGCCAGCCGACGAGGCGCCCCCGGTGGAAGAGGCACCTACAGCTGACGAGAAGCCAGCTGAGGAAGCGCCACCTGCCATCGAGGAGGACGACAAGCCTGAAGAAGAAGCCAAAACTGCCGAAGAGAAGCCAACTGAAGAGGCGCCTGCCACTGACGAAAAGCCAGCTGAGGAAGCACCTCCCTCAGATGACAAGCCAGCCCAGGAGGATCCCCCTGCCCCCGAAGAGGCCCCTGCAACTGGAGAGAAAACGGTTGATGATACACCTGCCACTGATGACAAGCCAGCCGATGAAACAAAGGCCCCCGAGGGAAACACCGAACCAGCCGAGGAGGCGCCCGCTGTTGCGATAGACGCAGACGACAAGCCTGTCGACAAGGAACTGCCGACCCCTGAAGAGGATGCTAAACCAACCGAAGAAGCGCCCGAGTCCGAGGAAGCTAAACCATCCGATGAGCCTCAAGACGAACCAACTCCCGAGCCTGAACCAGAGAAAGCAGCAGAAGCAGAGAAGAAGACCGAGGACGAGGCCAAAGCTACCGAAGCGGAGGAGAGCAAAGACACTCTAGGACCTATTCCAGGCGAGGAAAAGAAGCAGGAAAACAAAGGTGAGGAACGACATTCATTATACGATACCCCTCTTGATTTTCCGCAACGTTTGGGAGTTTCCACTTCGGAGTTACATGAGAACTCGTATCATGGCGTTTTGGTGTTACATTCAGACGATACCCAGGAACAGCAGGACACATCCCACATCCAGGAGAATACAGGACTTACCCCTGTCGTTAATGATGAATCGACCCAGCCAGAGATGGCTGGAACTGCGGAGGCTGAAGAAGAAGCCACGAAGGAGCTCAGGAATGTTTCATCTCCTGAAGAGGGTGGTGAAACTGTCACAGAAATCACGATGCCAGTGTTGGAGAAGCCGAGTTCAGGCCAAAATGCGAAGAGAGTGGTCACAGAGCCGGGACAGGATGCTGTGAACACCGACCTCGAGCCCGAAGAACCAGAGGCTGAGGTTCACGGAGGTGAGGTAGAGGTGATTGAGGGAACTCGCAAAGAACCCGATTTGGAAAACGGTGGTATGGCGGAGGAATTTCCCTCTGACCTCGATGAGCCTGAACAACGTCAATCTTCTCTCACTCCTGCTTACGACACTGAGCATCATGCAACGGAAACAGACAAAGTCGAGAAAGAACTTATCGCAGACTCTCCCAACGAACCACAGCCAGTCATCAACATGCTGGAAGACCAAGAGGCTCGGAGTTTGCTAGTTGAGCCGTTGGAAGCTGTCCCTAAGACGCAGACAGTCTCTCCCGACATTCCTGTCGACGATTCCCCGGGCTCCTTGGAGGAGTTGCGTGAACACTCCGGGGAAGTTGACACCGACTCAATCAAGGCGCGCCCTGCAACCGATCCGCCCAAGCAAAGCGATGCTGAGGACACGGAAACCAAGACTCTCATCGAACGAGATGCCCAAACTGGGACTCTAGAAGTGGTTCCCGATTCTGACAAGAACATATCCGCTGTGCAATCCGAAGACCGGGAGATTCTCGCCGAGGGATCAATCGACCGTACCCAGGACGAAGGAATCGATTATCCTCTACTCACTTCGGCCACCAATGAGTCGCCACCTCAGAAGGACGATGAAGAACAGACACCGCTTAAAAAGGCCGAGGTCTCTCAACCAGAAGCCGATGAATCCGCGCCGGAAAAGACCGAGGAGCTCATCGAACCCCAGAGTGACGTTGTCAGTCTTGACAACGATGCCGATTTAGCACATGGCATCACCGATACGGTTTTCGTTCCTGTAGACATTACCAAGGATGAGAATGTTATCAGGCTAGTCCCTGGGGATCTGAGACAGGCGTCTTTGCTCCCACACAATGATGACGCCACTGAGATTCAGGAACCACGCAACGCTCCAGAGGCGCACGCCACGTCAGAGCTAGAGCAGCAAAACCCCGCTTCTCGTGCACCCTCTCCGGACGGCATTGTCCAAGAAGCGCCAGAGCCACGCTCCAGGGAAAAGCCGCACGCACCTGAACAGTCGGAGCCGATCGCTGAAAAGGACATGATTGCGGAAGAGACCGCTATTGTTGAAGAAGACGCGGCCTCAGAGCCTCAGCAGCCAATCACCACTCTCAAGTCTTTCCTCCCAGATGTCCCTCTTCAAGATGTCGAAAGCGAGCTTCTTGCTGAGGATAATGCTTCCCCAGAAGAGTTGTCCGATGCTGGCCCTCTAGAAGCGGTTTCCGATAAACCCGCGGTTGAAGACCTCGGGGATTTTGGGGTCTCGGGATCTGATCAGCTGCCTACCGCCTCCAGCCCATCTTCAAAAGTCGAGGCTAGGCCTGTCGACGAAGTGTCTCATGCTGATGAGGAGACATCCTCGAATAATTTCCAAGAGCTACCCTTGGAGAGAGCTCTTGTAGAAGAGCTGGTTGGCGATGAAGAAGGCGTGACGCCGACGCCCGAGCAATCAACTGCCATCTCGACGCCTGCTTCACGCGAGATCTTACCTCAAGAGGTCCAAGACAAGTCTATTATGGACAAGGACCTAGCCTCCCGTATGGCCCGGATTGATCTCCAAGACTCATCTTCTGAGAAGGATGTAACAGAAGAATCTGTTCACTCGGACAACGTTGCTTCAGAACTTGAGGAACTGGGCGTTTTCCCTGAGCCACCCTCTCCAATTCTAGTAACTGGGGAGGCTGAAGAGAAACCTCTCACAACCGAAGAACCATCCGCTTCATTGCCTCCAAGTTACCACCTCGAGACTACATCTGAACTGGCTACTGCAGATCAGATGCATCTCACCGAGGACGAAGCTACTTCAGAGCCCGTGGAATCGAACCATTTCTCAAGGCCAGCGCCACCAAACATCGTCCACAAGGAAATTCACGACTATATCTCAGAAATAGATGAAGAGGAAGACGTGCAGGGCGAAACTGCTGCTGTAGCCATCCCTGCGCCTGGCCAACGCGTTCTGGAGCACCCAACTGAGCCTGCCATCACCTCCGTCCATCCAGAGACCGATGAAGAGGATGAGCCCCAGGAGCAGCCAACCAAAGTCAATCTGGCCAGTGAGCTAGTCGAGTCTGAGATGGACGAGTCAGACGATTTTAGCGATGTCGATGAGAATGATCAAGACAGAGTTAAGAATCTCCCTGCTACCGCTCTGGTGTCTCCTCAACTCGAGGAAGATACATCGACCCACGAGATTCGAGCGAGACAAATTATTGAGGGAGATCACACTCACATCTCCAACTCGACTGAAACTCAGAAGCCTCGAGGTGGCGAATCTGACGATGTGGTGCTTCGGCCATCTGATATTGCTTTAGATGTTGACGACGTGGGCGAGAGCTCTTTAGCGACTGCCTTGGAATCCCAAGAAGTTCCAACAGAGGCCGGAAACCCCATTGAGAGCCCTGTACTTCCTCCCAGTGACCTCGAAGACGACGATTCAGATGTTGAACAAAAGTTTTTATTGGATGCTGCAGGGAATAATGGGAGTCGAGCTCTGTCCCCAGCTGCTCGCAAGGTTGCCTTGGATGTTGAGGAAGTCGCTGATGAAGCTACTGAGCTGCAACCTCACGAGGAACCCACCTTCTCAGACGATACGGACACAGATTTGGATGAAGCTGCCGAAATTATACGACCAGCTGAGCCTAGTTCACCCAGGGCAATCCCTCAAGTTGTCGATAAGGATGTGGCTGAGGAGCTTGAGTCGCACGCAGAACAACGCGACACTGTCAATAGAGACAATGCACCAACCCCAGAGCGTGTTTCCTCGGTCGAATCCGATTCGGAGTCTGATCGTGAGTCTGATCGTCAAGGTCTCCTGGTTGTAGCGGCCCACGAGCACGTCACAACTGTCTCTCCACAGGGTGAGAGGTCTCTGGCCTCACCAGAGCGTGCTACCAAGACACCTGAAGCTGAATCTGACTCTGATTCGGATGCTGAGGTTGACTACCGAGGTCTCTCGGTTGCAGCGGCTCCTGAACAGGTTACACCTGTACGCTCAGATGAGCGGTCCCTGCCTCCACCAGCGGCTCGGCTTGATGTCTCCACCAGCCAAGTGCCAATGCCCAAGAGTATCGCAGATAAAACTCCTTTCGAAGAACCCGTCAAGCCTTCCGCTCGCGAACTTGTCATCGAGCAGCTTCCTGTGAACGAAGATACAGACATAGAATCTGATGATTCGATGGACGATCCTCCGGTTGCTGTAAGGCCCCCCGTGGTTGAAAGGCCCCCAAAGGTTGAAAGCCCACCCGCTGTCGACAGCCCCCTAAGGATGGAAAGTCCTCCGAGGCCCGCGAGGTCATCATCATACCGCACCTCTAATGGTCCGTCTCTTGCGCGGGAGGGCTTGGCAGCGGGCGCCGCTGGTGCCGTTGGTGCAGCAATAGTCTCTAGAGTTGCCGATAAGCAAGCTATGCATGGAGAATGGGCCCCCAGGGATTCTTCTCACCACGACTACCCTCCTCGTTCCTTGGATACTCAACGACGTGGACCCTTGCGCCCTGTAAGACCACGGCCAGGAACGGAGGTGTATATCAAGGAACCCATCTTCATGCCTGTGACAAGTCGAGCGGCTGAAAGCAGACCCGTCCTGAGACATCGTGCTTTTTCAACCGAAGGCGAGTCGTCCAAGGCCCCTGTCTACCCAGGCCTCAAGCACGCAACCACGACGGTTGAAGAAGGGCTTCGATCGAAGGCACCGGCTCGCTTGGATCTTAGAAATCCAGGTACCTCCACGAAGGAAGGGCTCCGGCAGAGAGAGGTTCCTCTGCCGGCCCCATCCTCACCAACCGAGGCAGCACCTCGACCTCCAACCCCTGGCATCGTGATACCTGATACAGAAATGATAAGGATGCAGCGAGCTCATACCCTCCGGCGAAAGCGCAAGATGTCTATCCAGCGCGCCGAGGATACGGTTGCTGCTGCTGTAGTCATATATGCGGCAGCGGAGGCTCTGAGCCCCCCTAGCAGCCCGCCTCTTCTAAGCCAACGTGAACAGCAACAGCGTCTACCTAATTTGGGACACCAGATGATGTTGGATTCGGAGGACTATTACTCCCCAGTTGCTTCTACTTCACGACGGAGCTTCGAGGACGACGAGCATGAGGAACTTCACAAGTCCGTTGCTGACTTGTTTACAGACGACAAAAGCAGAGAATCTGGCTCCTCCAGAGACCCAGAGAGACGTCGCAGGCGCCGCCATTCTCAATCCCACAACTCGGGCAGAAGCCGCGAGGAGGACGAAGGGAGAGAACGCCGGCCTCGTGGCGATGACGAGAACAGATCTCACAGATCACGGGGCGAGGATGAGAGAAGGCGCCACAGGACTCGCACCGAGGACGAGCTTCGGCCTCGTCGCCAACGTGGCGAGGAAGAACCCAGATCTCGAGGTGTACGTGGGGAGGAGCCAAAATCTCGGAGCTTGCGTGGTGATGAGGAGCCCAAGTCTCGAAGCCTACGTGGTGATGAGGAAGGTAGAGATTCTACTAGACGATCGTCCCATGGCACTCACTCGCACCGCCGTCATCGGCCTGACAGCTCGGGCTCGGGCACGCCTCCAAGAACCCCAAAGCGGAGAGACAGCGGATTCTCTGCCGACTCCGGCAGCTCTGGGAGACGGCGTCGAACAGCGGAGGAGCAAGTCGCCCATGACAAGCGAAAGGCTGAGCGCGAGCGGGCCGAGTATGAGCAGGCTCAGCGTGAGCAGGCTGAGCGTGAGCAGGCCGAGCGTGATCGGGCTGAGCGTGAGCGAGCAGCGCGTGAGCGAGCAGAACGTGATCGAGCAGAGCGTGAACGAGCAGAGCGCGAGCGATCAACCCGCCGACCAAGAGAAAGGGACTCGGAACGCAGACGTGAACCCTCTAGTGTCAAGGAGAGCAAGGGTAAAGAGCCGGAGTTCGCACCTGAACCTGAGCGACGGCACCGTCGCTCTCGTCGTCACAGCCATTCTACCCGCTCTCGGCCTGACGACGTCCAAGACCGGCCACCAGTGGACCGAGAGGAGCCTGCATTGCCCGAGAAGAAGTTCTTTGATGTGAGGAACTCCGAAGGGATCGTCGGCACCCCGCCGCCAGCGCGAGAAGCGACCCCTGTTGAGAGTATCAAGAGCGTGAGGGAAGCCCCTGCCCCTGAACCCCTCAAGCGCGCGTCGACAATGCGCCCCAAGACCAGACACACTCGACAGTCCATGGATGAACCTCGAACCAGGCCTCACAGGACTCGTAGCGACCCCGTTGACGAGCCACCAAGGCCCTCAAGGCTGTCAAGGTCATCCAGACCCGCTACTAACGAAGAGGTATCCTCCAAGTCACCCCCCGAGGATGCTGCTCGCAAGGCACGACACCAGGAGCGACGGAAAGCCAGAGATAAGGAGGATGAGAAGAAGCCGGGTGGGATCAAGGCTGCATTCAAGAAATTGTTCAGTTGAGAGGAGGAAGATGTTTCTTCGATTCGAGCTATGTATTGATGAGATATGTGTTATCATGTGTAACGATAGGGACGATATTTTGGGACGATTTGCGATGTTCGGGATCAGACAAGCTTTTTAATACTTTGGTTTAAATGCAATTTGGATGTTATGGTTTCGTATAGACTTGAACGTGGTGATGCCATGGATATTCCCCATCGGCCGGCTGTGACGACTAATTACCCTTGATCCATGCAATGTAAAAAACTTGATCCAAAATTGCCCCTTGGCCTTGATGATCGTTCCGTCGGCCATGCGCCATCATTGGGAAATAGGGAAGTTTGATGTTGAAGCTCGAATCGAAACCTGGTTCAGCCTTCACCTTGATTCACCCTGAGAGCCTATGAATCTGCAGGGTCTCCATGTAAGCTTGAGGCCACCCAGCTTGGCAGTGGATAATAAACAGTGTTGGAACTCTACATTGACAGTTTATATAGGAGCAGATTTTGCAGCCTGCAGAC
Source organism: Ilyonectria robusta (assembly GCF_021365365.1). Classification (NCBI taxonomy): domain Eukaryota; kingdom Fungi; phylum Ascomycota; class Sordariomycetes; order Hypocreales; family Nectriaceae; genus Ilyonectria; species Ilyonectria robusta. The sequence goes on along the minus strand of NW_025764443.1, from coordinate 211,482 downwards.
TCCGTTCTCCACCAAGTCAACATTGTACTTTAGGGCAAAGTCACCATCGTATTGGATTTGTTCATGCAGATTTTACCTCTGATACACGTGTGATTAATCGCCTCTCCCTCCATATAAGGGCTTGTTGGCCGTGGCTTCCCCTGTCACAACAAGCCATTTATCTACTTCACTTCCGACATTTCAAAATGCGTGGCTCTCTCGCTCTACTGTCCACCCTCTTTGTTGGGGCCCTCGCTGCCCCCATCCAATCAACAGACCCGGCCCTACAGCTCAAGAACGCCCAAGTCGGTAGCGGCCTCTATAGGGTTCCGGGCAATGAAAAACACGATGGAATCGACAACGGGAACAAAGAGAGGGAAGACGAAAAGAATATCGACACCTCGAGAAAGCACTTATCATATATCTATGATGAATTGGACAGGGACGAACCCGTTGAGCCCAAGCCTTTGGGTCCCGAAGACAAAAAGAAACATGCGGCTGGAGATGACGAACCCCGAGTGCCCCCTGTGAAGGAGGACACCGACACCGAACAATCCAAGGGGAGGGTGACCAAGACCAAGAAGACTGATGATGAGAAGGCCGAGGCTCAGGACATCCGCACTAAGAAGCTTGAAGGCAAGAAGAACGATGGGGATGAGGTCAAGAATGAGCAGAAACCAAACGAGAATAAAAAGGACCAAGCTCGACCCAACCCAGTTGGAAAGGGAACCAAGGCGGAGATGAAGACCGAATGCAAGAAGGACGTTCAAAAGGCTAAGAAGGTCAAGTCTTTCGTCATTATCGAAATCTCGTCAAAGCATAAGCGTCTGGAGAGACCTGATGATGTTACCACGCTTCTCCAGGAGGAGCAGAAGATCAAAGATATCAAGATCAAGAAGCACCAGACCAAGCTGAAGAACCTAAATATCAAGGGGAACAAGTCCAATAAGAAACACGCCAACCACGAACAGCTTAAGGAAGAGCTGAAGCCTTTCAATCCCAAGTTCATGGGTCACAAAACCAATGCGAAAGAAACAAAGCCACAGGAGGAACAAGCCAAGAAGAAACAGTCCAAAGAAGCCAAAGTCGACGAATACAGTCCCGAGGAGGACGATGGTGAAGGATTTGTCAAGTTTGTTGAGGCGATGGAGTCGGCAGCTTGATTGGGTTGGAGGTCGGAGGGGAGAGAAGTTCAGGACGAGGTCTCAAGACAGCAAATAGCGGAGTGGTTTTCTACTACTATTTATTTGAATGGTGTTGGACGTCCTCTTAACTCGGCGCTTGAATTGAAGCTAACGGGGATTGTGCAGTGGCCACCGGACTACCTATGCCCTCACTAACGGGATATTCTCGCCATCTAGATGATCTAGTGTCAACACGACTCGATTAGCCCGCTTAGCCATCAGCCATAGAGCCGCGTGTACGATGGCGGATGTAAATCTGTTCATACAGCCACCATGTAATACAAACAAAAACGAATCGTCAAGTGAGCGATGCCTTCCAAGCAGCCACAAGATTCACATGACCTTTTACAGCTGCCACAGGGGTTGAGAACTGTGCCTCGAGGCTAAGGCAAAGATGGGACAGCTACACCATGGTGGGGAAAAGATTGGCTTTCAGTTCAAACTTACGAGTCGTTCTCAGAAGATTCCTGGTGAGTTGGTAGACAAGTGAGCAGATGAGGTAGTCTTATCAATCCCTTTTATACGGGTAGCGTCCCTGCAGCAAGATTTCCGTGTCTGCCTACAAGATTCCTCAATTCTAAAGATGAAGGATGTAAATCAGCTAATTTCTACTCGAAGACCGTGAGTGTACGTATTAGTAAAATATTCCGGGCCACAGGCGAGTAATTCATGCCCATCAATCAATCTCCACCGCAACACACTTGAAGAGGTAGATGGCGATTACTGTCACGTGAATATACACGTGACAGTCACGTCGCCCACAATCCGGTAGGGCCCGCAGTTAATCCGGCGCAACCCTAATTTTCGGCCATTTTTGCTACCCCCACGAGAATTGTGGCCGAAATCTCGCAGGACGCATCACCAACCCACCACACCAAGTACTTTTCTTCATTCCCTTTCAGGCGCAGGATTAGACCTCTTTGCGATCTTCACAATCAACCACACACACATTCACAATGGCTCCTCAGACTGTACGTACATGACCGCTTTGCTGTCGGCCCCCTGCGACAATGGTCGCAGCGAGGTGCCTTGAAAATGCAGTAGGCTAAATGTCATTTCTACAGAAGAAGGCGGGCGGCAAGGTCCAGAAGCAGACCAAGAAGGTATGAACCAATGTCCTTTCCACTATGACGACGACGCCAACACCGAAGGCGATCGATGCGCTGTGGGAATTGGGTAACGAGAAGAACAAAAGGGCTAACCTCAGTTCGACAGTTCATCATCAACGCTTCGCAGCCCGCGAGCGACAAGATCTTCGACGTCGCTGCCTTCGAGAAGTTCCTCCAGGACCGCATCAAGGTCGAGGGCCGCACCAACAACCTTGGCGACAACGTTGTTATCCAGCAGCAGGGCGAGGGCAAGATCGAGATTATTGCCCACAACGACCTGTCTGGCCGCTACCTCAAGTACCTGTACGTTATACTGCTTGGAGTTGAAGAGAGAGAAAGAGAGAGAAACGCAATGGTACTGACTGTCGTGCTCGCAGGACCAAGAAGTTCCTCAAGAAGCAGCAGCTCCGTGACTGGCTCCGTGTTGTCTCTACCTCCCGAGGTGTCTACGAGCTCAAGTTCTTTAACGTCGTCAACGACGAGGCTGAGGAGGACGACGAGTAAATTGTCGCATTGCATCGGAAAGGCGCAGGAATGGGTTGGTGAATTGGGACAGGAAAAGTTTAGGACTTGGCCAATAGATCCAGCCATTTGTGTGGCACCACTTGGTGTTTGCTCCATTGGAGACAAGCTATTATTGTGTCTTGTGTGTTGAGATGTGAAGAATCTATCGTGACTGCTGCCACTGAAACGCTGGTGTAACCAATGTGCTCCGCGGGGTTCCTCCTACCTATCCAATCTATAAGGGGTATTGTCATGAGAACGGGCTTGCCCTCGTCATCATGGTAATGACCGCATCACGCCCTCGAAGGCCACCAGAGCCATGGCGTTCGCGGGGAACGCCCTCAAGAAGCATGGCACGAACCCCCTCCAGTATCCCTTCCATCCACTCTCCCGATACACGGCCACGGCGGCATCTTTCCAGCGGGGGAATTTCCTCACGCCGTCACGCAGTCCCCCACCCAGGGGATCCGTCATGATGCGCTGCTTGACGACATCGCTCGGGTAGCTGGTCAGCCAGAACACCTGGGCACTCAGCCCGCCGGCCCAGAAGTTGACGGCCGGGGCGCTGAGGTTGGTGTTCTTGCGGAAGTAGCGCGATAGGACGTCGTAGCTACCCCACCAGCAGAAGAAGAAGCCGCGGAAGAGCAGCGTCGCCGACAGGCCGTGGTAGATGCCGCGGATGCCGTGGTGCGTGTAGATCTTGCGCAGGGCGTCGATGGGGCCTGCGTACAGCCGGTCGGCCTTCTGCGCGGCGTACTGGATCTGCAGCCGCGCCTTGACGTGCTCGACGGGCGCCGCGATGAAGCTGACGGTGCAGCCGGCCATGATGCCCGCGATGCCGTGGCCGTACGACGGCAGGGACGTCCTCACGCCGGGAGCCGGAGCGGCCGTGGGCTGGACGTGGAAGACATTCTCCGAGAGCAAGCGGCGGTAGACGTTGAGCGAGCCCAGCATGACCGAGTCCATGAACATCCAGCCGACGAGCGGCGGCGTTGCGCCCTTGTAGAGGCCGACGAAGCCCTCATTGCGGACCGTCTGCGTGAGGCATTGCAGAGGGCCGCTGAAGCGCGATGCGTCAGTAGTCTGCAGGCGGACCTTGACGGTATCGAAGGGGTGGCCAACTGGACGAGCGTGTTAGCAAGCCATTCAGGACTGGTGATATCCGGGCGAAAGCTTCCATACCGGTGAGTTTTGCGATGCCGCTGAAGACTCCCGCCACGAAGCCCTTGTAGTCATGGCTACCCCCCGGCTTCTTAATCTGCTTCGGCGTCTGGTCCATGTTCGGATTCGCCTGCCCTCTCACTTCCGTCGCCATAGCTCAGTGGCTCCTTGTTTTTTTCTCTCCACAACTCTCACAGCCCGAGGTTCAGAGAAGCAGACAGACAGACACCTAGTAGAGAGCCGATGCCGTCAGGTCACTCTCCAAGCTCCATGAGCTGAGAAAGGATGGACACGAGAGGAGAAGCTCGCCGGCCGACGATTGATTTGGTTCGAGGGCTTTGCGGAATGCAGGATGACAAGGATGGAAGCTATTCCTTGCTCAATCAGATTAGAAGACTCATGGCAGGTGGTGAAGCCGTCAGACAATTTCCTTTTGGAATGGTTGCTATTCGTTGACGAGTCCACTTCCGCCGCCGCACTACGCACTAGGATACCTACCTCACGTAAACTCGTCACCGACGTCGGAGTTTAGCCGCCGCCTTCCCACTACGTCCGTACTCAATAACGTAATATTCGAGACCTCACAACTTCATAACTTCACAACTTTACATCACACAGACAAATCTTTTCCCCGTCGTCAATGCTCTTCAATTCATTCCCCTTGATGCTGTCCCCCAATTACAACCGATATGGTATCTCACATAACTACAACTATCCTAATGTTACCTAACGAAAGGGGATTCCCTGAGCGATAAACTCCACGACGCTCTCCAGTGTGGGCCTTTGTTTCCCACTCCCCCGTTCATGAATCCAACCAAATACCTGTCCAATGTGACGCACCGCTCTGAAACCAGATAGCCATGTCATGTCGTCGTCAAGAAATGAAACAAACCCTTCATGTGCAAGCGGTCCTCCACAATGATATCTTCCTATTTTTGTTGGGGTATCCATCATCCCCTGTCCCCCATTCCGATCTTTTTATTATTTTTCTTTAGCAAGTTGCCTCGCCACTGGCCTGGCCAACTTCGTTGTAGTGTTGTTGCAGTCTATAGGCTCGTTTTTCAATGTTGGAAAAGCCGTTCGTCCAATAGGTCTTCCGTCCTCCCAAGATCACACGCATATTATACCCGGCCATCCCATCAATGGATAGGCCGAGTTCCAAAAAGGCCCGAGGATCTTGTTGCGTCCTACGTCAGGCCACGATACACTCGTAAGCATCCTTAAGCGTCGCGGACCCGTCCCTAAAAAGTGTCCGTGTCGTCCGTTTGGGCGCTGGCGATGGTGCCAAATGTATCTGTTCAAGTTAGTGAGTGTGCGTAGTGGGAGACACCAACATCACATACCTCTCTTGCGTCTTCGCTCTTCCCTTGCAGTCTCTTCGTCAGGGCTCTTTGGGGTCATTGCCCTTGGGCCACTGGGTCGTCGGGTAGGCATGCCCAGAGCAGCGTTCAGGTTACGGTTTTCTGGCTTGGGGCTGGCGCTTTGATGGGTGGGATAGCCACTCTCATCGCTCTGGTGTTGAAGCGGGCTGCCCTTGGCGAGCTTCGAGATGCGGCTCCTGGGCGGCGTTCGCGTACCGGAATTGTCCACGGGCTCCTTGGGGGGTCGTGGAGGGCCCGTTGGGGATGAGCCCCAGTACTCTGGCTCACGCGCTCCAGCCGATGACGCGGTGCTGTATCGGTTGGTGTTTGGGGGGAGTCTGTTCACGCTGGTTGCAGATCCTGCCCAATCAGCCGACCTAGGCGTCATGGGAATGTCGTACTCCTGTGCCGAGTACTCCAGGGCATTTCGGAATCGCTCTGTCTGGCCTGGTCGGGGCTGGGGGTGCTGAAGGTTCAATGAATTGCGATGAACCTTGTACTTAGGTGCCTCATCAGGAGTAAAGTTGCTATCTCGCTGGGCAACAGTCGCGTCCAGGTTGGACTCGGCAGCGGTACCTGCGAGCTCCTGCTCAGAGAATCCCGTATGTAATTTGTCCTCGTCATAGGGGTTCTGTTGGTGATGCTGGTTACGCTGGTTGTGCTGCTCATGATGGTAATCGTCCTCCTCGTTATACGAGGCCAGGCTAGAACCAGAGCGAGAAGGAGCGTAATCTTCGTACTTGGACTCCTTCTTGCCACTTCCGCGGAAAGCCTTGCCAACGCTGGAGGCAGTGGTCCCCGACCACCTAGAGATCTTGGGGAGCCAGCCGGAAGAGCCACTTGCCTTGTGCTTCTTGCCTGTTCGTGGCGTGTTCTCTGCGCTCATGGGATGTTGGTTTGATGCGGAAGGTTGAGGAGGGGTGTCCAGGGGAACAGAGTTGCCGCGCTGAAGGTTACCTACTGACCGGGTAGGGGTCAACAAGTTGGGGTCTGCTCGTTCAGTGACGGGGCTCGGATGGTCGTATTGGTACTCCTCCGCATGCTCCTGAACAGTGCTGATACGGTGGTCAGAGAACTTGCGCTCATCTCGCAGTTTCGATCGCGACTGCGAGAGAGACAGGTGGCCTGATTGGCTGCCATGGCTAATAGTCGAGGTACCCTCAGGCTCGTAACCACGGTCATTTTCATATTGGCCCTCGGGCTGGAGGTTTTCGAAAGATGAGGCCCTGCCTCCACTTGTCGAGACCGGCGGGGGGGCAGTCTGGGTCTTCAGAACATCAACCTCACCGAGGAGCTGCATGAGCATATCCTCGATGCGGCTGAGATCACTCGTTCCCTTAGCGCTAAGGCCTTGCAACGCTCGCTTCCAAAGGTTCTTCTTCTTGGCAGCGGCGTCGTTCAAAGTATCCACCTGGGATGCACTCTGGATCGACCGAGCTCCAGTGCCAGGGTAAGGACGCGGGCCGTTGATAGCCTTCTGAAGCTTCTCGGTGTTCTCAGCGTTGGAGAAAATGACGTCGTCCCCTGTGTCCTGGATGAGGTCCTTCATCTCCCGGAAAGAGTTGCGCATCTCAAGGGCAGCATTCATGAGGAGGGCGACGATCTCAGTATCACGGGCACTACGTTGGGCATCGCGAACCATAAGCTATAATTTGTTAGTCAGTGTATTTTGCGAACAGCCATTTAGTACTCACATGCTGCATGAGAGCGACGATGTCCCTATTTTCGATACGCTCAATGCCTTGGCCAGTAGCTGCATCGTAGAAGGGCGAAGCCATGCCTTGGGACATGCCGCTCAGGTGGCGAACATGGTCCTTGGGGACATAGAAGGGATCATCGCCAGCGGGTGCGACAAGAGTAGCACCAAGGTCGAGGGTGTCATTCTTTGGGTCAGCATCCGGCGTACGGTTGGGGCCGTTAGACATGTAACCCTCGTCGTATTTCTGGGTGAAGCCAGGACTTCCTGAGTGATACGGAGCACCGTAGGAAGAGTTGAGTCCACGAGCTCCGAGAAGGCCCTCGTTTAGAGCCGGGTTGGCGATAGGGCTGGCATCCTCGAAGGGGTTAGTAACCAGGGTGTCTCTCTTTTGGTCGTCAGACGACCGCTGCCACTCATCAGCGTCGTGACTGGGCTCACGGCTATGGGTGTGAGCGGCAGCCAAGCCAGCAGCAGCACCCAAGGCACCCACTTCAGCTGGGTTGAGGCCTCGGCCACCGGCTCCACTAGCCTGGCTGTGGACCTCGTCGTGCTGATATCCTCGAACAGATTGCTGAGTGGGGGTTGCTCGGCCGGACATCTCCTCGTCGCCAGGCTCGCCGTCAAGGCGGTGATCGATGATGGAAGGGTTGGTCTGGGCATCATCATCGACATATCCGATCTCTGGCATGGGGTCATGGAAGCCCGGCATGAAACTCGCGCTCATCTTCGGTGGTTCGTCGTAATCAAGTCGGTCGATGCTGTGTGTTGGGGTGTTGCGAGGCTCGTGGCCCTCCAGCGTGCGCTCCTTGAACGACTTGTTTCGGAAGACACCGACAGGCTGGTAATCCTCATCGATCATCTCCTCTTCAACAGGAGCCTGCTTCTTGCCCTGTGCAGCCTTCAAGGCGGCGGCGGCGGCGCCAACGGCACCAGCAGTGATGGCCACTTCTGAAGCGGTGGGAGACTTGGTACGAGGCACTTTTCGTCCATGCTCATCAATCTCGTATTCGGTGAATTCTTGTGATGGCTTGTGAGATCTGGAGTTAGGGGTGGCATGTCTCTCAGTCTCGACCCCGCGGCTGGCATCCGTGAATTGCTTCTCGGGGCTCATGCCGCGGCTGCTATAAGTCCTCGATTGATCATCGTAAGATAGGTTCGAGTCCCTAGCACCGCCATAATCATAGCCGGAGCCAGTGGTGAGAACGGACTGCTCAAGCATTGAGCCGTCGATTAGAGATGCCACGGCAGATTCAACTCCCAGAGGGGGATGGATGATATTAGGGTTGGCACCAATGCCTCGCACAGCCTGTCCAGATGTGACTCGATCAAGTTCACTATCATCGGTGTAAGTTGTGTTCCGGTAATCGACACCGGAACTCCTGGGGGACATCTGATCGAGTTCCCTAGCTCGCAGAGAGTTGAGCGAGTTTATTGATCGGCTGTTACGAGGGTGCTCTGGAGACCTCCTCTCTAGTGCAGAGTACGCGTCGCTTGTAGAGTGCATGCTGCGAGAGTTGCGTGGTTGATGTTCACTTGCGCCGTCTGTGTAGCCGGACACACTAGGAATAGGACTCAATCCACGGGCACCCGCCTGGTACGGAACATACTTTAGGGGAGGAGGCACATCCTGAGTGGCAAAGTAAGAATTGTCGTATCCATTCTCAGGATAGTCGCCATTGTCAGAAACGTCGTGGGGATCCTCGTCGTCATAATGGATGTCCTCAACTTTGTGTCCAAATTCATCAGTCTCATACTCTTCGTATTCCCTTTGGCCACGAGGTAGCGCTGTGAGGTCGCCATGTGAGACATTGGCATGCTGCGTGAGTAGTGTGTTGTCGAGCTCATTGGAGGGTGTGGGTGTGGAGGTAGCGGAGACCGGACCGCGGGCGACATTGTGAACGGGGGTAAGCTCCTCGGTAGCAGAGTGTGGTCTGTCGGTGTTGGCGGAGAGGATAGATGTTCGTGTCAATTCGGATGCGTTGATTTCGCTCTGCAAGGGCATCGGCGGCGCAGGAACTACCAGGTGGTCGTCGTCGTATTCTTCTGCGTACCGGTCTCGTCCAACACTTCGGCTCCGGGAAGATTCAGCCCTGCGACGTCGTCGCTCTCTATGCTTGCGGTCCTCAGACTGGGATTTATCGTCGAGAAGTGATAGGCCCTTGCTCGTAGCCGCAGTAGCAGTAGCAGCCTTGAGCAAATCGCCACTGCGTTTAGGTGTGACAATGTCGTTGTCATATTGATAGCCATCATCAAGCGACTCGCGGCTGATGCTATGCAGTGAGCTGTCGCCATAGTCGTGACGAGCCTCCCTGTTGCGTCTATCCTTCTGATCACTGCGTTGACCTGAGGACCGCCGGCGGTCTGGGGTCGCTTCCTCCCTTGATAGGGAGGTTGCCGTGGAGGTAAAGGAGCCCCGTCGGGTTTCGCGCTTGCTCTGTTCCCGCTTCAGGGCACTAAGCTCTGGTAGGATTAATCTTCGGATGGCGTCTTCAACTGTCTCAAGCAGTTTGGGGTTGTTGATGGATGACTTGGAGACACCTGAGCGTGTGGAATGCGTGTCGACGGAGCGATGGCTCGGGGTCATATTAGATATCACACTTGAGTCAGCGGCTGACACAGTGGATTCCTGATGACTTCGACTGGAACGACGAGCCCGTGGGGATTTAAGATCATCGGCCGTCCGCTCGCTGACACTGCTCGTTCTACTCTTTGGTCGACGTTTTCGGTCAGACTTTTCCTTTGATTTTTCGGCGATTTTTACTCGCTCCCGATTTCGACTCTTGTGGCTCCTCGTTTCGTCCATGGCGACGGCTGCCAGTGCACCGGTGCCAGCAGCGACGGCTAGATCTTCTCCTTTGGACTGGTTGAAGCTGTTCTTGAGCTCAGTAGAACCACCGCCAGTGCCGTCGAGAAAGCTGTCGGTTGGTATGGCAGAGATTTCTGAGGCGTTTACTTGGTAGGACTCCGAGGGGATCAGAGGACTAGCAGGTCGGCGTCTCCGGTGGCTGTGGTCAATCTCAATGTCGATGGGATTTCTAGAAACATTCGATTCTTCAGTAGCCGAGGCGTACGATGAGATGCTGTTTCCGTCCTCGCCGTCGAGATACTCGAGCTCGGTGGCCAGAGTCAGGGGTATCCGGCGAGTTAGAGATGCCTGGCGGGATCCCTTGGTCTCTGTGAGTTGGATATGATCTCCTCTGCTCTTCTTGGATGGCGTTAGGCGGACCCGTACGCTGGGTCGACGCTCGCCAGTAGAGCTGGAGGACTGCTTGCCGCCTTCGAAGTACTCGATGAGCAGCGAGGTCTGGGACTTGTTGGCCTTGTGGCCGCGGGTGGCGATGGTGACGGGAGTTCCGTCTTCGGGGATGGAGTAGGACGATTTCTCGTCACTGGGCTTGAACACATCCGCCGTCAGTTCGGTCGGGGTGGTGTTGTTTGTTTCGGTTTCGGTTGGGGCGGGAAGAGGGGGTGCTTTCCTGGAGTCGATGCCCATTGTGGTGTGATGAGCCGTCGGGAAGGATGGGCGAGGTAGGTGGAAAATTCGGAGAAAGCCCTCTTCTTCGCTTCTTCCCCGGCGTGCGACCTGTGGAGATGGCGATGTTGTCGAACCACGAAGACGGTGTGGTGTTGGAGAGAAAGAGGGAGATTTATTAAGGCGTGATGTCAAGACATGCGGGATCGAGGAAGCAAGAGCATGCGCACGCAGAATAAAAGCCTGGGACAAGAATAGTCAGCGTTACCTGCTGGGCCACGCACCAACGAGAACGAGGACGCCGACGGGAAGACCCAACGAGCCAGGCCAATGGCGCCAGGCCAAAGGATCGAACTGCCGCAAGGAGAACAACTTACACAATACAAGCAGCGGAAGAACCAAAAAAGCGTGCAAAATCTAGTTTGCCCGGCGGGTTGACAAACACATTGGCCTTACCGTTGGAGCCCGGAGAGATGCAGAATTGGGAGGAGGGGAGAAGCGGCGTGGTGGTTTGTGGTGGTGGTGCGCTCAGCTGTCAGTACCGATTTGACCGGGGGGAGCGGGCGGGCCAACAGCGCAACCGCAGCAACCAGCCCAAGCCCAGATGGTGGAGAGACGGGAGCGAGCCGCAACAAGTCCACGCACACACCCAAGCAAGCCAGTGCAAGCCCAAACAGCCCAATGCCAATCACCAGCGCAAGCCCGAAAAGAACAGCGCAGCACAGCGCAACGAACGAACGGCGCCGAGACCGAGGACGGGGAGGGGGGACGAGGAACTGGGAACACCTGCAGAATGGATGTGCGTGGTTTTAATGAAAAAGTGGCCGTACTGTCATGTACGCACGATGCACTGCACGTACAAGGCAGCGGTAGCCGGCGAGGATTGTCGGTTCTTGGCCTGTCCCAACGTGGGACGTAGGATGAACCCGGCCTTCTTCTTTTTTCTTGTCCGGCTCTTTACCACCCACTCGCTCGATTTTTTCCAACTCTACTTCGTGCTATCCCCAAACCGAGGAGGCGACGAGGATGAGGCGAGCAAAAAAAGATGGGGACGGGAAGGCCAGAGGCTGGTGGTGGAGCACGCAGCGCCGGCCGGACGACAATCGGCTTAAGACGCTTTGTTATTGTCCACAGAAGCGGCTGGGATTTGCTTGGGCTCTGGGGGTGATGAGTTGGCGCTGCCGGCAGGTGGCCCAATAGCGCCCGGGGGCCGGGGTCCGCTGGGCGGGTGTGCTAAGACGGACCAGGGCTCCAGGGCACAAGGGCACTAGGGTCCCACTCGCTGGCCAGCGTTGCCAATGGGTGCGCGTGGGGAGAGACGAAAGACACGAGAAACATGCACGATGAGAAGCGATGCGATGCGATGCAAGCAGTGAGTGAGTGAGTGAGGAGAGTGAAGGAGGAGGTGAGTAGGTGAGTGGGTGAGTGGGTGAGTGCACGCTGAGAGCTCAGAGCTGTCTAGGTACCTACTTACGGAGCGCTTGGTGGGCTGCTGCATTCTGTCGCGCCCCATTCGACAGAATTTCAACTTCTCCAGCGAGTGAGCGAGCGAGTCAGCCCGTCGCCGTTGCCATGGTGGTGATGACGGTGACGGCGATAGTCATTAGAGCCAACCTCCTCTCTATTTTGCCATTGTGCACATCTGCACATCTGCACAGCTGCACCCCTGGCGCTTCCCACGCTGTCTAGCCGTGCTCTGCTCTGCTCTGCTGGCGAGCCGGCTACCAAGCATTTCGTCAAGCAGGGCTCAATCTCAATCACACCGGGGTTTGAGCGGGCGCGTCGCGCTGCTAGACGAAAAATGAACAGGCCGTGGATATTGAGCCATGGCTCGATCTCTGGTCCTCAGCTCCGTGCCTCCGGGCCTGTCGTGCCCCGTCGTCCCACGGCGGCGTCGGGCTGGTTGACGGGGCACCCCTTCAGGAACTTCAGGTACGGTCAGGGCCATGGACCCAAGAGCGGCTGTCATGCTCCGTGCCAGGCTCTCTATTCCGCCTTCGTCCTTCCAGGGTTCCCCCAGGTTCGCCATGACGCCCCCAACCTCCCCGACTCACTCACGTTCTCCCACGAGAGAGGAGCTGTCAGTAACTCGAGTTACCGACCGCCGTAGCCCACGCCACGGCCCCGGATTGGCTCAGAACGTGATGGCGGCCTCTCGCATGCCGTGGTTGGCATGCCGGGTTGGGAGACGAGACGATATCAGCTCACGTCACTCTGGCTTGGCCTGCTCGGCAAGGGAAAAAGTAATATACAGCCTCAGCGTGATTGCGCTCGCAATCTATGACAGAAGCAATGTTAGGTGATCTAAGTGGTACAGCAACCCCCTGGGTCCTTGCTCTGTCGCCGATCGCGATGTGATACAAGACGATTCCGTGCCATGAGATGATGAGATGCAGCGAGGCATAACCTCGAGGCCCCTCCCCCCGGTTCGAGACACTCCAGTCTCAGACTGAACCTGACCGAACGGTAGGGCTGAATCCGCTACGTCCACGGTGAAGCAAAGACAAGTTGAGGAGCATCCGCATGCCAGATGTCTTTCTCTCCCACCAAAGTCCCATTATCCGTACCCAGTCCTCGCAAACACTCGACTTTCCAATGCCCAAAAACAGAACCCAGCACTCGGCGTAGACCCTAGTCTCGCATTCCCTCCTAATCACCACCTCACTAACAGAAACTAACAAAACACAAATGCCTCTCCCGTTTCCCGTTTCCCGTCTCCGGCCGCGCCGGTCCTCGGGAGTTTAGCAACGCAATCTGTGCTGCTCCGCTTCCATTTTAATTTCAATTAATCCAATTTTTTTTTTTTCGCATTCTTGAAAGGATAAACCGAGGTAGTTTATGGAGTCTCAATTATCCATAATGGAAGCCACATATTATCCCACTATTGAAACTGTCGTCTGCCAACCTCTCATTAATTCCCCCATTCCCCATCTCATCCCCGCTTATCGCCACTGCTTAATTAATTGGTCTTCCATTCGAAAATTCCAGGCCTCCTGACTGCTGCATCGCCCCAATGATTGCCTTTGCAGCAGCTCATTGAGCCAATGCGGGACGACGCCCAGCATCCACGCACAGAGCGCAACGCCTCCAGATGGATCCTCCTCTAGACCGAGACTCCATCGCATCATGCAAGACACACAGGATGACATGGGCCACCCTAGGTAGTGGCCGTGAGCTCGCGAAAATGTCCAGCAACTCTGCTGAGCCTGTTCCCACGTCTGCTCCGAGACTAAGGCTTGGAGCAGGAGGAGGCAATGTGGGCGTCAGTCCAGGCCGTGTCTCACGCAAACCTGGCTGCTTTGAAACACACCGCTCCCCTGGGTTGCGCTGCTGCTGCGAGTCCTGCAACCAACACATTCTCACACATGCAAATATGGACCGCATCCGCCCCCAGAATCCTTGTGAAGGATGAACGTACATTCGCGTCCCTGCTCTCTGGCTAGGAACCGCCGCAGCCTGTGAAGCGACCCACGACTAGTGTTTGTCACCGGGGCGATCCGGTTGACCGCCTATGTTCTTGTCCAATATGTCTGCGCCATCATCAATGTTCTTGAAACATTTGTCATTCTCAAGATCCACGGGACGCAACTGAGTCGGCTGAAGTGACACCATGTCGGCCTAATGCAGCTGCCCGACGTGTTTCTGCAGTACCCGGACGTACGAGTCAACTGTACAACTCCTCGCACCGATGTCCTCGTGAGGAGCAACAGTCGATTGTCGGGGGAGCCTGCCCCAATCACGCCTATCACTATGCTGCGCGGTGGTGTGTATGTGACGCTCAACTGAAACCACAACGTATCGGCAGCACGGCTGCTCGCTCACGCTGAACTGTGAATAACGGGGCAGCAGCCACTCACACATGTCGACAGAACGGACTCAAGTCAAGGTAATAGTATAGTGATATTAAATGAAAGTCTTCGTAATCGTTACCGGCCGAGTCCTGTATTTCCGGGCCAACCCATCTTACACATGTTCCTACACAGCTTATCAGGCAGGACCCGAACCGCCGAACTTTCCATTGCCAAATTAGTAGCAATCCCCATCCCAACGCCTCGCAAGAAAGCTGTAGAAAAGGCTACCCATAGACTCCATCTGCAGAACGGGTATTTCCATCTCTCAATTGTGCGGCCGGAGTCAGACAGATCTCCGGGTCTCCGTCGTCACCGCCGGTACAGGCTCCGCAGGATATTCCGGCGGGCTAGCCTCCCCGGCTTCCAAGTCCCGCAGCTCCGTCCCGTCGTCCTGTTGGCCGTCCTTCTTTCCAGCATACGGCGGCGGCGCTTCACCCAGCTCATTCAAGCCTTCCTCCGAGCGAGTTGTGCCAAACCCCAATCTACGCCGGTTCTCTCGCGGCCTGGCGGCGTCAACACGCCCACCCGCCGTCAGGGTACTTCCACCAGGCCATTGCTGGAGAGCGCGGCGGCGACGCCGCCGACGGACCTGATAGATGGTGGTGACGATGCCGATTAATACGAAAATGACAAGCGGGATAAGCACCCAGGCAAAAGGCTGGTTGCTAAGGGATCCGAAGTCATTATTATTGTCGGAAGTGCTGGTTTCTGACGGAAGTGTCGACATCTTGGTAAGTTGGGAGCGTGGGTGATGGGCACGCAGATCTCGGTGCCAAGTCAATTGGTGTTCTCAACGGTGCCAAGAGTAGACACTGGAGGGGAAGTTGGTGTACTAGGCAGTTTGGTCGTAGATAATAAATAGGCTCGTGATGTGAAAATTGCAAGTTCAGGATGAGCAGTTATCGAGCAGCACCGGCTTTATCTGAGCCCTTGTTACTGCACTACACAAGGAGCGATGTCCTTGAAGAATGGGCAAGTAAATGGCAAAAGAGTTTCTTTGGTCTGCGTCATCTACGTCAACTGGGCGGGCGGGGAGGCCTTTGTACTCTTGCAATGTACTGCCTCCCGAATCCCGGGCTAGCCGTCGGTGACTTCATCGCCTGTGGCTTGGTTAGGTGTGTGACGACGTTGGCGGTTGACAGCCCGCAAATGGACCTAGACTATTTGAAATACAACCCGGGTGTCCGGCAGCTACCTATTTAGCGGGGTTGTGTTTTTGAGTTGAACGAGTGAGCGAGCGAGCAGTGCGAGCGAGCAGTGGTAGAGTGGTGTGGTGGTTACGTCTTGCAATCATTCTATGCTCTCGTGATCCAGCGGATGCATCTGGACCTAGGTAGTTGATGTGGTGCTCGTGTTGAACATGTTTCTTCGAGTTCCCGTCGATCTTCTCCACTGCGCATCTTTAGGTTTGGGACAAGCAATTTGACACGCGTAAACAGAGCACTGCTGATGGACGATCTCGTACAACGATGCCTTGGAGCGGATCAGGGACGGATGACAATCCAATGGTCAAAATGTAGTGGCTTGGCCTGAGGCGCAGGCGCTCGCTGGGGTCTCAAGCGCCTTACCAGCCTCACCCTTCCGGAATGTGATTCCACATGCTTTCTTGGGGTGAGTGGGCCCGAGCTTTGGCCGGGTCCCACGGCGAACTTATCGGAGCTTCACTGCACCGAGTTCCAGATTGAACTCTCCCCAGCAAATCGTCTCTCCAGGCACGCGAGCGAAACTTCTCGCCGTCATAGGGCTGCCGACCTTAGACCAAAGCTTCTCCTGGCACAGGCTCGCAACTCCCCCAACATCTTTAAACGCACGCAAACAGCCACCCGCCATGCCTCGCGCAATCCGAGGTTTGTTGCCCCAACCAATTCGCCTTGGCAGCCCTCCAACTCACCGTTCATAGGCGTTCTGATCGAATGCGATCCCTCGATCAAGTCCATCATCGTCAACATCGACAGTACCAGCCACGACTTCATCATTGAAGACCTCGACGATGAACGGGTCGTCGTCAAAGAGAACATGGTTGCCTTACTGAAGTCGAAGCTCGAGGATGTACGTATGCCCACAAAATTATCATCCCGGATACCAATCCCGCTCCTTGATCAATTATTCACCATAATTCTCCATTTTCACATAAAGGTCTCCCTTTGTATTGTGTTCTCTACCTTGTCTTTGCCTTGTTCTTACAAATCCACAGCGCCTCAAGGAAAACCTGCCCCCAGAGGAAGAGTCTGGGTCCGAGTAGACAGATCATGTTGCCAACCAACATCCGCGCGCCAAGCTCTCTCCCAAGTTTGCCAAGACGACCAGTCCAATGCTCGACTTTCGCCCCCTACAGCTTCTCAAATCGTGGCTTAGTCTTCTTAAGGCCACTCATGATGGCCTGTGGAAAGTCCTTGCCCTGCAAGGCCGCCGCATTCCACACCCTCGTGTACTTCAAGCTCTCCGGCACATCATGATCCCGCCCGTAGTTGAGCAGTTCCTTGGTTCCTTGCACCGCAACGGGGCTTTTCTCGCCCAAGGCGGCCGCCATAGCCACGGCCGCCTGCACAGCCTGCTCCTTGGTCCCATGCACCTGGCTCACGAAACCAACCGCCACCGCTTCTTGGGCCGAGAAGTCTCGCGCACTGAGACACACGTCCTTGACCCACGACATCGACCCGACAATCTTGGGCAGTCTTGCGAGGGTGCCAATGTCAGCCGCCAAGCCGATGTCTACCTCCTTGACAGCGAAGCGGGTGTTGGATGCGCAAATACGGATGTCGGCGCAGCAGGAAATATCTATGGCAAGGCCAATAGCGATGCCATGAAGGACGCAGATGACAGCTGTAGACGTAAGAAAAGACAGATTAGCAAGCCATCATTTTTCGTCGTTTAGTTGACGTGTAACTTACGCTTCTCACACTTCTCGGCCGCACCAATGCAATCTTGAAACTCTTCGATATGGCTTCTCATGCTCTTTGCCTTCTTTGCCACATCCTCCCCCTCTGCAGGCGTGAGCGCACCGTCCTCTGCCGCAGCCTGCACGTCCAGTCCCGAGGTAAATGCCCTGTCGCCCGCACCGCTCAGCACCACAACGCGCACATCTTCATCGGCGCTCAGCTGCGTAAAGATGCGTCCAAACTCAAGCCACATTGGCCGCGAGAAGGCGTTGAGCTTGTGTGGGCGGTTGATCTCGACGTGCGCGACGAACGGCGCGGGCGAGCTGATGACGAAGTGCTCGTATGCGGCGTAGGCCGGCAGTGGGGTGGCTGTTGACATGATGGGAGGCGAGTGGTACGCGCACGAAGAAAATTACTCTATAAAAGGTCTTGTTGAGAAGTCGGGGTACTACGACGACGGTAAATAAATCCAGGTTGTGAAGTAATGTGAATGGGGTGGTTGTATGTAGAAGGGAGGCGCTCTCGCGACGCGGGGATGTAAGTCAGCAATGTTGGAGATGCCGAGGTTCGGTTCGTCAATTCAAAAAGAACCCTGGTTGACTCGGAGTTTAGCCCCCCACACGTGTTAGGTTGTTAGCAGTCATGTCGTGTCAACTCGCCTCGGGTCGTTTCCAACACCAAGAAATAAATGCAAATCGGTTGTCTTAACAAATCTCACACTCTCGTCGACGGTAGGGAATCGCTGAGTCACCAACGTAATGTGCAAAAACCCCGATTCACGTGTGACGAGGCCATGTTTTAATAACAGAAGAAGAAAGTCTATTTGTACTCTCAAGCGACGACGCATATAAAACAGAGGCGGTTCTCCGCCTAGACTAAATTATAATCATTCCGAGCAGTCCGCCCTTCCTAGGCTGGACGCCAATTGTTCCCATGAAAAAAGACGAATCAGACGTGTCCAGCGCATCAAATCCAGCGAGTACATCCATCAGCTTGTTTTGCTTGTCATTAAAGAGGCTAGCTATCACAGTGGCAGCGGCCCTCCGACACCCCATAATACGGAATCGTTCTTTTTAGAGGAGGAGGGCGCCAAACAGGGTGAAGATGATGGCGGCGCCAGTAACGCAGATGGGAGCCAGATCCATGGGGGCCATCATGGTAGGAGCAGCACTGTCACTGGTTTCCGAGGACGACGAGGAACCGCCAGTGGTTCCGGCATCAACACTAGCAGTGGCGGTGCCGCTGTCGGCCTTGTCCTGGGAGCCATCACCCTTGAGACCGGGGCCGTCGCCAGCGCCCTTTGTCATGTACTTCTGGGCCGCGGAGGGCATCTCAGGGACCAAGCTTGGATTGACCTGCCAGTCAGAAGCGGAGGTGGGGCAAGCCTGGCTGTGAGTGGTGGAGGCGGCACCACCATCACCAGTGGGAGCAGCGTTCTCGGAGAGGGCGGTCTTGAAGAGGTTGTACTCCGAGATGGTGGTCACCTTGTCGTCTTTACCAATGCTGACGATGCCGTAGTCGTTCTCCTCGATGGAGTACTCGTAGAGCAAGCCACCAGAGTAGACGCCGCTCATGTCGGTGCTCATCATGGCGCTAACCTCGTCGAACTTGCGAGGGCGGTTCTTGATACAGCCATATTCAGAGAGGCTATGAGTTGGTTAGCAACCTGCATACCTATGATACAAAGACATGTCGAAAGACTCACAAGATGGGGAGGCCATAGTCCGTGAAGTTCTTGACCTTGGCATCCCAGCCGGAGGTCTGGAAGTCACTGTTGCACCACGAGTAGTCGTTAAAGGCAAAGAAGTCAGATCGCAGATCATCAGAACCACAGTTCATGTAGTCAGCGGTCTGCTTTCGGTTGGACGAAACATCCGCAGCCGAGTAGCCAACGGGAACGGCGCGAAGACCACGCTCCTTCATGTAGTTCTTCATGTCACGGGTGACGGCCTTGACATAAGGAGCGGACTTGTCGGTATCTGCCTCGTCGTTGATGACCTCATTGCCCGAGAAGAAGGCAAGAGTGTTCTTGTACTGTGCGAACATCTCGACGGTGGCGAAGACGCTTTGGAGATAGGCAGTGTTGTATGAAGGGCCAGGATCGGCTCGGTTAATGGAGTAGGCTGGGTTGTTGACGTCGAGAACCAGGTAGATGCCGGCATCGTTGAGCGCAGACATGCACTTGTCGTGGTTAGCACTATTGTCGACGGCATAGACACGGATGACATTGACGCCAAGATCCTTGAACTTGGCAATATCGCGCTCGCAGACGGTAGTGTCGGCCAGAGGGTCAGTGTTGGCCGCAGCACCGCCAGGCTGGTAGTCGATACCACGGAGGTAAAAGCGTGTTTTACCCTGCCAGAAAGCTTGGGTATGTTAGCACCTTGGGGAGAGACTTGACCATGCGATTCGCATAGAGAGCTCACCATTGCCCGAGACTGTGACAGCTGTGAGGTCGCTGCGCTTGCTGGGGGGTTGCTTGACAGTGGGGGTAGCGGAGGCCAGAGCCGCAAGGACGGAGAGGAGGACAGCGGTCTTCATGGTGAATCAATTTGTTGAGCTTGCTTCACAGAGAGTGGATTGAGTCAATGGGTCCAAGAAGTGTGATACAGTTGGTGTTGTGGTGGTCGTGTCGTTGAGAAAGACGCGATCCGAGTGGGCCGAGTAACGAGAGGATTCTGTGAGGAAGGCGAATTACAGTCGACTTAAAAAGAAAATCCAACAACGAGAGAGTTGGATAGGTGCAACGAAGAAAGAAGTTGCCGGGCAAGAAGGACGCACCGAGCCAACGGGTGGAATGAGACAAGAATGGGGAGGAAGGGAGGGAGGGAGTGATGGGAGAGGAGGGAACGAGTGGAACTGGAATGGCTTTTTAAAAAGGGACAGGAGAGAGTGTGTGGGTGGTGTGTGTGTGGTGGTGTCTACGGGCGTGTGTCAGGGAGGGAGCTACCTACCCGCCAGCAGGTAGGTACATATTGAAGGCGAGGGAGAGTGGTGGCAACGGTGGTTCCAGTGCATGGAGCCATCACTGGAGCACTCTTGCATGGAGGTGCAGCCAGGGCGCCAGGGCCGACCAAGGACCAAGGACCAAGGGATGGATTAAGAACACCGGGATCCTTGTTTTCGTCTTCTACACGGAATCCGGATGCTGCTACGTCCACGTCTATTGTCTGGGTCCCGGAAGTTCTGGCGCGAGCAGTTTCTCGGCTCACGTCACGGTGGGTGCCCATGTACTAAATCGGGAGAGCGAGACGAGAGCCGACAGACAACCATGATCGCTGTCAAGCAGTTAGAGGCGGCTTGGGCTTCCGGGGGAGGCACACGATGGAGACAAATGAATGGGGAACCGTGATTAAGCGTGGGGCGAGTTCGGTCCATTCATCTTAGCCGTGCCTGGTGGAGAGACGATTCGCGCGCTGGCGCTGCCTCAGCTTGGATGGGAGCATATCCAGTCAGCCGGCTACCGGCCTGCCACGCATCTCGCCCGGACCAACCTCGTATGTCTGTGTGTATGTGTGTGAGACATCTGCAATGGACCGCGACCCGCCACTCGTCGCTCATCACTCGTCCCCTCCTCCACACAACACAAGATAGCCCGGCGAGATGACGACGGGATGCACTGCATTTCCGGAGCAGATGCTGTGATGTGATGTGCGGTACTGTACTGCCCTATTCCAGGAGAAGACATGATGAACGGCAGATAGAGACCTGACCGTAGACGTGCCTATCATGCAACCATCTGGGTCCTAATGGGGACCGTGGTGGTGCTGTCCGCCAGGGGTATGCACCCACACACCCACAAGCCAGCAAGGGTACAGGAAGGATACCGGGGTCCAAGTACGATGCTACGTGCTTCCAGGTCTTGGCTACACAGATCATGGCAGGCTTGGCAGGTTGAAATTCAACAAGGCCAAGAAAAAAAAAAGCATCAAATGCTGGATGACGCAGGATGTGAGGGCGTGAGGATGCACCCACCGTTTTGCCCGTGATTGTTACAGTGAGTTTGTTACAGTGAGTCCTCATCCATATCTGATCATTTGTTTGCTTCATTCTAGCTCTCTCTCATCATAGCCCACTCATCTCCTCTCGTAACTCCCACCCAAAACTTTTCCAAGCCCACGCTTTTGGTGCGCCGTCGGATTCCGAGGCCTGCGGTACCTGCGTCAGTTGGCACGAAGTACGGAGTACCTCGTAATTCGGTGCGTCCCCGTTCCAGCGCCATGCGTCTTTGACGAGAAGGTACATTTCCGCGTCGCCCCTTCTCGTATCCAAATCGGCCGCTCGTTCCCTCAAACGCGAGCGGATCACAGACTTCAACTGTTTCTCAGACTGCTCAGCCCCAATCTAGTCGCCAAGCGCATTGCAATCGCGCCGAACCACAGCGGACGAACCAACGCCCAGCTCCCGTATCCAAACGCTCTCCCGCCAAGGATCCAAAATTGGGACGTCCATTGATGCTCGATTCTGGAACAGGTGTGCCCCACCGCGCGTCGTCACCCCTTGGGACCATCCATTCACAGACACACGCCCTCCATAACTAATGCTGCTGCCGCTGTCGCTGTCGCTATCGCTGCTGCCAATGCCAATGCCTTGCCAATGAATGCCTTTGGCTTTGGTGTTCCAGCTGGGGGCACTCCCTAAAACACCGAAACCGAGTGTTCCGCGATTGGCGGGCCGGCCTCCGCCAAGATTCCCTAGCAGTCATCACCAGCTACCTACCTAAGGTAGTTCAAGGATGGCGACACAATACCTTCCGACCCCCGAGAAGCTGTGGTAAACAAGCTTTACAGTGTCGCATCCCGCGCCCCAACCGATGTTTGAGTTACAGGCGACATCTCACGACGCTCGCCCACAAGTCCTGCTGCACATACAGGGCGAACAAGCTGATCTTCAGCAACTAGGACGGTTTGATATTCAGGGGTTTGCCACATGTGCCCCAGCAGCCTCCTCGGACCATTGTCAATCACACTCACTATGCGTCCTTGATGGTTCACCGACTCTAGACATGGATTCGGGATAAACCCATCAGCATCAGAACAATGCCATCACTCCATCGCTTCTGAGACACTGGCGAAAGAAAGCCTGGCCTGCGAAATTTCAATTGCCGCGATGATCAGCACCCACCCCTGTAACTTGCATCACCTCCCTGGCGCTGGCAATGCTTGGCCCCGGACTAAGATCTGCCAGCGAGTTAGCCAAGGAATTAGCACTGATGAAACAAGCCTGCCCACAGGGCCTCATGCGCCAGTGTCGACTACCAGTAATTGAGATTGCTATCGTCACATTCATCATCTAGAAAAGGCGGGGTTTTCCACCGCTTAGACGCCTTTTCAGCCTCTCATTATTTGGGTGAGCACTCAATCTGAATGCCAAGCGATCGTCACTGGTCCCTGTCACCGGTTTCACAAATGACAACCAACTTGAACTGACGTCAGATCCGACAGAGCCGTCGACATTCATCTCAAGATATCAGGATCTACGGTGTTAGTCAGGGTAACACCTACGTAGCCTAGGACCATTCTCGTTTCCCGAACTATAGAGACAGCATCATTCCTTGCGGATCAACCTTCCCTCAGACTGCTCGAAGGATTGCCATCTCTACTCTGCCAGCGGGACAAGCAGCAGGGACTTGACTGCCAACGCTGCATCAATCGTCCAATCTAATTTACATTTCATTATGCAACAGGCTGTGGGTTTATTGCGCTGGCACTCCGGCCGAATCCAACTTTTAATATCCACGAGACAGGATGCAGCTCACTTCTCTACCGAATTCACACGTCATGGACTCCACAAACAACATGCACAATTGAGCAACGGTCGGTCAATGCCAGATGCATGGGTATCAAACATTACAGTCATGGAAATTCGAATTACCAACGCCTCTATTGGTCTTCGGGGAGAACAAAAATGTCCTCAACGCCTTGCCAGGCGCCCCGCGCACGCTCCTCCCAATATCCTTCTTTCCCGCTCTTCAACTTCCAGACCTCCTCGCCTTCTGGGCAGTTCTCGGCCTTTACGAACCACCGCGGTTTGTACATCTCGCCTCGCTCTTCCAAATCTCGTCGTCGTGCACGTTGTGCCTCTTCCAATCCGTGCTTCCACTCCTCGGCGTCATCCAACTTGCCCTGCTCCGCTAGACGCTGGTCAGGACGCAGTCGACAATCCGTTGGTGGCAGTTTGCCCTGGTCGATATCGGTGATCTCATTTAACGTTGCAGCAAACGACGTCAATCCGTACGTCTGCGCCGCGTTTTCCACCAACGTTCCGACCCGCCAGATTTCTTGGCCCCCTCCCTTGCCTGACGTCTTCAGCCCGGTAGTCCATGTACCGACCAGACCGCTACCAGTATTGACTCCTTCGGGGCTGAAGATTTCGACGACGACGTCCTCGGCTCGTCCACCAAACATTCCCTTGCTCTTAAACTCGACTGCTGCCTTGTGACCACTGCTATCATTGACGACATGCATCGTCCCGACGGGTTCAACATACTTCTCGCCCATCACAACGTTGCGCAAGAACATGGTAGCGATATTCCATGAATAACGTTCCTCTTGTCCGTTCGACAGGCGCAGGACTATACGCACACGACCCTCGGTAGTAATTTCGGCACTCTTACCCCAGAACTTCTGGCCGGGGGCAGGCGACTGAGAGAACGACCAATTGGTTGAGTCCGCCTGCATAGCCAGTACCACCGGACGATGTTGTACCTTCTCAACAATGAGCCTAAATCCTCCGGGAACCTCCTTCTCAGATCGGACGAGTTCGAAGGTTTCGCCCAGCAAGGGGTTGAATGGCTTTCGGATCGCTCGCTCCTTTGCTCGGCCATTGCTAAATTGTGAGATAGCAAAGGAGGCCACAAACAGGAGCCGATCCGTTGGAGACGACTGCTTGGCGGCTTGGTTTAGCAACTGACCGTACTCCAGCTGTTCAGCCACTTTTTGTAGGAGCGAAAGGGGCTCATTTGATGAGACAGGCATGCTGATGGTGCTTAGGTCCTTTCCCACATTCTTCCTTACGAAAGCGATTAGACTTGGTGGTAGAACGGTTGCGGGTGCAATGGTTGTTCGTCTCGCGACCGGTTTATCGAAAGGTAACGGAGCAAGGTTCTTAGGCTTCGAAGGGAAGAGTTGATTGACATCATCAGTATCGACCTTCTCGTCTTCCCCTATTGACGAGATGGAAGAGTTGTCCTGGAAAGAAGGCTCGTCTCCGTCGGAACCAGGAGTCTCCTCTTCACTTGCGTCAATCTTGTCAATCTTGAGAACACCAGAGGTGGCATCCTCGGCATCGAAGAACTCATCAGCTGTCGAAACGGACTCCATGCTCTTTCTCGGACCTCCGCCAGCGGACGCGGAATTTGGTATACGGCGCCTTTTACTATTGTTGATAACTGTCGTAAACTCGGCCACCACGGAGTCGAGGTCAGCCAGGAGTGCCTGACAGTGGTCCTGGAGAGAGTTTTCCTCCTGGATCGAATTTCCTCTTGACCTTCTGTTCGCCGCATTGGGCCCGCTCGCGGATATCGTTGTGGTGACGCTCCCCGGAGACGGTACAGCAAGGGCAGCGGCGGTAGAAGCATGAACAGCATTTGTCGGCGTCATTGCTGCCGGTGTGCCTGATTTCCGCCTCCAAAATGACTTTCTCTCCGGTGCCGTACTGAAATATGTATCCTCCTCTTCGATGGCACCGCCGGGGCTGGGGGAAAGAAACTTCGGTGAGGTTGTTGACTTCGAATGCGTTGTAACCTCCCGTGTTAGGCGACGGAGCGCATCACGAGTTCCGACAACGCGACTGACCAAAGCCTCCACTTGTTGCCATTCTCGATCCTCTTGAGGGGATGATTGTTGCATGGGTTGCATGTGAGTGTTGACTTTGATGTCGGACCGCAAAGGTAGATCCTGCACCTCCAGTCCCCTTGCAACACGGCTGGCCCGTTCCAACGCGCGAGCCCATTCCTGAAACTCCTTGTCATTGGGGGCTTTGAGGTGCCAGACCTCTGCACCAGAGTCGATGCTGATTTCTCTCCGTCGTTCGTCGGCGGCGACGGCAGCGAGACTCAAAGGGATGGCGCCTCGCAGGGCCGAGGAGTTTCGGTTGTAGTAGTACGACAGCGTGCAGGTAGAGTAGTCGAGGGAGAAGAAGCGACGTGCATAACCTTGTCCCTTCTTACGTCGCCGCTTGTGGAGGCTTCCAACGTGGTAGTTACTCGAATTGCCCCCTCCGTCGCTTCGGCCGGACACAGATATCGCCTTTCCTCCGGCTTTATGGCTGTGGAGACTGTCGACAGAGGCAGACGCGATGCCCTCGAGATTCGCAGCGCTGTGTCGGCCAAGACTGATCTGGCTGCTGCCAGCCTTGGACGCCTGGAGATTCGGTAGGTGGGACGAGGCATGGGGCGCGGAGCCGGTCGGGTAGGTGAGGACGACGAAGGTTGCGGTCTTGGAAGTCTGCTTGGAGAAGGTATTATCAAAGACAAGGCCGTACATGCCGCTCTGTCCCTGGAGGACCTCGTGGGTACCCATGGACACCTTGTCCGCCTCGCATTTTCCAGTCCATTTGATGGGGATGAAGCCCTTGCTCTTCAGGAGGTCCTGGGCTGTGATTTCTTTCTTGGAGAAGCGGCTCGACTTGCCGTCAGATGCGCCACGTGTCTCGTCGGTGCCGGCATCGAGAGAGTCGCCCGTCGAGGCAGCAAAGGTCGTGGCACCGCTTCCGGGATGTTTAACTATACCAAAGTTGCTGCTGGCGTGTCAGCGCGGGGTGTCGAAAAGGGTGGATTGACTCTGTCGCGCGCGCGAGAGATGGGAAAGGGGGATGATCCGTACATGGACTTCTTGTGAGGCTGGACACTCCATGACAGGGTATTTCCATCGTCGACCTTGACCCAGCGGAGGACGTATGACTGGAGCGGGTTAGCTGGGGATTTCGACCTCGATTGGTGGCGGGTGAAAGGCCAGGTGACGTGCCTTGCTGTGAACCTCGAGCTGCTCGATGCCCGCCATTTTGTGACGTATGCCAGGCGCGGTTTGAGGCGCGGGAGGCGAACGGTCGGGGTTGGACGGGTCGGGTGGGAGAAGCGGCAGGCGGGAAGCTACCTCGCCCTACGTAATGAGGTAGGGCAGGTCACTGAATTGAAGCTCCGGAGGGGAAGGATTGCGGAGGAGGGGGGGGACGGTAGGTAAGCTTTGTTGCGGCTTTTAGCAATGGTCCATGATCCGGGTCGCTCGGTCTCGAGAAGGCGAAAAAAGAGGCTAAAAGAGGGTGATGCTCGGGGTCCGCGGCTGGATCGCGAAGAAAAGCAGGGCCGAGGGTCGCGAATCTTCTGGAGCGTGGAGATTAATTTGTCAGTCGGAGTTTTGCTGGTGTTTTGGTGTCTTTCTCATGCTCCGGGCTTGCTTAGGTGCCTCGGTAATCTTGTGTAAATGCGAGCTGAACCACAAGCCAAGAGGTCAGCTCGAGGGCAGAGGGAGCTTTACGTGGACAGATCAACAGACGAGGCAGCCCCCGAGGCGACTAGGTTGAAACTAGGGGTGACGGCCACCTACTAACTGCTGTAGAAAACGGCCAACGGGTGCGTCCGTTCAGCGCGGGAGGCATGGACTACGGGGCGCCAGGAGGTGAGGGAGGCCGTCAGCAGCGTATGAAGCGGGAGGCTTCCTTGGCTGGAACAGGGGATTGGTCCTGCAGCCTGCGCAATACCCAAGTTACCCAGCAGCGGATGCGCTGTTTGGTTGCGTTTTGCTGACGGAAAGAGTACGCAATGGCTATTCGTACAGCCCCAGCAGCCCCGCGCCCCAGCCCTCTTCTAGGTACCCGTTGCAGGCGTTCGCCCAAGAAGGCTGGAAGTACGTATTGTTGGAGGCTGGAGGCTGGAGGCTGGAGACTGGTGTAAGCAAACGGTGTGTTCGGTGGCTGGACGGATGCCTGCACGCTGACGGCATTCCCTTTTCCATTGCCGCGTTTGCCCCTTTTTTAATTCTTTCCCATTTTCCTTCTGGTGGGAGATGGGAAGATGGCGAGACCCGGCAGATGCGTGATTGTGCCCTGCCCTGCACAACTACGTCAACAGTCCGTCGCCAAGACTCGTCGTCGTCGTCTTCGTCGTCGTACCTCGTAATTCGTACGTCGCACAGGACGGGCGCACCGTTACGGTCCAGACTGCACAGCCACCTACCCAATATGGAGTAAAATACCAAACGATGACGGTCTGACGGCTGACTTCTACGTCGACTAGCCGAAGAACCTTATGCGGCACTTACTGACTATTTCTATTTCTATCTCTATTAATATACGGATAGTGGCTGTGGATTGTTATGGGGAGAAGCTTGGTGTGGCCATGCTCTTCACCTACCCTGGAGTCTTGGCTCGATGGAACAAAATGCGTCTCGTCCAAATAGTCTATTTGCAATTAGACTTCGCCGCCTCTCCCGTCTCTCCTGGGTTTCAGGTGAATTCTGTTGGTATCCTCGGACCGTTCGGGATGCTCCTTGATACGTATTGTACACACTCAATGACGTCGAGACGGCTGTCACCTACCTGCTAACCCCCCGGGATTCCACGAACGACCAAAATAAACCACAGGCGCAGAGAGCTTGGATTTCCAAGCGTGTGTCCCAGTTGTGCGCCCCGGAATTTCCAGGATAGTTTGACCCTCGTGCTCCAACGGCGCCGGTCGGGTTATCGCATCATCCCGCGCGCAGCCGGGACGGACGGTAAGGCGAACGTCGCCGGAGGTCCCGACCTTGTTGACAAACGAGGCCTGAGGTTGAGTGCTGACGGCTCACGGAGGACCACGGACCAAGGCGGGATGTCGATCACCGGGTGATCCGCGTACACTGGCGGCCGGTGGTTCGCCGCCCTCCGAGATGTAGATATTTCTCAGTAGCATTTTCTTCCATTGTCTCGAGACACAGAGCGTTAAGAAATTACATGCGCCATTATCATACTTGCTTCTTGCCACTGCCGGTGGCCTCGGCTTCCGGAAGAAAAGGTCATGAGACTGACCTGGGACAATGGATTTGATGCTGCGACAAGGTCTGAGGGTTGTCTCTCCGGGTTACGGGACAGCCGGCTGGCTCGCCGACGTTGCTAATCATTAAAACTCCGCCGAGCACTGGAACGCCTCGACAATGTCAACAATGTCCAACCAACGTGCTCAAGTGTTGCCCTTTGTGCCCCGGACCTTGTACCTGCAGCCTCCAAGAGCAGGCTACCGGGTGCCCGTCATCTCCTTTCGGATATGGAGCACATCCAGCCCAGAGGAGCAATCGCAATCTAGCAATCTAGCAATCTGCTAACTAGGAAAAGCTGAGCCAATAATTAGTCAATCGGGCGCAGGTGCAATTCCCTGCTGAATTCCACATGGCCGTGCTGCAGAATTTCCCGCCCCCACACCCTCGTGAACTGCTGGCATGTCAAAGTAAGTGCGTTACGGCCGAAGCCGCTCAATAACGAATTTCTCCAGGGGTAACGTTTGCCATGGGCCTTTCTTTACTGGGTTAGAGTTGAAGAAGCCCGTGGACTACTGCTAGAACTTCGGGCTCGCGTTTTCCCCAACCCTCGCTCGCTCAGGTTCCCAACTTTGCTTTAAGCCTTGCGACAACTTACATTGACAGGGCTGTGTCGCCCAACGCGTTCACTCATTCTGGTCTCTCGCCATCTTATCCATCATTCAACCTCATCCGACGCTTTCCCACTTTAGACGCTGTGCCGCTCGCCTCGAGCCGGAGCGACATGGAGCAACATGGCTGCCCCATGCGATCCCCCTGGCACCATCGTCGGGCCAAGACTTCGAGACGCTCCAGCCAGCGGGCGGACTAGGCCCAGCGGGGCCTGCCACTAGGGGACTGGTGGGCCTCCAGGGCCACCGGCCAGTAAAAACCCCACTGTGGCTTGGTGGCCCCTCTGCGTTGTAGGGGCCGCTGGTGGACTTTGGGGACCTTCTGGGGACGTTAGCGGGCTGGCTGGGGGTTACTGGGGGCTACCGGGCCTCTTTGCGGCCTCTTTTGGGCGCTTTAGGGGGAGAAGCAGCCTCCTTTTCCCGCTCGGGCCAGGACAAACAGCGCCCCTCCCACCCAGACGACCTGGCCTGCTGGGCAAGTGCAGCCCACACGCACCCGTGGACTGCACCCGCGCATGCATCGCACCCGCTCCACGCACCACTCACGACTCACGACTCACCACTGGCCGTCCACTGGCCGTCCGTCCACGCTCTCCATTCTGACCTGAATCGCACAACGCGACACCCTCCTGCGAATGCTTCCCATCCCTCCCTTTCCCTCTTCCTTCTTTCCCTCTTTTCCCCTCTCCCGCTTCTTCTGCTCTTGCCACCCCGTGATTCCATTCTCTCCGCTGCGCATTGACAGCGGCTGCTCCCTTCGTGGCTCACGGTCCCCGGCTCTTTTCTTTGTCTCTCCTTTTGCTTCGTTTCCCGTAAACATTGCTTTTTACTTAATCTAGCCACTGGCGACCCGGTTGAATTTCATCCTCAAGCCTCGACCGACGTCAGTCAGCCCCGTCGGCGCCCGTCCTCAGCGTCACTCCCGCCTGTCGTCCCGCCTGTCGTCCCGTGCGTGTGCGAGCGCGCGCCTGTCTTGGGAAACGCCCCCACGATCGATCCGACCCGGGCAACGGTTACACCCTCACACGAGGAGTGTTGGCTGTGCTTCATCTTGCGACCACAGGCTGCCCTAAGTGTGTAGACCCCGCGCCATGTCGGGAGCTCTGAGCAAGCGCCAGCAGGCCCGGAACGAGAAGCTCCTCCAGGAGCTTGTCCACAATGTTCCGGGCAATCAACTGTGCGCTGATTGTCACGCGCGCAACCCAGGTATGCCCCCTCTAAGACTGCTTGCGACATTGGTTCCGGATTTTGGCTGACAGAGCTTGTCATAGCTTGGGCATCATGGAGTGTACGCTTTCCCGCTGCGATGCGGCACCCACCCCGTCCCCTTCCAACTCATACTAACAGCGCCGACAGTTGGGTGTCTTCCTCTGCATGAGATGTGCTGCGATCCATCGAAAGTTGGGCACGCACATTTCCAAGGTCAAGTCCCTGAGCATGGACAGCTGGTCCAACGAGCAAGTCGACGTGAGATCCCATACTGCCATCACCCTTGACAAGGAGCGCCTGGAAACTTACACATGCTGGTAGAATATGCGCAAGGTTGGCAACATGACCTCGAACAATCTTTACAATCCTGAACATCGAAGGCCTCCTGTCCCCGTCGACGCCGATGAAGCCGACTCGGCAATGGAGCGATTCATCCGCCAGAAGTACATGAACAATGTCGTCAATGGCTCCGGAAAGCCGCGGTCCCCAAGAATAGACGATGACACACCACCGCCATTGCCCCCCAAGAACTCCAAGTTTGGCTTTCGATCGGCCTCTTCTATATTTCCACTGTCATCCAAGTCGAAGAAGGACCCCAAGTTGACGGTGACCGCCCAGACGATACGAAGCCCGTCCCCGAGGCTGACCAACAAGCCATCCCAGGTGTTTGGTGCGACATTTGACCTGGACCAACCCGACGACACGGATCAGAAACTTGTGAGGCTGCGGGACATGGGTTTCCAGGACACCAAGCGAAATGCGCTGATCCTCAAAGGCGTAAACGGAAACCTCGAGCGAGCAATCGAGGCGCTGGTGCGACTGGGCGAAGGCAGCGGCCGTCCCTCCCCTCTCCCGACCCCATCGCCGCGAGAGCCTGGATTGCGCACGTCGAGATCGTTGACGCCACTCACGCCCAACTCTGGAGGACTGGGGCTTGGTCTCGGCGCAGGTCTGAGTGTTCCCACCCGTTCAGCCACGGACCGACCTGCGACCCCCTCGAGTGCCTCGACGAACCCTTTTGACAACCTAGGTCCGGCACCACCACAGACGGCGCAATCCACAGGCAGCCTTCAGAACAAGAACCCATATGGCCCGACGAATCCATTTGGGGCTCCGACCCAGCAGCAGCAGGCTGATCCCTTCGGCCAAGCTTTCCAGAGCATGTCTCTCTCCCCAGTGCAACCTCTGTTCCCGCATCACACCGGAGGGGCAGCCGCGCAACCTGTCCCACAGCAACAGATACCACAGCAGGCGATGTATCAGCAATCGATGGGTCCCTCCGCACCCATCAGCCCCAATGGCTACCTGCCCATGGCCTTCAACAACATGACTTACCCTCAGCCTGTGCAACCACAGCCAACCGGATACAACCCCTTCTTCTCTAGTCCCTCCAGTCCAGTCCAGCAGCAGCCCCCTCAGGCCCCTCAAATGCCACTCTCGGTGAATACGGCACAATCGCAGGCCTCATACAACCCCTTTGCGCGCTCCCCGACCCGGATCGCCTCGCCGAGCCTTGGCCAAATCCCAGAGCAGTCGCAGACCTCGTACCAGAGTCCTTCTGTTTTCCAGAACAACATGGTATTCCAGAGCCCAGCGCCACTGCAGCACCCGGAAACAGCGACAAACCCGTTTTTTGCCAACGCCAGCGTCAATCAGCCTGCTGCCCAGATAGGCCAACAAGCATATGGTCAGCAGCAAGTAGCGCAACAACAGGCTCCCCAGCAGCAGGCCGCCCAGCAGCAGTTCGGCCAACAATCGTTTGGACAACAGCTATTCGGGCAGCAACCGCAGCAGACTCAGATGCAACTACAGCAGCAACAGCAACTACAGCTACAGCAGCAGCAGCAGCAGCAGCAGCAGCAGCAACAGCAAATGCAGGCGCAGCAGCAATTCTACCAACCTCAACGACCCGACAAGGCCTCCATCATGGCCCTCTACAGTCAAATAGCCCCTCAACAGCCTGTCGCTCCTCAAACGGTTCAGCAAACCGTTTTGCCCCCGACGATTCCCGAGAACCAACCGATGCAGATACCAGCCGCGATGGGGGCGCCTGTCGCCCAGTCTCAAAATGTGTCGCAGCCACTCTCTCCTACAAATAATCCTTTTATGAATAATGTCACACCGACTACTACTACCACTGCCCCAGACCCCTTCGCTGCTAGGAGCAGGGAGAGCATGAACCTGGGCATGGATCTTGCATGGACGAATGGCCGGCACAGCCCTGATGCGTTTGCGAGCCTTAGCGCACGGCATGTATGAAGAGACGAGTCAAGCGAGCATTGGAAAGTGTCTAGGATAGTATATACGAGATAAGGCAGGTGTATTGTATGATAATAATCGTAATGTTGGTTAACGGCTGTATATGGTGGAACAACAGTGGCATCTTATTCCTGCTAAATGATTTACTGTGTATGTGTTTATGATCATCCTGCTCTGCAGTTGACTCCTCAACCACGACCGAGTTCGACTTCAATCACATTTCCCTTGATCTAGATGGCTTCACTCTGACCCTGATACAAGCACTCGATTAATTACATAGGTAGGTTTCTGGCGGCAGAGCTCCATTCTTCTTCTTTCGCGTTAGTGCTGCGTTAGCTAACTGGGGAGGTAGACGCTTTCGCACGGCTCACAGAACTAGTATTGAGTTCTGTACCCAGTGCTGTCCGTGTGGTTGTATGCTGGTCCTGTCAGAGTCCAGAATGTGCATGGCTTTGCTTGGGATGTGGCAGTTTCCTTTCACTATACTGTTGTACATGCGCGCTGGCAGCATCATGCATGAGTTAGTGAGCTCCTGCGGCGGCCAGAGTCGCCTCCCCACACCACCGTTGTTTCACATCGTGACCAGCCGGACGTTAAACGAGTCATTTGCAGGTGATTTGTATTGGCGATGGGTACGATCGCGGAGCTGATGTAGTTGCCCGCTCAACATAGGGCTGTTCACGTAAATACAAGTCAAGACGGAAAAGTCCAATCATGTCGATCATGCACATACCCCAGAAATTTGAGACAAGACGCCGAGCATGGGGATTGCATTTGTCGTCAAGCCACGACGCGTAAGTCAGAGCCGTCTTGGGAGCGGACCATTTCCGGGTTGAGCAAAGGTGGTTGCGGGGTTGGGGAGGAGGTGTGGCAGGAATGTGACACTCCACCAATCAACTTACATGGCTGCGGTCTGCACTCAATTGCCTGATTGTACCTTCGTAGCCGGCGACGGGCCGCTAATTGCCAGCGGGGAAGAGAGGTTGGTGTTGGATTCACGCGACCGATGGACTGAGAATCATAATATTGTGCGTTAACGACACTGACGAGGGCGTAGGATGCATAATTCAGAATATACCAGATGCAATTGAGCCTCTGGATGACAGCTCCTGGGTTCTTCTTGGACCCCACATTGGTGGTTATGCCACTTACCGAGGCTAAGCGACGATGCGTGGCCCTCCATAAGAGGCAGTGCGAAACCATCAGTGCGAAACCATCAGTGTCACTGTGAGCGCCGTGGCAGCTCTAATTCTAGATAGTAATTAGTGTGATACGCAGGACGCTGTTGAACCCCGTTGGACATGGGCTGCCCTTACCTACCGACCGCTAAACGTTGTCCGCGGTACGCACAGAGGTGGGCTTGTCGCCGGGGGACTTGGGTGCACCTGACCAACACCGTGTGATCCTGCGGCCGGCACTGTCACCGCATTAGCAGCGGTACAATGCGCTGTGGCGACAGCAACAGCAGACGGCATTCGCTCCAATCCAAGTCGTGGATGCAGAATGTGCGGAGGCGACTGACATATCAGGAGAGGTGTCTTGGAAGCTCACCATTCCCCGCATAAAATGTCAGGATTGTAGGACGTATTATTGGCCGCTGGTTTCCTTGCCCACGAGGGATCGACAACCGCCATCCACTCGAGAAGCCATGTGCTGACTTCGCGGAGCGGGGCTCACCTGCGGAGTCGTTCGCCTTAGTCTTACGGAGGGCCCTTTCAAAAGTCTTGTCCATAAGAAGTAAGTCCTAATCATTAGGTTAGATAATAAGTACACTAAGTACTTCCTGATTTCTATAGGCCCTAAAGGATAGCAGGCTACAGCACACAGCAACCGCTATATCCTGATCAGCAGCGTACTACTCCTGAAGTTACAGCGGCCGTTTAACGAGACTGTGACAGCTTCATGTATCTCAGGTAACCGACAGGGATAAATGGATATAATATTACTAGCGCTTGGACAAGACTTTTGAAAGAGCCCTCTGTAGTGGTAAGTCTGATTACGGGTGCGTTGACCACATGCCAAGTTGTCGGAGAGTCAACTTGAACGCATTGCTATACTGGCAACGTGACGGACATTGGAACAAGCGTTGCTTTCTAGTAAGTCCATTCAGTGACAAGGACTCGAAGAAGTCTAAGATAGTTAGTTCCACAGGAGACTTGCTGGCGAGATTGCCATTCCCGATTACCAGCCAGGTGCACAGAAGGCCTCCCGCTTCAAAGGAGAGCCTATGGCACTTATCTACAGTATGCCTACACCTGGATCCTCTATCTCTGTCATTGGGGCCTACTCCGAGGAAGAGCGAGGAGACACCCTAACAACGCCTAGTCTACCTACGTTAAAGCCATCTCCATTTTTGAGGGCGTGTCTCTCGTCGGTTCCTTTGGAGAATGTTGCCATCACCCAAATCTTCTACAGCAGAACCAGTGGGCTTTGCAGAGACATTGTGTTGAAGTACGAAACTGGGCCTGAGCGAGCACTTGGAGAATGCCGACTCGGCGTCGCCCCGGCCAAATTACATATATCAAACCAGTCAGGATCTGAATCTTCCGCACCACGTACGATCCATTGAGTGACGCAACGCGATTCAAGACAGCCAGAGTCGAGTGGACAGACAAGTGGGAGTACAGTCATGATGGAGATGGATAGACCTGTTCCGAGATGAGAGTCAGTCTCGAATTCTGGTTTTCGCCGGAGCAAGTGGCGCTTGCCATAAATGAGTAATACGTCATTGTCAATCCTGATCTTTGCTTTATCTCATGAGGAATGCGGAATGCATCATGTTTGTTGCGGGGGTTAGCTCGCTAAAGCACTTGTTTGTCCAAAGCATGTCCGCCAAAGCATACCTACGGAGTACCAGTAGTCTGGCATAAGCTCGCAGTGAGGTGTAAAAAGGATCAGCCACGGTAGAGAGTCTGTGTAGTGCGAGCCACAATAAAGGGCACAGTGGCGTCGAAAGCGCTGCACAGTGCACCGCGTTTGCCCCTGATTGGCGGTCGATCTCTCAACGGCGGCGGGGAGACACAGTGCAGATACCGGAGAGGGGATGGCCCCACTTATCAAGTTTGCACCCCGGCGCACCGAAAAAAGTCACTTTTTCCCACTGTCTTTCCCACTGTCCTGAGCGTCCTCCGCTCCTCCTTGGCAGTTGTTGCCCCCGAGTGCTCCGAGCGTCCCTGCCTTCCCTCGCCCTTTTCAAGCCTGACACATCCACTTCCCACTTCCGGCTCACCGCTGCCCAAAACTCGCCTCCTCCTCCGCTGACCAAAGTCAACTCGCATCTCGCCGCTTGCAACCGATCTTTAAGGACCACACCTTCGACCCGCTACATCAACAGCTCTCCCTCCAGACCACTGCCACTCGCAATTCAACGTCAAATCTGATCATCGACTCCCCGTCTCCGTCTTCCGTCTCCGTCTCCGTCTCCGCCGTCCCTCCTCCCAACTACAGTCACTCCGTCTCCGCGACACACCCAGACCAATAACCGGGGAATCTTGTCAACAATGGCGCCAATGAACGAAAGTAATAATTGTAGTAGTAACTACGGCGAGGTCGTTCTCCAGCAGGTCAACGTCCTTGCCTCGTGCTACATTGTCGATTCCACTGTCAGCCTCAAGGGCCTCCACTACTGCACTACCGGGGTTGCCGGTATGTTACCCTCCTTCGAGAGACGACTCGAAGATGTCCACGTCACGACGTTCAACCATGCTGACTCGCTCTCTTAATAGGGGCCGAGTGGTATTCCTGAGGTCCCTTCCTCAGGTCTACCCTCCCCACCAACAAGCCCCCCCCTCGCCGCACTAACCTCGTCGAACGAGCTCGCCTTTCTGCCCAAGAGCAAGAAGCGCGAGATCCCAGGCCGGCGCCTGGGCCGACGAGGGGGGGCAGCACTCTCGATCAGGGAAGAATGTGAGAGATTCTTCTGCGAGTCCATGAAGACGGTGTTCCACGGTGAGAGGAACCCGTCGATGAATGGCTCCGGCCTGTCTAGTGCTTATTTGCAAACGCCGCCACCCGATAACCGGCTTCCCGACCATTTCCAGCAGCATTTCAACGACGAAAAGCTACCTGGCTTCGAAGTTGAAGCTTGGCTGGAAGTGTGGGACTATGCCGGCGGGGCGAGTTTCCGCGCCTTTGTCGCGAATGATGGAGAGGAGAAGTCTCTTTTCGTCTTTTTCGACTTCCAAGGCGTGATGGGCCGAGACCTGAAAAAGGCGTATGTGACTCTTATACCCCCCCATTTCCTGAACTTGTTTGTTAACATGTGTCTACAGTCTCATGGCCCTCATCGAACTTGCCGACGGTCCTCTGGATTGCTCACACGTTGTTACGTGTATCGATAGACGCATCCCAAAGGATGAGGTGCAGTCTTTGTCTAAGAGCCTTCAGTGGGTCGGTTTCGATATGGTCACTCTGGACCACTGGGCTCATGACCTCGATGTCACGAGCAAGCGATGGATGTTTATGGGTATGGAGATGTAGGTTCCATGATTCATTGGAGTTAAGGGAGAAGATGTTTTCTCTGGTCTCCCTGGTTTCTTTGGTCCCTTTTGTCCTTCCGTTCACTTGCTTTCTCGCTTCGTTTCGGATCCTTCACGCATGTGATTTGATCGTATTTGATCTCCATTTTCATCTTGGACACCTTCTGGTATCATTCAGGCGTCGAGTTACAAAAGCCCCAGGAAATCCCACGCATATCTTCATGACATTTGAGACATCAATGCGTTTGGGGGACTGTGTGTTACTTGTTTTTTTTGTTGTTTCTTTCCGGGTCGCATATCAACCGCACGCTTGCTAGTTAGGACAATCCCAAGCAATTCAATCTGGCCATGATAGTCTATAACTTTTGTTGAATTTCATGTCTATTTCCCTTGCCTCTAAAGATCGGCGTCGAATTTCCGCACATCGAGTCCCTTCTCTTCCAAATAATCCTTAACCTGTTTGACTGTGTACTCGCCTCGGTGGAACATGCCAGCACCGAGAGCGGCGTCTGTTGGTGTCTTCTCAAAAACCTCCTGGAAGTGGCCTGGGTTGCCGGCGCCGCTGGAGGCGATGACAGGGATCCTGATGGAGCTCTTGACCTGGTTGATGAGCTCCAGGTCGAAACCGCTGTTGGTGCCGTCCTTGTCGATGCAGTTGAGGAGGATCTCACCAGTACCCATGGCCTCGACGGCTTGGACGAGCTCGACAACGTCCATGTCGCGGGTCTCGCGGCCGCCCTTGATGGTGCAGGCGTACCAGCAGTACTCTTCACCCTTGGGTCCAGGGAAGCTGGTGCGTAGGATGTTGTGGCGAGTAGCATCGGGCTTGGGGACGTAGACGCGCTTGGGGTCGACGCTGACGACGACAGCCTGGTTGCCGTAGGCTCGCGAGATCTGCTCAATGGCGGTGTTGCCGAAGAGCTTGCGGCCGAGTGAGTAGTACTCCTCAGCGGCTAGGACGGCGTCGGAGCCGATGGAGACCTTGTCGGCACCGGACTTGAAGTACATGGTGGCAATCTCGAGGGCGGACACCTTGGTGCCGTCCGTGTCGACCGTGTCGCGGATGCCGCCGCCGATGGTCAGGGGCACAAAGACGGTACGGGATGTCTGGCGAAGGATCTCGAGCATGGGCAGATCGGCGACGGGGCAGTCGCGGAACGACGTAATGTTGAGGAAAGTGATCTCGTCGGCGCCCTCCTCGTAGTACTTCTTGGCCATCTCGACAGGCTTGCCGAGGTTGCGAACGTTACGGTCGTCTCCCTTCTCGCGCACGTCGTACTGGTCGCCCTTGGTGACGACGAGGTCGCCCTGGTCGTTGGTTCGGACGTCGAGACAGGCGATGACACGGCGGGTGAGACTGTCCTTGAACTCAACAGCACCGCCATCAAGGGACGCAGCAGTGAGAGCCTTGGCACCATCGCCAGTCAAGAAGGCACGGAGGGTGCGCAGACCAGCAACACCAGACTTTTCGGGGTGGAACTGGGTTGCGTAGATGTTACCCTTGGC
The DNA here is from genome assembly GCF_021365365.1 of Ilyonectria robusta. NCBI lineage: Eukaryota > Fungi > Ascomycota > Sordariomycetes > Hypocreales > Nectriaceae > Ilyonectria > Ilyonectria robusta. The sequence goes on along the minus strand of NW_025764443.1, from coordinate 173,211 downwards.
GACAGCACCGACAAAGGTCTCTGTACCGTATGTGCCAGTCGCGACGGTCCATCCCTGGGCCTCTAGTTCACCCTGCTTATAGGGCAGCTTGTACGAGTGGACATAGTAGTACTTGGAGTCTGGGCGAAGGTCGTACATGGAAGCACCAGAAGTATTTGCGCTGTTCCAGCCGATGTGCGGGACAGCCTTGTTTGAGTCGTCAAAGCGGTCGAGCGAACCCTTGATGATGCCGAAGCCAGGGACATCGGCGTCCTCGACAGAGCCCTCGAAGAGTGCCTGCAGGCCGACGCAGATGGCCATGAAGGGCTTGCCGGCATTGATGTGTTTTCGAACAGGCTCGAGGTAGCCGGCGTGGGAGAGCTGGGAGAGGCAGTGGCCGAAGTGGCCGACGCCGGGGAGGATGAGTTTCTATCGGAGGGACCGTGTCAGTCATGGCGACGGAATGAGGACGGAAGTCAAGCGAGCGTGCGGACCTCGGCATTGGGGACGTCTTCCGGTGACCGAACCCATTCGACATCATAGCCCTGGCTCTCAATGGCGTTTACCAGGCTCCTGATGTTGCCGGCGACATAGTCCAACAGGTGAACGGTGGGCATCTTGGCCCGCGTTATGATGGAGGGGTATCGAGAAGGTGGGGTTGTTGGAGCTGGAGTTGGAGTTGGATGGAGGGATCGACGGCGCGGAGGCGTTGTAGCGTGGGAATCTTGGATCTGGGTCGAGCCACTGCGAGCGAGCGATATTGCAGACGAGACAATTGATACAGGTGCTGCAGACGCGCGACGTGAGTCAACCTGCAGTGGGATTTTGCGACAGCGGCGGGTTGTGAGGATGAGTCCAATTAAGTTGGTTGCGGCTCGAAATTCAAGACCGATAGCGGGGCAGTCCTGGTGTTGCCCCGCCTAATCCCTGTAGTGCCGCCTCTGACCGACCTGGACGGAGCACTGACTGACCCCGGATTGGCAATTGTCCTGCGGCTCTCACTTTTCGACTCGGAAGCCTCGGGATGCCGTCGTGTTGAACTACAAGTTGCGAACGCACCGTTTTTCCTCTTTATTAATCTGGCTTTGGGCCGCTTCCCTCTGCTTTAACAGTACCAACAACCCCGCCCGGGGGGTCGGGACTCTGCCACACGAACGGTGCACCGACGAGACTCGATGCCCGGATCTCATTGCTGCTTCAACACCAACGCTCCCTTCGCGTCGCCCCGCCGAACCTAGACAGCATGGAGACCTCCCTGATAGAGGAGCTGATGCTCGCAGAGGAGTCCGAGTTGCTCAGAATCGAAGAGCAGATGGAGAAGGACGAGCAAGAGGAGTGGGAGTATGAGTACTCGACTACCGAAACCGAGGTGCGCACCCCGTCATTCGCCTTTCTTATTTCGCCCACCCGCCCCGACCCCCCGTTCTAATCCTCACCGACAGACCTACTACCTCACCATCGAGCTATCCTACCCCGAATTCAAGGACCGCCAATCCAGAGTTGTCCACCATAGCAGAGGCGGATACTATAAAAACTGGCTGGACCAGAACCTCGCCAAGACCACAGGTGGCCTCGAGATCGAGGGCGACAACGATAATGATGAGCCTCTTCCGGAGCCGGAGGCCGATGATGACGAGCCCGAAATCGACCCCGAGCTTCTGAACAAGGGAAAGGGGGTGGACCGGGGAGAGGGAGATGGGGGGCACGAAAACGACAAAGCCCAGGACGACGACGAGCGGACCGAGGATATTCAAATTCTGGAACTGCACTCTAAAAACCCCGTCATCTCGTACAAGGGCCGTGTGTTTGAGGGTGAATGGGCGGAAGTCATAGGAACAGAGGCCATCTTTGCGAACCACGACAACGGGACCCCCCTGCCTGCGCTGCGCCACCTAGAGAAGAACTTGGACTTGCTCGGAGCCAGTGCCTCTCGTATCCTGACGACGGAGAAGGTACTGAAACCCAAGATCCGAACAGAGGATCCCCTAGCAGCAATACGAGAGGAGTGGAACATTCGAATTCCTGTTGGCAAGGATCGAACGGGAGAGCGTGCTCAACAAACACGCTTCCTGGAGAATCTCATTGCGCTAAAAAAGAAAAAGGGAGAGACGGACCAAGTGACAGTGTACGCAAAAGATGGAGAGGGCAAGGACTTTAAAGATACTCGAGACCCCGACTACAAGCCTCGCCGAAGGAGGAGGATCTTCAATGAGGATGGAGAGGAGGTCATACCACTGCGAGAGCGTCGGCGGGGAGGACGACGAATCGGCCGACCTCGCGGTCGAGGACGCGGTCGTGGAGGCGTAGCAGCGACACCAACGACAGATGTTAGCAGCACAGCCACTGGAACTGGTGTCCTGTCGACACCGACTCCGGGAAGATGGGACGAACTCGACGAGAGAGAGGACGACGACGATGACGAGGACGATGATGAAGAGGGGGATGAGGAGATGGACGATGGCAGCGACTCGGACGAGGTCGAGAACATGTCGATGATGGATTAAAGTTGGGCAAGCAAAGCGCGACATGTACTTGCACACCATCCGAGCACGACGCCCGTACAAAGCTAGCACGCCCACACCGCAGTCCCATCCTAACACATTCAGACGCCCAACTCAGTTGAAGAAGTATGTTAGAAACGCAAATCCCCGCAGGGAAAGCCATGTCTGGAGATAGTTGCTCAGGGCGCGGCCAGCTTGGCCATTGGCACGACAGATATGATACCCGTGGCACGAAACGGCGCCAGCAATGGAAACGATGAGTTTTCGGACTTATCGCGATTGACGATGCAGATAACTTGATTCAAGGGTGAAAGGTGCATAGGAAGTGGACTAGGAAGGGTGGGCAGTCTGGGACAGATGACTCTGTTTGATAGTCAGAGTTGATGGTCGACGACGAGATCACGTTGCCACATTGCATCTACACATGAGGATCACGATGTCCACAATGTCCCGACAATGCTCGACACGATGTCCGCGATGCTACAATAGTTGGGAGGTCGGCGTTGAGTAACGGCTGAGCAAGAGCCAAGGCCAGCGTCTGTCGCCACCCACGCGTCGAATGATGAGACCACTATTGGTGGACGGGCCATGATGGACGAGGGGCTGCTCGAAAGGCTCCGAGACAAAGAGCCATCTAGGGGTGTAGAGCATCCATGGGCATGTGCGCCGATGGTGGGGAGTAGGGTGAGACTCACTCGCGGGCGCGATTGCCAAACCACGCCAACGAGCACTAAGTCAGGCGAAGCGGCAGTGGAGAGTGAAGTCCCTGACCCCGAGTACGACCCGTCGACGAGTGTGTCCGAACGCCGGGGGAGGGCCGGTGGGAGGGGCTCCGAATGGTGGGCCGGCCTTGTGGGTGCGGATGCGGACGTTGGACCATGTGGCAGTGCTGGTGAAGTGCTGGTGAAGATGGTTCGTTTGACTGCCTCATCGTAACCGGTTGAAGCCTGTCTACGGGGTACCGTCCAAGTCATGGTTCGTCTCCAAGATGACTATCGTAGTTACAGCAAAGATGGACCCTACTGCCATTTACCGCACTCCCGTCACAGCCGTCTTAGCTGCTATGTACGATAGACAAGGCGATTGATCGGGAGTGGAGAGCTGGTGGGGAGGATGCTGCTTCGCTGACTCAATGCCTCGCATGGCCCTGTCTGGTTGGATCTTTGGTTGACAACGACCAGGATGCGTAATCAATGGTCTTGATTTCCGCCCTCCTGTTTCGGGATGTAAGTGCCTAATCCCCGACTCGACAGATGCGGTGCAGCCATGTCTGTATCCATGTGGTGCCAATAATGCTGCATCTGGTGGCCCAGGTCGCTGTGTTGGTCTGTGTTGGTTGGGCCCCGGCAATGTGATTTTCCCCTCCAGACCCTCCAGACGAGAGCATCCGACTCTTGCGTTGGCGGACAAGGGGACAAGGGGACAAGGGGACAAGGGCTCTAGAACGCCAATGGACCTGGACCGAACTGTCGGCCATTGCTCCGATGTTGGAGTTCAAGGTGTGAATGTGTTGAATGCGGCCACCACAACGCTCTTCGATTCGGCCGGGACCACTTTAGAGCGTGGATAGATGGCGGACTTTGGGGTGCATTACTCGCTCGGAAACGCAAGTACAATCGGTACTTGGGCGGGACCGAGTCCAGCAAGTCCTCGTTTGTACCAGTTGTTCCGGTACCTGGCCCCATCTTCGTGCCCTTGTCTCACTTGCGCGCATGGCTCGTGGTGGGATTTCCCCTCCATCTCCCATCCCGCCATTTCTTAGGCTTGTAGCTTAGGGCACGTCTTTTTTTCTTTCCATCACGTCCCCCGTCTCTGGTGGACACTCCGTGACCAGTGGCTCCGACTCGTGGGCCGACCCCGTGAGTCCAGTGACTGACCGATGCCGCAAGCCAGACCGTCAATCCCTCAGTCACGGGAGCCGCCTGGCTTGGTCACCCTGCCGCTAATTGCAGACCGACCTCCGAACCTCTGTCGAGAAATGGAGACGTTGGAGAGTCTTGGCCCAGCCGAGGGCAGAGTCTCAGAGTTGTCTGTACTCCGGAACCCAGGCTGGCTGTCGCCTACTGCTCGATCGGGTAGGCCATGGAACTTGGGTGCTGTATTCGTATTGGGTTATATGCTGCGGATGCAACCAGCCGCCGGCCCTCCACTTCTCTGTTGGACTGCAGCCCATTATCCGTGGGTATGGGCCGTTGTTTACTTGTTTGGACGATAGACCGCCAAGTGCTTCTGCGGCAGAGCATATTGAGGCGACGACGCGCTGACGTATCTACAGTAACGCGTTGCTTCGCTGGGGGGCGTTAACCTCAAACACGAATTCTCGGCAATTGCCGTGTCTTGGGTTTTTTTTTAGGGGACAGGGTAGCTGGCCTATTGGGCCATGGGCTATTGCATTGGATGGCAGGACAGTGGTGACGGCGGTATTGGCCATGGTGTGTTGGTGACTCGAGCGAGTAAGAAGCGGCGAGGATATCGGTGTGCTTACACCACAGCCCCAGAGCGACAACGGGACCTCGGCCAGGCCAGGCCAGTCAGCCCGCCCCAGCGCCAGCGCCAGCACACCTGAGGCGAAGACACAAGTCGGGAGGCGGGAGGCGGAGCGTGGATCGTGGCCCGTAAAGCCGGGTATCCGGTACAAGAAGAGCTGCGGTTTCAACGGGGCAAGAGGCCGGTATCCGGTACTTTGCCTGCCTTTGGGGGCCAGGGTCAGGTTGGCTGGCTGCATGATGTGGGGGATTGAGCATGGGAGAAGTGACAGAAGAGAGGCGGTAGACCTGAGTTCCGACGAGAAAGTGGGTTCGTACTTTATGTATTGTGCTGTACCTGCTGTACCTGCTGTACCTGCTGTTTGCGATCATGCCAATCCCTTCATCTGATCCAATCTGATCCATCTGTGACCCGTTCAGGGTCCATAATACGACCAAATCCAGTGTCCAGTTCAGTCAGTACCTGGCCCTACCCTGCCCTGCCAGCCATCGACTCTGGGTCTCTCTCTCGGTGCCCGTGACACTAAAACAATCCACGCACCAACCCAGTGTATCGCATCCTACCACGGGAGCCCCGGTCACACACACCCCTACAATCGCATCGATCTGGAGCGAAGCGGGCGGGGAGGCGGGCATTGCGGCATCCAGCCAACTACACCATGGCCACGGCGGAGGCGCAGGCGCAGGCAGGCGTTTCTTCCTCTATTCTTTGCCCTCGTGTCCGTCATCCTCTGTCTTTCTCGTCCCGCCTTAGCTCTTTCGTATCCGGACGGTTTGCATGTGTGGCCGCGTGTGCAAATATGCAAGAATCTGTCTTGACTTCCTTCCAACTGGTTCTGGCCCTCAGCCGCCAGAGTCTAAAGCAAAGCATGCCAGAAGGCCTTCCCGGGCGATTCACTAATCCCATGCATGTACCGCGTGGTACATCCAAGACCCTGAAGGCACCGGGGTCCGGGGTGGTGTTTTGCTGACCCTCGCAGTCTAAAGCGCCTGCCGCACGCTACTACGTATTCGTACCTGCCTGTGCCTTTGTCTCGATCCTCCCCCGCCGTGACGGTCTCCCTCGGCGAGGCCAGGCAATGAAGGCAGGTACCTCTTGATCCGTCGCTACCTGCTGCGTCAACAGTACTCCCCCGTACCTGCCCTGACGGCCCTGGACAGCCGCCCTGGAAAAAGGGAAGCCTTGAGCTAAGACCCGTCGTGATCCACCAATCCATTCCCTTCCCGTCAAGTCGAGCATCCACAACCCTGGAAATCCTGGCCCATCCCGGCCATCCCAGACTCTCTCACTCTCTCACTTTCTTCTTACATCGCACCCCATTTTCTTAGGCCAGGCCCAGCCCGTGCGACTTGCCGCCAGCGGCGTCGTAAATCCCCTCGTTCTTTCGTGATGCTCATATAGCTGGCCTATTTCTCTCCTCTCTTCTCTCCCCTCTTCCCTTCCCCTTCCCTCCCCTCCCCTTCTGGTACTTTTCTGCTTCCACGAACCGGCCGTCCCGTCGATATATCCGGACGATATATCCTCCTCTCTCCTTCCCTCCCCTCCCCCCACTTCCTCCTCCGACCTTCGCTCCGTCAAATTTGTTGCGCCAGCCGTACTTTGGGGCCGTTGCCCGTCGACATCGACACTATGTTTTGGATCCGCCGGTTCACTATTTTGCTGGCTTTCCTGCTGGTCATCTCCTTCGGCGCCTGGCTGGCTCCCCGCGTCCTCGATCCTACCAAGCGAGGCCCCGAGAAGAGAGCCCGGGACCGCCGCTGGGTTGACAGCAGTCCGTATTGGTGGGACCGCCAGGCATGTCGTTGGATCGGGATCTGTGGCCTCCACCACTTGAGGAGTGATCCTGCTACACGCGGTGAGAGTGAGGAGGACGATTGGGGCGAGCTGAGGCGTCGTGCTTTGAACCATGTCCACCCGCGCTGGGAGCCCGATGAGCTCCCCCGCGAAGACCACAAGCGAAACATCCCCCAGCGACGGAGAATTCTCCGCGAGGTTCCCGAATATGTCACCAAGTACGCACCCTTGGTCCATCTATACTCGGGCGAGGAATTCTGGCCCTCAGACATTCGTGAGCATGTCGAGCACATGACCGTATACGTTGACGAAGAACCACTCAACTCGACCACCAAATGGACCCTGCACAACTTACACCAGCTGAACAAGCATACCGGCAAGGTCATGATGCACAGCAATGATAACGTCGAGGACCGCCCCAGCTGGTTGCATAGTCATCACAATATTCCCGTTCCGTTCCCCGACGAGGAGCAGGAGGAGCCCGTCCCTGCAGATCCCATTGACAAGCGCCCAAACGTCCCCGAGCTCAGAGAGCCCACCACCTGGTACGATGTCGACAAGAAGCGCCCGCTTAACAGAATTGACGACCCCCGGAACCGCAAGTTCCAACACACCAACGACAAGTCCGAGCGCCTTGCCATCCGCGGCCACAAGCCGGATGCCAATGGCCACTCAAGCGCTCCTGCTGTTCTCGTCATCGTCGACAAGGGCTCCGGCATCGTTGACGCCTTCTGGTTCTTCTTCTACTCCTACAACCTTGGTCAAACCGTCTTCGATATTCGCTTTGGCAATCATGTTGGCGATTGGGAGCACTGTATGGTCCGCTTCGAGAATGGTGTTCCGAGGGGCATATTCTTCTCAGAGCACGAGGGTGGACAGGCCTATGCTTTCGAGGCTGTCGAGAAGCGTGGCCACCGCCCTGTCATCTACTCGGCTGTCGGCTCCCATGCGATGTACGCGATGCCTGACACCCACTCCTACATCCTCCCCTTCGATCTCCTCAAGGACCTAACCGACAAGGGCCCCCTGTGGGACCCCGCCCTGAACAACTACGCTTACCACTACGACTATACCAAAGAGTACGGTGAGGACACCGACGAGCTCCGAGAGCCCCAGAGTCTCGTCCCCGCCGCCTCCAACCCACACGCTCCGACGTCCTGGTTTCACTTCCGCGGCCACTGGGGCGACGAGGTTTACTCCCTCGCCGACCCCCGACAGTGGCGCTTCTTCGGCCAGTACCACTACGTCACTGGCCCCGATGGCCCCAAGTTCAAGACTCTTGACCGCGAAAAGATGTGCCAGACTCGGAAGTGCAAGATCTCATACAACCTCGATCCCCATGGAACATGGTACTAGAAGAATTCTCGACATCTGCATATGAATTTGCGACTGGTTGATGCGACCTCGTTACTTCTTCTTCCTATTTATTTTGCACATTTCTTGATTTACATATACCTCAGGGCGCAGTTCGGACACAAAGAGCGAGTCACGGTTACTCCCTTCTCGGAGCGCCGGAGCACCCGCTTGGCGCTGGTGGGGAAGTCGTACTCGTATTGGACGGGGGAGGTTGTGTGTGCCGGGAAAATGGGCTGGACGGCATTAGACAGGCATGGGTTTACGGTGTTAGCTCCTTTACGACCTGGGATTTGCTTTTGTATTTGTTGGCCTTCTTCCTTGGTCAGGTTTTACGGGGTTTAGGTTGAGGATTGCGGGTGTCCTGGGTCTAGAAGCCGCTCCTTGATTTTTGTCGTCTTCTGGAAGAGGATGCGACTACGGATATGATGGGCTTGATACCTGATACCACTTTGGCGCGTTAGAAAGACTTTTTGAGTACCCCGGGGGGAATAGCAGCTTGACGAATTTACGTTTCAATCAATCAAAACTTGTTCGAGTGACCTGCCATTCGAAGAGGTTGGGTTGGTGAGTCTCAGCTTCACCTTGCAGAGCGGAGTCGGCATGAACAACTGGGGGTCGACTCATCCAGGCGGTTGGGGCATGAGCTGCCATGTGGGACCCAGGTGTGTCATGGCTGCAGATCCCGTCGCTCCGGTGCTTTCTCGTCATTCATCACCCCTAACAATGGGATTTATAATCCGCCGATACACGGCTAAAAGCAGACCGAGAAGAGTCGGCTCAAGAGCGCATGTGCGTGGATTGCGAACAAGAAACGACCAGAAGAGCGGTGGCAATGGTATATCTGCATCTAGTACAGAGTAACAAGAAGCTGAGAGATTTCCAAACCCAATACTGTGCGTATCATATCGACCGACTCCGGTTGGATCTACAGTTCCCGTCATATCCGCGACAATCCGTTCTCCAGTGCTCCCGAGCGTACCATGTATCTCTGTTGTACCTATAGTCATCGTACGCCTTGCTTCCCCTGTAGATCATCGCCTTATAAACTGATCCATAAAAAAACGCCAAACGCAGTGTGTAAGAAAACCGGGGTATACATATACAGACACCCTCCCCGAAAAATTCAATGATAGTATCGTATTATAGCATATCAATGAAGGTCGTTTCATCGACATCGTCGGCTTATCGTGCGACGTATCATCATGAGTTGTGAAGGGGCCGTCTTGGACCATCCTCATCGTCTCTGCTCATCATCTTCGTGAATATGAAACCCAGCAGCATCATCTGCGGGCCATGCGGTCTGGGTGCTGGGATATTCGGACGGCTGACTGCTAGCATTGCTGTCGTGGTCTGCTTCCCGGGGGTCGATATTCTCCCCATCTGAAAGCTGATCCTGGTCCTCGATCCCTGGCCAAGGCTCGTCTTCCGGCAGTTGTCGGCGTAGAGAACCGCTGCTCGCATTAACCTCAACTTGGGCCATATCGTCGATACTTGCGATACTCTCGTTGTCTTCATATAAACCTTCCGATCCGCTTTCATAAATCTCAATATTGAAGTCTGGATCCTCGTCAGAGGCATACTCCGGAGCGACCCGTGCCACACTGCTGCCCTGGACACCCCGAACTTCTTGGAGGGGAGCGTTGCTGAACGGGGTGGCGTAAGCAAATGGTGTGGTCCCTCTCGCGGGCTGGCGATCAGCAAGTCCAAAAGGCATTGGACTTGGCGAGGCTGTCCATCTCGGAGTGAATCGATGATAGCTTGGTGACCGTGTGTTTCGCCGACGCTTCGTTATGGCTGCCTGGGATGTGGCGTGCACGGCTGGAGAAGGTCGTCGACTCTGTCCGTACGAAGCGACTCGACGCGCGCTTGTGGCCGGTGAGTTTCGTGACGGTGCAGGCATGGGCGTGGAAGTGGTTCTAATATGAGGTGGTCGGGATCCCCTTCTGCTTGCCAACATGGGCGAATGGTCACGGGTGACCATGGGGCTCGAGGATCGGAATGTCTGGACCGCCGGAAAGTATTGTTGAGAGGGTGAGGACGATGTTTGCTGCCGCTCATTGCGCAAGCTAATTGAGGTATGTGTGCTGGGCGGTTCATCCAGTTGTTCATTCCACGACCACACACTTTCGAAAGCATCCTTCTCAGCTGCGCTCTGCGATTCATCGGTGTCAGGATATACTTGGTTCATTTCCTTGAGCCTTTGCCATGTCCACCCAGTTTCGTATGCCTGGAAGTCCTGGAGGTAGGCGTCTGGATGGGTGATGAACAATCTAGGTTCAGACGACCTCATCATAACAGAGTTCAGGAACTGAACATCCCAGAGGGCGTGCGTCGTCATCTCGGCAGGACTGAGGAACCGCAGTCGCGAATCCTTATGAACCTTACGCAAGGGGACCCAAGCCGACTGGAGGCCCAGGAACGATGTGATGCGCGGGTCAGGGGCTTGCGGGCGCGAGAACATCTCCATCTCGCGAAAAACGCTACCAAACGCACTATTCATGGCCATTGTGACGCTCATAGCGTCTGATCCCCTGACAGTGACAGTCTTGATTAGCCCCCGGCTTCGCAGCCGCTGGTCAACAATGCTCTTGTCGCTGTAAGCCTTGGGCAACAACCACTTCGCATCATGGTTGGAGTTGGTCCAATCAGCGTAGAGCGGCGACTGAGACCGCAGCGTCGTGGTGCTGTGCGTCATAGGAAGCTGAGTCCAGTCGTCGCTGGTGATTAGAGGCTCGGTTTTGAATTCATGACCTTCCTGCCAAACCTTCTTAAGAGGGAAAGGTAAGAAAACGACCTCGACTTCCCACGGGTGGTTCGGCGACGGCATCAGTGACTGAAGGTGAACAACCTGAGCTTGCAGTGACTGAACCTGACTGTAGAGTTCTTGGGAGTGAGTTGGTCGACTCGTCGTATTGGTTGAGACTGATACCAGGCTGGCATCATCACCGCGGCGAGAACCGACGCTATTGGCTTCGTTGGCGAGCTTCTCAACCTCATCAATCCTGCACTCAAGGTCTGTAATGCGGATATCCGCATGATCATGCTTGTCATGACATTCCTCATGGCCCGGTGCTGCGAATGATACGGTCTCCAGCCTATCCAGGCGCTGGTCATGGCCACTGACAGTCTCGGATAGATTCTGAAAGGCACGACGGGAGACGGCATTGAACCCAGCGACTCGGGGTTCAGCCTGCGTGGGGGTGTCCGCCTGTGGAGTATCCGGGCCGCATTGATCCTGGGTAACAAACACAAAGGAGTCGGCTTGTGCGGCAGGTCCATCAGCTGCCACGGCCGAGTTTAAGACTTGGGGTTTATCCTGTATATGTGTCTGTGGTGGTTTCGGTGCAACGACGCCACTTAGTGTCTGGAGACCTCTTCCCGCAAAGGGTCGCAAGTATTTGGCCTGGGCCGAAGATGTCGTGGAGGCGGTCTGAGAGAGCATCATACACTGTGATGGAATTGGGGGCATTAGGGTGGCTTGCGGTTGGGACTGTATTAGGCCACCCCAACTCAACGTATCAGGCATGGAAGCACCAGTGTTTGGACTCGCAGGGATCCTCGGGTATGGGCCAACGTCCTCGGGAGTCCTGTTGACAAAGGACAGGGTTCCTCCACCATTGAAGCTTGGGAAATCCATTCCAGGTACGGCCGGCGGGGTCTTAAGGGTCAGGTCCATAACGGGGCTCAATGGTTCTCGACCAGTCCTGGGCTTCTCATTCTCCTGGCCGAGGATATGTATAGAATGGACGTCGAGAAACGTGCCATCTCGGTCCCCTTCCTCATGGTAGCAAGCATGGTGGTTACACATGCACCAATGGGCCTGGTCCGGCGCCAGGTTGTTTCCATTGCCACGACTCCAGAAGCGACGGCATCCACACTTGGCTCCATTGGCACCTGGAGTTAGGTCCACAAAGTTGCAGCTGCCTCCGGGAAGGACGGGGTTGGGAGTCCTGATAATGGGCGCATCATTGTAGATGTCGAAGGGGTTGGCGGCAAGATGGGACGGGTCGAAGGGAGGTGCTGCCATTGGAAGCCGCGAGCGCCCATGTCGCGCCGGCGGACTCGATAGGAAAGGGAAGAGGCGCCTCGAGACGGATGGAGGATATGACGGCGGGCTAGGACCGAGAGGAGGTTCGCAAGCTGGATGGATGGGAGGATCGAGGCCGCGAAGTTATCACGAGCCCAACCAGGCCCAGCTGGGTCGCAGGCAGAAGGCCGCCTAATTCAGTTCATCGCACTGCGGGAGAGTTAGTTATGGCCGAAGAGGCAGCCATGCGGGCGCGCCGAGTCGAGGAGAAACTGGGGGATCCTGAGGCAAGAACGGACTAACCAGAGCGGATAACAGAGGAGGCGGACGGCAGAGCAACGGGAGGCGACGCGACGGGTCTTTATACGGGCGCGGGGCGAGGCCGGGTTGCTGCACAAGATAGCAACGAAGCGCAGGCGAACCAGATGGAGTGGACGAGAAGAAAAGTGGTGGAGGAGAGCGTGTTGCGCAGCGTTCGCCGTGCCTTGCCTGGGGACCTAGGACCGGGGTGGACAGCAGACGGGGCGGCAGCGAACGACAGGGCGGCGAGAGAAGTGGCAGTGGTGTGGTGGGAGGGAGCATGGATGGACGGATGCCTTTTCCACAACACGACGACGCCTATGCCTGTTAACGCGCCGCCCATCGCCCTGCCCCAGATCCAATGCCTCATGCGGCATGTCGCATGGCTGCCTTAGGGGGATTCAGACCTCGTCTTCAGAATCGGGAAATGGAATCCCAGAGAAGCGTACGAGTTGTCGTGGTCGCTTGTGGTTGGGTTGCAAAGAGGCCATTGGATGGTGTTGAGGCCCAGCTGTGTGGAAGCTCTTCATCCATCGTTGATGTAACCCGCCTGCCTAGTACCTGCCTACATCCGACCGTGGCCAGACAATAGAGTTGCCTCGAAGCTTGAAGACCGACCCGAGGACGGAAGCCACCAAAAACCGGGCACGCACCTTCCCCCCTCCAGCTTCAGAGGGTCACTGCTCTTTCCGTCCTGCGAATCCGCCCAGCAAATCAACAAGCCAATTGCCCTGTCCCGACCTGTTAAAGCAGCGATCCTCCTGTCTCACAACGCGTTCCTCTGCAAGTCACTCTGCGAGCTGCCTCTCCTCCTTACCCCGCCAAATTGAGTGCTTAACGCGGTGCACGCTCTCCGGGAGGTACAAGCCCCAGCACAGCGCACCAGGCCAGGATCTCGCCCAATAGGGTGCTTCCGCCTGACCCCGTCCCACTCCTGAGCTTTGCCCCGACCCTTGAGCGCGTGCGTGGGGCGCGCCTTTGCTTGGCTGGCTTCTCCCATATCTGAGTCAACGGCCGCCAACGACGCTGTAAGGGCGCCCAGAACAGGAACGAGGTGTCATGCAGGCCATATTTGGGCATATAAGACGCCATCGTGAACAGTGTTGGGCGCACAAGACGGACAGCTACGGTGCGTGAATGAGCGATAGTGCGAGGACTACATGGGGCGAGACGGGCCATTGGCTGCAATCCAGCGCTCTGACCTCGACTGAAACTTGACGTGATCATCACCCCCGTCGGGATTGCACACACGACTTGGCCTCGACTCATACAGTGAGGCGGCACCCAGGGCCTATCGCCTCGAACAACGGCTGGCTCTGCGGTCGGGACAAGACGGGTGTGAATAATTCATCGACGCACTCTGCTAGGTCTTCACGGTCATATTTCGGGGTTCCAACTTTAACAATGCCGAATGTCAGTGGCATTGGCATTGGCACCAGCCGCAGCTGTCTGCAATCGGCAATGTTCCATTCGCATCACCACCAGGTTCAACGACTCAGGCGATCACTAAACCCCAATCCGAATTAGCCGTCACTTTCTCTTGCTCACGAGGGCCAGATATTGCGTCTTCTCAAAGTCGATGTTCAAAGGTTCCATCCACGCTAGCTTCAATGAGGCTATGGTTTGCGTGGCATGCTTCGGGCAGAGGGCACTGGTCACTTCGACTTGTCCAAAGATAAAATGTGAAGACAAATTATGGATATCCCAATACCAATTCTAATAATGCTCCTAGATGCTCCAATTCCTGTATGTCCAAAAATAAATTCAGCGGCGATGTGAAGTAATACATGAGAATAAATGACCCGTATGTATGACGTCTATGTTCCTCCTCGTCGGGTGGCAAGAGTATGTGCATGACCGGAACGTCCGCCAGATGTGACTCTACAGGAGTACACACCTTACACTTCGCCCCAACTACCCATCGGGCCGTTCGAAGCGATCACGGAGCCAGTTCCCAACGAGCCCCCAATATCCCAGTAATGTCGGGACGAGACGCTGCTCCGCCGAGCCGATCGCCTCGTGCTCTGACTCGCGCAACTGCTCTGGTGCCGCAATGCGACAGGGCTGGTGGGTGTCGTCGCCTTGAACGTCCTCCGCTCCACTGGGCGCATCCGTGATACGAGCGGGTGGTGTTGCCGCACACGGGCCAGTTTGGCTGCGAGTTCCTGTGCGCTCGGCGTTGCCAGGTGCGCTGTTCCGGGCGGCGCAGGGGGGTTGGGGGTCCGGGACGACATGAACCGGGACCGGAGATATCGGAACACGAGCTTCATGTCCAGGTCTTTCTCCCACTCCTCTTGGGTGAAGGCGTTGCCCATAGGGACATCCTGTCGCGGTGCCTGCACCGGGTCGGCGGATGGTTCGGCTAGTCGGCCAGGGATGTTGATCGGTCGAGAGGCCGTCTTCATGGTTGGCTGGAACTGAGGGAATGATGAGTGTTCAGGGTCGGTGTTAGGAGGGATGTTGTCTGCGGCGGAATGTGACATATTGGACTCTGGGATGATGGGAAGGCCGGCGTAGGGCAGAGACATTTGCTGCACCATGTTGTATGTGGAAAAGGCTCCCGGGTGATGAGAGAGATGGCTCACAAGCATGCCCAATTCTCTCGACATCCGTTCGAGCATATCAAGTTGCCAAGACTCAGGATTCGATGGTTGCGGGGGGTGCACACCCAACTGGGAAGCGCGGGGTGTTGCTGCCAACTCCTCATCGGTATCGGGGGTAGCATCTCCCAGCAAAATCGATAACAATCTGTCGTCGATGCCCAAGTCTCGCATGACCTTGCGGGTGATTCGAGTGAGGAAGCCCTCAGACTCTGAGTGAGGCTGGACGGCATCCTCGTCATGCCAGGTCATATTGTCTGACTCGGCATCTTGAGCTGGTTTCGAGACAATCGGCATAGGTGTTGACGATGAGCGTCTGTGAAGTGATGCTTGAGAATGCCGCCTCCGGCGCGTTTCCCGTTGGATTTCACTCAGGAGCACGCGGCTGTGTTCTAATCGCCACGCCTCGATCCTCTGCCGTTTCTCAGTCTCCTGAACCTGGTCGTGTTCTAGATCCAGCTGGGCCAGATCAAGGCTCTCTCTGCGCCGTCGTAGGCGCCGCGGGTTGAACCGCTCAAACTGATATATCTGGTCCTGTGCATCCACTCCCAAAGCCGGCTGATCTAGCCGGAAAGACCCCAGTCCATCGTGGCTGGGAAACACAGGCAAAGCCTCCTGGGGTTCATTATGTGATTGGGAGAAAATTCCGGGCAAAGAGCGGAACTCAGGTAAGTGGCTGTCGAGGCTGTCAAGCTCGGCGTCGTCGTCGGCGGATTCATCGTCCACGGCGGAGAGAGAAGTGGATTGTCGAGAGTTGGCACCAACCTCCGATGTCGCAGCTGCTCTTACGCCGCCCAAGATGCTCGCTCGCTCCTGTCCGGGCGTCTCCAGTGATTGCTCGGTCTCTGTGAGGTACGACGTGGTCGTCACGTCAGTGGGCGCGAAGAGAACCCATGTTTGCGACTCCTCCTGCCGCTGTTCTTGGCCAGCGGATGTGTCCAGCCGCGCAGCCTCCCGCTCTTCGACCGTCGGTTGTACGACGCGCTGGATGGACTGACGGGTCGGCTGATGGAAAGCCATAATGGAAGTTCGTTGAATGCGTCAGTCGGGCGTCGTGAGGTTGATCGGATAAGGAGGGGATATGATAAGATGGTGTCGGTGTAGGCGTAGATAGGTGGCGGTACTCGGGCGTGTGGACCCCTGTGTCGACGCCTGCAGAGGTAATATGCGAACGCAGTAGCACTGTGGGATTGTGACAGGCAGAGCGCACTGCCAGAATGGAGATGATGTCCGTCGCAGATAAAAACGGGAGGGACGACAACGATATAGGTACTCCCGAGAAAGATGATGGGAAAGGGAGCCCCGATGCTACATGCGAGAGGCAAGGAGGAACGGCACGGGAGATCTGGGCGACCAGCGGCAGAAGTGGTCTATCCATCCTCTACAGGGCGAAAGCGTCATCTAAACGCTGCAGTCGGGAGCGATCGGCGGGTGGGGGGCTCGCGTGTCTGCTGGACAAGACACTGTGCGCGCTGTGGCCGCCCTCCCAAAACGCCATCCATCCACCAGTCCACCAATCCATCCCTCCATCTCTCCAGCCCTCCAGCTGCCAGCCATCCACATCTAAGGAGGTTGACTTCGACCCGTCACCGCGGCGGGCTGGGCCCAACAATCAACAAATTACAGCCGGTACTGCCAAAGTACTCCCGCTGTATCAGCCAATAGCCCTTCCATCTCCCATGATCCAGGATGATCCAGCCCAGCCCAGCCCAGCCCAAGACAACACAGCACACCGTCTGCTTAGCTAGCTAAAAGGTCCCCTCTCCCTTTTGTCAGCCCCTGGTTGTTGACAGTGACAAACCCCCCCCCTATGGATCCTCCTACGGGTCCATGGATGGCGACATGGCTGGCCTGACCTGGACCTGGTTTGGGCACGACAGTCAAAGCATCGCCCTGCCGGGCCTCTCACCGGCACTCAGCTGCAACCATGACTTGATTCCAAAGTGTCATACGGTCCGAATCACCGCAGAATACGAAAGGAACAGTCCACAGCCCATCTTACCCGCCTGTTTGCCCGCCCTGCCACCGCGACCGCTTGTCTCTCTTGGCGACTCGCCATGGTGCTCTATCAGATCAGTACGAAGTAGATAGCGCCGAGATAAGCGACGCGCTCCTGCAACTCGGCGTTAGGCCACTCGCCGCTAAACTGCTTGTTGCTCACCACTTACCGCAGGATTCCACTCGCTCGCTCGCTCCGTGCTCCGTGCTCCTTGGTAGGCAGGTTGACGTGAGCGGCTTCGGCGTCTTTCAGTCACACAAAAGTATCTCACTCAGCATTTTACATAAGCACGGACAGGAACCTGGGCACCGCCTCGCTGGCAGCAGTATCACGTCTGCCCTCCCATGCTGTCCGCATGCACTATTTATGTACATGAACCAGGTCCAAAAGGTCGCAAGTACCTTCGCTGTCATTTACATACATGCCAACGACAACGCCAGTCGCCTGTGACCAAGAATGGCGTCACAACGCCCAAGTGAAGTCATGTGGTCTGTGGCGTGGGACTGACCAACGGGCGTGCCTCCGCAAATCGCCCACGCAGCCATAGCCTATATTGGTCCAGCATATTGACCAAAACAAACATTGGAGCATAATGCCAATCTCTAACGCATGTCTTGACATACTAGGTATGCAGCAAAATGCCTCCTCAGTTCAAAAAACGTCGACGCGCAGAATCTCATCGTGCAAGGGTCACCTGCATACATGTATTCATATTTGTAAGAAGCGGGGGAACCGGATAAAATGAACTGTAGACTTGTCGCGTTTAACTAGCTTCCTGGTTCTGTGGTGGTTCTTCACAGTCAGGACACGGGTAGGTAAAAGAGACTAGGTATACGAGAACAAGAGAACCAGAAGATTCCGAATGCAACATTGATTTTGCCGAATCGATACCCTTCAACTCGAGAGCGAGAGGTCCTTATTTGACATGCCATTTTGACGCCAGCCTAAAACCCAGATGCCACCGCAACCATTATCTAAGCCTCAGTCTTGAAAGCGTCGGGGAAGCGGCGAACGTTCTTCTCCAGGTTGCCGTGGTTGGCAAGGAACTGGACGTAAGCACCGTCGACCTTGACGCGACCAGCAGCCTTCTTGTCGAGGTACTCCTCGCGGCGGAGAGGGGTGAAGCCCCAGTTCTTGGAGACAATGATCTTTTGGCGACCAGGGAACTTGTACTGGGATCGTCGGAGAGCCTCGAGAGCGACAGCGCGGTCTAGAGTGTATTAGTAATGTTGCCCCCAAGGTGGCAAAAAAAGGAGGGAATTCGACATACTGTTGTCACGAGTGCGGACGCTCATGAGGATCTGGCCAATGTTGACACGAGCGACAGAGCCGTTGGGCTTGCCCCAGGCACCACGCATACCGGTCTGCAGTCTATCGGCACCGGCGCAAGACAACATCTTGTTGATACGAACGACGTGGAAGGGGTGGGCGCGGACGCGCAGGTGGAAACCCTCCTTACCACCGTTCTTGACGAAGTACTTGTTGGCGCAAATACGGGCAGCCTCGAGGGCCTCGGAGCTCAGCTGCTCATACTCGTTGGAGACGAGGTGGATGCAGAGAGGGAAGTCATCGACGTTCGCCTTCTTTCGGCCCAGATCAAAGATGCGGATCTTGGGGTCGGGGACACCACGGTTGAACCGAGACTTGGGGTACGGCTAGAGGGGGAAGAGAGTCAGTAGGGTGTTCTCAGCTTTGTGAGCCGTCATCATCGATGGCCTCAAAGGAAGCCTGCGATGCAGCTTCGCGACAGTCGTCTTGGGATGCAACATCCGAAGCAACTCGCAGAAATCTCGCGAGACATGGAGCGCAATAACTCACCTTGTTCTTGCAGTACCGGTAGCAACGGGCGGGACGACGAGCCATCTTGTCGGATTGTAGATGATCTTTCCGTAGGTGGGTGGTGTGTTTGGTGAAAGTTGAGTCCGACGAGGAAGATCCGGTCTGCCTCTTTCTGATTAACCCACCAGTTTGATTTCAAAGCAGGACTTCGGTTCTTCGGCGTGGTGCCTCCGCCTAAACTTCGGCCCTTTAGGGCTCGCGTCAGAGGTGTGGGCGGCCTCATTGGCTAGGCGGGTTGCTGCCCTGCCCCGCCACGCAGCCCACCTCGCATATCCAAAACTCCCGAATTCCACGAACTTTTCGAGGTTGAATCTCAGCCCTCCATCACCCAACGACAAATCGCCAGTCCACGAGCACCAATCCGTCAAAATGGCCCCCGTTAAGAAGAGCAAGAAGGATGCCAACAGCATCAACTCCAAGTTGGCGCTGGTGATGAAGTCCGGAAAGGGTACGTGATGCCGTTTCCTCGCTCGCATTGGAATCAATCGCTGACGATTTTTTTTCCAGTCACTCTTGGCTACAAGTCCACCCTCAAGAGCCTCCGATCCGGCAAGGCCAAGCTGATCATCATCGCTGGCAACACTCCTCCTCTCCGCAAGAGTGAGCTCGAGTACTACAGCATGCTGTCCAAGGCTCCCATCCACCACTTCTCCGGCAACAACGTAAGTCGACGCGCTCATGTCTCCTACACTGTTCCCCATCTTGCGGGCTGCCTGCAAGATGGTTCTTATTTCTCAGGAGTGCTTCCTACTTGAAAGCACTTCTCTAGCCCAAGAAGCAATTCTTGAAGCTTGCCCAGAGAAAAAGTCTCGCCAGACTTTGGAGGGTTCATTTGCTTACTTGTTTCCCCTTTGCAGATTGAGCTCGGTACCGCTTGCGGTAAGCTCTTCCGATGCTCCACCATGGCCATCCTCGACGCTGGTGACTCCGACATCCTTAGCGACCAGCAGGCTTAAATAGCCAGTCTGGAGTGCATTTCATGGCGTTCGGGGTAAAACGGGTCAGGGCAATTGAGGATATACCAATCAATGTGATGCGAAAAGTGACGACTTTGAGAGGATGTGCTCACGCGAGTCGTGTGCAAGTGCTCCCCTCGACCTATGTGTCGTGGGCTTTAGCTACGACTTGGTATCCCCACAGGAGGGTATCAGTCAAAGTCAATGAAACAATAAAAGCTCATGACCATTGTTCCCCGCTATGATTTCTTCTTCAAAACATGTTTCGGCCTCCACCTCTCGCACCGTATTATTTCTCGTACCATACTCCAGCAGATGAGCATGTCAGAACGCAAGTGACGTGCGTATGCTCGTGGTTATGAGTTAGGCAGGCCACTGCTACGGAACCAAGTCTGAGCGTTGTGGTTTTGCACCTGTTGGGCATATCTATTTCTGTATCCCATAGCCTACAAACTTGTGAACTCAAGTCGCTTGTGTCACTTCTGAAACCATCCCCATTCATGCACTCATATTACTATCCTTGCGAGGACTATGCTCCGCATCACTTAGAAGGTCAATAGATCTATCGATCCACTCCTAGTAGGTATTGTTCTGGGTAGTCATATTGTCCTCAGCATTGATGCCCAAGTCAACCATCCCCTGCTCGGGAACTCCTATAAGCCAAACACGGGTCGTCGCTCTGCTTTGGCCTCAAACACCTTACAAGCGGCCTAGATAGAACTCCCACAACGTGAGTACGCCGGCAGAGTATATTCTTAAAGCTTGATTGGCATGTTGCCGTGTATAAGATGCCGAGAAGCTTCTCCAGGACCACGAATGCTTGATTGCCGTGCTGCTTGCAATTCTCGCCCCGCCGAACTATGGAGTGACAGGCATGGGAGGGTGGGCAAGACGCCTACGCGTGAAGAGACTGATCCCCTTCCCCAGTCCGAGGAGCTTTCCATTTGTGTCTTCGCAGGCAGGCAGACGCTCTCAGGTAGTGACTAGTTCGCATTGTAACAAGTGTCGTGAGACAGGCTGGAACACACTGCGTTTTTAAGTTATAGAGACTCTGTACCATCTCGGAAAACATAAGAGTATGTCCCACAGCCTACATCGTAAGAGGCTGCTCGTGCCATCAAAGACTTGTCATCTGTGGGGTTATTAGCAAGGTCACACTCAGGTGGGTTGCAACCTGGCGAACTCACCCCCCAAACGACCCAAGGAACTCGCTCGGAAAATGTGCATCGCCTCCTCGCATGTCTGGCCACAGCCGGCCTCCAACTCCTCATGAGAGCCGGGTTTCCAAGACAGTTCAATGTTAGATTGGAGGTAAAAGTCCTGGTGGGGAAGTAGTCCTTGTTCTTGCAGATAGACGGTCATCTTGAGCGGCTGCTCACGCTTGATCTTCGCGCAGAATCCACTGTACAAGTTACCGCCTTTGTGTTCCCACTCGGCATTCTCAACAGTATCCAACGGGGGTTCGCGCACTGGCCCACGGGAGGCCGGCTTATTACGGTGGATTCTGTACTTGACTTCGCCGCAATCGAACTTCAACGAGGCTGAGCGGGCAACTGTGTAATCGTCGGGGCGACCTAGGGGGAAGGTAAGAACTTTGTGTTCAGAGATGTCCACAGGGACATACAAATTAATGGACTCACAAGGCGGGTTAGCAAGGCCGTCCCAGATCATATCCGAGCTTTCAGTTGTGCAAGCAACATCTAGATAGCTCCTCCACTCGAATTCGACAGACATTTCGCCGTATTTTTCTCCGTATGTGTGCTCTTTGGCAACATACAAATCCCACTTATGATCACTCGTTTCGAGATCCCATCCGAATTTAATACCCAAGCTATATGTAGTTAGTTGGCGGGCTATCTGGATAAACGCCGAGTACTTACTTTTGCCAGAAATCCAAGACGTTGACGCTCTCAAACTCCTGCGAGCATTCTAAAAGAGGGTATGTTGGATGTGTCGCCTTCACTGCCGGAGAGAAATTGTCGGTTACGGCGTTTGTTACGGGATTCTGTTTTCGCATCCCGGAACCGACGTCTTCCTCGGTCAGACATTCACATCCTTCATATTTTCCCTATCCCTCGTGTTAACTTCAATTACATGGCAGAGATATTATTCCTGCACATACCGTACAAACGGGCTTGGAAGTATCATGGAGCGATAGTTTCAGTCGACAGTCATTCGCGCCACACTTCAACACGGAATCCGGGCAGGAACTTGCTGCAGCGGGTTCCAGTGAGAAAACGATCTGCTCATCGACAGGGTGTGCCTCTGTCACTATCCAAAGGTGTGAGCTAAGCATAATTGGCGCGATGGCTTGTTGAATCGAATGTGTGAACCTCATAGTGGATCAAGGGGATGTTGGACAGTGGTCACTCAGGAGACCAGCTTGGGTGCTACCGTCAGAAGCCATTTAAGAAGAATTTTACGGCCATGTTTATTTATGAAAATCCAGATGAAACATCATGCGAGCCAAGCCGAGACAATCAATACCTCGGAGCCAGAGACGAGTTGCGACGTTGGGTCTCTGAGTGGGTATCTGCGTGTATTCATTGGCAGGGTTTTACAAGTTAGGAATGCTGGTGTTCCAGATCACAATGCAGCCATCCATCCACTCATGATCCACTGCGAAGCCAGTAAAGTCTTCCAGTCGCTTTTTAGGTGTTGCTGAGGGCTTCATAACAGAGAATTTGAGCAGGCCAGGTTCGTCATGTTGGCTGTCGGGGTATTAGATCTCAGGATCTTGTTCAGTCAGCGCCAGAAACCCCTTCAAGGATTGCAAATGTCGTGGAGTTAAAACATCACAAGCAAGTAATTACATTTCGGTCTATAAGATGCTGTTTCCCATTACTGTTGACCGCATTCAACTTATGTCTTCTCCCCAGGGCATTGGCATGCTGGGGAGCCAACATATTGGTTAGCCACATGATCCTGCGTCGAGTCGAATCCCAGCACCAGGTCTACACTGGCCAGAAATGGGAAGGTTAGTCTCCAGTGTTGGGCTGGCATGTGCTTTGAGACACCAACTAGTTTTTGTTGGCAAGAAGTTGTAGGCCAGGTGTTCTAAGTAACCGCTGTTATTGACGACGTGGAATGGCGATCTATGAAGGACAAGTATACAATAATGTCTCAGAGCACATGCCAGTTTAACGCTGGGGACTAACCGTCTCATTAATGACCAGTACTTAGAGCACACCCAGTCAAGATTCGACTAGACACCTGCTTTATTTAAAATCTCCCGGCATCGCCATCCTGGACTTGGGGACGGGAATTTACTGCATCGACAACACCACGGTCGAGAAGCGCCAACCTATTCTTTCAGATAGCGCCGTCCAGTTCGTCTGACCTACCAACTCATGTACTTTCAACTCCGAACGGGGGCTATGTTACCCTTGCGATACTACGAAGATCTGCATCAATTCAGGATTGTAATCCTTGAGACGGTACCTTCGGTCAATTCCTCCCTTGAATGTCTCTTGACACCAGCTTTATCCTGGTCTTGTGGTTTTACCACTTTTAGCTTATCTCTAGGTCTCTCTGCGTCTGGTCTATGGCGAGCCTCCAGATGGTCGTTTATCAACGTGCGGGTGGTTATCGCACCGCTCCGCCCGAGTAAGTAACCTTCAATGGTGCACTTGGCACGGCAGCGGCGGAATGTCTCATGACAAGGCGATCCCAATTGAGCATTTTAAAGTTGCTGACAAAATAATATCTGGATGTCTTTTGTTGTGTTGGGTACTACTGCCCCTCTGGCGGTGGCGGCGATATCTCATGACGATACGAATATTTACAAGGCATTTATTTATGTGAGGATATAGTGACTGCAGGAGATGATCACAGTATTGTCCCGATGCGTCAGAACCAGATGACAGAGGGTACAATGGTTCCGACTCCCGAGTTTAAGGAACGCAGCTACTCAGCCGTTGATGTCATTCCCTGCATCTCAGAAGGCTACTTCGCACTTCGTACATTCCAAAGGAATCGAGAGCGTCTTAGATCCACGGCAGAGCAGAACAGATTTGAAATTAGGTCCCGTACCCAGGCAGCGCGGGGGCGGCCGGGCGTCACAGGCATGGCGATCCTACATTGCAATTTCGAGACGCATCAGCGGATAGCGAGGAAACAAACAAAGGTCATGCAGACGCCGCATGGATCAGGGCATGGCCATAACGTCTGGAGGGGAGCGACCACCATGAACCAATGACTCGGCAACGAGGGGATCAAAGGGGGAGCTAAGCCGATAAACGAGTCCACCACGGAGGTCCAGGGGGCAAAGGCAGAGCCAGGATTCTCATGTAAAGGGCCGTTTCATGATGGCAGCAGCTCGGCTCCGTACAGCTCCTTCCACAATGCCCGCCATTGCCTTTCACAGCATGCCACAGCAGGTACTCCGTACAGGCATCGATTATAGTGCCAGACTCTATAGCGGAGACGGACTACTTCGTGCTACAGTCCCCCGAGAGCATAATGATGGGGAAATCATCCATATCGCACGCTTCGTAGGCACCAGGTTTATCGCTCGTACATGAGTCGCTCGGGCATGGGCACTCAGACGGATACGGATCGTTGCCGATAGACAACTTTACCAGCTTCCTCATCAAGGGCCCGACGCCCACTCTTCTGTGCCGTGGCTTCTGGCGTCTGCATCACCAACTGAATCGCCGCGTACCGCATCACTCACTCTGGCTGCCCTGGACCGCATCGCATCACACTTGCTTGCTTGCAGCGAGCGGCAATAAGTGGGCGCATTACCTGCATTTCCCGAGGGGCTATACTGCAGTTCAACGGTGCAACGACATTCACGAAGTCGGTGCTGTTACGGATCTGCTCTGCTCCGTCGTGCTGCGCATCGTCGTCATCAGCAGCATCAGCCGCATCAGCCTCACGGCAGCCATAAGCCATCTGCCATCTGCACGCTGCTCCCGTTCTTGCTTCTGCTTATGCACCAAATCTGCATTGGCGCCTCGCAATCCCTCCCTTTGGCGATTGCAGATTCCTTTTTTTAGCCTCCATATTTCGTCTCTGCTAGAGGCGCATCCAGACGCGCTACAACTACAGAGGCTTTCCAGGCCTTCCAGGCTTTCCAGGCTTGCCCTCTGCAAGCTCCTCCTACGGATTCTGCCACGCCGCCACACGCTACGTACCTGATCCCTCTTGGCCCGTTTCGGCCCTGAGGCGCAGGCCGCGGCCCTCCACCCAAGTGGCACTCCTATTCCATATCCGCCCTCGAGGACCAACCCCATAATACCCAGACCTACCTACCAGGAAGGTATTTGTGTTCCAGGTCACACCGTCACTGGGCGACCTGCATTCAACGACAGTTTCAGCATAATTACCCCATCGATCGACCGCTACAGGCGCTCAATCTCGTCCCAACACCACCGACTATCGCTGTTCCGACTCCCGTTGACCGACCCTCACTGCACCGACCCTCACCGATTCTCTCGGCCCATCTGGCCTCAGTTGTTGTCCAGTCCAATCCGCCCGTTACCGCGAAATGTCTGCCGTCTCCAAGAAGCCCCCGGCTGGCGGTGTCGGTCGAGTGTCCAACGCTGAGACGACTACCTCGCCCAGCCCCTCTCCGGCGCGCTCTTCTTCCCGATCATCCACTCCCACCGGTGGCCATGCGCGCACACGATCGCTTCGCACCGGCACTCCTGTGTCTGCCCGTGCCGCCGCCGCACGCCGTGACACCGGCCTCAGCTCTGTAGAGTCTGACGCCCGAGCCGAGACTGCTTCAGCGGTGGAGGACCTTCAGCAACGCCTCGAGAAAGAAGAAAAGCTGTCCCAGCAAAATAAGCGCCAGGCCGATGTCCTCCAGTCCAAGCTAGACGAAGCCGTCAAGGAGTCGGCGAAGCTCGAGGAAAAGGCCCACGAACACGAAGAGCAGATTGAGACTCTGAACAATGAGAAACGAGAGGTCACCCGCCAGATGAGAGAGATGGAGTCCATCTACGAGGCGGAGCGAAGTTCTATCCTCAAGGAGAAGGAAGAAATGGCCAACAGAGAGGAGGAAATGGCGACCGTCATACAGCGACTCAAGGACAGCCTGGCTCAGCGGAACAATACCGATGACGAGATCCGTCCCTCAAGACAGGGTATGTACCTCCATTCCATCCATCTCCTTTTACTTCTTTGATTTGCTAACTCGTCAGTCTCGTCCGTGTCTGCCAATTCATCACCGTCCCTTGAAAACGGCGGCTTCGCACCCCCATCTTCCATGCAGCGCAGTGACTCTCGCAACAGCTCAAAACTCATTCTCCAGAAGGATAAGTTAATCGAGTCCCTACGACTGGAACTCGCCGAGGCTCAGATCAAATTGGTCGAGTCGGAGAACCAGGGTGGCGGCAGGTTGCATGAGGTCGAACGGCAACTCATGGAGGCCCGCATGGCCAACGCCCGGCTGATGGAAGACAATGAAAGTTACCAGTTGCTTTTGCAGGAGAAAACTCTCAAGGGAGACTTCGGTCAAAACGACTTCAGCTACATGGGTTCCAACTCCAACCAAGACGCTCTCAATGCTCTCGAGGGCAATACGGGAGGCTCCAGTCTCGCCGATGAGCTCTCAGAGGCAACCGAGGGCGAGTCCGAAGGCGACCGCCGAGTCGAGTCCGAACTCAAATCCATGAAGGAGCAGAACAAAGCCCTCACGCTATACATCAACAAGATTATCGAGCGCCTTCTCCAACATCAGGACTTTGAGTCCATCCTGGATCAGTCCGGAGACGTCAAGTCGTTGCCAGATACCAACAAGGACCTCCCCCCGCCGCCAACCGACAAGAATCTCCCGAATTTCCTTCAGCGAACCAAGTCCATGGTTGTTGGGCCTACCAAGCAGAGGCCGAGACCCATCTCCGTGATGCTGCCCTCGACAACCTCCAACCATACCGACCCGGACAAAGCTCCCAGCATCCCTATTGGCAACCTGACCCGGTCGCAAAGCACCCGCCGAACGCGACCACAGAGCGACCAGTACACAGGCGCGGCGAGCCTCGTGAGCCAGATGTATAGGGGACCTGACGGCCCCGTCTCCCCGCCCCTGGGCACCCCGCGACACTCGCAGACCTTCTTCGCACCGGCAGGCATGTCAGGTAACCCCAACGCAGCAGCCCGCGTCCCAAGTGGTAGCCAGGTTCCTACATCTGGAAACTTCCCAGGCATGAGAAGCGAGACGTCGAGCCTAAGCGGCGAATCGGGCGAGCTGTCCCTGTCGCTGTCGACGCCGCCTTCGCAATCGCCGCCCCGGTCTCACACCGACAAGCAACCGACCTCCTTCACGGGCGGCAAGCCTCGACCACTCCGGTTGGTCCAAGAGAACCCTGATGCCGTCAAGGACAACAAGCGGGCGACTTGGTACTCGGGCTGGAGCTGGGGTAAGAAGGAAGATGGACAGCCCCAGTCCAGTGACCCAATTCCGGAATAGATGATTGAATGCTATATCTTTGGGCCTGCATATGTCAAGAGGGGAGTCGAGGAGTCGCGCGGTGTGGTCTTGTTTAGGGCGTGACGGTTGGATATAACTTTTATTCATGAGGCATATGGGTCTGATGGCCGGTCATGTACGATTTACGTCATTAGATATTGCGGAGTTTGGCTTCTGGGTTATTCATGGCTCCATCAACCTGCATCCGTACATTTATTTTCCGAGATTATATGAAACAGAGCCCGTCATACATGGCGTGCACTGTTGTCCTCGAGGAGAGGTTTTGTGGAGTTGTCACGGATAGTCAACGATGCGGTTGCCGAGGAGGCTGGGTATGAAAGAACATGAACGATTGATAACGATTATTTGATGTAGCTATTCAGGTCATCCACTTACATAGATATACATGTCGGTTGATCTAAGATAAAAGATAATGAGCTTATTCTGGTCCATGATGAGCGATGAGGATTAACAGAGGCTTCCAAGACAACTGAGTGGTGCAAGTGGCAGCTCGGTTTGAGAAGCAAACTTTGAATAAATGGTTCCATTCTACGATAACCTTGAGCAGGACTCAACTTCCCACTTGTGACTGGAAGACTATTGAAGCGTACCGGGCAACTCGACTCACGTGTTTGAGTACCGTGTGTCCTATGAACTGCTACCAATTACTCATGGTATCATCCAAGCGAAGAGATACCGAGGATAAAAACCCACGTAGAGACAGGCCCATTGTGCACACTCTCGCATATGCTCACTCTACAGCTGTTCCGCATTCGGAAATTACAGTTCGGACCAGCACAAATCAATAGTCTCAGCGGTGGTGCTACGATACTTAGTCATTTGTGCCGACTTTGTCCGCAGGATAGCGAGACATGAGGGCCACGCCGGGCGAACGCGCGATTCGCCTTGGTGATGTGTTGGACGCCGATTCGCGCGAGACCTAGCTCAACTCGCCAGTGCTCTACTGCGCTCCCCAAGCACCGTTGAACATGTGGCCGAATCAGGCAGGACATGGCGCCGCATCACCACGGATGGCGCAGCAGCCAGCAGTAGGCTGAAAGTGACAGGGCGTGACAGCTCACAGCGGGCGCGGGCGGGATGATCATCTGCGCAGGAACCCGAGCAGTCGATAGGCCGGGCCGTAGGGCGGACGCGCGGGCGGCGGCGGCAAAACGTGCTGGGTGAAGTTGGGACGACTGGTCTTGGAAATGGCGCGTGGGGTTTGGCCGCGGCGCCGTGGAGAATGAGCAGTCTGGAGATCTGATAGACATCTTAGTCAGGGGGATCTCGCAGGTTACGTGACAGACGACTTGTAATATTGTCTCTCGGTATTTGTTGGTGAGACGAGACCAGGAGATTGAAGTCACCCAGCCAATGGCTCGGGATGTCGAGCTGGAATTATCACATACTCGAAAAAAAGCCGGTATCATTTGCGAGGGGGTTTCTTGGTGCCCGTTGCAATCCGAACACCTGAGCAACATCTCAGATGGACATGAAACCAGGGTCCATGTCTCGGTCACTGAGAAGAGGGAGGGTTGACGGTGCAATCCGTGGTGTCCCTCCTCACGTTCGGTTCCATCCGCGCTGACCTACCCTACACACCGGGCTCGAAAATGGATGTCCTCGGCGGTCTCTCCGCGCAAAGCCTCGCAGGCAGAGACGCTTCAATTTCCTGATGGACCCGTTCCCCGTCGGGTCTGGGTTAACATGTGCCACATACGCGGCGACATGAGGGGTGTGGGCAGTGGGGGATATCGTGTCGGGCTGTGAGAGGCGGATGGTTACAGACAGGAAGGGTTATGACTTGGGGGCGGCGGTGTTTAGGCACCGCGGAGCAGGGGGGCTCGTCACACACGCACATTTTCCCAGACACAGAGGCAGTCACATAGCAAATACAGAGCGACAGAGCAGTTGTGCGACTTCATCCAGAGGGCTCCCGGTGGGCGCGGAGGTCACGCAGTCGGTGGCATTCAGGTGGCACTGTGATTAGCTGCGGCCCCGTGGGACGGGATGAACATGGGCGAGCATGGGTAAACATGGATGAACATGGATCGGCTGCCCCTCCCCCCCCTTCCCCTCCCCTTTTTATAATATTTCGAGAAGGACGGGCGGGAAGGAAAAGAAGGGGGGATGGATCGGGTCGTCGACAAGGGAAAACGAACATGGGATCATGACTGAAGCACGGGAGGGGTGTGACAGGTGGCACCCCGAGATGATGCGAGGATGATACCGAGGCAGGCTACCAACTGTTTCGCAGTGCTGAGATGTGGATGTGTCATTGGCGAGGAACTAAAGAAATTGACGACCGTTGTCCACCTTTGATGATGAATCATGAATTAATGAAATCGTCATCGCCGGAGGGCAAGGCTGTTCCCGGCCCCCAACAAACCCCTGGTTGACCATGTGAGGGCGCCATGGTACTTGGCTTTGGGTCAAGATCCATCCAATTTCGAGGTTGAGGTACCTCACCCGTGACTGGTCTTGCTTTTGGCAAGACAGAGATGGACACGTCTTCTCCATTATGTAGCATGAGGGAGAAGATACTTAGTTATCACTAACAGCATTGATATTTGTACTCATGCCCCCCCTTTGTTGACCGCCTCAAGCGGATACATGGCGCCGCCGCCATGGCCGATGGGACGGTTCGGTCCCTTGGGTCCATGCAATCAAGATGTGGCTCCTCTGAACGGGCAGCACTATATCTTGCATGGAACGGCTTCTGGGGAGCGTGAACATGTGCTGGGCCGGCGATTATCAGACTGGGCTAGCAAGGCACAGGGAGTCCAACAGATCCTTATTAACGGCCGCGGACCTCCACGTCTAGGTATTGAACAAGTACAAACCCAGCAGGGCTATTATCTCAAATGTGCCAGTGGACCCAGGCATCTACCAGACACTGACTACCTCCCTGCGTATCCGTAAGATGCGGTCAGAAGGGAGTCACAAGATCAGGCAGGGCTACCACGCGAGTACATGGGCCAGTGCCGGCCTGGTGCGCCAGCGCCCGTAGCTCCTAGGTATCGCGGCGGCCTGCCATACCTGATCTGTACAACCGTTTTTTCCGTACAGTCGCTTGGGCCGGTTTTAATTGTTCCTGGCTGGGTCTTGTTTGCTTGAAAGTCTGCTGGCACGGGCGCCTTGACTCTCCAGGCTGGGGCCAGTCGTAGCGCCCTCGTCGGCGTCAAGGGATACGGTTCCCCGGAAGGACCGGCGCAATCAGGCTTCCACTGAGAGGAGAGCCGGTCCTCCACAAATACTTGGGGCCTGGAAAGAAGGGCTGGCAGCGGGTGTTGAGGCAAGTGGGTTTCATTCTCTTTGGCGTTGGGCGCGGAAAAGAGTCGAGATTGTACCACTGTAGACAAGCAACATGACTATGGACCGTGAGGCGTCTCGTTCCATACCTTGGCACATGGTGGCTCGGACGGGGGCGGTGGGACGTTCCAGCACAATCTGGCAAAGGTTCTACGTATCTGACTATTGTCTAGACTCGCAAGGAGGCAGGCAAGTGGAGGTCGCTATCTACAGCGTAGTAGGTAGGCTTCGGGCGTCGACCAGATATTCGCCAAACACAACTCCGCTTGTCTAGGCCACAGTCACAAACACTGCACCCGCCCAAAGCCAAAGCCCAAAGTCAAAGCCTCGCGAGAACTTGTCAAAAATGGCAACGGAATGGACGGGGTTAATCGGGCGATTACGAGATGTCTTGCTTTACTAATCCACTGCCGAGGGGGACGGCATCGGCATCGGCATCGGCCACCACTCGCCGGGAACCAAAACTCCTCCTCGTAAGGATGGATGGAAGGATGGAAGCATATGGATGGACGGAGGAGGGGGTGGGTGCCTTGTACTGCGCCTTTTTACGCTGCGGCGGATCCTTGGAGGGCCGCAGTTGAAAACCGAGACACGGACTTTGGCCTTGCTGACTGGAAGAGATTCCTGACTTCGCCGAAGAGCAACATGGTGATGTTGAACGACAGGAGAGTGGCCAAGCAACCCGAGAACCGCTATTTCGAGATGATGAGAGTACTAATAAATGTGAGGAACGGACTGGCTTCGACCCAACAAAGTGTGTAGTCTGGTACATACCTTAAGTAATTAGCGGGCTAATAACCTATGGTACAGAGGCACCAAGGCACCCTCCGCGTGAGAAGCCAAGAGAGACTCAGGTACCGGCACCAGGGGCCGACCAGTGTTGGAGAGCTCTTCCGAGACCCCCGAGCCCACTAAGTCGCCACCCGGGCCAGGTACCGGCCTGTGGTTACAGGGGCTCGACACGGGCGAGAGTGGTGGTGAGCCCAAGGCCACCCGCCTGTGTGTTGGGCTCGGGTGCCGTGTGTGTGCCAGTGCGTGTCTGTGTTGGGAGGGGTTTTACAGCGGGTGCGGGCTTATGCCCAGCGCTGGAAGTGCCGTCGGGAGGGCGGTGCAGGGCCGGAAACTCCCTCCCCTTCCATCCCTACCACGCAGCAGGCTCCTCTTCTCTTCCTCGTCCGTCCCCGCCCACCACCGGAACAGAGTCAGCGGTCCCGTCCAGGCGGGCCAATTTCGCTCGCCTCGTCCTGGGTCCAGGTTCCGGCTCCCGTTTGGTCTCGGCGACGGATGGCTTTGGGCTGTGTGCGTGGCCCGGGCTCAGCGACCCATCCGGTTTGACAGCGCATCTCAGCGCCTGCTGTCTTTGTCTTTGTCTTTGTCAGTCACTCAGTCAGTCAGTGCTTGTGTGTGTGCTCCCTGATGCGATGTGGATGGTCCATCAGCCGGTGTATCGTCAGCCCATTCAATCCCTCTCTCTCTCTCTCTCTCATTTCTTGGGTATGGGCAACGAGCAGCAAGGAAAAGTCTGTTCCCGGCTGCGTGTGCGAGAACCCATCACACACCCAGGCGTGAGGGCAATAAGCAGTGAGCGGCGAATGCGAGCGTGCAGATGTTGCGGTCTATTGTGTGCGTCCTAACGGCGGCCATTACGACACCACTGGCTCACGTTCCTTTTGCTCGCACCAAGGAAACCCTCCAGACAGAACCAGGGCATGAGGGCAGCCCGGGTAGCAGGGCATCAGGGCAGCGCCGGCACCAAATAACAATATGTCCACCAGCGAAAACCAGGGCCCTGCTCAACCGTCGGCCGGCTCTCGTTTTGTTTTTCCTGCTTCCATGGTGGAAAAAAAAAAGGACGCTAGCCCGCCTCCAGCCCCAAGTCCCGCGCCGGGCCAGCTTCACATCCACATCCCACCAGCCCAAGCCGACCCGACAGATTGTGTCATGCTGGCGCACTAGCAGCGGCCGTCCAATCCGCGTCCGCTTCCCCAGGTCCAAATCTTCCCCTTCCAGGTTTCCCTGCTAGGCTCCCTGGCCAGAACGCCAGGTTCCTTTTTCTAGGTCCTGGGCGTGGTGTGCGTGGTGTGTGGCACACTGGCGCCCACTGGCACACGCTGGCAGCTTCGCTGGGCTGGCAGTGGAGGTCGTAAGGTACGTACTCTGGGTACTTCCAGTGTCTCTCCTAGCGCTACAGCTCTGCAGCTCTGCAAGTCTGCAAACCGCCCTGTGCGTTGTGTAGGTGGGCGTGGGCATGGGCGTGGGCGGATATAGGTACGGCCGGGTACGTCTCAGCGTCACCACTCTCGTCTGCTCAGCACTCCGTCCAATACTCCATCCGCTGCCACCACCACCACCACCACTTCCTCGTACATTCACCTCCTCCATCCTCCATCACCCCCCGAACCAAACCTGCACAGAACAGCCCAATATACGCCGACTTCTGCTCTGTCCAACTGCTGGCCTTTCCCTCTGCGTCCACCTCCCGTCATCGACCCAACCGTCCCGCCCGTCCGCTCGTGTCCTGTCTGCCATCACCCTCGACAGACAAGACGCAGCAGCCGTCCGGAATAGGTTGGGTATCACGCCTCTTCCGCCCTCACGGCTCGGGCCATAGGCCACCCCCATCCTGCCTCGATGACGAGCCAACCACGATGAGCCAGCCTGCCGCCTGCATCACCATCCACCGTTCCTGCTAAGGCCTGCTCTGCTGGCATGATTGCTCGACTCTCACTCCACTGCCTGCACCCGCTTCCATCACCATGGACAAATCCTCTGTCGTCGGAGACGGCGCCCCTGGCGTAGCCCATTCCGCCAACATGGCCAGCAGGCGCCGCTCCAATACCCCAGACCCATCCGCTACCCCGTCGTCGGCGACCAGTAGTAGCCAGACCTCGAAGCAGTCGTCGGCCAACAACTCCATTGTCCCGTCGCCTTTTGCATCTCGAGACTCTTCTCCCGCCCGCCAACCCAGGAGAACAGCTTCCGCCAACCGCATCTCAGGTGCTAGGCCTCGCAAGAATAGCCAAACCGAACCGAGTCCCTCTCGCCAGACGAGACCGGGCATCACCAGCTCCAACATCTCGACGCGCTCATTGTCCTCGACAACCACCCCCACGCTCCTCCCCGCCTCTCAAACTCAACAACAAATACAGGCGCCTACTCCCCAGAAACCCCTCTCATCCGACAACCTGCGATGGCCCGTCTCGCCCCGCTTGCGATCACCTCCCCCCCAGTTTAGCCGTCCTGGTATACCCGCGCGCCGAAGCGACCAGGAACTGCCATTTATCAACGTCCAGAGGCCGACTCCGTCGCCTCATCCCTCAGAGCCTCTGCAAACTCCCTCCGAGAGCGAGGCGGAGGATCCGCTGTTCCAGTCAGGAATGCGCACTCCCGTCCGTGGAGCCCTGGAAACCGTCCAGGAAGTCAGCCTCCCCAACTCCCCCAATCCAACCCACGACGCAGCTTTACTAGAAAAGGTCAAAGAGAAGCTGTCAAACTCAGTGAACCACTCTGAGAGTGTACTGGGTGATGTTCGTACCCTGCGTGCGAGACCAATTCTGGCCAACCATGAGAGTGGCAGCGATAGCAGCCATAACAGGGCTGATCAACGGAGGACACCATCCGTCCCGCCCCCGTTGGTTTCAAGGCAATCCAGCACCGTTTCTACGAAGCAGGTCAAGTCAAAGCAGGATGGCTCGACTCAGAGCATGACCGTCGAGACCGAAACAGTCCCAAGTGTTCCCCAAGTCGCACTCGCGACGGGCCCCAAGATCGAAGGAGTCAATGGGACTCTCAAGACAAAGCAGAGCTCGGAGACGATCAGGCCCAAGAAAGAAAAGAAGAAAACGACCCGGAAACAGCCTGCCGTGAATTCTGGGACAGGTGAGAGATCATTGCGATTCTTCTGCTCATCTTGCTAACTGACATTTCTAGCATCCTCAAAAGCAGATGTTTTCGAGGCATCAATTGCGAGTGCCGTTGACGAGGCGAATACTTCTGACTCGGAAGAAACCTTTGTCTACGACTCTAACCCCCCAGATAACAACGACCGTGCTGGGCGAAGATTCCATTCACGAACTCCAAGCGCGACCTCTATGGTCAGCCAAGCGGATCGCCAAAACCTGCGATCTATTTACGGCGTCATGGAAGGCGGTGGTCCAGCGCATGGGCCTAAGAAGACAATGAAATTTGTCAACACGTTTACCAGCAACGGAAACGACAGCCTGACCCCGGGAGACGAAGATGGCAAGGGAAGCGGCCGCAGCGCAGGTGGTTCCGCGAGAGGCACCTCCAGGCATCACCACCACATTGGCCGTTGGGGTAGACAACCCAACAATAGCCACCCATCCCTATTCGACAACGAGTCGCCGTTCCCGAATGCGGCACGGACGAAACTCACTGGTACGAACGTTCGAAATAATTCGTCCGGCCCCCCCAGCCCTCGGAATAATCACGCTGCTCGTGGAGCCTTCGGAAAGCGCACCACAATGCAAATGTCATCAAGCTACGATATGGATGACACAACAGGTGCCGATGACGAGCGCACTCCCTTGATTGGATCGATTCGATCTGCCCGGTCTGGTCGGAGCCGGCGTGGCCCGCACAACCTGCGACAAGCCGAGTCCCAGACTTTTACGAGGCGGTCGTCATACCTGAACCGATTCGCGGCATGCCTTGTCCTCACTATGATGTTTATGCTGGTCATTACTGGGGCAATTGGCTTCATGTTCGCAACATCGCAGCCAATGACTGGAATTGAAATCACGGCTATACACAACGTCGTGACCAGCGAACAAGTCTTGATGTTTGACCTGACCGTCAAGGCGCACAACCCTAATATCGTTGTCGTAACAATCGACCACGCCAACCTGGAAATTTTTGCGAAATCGGAACATGCGGGGACAGACTCGGACTGGTGGGAACATCCGCGCGGCCCCGAAGAGTTAGGCCCGTTGGACGACCCGGTTAATGACCCACCGCTTGATGACCCAGACGACGATGACGACTCTAAACCGAATGTTCTGTTGGGACGGATCACGGTATTTGACAGCCCTCTGACGTTTGAGGGTTCCCTCTTCCACCAGGGGACCTCATCCTCAACTGGCGAAATGCAGCTCGAATATCCCGGTAACGCGACATCCGGTGGCTCGAAGCGGTGGGAGCGAATCTACCAAAACGAGTTTGATCTCATTGTCAAGGGTGTTGTTAAGTACACCCTGCCAATGAGTGCTCGCGTCCGCAGTGCCACCGTGTCAGGGAGAAAGACGGTCAAGCCGAATTCAGCCAACGATCCGAACCTCAAGCCGAACAGCACAACACTGGATTCATATCACTAGATGGGCGTCTGCTTTTGCTGCAGATGTTTATCTGGTCTTTCTTATGTCAACACACTTTTGTCTTGTGTATCTTGAGCGCGCATGGCATGGCATCTCAGGGAGCAGCGGCGTTGGATGCAAATTTCCAACCACAATCATGGCTGAACATTGAAGGGACATGGAGATGCAAAGGTTATGTTTCTTTGGTTATAGACAGGCGTACACAGTTACTTCCTGTCAGGTGTTTCTTGGGTGTTTTTTGTGTGCGCTTTGTTTTCGTGCCTCCACCTGTCTACCATCATCCCTCTCGGCGAGCACCCTTCCCCAATCGGGATGTGTGTTCGACAGGGATGGGCCAAACCCGCAGAGAGCAAGCAGAGACGCTAATGCTTGCCTGGGCTGGCAATGGGAGGGCACGCAGAGGTGGAGTTATGATGCTTTTTTTTTTGTTTCTCAAAACCCCCATAGATGGAAAAGTGGCGACTACACGTTGTAATTGTAACGGCTTATGACGACCCCCAAACAGAAGAGAAAAAAATATCCAAAGCCAGAAAGAGAGAGACGAGAAGGTGGAATAGTGGCACAGTCGGCTTGGTGTATATACGAATTAGGATGGGAATACCAGGTGCATCTTTTGCTAAACATTTGAATTGTGTTGTGAACTTCATGTTGGACATGTCATAACAAAGGTATCCTCGCGACATCTACTCTAAGCTCTGCTGATCTTCAATTGACAAAACCCCGAAACGCCGTCCCTTTTGTGGTTCCCGTAGCACCCGTCCTTTGCGTATTGCTCATTCATGACCTCGACATCGTGATACACACGGTTACGAGAAGTGGATGCCCTCTTCATTAAAGGCAAACAAGAGACGCAGGAAATCGTTCTCATCGCACTTACCGGAACGCATATCAGCCAGTTCGGTGACGTCCTCGAGCACCTTGCGGATCTTCTCCCGGACGAGCTCGGCGACCTTGGTCTTCTTGCGTTTGCTCTTGGTCTTGGTGGTAGTGGCGGCGCTATTTTGCATCTCCTTGAAGAAGTCCGGGGCATCCTCGTCGTCGACGTCCATGCCACCCCACTCCTCGCCATCCGCGGCAGCATCCTCGACATCCATATCCTCCGCGCCTTCGGCGCCGTCCTCGACGAGAGAGTCGTCGACAGCAACGCCATTCATGGCGCACCACGTGCGGTAGTTGCGCTCGACCATGGCAAGAACCTCCTTGGTGCCGAGCCAACTAGCTCGCAGGGTCTTGTTCTTGCGGACGAAGCAGACACGCAATAGGCCGTCCCACTCATCCCAGCTGACGTTGGGGCGGTCCTTGCCGGTCTTGGGCTCGATGCGCACAACGGACGACTCGACCTGCGGCGGGGGGCGGAAGTTGTTCTTGCCAACCTTCATGATATGCGTGATCTTGGCCCAGAATTGCGCATTGACGGAGAGACGGCAGTAGAGGGCGTCTCCGGGACGGGCCGTCAGTCGGAGGGCGAACTCGCGCTGGAACATGAGGACGGATGTGCGAGGAGGATTGGGAAGCGAGAGGAGCTTGAAGACGAGGGGACTGGAGATCTGTGTATTGCGCTATCAGCCACTCTGCGGCATGCTGGTTTGAATTCGGATTGAAATACCTGGTAGGGGGTGTTGGAAATGCAAACATCAAAGGCTGGGAGCTCAGTCTTGATCACATCGCCCAACAAGACCTCGAGTTTCCTCTGCTCAGGCGTGCCTTGCACACGCTTGGTGACCTCGGCGGCCATTCTGGGATCGACTTCGACGCAAATGCATTTCTTAGCGCGCTCCAGAATGCGCACCGTCAAGTTACCGGTACCGGGGCCGACTTCGAGGACGGTGTCGGTGGGCTTGAGGAAAGCCTTTTCCACGATGGCATCCGAGACACCGGGGTTCTTGAGAATATGCTGGCCGAAGTTTGTGTTGAACTTGAAGACGTTGTTCTTATTCGAGTTGGAGCCGCCGCTGCTTCCTCCTCCTCCTCCGCTGGGACGCTCGTATGGCGAACCGGGGGCGCTGCTGCGCTTTCCGTGCTTCGTTTTGGCCATGGCGGATTGTCGTGATGGTGGACTTGGGATGGCGGATCTCCAAAGATGGTGGGCGTGGGCGTGGGCGTGGGCGTGGTGGGGAGGGGCGGTGGTGGGAAACTTTTTTTGACCAGCATCTTATCGATAGGCGGAACGGTACGTGTGAATAATGTGACCCCCGGTGTAAATAACCTGCACCCTTGGCGACAGGGATTGTAAATTCGCACCCACCTTGCTGGTTTTGAACACCTGCCTGGCGTTGCCTGGGGCTGTCTGGGGAGAGCCTTGCGCGACACAAGCTTCACATCACGACTCGACCTTATAAACCAACGACGCTCCCCATCCAGCTCTCGCGGTTAGCGCCAACGGGCCCATTGCAACAATGACGACCCGACGCGATTTCCTGAACCAGCCGGCGCCGGAGAACTACGTCGCTGGTCTGGGACGAGGTGCCACTGGTTTCACGACACGATCTGATCTTGGTCCTGCTAGGGACGGGCCCAGCGAGGATCAGATCAAAGAAGCGCTCGCGAAGCGCGCCGCCCAGCTCGGCATCGCACCCGACGGCAAGAAGGGCAAGGAGAAGGAAGAAGGCGGCGACGACAATGACGACCGAGAACGCTACCAGGACCCCGACAACGAGGTTGGACTTTTCGCCGGCGGCGTCTACGACAAGGACGATGAAGAGGCGGACAAAATCTGGGAATGGGTCGACGAACGGATGGACCGACGAAAAAGGCAACGCGAGGCGCGAGAGAACGCCGAGCGCGAAGAGTACGAGCGCAACAACCCCAAGATTCAGCAACAGTTCTCAGACCTGAAGCGCGCGCTGGCCAGCGTCACGGACGACGAGTGGGCGAACCTACCCGAGGTGGGAGATCTGACGGGCAAGAACCGCCGTAGCAAGCAGGCCCTGCGCCAGCGATTCTATGCCGTGCCGGACAGCGTGCTGGCGGCGGCGAGGGATTCTACTGAGCTGGGCACGACTGTTGCGGACGATGGGGCAGCCTCGAGCGCCGGCGGAGACACGGCAGACGGAACCATGACAAATTTCGCCAAGATCGGTGCGGCGCGAGACAAGGTCCTCAAGTCCAGGTTGGAGCAGGCATCTCAGGGAACCGAGTCGGTGGTCGGCAGCTCGACAAGCATCGACGCTCAGGGCTATCTCACCAACCTCAACAAGGTGCAGATGAGCGAGGCTCAGGCTCAGGTCGGAGACATCAACCGAGTGCGCGAGCTGTTGCAGTCAGTCGTCAAGACCAACCCCAACAACGCCCTAGGATGGATTGCCGCCGCTCGACTCGAGGAGTTGGCTGGCAAGATTGTGTCGGCACGGAAGACTATCGACCAGGGCTGCACAAGGTGTCCCAAGAGCGAAGACGCCTGGCTGGAGAATATCCGGCTCAACCACGACTCCCATAACGCAAAGGTCATTGCGCGAAGAGCCATTGAGGCCAACGGCCGATCAGTTAGACTCTGGGTGGAGGCCATGAGGCTAGAAACGCTGCCCAGCAACAAGAAGCGAGTTATCCGACAGGCGCTCGACAACCTCCCCGAATCTGAGGCGCTTTGGAAAGAGGCCGTCAACCTGGAGGAGAACCCCGATGACGCAAAGCTCCTCCTGGCTAAGGCGACGGAGCTGATTCCCCTGTCTGTTGACCTGTGGCTGGCCCTGGCACGACTGGAGACACCTGAAAACGCACAAAAGGTGCTCAACAGGGCACGAAAGGCCGTTCCGACGTCACACGAAATTTGGATTGCTGCCGCGCGGTTGCAAGAGCAGCTTGGGCAAGGTGCCAAGGTCAATGTCATCAAGCGTGCTGTCCAGGTTCTTGCCAAGGAGTCTGCCATGCCCAAGCGCGAGGAGTGGATTGCGGAGGCAGAGCGATGCGAAGAGGAGGGCGCCATTATCACCGGTGAGAACATCATTCGGGAGACTCTTGGATGGAGCTTGGATGAAGATGACGACCGCAAGGACACCTGGATGGAGGACGCAAGGTCCAGCATCAACAAGGGCAATTACGAGACGGCCAGAGCTATCTACGCCTATGCTCTACGGGTGTTTGTCAACAGCAAGACGATGTGGATGGCCGCAGCAGACCTGGAAAGGAATCACGGCACACGAGAGTCTCTTTGGCAAGTCCTTGAGAAAGCTGTTGAGGCGTGCCCCAAGAGCGAGGACCTGTGGATGATGCTTGCCAAGGAGAAGTGGCAGGCCGGAGAGGTGGACAACGCCCGACTGGTCCTCAAGCGCGCCTTCAACCAGAACCCAAACAACGAGGATATTTGGCTTGCGGCTGTCAAGCTGGAGTCAGAGAATGGGAACGTCGACCAGGCGCGGAAGCTGCTGGAAATTGCGCGTGAACAAGCGCCCACAGATCGCGTCTGGATGAAGAGTGTGGTCTTCGAGAGAGTCCTGGGCAATACTGAAGCAGCTCTCGACCTTACGCTCCAGGCTTTGCAGCTCTTCCCCGCGGCGGCGAAGCTGTGGATGCTGAAGGGTCAGATCTACGAGGACATGGGCAAGATTGGCCAGGCAAGGGAAGCTTTCGGCACAGGTGTCAAGGCTGTCCCGAAGTCGGTGCCACTGTGGCTGTTGTACTCTCGGCTAGAGGAAAGGGGTGGCCTGGTAGTCAAGGCTCGATCTGTGCTCGACCGAGCTCGTTTAGCTGTGCCTAAGAACGCAGAGCTCTGGTGCGAGTCGGTGCGGCTTGAGCGACGAGCAGGCAACATATCCCAGGCCAAGTCGATGATGGCCAAGGCACAGCAGGAGGTGCCTAAGAGCGGGTTGCTGTGGGTGGAGCAAATTTGGCACCTGGAGGCGCGGACACAGCGCAAGCCGCGCAGTCTGGAGGCCATCAAGAAGGTGGACAACGACCCCATTTTGTTCGTGGCTGTTGCTCGCATCTTCTGGGCCGACCGCAAGCTGGACAAGGCGCAGAACTGGTTCGAGAAGGCGCTCGTGCTGGACAGCGACTGCGGCGACAGCTGGGCGTGGTACTACCGATTCCTGTGCCAACACGGCACTGAGGAGAAACGCGCCGATGTTGTGACCAAGTGTGTGCTCAACGAGCCGCGGCACGGCGAGGTGTGGCAGGCCGTGGCCAAGAAGCCCGAGAACTCGAGGAAGGACTGCGAGGAGATTCTGAAGATGGTGGCGTCGGAGTTGGAGCAGCAGTAATGGTGATTGTAAGTTGATGCCATGCATCCTGTGTATCGTTTAGGCGGAGGATTACAAGTCATTGGGAGACGATGGAGTTTAAGAGTTTGCGCCAGCTACTTTCGAAGCTGCTT
Source organism: Ilyonectria robusta (assembly GCF_021365365.1). Classification (NCBI taxonomy): domain Eukaryota; kingdom Fungi; phylum Ascomycota; class Sordariomycetes; order Hypocreales; family Nectriaceae; genus Ilyonectria; species Ilyonectria robusta. Next base: position 132,003 of record NW_025764443.1, on the reverse strand, counting down.
TAGAAACGCGAAATGCGAACAACACAAGACATAGACTCAAATTTATGCTCTTTCTCAAACCATCATTTCACAGCATGGTGTAAATTTCTTGTTAGTGAGGTTTGATTGTGTCTGATACTATTAACTACTCCTCATCCTCAGCTGGATGCACATAACGCAAGCCAGAGAACACTATAGGGAGTCATTCTGGTGCTCTTGGGGCAAATTGCCTACGGCAGTCCATCCCTTTCGCCCAGATGCTTTGAAACTGATTCTTCGTATTGCCCAAAGTCGTCTACTTGCTACCACCCCACCAGCTCGAGATGCCGCCCTTGGCCTTGGCGGCGCCCTCCTCGACCTTTTGGTCAAACTTGTCAACAGCCTTCAGGGCATCGGCTTTGGCATCTTTGGCGAAGGCCTCGGCGTTGCTCTTGGCTATAGACGCCTGTCTGTCGGCCTCGGCGATCTGGCGGAGAGAGGTGTTAGCAAGTGCTGAGTCTTACACAGGGCGACAAGGATTGGGGGTTGGAGGGGTCAATACGCACAGCATTGTCAATCTTGGCTCCAGCCTGCGCGCCATAGCCCTTGAGGTCCTTCTCGGCGTTGGTTTGTGTGCTGCCGGGCAAGTGGCTCTTGACATTGGCGGCTGCTCGGTGGGCGTCGCCTGAAGGAACATTGTTAGCACTCTCATGTTGGGAGGTGCGGATTGATCGGATGGAGGCTGGCGACGAGACTCACTCTCAAACTTGTTCTCGGCAGCTCTGGGATCGCCACCGGCCTGGAAAAGGTAGTAACCGACACCGGAAGCGGCACCGACACCGAGGAGGATTGGAAGACGGGACTTGGACATGATGACGGAGGTGAAGACGGTGAAGAAGGTGAATTGGAGAGTCGAGCTGGGCTGAGCTGCTAGAGCGTTTTGAAGTGAGGGGATGAAGATGCGAGAGGAGGCGGGCAATGGAGGGGAAGAGCAGTGGGAGAGAGCCGGATGTAACAATGGAAGGCAAGAGCAGAGGAGTACCAGCAGGTATTTAACTTAAGGCACGAATGGGTTGTACCGGCTACAGGGTTGGCGCCGGAGGTCGGGTAGCCTTGAGCCATGCAATACTTGAGACCTACCAGTGCCAGCCTGCCCACATGAGTGGACTACAAGTGGTGAGAGTGACATGGGGTGATGAAGAGGTGCCCTTGGCCGGCTGGCTCTTTGGGTTGCGTCTGGTCTAATGCTCATGATGGTGGTGCAAGTACATGACGCGGAAGTACATGACGTAGTGCGGCGTCTTCAGGCGGGGAGTGGGCCCTCCAAGTTGCAATTGTCAACTCAACGCTACTAGTAGAAGCGGACTGAAAGCGGAGACGCAGAGAGAGAGAGAGAGCTGGCCGATGAGTGACGGTTGTCTTGGAATGGGCACGGAATAGGTCATGGGAGTTGTCTGGTTCTGATGGCCAGATCTGTCGGATGACCTGGTTGTCTATCTGCAGTGTCCAGGTGACCTTGATCTGGGACTCGACAGATGTGATTCCCTCGATGGTTTGATCACACACAGGTAGGGGTACATAGAAGCTACCTACCTACCACATACCTAGGTACCTACCTACCCAACTACCGCACAGATTTAATGATAGAACGCACTCTGGGCCCTGATCCACAGAGACCTTAGACCTTAGACCTTAGACCTTGGAGGTCGCTAAAAGTCGAGCTATTTCAGGTCTAAGGTCTCTCCGGACCAGGGCTTTAATACAATACCTCCAGCGAACTAGCAGTGGAGAGAAGATCGCTGCCATCCGCCGCTAGTGAATTCTCCCTGCTTGGCCTCCCAGAGACCATGTCCAAACAACTTGGCCCCACTGTCCTCGGCCCAAGATGGAACAAAGCTGCGCAGCAGGGACGGTATTACATCATCGATCTGTACTTGCTCGAACCAAACTCCATCGTCCAAAGCCACAGCCACATGCCTCGTCGCAACAGACACGGCGTCATTGACGTGAATGTGGACGCTAATGACACAAGAGACCATCATCCTCTCGGCGAACTCGTTTGCCGTGGCCATTGTGACTGGCGCTGTGAGCTCAGTCGTCCCAGCGGCCCTACCTACCTGTGTAAAAGCAGTGCTCAGTAGGGCATAGCGGGCTGCAGGGGGCCACAGTGGCCTCGATATAGTGGACTACAGGCGATGCCCCCCTGCTCCCAACCCGGGACCCCACAGCGAAACACCTAAACTAAGCCGCCGGGCTGAAAACAGTCCTTGCGCCGTCACGAAAAGCTGTAGACGAAGGTACCTGGTCAAGGGCAGTGGCGCCTCCCCCAGCCGTCGCCAACTTTCTTGCTTGTTTGGCGACGTCGAATTTCTCAACTCGTCCTCCATTCCAATCCAACGCTCGGTTCGACCATCCCAAATCCAAATTCATTCGTTGTTTCCCCGGTCGATTCCCTCGAGAGCGCACTCCGAACTTGCTTCGCTGTACAGACGGACCTCCAGGCTGCCTCTTCTCTTGACGATGCCCCTTTGAGCCTGTGGCACCCACCGACCTCGCACGAACCTCGCAATAGCTGTGGATGGATTGATAGAGCTCGGCTAACCGAGGCGTCTCCTACGCCGAGGGCCCAGCAGCCATGCTGAGAGTCTCGAGCTCTCGTCGGGCCGCGGGGCTCAAGCCTACCGACTACGACCATGAGATCTCACTCGTCGATCACGATGCCGCCAGGACACCGCCCCTCGGGCCCCCGACTCCAGAGCCCACCCAAATGGTGAGGAGCACGACCACCACGCGATTGCTTGATCTAGATGAAGAAGACCAGGAGCAGGAAGACGAGACATCGCCGAACTCGGACGACACACAGGTTCAAGATGGGGACAGAGCCCAACCAACAAAGACCCAGGCGCAGAACGGCGAAGGCCAGTCGAGTCCTGTGCCGCGGCCGTCGATTGAAGTTCAGGGTATGGCTCTCCGATTGCATGCTTGGATTTTCCTCTTCATGTTTCTAAACTTCTCACAGTGCCTACTCCCAATGTCTCGCGTGGAAACGATTCCCAGATCAAGCCCAAGAAACGCCGTGAAGAACGAGAGTCGACAATTGATATTCTCTACGAAAATGAGAGAGGTGGATTTCTCTGCGGAATTGCCCTCTTCTCTGGCCAAGCGCTTGGTGGTCTTGATCCTGCACCTTGGAGTAAGTTGAATCATACTGAGTGGTCTACCCCTGAACGAGTGTTGATCCACCAAAATAGCCAATGCCTACCATAATACATCCCCTACCAACATTCACACTGCGCAGCTTCCCGACCCTTCATGGGTATGGACCTGGCCTGAATGGCGCATCAATCACCAGGAAGGTGTGGATGAAGATGGCTGGGAGTATGCGTTTGCCTTCTCAAAAAAGTGCTCCTGGCACCGCGCTAGATGGTGGAACTCCTTTGTGCGAAGGCGTGCCTGGACGCGCAAGAGGGCCAAGAGGCAGACCGATGAAGTTTCAACTGACCCGCACATGCTGAATGCCGATTATTTCACAGTCTGCTCTACATCGGCTCGGAATCACCGCTCCCGCGACAGCGTGGCCAGCAGTCGGCACACCAGGAGTGTAAGCCAATCCTCGGTCGTTGACGATGAAGAGGAATTGCCAGATATTGAGAACATCGAAGACCTAATGCGAATCCTCCGTCAGTCGAGAATTGATAGAGAGAAGCTCGAGGCTGCCGAAAATTACCTCGAGCACGCGGTGGATCTCTCGCAGCTGCAGAATGAAATGCATGAGATCATGTCAATTTTCGTTTTCCAGGCATCGAGACGAATACTGCTGAGCCGCTTGATGCATATGTATGACGAATCTACGGCGCAGCTAAAGAAAGAGGAGACTCCGGAGTTGAAGGCCCGCAACGAGGCGATTAAGGACGCTGCTAAGCACGCCGACGAAGAGGTCCGCAAGTTGGCCTACTGGAGCGATGTCAAGCAGATGGCTGAGAACGGCGAGACCAAGAACGCCGTTGATAGTGACAAAGGATGGAGCAATGAGTGGCAAGGCCTGGATCAGAGTGGAGGAGCTCACCCGAAGGAAGGCGAGTCTCGAAAACAGTGACAGGGTCGTCAACATATCAGCGTTTCTTTCTGGCTGTATTATACATGGGACTTGGGTTATGGCAAGGCTATGTTCGCACTATGGGAATAGGACTGGATGGACAATCCCTGTTGATATTAGAGGATGGGCTACTGTTGGACAGTGGACAGTGTGATTTGGGCTGTTAGGCGAATGTTGGGTTGGGGGGCTTGTCACGGAGTCTCATTGAGTCCCTCATCATAGTTTGGTTTGTTCCTTATGCAGCCACATATGTCCATGAGTATAAAAGAATTTTTATTTAATATAACATGTCAATCTAGCCTCGATTAGATTCCGGGGTGAGGGATGATGTCTTCGAGGATTCCCTGGGGTGCCACGTGACGCCTGCCGCCGACTTCGCGTGGGACCCGTTATCGCGATAACGCCGAGCCAGTCTTTTTTCCGCATTGCGACCAGCCAGCTCCGGCCCCAGAATTGACGACGACGCGGGCAGCAATATATTCCACCCCCCCGACGATGCCTGGCTTATGACCAATGTCCCTGGGAATCAAGTCAATATGGAGGGCTCGGGCGCGATGCTCCTCCATCGCTGGGCCTTTGCTGATTTCCAGGGACCCGTTGCCCTCCAGGGTCCCGAATCAATGCCTCACGACCCTCCACTTTGAGTCTTCTCCGACGCCGACGCCGACGCCGACGCCATTGGACCTCGCTACCCCTCCAAGCACCTCAATAACGCTATCGATTAATAAAGAGCTGGGCCTCCATGTGGGCGATGTATCAAGCAAACCGCCGAGCGTGGCGTCTAAGCCCGTGATCGACGAAAAACCCGAGTCCAAGAATCGACTATTCAGACATGCTTTCAAAATCAAGGCGGACCTGGTTGACGAGCAAGCCAAGAGAACTCACCATCCCGTAACCGGCCTACCACGAACGTATCCGAACTCTTCGGCTACAAAGGAAAGCCTCGACGAGCACCTGCAAGATATGAGACGCCAGGTTGGACATGGCATTGTTTGGGGCCACTTCAACAGGAAGGTGCCGGACTGGAAGGGTTGTTTCAAGCTTATGAGGCGTTTGACGCCGAAGTGGAGCGAACGGGCCGAGATGTCTGCTGTGAGGATCGTCTTGCCGAAGACGTGGACCATCGAAGTCAACAACCTGAATCTCGAGTACGTCGACTCCGTTACGGGTGTGCTCCAAAAATTGCGCGCATCTGTGGACAAGAACCCATCGGCCATTGTGCTTCGCGGGAAGAGCTCTATTCTCGCCCAAGCGGTTGACGATATCGTGCGGTTCTGTAAGGAGGCCGAGGTCTACGAGCTTGGAGAGGTTGCTACATCCGACTACAGGACCAAGCAGCTGTGGCCTACCATTGAGGATGCACCCAATGGTGGCGCTTCGTTGCCAGAAGACCAAGACGGAAGCATTTGGGTGCATAAGGAGTACCAGCCATACGAGATCATGGAGCCATACGAGAAGATTTCCAGACCCGAGATGTGGACACAAGAAAGCTTCGAGACTTATATTGCGAGCCTCTGTTATGGACGAATTCCTGCTCACCTCGCCATTAAACTCTACGGAGAGCGTCGAATAAATGGAAGACATATTGATACGGACGGCATCCGCATCCGCCTGATTACCGATGCATTTGAAGATCCAACCGCCCACCCGTTCATCACGGCGCCGGTCCTGAAGATGGCCGTTTCCATGATGGCTTTCAAGGGTGGACATCGCGCATCGGCCAATAAACTCATTCAACTAGGTGAGGAGCTGGGCACACCCATGGACACAGATACTTATAACCTCATGCTGGAGGGATACGCCCACAAACGAGACCTCGGCTTCTTCTACGGATTCCTCCGCAAGATGGAGGCGCAGTACTTTCACCCTAACATCCGTACCTGGCTGCTCTTTCTTCAGCTCATCAGAGGAGATAGCGAGAGACGACAGATTGTCGTGACCATGTATGAGCTGGGAATGCTCAACCATACTACTACCCGTCGGGGCATCGCCGATGTGATGGCATCCCTTGATTCCTACAGTGCCTTCAAGGCGGGTCGGTCTCTGGAGGACTTCCTCGCCGACCAGAAGGATCGTTATGGCAAGGATTGGCTCACTCCCGGTGCCGTCAATGGCATCATCACCGAACTTCTCCGCTTCCACCGCCCCGAAGACCCGCGGATCGATGACTGCAAACGTCTCATCGACATACAGATCGAGGCTGGACACCCGATTGAGACCCAGGCGGTCAATATCTTCCTCAAGCACGCCGCAGCAACGAAAGACTGGAACACGGCACTGTGGGCCGTGTCACTATTCCAACCGGCTGGCTGCCAGCCCAACCAGGACACGTATATTTTCCTCATGACCCTGGCCATCAACTCGCGGTCACCTCATGCTCTCGGGACCGTCTACTTCTACGGCGTGCTCCACCGCAAGCTTAAGAAAGTATCTCGCCAAATGCTCTCCCAGGTCCTTCTTCGCCATCACCGCGACCCTTTCTGGCGGCGTTGGGAGTGCCAACCGACCATCTTCCCCAAAGACGTCATCGCGACCCTGGAGAACCACAAGATTGCCACGCCGAGGACTGTTATGTCCCGTATTGAGCGGGTCATTCTTGATAAGTGGGAAGGGTATATCCCGATCAAGTCTCTTGCTCGATCCCTTGAGCTTGCCTACCGCTCCAATGACATGTCGTTGCACCGACAAGACAAGTCACCCAAGTTGAGCAGCGATGGTGCCCGTCAGCCTATCCGGGTCAAGGACTTAGCCATTAAGCTCCGTCGTGTGGACGGCGAGCCTGGCAACATCAACGTGCGACTAAAGGGCCGCTTCGATCCGAAATCGATGGTTGAGGGCTGGGCTGACAAGGAGGTGCCGCCGACAGAAGAAGAGCAGCAGCTGGCGGCCCAACAACAACTAGAGCGTGTTGTGCAGCGCAGCAGGAATACTGGCATGCGAGGGTCGGTAGAGGAGCAAATTAAAGCTCCCAACGCCGGTAGGCGCCATGACCGCCCCTTGCCATGGAGGACAAGGGTACGTCAAGCTGGAGAAAGCACATCGCTTCCATCTCGGGTAACCAGAAGATTTCGAGCTCGGAGAACTCCAGTGGTGGGGGAGTCGTCGGCACCGGCGCAGGACTCAACACCAATCAAGTCAATAGCACCAGAGCCGTCTTCACCAGCGGGGTCATGATGCGCCACGTCGGCACACAAAATGTCTGACAAGGCTTTCTCTCGACCTACAGGGCTCGACAGACAGCCCAATTTGAAGACGGAGGCCTCCTCCTACGCACTTGGGCGAAGACACTGCCTGACTTTGTACTATCCATCTACTCTTGCTCACCACACACAAATCTCCCTCCATGTATCACGCACCATGTATCACATCATGTATATCAAACCCTCATCGCCAGGATACATACCCGCCTAACCATCTCTGTCACATCTTACCTCAGATTCACATCACACGCCACCATCATCCTCACAAACTCATGTATACTAGCAGGCCCTAGAATTGGGAACATGGAAAGGAAAGCAAATACCACATATGATAGACGAAGCATTTTACAATGAGCAAGACATGACGGGACACAAATCGTAATTGGCCAAGAAAAAAGTCGTGTAATTCCTGCTTCCTGTGGAGGTATATATGGTGCCATGATGCGTCCGCCCCATCTCGATCCCGTGACGGTTTATCTCTTGCAACCGCGCCGTAGTTGCAGAGCTCACGTCCCTCTCACGCCGTCGAGACTGGTTCTTTGTAATAGGAGGAGTTGGTATAAAAGGCGAAAAGGGTAAACGAAAAGAATCATAACGCAGGAATCAAATATGCACATGCCTCCCTCGCCCGTCTTTAGCGCTCCGTAGTAAAGACAAAAACCAAAGACGTTGCTGCGCTCTTTATATGGGCTCTTGCTCAATTAGAGCCTCTTGATATGACCTGTGGACGATGTGACGCTGACCATGATTCTGCTCCATGCTGTCGTATTCTGTAGCTCCTCGGACCGAACAAGGTGATGGAGGAGAAAAGAAACGTGTTAGGCTGTGGGTGTGTGAGTGAGGCAAAGAACGGGTATATTCGACATTCGCGTGAGTGAACAAGAGAGAAAAAAAGGTCTCGGGGGGCGTGCGCAGGTAGGGGATCCAGTGTGAAATATCAAAGAGGTTTCTCTCTCCTCCGCCTCCACTCATCCTCGATCTCTTCGTCGGGGGGGCGCGAGTGCGTGTGCGCATACACGATCCCGATTTGACACCGTTCCATCGACAGTTCTGAGACGCAAGACCTAGTATGAGAATATCTGACATCACCCTCCAAATCCTTGAAAACCCAGCGCCCCATGGGGTCTGGGGAACATGGCCAGCAGTAAATGACGCTCAATCCGGACCACCGCTTGCAGAAAGGACCACCTAATCCTTCTTAGTCTCCTGGGGGGCCGCTTCTTTCTTCTCGTCCACAGCCTTGGGCTTCTCGGTCTCCTTCGCGGGATCGGGTTTCGTCTCGGCCGCGGCGGCGGGCTTCTCGGTCGCGTCGGGGGACGTCACGGTCTTGGAGACTTGGCTCGCAAGATCCTTGTCTTCGTCGTCGTTGTCGAACATTTCTGTGTCATCTGATTCCGTGAGAACCTCAGTGCCATCGCCGAGGAAAATGATTCGACCCTTGTACCCACCAACACCGAAGGCCCGGCCTTTGTTATCCGCATCCATCTCGTAGCCGCTATCGCTGTCTTCAAAGTTGTGATGGACTCCGGGACCACGGAACTCGGCTACACGACGCATATGGGGTTAGCCTTGCGTCGGTTCAGGGGATTGGACCAAGCCCTCTCGGCGTAGAGGTTGGGCTTCGGCAGGGGATGCCTTTTGCCCATGAACCAGAGTGGTAGGAGGGGTCGTACCGTATTCGGGGGGAGCACAGGGTCCGTCTCCGTTGGCAACCCGGCGGGCAATCTCGTCGTACCACTCTTCCTTGGTCTTGCCGTTGAGGAAACCGATGATGGTCATGGTCATGTTGTCGCAGCCAACGCCGCCCGTCTCCGAGTTGGACGCTAGGCAGTTGTCCATCATGTTCTCGCAGATCTTCTCAAGCTCCTGCTTGGCGGCAATACCACGACGAACAAACTCGACGACGGCTTGCGAAGACTGGCAATCCCAGATACCTGCTCCAATGAGTGCTGCACATTACCGGAACGAGGATCTCCCCCTCCACTTACCGTCGCAGGCAAGGACCAGGAACTCATCCTCGTCGGTGAGGTCGTGTTGCTCGACATCGGGGTAGGCGGTGACAATCTGGTTCTCGGGAGAGAGCTCGGCGCTCTTCTTGAACTCGAAGTCGCCAATGGCGCGCGAGAGAGCTAGGTTTCCGTTAACTCGGCCAAAGTCGACAAAACCACCAGCAGCTGTGATTCGGTTCTTCTCGACTAAACGGTGGGCAAAATGACCGGGTCAGCATTGTCATTTTTTTTTTTTACAACACAAGCGCGCGCCTAGAGACGAGGCATGGATCAAGGGATTCGACAGACTTTCGTTTTGGGGCTTGTGGTCGTGAGACATGGGTTTGGCCCGTCCCTTGATGCCCAGTACACCTCTTGAATCTCCGGCGTTGGCCTGGATATCTTGGGTTAGCATGGTGGGTGCGGGTTACGGCACCCCTCGTCTCGACCGCATGGTGGGGCGGACGTGGGGGAGGGACAAGGCGGCAACTGACGACATAGATCTTGTTACCAGCGATCAGGCTGACGCAGGCAGTGCAACCCGAGACCTCTTCCTCATACTTGGGGTCTAAGCAGTAAAAAAATTCAGCGTCAGCGCCTGGAACTCGCAAGGGTGGCAGCGCAAAGCGTCAAGTGTCAAGCGTCAACAGAGCCGGGGAGTGGGGGAGGGTCAGGTGAGGTGAGGAGTTGGCGCGTACCGCTGAGAATGGCGCGGTCGGTCGCGAGGAAGCCGTCCTTCAAGCCCTGGGTGTAGTCACCGGCCTTGAAGGTGTCCTGCTTGAAGATGATGTTGTGGATATTTTCGCCGGCGAACAATGCTACTTTGTCGCCGCCGTGTCCGTCGAAGACACCGAAGAAGCTCATCTTCGCGGGGTGAGTCTTGGTGGGGTCGAGATCGAGGACGTTCGTGTGGGCGTCTTCCATACTAATGCGCCAGCCCTGCATGGCAGAGACTCCGTAAATGAGTCGCTCATCCTCGCCCTTTTCCGAAGCCTATTGAGAGTGAAAGTCAGCGCGGGAAGGTCTGAGGAGGTGAGGTTTGGCGGAAGCATCGGAGCGTGAGCGGGTGGGGGGAGGAGGGAGCAAGCGTGAAGGCGGAGCGGGGAAGTTGAGCAGAAGTGCATCAAGGATCGAGGGCGAGAATGACGTCGAGGAGCGCAAACGAGAGACGCGACGAGCTGCGAGGACCTCCACGGGAATCTCTATGGGCCCTGGAGACACGGTGCGCGACTGGCAAAAAGCCCGAAGCCGAGTCGTGGTGGCTCGGCGTGGGCGTGGAGAGAGTGAGGGGGGTTGCGAAAGGGCGATGCCCCTCGCAGCAGTACACACAAAGGCCAGGCGATGGGCAGCGCAACAGGCATTCAGTCACAGGCATGGAGACACGGGCAGGAGACGACGCAGCGGCAGTAACGCACCTTTTCGACGACGGGCTCCGAGAGTGTTTGACCCATGGTTGGAGTTCGGTGATCGGTCGGTTGGCGGGCAGCTTAGCTACCGCGTTGTGGAGGAGGAGGAGGAGTATGAGTAGGAGAAGGGTTGCTGGGAGGAGGGAGAGGGTTGCGCCGGCGGAGGGGCTGGCGGGATGCGGATCGGAGGGGGAGGGGCGGGCGACGAGATGGCGAGGGGAAAAAACTGGACGAGAGGAGGGAAAAACCAAGACACGGACAAAGAGGCCCGGCGAAGGAAATGCTTGGTGCTCGGTGCTCGGTGTTTGGAGGTGTAGGTAGGTTGGTGGAGGGAGGATTAAGGCTCTGCGGGAGTATGTGTGGTGCGTGCTGTGGGTGCGTGTGGATGTTGCGGCGTGTGGATGTGCGAGGTGGGATGTGAATGTGGGATGTAACTTATTAGGTGTGGGACGTGGGATCTGGTGGGCTGGGCTGGGCTGAACTGGGCTGGTGATTGTTTGGAATCCGCGAGAAACATTCAAAGAATGCCCGCAAAACGAAATCAGCAGGAAGCGGGGTCCTGTCTGCCCTGTGTGCAAGCCCTGTCTAGCCCTGTGCCATTCTGTCTATGCCATGTCTGCTGCTGCAGAGAGGACAGAGTGCTGCTTGCTTCCTTCAGTGAGGCGAGAGGGATCGCCTGCGTCAATAGGCGCTAGGTCGGCAGTTTTTAGCACCGTGACGCACTGAGTGAGTCGCTAGCCTGGCGGGCGGCGCTTCAATGCATGCCGCGGACCACCTCATCCACGCCGCTACAGTACATCGCCTCCGCCGAGACTGCTGCCCCTAACCCCAGTCCATCACTGAATCTCTGGTACGATAGGGAGCCCCGGGCGCCTGGCCGTCATACCTAGCCTCGACTAGGCACCGAGGGTGGTGTGCGGACCGACCTAGTACGCACGCATGCACAAGACAGACGGAGAGAGACTCAAGAAATGAGAGGAGAGCAATAAAGGAGGGGGCGCAAAATTGCACCTCCTTGCTGCTGGCGCCTAACGATTCCTCTTGCGTCTTGGGTCTGCATCTCGTCTCCTGCGGGCTGGATTTGGCACCACTTTCCGAGTGAAAAACTGGAAAATCCCCGAGGTCATTCAATCACCAGCAACAGTTGTCGCCACCAACTCGAGGACCGCTGCCTAACTACCTGTTGCTAGCTACCTACCTACTCGACGCGACAGAGTGAATCCCACTCTCACTGACCTAGGCAGTTACAGGGTGCCCGCTCTCATTCACGCGGGGCCGGATCTAGACCTGGTCGCGTGCCCGTCATCTCGGCGACCGGCCCGGCTCTACCTCAGGACCAGCGCTCAATCACAGTTGACCTCCACGTTGCATCGTGAACCGCTGCGTGAACCACACATCATCAGCGGGCATGCACAGAAGGATAATAAGAAGAAAGAGAAAAAACAGGTAGCCAGCCCCCTGACATAAAAAAAAATAACACGCAGCAAGTGAGCTGGTCTGGGGTTCGTCATGTCGTTCGTCCCATGTTGGAAAGGGTACTGCGTGTTCCCCGCAAACGCGTCCTGGACGTTGCAGATAGGCCGAGCCGAATACGTGCTGTGCTCCCTCGTGCCCTTCTATCGACGGACCACGAGCCCCGTTCTCATCAGGCCAGACCAGGGGCCTTGCTGTGCTCATCCCCCCTGTTGCTTTTGCATTCGCGCGCATCTTGTTTCGTTTTAGAACAATCCCGGGCCCATTCTTGGGGTCGCACACCCTGGAAAGGGAGGTTTATTGGCACTATTTTGGCAACCGGCTAACTTAGGGTTTAATTGATGCGCCAAAGTTCTTGCTTGTAGTTTTTGGACGTGGCCGGACCTTCACTTTAGGAAGGGCAGATGCTGACCCCTATTTCGATCAATCCATTATAATATAGCAAGGAATAAACATATGAAGCATGATAGGGATATTATTGCCCAAGAGGATTGTTCCTTGAAATGTAACGAAACGAAATTTGCCGAGAAAAATAAATATGAGTATTGCTATTCGCACACGTTCAAAATGCTAATCGCACACAAGTACGACCTTTTACACCTAAACTTAGTGCAAGGTAATGTACCTGGACTGTACGCCCGCCTCAAAGTATCTTATTCTGAAGATTATCCAGTTTCTCCCCTAAAATAAATTAAAAGATAAAATTTAAATAGTAAAACTTAGAGGATAAATACTTAGAATAAAATTTATTTAATTTTCTTAGGTTTAACTTACTCATAGGTATATTGTTGAGACTTCTAGGTGAAATTGGCCTATGTCGCATTGCAATCTTGACTTCCCCGGCGAGACAAGCACAAATACCTATGCACAGAGGCCCTTCCGTGGATTCCAGCATGCATCTGAGGATGTGCTTGACCCAAACCCAAACCACAGCACCTCGCTTACAGAAGGAAAAGCATCCATCTTTTCTAGTGCTTCACGGAGGCGGTCCTCTCCCAGCCTACCCAGTCTGATATTCAAGGAGATAGCTCTGGCGGCGTGGATTGCGAGAGCCCAGGGGAGCGGCAGACACCACTGAACTAGTCAGACTCTACAACCACCCGCTCCCCAAAATCCTTCATTTTATCGGCGCCAGTATTAGTGTTGCTAGACGTTTTTATCAGAGCCGACAAGCCGTAAAATGGGAACAACAGTGGTTGTCGAGCTACCCATCTAAAGAAGGCGAGTGCTGACAGCACTATGGTTTCAACTTCACTTGTTACACTTTACTTCGGTCTTTGTTTCCTGACGTTGGAGTGTGGTTCGCGTCATTCATAGGGGCTAGAAATAGTGAGTCTTCATGCTGAAGCATCTTTGGTTAGGGTGGTGGGAACTGACGACACGTTTTGGTTGCTGGTTACGTAGAGTTGACTGCTCCAAACTACCTAGGTAGACTTGAAAAAGAACAAGACCATCATTCATCAAATTACTATCCAAGTCTCTTGTTTCTATCTCATTCCCTCAACATAAATAAAGCCAAAACGTGCTCAAAATAATGAAAATGCACTGGTATCATCGCGTGTCGTCAAAGGTATACAAGAGAAGTCTGTCAGTTAGTAAATATCACCTTCGACCCAAGCAAGGCGTGACCCCATAATTAACTCCTCCTATTCCATCCTTTTCTTCACAAGAAGGCCTTGAAGCTACCCGTTTCTGATTTCCCTCCCGAGTCCTCCCGTTTCCATGTTGAGGATGTCACCTCATTTAGCTTCGACACCCGGCTCGTCGCTTTTCCCAGTGGCTCCTCATTCACTCGCGAGTATCGGCTGACCGACTTACCCATCGGCGCTTCACCCAACCGCGAATACCGACTGACCGACTTTCTGGGCGGCGCTTCGCTCAGCCGTGAATACCTGCTGGCTGCGTTTCCGAGCGGCTCTTCGTCCGACCGTGATTGTCGACTGGCCGACTGGCCTAACCCCGATCGTTGCGATGCCACCGAGCCTCGAATGCTCGTCTTGGCGTCTCCCCACTGGCTTGGGGACATCAGCTCAGCGCTCGCCGACCTCTCCCCCGGCCGTGCTCCCTCCCGCCCGCTCATTGCTGTGCTGGGCCGTGATGTAGGCCGTGATGTAGGCCGCGATGTGGGCCGTGATGTAGGTCGCAAGGGCCGCGACGGGTGGAATGGTGCTGCTTCTACAAGCTTTTGGTAGGCAACCCCCGAATTTTCACGTCGCTTAGGGACTACTCGCCAGTTCTCCATCGATCCAAACGATGGATCCGTCCGGAAGCTTCGACCCATACTGGATCCGTCCGTATCATACCACGCTCCGCGGCTGTGTTGTCGGGTTATTCGTTGTTGACTTGCCAGTCTTGCTAGGCTTGGCTGTCTCATCTCTGGTACCGTCGCTGCAGCCTCCTCTAGGAGTGTTGTCCCATCTGCTGTTGTCCCATCCGAAGTTGCTGGCCGTTTGCCCAGACTAGTATCTGAAGGCCTCCTGCTGAAACCCCCGGTCATCAGCCGTGGGCTGGATTGGTGCGAGGATGAGAAGGCCAATGAACTTTCTGGGGCGGATGAGTAAAAAGCGGATGGGTCCCGTGTTCGTGCGAGCTCCGCCCGCATTGCCCCAATATCACTCTGTCTCATGTTGGGCAAGTCCTCGAGCGATGGGATTGTTAGGTCAAGGCCGCTCCGGAACGACGAACTTCCTGACTCTGATAGGAAGGCTGGTGGTGGGAGTAATTGATGAGTCGACTCTGGGAACGTCGTATCTGATGTATGGCTCCTTAATGAGATTTCACTCCGCCGAGCCGTCGCTGTCGCTGTCGCTGTTGCTGTCGCCACAGTGTACCACGATTGTCGTCCTTCTGTTGTCGTCCCTGTCATAGGCATACTGGCAGTCCGTGTGATTTGGTGCATTGGATCCTCCGCCATGAATCGCGCCGGAACCTCGGGAGTTGCCAAAAAGTCCAAGATCGAGGACGACCCAGGAGAGCTCATCGAATCGCTCCCTGAAAAGTCATCTCTTGTTGGATGATAAAGACGCGATTCCATTGTCGCACCATCTCTTTGCCTTTCAGACCCGCGAATATTAGGATTGGTCCCGTTGACGCGCAGGCTTTCTAATACCGGGCCTGAGATCTTGTCACGGAACTTGGCCGACAAATAGGTGGTCTCGGATCTACGGCGGCGGCGGACAAGGCACCAGACGAGCAGCATAACAAGAAGAGCGACGACGAGAATAGGTAAGATGGTGGCAAGAAGGATTGCAGTTGTAGATAAACCACTGTGTTCATCTGCAATACCTTCATCAGCTGTTGACGTAGGTTCACTGGAGCCGGTGGATTTAGCGGAGGTCGAAGTCGCAGAAGTTGAAGTTTTTGATGCCGAAGAAGTCGTCTGAGTGGAGGCCAGGACCTTCACGTTGAGAGTCGCAGTTTCCTCCACGTCATATGCCTTGGAGGATGCCGTGAGAGAGATCTTGAGCTTACTCGGTGCCGACTTTGGGACTTTCCCAGTGATATTGAAGCCATCAAGCTCGAGCCAATCCTCCCGGGGAGTTACGGCCATCTTCAGATTGATGTCGCTTGGGTCCCAAAAGTATGGTTCGAGGTCGATATTAACATGCTCTCCGGCCCGTATGCTCATGTCATCAATGGTCGAGCTAAATAGCCGCGTCGCAACATTGACAATGGCAACAACACTAAGAGTGTCTGAGTGGGAGTCGCGAAAGTTGATGGTAAAGTTGGTTGAGTGATCCCCCTTCTGCTTCGGGGTCCCCTCGATTACCCAGGTTTTGTTGTTCAGGGATAGCCAATCGGGCATGTCGTCGGTCGACACTTCGACCTCACTTGGCCGAGCCGTCTCGTTATCGAGCTTGATCTCACCCAGGAGTCCATCATAACGGAGCTTCTTCCCCCGGGTGCCATTTAGCATAATGATGGGGCTATCCGAGCTGAGCTTGTG
Source organism: Ilyonectria robusta (assembly GCF_021365365.1). Lineage (NCBI taxonomy): Eukaryota > Fungi > Ascomycota > Sordariomycetes > Hypocreales > Nectriaceae > Ilyonectria > Ilyonectria robusta. The sequence continues at coordinate 115,936 of NW_025764443.1, read as the reverse complement.
ACTTCCTACCACGATGTAGAAGGGGATATAGGCGGCCGAGAAGCCCACGATATCGGAGGCAATCAACTTGAAACCAAATGTCTGTGGAGGTTGGACGAGAGACTCGAAAGGTGGTGTTTTGCCGCTGAAGGTCAGAGTGTCAGGACTGAACTTCACCCATGAGGGGAGAGGGCTGTTGTCATCGGAGCTGGCGTAATAGTTGATCATTTGAGGTTGGTGGTGGAATGTATCGGGATCAAACGAAAAGGAGAATTCCTTGGACGGGTAGAGTAGCAAGGATGAGGGAGCTGAGTAATCGCCCAGGTTTTCGATCTGGTCTGCGAGAGGTATGTTGATCGAAGGAGACTCGTTTCTTGAGATGACGAGGGTTGCGTTGAGAGTCGATGAGCCGGTATCATCATTGGCAATGATCTCAATGGTTTGGCCGACTACATCGCCCGAAGGAATGGCGCTATCAGTGGGTGTACCGTAGAGGCGACCATCCTTGCTGCTAATGGACAGCCATTTGGGAGCGTCGCCGAGTGAGTATGAGATTGACGAGTCAGATTTGAAAGTGTATGGCGAGAAAGTGTATGAGAAAGGCTTGTCTACCCGGGCCACAGGCGGTAGCTGGGAGTTGAGTGGAAAATTAACTGTGGGCTCACAGCACACCAGGTGGAAGAGGTGGAGAGCGGCAAAGAGTATCGCAAGAGGAGCCATCATAGCACGAAATCGCGCCGTCGAACGCTTGATCGTGAAGCTGGAAGGGATTCAAGTCGCCATCCAACGGGAAGCAGAAAAGAGTCGCAGTGTAAGAGTAAGAGTGGAAGAACAAGGGAAAGTTCAAGACGGCGAAAGACTACGGTATTGTGCGAAGGCGCACGAGGACATATCGTCACGGACATCTAGATGGCTGGCGGGATGACGGCTTCCCACCGCAGGAATACTGCGCCCTTCATTCCGTACAATTGCTCCACCAGGCTATTGTTGGATGACGGGATAGTGCCCAGCCCGCAGGGCGATTGGTGGGCAGGCTCATATCTTCATAGCGACCAGAGGCATTCTGTCTCAGCCACGGCAGCACCGAGGGCACCGGTAGTAGAGATGTGGCGGGGGAGGGCACAAGAGCGCTCGCCAGAGGCTGGCATCACCGTAAGTGCATTCCTGAATAAGGCCCGCCGTCTTGGGATGGGCGAAGAAGAGGGTGAGACAACTGGGTTTGGATGCCCCTCGGCTAGATTAGCAGGCCATTATGAGTCTTGAGGGGTAGAGCAGCCCCGTCGCAATATGAGAGGGAGCAATATGGGAGAGCAGTAGCGATAGGATTGACAGTATCCGTGAAATAGTGTCGTCAAGGGCAGAAGTCGTCGATGGTTTGATGGAGTCGTTGGGTAGGTAGGTAGTGATGGAAGGGAAACGGGCGCCATTCCCAACTGGGCCAAGGGTTGAATATTGGAAGTCGTGGTTCCTCAGGCCCACCGGCCTTTGCTCCTCCGCACAACTGGGCCCTGCCTACTCCGTATCGTCACGGCTGATAAACTCCTCCCGCCGTGGCCGAGTGCGGCCATAACCCTTATCGCCACGGTGCGACCTGGTTTTTTACGTCCTCGCCATTACTTTCTTAGGGGGAGCCGACCAATGGAGGGTTCGCACCTTTGAAGCTAAAGAGGACATAAAGGGCGAAGACCCTAAAAACGCGGTCTATTAGAGTCTGGATCGCATCCGCAGCAGAGGAAAGAGGAGTATTCAGCAGCACGAGTAGCACAAGTAGCACGAGTGTAACAAGAAGCCGATCAGGATGAGGCGATAGTGACGACGCCTGACTAGTGAGGCAGGCAGTTCGTTCAGCGATGCCTGAACCTTCCCTGGTTGGCCGTGTTCTGAATGTCGAGACGGGAGCGATAGCGGGAAGGAGCGAAGCCATCCCTTCCGCAACTTCATCCACAAACTGCGTTTACCAGAACCCTTCGTTCTTCCATACCTCGCGTCACCGCAGTCTCCCTGCCCACTTTCCTGTTCCCTAGACACTCACCCTCAGCACTCATCCTCAGTACTCACCCTTGTCACTCGCCCTCGACATTACTACTCGCCCGTACGGACCAGTCTCTCCGTCTTCGCTTCCGCCATCGGCAGCCAGTCCATTACCGCCCAACCCCACCAGAGACCACTCCTGTGACACTTGCCAACAATGAGCAGCCCGCCTCTGTCGCCTCTGTTGGACCCAGTCACCGTCAGCGAGGATCTTACCCCTCTGCCCACCTTCAAGTCCATCGGCGTGGCGCACGTCGACTTCGATGGCGCCCTATCACAGCCGCTTCAGCTACTCGAGGATGTGAGGTCGGGTTGTGGTGGACAGACATGGCCAGCCGGCATGCTTCTCGCCAAGCACATGCTACGGTACCATCGAGATCGTCTCAAGAGTGCGCGAATGTTAGTTTCAACCCCCCCTTGCACTTAAAAACATAGCCCTTGGTTTGGTTCGTGCATGGCAATTTTTTTTGGCCGACAAAATAAGTGGGAAGCGGATCCGAAACTGACTTGCTGACATCGAGTCTCAGACTGGAACTCGGGGCGGGTGGCGGCCTTGTAGGGCTTGCCGTAGCGCTCGAGTGCGAACTTCAGAGCCCGATGTTGGTGACGGATCAAAATGAAATGCTCGAGTTAATGCAGCACAACATCAAGTTGAATGGTCTCGAAGCCAAGGCCCATGCCATGGTACTGAATTGGTACGTTCGCACCCCCATGTAATCCCAACTCCGCACCCAGCGCATGACGCCTTGTTGACGTGTTCGGGAACCGACACTGGTTGACTAATATTGCCCTATCCATTTTCTAGGGGCGAGTCATTGCCAACAGCCGTGTTGGAGCAGAAGCCCGATGTCATTCTGGCAGGAGAGTGCGTTTACTTTGAGCCGGCATTCCCGCTGTTGATGGCAACGCTCAAGACGCTACTGGAACTTAACCCGGCAGCGACTGTGTTCTTTTGTTTCAAGAAGAGGAGACGGGCAGACATGCACTTTGTCAGGATGGCTAAGAAGGCGTTTCTTGTGGAAGAAATATTCGATGAGGACCGGCCGGTGTTCCAGCGCCAGGGCCTCTTCCTCTTCTCCTTCGCCAGCCGCACAGGTCAACAGAAGTCTGACGACATAAATGGTGCCACCCGATTGGCGATAAATGGCGAAAGTAGAATACAGAGTGTTTCGTCTTAACGCCATCTTACCCCACCGTCTGAATTACTACCTTGGAGATGCACTACTCATACATCTGCACTTTCTCCCAACAACATAAGTCCCGGCAGGCGCTGGATGCTAGATGAACCAACAGGAGGATGCAACGTGGTTCCCCTCCCCCCCGTCTGCCATATTGATCCCCGATCGATCCATCCGGCCGCACATACCCGACCAACGAAGGCTACCACGGAGTGTCAGTCGGGATAATCCACATGGCCGGTGGCGCCGGAAGAGGAGCTGGATATGCAGGCGAAAGCGACCTGTTCGGTCAGCAGCTGAGGGAGCCAGCCTTCACCGCAGCCCTTGCCCGTCTCGCCCGCCGCCATCGAGGTACTTCATCACAGTTTACTATTCTCAGTCTCCCCGCTTGGCAATTGACAGGGGGAGGCCTGAAGATCTAAAGGGGAGAGGCTGTGCAACCAGGCGAACCCCGTATTCCCCGAGCTCACATGCTATACGGAGTAATAAGAATAGGGATGCTCTCCATCTCGCTCACTCTCCCGGGGCCCGTTGGCAGGGGGGCCGTCACCTCAGAGAGCGCTGGAATGGACGGGAGGAGACGGGAGGGCTGGGGGGATCTGCACCCTGCACTTGCGTAGCAATGCATGCCGATGGAAGGCTCGAGAGTGAGGATGCCTGAACCACCAGGCCAAGACGCCGGTCCTGCATCTCTGACACGGCTTACGCGTTGGTGACGGCTCACACACCGCGACTCAGAGGGCTAGAAGCCCAACGAGAAAAGAAGACTTTTTCTTCTCAGTCCTGGTACAGGCCACTGCAAGCCATCCAACGCTAGCTGTAGGGCCTGTGAGGTGGCACCGTGGCATGGCAGTAAATGGCGAACGGTGAATGGAGCAGCTAGTGGCCAGGCTCCGTTTCACAGGCTTGTGCGACTGTCCACTCTCCACTCATCCACGGCGGAGTTTACCAGCTCACCACCCGCCACCCGACAACCAGCCTGCAGGGTCGGCATCTTGCTTCCCATTGGCCCCAAGTACCTCAGAAATCCCGCGATGACCCAGGGACGTGAGGCCACCGATTGGTCGCCCCCTGGCGGACCGCCATCCGGTACCTTGCATGGCCGAGAGCACAAAGTCAGAGCTGGTGACAAGGCCGTTCCTTGCAGTGCGTCCAATCACGACCAGATGAGATGAGAAAAGATGGCTTTGGTCGGACCACTTGGGCTGCCTCCGTGGATGTCACTGGCTTTTCCTGTGCTTCGCGGACGCGCTTGGGACGAGGAGAAAACAGTCATCAGGAGGTTTACCCCTGAAGAGGCACCTCTGGTTCGCTCGATGGCTCGCAGACAAACTCTTTGGCCACGCGCTGCTGCTTCATGACGAAACGACCGAAGCTGAGACCAGCAAGTCGGAGTACTCCAGCAGCACGTTCAGCAGGAAGTCCTGGTGGATGAGACTAGAGCCCCTGGACTCACACCTCTGTCGCCATGGTCCCCCAGCCGCCCCCTTCCGCTAGACACCCATTTGTCTGCTTGGCTTAAGTGCACGGTAGATCCTAATGGTGTATGGAGCCTGATGAAGGGCTTGGACGAATAGCCATGGAATATTGCCACACCCGTGCTACGGGTTGCTGTCCCCTCCGCTTTCCACGCTCCAACCTCGGACGGCCTAAATGAAAATATCGGGCTGGGCACCCTAGCTGGCTGAAAAACCACGCGCAGCCCCGTCTTACCCAGTACGTACCTGTCAGGGGCCGGGATGAAGGTGCCGGGATTGGGGAGGAGAATCTGTTTATGGAGCACTTTGTACATCGCGCATCCCTCACGCCAACGGGATCGCCAGCGGACGACGCACAAAGCTGGCCAAGCCCTGGCCCCGCTGGCTCCCTGGCCACACGACGACTTTGAGGGCTAGCAGGAGGGCAATACGTAAGGTTGCGGCGAGGCGTATTAGAAGACTCGCTTCCTCCCTCTAGCTGCCCCCCGTCTCGCTTGTTTCGTTTCCTCCCCAGAGCCATACAAGTTCAACCATCATTCCATCCCTCCCGAGCCGGACTCCTCTCTCTTTCAAACCCACACACTCTCTCAAGATTCGTGACGGCATCGTCCATTCCTTTTCTTATACATCCATTACATTGCGAGGTCATTGCTGTTGAACAGATCCTTGCCAACATACCCTCCTTTTGAACTTGTAGAACCAACAAAGATACCCACAATACCACCAACAACTCGAAACAAGCGCCAACCAACACTCACAATGAAGTCGTTTGCCATTGCCTCGGCCTTCTTTGCCGCCGCCGCCGTCGCCCAACCCCATGGAAGCCACCACCAACACCGCCGCCATCATGAGCAACACGAAAAGCGCGCCATGTATACTGAGATTGAGTGGGTGACAGAGACCCAGTACGTCACCAAGCTCATCGACAGCACCACCACCGTCTGGGTCACCCCCGGTCAAGAGGAGACTTCTACCACCGAGCAGGCCAAGTTCATCGAGACCTCTGCCTCGCCCAACCACAAGAAGCAGAAGCAGACCACCACATCGGAGTACGTCGAGCCTGAGCCCACCACTACATCGGTCTATGTCCCTCCCACCACCTCGACCACCTTGTCCACCTCGACCACCTCCACCTCCGTCTACGTTGCACCAGTGGAGACTTCCACCTCTATTTACGTGCCGGAGTCCACCACCTCGGAGTATGTTGCGCCTGAGCCAACCACCACCTCGGTCTACGTTGCGCCTACCACTGAGGAGTACGTCGCTCCCACCACTGCCGAGGAGAAGGCCGCGGCTACCTCCTCCGCGTCCGAGGAGAGCGACTCTAGCAGCGGCTCTGGCACTGGCGCTACCTACTCCGGCGAAATCACTTACTACACCGTGGGCCTAGGTGCTTGTGGTTTCGATGACACCGGCAAGGACCTGACTGAAAACATCGTTGCTCTCTCCCACCTTGTCATGGGTACCCAGTCCAACGGCAACCCCATGTGTGGCCAGACCATCACCGTCAAGGCGAACGGCAAGACCGCCACTGCCACCGTCCGTGATAAGTGCATGGGATGTGATTATGACAACATTGATGTCACCGAAAAGCTGTTCGCGGAGCTCTGGGGTGGCCTTGGTAAGGGCCGTGGCCCTGTCGAATGGTCGTTCAACTAGAATACTCGTCCACGACATTGATGGAGTTCGAATTGTCATAGCTCTGGAGAGAAGAAGACGACAGATGAATGTCGAGGCAACATATGTATCGGATCCCGTACGACGATCATTTCTTTGGGTCTCTTGGAAATCGATGCAACAAAACGACTTCTTTTGGATATGACTTTTATTTTTATGATTCAGGATGCTGCATACCCCCTCGGAGGCGCTGGGAGTAGAGAACGCAGAGAATGGCCTTGGGATCGCGGAAATCGCCCATGCCTTCATTTTGGATACGGGTGTTTTGGATTCCCCCGGCTGATAGACATTTTTGGCTCGTTTCACATTACTTCACTTCACTATGTACATAACCTTAAGACCTGTTCAGAGACATTTGCGCCTACGGAATAGAATAGTGTCTTGCTGCAGCTTCTTAACCAAGCCCCCTCATGGCGTCATTCCAAGTAAAATGTGAAAATGGTGTCCTGCCCGTTTGAAATTAACTAGCGGGCTGATTATAATTGCCCCGCGACTAGACTAAATGACGAAGCGGCCTAAATACGACTCCGAATTAGCCAAGCCAAGCCCCATGTCAATCTAGAAGCACCCCAGCTGAAAATGCTGAGCTTGAAGCGCTTTAACGTCATTTCCCCCGTCTCTGTAGTCTTTCAGCCTGAGATGCGCAGGTGGATATGAATGTACATTCGTCCATGCAAACATAAATCAGCCCCAGCCTATGGCACCTGGAGTCAACCTAACTACTCCCATGATGGGCGTGGAACTACAGAGCACAATTAATCGCTACAGCAAGCTCAAGAGCTCATCGACGTAGCGACGGGTGTCAACGCCAATGCCCTGTGCCAGGCGACTAGCACCGTCACCACCGCCGGTGGATGAGTCGGCATATGCGCTGCGGAAGCCGACATGGTCGCTTGCGCGACGGATGAGGAAGATTTCCTTGGCGATGACGGGGGTGAGGGATCGGTTGTCCGGGGGCGGGGTGTCATCCGGGTCGGGGTCTCCCACGGAGCTCGTGTCAGAACCTGCCTCGTGGATAGTAGAGAGGTTATTGGTGTTTGTGTTCGAGGTGCTAATAGCTTCGTCGTGGCGATCGAGGAGGCGTGTCCAGACGATCCACCAGCCGCGGTTGGTTTTCTGTGTGCGTTCAAGGGCTGTCGTGCGAGAGCGGGAGGCCGCGTGGATGTTCAGGAGGTGTGTGTGAGTGTTTAAAGCGTCAGAGCGGGACCAGAGCTCTGGAGTCATGTAGTGATCGGGGATGTTGGGGATGGAAGAGTGGACGGTGAGGGCGTCCGGGTCCCAGATGAGGTCATATATGCTATTATTGCCAGTACCCGCCACGTCGGCTCCTGGCCGTTCAGGGCGGTATCGCGTGGAGGATATGAGGGGCTTCCGGAGGGGGGCGAGTTGGTGATGCAACGAGCGATAGAGTGAGTCCCAGGCCAGTGAGTCGGTGCGCAGGTGGAAGAGAAAGACGAAGACAAACGGACGGTTGACGTAAACGACGACGCGCAACTTGATAGCTTTGTTGAGGTCGTGAGAGTCATAGCCGGGGAGCATGTTGCCAACGACCTGTGACTGTGTGAGAGGGCTGGCCGGATGCTCAAAGTCGCGGATGATGGTGGCTTCTGGTCTGTCTGCTGCCTCACTCTCAAGTTCGATATGGACAGTTCGTAGGACGGTGCGCGAGTTATGCTCTAGGTCCGAGCCGTCAGAGCTGTGTCGACTTGTGTCCCCGTCGCTTTTGTAGTCCTCCTCAATGTCTCCCTTAAGACCGATGAGGTACTGGCCCGCGGCGTCATAAGACGGCGAGCGACCAGCCAGTGACGACCGGGTATGCGTAGGGGAATCGCCAACATGCTTGCTAGATTCCGGCGTCTCAGGGCCTGGTGATCCCTTGGAGGAATCTGAGCCACCAGGCAGAGACCAGTATGTTCCGTAGCCTAACTTCAGGTAACTGACCATCTTGTCTAGTTTCCCATCTTCCCCTTCTCGGGCTTGTGGCTTGTCCACAGCTAGGGCATCAGGATCGGACTTTTGCGGGTCGGACTGTTGCACCTCGTCTGTTGCGGGCTTTCTTGGCTCAACAATAACAGGTGGTGGGATGGAATCTTTGGCAGGCTTTTGGATCGTTGCTTTGCTTGCTCGTCTCTTTTTAGCCCGACGAACGGATGTCGGGCTCTCAATGACGCCGTAAGCCTGTTCCCCCCAGGTATAGAGATCCTCCATCCAGTGCGTCACATCCCTCAGAGACTTCCTGGAGAGAGCGCCTGTTCCCAGAAATATAGCTCCATCTTCCGACCCGGGTTCTTGGCCGGTCCCTAACCACGGCTTCGATTCGCCGTTCTTCGATTCGGATGATGCCTCGGGGTCATCGTCGCCAAACTTTGATACGACCAAGTCAACGAGACCCTCTATTCTGCCGACCAGCCCCTCTAAGACCTCTCTCTCGCCACTTCCCCGATCTTCCTCGCCGACACCAACGCCAAGCTCGCCTGATGCTGCAATATTTATACCCCCAAAGACGTCTCGTGCCGGGTTCCCATGTAGCATGACGTTCCATGTCGAGAGAAACAAGTCCCAGTAGCGGCTCAGAACTGCGACGAACTTGGTGCGCTTGGTTCGGACAAACAAGGCACTCAAGGACGAATCGTGGTGCATAAGGAAAGTACTGTGGGCTCGTAAAAGATCTCTCATAAGGAGGTTTGACGGCTTCATCTCGCGACTTGAATATTCATATCGGTCCTCGGCCAACTCGCTGTTCTTGGTAGGAAGTCTAGGAGGGAGGGGCACTTTCGTTAGGTCGATGCTCTAGAGCCTGCGGTCAGCTATCAGGTTCGGGTATTGGAGTCAGCTTGGGCTCACAGCCAATATCCACCATCCAGGCTCCAGCTCGTGGAGAACTACCCTGGCCTTCTCGGTGTCGATGGTATCCAGATTCGCGCCACCCGCGAAGCCTCTACTGAAGCTGGCCATGCCCTGGGCAAGGCCGATCTGACGCAGGCGTTCATTACGTTCTTCGGGGGATATGTGTTGGGTCGGCAGTCCTCGAGTGCGTCGGCGCCTGTGGGAAGAGGACTGAGTGCTAACGGAGGCGTAGTAGACAATCTGGTCGTCGATGGTCTCGTCCGTGTTGCCGAGTGAGGGGTTGAAGATAGCGAGGAAGCCGAGCTGCGCAGGGACGATGGCGCCAGACGAAGCTGGCGATGGTGCCGATTTCGATGTCAATCGAGCGGCCATGGCGCTGGCAGCTTGTCGCCCCTCCACTCGGACGTTGTATTGGCAGAGGGAGGGTATCGTGGTTCAATCGAAGTGGAAAGACGCCGATGGACTGGGGTTGAAAAGGCGGCGGCCAGCGTCCCTTTGGGCCTTGGAGCCTTGGAGCCTCGGGGCCTTAAATGGTCCTGTCGTAGCACGGCCAATAGATAACGACAACAACGACAACGGTCACAAAAGAAATGAAGGCAGGGCTAGATCGACACAGTGAAAAGAAGCAACAACGCCAGCCAAGGGCGGGTTTGTGGTCGGAGGAAGAGGCCCGGAGGCGACGATGCGCGTGCCCGAGTGGACGGCGTCTAATGAGTTATTGCGTCATATGGGGAGCTACTCAGTGGGTGGGAGGGGCTGATTCTTGGCCTGGAAATCCTGGCTTCAGACGGAAGATCCAATCGAATTGGATCGAAATTTAGAAACAATCGTTGTTTCATCGAACTACACCCCGCTTGGTTGGAGGCACTTTGATCAGTATCCACGTAATGGTGTGATGGTGATGATCTAAACACTGGCGACAGGCCGGATGAGGGTCGAGAACCTTAAACCCACGATTGAAAACAACCACAAATATCATTACCGCTTAAATGCCTGTGTTTAATGCTGACCCAAGTTGAATTTTCCGTGGTATATCGGTCTCCTACATCAGTTCCTTACGCCCATGCAGCATCATTATTCCAAGCTCTCAGTGAGTAAAGGTCATAATCCATCCATCCGTCGCATACCTATTAACAAGCTCCAAAGACCACCCAGTAACCCGACCCATTTCTACCATAATACAGAGTATCATTTTATATAGTGCTCTATCCCGTTCCAAGGGAATCAAGGCAAACCGGCAACATCACTATGCTATCAAAACATGGTAAACCTCCTTTTGGCGACCAACTTTGCCTCTACCACCTCCTGCTCGTTTATAATATCAGCACCAGGCTGGTCCTTTCCCGGATGTGCGTGCATTTTCCTCCGCTGGTAGGCCTGGAATTGCAGCCATGCAAAGTACAGCAGAAATGTCAGGAGAGTCATGGGGATCGTAATGGCCCAATATAGGTTGAACTGTGGCGTCGAGGGCACGCCAATGGAGTCATCGTCCGTGTTGACCTTGGCCCAGTCAAAGCATGGCGTCGAGAAGAGCGCCGAGATGAAGCTTCCTGGCAGGAAAAACATGGTGACGACTGCCAGAGTCTTCATTGATGAGGCGTCTCGGTGGCTAGACAGTGCAATATCAGTGTTGTTGATACTGTCGTGCTGGCCGATAAGATTGACAAGCTAGGGCAGTTTGTCAGTGTATAGATTTGAGGACGACCACTCATCAGGGTTGACTTACAGCTTCGATCTGAATCTGCACCCGCTTCAGCGTATAGGTCTTGTCCAAGACCTGCATAGTGAGGCGTTGTTGAAGCACAGAAGTATGGTTCCTTATGAGGCTGTCACCATCAGGAGCTGGGTCCGGGGTCGCTGGTGTTGCTGCCTGCCCAGATGTCCCTAACTGGTTCAGGATAAATGCCATCAGCTTCTCGAGCGTCATACTCTTCCTCTCAGCACTGGCGAGCCTGGCTGCGAAGCCACTCATCTCCGCTGACAGCTCGCCCAAAAGGCCTGACGCAGCACCTTTCCGCTTCGTCTCAAAACTCGAGTATCCCGTGCGTGTCTCGACCTCCTGGATCCGAGATTTCATGCCGGCCAGAGTCATCTCAATTTCAGCGCTCAGCATGAAAGTGTACAAAAAGGCAGGGAACATGGCATGAACCGAGAGATTCGGTTGCCACTTGCTATGTAGTAGCTTCTTCAGGACAGCTTTTTGCTTGTCCCCGGCCAAGACAATGCCACACGTCGCAGACTGACGGGGAGAGGAAGGGTCCTTAAATTTGGCATGCGACCAGATAGAGGCGATCTTGGGCGCGTAACAGAACGCATGCGCTTGTTTCTCGACGTTTGGCTCGACAGTCTTGGGGAAGGCATTAATGCCTGTGATGCAGCTCAAGAAGTAGCCGTGGGCGAGCTCAAGGCCGAACTTGGCCAGGATGGCTTCTAGAGCATGCTTAGGTAGACCTATGGTCTTCTTCCCAAAGTCAAGATTGGTCCAGACGAGGCGCAATACGAGCGACTCGGTGCCAATGCTGGTGTCCCGGGTCTCCTCGGCGAGCCAGGTAACCACACCGGGGACCTTGACGAGGGTGTCAACTGCCCTAACGACGCCGGTAGTGTCGCTGCGCCATAGCTCAGTGACATCGAAGCTGAGGACATCGGGGGAGTCGGAGAACCGACTAGGGTTGAAGTCTGCAATCTTCTGGTATATTTCGTCCATGCTGGCGCAAGCGCAATCGAGAGATGGCGCACGAGTGAGCTAGTTAGGGTGGAACAAGAAGGACCAGCGTTCGAGAGAGTGGGCCGAGTGCAATTATATGGTCAAGGCAGATTCCAAGGCGGAACAGTCGCAGCGAGACCACGAGGCGAGTGATTACGAGTGGCGAAGCCCGAGGGTTGAAAGATGAGACATCTGCTCAGCCTGATTGAGTACCGACGACTTTCAGCTGGTGGTTCGCGAACGACCAGGGGTTCTGATCCCAGCTGTGGCTGCTGCACTCTGTAAGCGCCGAGGGCTCTGGAGATATCCACCAGTTCCTTGCGGCAATCAATCGAAGCCGTGCGCTTACTCCACAGACGAACAACATTTTCTTCTCCATTCTCTGTGTTGAACACGATGATTACGTCTGTTTTTTTTTTGTTTTTTTTTCAAGAGCCTCGTGAGGACGGGCGCAGAGAGTGAAACGTCTCCTTCTGCCGCCAAGGAGTCGTCTTGGTTGTTGCGGTGTCCCAACCCTGTTCAGTGCTTAGCCCCCACGGATCGCAGTCGTTCGACAGTTTGCCGCCAATTAATCGCAAAGAGAAAGATGTGTCGTTTAGGCATAGCCCTCGGCGTTAATCAAAGGAAGCGGCAGACTACGGGTGACCGGGTCCGCCCGCGGCCGATAAAACCTGGAGAAAGCTTGTCCGACCGATTGCGCTTCCAGGTCTTCCATATTTGCTTCGTTTCAAGCTTTCCAACTTGGCCAAGATAGTGGGGCTGGAGCAGATGATTCCAGGGGCCTTGTGCACTAAAAATCCTTCTGTAACCGCCCACCGGCCCTTTGCGCTTGGCAGTGCGGGTTCGGTTGCTAATTTGAGACGGCCGTATGTCACAGCATGTTGAACCATCAACCAACATGCAGGATAAAATATGCGGCCAAGAACAGGCCATTACTTGCATCTCTATAACTATGGCCATTCGCTCCTCGTGTCAAAATGGCATGGTTCTGTGGTACATATCAGCCATGGCCGCCCCCAAGACGAGAAGCAAGTCGCTGCCAGCAGAGACGAATGGCGCTCATCAAAGTCTTTTACAATGGCCTGAACAAAAAGTCCGCACCGGGCCATTGTCGAATCCTTACGATATCTTCTTAAACACAGTTTCGATTCTACTCGTTATAGTGATTATTGTCTATATCTTCTTCTTGTTCTCGTTCAATGGCCGGGCCACCAAGGATGTGCCAGGCATAGCATCGTTCCTTCGCCAGTTTTCCACCGTGGTGAGTCCTCCGCGGTATAAACAGGTTATCGTTGAGCCAAATTTGACAGTGTACAGAGCCCTACAGCCGTGCCGATTCTGTTCGCATTTATCGTCGGCCGCGCCATCAAAACCTTCGCTCATTGGAGGTTGCATCACGGGGAGCGCGTCGGCATGCTTGATCTCTTGTACGGATCGACTACTGTCATTAGCACCATGACAACAATTTTCGATTATGGCGAATTTAGTCTTCTCGGAGCACTTCTTATTGTGGCATGGATCCTCTCGCCACTGGGAGCTCAGTCGGCACTCCGAGTGTTGTCATTCCGCGCCGGCAATGAGGCTTCTTTCAACACCGTGTCGTATTTCAACCTGAGTACGCCATTTCCTAGCACGTTCGAAGCCGGCAGTTACGGATCCTACAGCGCTCCCGTCATCGCCTCGTTCATATCTTCCATCAGCGCCCCTAACAGCACGAAATTGTCCAGCTTAGACACGTGGGGTAATGTCAAAGTCCCAGTCCTCGAACAGCTCCCCGGTTATAAAGGAAGCACCTCAAAGGATTGGATCTCTATTAATAGGACTGGAGATGAGTCGGATCCTATCGCGTACTCCAGTCTTGTTGGAATCCCCATAGCTGGCGTTCCTTCGACGAAAAATTCGACATTCACCATCGAGACATCATACACAAATTTCGACTGCGTCAACCTGCAAGCGATCAAGAATGTGACAGCCAAGTGGAGGGAAATAGAGGCGGACTCGGTTGAATGCTGGGAAACCACCAACTCGACGTGCAGCACGATCATGTCTTGGGGATATCTCGCTACCATACCCTTTCCTAATGGATGGACAAATGCCTCCGAGCCACGTTGCAGTGATAACAATCCAGGCATTCGAGAAATGCTCTACCTTGACTGGGGTGGTGCGTCTGATGGGTCATACGCAAGCTGTTCTCTCAACACGTCATACGTTGAACTTCAAGTCGAATGCGTTGGGTGGGATTGCGTTTCAACCGCGATGCGTCCGTCTCTTTTGGCCACAAACCCAAGTCCAAATCGTACCGTCTTCGATAATTATTGCGACAGATCGCCTCACACATTCGATTATTTTGCAACCCTACTGAATTGGGTTTCCAAGATGAAAAGCAGCAGGTCGTTCGATCAGTCTATCCTACAAGGATATCTGTATGACCCAGAAACCGCGCTCAACTCCACAGCACTATATAACCAGAGAGGAATTTTTACGGTGGACCCATCAGTCTTCTCTCTCCGCCTAGGTCAGATGATGAACACTTTCTGGCTGGCAATGGCAGCGTCGAACGCTGTATACCTCGGTCATCCATCGGACTACAAGGCGCTACGAGCATCCGTAGCTGCTGGATCTGTGGATCTTATGTATTTCGGGAAATCGAATGCAACCATTTTCAGTCCTGTCACAAAAATACACTGCGACTTTGGTTGGCTTGTTCCGCTCATTCTCTCCACACTCCTGATGTGGGCTGCAGCAATGGTCACGATGGCAGTGGATTTGAAACTTAGAGTGCCTAAGATGCTCATGAATATTACAACAATGACGAGGGGAAATCCAAACTTCGGCCTGCCACCTGGTGGCGGCGGTCTTCCTGACGAAACAAGAGGGAGGCTAATAAGGCATGTAAAAGTCCGATTTGGGAGTGTGGAGGGTCATAAACCCGACGACTTGGTCGTTGGAGCCTGTGTCGAGAGCGGAGGCAGCGTGTCAATTGCAAGGAGGAAACAAGGGTCGGTAGTAGAAGAAACCTCTGCTTAATCAACCTCTGCTTAATGTATTAAATTTCTTAGCCCCTCAAGGGTCACATCAATCCTAGGCAACCAGTCAGAAATCAACTATAAAGCTCCCTCTACTGAAAACCATTCAATCGCCTACTTTTCCTAGCGCCGCCCCTTTCCCACTACGCCCCTACTGCATTTTTGTTTTGTTTTTGTCGGTTGCCTTGCCGGATGCTCGGATAGGACCAGAATCGCCACGCTGCCTAACATTGGGGGCTATGCGAGTGAATACGAGAGAAGTTGGGGGCGGCTACGCAACTCCGGTGGCTGTCCCCGTTACACGGGGTGTCATATCTTGCGAATACGCCAAGTATTTAGAAAGGGGCAATTGACTATAGCATAAAGTAATTGGTAAACTACTTAATTGCGGCAGTTGTCTGGCGGTATGAAAGTTGACCGACCTATGGCTAGCCACATATAATATGTTTCCAGGTTCAAGCGAGGCGGGGCGTGCTCTGCCAAATTTAACGGATAGATAATTTTCATCATTCATACAATCGTTACTCCGTGAGATCGGGTAAGACGACTATGAGGTAGCTAATAGATGATCAAGGAGTGAACCTGAAATATATCGCTACCTCTCAAGGTGCATGCCCCAAACAAAACCCGACGGCCCTTTCAGAGGATTGCCAGCACAAAACACCATAACCCAGCTCTTATAGCTTAGAGTCCCAAGTATCTTCCTCCATCCATCTTACCTTCCCTTGTTTACGGTCTTTTCTTCGGCCTCCCCGAACTCGCTCTCGTCTTTGGCCTCGACTTCCCCGGCACGCCAACTATCCTGATGAAGTGTGGTTGTGGCGGCGGCGGCGCCATAGGGGGCATGAGGCCCGGGTTCAACCCGCCGATCCCATGGTGAGGTTGCATCCCAGGGACACCGGCCGGAGGGCCTATATCGTAGGACGCCCGTGGCAGACGGGGCCACATGGTCATGCTGACATACGAGCCGGGTTGGATGAAGTCGTCCCAGAACTCTGGTAGCAAAACCATGGGTCGCATAGGTGACGCAAACGGGATATCAGTCTGGGGAGAGCTGCTGCTGCTGTTGTCGTTATTGCCGTTGCCGTTGCCGCTGTTGTTGCTGTTATTATTATTGTTGTTATTGTTGCTGTTACTGTTGCTGCTGCTCCCACCGCCGTCATGATTGTTACTGCCACGGTTATTATTGCCGTTGTTGTTACCACCGTTTTTGCCGGGGCTTTTGCGTTTCGGTGGTTCTAGTGATAATGGCAGCGAGACGTGGAGGCTGTATCGGCCGTTGGCTACTGAATTCCCCAGCATCGTCTCCATCCCCTCACCCTCAAGGCCCATGAACTGGGAATCGATAGTCATCTTCATCCCCTGTGGTTTACACACGCTTTAGCAAACCGACATCCCCCATGGCATATCCAGGATGATGTCTTACCTCCCACGTCTTTGCCCTCCGCCATGGGATGAGCATGGTGCGTCCCAGGGCGTCTTTGAACCGCAGAGGCAACTTCTGCGCGGGCCGTTCGGGGTCGAGTTCCCACGGTATCGGCTGGCCGTGCATCAGGCCCGCCGTCGAGGCGTCCGGGGCCGGAGGCGGGGCCGGAGCTGTTTGGGAGGACCCGGCGTCTGACTCGCTCAATTCCGGAGTGTAGTTGAGCCGCTGAGGCTCCTTGCCCTTGCTGCGCTGCTGGGGATCATGTTGCTCGTCTGCGGGCTCTTCTTGGGGCATGGGTAGTGATGGCTCGTCTTGTGGGTCTGATATGTGAGGCCATTGTACTGTGTCCGAGTCTTGCCTGAGCGTGTCCTGTTCATGGGCACTCAGCAACTTGAGCTTGGGGTAGCACGTCTCATGTCACAGCAACTGACCTCGTCCTGGTTTTCGTCTGCATCCTCATGTTTGACGTCAGGCTCAACGGCTGCCGGGTCGACCACGCTCAGCGGTTCAAGATCCTCCACAGCAGTCTCCAGCGACATGCTCGGCTCCACCTCCGGCTCCAAGACGGTCCCGCAGTCAGCACCGCCGTCCCTCTCCGCGGGGTCCATGTCTACCGGCTACAGGGTCTGCGGTGGGTTGCGAATATCTGTCTTAGAGGGCTTGAGCTCAGCGCGGGCGTGTGACGTTTGAGGAGCCAGGTTCGTGTTGACGGCCAGAGTCGCGCGGCCGGCGGAATGATGCTTCAAGCCGCCAGTCCACCGCAACCGCGGGATGCAGTCTTGATTGGCCCTGGTCGGCGTTGCGCAGCCCGTGGTGATTGGGTTGCGGCATCTCAGCTAGCTGCAGTGGGCGGATGCGATGCAACGAGCGGGCAGACCAACCGGTATAGGTATTTGATCGCTATCTGCAGCGGCTGTACTCCGCACTTTGTAGAGCCTCCGGCATCTGTTTAAGTTATTCACAGCGAGGCCAGGTCTGTATCATGTCACTATCCCGGCCGGTGCGAGAGCGAGAGCGAGTGTAATACAGGGAGCGAAGCGCGGCCCTTTATTCCCGGCCGCTGTAAATACCGCGGGACCAAGTACTTAGAGCACACGACCTGACAACGCATCCGGAGTACGTACGGGGGTACGAGTGTACGGGGTACGAGTGTACGGGATACGGGGACACAAACACAGCCGCGTGGTTGTTTGAAACATGGCCTCATCCCGGGCTCCAGCCTACGGGAATACCGGGCGGCCAGGCTAATCATAAGACCAACTGGATAGTACTACGTAGATGCGAGTCGTACGAACGAAGCCCGCAAGCAACCACCAGTATCACAACCAACCGCCGCCACCACCACCAATTCACTGACCACCACTCAAAGCTCGTAGAGCCAGTTCCCCGGCCAAGTACGGAGTCCCATAAGAGCTAAATCTACTCTGGCGCTGCTACTACAATCGCCGAGAACCTTGCAACACCGCTAAAAGCCACCACACCCACCCCCGCTAGCTAAAAGGTGACGGACGCTTTCCCCTCCTCGCTCTCAAGCTCTCTCAGCTGGCCTTCGCTCCGCCATTATGAGTCCCCTGGCCCGCATTTCGAGGCGCTGTCCGCTCGGCGGGGGAAGAGTTCCAGGCCTGCTCAACTGTGACCTTTTGCGTCGGCCTTTCAGCCTTTTACGAATATAGTAAAGGCCGCTCTGTAAGGCGTAGGGTCAGCTTCGTATCAGGTGCTAGTCGCAAAAGGCAAAGTATGTAACCATCGGCAAGCCAATGCCCCTCCGCGATCCATGATCCATGATCCATCTGCCCTCACCTCATCCACCCGTCTTCCGTCTCCCGCCCATCTCCCTCATCCGTGCTTATTATCCTCGACCTAGTTGCGCCTCTGCTGACAAGCTCGAGTTCGCCCATTCCCTTCCCGCTGCCCATCTACCGTGTGCCTGTGCCCTCCTGTCCTCTTGTCCTCTGTCCGTCGCTGAAGCCCACTGTATCTCCCGAGGTCGCCTGTCCTTCACCAAGTACCAGGCCCTGCTGGGTCCCCTACTCCCCTACAACTCCCCAGTCCCGTCCACTAACATACGTCATCTCTTCCACACCCTCACCTTGATCCCAGTCCGTCCTCCGTGTTTGTTCCCCGCTGACAAGCTTCAGCCCTCAGCTCGTGCTTATTCTCCTGCACCTCAATTCTTCATTCTCCTTCAATCCGCCTGTTCCTTTTCCTCCTCCACATCTGCGACCAACTTCCCTTTACGTCTCAATTTGTCTCTCCCCCAAAGCTTCATTCATACCAGGCCTTGCGAGGCCCCCCCGCCTAAACCATCACCATGGAGTCCTTCTCAATGCTCAAACGTCGCACCACCGACCTCTTCCAAAATGTCCAGGACAACCTCCCCTCAATGCCCTCTGGACCGCGCAAGGAGCCCGGCATCAACGGCACTTGGGAGCGCATTTCCATCCCACCGCTCCCACGCTCCTCCCACTCCCTCGACATCATCTCCGGCAATGCCTACGTTTTTGGCGGCGAAATCAACCCCCGCGAACCTGTCGACAATGACATGCATGTCATCACCCTTCCCTGGAGCAGTGCCGGTGCCGACTACTACAAGATCAAAGCTGCTGCTGCCAAGCAAGATGAGCTGCCGCCTGCAGAGCCCGAGGTGCCCGTAGTACCCACGCCCAAGGAGCTCGAGAAACCCAAGGAGCTCGAAAAATCCAAGGAGCCTGAGAAACCTAAGGAGGTTGAGAAACCCAAGGAGACTGAAAAACCCAAGGCGGCTGAGAAACCTGAGTCTGATGAGGAATCTGAGGAGGAGGAAGACTCCGACGAGGAGGACGAATCCGAAGAGGAGGAAGAATCCGAGGAGGACGAGGATGAGGATGATTCCGACGATGAGACGACCGAAAAGGCCCTCGAGAACGTTTCGCTAGCTTCTCCCGCGCCAGCCGAAGAGACACAACGCGAATCCAAGGGTAAAGGGCCCGCCGGCCCCGAGCCCCCCGTTCTCGGCGATGTCCCCGGGCCGCGAGTCGGTCACGCCACCGCTGTCATTGGAAGCCGCATCTTCCTCTTCGGCGGCCGTGGTGGCCCTGATATGAAACCTCTCGAGGAGGCCGGCCGTGTCTGGGTATTCGACACCCGCTCCCATACCTGGTCATATCTCGACCCTGCCCCCGCCATCAAGGGCGGTGCCATTATCCCTCATCCTGCGCCCCGAAGCTATCACTGCGCCACGGCCACCGACCGCCCGAGAGACTTCGCCGTCGCACGCCCCAAAAAGCCCGAGACCTGGCAGCAGTGGGCCCTCGGTGACACCTCCAAGACGGGCATCCCTCAGGATCCCATTATCGGCAAATTCGCCGAGGACGCTGTGGATGAGGAATCAGATGGCTATGGCACCGTCTTCATCCACGCCGGATGCGTCGCCAGCGGAGATCGAGTCAATGATATCTGGGCTTTCAATGTTCGGGAGCGCACCTGGAGCGAGCTCCCCGCCGCTCCAGGACCTGCCAGAGGTGGTACGGCCATTTGTATCAGCAAGAGTCGATTGTTCCGCTTCGGTGGCTTCGACGGTAAGGTGGAGATTGGCGGGCAACTCGACTTCATCCATCTCGAAGTAGAGACCTTTGATGATCAAGGTACCAAGGGCGAAGTCGCCCTCCGTGCCCGCGGTGGCTGGCAAACCATCTTTGAGAAGAACACCGAGTCCTCTCCAACGGAAATTACTGCTCAGCCTTCGCAGACGTGGCCAGGGCCTCGCAGTGTCGCATCACTTGAGGCGCTTACCCTTGGTGGTGGCTACGAGTACCTGGTCCTGATCATGGGCGAGCAGAGCCCCAGCTCCGAGGGCCACGCCGGCGCAGGCAAGTTCAGCGACGATGTTTGGATGTTCCAGGTGCCGCCGCTGGGCATGACTGCCGCGAGCGTCACTGCCGCCATGTGGCAGGCTGTCGGCCGCCCGACCGGCGAGGGCAAGTGGACCAAGGTCGACTTGGCACCCTACGATGATGACAATGACATCGAGATGCCTGCGCCCAGAGGCTGGCTCTCGAGCGCCGTGATGGGCGACCTTGAGGAGAATGCCATCCTGATCTGGGGTGGCTTGGGAGAGGATAACCGGCGGCTGGATGACGGATGGATCTTGAGACTCGGATCCTAAATTTGGAATATTGTGATATTGGGAAAAGTTGGGTATGAAGGTGCACAAAGTCCCAGGAATTGTTCTTTTTTTACGAGGTCTCGAATTTTTCACATGCAGCATGACAGAACCAAACAAAACAAAAACCAAATGTCTCACATAGTTTGGAAGAACCCACGTTTCTATACCATTTGCTAGCATTTAACGCAGTGTTATGTACAGTCCTCGGCCCTCTCCGAAGCCTTTTCCATCACTTTCATCGCGACCCAAGAAATCAAAGTGAAAGGTCCCGTTTAATAAACAATTTGTTCTACAAGTCCGCCCGCGTCTTCTCAACTCCCCAAGGCTCATCCAGCAAGTTAGTCTTTCCAGCGCTGTTCTCGCACGTATCTCTGCCGCTCAGGGGACCAGGCGCGGGGACCTTGACGGAGGAGGGGTTGGCGGCGGTGGCGCTCTCCTTCAGGGCGGTGAGCAGCTCGACGACGGTCTTGGGGGTAAGGTCCTCGTAGTAGTCGTCGTTGATCTGGATCATGGGGGCGTTGACGCAGGCGCCGAGGCATTCGACCTCGAGGATGGTGAAGAGACCGTCGGCGGTGGTCTCACCCTGCTTGATGCCGAGGTGGTCCTTGATGGCCTTGACGATAGAGTCGGAGCCGCAGCCGCCGAGTTGGCAGGGGGTCTATTCATTCCAGTGTCAGCCGATCCGTAAGAGTTCCAAGATTGACGATTTGTATTGTTTGATCCGCTCTCCTTCCTCATCATCCGGCCACATCCGAGAAACCATTCCCACCCCTCAACCAGCAATTGCAACCCGACAACAACATATTCTCGCAAAAAAGTCGAGCCTCATGGAGGGATACACATACCGTTGTGCAGATCTGGACAAAGAACTTGCCCACGGGGGTTCGGTTGTACATGGTGTAAAAGGACGCAACCTCGTAGACGCGCATCGGGGGCATCTCGAGCATGCGGGCGACCTCGTTCATGACGCTGATGCTGGTGAAGCCGTGCTGGCGCTGGCCGAGGTCGAGCAGGGGCATGACGGCGGCCTTCTTGTACTGGGGGGGGTATCGCTTGAGGATCTCGGCAATGACGGCCTGATTCTGCTCGTTGAACTTGAAGGGGATTTCGGGGTTGTTGTCGGCGGTGTTTCGGTGCTTTGGGAGCAGCGTCAGTCATCGAACCCATCAAAAACACAGCTCCGAGGCCGTCCAGGGCTCGCCCGGGGCGCGGGGGCGGCAATTGAGGTGCCAATGGCCCTGCGGAAGCCTCGTGGAGGGAGATTGTGAAGGCTTACCACCATGAGGACGTCGCTCGGTCGGCGGGCTGTGAGGGAGAAGGCGCGGGACTGGGGACGGGCGACCCGCGAGGCGCACCGGAGGGCGGACCGGGTGACGAAGTGGGTGAGTTTGCTCGCCATGGTGGTGGATGGGAGAGGTTGTCGGTGGGAGAGGGCGTGGACGTGGTCGTGGTCGTGGTGCGAGTTGATCGTGAGCCGTCGACCTTTCAAAATGTCGTTGCTTGTCCGGGCCTCCAGTTGGAGCTGCTTGCAAAATGCGCACTCGTGATTGGCGGGCTCGGTTGAATATCGGGTTTGGCCGGTGCTCGACATTGATCCGAAGGTCATCAGGGAGAAAAGTACGTACCTACCGCGCCCTGGCTCTCAGCGCTGAAGGCGATCTCCTCTCTCTCTCTCACAATCAACAAAAAAGAGGAATGGATACTCATCCATCCATTCCTCAAATATTATCTTCTTTTCCTTCCTTCCCTTCTTCCACGAACCATGTCATTTAGCCCCGTCATTTTTCTCATCGGATCGAATGAAGCAAAGCCTATCGGGTTCACATTGTTACCCTCCCCCACCTCAGATTCGCAATTAGGTCAACCCAAAATGCGTATTGGCCTGATATCGGTCGTGATCTACATTGTAGTAAGCTCGCTTACTAGAGCCTAACAGGACGTCTGCTCGTTGCCAGCAGTGGGAGAGAAATGTGATTGGTTGGTAAAGGAGAATCAGGAGCCAAGGCTCTCGACTGCAGTCCTCCTCTGTATACGGCCACGACTTCCACATGGTGGCCAACCAAGATTCAAGACGACGGAAAGTTCTTCAAGGTCTCCGTGATACTGCATCTTGCTCTACTCATGCATGAACCATCTGTGGCCTGCATTCGCCCCCTTACTGCTACATCTGGATACAGGTACATGGGGACTGTAACTCCGCCGTCTCGTGTTCCTCATGCTCGTCCAGCAGACCTTTGCCGGGTTAGATGCAAATTGAACCGCGCAGAATCGTCACAAAATTCACAATGAACCATGCGATTGCGACGGTCTGAACATGCAGCCCAAGCGTCTGGTACAACGGATCGGAGATGAATTCCAGTGACAAGCCACAACTCGACGCGTGTCGAGCTACGGACCCTGGACTTCCTGTTTTAGCATCGGCGACAATACCAATTTTCGCCTTCATTCAATCAATTGATGTGACCCGATTTGACCAGTATGCCATTTAGAGCTCGACATGGGAGGTTACTTCGTGGTGGTGCAGACAAGTCAATATAAGCTTAAAAGGGGTTTCGGGATCTTCGTCTCATCCCGCCCACCAAAGACAAGTAACCCAACTCTCACGTTCAGGCTCAAGGGAACTACGCCGGCTCGCGCCGAGATGAGCTCTTCGGCTACGGGAAGTTGCTAGGAACGCCAGTCAGCGTGATACAATGAATTGGGTACATGCGTACCACAGCTGCACATGCCGTGTACCGTGCGGCTTACACACGAGAGATGTGATGATGGCCAGAATGGTGGACGCGCCCTTCGCAGGCAAACCCCTTCACAGGCCTCGCACCAAACAACGCAAATCATGCCATTGACCAGCGCTACTCAGCAAATCTCCCGCGCCTTGTCGCTTCTCAATAGACATGGGGCCTCAGCTCGCCACATGGCCCAGACCGGAGCCAAGCCCATGCGGGGTCCATGTGTTAGTGCTATTGCGTCGCCCAGGCTAATTTTAGTTATGAGGGATTGAGACACAGCTGAACCGCTACTTATATGTGCCATTTCGGCCACCTCCGACTCTTCGCTGTGGACATGATATTGGAATCGAGCTATTGAATCGGTATTGTGACCATTGACGGGGTGAGGCGAGTAACGTGGCCCATTGAGATATCGATTCTGTCACCTGGACCGTCGTCTCGTCTGGCTTGACACCGACGTCCGAGAACGGAAGGGGAATCCTGCGGCAATCAGATCTCGCCATTGAGTAGCGTGTCTGGACTGAGAGCTTGAGACCGTAAGCACTCTATTTTCCAAAATATTTCCAAGGCGGGAGGCGAGCTCACCAGGGGCAGCAGGAAAGGTTTGCGCCGCGAAGACGAGGAGGTTTCGTCGCTCGTCGCACGACGTGTATACTACTTATCATCGTTTGGCTCCCTGAACCGACGCGGGCTTTTCAATTCTAAGCGCATCAACCGAAGGCAATCATCTCCTTCCCCGCTTCACCCTATCTTCAAGACCGGTTCTCTGAGCATTGGGGGACAGTCCCATCCGACGATGCCCATCAAATCCCGATTCTCAGTGCCGGTTCCCAACTGCTCCATCCAGCAATGGGTCTTCGGGTCTCCTTCCGGGCCTCTTCCCGACAAGAAGGCCTGGATTGATGCTGACCGGCCCGAGACTCACTTCTTAACATACGCCCAAGGCCGGCTCCTTGCCAAGCGCATTGCGGTCGGTCTAATAGATGACGGTATCAAGCCGGGCGACCGCGTGTTGCTCTACTCCGGGAACAGCATCTTCTTCCCCGTCATTGCAATGGGCGTCTGGATGGCCGGGGCCGTCTTCACGGGAGCAAATCATGGGTACGTAGCCCGCGAATTGGCCTTTCAGCTAAATGATAGCGGGGCTTGTGTGATGATCGCAGCAGAGAGCAACTTCGACGTTGCGCTAGAAGCAGCAACCCAAGTCGGTATGAACCATGATCGAGTATTCATGTTCGATTCTACACTTCCAGACTCTTCAGAAGTCGAGGCGAAGCCTCGGGAAGGCAGCAGACATTGGACAGAACTGATCGCATCTCAAACCCTGGGGGATAAGTTCTTCTGGGCTGAACCAGAAGACTCGAAGAAGGTGACTTGCGGCCTCAACTACAGTTCAGGAACGGTATGGCACATATCCCCCTTCTCATTCTCCACCATACATTACTAACAGCCAATCCAGACTGGTGTTCCAAAAGGTGTCGAGATATCGCATTACAACCACGTCGCCAACGGCGTTGGCGCAATCCATTTCAACCAACTGGACCCCGAGTACAAGAACAAGACAAGCCGCGCTGCAGCTCTCTGCTTTCTCCCCATGTCTCACGCCTTCAGTATGGGGTATTTTATCAACTACCTTCCCTACGAAGGCGTTCCCGTTTACGTCATGCCCTCCTTCAACTTCCCCAAAATGCTGGCTCACATCCAAGCATTCCGCATCACCAAGCTCTTCACCGCCCCGCCAATCCTCGTACTCCTATCCAAACATCCCCTCGCCCGCCGCGCCGACCTCAGCAGCATTGAAATGATTGCATGCGGCGCTGCGCCACTGTCCAAGGATACTCAACGCGAGGTGAATAGCATGTTACCAAGGGGGGGCTCGATAGCTAAGCAGGGCTGGGGCATGACGGAAGCCACATGCATGGCCTTCTCTTGGGACCCGACGAGGCCATCCAATGCATCGGTCGGTGAGCTGGTAGCTAATTGCCAAGCTAAGCTAATGCATCTGGAGACGGGTGCCGAGATCACCAATGCCAACACGCCCGGCGAGCTGTGGCTCACAGGCCCGACCATCATGCGTGGGTACTGGCGCAATCCGGCCGCAACTGAGGAGGTACTCGTCACGGATGAGGACGGCACGCAATGGCTTCGTACCGGAGATGTTGCCCATGTGGAGGAGTTCGCACCGGGGACACTCTTCCACATTGTCGATCGAGTCAAGGAACTGATCAAAGTCAAGGGACTCCAGGTTGCCCCGGCCGAACTTGAGGCGCTTCTATTAGAACGGAATGATGTGGCCGATGCGGCTGTAATTGGTGTCACCATCAATGGCGAGGAAGTTCCCCGGGCATACGTCGTCAAGACACCCAACGCCAAGGACACCACAGAAGATGATATTGCCTCCTGGCTTGCCGCCCGCGTCGCACGGCACAAGCGGCTGGCAGGCGGAGTGGTTTTCATCGACGCCATCCCCAAGATCCCGGTATGTCTACTATCCGCGCTCCCATTCGTCTCACTTTCCTCCCTATTCTCTCTCCTGCATCCTGACTCCCGAGATGCCCAGCTAACTCCGAAACCACAGTCTGGCAAAATCTTGCGCAAGACGCTTCGCGAACGAGCGAAGCGGGAGGTTTGTAAAGGCGGAGAGGTGCGGCCCAAGCTGTGAGTTGGCGGCGCCTTGTACGAGCCTACTAATCCGTGTGGTTTCTTCCCGCAGGACGTGACTCTTGACACGTCTGCACTTCGACTGTAGCACACAAAGTGGAATCCGGTGGAGGGGCGGAAGTGGAGGTGGTGTGTGTGATTCTTCTGAGTGCGTTTGCTGCAGGTGGTGCATTCGTGAGTTTGTTTATATGACAGTGTTGTATTATGAGATACATGGATAGTAATGGGTCTTAAGGAGGACGGGATATCATCAGCCATCATTTATCATAATCGTTCTGTTTCTATCTGATACAATTGATCAAGTCTCGTGTATCGAAAACAAGGCATCCGCAGTCATAGACTCCTTTACTCGACGATCAACGCCCGTATCTCCTCCAGTAATGTCGTTGGCAGGACGGTTCCCTGGGCCCTCTCAGCCCTCCCGGCATCGATGCGGAACTCAGCAGGAAGCTCTACGCCACCTGAACGTCCCAGTATCTCCTCAGCCACAGCGATGCCGCACCGAGCCGTAACTGGCATGCCGTGGCCAGTATATCCGGCGCTGATCCAGAGCCCGTCGGCGCCACCCAGCCCGGTTGGGACGCGGCCGACCCAGGGGTGCCCGTCCCGCGAGTACCCCATGATACCCGTCCACTCGTACGCAGCCGCGAGAGTCGCGTCCTCGGGCTGACCCGGAGTCTTCAGCTTCACAGCGTGTTGCATGGCGGCACGGAGCTGGCGGCCCACGGTGGCGTCGACGTCGTCATCGCGCGAGACGCCGACCTGGCCATCCTCCACGCTAAGCCGCTCGCCACCGAGGATCAGCTCGCCGGTAGGCCGTTGGACAAGGTAGTCATCGCCGCCGGGAGCCACCCAGACATGGCTATGCTCCAGTGCTGGGCTATCAGCGGGGGGCTTCAGCGCGCAGACCTGGCCGCGGACGGGAACAAGCAGGCCGCTAAGCTGGGGGAGTAGACGGGACGTGTAGGCATTGGTGGCCAGCACGACGGTCTTTGCAGTGACTTGGCCACGAGCTGTATGGAGGACCCAGGTGTCATCGACACGCTGAAGACGCTCCACGGGCGTCTTTGTCTGGAGGTTGAAAGTCTCGGGGCCATGCTCGGCAAGGAGGCGCTCCAGCACCCAGGCCACGAGCTTATAGGGCCACAGCTTTGCAGCACTGGGCTGGTACACGGCAGCAAAGGCCTCTGGAACCCGGAGCTTCTGCAGCTCGTCCTGGTCAGTAACGAGGGATGCCTCGTCGGTGAGGTCGGGGAAGTCCTTCTTGAGGCGGTTCAGATGCTTGGTGACCAAATCGAGCGTCTCCCGGTCTGGGAGCGTATGGACGCCGCCAACAGTTTCCCAGTCACAGGAGATGTTGTGCTCTGCGACGAGGTCTCGTAAGAATCTATACGTGGCCAGCTCGAAGCGGGAGATGTGCGGTGGGGCGGCGTAGATGAGAGGTTGACAATGGCCGCCGTTCTGTCATTGTCGAGATTAGCCAGTGTTCTTCTTGAATCTCAATCTCAATCATGTTGGCATGGCATCGAGAGTCTCCAATTCCTCGGACTTCAGGCTCTAGACCTCAGATCTACAAGGTAAAACTCACCCGTCCTGTGGCCCCCCAACACGCCTCTCTCGCCTCAAGCATCAACACCGACCTGCCGCCATTGACAAGCTCCCGTGCCGCAAACGCCCCCGTGATGCCGCTGCCCACAACAACTATGTCCGCAGCCGCCGGGAGCTCCTGTGTCGTTCGGTGCCCCAACAGCGTCTGGGATGGCTCTTGGTGCCAGTACGACTTGGTGCTCTCCGCACTGGGCAGGTCTGCCTGTTGCTCGAGCAGTGTAGCGACGGTCATGGTGAAACGTAACGAATACGTCCTCTATAGCGAGGCGAGTTGCTTTCTTATCGGAAACGCCGAGATCGGTCCAATCTGTATCTCAAAGAGCTTGGTGTCCTGGTAAACAAGTGATGTATACTGTGTTCTTTATCAATTACCCAACTACTCCGTAACTACCTCAAGGTCATGCGAGCCCCGCGCGAATCTTCGGGTATACGCGGTGCCTGATCGACACCCTTTATCTCTGTCCCGCTTTGTCATCCTCCACGATCCAATTATTTCAACCATCATATCACAAAGGGCAATATCATTTTTAGTAACAGGTTTCATGGTTGAGAACTGGTCATATCATATTCATGCCATTTCGTCGTCAGAATCGTCATCAACAATCAAATCAGCTCGCCTCCAGGTGCTCTTCGAGATCCTGGATGCTGCTCTAGCAACTGGTCATCCCAATACCTTCCAGTGCCCTTCCAATACCCTCCACTCCCACCATTATTTATATAATCTACATGGTTCCGCCACGAGGCCTCAAAGTCTCTCGTGCTCTCCTTCATTTGCTCTTTCGTCTTTCTGGCCTCAGCCTTCTTTTTGTCTTGTCCTCCTCTCCGCAGTCTTCTTGCAGATGATCACCCAAACTCCTGCGTATCTGGATTATTACCCCTGGTAACCATGTAATTCCAACATGTCTAATCCTTCAAATGTAATTCATACACGCAATCTCGGTCTCGAGATGCAAATAGCAATGTAGCCCGTAATGACCACGCATCGTCATAACGTGCGGGTACCTCAATCAGGTCATGCAACTATGCTGGCTGGATAAAAATAGAAAAAGGAGGTCGCTCCAGTCGTCGTGTCGAAGCTATGCTGCCAGAAACCAAACGTTTTCCGACAGAAGCATAGAACGGCCGAATAAACAGAACGCCTAGCAGGCAACAGCCTCCTGCTGTCGTCCAGATGTCGTAGTATCGTCGTATCGTGTCATGGTAGAAAGTCTAACCATGTGCAGCAAGATGTGATGTTTTCTCCAAGTCGCTTCAGTCGCCAATCCCACCGCCGGAATCACGTATCCACTCATACGTATTCCAGCACAGGAACCAATAATTCCAACGCCTATACAGGCCAATCAGGCGCTCATGATATCCAGAGGGGTGTGTAATCACCCAGCTCGTCGCATCTTGTCGCGTTGTGCTAGATCTCTTCAAACATCCGTCATTTCCGTGTCACTGTCCACAGCGATAGACACAGGGAACAGCTCAGCAGGACCCCAGCATCCTTCGTACACCGTCGCAGGGGCAGCGCGACGATCGGCTACCCATCGGAGTCCCTCGAGCTCCAGCACTTGTTGCACAGAGGATCGATCTTCAGGCTCCTGTGCCGTCATCCATCGAACGACGGAGTCAAGAGAGCTAGGATCGAATGCGTTGACCATGAAGTCGGGAGGATGCTCCATCTCCGATCGCTTAAATGAGCCGAATAGGTTGCTGGGGTCGTGTGTCTTTCCGCTCGAAAATTCGTCGCTATGAACAGATTCGGTAGGGTTGCCAGCAGCGTCTCGCTGGACCTCAATCGACGGAGTCCAGGTGAGGCTAGGCACTTCCGAAAGGTCACCCGATCTTAAGGCAATCCATGTGGGACCGTTGTCCGGCAGCACGACGTTGGCTGCGGTTTCCAGAATGATGAGGCCAAGAGAAAAGACATCGGCAGATTGCCCGACCTTGCCTTTCAGCATCTCGGGCGCCATGTATTCACGGTCACCCTCGACATCGACTCCATGAGCAGATGTGCATGCCTGGGCGAGGCCAAAATCGCCGATCTTTAGAGTTCCCTCAAAAGTGACCAGAATGTTTGCTGGCTTCAGATCGAGATGCATGAAACCAGCCTCGTGGATTTCCTTCAATCCCTAAATCGATGTTAGCTTCCAACGAGTCGCAAATTGTCAAACCATTCACATACCAAGGAGAGGTCCTGCAGCACCTTGAAGATGCGGAAATCGTCCAATCGCCCTCCCCGTCCGACATTTCCCAAGAACTTATCAAGAGTGCCTTCCTCGCAAAATTCGGTCTGGATATACAGATGAAGGTTGTGTTCCCATTCATCAATGTACTTTACCACGTGGTCGGCGTGGCATAGAGCCTTCAAGATCTGGGCTTCTCGGAGTTTCGTCTCTCGGTCTTTCGGGCCCTGATAAGGCTGCTTGCTCTTCTTCACGGCAAAGACCTCGCCCTTTACCGGGCTACGTGATCTCTCACTAGGAGTCGTCGAAATCAATGTATCAAAGGCCACCTGTCGGTGGTCTACCTTCGTCACTCGGTAAACAGTTGAAAATTCGCCCTTGCCAATCTGGTCAACCTTGTCGAACCTGGAGTAGAGGCTGGTGTCAATATCAACATTGCTCGTGCGGATGTTGATGGGAGTGACGAGGAGGCTTGTGGAAGATCGGAAATCTCGCCCAGCTGTTGGGGTAACTGGGGGCGGCATGTTGTCTGAATAGCTGTCGCCTGCCTGAGAAATAGACAACCGGCTTGTGTCCAAGGGCAATAAACTCTCCTGGGGTGTTTGTGGAGTTCGTCGACCATCAACAGGACTCGCTGAATCAACAATATTCATCTTAGCATATACTTCTTGTGTAGAGAGGGAACGGGATATAGAAACCGCGCTTAGAGGCGCCGGAGGACAAACGCCTCGTCGGGCTCTTGAGCGGCTGAACGAAGAACAGGAAATGCCGATTGTAGGATACTTCCCACATTCGACGGGAGCCAATCGATATGATGTATCATTCGGTGTGCTTGACAAGATTGGTTTCTCGAGGGTCGACTTACAGGTTGATTCTCGGGAAATGATGGGACGGACAGCCGATGTAGGAGGCAAGGTTCGGTTGGCACTAGGGCTCTCGAGCGAATGTTCGCTGACATTGCTGAGATTGCTCAGGCTGGGAGTCATAGAATTCTTCGTCGGGGTAGGAGGGGCATCACCCTCTAGGGAATTGGAGAGATCAATGCATTCCCCAAAGAGCCTCGGCTCCTCACCATCCAGACTCAGCACACTACCACGACGTGAGCTTCTAGAGTTGCCGCGCTGGAATATGGCCAATCCCTTTCCAGGGTTTCCAAAAGTGTTCGGTGCCTGGCCAGATATGGGGTTAAAAGGAGTGGAAGGGAGGCCGCCAAAAGAGTTTCGGTTGTTACCCCTCTTCTTCATGGCGCTGCCGGCGGGTGGTGGGAAAGTAGCGAATGGGTTTGAATGCTTCTTGCATGGAGTGTCGGGAGGGGCCATTTTTCTGTCGGCCTCCTCCTCAGGGTTGCGGTTGACCTTTGATATAAGGCCAGTCGAGCTGAAGGCTCCCACCCACAGCTGCGACTTGTTAGGGGTGGCCATCGACCTCATAGGATCATTTGAACGTGTCGGCCTCGTGGCATTGAGCGGCAGAGATCTAGAAAATGGATGGGGTCTCGGGCGATCAGAAACCCTTGGCGCAGGCGCAAAAAATGGCGCCTCCTCAGTGATACTACCCCCAGATGAGGAGGTGGACAAGGTCTTTGAAAGAGGGTGGGGTTGATGGATTTTGTTGTCCATCAGGTAGCTAGGCGGGTTGGAAGCGGGGGTGGTTGAGGTTGAGAAAGGACTGTCCCGAACGTGTGGAGGGACGAATTGGTCCATGGAGAGACGAGGTCGACTGCGGACTGGTGAGAAGTCGGCGCTGATTTGAGCCAGCTGTCGCTCGCCCGTTCGCCGACCCAAAGATCCCCGTTCGCCATATCTTTGCTGGAGGGTCGACTTTCGCAAAGAGGATGACCGCTTTGGAACATTGGCGGTCGGCGTGGGGGAGGGCAGTGGGTCGCGAAGAGGTGCACCACCAGCACCTGAAAGTTCATATTCAGAACCAGAGTCTTCATGAATGGAGAAGCTCTGAGAAGAGGTGGTGTTGGATCCAAAAATATTCTGGTCCTCATTCTGGACCAGACCCGTGATTCCGTGCAAACTCCGCCGCTTAGCCACGGGGCTTCCTTGGCTGGGTTGGTCCAGATTCATGGTCGCATCACTGCGCTTCAGTGAACCGGTATTTGAAACCATGTAGTTATCGCTATTGTTGTTGGCGTTGGTGTCGAGGGCGTTAAAAGCGGACGGTGACGACCCAGAGACGTCCAGATGAACACTCTGTCGCATGTCGCAACTCTTGCGCCGGGTGGGGCTAGACGCTACCAGGGCGAGGTTCTCCTGTCCTGGTGAGCCGGGAGTGGAGGAGGGTGTCGTGGATGGCAGGGAATTGCCGTTGTCCGGTGCGTTGATAAGCGCTCTCTTCAAGGGACTCTTGGGCGATGCACGTGCTCGTGTAAGAGGTCTTGAGGGTGAAGACTTCTTTGCGGAGCGGAGCGAAAGCCTGACACTGGGGCGGAAAGGTGTGCCAAATATTGACTGGTGAGGGACAGATGCGTGGTTGGAGGATCCGAAAGGCGGGGCCGACCGGGTGTTTGATGGGAGAGGTTGCTGATGTTGTGGTGTTGAGCCGAAACGCCGGCAGGGCGACTGTGGGGAGGTATGTTGTGAGCCTTCAAAGCCCTCCGAGCTTTGTGAGTTGGTTCGCGTGATAAACTTTGAGGGAGATCTGGACATGGAGCGTCGCAGAGTGCGTACGGCCGATGTTACATCGATCTGGTGAGCGTGCGTTGGTGACGGAAGGGCGAGGGTGCCGCCACTACTGTTGGAGAAGGACATTGTGAGGGCGTGGAATGCGAGAGGATCGGGGCTATCGCGGGTAATCGGGGGCGAGGAATGCCCACGTAAGCAAGGCTAGATATATGCGTGGGAATCTTTTACCAGTTGATCAGAGGTAAAAGGGGAACAGGGTATCCGGCTGAAGTGGTGATTCGCAGCCGGGATCTCAAGTGTTTTGTCGATATGAGGTGGTGATTGTGTGCACGCGCGTCGCAAGGCGAGAGAGTAGTGACTCGAGACGATACCCAACAAAATCCCGAAGCACAACCAGTCTCACTGGGAAGCCGTAGGTCATATCATGACTTTGCAAAAAAGGCAGGCTCGGACGCTAGAGAGGCAGAGGATGCTGGGAGGTGCAGGCTGCAGTCAAACCGGAGACAGGCAGGCAGGCGGCAGGCAGGCAAGGAGGCAGCTTCGAAGGTGAGAAGAAAGGTGAGGTGAAGGTGGAGGGATTGAAAGACGGGCACTGGGAGGTTGGAAACTCGTCGGGCGGTGGAGGCGGCAGTAGTCGTGGTCTTCGTTGTCGTCGTGGCGGGAGTATGAGAAAGAAACAGGGGCAATTAGACCATGGCGCAAACGCTTCCTAACGTAGCCCAATATCTTTCGTTGTCTTGTCGTCGCGAGCCCAGAAACCAAACCAGAGACCCCTCGTGTGGCGGCAGTTGGAACCGTAACCCTTCTCAGGGCATTACGTGGATCCGGGACGGGTCTGGTGACTCAGGATATCGAGTCGAAGGGAAAACGACTGGCAGTGGCGAATCGGGCTGGTATGCAGGTGGTTTGTTTGGAAAGTTGGCAGATGGTGTGGGAGGAATTGGGGGACTGGTCGACGACTACTGGCGCTGGGACAGAACTGGGTCGTGTAGGAGTCGAGAGTTGGGGACGGCGCGTGCGACGCTCTACTAGGTGGTGCTGGTAGGGGGCAGGGGGTGGGCACCATGGGTTCCAGGATTGGCAGCGGGCAGTTTGGGGCAAGGCAAGAACGCGGTGGAGGCAGCAGGCAAGCCGCACGCCAGGTGCAGGTGCAGGCGCAGGTGCGGGTGGACGGACGAGACAGGGCAGGGACGGTGGAGAGCACCGGGCCACGGGACACGGGACGCGGGAGACAGGCCCAGGAGAAGCCACGGGGGGTGCTTGGGAGTGCAAATTGGTGCGCGCCTGCCATTGTGCGCGCCCAAGAGGTGACGCATTTGTTTACACGGTTCCCGTATATGGTCTAGCGTGACACGTCCAGAGCGCGTCTGTTTGGACAGGGGGGTGGGCGCTGGGTCCTTCCGGCCCCCTCTGCGCTCCTGCCCCCTCCTGGGGGCTGTTGGGGCCCCCCTGTTGGGCCATGGCGCCGCGGCTGGTCCCCCGTGGCCCCGCTGTGGCCCGCACACGCCTTCCACTCTTGGCGCCATGGTCCCGTTCCATCGAGACAGACATTGCATTCCCCCGCTGTGTGAGTCTTCGCCTACCTACTTGCCGCCACCGTTGCGACCTACGACAGTCGGCGGCCAAACAAACAACCAAGCCCGCGCAGGTCGCACGTTCTCGGCCAGGTCGCTGCCGCTGTTCGCGCCATTTGTGCAAAGTTACATGCTTATACCGACTTCCTCTCAGGTACGAAAACAAGCACGAGGACCAGATAACAGCCTGAGCCCGAAACGCACCAGAAACTCGCACCCAAGCAAGTCGCATCTCCCTCCGATGCCATTCTCTCACCCCATACCTCTCAGCCAGACTCCTGGGAGTCCCCTGGAAGACCCCTTGGAAGAGGTCGTTGGAATCACTAGAGGCTGGCAAGCTGGGAAGCTGGTCAGGGCTCAGGACGGGAGGACCCCTGGGCACAGGCGCTGAGATGCGCCCTGTGGAGTGCCAGATGGGGTGTAAGAGCGCTGGGGACGTGTCAGTGTCGCTAGGGGAGGTCGGATGGGAGTCTTTGGAGGAAAGGCCTCGGAAGCGAACGTCGCAACTCCCAGCAAGAGGTGGAGAGTGACGAGGGTTCCACGTCGTCTGGCGCCGGCCCTGGCTTGCGACCGATCAGCCATGACATGGCATGGCATGGCATTGGGACGAGATGGGATGGGCTAGGATGACACGAGACATCGCTCTCTCGTCACGATGCCTGCAGCTTCTCGCGTGGTCGTGAAAGAATAGACGCTCGAGCCGCTAGCCGGATCACAGGCGACAAGCAACTGGCGACTGCGGCCTGGCAGTGCAAGAGGCCCTGTCTCGGCATTCTTGATTCTCACGATTCCCACCTGTTCGCTACCCACAGGATTCTTCTTATCAGCGTCATGATCGCCATTGCCTCATCCCCTCATCCCGGGCATTGTTCAGCTCCAGTCAGACTTAAACTTGGTCGTAACATCGACCCCGATCCCTTGCTTGTGCTTCGTACAGCAATTGATTGCCCCTCTCCTCCGCCACTGGCCAACTCATCATCGGGCATCAGCATCCCCATTAACCCCATCCATCCCCCCTCCCATATCACTCATCCATCATCCATCTCCATCACAATGCGCCGGGTGCAATGACGCGCAGCGAATCCTCTTGATCAAAACAAACAATACATTATCCCCTTTTCACTCCACTGTTATTCGAACTAGCTGGCGGTGGTAATTTGGCATTTGATTATGCCTCTTTATGCTCGCCGGCCCATGTCATCTCGCTTCTTCTGGAAGAGTCCGGGGGTAGCCCCGCCAGATCCGAACCACGCTCACACTACCCTCGTAGCCCATCTTTGTCCAAATCAAAGTTATCGCTCCCAAAGATGGGATTCCCCAGCAAGTCTTTCGGACGACAGGCCACCAATAGCTGATGTCTCCGGCATTTGGGTTCTGCCGCCGCATCTTGGTGTCTTGCCCCGTGCTCTGTCGATGGTGTCCGAAGATGACGACTTACACGGATCAAATCGCTGACACCTAAATATAACAGCGTCCAATGCACAATCTCCCCGCTCGTCAGGGAGCACAATCAGCACATGCGATGACTTGCACTAACGTAGGCGCATGTACATGTACGGGCGCGACCGGGCCTCCCTCCTTGCACAAGCGAACTCGTTGACCGCCTGACTGGTTGCATATTTTATGGGACGCCCACTGCAGCTAACACGGCTGCTGAAGCACACCGCACAAGTTTTGCGGCTCAGTGAAATGGACCCCTACGGTATTAATATTAGAAGGGGTTGTACGTACGAGCGGTCTGTTCAGAGTTCTCCAGGAGTATTCCCCTGACCCCTTTCATGAGGTCTTTTTCTCGGGAGACATTGATGTTGTTAGTCCTCGTGTTGAGTTCGTTTGCGGGAGTTGTCCAGGATCTCCTTTTCACAACTCCTGCCGAAAACTACGCCTCCACAATAGATTGTTAGGCGCCATCATGCGCCCCGTTACATTTGGCCGTACGAGCTGGATGCACGCAAGCGCGCCGCTCTCCGAAAGAAAGAAACATGACGCATGGTGGGTTGATACTCGTCTGACCAGAACTGCGGCCAAGTGGACATGGCGAGGGCTTGGTTACCCTACACTCGAATCATCGTGGGCATCTGCCGGCCACCATATGTTGGCCACGCTGGCACTCAAACGCACCCAAGCGGGTCATATCACATACTCAGCCCGCATCGCATGGGCGCTTGCATCACGGAGGTAAGACTATGTACAGCGGCTTGGCCATTCGGAGTCTTCATTGGATGGACTCGACCAATGTTTGTAGATAGTCAGACTCGGGTTTGGAGTCCAGAACCAAGCTCCGCTCTCTACGTATGGACAACAAATCTATTGAGCGGTGGAGATGAGAAAAGCCCCCGTAGTCGAAGGGTGAAGTAATGAATGGTATGCCTTCCTTGCCGGGGGCTGCGATATCAGATAATCAGGGTTCATATTGATTTTACAAAATGCCATCCCTGACCCCTATGGCGCCCACTATTTCAAAGCCACATGCTCGGCGGCCCGGATTCACTTCTCAGACTTCCCCGCACACAAAGTGGCACATGTCTGATCAATAAAGTTCCATATTCTCGAGATGAACGAGTCCGTTGGGCGGCTAGATCTGAGTCAGTACCCGGGCTTCAGGGGCTAAATAAGATCCGATCGTAGTGTAGGTTAGGGAAGGGAGCACACTCACTGGTATGAACTGTCTCAATCTCACGCCGGCCTCCCTAAACACCTGTGCTGTCTCCCTGTCCATGCTGTAGCCGTGAGCGTAAACAACCTCACTAATCCCGACTTGACAGATTTTGATACTGCATGTCAGACACGGACACGTGTCGCAGTACAGAACTGAACCCTCCCGGATCCTCTCTCGCCCAGCCTCGAGGAGGGCGTTCTCTTCGGCGTGGATGCACAGACAAGTCGATAGTCCGACACCCGAGCTGTTACCCTCGTTGCATCTTGGGCACCCTCCCTCAGCGCAATTCTGCAGTCCCCTTGGTGTTCCATTATATCCCGTGCTGATAACCCTGCGCTCCCTCCCCACAAGGACGCATCCAACCCTGCGCTTCATGCAATTGGAGCGGTGCGCGGCCAGGGATGCCAGTGCCATAAAGTAGTTATCCCAGCTAGGGCGGAGGCGATCGGGGTTAGGGATGTCCAGCTTCCCTAGGGTAGCGTAGAGATGCGCTAGAGACGTCGATGTGTTGAGCAGTCTCACGGCCGCCCTCGAGATGAGCTGTGACAAGCCCGTGTGAGGATCGTACAAATGTGTATCGCTCCGGGCGACAAATTCCTCGAGACTCATCTCGGGCTTGCCAACCTGCATAGCACGCTCTTGGTAGCGATGCCAGCGGACGGTCAGTGGGGCATCGACCGACAGGAGGAGGAAGAATGGGCGTCGGACGAAGACATCAAGGGCAGCCTCAGTGGGGATGTCGGTGGTCACGAAGCGGCTTCGCCAACGTTTTGTCACGAAGTCGAGAAGTTCTTCAGGGGTGGAGAAGGTGTGAGGTTGAGCTCGCAGGGCGAGTGTAGTCTCAGATGATGATTTGGTGTCATTCTTGGTGGTGAGGCCGGTCGTGATTGAGGCGCCAGAGAAAAGTTCCGGACCAGATGGCGTTTTTGGCTGCTTGTCGGTCTCAGAAGCGGCCGACTCAGACTCCGAGTCTCCTAGCGACGGAGGAGGAGATTGCAAGTAGAGATGCCGGAAGCCGTGATGCTCGACCAGATATTGAGCCACAGTCTTTTTGCCGGAGCAGATGCCTATCGGTGGAATGAGATGTGAGCGGTGTGTGCAAATTGCGAATAGATGAGGTCTTACGACGTACCACCGCAGATTCCGATGAGCATTGTGACGATAGGCACGGGCAGTTCTCTGAGGCTGGTTAGGGGAAAATGAAGAGATGTTTGGTTTAGCCGTAAATCTTGGCTAGATTTTGGCGAGGTCGTTCGCTTTGAGACGCGACTCAGCGACAAGCGCGTTCTTAGTCGTCGTCTGCACGTGTGGGGTTGCGTTTCCGGCCGTGGATTCTGGAAGCGCAGCCGGATAAGTGCAGGAGGAACTGTAGGCCGTCTACAAAGCGGCCGTCTTACGTCGACCAGGTCACGGCCGGATCGATCTTACGAACCCAAAAAATCGGGACCGCAAATCAAATACCTTGCAGCCGCATCCGAAATCATCGAGCTTCTCCCCGCCTTTGTGGCCTGTCTAAGAAGCTTTGTTGCTGGTAGTGAGGACCCATCGTGGTTCAGAGATGGTATCTAGACTGACGAGCTATCACCGCTTTGATTATCCATGGGTGGGAAAATAAAACAAATAAGACCCCGGTAAATTTCAGAGTAAGATAGTCCGACATGTTTACCTGATTATCAAGACGACCCCTTTTCAACATACTTGGGTCTGTATCACAGCCAAGTGTCCCGATGTAAGGATACCTACCTTACTGGACGAATGCTTAGCGGCATCCTGTAGAACAGTAACCTCGGGAGCTGTGTTGGACAGCACTCTGCACTAAAAGATACAATGACCGAGTCCTCTATGTTACTCAAGGACCCATAGGCGCAAATGTGATTTATTTCTTTGTTGAATTTGTAGTCAAAGGGTCCTCGTGCCCTTCTTCGCCGCTACTCCTACCTATATTCGGTTCCGTCTTCCGCCTTTGGTCCGTTTGGTGGGGCAGGGTTGGCTGCCTGGTGGTCTACGTACCCCGCGGCGGGGCGGCACCTGCTCGCCGACACTACATCATCCGCGCCTACCTTGTGATGTATGACCTTCGTCAAATGACAGTCACTCTTTGTCAGCCGTCACTGTTCCTGTAGCCTCATCAACTGCCCTCCTTGCGCTCTCCTCTCGCCTTATGCATCTTGTTCTCACCTCGCATCCTCATTCTTGAACCGCCGAAGCGACCCCGTCGTGCCCTCGTGTTTCCGACCCCTCCCCGCGTCCACTTGCGCCCGTGCCCTCGTCGCGATATCGACATCTGCGCCCGACCGGCGAGACCCCGACCAAGATGGCCGCGCCTCTGCAGTTTGCGACCTTTACATCCGAGATAGAGCTGCCCTTCTACTCGGCGCTCTTTGGATCCAAGCTCGACTACGACAAGCTCGACGACTCCGCCCGTGGTGTTCTCGGCCTCTATGAACCTCGCATAGAGACTCCCGAGGCTAGTTGTCGCATGCAGATTCTGGGAAACGCGTTGACGAGCAATAAGTATGCCCCCCTTGTCGTTTTGCGCATTCCTCTCATTGACGATTGCAGAACTAATGAGCCCAGTCCACCTCTTGGGACTATCAGGGCCGAAGGTATTATTAGAAATGTGAACACGCTGGAAGATTTCAAGAATATGGACAAGGCTGCCATGATAAAGACTGCAGGTCGTCAGGTACTTGGATATCCCCAACCGCGATCGTTTGGTACGCCGCTGACTCCCTTAGATCTGGGATGCGATCAAGGATGGTAGCATGTACTCCGTCCCTTCGCTGCTCTCATCCTTTGTGATCCTTTCGTATGCCGACCTCAAGAAGTACAAGTTCACATACTGGTTTGCCTTCCCAGCCCTCCACTCCGATCCGGCGTGGAAACGATCAGGTCCAGCCGAACGCTTCTCCCCCGACGAGAGCACCGCGCTTGTCGACAGAGTGGGAACATGGAGATATGAGAAGGATTCCCGCGAGCATGGCTTCTTTCTTGCAAAGAAGGTACGGGGACAAGACCCAGATAACATTGAAGACGCCGAGGTTTCCCAAACCCTACCTTTCCGGTGGGAGGTTGGCTCGCTACGAGAATTTGAAGAGGGATTCTTCAACCAAATCCCTGAGGAGGATCAGTACGTCGCGTTCGTCGACCCTTCCACTTATCCCGAGGGACCGGGGTGGCCCCTGCGGAATTTCTTGGTACTCATTCGACAACGGTTCCGCTTAACGAAGGTCAAGGTTCTGTGCTACCGAGATACCTGGGCTCGGAGGCATGAGGCAAGAAGCGTGGTCCTCCCTATCCAAATGGATACAGTACAGGACATGGACATTGCCGAGATGCCCAAGATTACCGGGTGGGAAAGATCGAGGAATGGCAAGCTTCAGGCTCAGCAGGTAAATCTGGGCGAATATATGGATCCCACCAAACTGGCCGACAGCTCGGTCGATTTGAACTTGAAACTCATGAAGTGGAGAATCGCACCGAACCTGGATTTGGACAAGATCAAGAACACAAAGTGTCTGCTTCTAGGAGCTGGGACTCTGGGGAGTTACGTTTCGAGAAACTTGATGGGATGGGGTGTCCGGAAGATTACATTTGTCGACTATGGCAGAGTTTCCTACTCGAACCCTGTCAGACAACCGCTGTTTGAGTTCAACGACTGTCTTGATGGCGGTAAGCAAAAGGCACCCCGAGCTGCCGAGGCGCTCAAGCAGATCTATCCTGGAGTGGAAAGTGAGGGTCATGCCTTGTCCGTTCCTATGCTCGGCCACCCCTTCACGGACGAATCCAAGACGCGTGCGGATTATGAGAAACTCGAGGCTCTCATCAACGAGCATGATGCCATTTTCTTGCTTATGGATTCGCGAGAGTCTCGCTGGCTCCCAACAGTAATGGGGAAAGCTGGTGGCAAGATTGTAATGAACGCTGCACTGGGTTTCGACTCGTATGTCGTCATGCGCCACGGGAGTGAAAGTAAGGAAGATGGGAAGATGTCACTTGGCTGCTACTTTTGCAACGATGTCGTTGCCCCCGCAGATGTGAGTCATTCCGTCACTGTCAATTTTGCCACCACCGCTGCTAACTCGACTTATAGTCAATGAAGGATCAGACCCTTGATCAACAATGTACCGTCACTAGGCCAGGAGTTGCAGCCATTGCCTCGGCGCTTCTGGTTGAGCTCTTGACGAGCTTGTTACAGCATCCACTGGGCAAAGACGCACCCGCCCCGCAACCGACCTCGGGAGTGATTCCCGAGAGAGATCCCCCGGATCACGCTCTGGGACTGGTCCCACATCAGGTTCGAGGCTATGTGTCGACATTCCAGAACATTGTCATTCGAGGACAGTCTTACGACAGCTGCAGCGCGTGTAGCCCGAAGATTATCGATGCCTTTCGGAAGAACGGTTGGGGCTTTGTCAAGCAAGCCTTGCAAGAGAAGGACTATGTGTTGGAGCTATCGGGCCTTGCTGAGGTGCAGAGAAGGGCAGAGGAGATGGCGGGAGAGGTTGACTGGGATGAAGAAGATGAATTAGCTGAAGAAGGGGAGGGAGAGCTGATCTAACAAGACACGAGAGTTCCTGGATATGGGGTTGAGAGCTGGGTTGATAGGTTTAGAGATGTAAGGCTTTGCGGGTCTACTGGGATTGGATAGATCCGGCGTTCGTGGGGTCGTTTACTATACGTGTTTATATATGGTGTTTGGAAGGACTTATGCGGTTGTCTGTTAGAGTATTGATTGGAGTGGTGTTCTTGGGCCCAATGCAATGCTTATTTCTCTGGGTTGTATCTGGTCTCCGTAATAATGTCCCATTTGCACTTATAGACGTTGAGATATGCGATGTTACCTACACTCCGCACCGTGACTTAAAACTGCTGTAGCTATCAAAATCTAAGCGCGGTAAATGTGTGAGGCTTACAACACTCGTATAGAGAATCGTCGACGGCAAATACAATCCGGCGATGGTCTTGGAATCACATAACGATAAAATTATAGCTAAAAATCTGCCGAGCTTATTTTCTTCAGTTAATGATTCCCCATGACATTTACGGCATGCACTGTGACAGTGTGTGGTAGTGCGGCAGTCCCAGATTCCTCGTGATTATGCTACCCTATAGGACCATAATGCTCTCGTGATCGACAGATGTAGGCACTTGCACATTCTGGTTAAAGGATATTTTCTCTTGGGAATCTTGAAGACTGCCTTATGCAGGGCAAATTTTAAACTATACATACTTGAATATAGAGGCCTGAATTCAAAGCATGCCTTGAGATTCTGTTCCTGTAATTGAACAAAAGAACTAATAAAATATGGCAATTGAGACCGACATATTAAGCCATTGAACACGTTCTTCCATATGGGCAAAGTACACAATAATTCAGCTGAGGCTCAGGTAAAATGGCTTACGACCATGTGCAAATATAAATGCTATTATTACATTGGTCTTCGTTTTACTTGGCTGCCTTTTTGTTAACGTGTATGGGGATGTGACCCAGGTACACTCCGAGCTGTGCTGTTGGATGCACCATGACCAAGTTAACTCGTCAAACTGTACTATTATAAATTCTATACCTCGGACTGGAGGACGGCGCAATGGAAATCCCACATATTCATTCCTAATCCAAATCCAATCCAACCAACCTCCAGGAGCTAGGCCATTGCCTTATCGCTGGCTCCGAAGCAACCTGACACGGCAGTTATGCGAACGGGACTGGTGCCGGGGTTGCGTCTCCACTTCCTCTAGCACCGCCACAGCATACGGGCAATCAATAATATGTCCCAATATGGAGATTGGGACATTTGCCATGTCGGCACTCTCGTCCAAGACCACAAGAATCAGCGCGGAAATTGCAGGGAAAATGGCATGGGAATAAACGTGCTTGCTGAACCATATTTCGTCTAGCCTATTTGGCAGATAACGCTATATCACCTTACCGCCTGAATTGCTATGAATGCTTCGCCAATAATATGGTTGGGTTTGGGCAACGTCCAAACCCCAGCCCCTCCGTATGTGCCGAGGCACCTCAACGAGTGACTGAAATGGCAGCTTTCAAAAGGCCGCTTCTCATTGTCTGATGGTCAAGCAAGGAAGAGAAAAGCAACACCGAGATATTTTCCGAGATAAAGTTATGGTATGGTATAATGTTGGATTGACGGGTATCGAGATAATTACTAAACAGTCCAGCGCGACGTTTGCCTTCAAAAGCCGATCCAACACACGCCTCCAATGATGCTAACAAAAGAAAGTAGAAAAAAAAGCGGAAAGCATTCCTTAGGTCGTCAAGGTATCAGTCATCCATCTAGCCTCGGGATCCCGGGGTCCACTGGGAGTCGTCGCCAAGGTCGAGGGCATGGTCATGCTAAAACAAAAGGGAAATTGGTGCCCTTGACTGCCGACGCATCGCCGGGATACTCGGCAAGTGCGGTGGCTTGGCCTTGTGATGCGCGCGATGCGCGCAGACCTGCATGGGACTTTGGTTGGCTGTGGCGGTCGAGCGTTGACAGCTGGTGTTGGCGAGTGGAGTCTTGGGTGGCTTGCTCATGCCGGCCAGCGTGGGCCCACGCATGTTGTTGCTTAATACTTCAAGATGATGTACAAAGCGTGGATGATGCCGGGAATGTAGCCTATCGCACGAGTGTCAGTAAACTTTGGACCTTTGGTTCAATGTCGCGGATATCCGGAGTGATGGGTAGCCCGGACCCGGACCATTCGGGAGGGTGATCGGAGGAGGAAACATGACTTACCCAGAATGGTGAGCAAGATGTTGATGAAGAAGTCGGCACCGCAGCCACGCTCGAGGAAGACACCCACGGGAGGGAGGATGACGGCAAGGATGATCTTGCAAATGTCGCTGTTGAGGACGATCCGGTTAGCATTCTGTGGTGTCGGGACTGGGCGGCGAGTGCGAGTGAAACAGTGTAAGTTGCGTCGTCACAGTGCAATAACACCAACCCACGGAACATCCGGGATTCCATGGTCACCAGCCCAGCGAGGAAGAGGGCAAGCTTGCTTACCTGGTGGTGAAAGGCATGTTGGCGGTTTGGGGAACGAGTCTGCTCGGAAAGAGAAGCTTGGTGTTGTGTAGTAGAAGCGGTTGATGTAAAAACGGGGTCTTGAGAGATGAGTCTGAAGAGGATGTAGGATTGATGAAAAAAGATAAGTTTGTGGACTGAGGGAAACAATAAGACTTTTATACGGTGGCATCGGATCTTCTGTCAGCCAGTCACCCACATCACCGCATCACACACACCATCCTTCCCCAACACAAGCTCCCAAGCTGTCCCGTTCCAGGGCATCAGCAACCCGCTTGGTCCAAAGGTCCCCTCCTGGTCAGACTGGGACTGCCCAGCCCTGCCACACGCATGAGCCTGGGCACTGCGT
Organism: Ilyonectria robusta; assembly: GCF_021365365.1. NCBI lineage: Eukaryota > Fungi > Ascomycota > Sordariomycetes > Hypocreales > Nectriaceae > Ilyonectria > Ilyonectria robusta. The sequence continues at coordinate 72,028 of NW_025764443.1, read as the reverse complement.
CATCGACTTGGAATACACGGAGCGGCGAGGAGCGGCGAGGAGGGGTGGACCGCAGGGCAAGCCACACGGGACCTCTGTTTGCCCCAGGTGCAAGGGCATTGCGGAGCTCAGCTGTCCTGCTTTCGCCTTCTTGGTTGGAGGGGCAGCCCGGTACTCGACGAAGCACGGGAAATGCCTGGTAGATGCCAATGGGTCCGGCCGATTGCAGCAACAGGTTCGCTGGCGCCGGGACTCTTGGCGGCGCTTGCGACAGAGGCTGCATATGTCATGGGTTGGTACTCTACGTCATGGCCGAGCGGGTTGTGGCGAGGAGTGGAGCTGACGCCACAATTTGTGACGATTGCTCGCTTGGAAAGAGGGACTGGGAAAGAGGAAATACGCATGGCCCCGCTCGAGGTGCAAACGCACAGTGATACTCGGCTGCTGAGCCACACCTGGCGCAGCAGCACCCCGTCATTGATTGACAGACGAGCGCCAAGAACGAAGCCGTGAGGATCAGACGGCAATCTTGATGTGGATGGATGGGTTCGTCCATGGGTGTTCTATTCTTCGACGATGGATCCATGATCAGCGCAAAGACAGCCTCATTCATTGCGTAGATTGTGGCTGGTGTCACCAGGGTTTATGCTCTGTCTCCCTGGCGCCTAAGCTACCTCGCAAGCAAGATTCTCCCAACCTTTACTTTAATTCCCTGACGTCCTCTGTCGTAATTTACGGCTCCTACGATGCCGGGTTTTCCGAAGGAAAGACCCGAGCCGGCCTAACAGAGTTTCAGATTCGCTCCAAGCAGTGGAACCATGGCAAAAATTCCTGCTCAGAAGGAAAGGTAGTCAGGAAACGTCTTGGTTGGAAGTAAATTATCCTGTCTAGCGGGTCTACAGAGACTGTCGACATCTTGCTATCCTTGTACTCGGGCCCGCGGATTTCGACCGCGATGCTTGGGGCTATGTACGTAGTGCGTCCGCCAGGTCTTGTGGTCTTGGCCGCAACCACTCAAACATGAATTTGGTGGACAACTTGAGGGCCGCGTCAGTGCCAAGGCGGTCTGTGGTAGCAAAGGACGGCTCTTTCGGCACTGAGAAGTGGAGGGCCAAGCATTCAAGTGTGTCGGCGACACCACGCAGCAGGAATCAATCAGTTTTGTTTGCGGTTTTGTTTTTTGGCTAGAGCTCGCGTGTCCGCGTACAGACATGATTACACGCGGGTATCATTGTTAAGCATACAGACAAAGGTCCAACTCCAGCCACCGGACCCGTCGGAAATAATTTTTGCCCAGTCCATTGTAGAACACCTCTATTCCTCCTTGGGCCCAGAGGTCGCCCATCGCTTGCCGTAGAAGGCGGTGCCCAGAACCTTGGACCCGACGATATACCCCAAATAGGCGCCGACCACGATGGTGACGGGCCACTTCTGCCACTCGCGGTCCCAGTCGAGCGGGATGGGTACGGCGCCCAGCCACGCACCGATGGTGGCGCCTGCCAAACCACCAAACGTCTGGTCCAACGGAGCCGAGGCTCCTAGCACGGCCTGCAGCGCTACGGGGTCGGAGCCGCGGACGTAGAAGATGGGGAATATGGCGAGGACGGCGAAGTGCGCGCAGCAGAGAAAGGTGTGGGCGATATGAGTAAGGAACGGAGCGCCAAAGAGAACGAAGAGGACGTGGAGGGCGGGCGTTAACATCGCGACGAGGAGGAGGGAAATAACTGCGTTCTGCATGCGGATCACCAGTTAGCTATTGATATGCCATTGGGCAATTGAGAGTTCGTTGGGTGCTTACAGCAATGTGGTTTGGTGCCGCAAACGTCTTTTTCTTCTCCCCAAGACGCGGCTTCTTAGACGCCTTTGCGCCCGAAGACCCCGCGGCTGGGAGACATAGCGTCGCATAGGTCGCCTGGATGACCGCGACGACGGGCAAGGCCGTTTGCAGCGTGGACACGGGGTCGGCCACCAGGGCCTCGAATCGCCAGGCGAACAGGCCTGCGAGTAGTAACGGGTGCGCGATGGAGGCAGGGACGGCGATCGGGCTGTTGAGGAGCGGAACCACGGGGACGGCGGCCTTGGGGGCGGGCGGCTGGGCGGAGGCGCCCTTTGTCAAGGTCGTCGACATGGTGACGGGGTCGACGGGCGGGCAGCGATGTCGTCGATGGCGGGATAGATCGTGCTGCTCGTCGCGGTTCTTCCAAAGAAATCTCGCCGGATGCGCTCTGGGGCCAATTGACAGCTAGCTGGAAGCTCGCTGGCTCAACATGTGGTCACGCTGATGGATGGTCACATGTCGATAACGATAAGCCGATGGCCCGAGAGGTCGGCTCCGGACGATGCCACGGCCCGCACTAGTCAGACCAGAAAGCCAGCCGGGAATTTTGATTGTCTGGGGAAATATTGGTTGGGTGTCAGTGTGTCACAGACCAGCCGATGGGTATACAAACGAGCGACAGATGAACCGATGACGGATCGGAAACCCTGGCCTTCGGGAGACAGCGACAAGACCTTGTCGAGCATCGGATCTCATGCAATCTGATGACCCAGTCATGCAACGGCAAGGGACACGGCTGGGACGAGTTTGGAACAGGCATCTTGGGGTAAGGTCGATGTCAAATCGGGTCCAGAACCCGCAGCCATCTTCTGATGATGGCGTTTGCCAATGCCGGCGTGTGTTTTGCTGTTCGTCGTCGCCGGCCGAGAGGTCACCCACCATCAGCCAACATGCCATCAGCCGATGGCCCTATGCCGCAGTGGCCGCAAGGCCCGCAACGCGCTGAAACTGGGACCTCTCCAGCGGCCGGGAGAAACAGGATTGCTCCCTGATTGGCCGCCTTTGATCTGGCCAGGGCCGCTGTCAGTCGAGCGCCGTTGGCCAATGATGAGGCCCGCCGGTCCCCGCCGAACGGAGCAGAATGGCACCACGGCCGGGGACCGCGCCCTCGAAATCGACCCATCCACCTCCGGGCCACGGTGAACGCACGGTGGAGACACGGTGCTGACAGTTGGCAAATCCGCCTTCCTCATTGGCTGCCACTGGCTCGGGCATCCAGGAGGTGGTATGATACTCTCGACAGAGCATGGAATCTGCCCATTATGGACATTTCCGGCTCGACAGACGCTGGAAGAAGCCGCCAGGTTGGGCTTCCGGTGCAAATTCGCAATCCCTGGCCACGGGACAAACAGATCGGCAATGTCACATCTGTATAAGAGCCTCTGTCATCTTCCCCTCGTCGGTTCATCTCCTCCCTCACCATCGCAATCACAGCATTCAAACAACCACTACAACTCTCCACTCTCAACCATAAACACCACTCAATTCGATTCGTCTCTGGGTTTCATCGGCACACTATAATTCAATCGACTCATCTCTAAAATTCAAAGTCTTCACGACAAATCACCACTTACACCCCAAAAACCAACCACACCACTCATCATCATGTCTGCCTTCGCCGCCCGCATCATCACCCGCGCTGCCTCGCGCCGCCAGTTCTCACTCCTCGGTGCCATGCGAACTGTTGGACGATCTATGGAGTCTCACCCCTTTGAGCGCATTTCCATCACTCAGAAGCCTGCCAGCCCCGACTACGCCAAGATGGTCAAGCGCGTTGGTAGCCAGGCCGTTGTGTAAGTCTTCCAATTGAGTTCACATTTACACTGCATCAGTGGCTAACGGTAGTCCCAACAGCTTCTTCCCCTTCATGGGTGTCGCCCTCGGCTGGCCCGCCATCTGCCCTCTGCTTTTCGACGGTAACCTGTAAGCGACGAGCACCGTACACGAAAGTCTTCCGGTTCAATTCCGATCGAGCGAGACTCATAAACACCGACTATGGATGGAGGTCATCGACTGCATGGCCATACACTTCATTGGCATGCCCAGTGGTGATGATGCACATAGTCACTTGTATATAGCATTGAAAGGCGTTGAGGTATATTGGTAGCGAATGATGCAATAGCATCGAGGCTACGGCCATGATAAATCTATATAGAGATTATAATTCCTTTGTTAATATTCTTTGCGTTATTCCCAATTGTGACAAAGATGTTATCTGGATTGACTTTTTGCGTCGTATGGCAAGGACCCTCGCAAATATAGCTCAGGGGGATGGGGTAATCTTCTCGACTGGAGGATTGCGTCACAGAAAGGACGATGGCTCCGCATTTAGACAGGATCAATCATGGGGTATCAATTCAACAAACCTTCTTCACCTGAACTAGTTGTAGACTACTTTTGCCCGTCTGGCCGATTGTTCGCCGGGCCATCTCCTTACGTTTTCCAATTCTTCACCCTGCTCGCCATCTTCTACTGACAACCTAGCCTTCTGTGCCCTTTTTCTAAAAATGCAACCCACCAAGATAGTCAGAAGAGTGAACACAATCGCGCCAATGACCAGGCCGATGCCGACACCCAGGTTTACCTTGTGGGTGGACCCGTCCCTGGCTACCAACTCTCGCTCCGTGATGTACGCCGTTGCAACAATATTGAATGCGGAAAATTGACCCGACATGTCCGAACCAAAATTTGTTTCTCGAATTTGAAGGGCAAGGAAATATTGGGAAATAGCCAGCTTTGCTCTTGACTTTGTGGGCTGCAGATTGTAGGCTGTGGTTGGGGAGTCCTTGGTGAACGGCTTGATGCGAAATTTGAACGACCACTTTGGTGGGGGAGTCTGGCAGCACGGTGTTAGCCAGAGGTTACATCTAAGCCAAAAAAGGAAACCTACTTTGAGTTGACCTGAGTGCGAGGTGGCGTGTGGTTTGATTTGAACTTGAAGTCCTTGCCTTGCTATATTCGTGTTCAAGAGCGGATTTAGTATTATAAGAATTGTCAGACGAACCTTTTGGATGTTGGGGAATCAAGCTATATTATATGCGCAATAATTCTGTTGGTTGGTTGGGAGCGAAGAAATAAGGAACAAATCCCTGTCCATGGCTTGATGTGCGTACCAATGACATCGGCCGTCCTAAGTTCATGGTTGTATCAGCTCGATCCTTCAAGGCACAAGCCTCAATGGTCCCTTCTCAGCCCCAAGGTATGAGGGGGTAGCAATCAAGGCTTGAAACCACGGTGAATACCTCTGCATTAGTCGGTGGCGCTGTTTTTGTGGGTTCTGATTGTAGGACTGCTTTAATTCCTACTCTGATCTCGAAGCCGCTCTTAATTTTTGGAATCTGGCTTTGCTATTGATTACATGGTAGTGGTGCACCGAACATATATGCTTGAGCTAAAACTTGATGTTTCCCTCCCTTTAATGTCAATGACCACCTGGCAGAATTGAAGAGCCTAACCCAGAGGAAACTGGTCAAACCTCCTCGTGTGTTGGTTGGTACAGCCTACCTGTTGGTTCTAATGTGGAACCCGAATCCTGAGCGGACCAAAGCGTTGACTCACACCGACCCCTCGGATTGATCCTGGAATTTGATCATTGACTGCCTTGCCTCAGTGCGTTAAAATGAAAGCCTACGTAGCTCTCAAAAGCATGGTACGGCGAGGAATGGGAAATCGAGGACAGGAGTAACAAGACCAAAAGTGCAGGGGTATCTTTTTTTTGTTCACGCCAAGAGATCGGCGTTTTCCTAATCGAGTCTCCCTCACTACTGTGGCCACTTCTGATCGATGTCCTCTTCCTTAACAAATAATGGCCTCCGTACTTCAATAAGTGTCGTGTGCGATGGGCTCATCCGCCAGTACTCATGGCTCAGCTAAGGTTTCGGGCGATGCGGTCACCACTGCGGTTCGCAAACGTCCATTCAACGACCTGGTCTGCCGTGACGACCTCCCGGACGAATTAGCATGGGCAGATATAGGACCGAAATTACCAGGGCCACTTCCTTACACCCGCCTGGCCTCGGACGAGATCCGGATGGTGATCCTTTACGCTGGGGATCAGTCCTCCGACCTGCGCCTCACCACCGAAGTCCGCAAGATCGAGGATGCTGAGGGCGATTATGCCGCACTGTCATATGTCTGGGGTGACCCGACGGAAACGAGCACTATCTACGTTGATCGGCACGAATTTGCAGCAACAAAAAACTTGGTGGCAAGCCTGCACCATCTTCGACAGTTGCTTCAGGGGGAGGAGACACTACCGCTGTGGATTGATGCGATATGCATCAACCAAAGTGATGTCGAGGAGCGTAATGCCCAAGTGTCCATGATGAAACAGATTTACGAGAAATCGATCCTGGTCATCAGTTGGCTGGGGGAAGCTGGCGCCAGAGGCCTCAAGTATCTGGATGAACTGGCTGACTGGGTACACGGTCAACCCGACGAACCTAGAAGCGAAAGCTCCCAGAAAAGGCCGATTTCGTTTAAAATACATGTCAAGGAACGATTCCAGGAGATGAAAGACGCTGCAAGAATTGTTGCCAACCCATACTGGATGCGTGTTTGGACGGTTCAGGAATACACATCACCGCGTCTTGGATTCTTCTTGTGCGGCAACAGCTGGATGGACAAGAGCAAGCTTACCCCCTCTTTACAAGCTTATTTACAAGCTCTTCGAGCGCTGAGAGCCGGGTACGAGAAGGCACCGAACAGGAATGCTTTCTTCGTCGATGTCACCATCTGGGAGGTGGAGAAAGTCATCCAACGCCACAAGCTGAGCTATGCGCGCGCCGCATCGGAGTCCGAGATCAACGACGGAATCAAGAGATTTACAATCATGTCCATGCTTCTAAAATTCCGAGACCTGAGAGCGACCGACCCTTTGGACAAGGTGTTTGCTCCGCTTTGCATGGCTCTCGAAGAGCATGAACTGGCTCAGAGTATCCCCGTCGACTACAGCAGCTCAGTCAGAAAAATATTCACACGCGTCGCAGTCTCTTGCATGAAGAGCCCTGAATGGCCATTTGGTATCCTGGAACTTTGCAGGTTTGGTGTTGCGTCCGACCTTCCTTCCTGGGTGCCCGACTGGAGAACGTTGCCTCGCAAGGTCTTGTCTCGAGATGTAAGAACAGGCCAGCCGATTTTCTCTGCTAGCAAAGGCATGTTCCCGTCAACGTCATCACCGCAATTCCTTCTCTTAGATGATGCTGCTCTCCAGCTCAATGGAATTCGTGTTGGTACTCTAAGCCAAGTCTGGGACCCAATGTATTCCCAAGAATTGAAGGACAAGACGGAATTTTCCATGACAGTTGTTGATGCAGACTGCGAATACTTTGTGACGGGCGAAAAAATGTCAGACGCATACCGCAGGACGGTGAACCCCACTGGACACGGAGATTATCCAGATCAAGTCCCCGGGACAGACCTTGTCCTGTTAACCCAAAGTCAATGGAGGAATGAGCGAGGAATCGTGGGGCGGATAAATCGGAGGCGAGTTGCCCAGACGAATAACGGCCTCATTGGTCTCGTTCCATCAGAAGCGGAGACGACAGATGATATCTGGTTGATTAGAGGTGGAGGCGTATTTTATGTCCTTCGCCCTGTTGGCGAAAACAGATATGTACTCATTGGAGAATCATTCTTCCACGGATTGATGGAGGGAGAGCTGGCGAAGTTTCCGAAAGTCGAATTGTCTCTGCCACAGGATGTCATTCTTGTATAAGAGACAGATAGGATGCTGCTGATGACCTGAGCTGGGAAAGCCAAACTACTTAAGTTACGCAATCTGATTGACACCTATAGATTTCCCCGACCCCAGATCATCGTTAAATTACATAATAATGAGAGGTTAACTTACCATCTTTGTGATCTTCCAATGGAGTGGCTACACTGAAAGATGTTTAGGCAGATGCGAGTCGTGCATCACGTGCTTTCGCTTCACTGCATGTGCTAGGAGCGCGTCCACACGCGTAGGATCTTGCCAACCCCACTGCATCATCACCTTCACAAACGTCTGAAAATGGCACGCGGAGCGAGGGAGGTCATCGAAATTGTCGATGATGAGCCTACAGCTTCGGAATCTGGCGAGGATCCCGAACCAGTCGCCGAGAAAAGTGCACATAAGAGAAAGCTTGACGAAGGCTTTTCCGAAAAAGTCGAGTGGACAGATGATGACGACGACCTGCCGGTAAAGCCAAAAAAGCGCAGAGGGAAGCGAAAGTCGACAACAAAGAAGGATCGGAAGGCAGGGAAGGAGGACAAAGCCGACGCCGAGGATGACCTCGAGCTTGCCGGGATACCAGAGTATCTCCAGGACAGGAAGCGCCAGTTCGATGTCAATAGGAAGCTTCATCATGACGCCGCTCTCATGCTGCCCCCGGACTACTCTGGAATCCACTTCGAAGAAAATGGCAGACTTGAGGAGCTTGAGGAACGCCCTAAATTCGACGAAGCCAGCGGCGTGAAACCGTCGAGACCGTACAAGGACATTGAACTGCGTCAATCAGCGGGCCTCATCCCAGCATCCATAGCGCAGTACCTGCGAGATTACCAGGTTGCCGGGGTTGCGTTCCTCCATCGGAAATTCGTGTACCAGGAAGGCGGCATCTTGGGGGATGACATGGGTCTTGGGAAAACAGTGCAAGTTGCTGCATTCCTGACAGCGGCTTTTGGGAAGACTGGCGATGAGCGAGATGCGAAGCGCATGAGACAGGTGCGCCAATGCACTGGCCGATGGTACCCGAGAGTCTTAGTTGTTTGCCCCGGATCCCTGATCATGAATTGGAAGAACGAGTTGAATCGATGGGGCTGGTGGCACGTCGATGTCTTCCACGGCGCTAACAAAGACGACGTCCTTGGAACAGCTCGAGCCGGTCGGTTAGAGATCATGATCACCACATATGATACCTACAAGAACAGTCGAAGCTCCGTCAACATGGTTCAGTGGGATGCCGTCATTGCCGACGAATGCCACCGTCTCAAAGACCGATACTCAGAAACCACAAAGGCTCTAAACGAAATCAATGCTCTTTGCCGCATTGGGCTTACAGGCACAGCAATTCAAAACAAGTACGAGGAGCTTTGGACACTGCTTGATTGGACAAATCCCGGCCATTTCGGAACCATCGCAGAGTGGTCGCAAACTGTTACGAAGCCATTGACAGTTGGACAGTCCCACGACGCAACAGGTGCCCAGTTGAGCCTTGCCAGGCAGACAGCCAAAAAGCTTGTCGAGAATCTCTTGCCCAAATACTTTCTTCGACGAATGAAGACGCTCATCGCGCATCAATTGCCCAAGAAGGTCGACAGAGTAGTCTTTTGCCCGCTCACTGATCTCCAACGTGATGCATACGAGAACTTCCTCGCCAGTTATGAAGTCGGGGTCATTCGCTCTATTTCCGAACCATGCTGCGAGGGAAAGAAAAGAGGATGGTGCTGCGGTGCCCTGCTTCCTAATGGGAACAGATGGCAAAACGCCGTGTTTCCTAGCATGATGGTGTTGCAGAAGCTGGCGAATCACCTTACTCTCCTGGTACCTCAGACAACCGATATGGAAGACAAGCATAGTTCAGAGCTCCAAACACTGCGGACATGTATGCCTGATACATGTAAGGTACTCTACGAGAACCGGGATCTAATCAAAAATCTGGTCAATCCAGAGTTCTGTGGTAAATGGAAAGTTCTGAAGAGGCTCCTCAAATTCTGGCACAGCAATGGAGACAAGGTGCTGGTTTTCTCGCACAGCGTGCGACTACTCCGAATTCTCCAACACCTCTTCACCAATACGAGCTATACAGTGAGTTACCTGGATGGATCCCTGAGCTACGACCAACGTCAGGAAGTTGTTGATACGTTCAACTCCGACCCGACGCAATTCGTTTTCCTCATCTCGACGAAAGCCGGTGGCGTTGGACTCAATATCACGTCTGCAAATAAGGTCGTGATTATGGATCCACATTGGAATCCTGCATACGATCTGCAGGCACAAGACCGAGCATACCGGATTGGCCAGACCCGAGATGTTGAAGTCTTTCGACTAATTTCATTGGGAACCGTGGAGGAAATTGTCTACGCCCGTCAGATCTACAAGCAACAGCAAGCAAACATTGGCTACACAGCTTCATCTGAAAGGCGATATTTCAAAGGTGTCCAGCAGGACACAGACAGAAAGGGTGAGATTTTCGGACTCGGCAATATCTTTACCTATCACAATGACAACGGTCTGCTCCAAGACATCGTCAACAAGACCAATATTGCTGAAGCAAAAGCTGGAGTGAATCTTGTGAATGTCAACATGGAGACGGCTGCCAACGATGAGGAGGCTGTTGGGATGGTAAAGCAAGAAGAAGGAAACGGCGAGGATGGAGGAATGGGCCAGCTGGCGGCACTATTGACAGCTGAGAATCAAAAGCAGATGTTGGAGTCTAAAAAGACCAAACCCCCCAAAAGCGATGCCATCCAAGCTATTCTGACCTCTGCGGGTGTTGAATACACTCACGACAATTCGGAGGTTGTGGGGTCCTCAAAGGTCGAAGAGCAGCTCTCACGGCGTGCGGCAATGACCTCCTACTCGGAAGGGGACGTTGAGGGACAAAATGCTCTCTTTGCAAACAGTCAGGAAGCAGCGGGAGGAGACAGACTGCACAGCAGCTACAATCCCCCAGACGGAGTCAGGGTCCGCCAGTTCTGTGAAATGGCGCGAGAGTTTGGGTTTGTGAACGCAACGGAGTTTGCGCTCGTGGTGGAGAATTGGACACAAGAGGCAAGGAGAAACTGCTTGGACGCATTTTACAGCAGAAGAGAGGCGAAGCTGATCAGTGAGGCTCTCGTCAAGGAGGATGACCAAGCGGATGTCAAGGGCAAGGTAGAAGTTACGGCCAAAGATGAGATCGAAGAGAAGGGCTTCAAACAAGAATCATATTTCAAGGAAGAAAAGGTCAAAGTCGAGGACACGAAGACCGTATCGTCTATGAAGATGAAAGCTGCGGATGTCAAGGAGTTCAACGACAAAAAGATGGTTAAGATTGAAGGGTCAAGTAAGAGGGCTTCAATTTTCCTGTCTGATGATGACGATGACGATGAGCTTTGACGGAGCACGGCGGCGTTACTGGATGATACCCCGGACTTGACATGATTTAAGTAAAACGTTAACGAAAACATGCTACATTTAGGATGCTTGAATGGCAACTCATCCCTCCAGCGTGTAAGTCGGTAGTGGAATGGCGTTACGATAGTTGACACTTGCACTGGCTCTCGTCGACTCCTTCGGGACCACGAAGTTCACTTCGTCAACGTTCCGAAAATGTGAGGAAGTACCTGGTAAGCCGGCTCGTCTGGGGGCTGCGCTAGATCAATCTTCTCCCAAGGCCCAGCATTTCTTAGGGATTTGCCGGTGGCTCGACAGATCCGGCATGAGCCCATCACATTCGACCAGACAAGGCTGGTGAACCCTGTTTCACCGAATTGATCAGCTTCCTGGTGACGGAGATAAGACGAAATGGATAGCAACTGTACTCACACTGATACATCCAGAGAAGGACGCCTCCACGCTCAACCTGCACATGCTCGTAGGCGTACCATCGACCACCCTTCTTGAGGCAATCGTACAGGAGGCGAATGTTCTTCTCCGGCTCCGGGATGCTGCACAGGCACAAAATCGTCACGATACAGTCGACGCTGCCAGGCTCGATGCGGCCTGCCCACGCTGTCGGATCGTTGAGGTCCTCGATGCCCACGGGGACGACTTCGTATATGCCATCGAGGCCGATATCTTGAACTCGCTGTCGCAACATTGCTGCCGACTGAGGATTCGGTTCAATGCCGTACACACGCTTTAGTCCAGCGCCCTTGCGTCGTCGCACGCCTCCATCGACATCTTCCATCACGACACTTGTGCTTTTGCCCACTTTGGCAAACACATCTGCCCACATACCAGTGCCGGCACCAATCTCCAGGACAATACCCTCGATAGGCTCACCGACTACTTCGTTGCAAACTTCACCGTCGCGAACTCGACCCTCGAGGAGGGGCACGACGCGCCGCTCAGCGCTGGTTTTGACCTGAGGACCGACGAAGGCCCAGAAATTGCCGAACCAGACGTCGCCGAATTCCGAGGGGGACAGGAGCGTGCGGTAATCGGATTTCGAGAGCAGCTGACTGACAGTGCCGGGCCAGAAGCGGAGGGTGATGCGCATGAAGAGCCATGGATCGATCAGGTGGTTCACGAGGTCCTGGAGCGTGGCGAAGGAGACCATCTTGGTCGGCGAACCGATGTGGCTTTTTGGATTGCGAGACTGCCGAGGGAATTGCTACGGATCGGTATTCAACTAGAACTGCAAATATGACCGAGAGTCAACTGAGTGCCCGGATCTGTCGGCGAGACGCTGGTGTAAGTGTGTGTGTAAAGGAGAGAATGACGACTGCGGCCGGGTATTTATATAAGTGCCCCGCGCTTGATCTTGTCTTGGTGGGGTAAATCGGTTCCCTCTCCGTGGCTCGGTTATCGAGACGTGGAAGCCCTCGACCAACGCCAATAGCATGTTTAACGGCTGTCGATCCACGCTGATTCAAAACAATCATAAATATGTGGTTGCAAAGTGTGAAATTTCACCACTGAAAGACCCGTATGACCTGCTGGAGCCCGGCTGACGTGAGGGAGAGAGTAAGAGACATGAGGAGATGCCAGTCTGGGCGAGCCTCGAAATCGGGTCAGCCGGGGAGTTCAGGGAGCTGATAAAGACGAAGCAATTTCTTTGGCACTTCGGTGTCTGATGATTCCCTCGAATATCTCACACCATAATTCAGGCTAGTCTCTACACTTTGTGGCGGACTTCTTCTAGTGTGGTTGACACAGACATGACATGACACCCTCGTCAGGAGCTGTCAACCAGAGAAGCGTCCGACGTATTTGACAACTTGGTCAAAGTAATCCAAAGCCTTGGGGTGTGCCGGGAACATGTAAAAGCAATGTGGCATTCCCTGATACGTGTGCACCTCCGTCTCCACGCCCTCTTCCTCTAGCCGCTCTGCATAAGCGAGGCCTTCATCTCTTAAGGCATCGTACCCAGCAATCATCACCACTATTCGCTTTTCATTAGTTTACAGTTGATGTGACACAAAAAGGTGCTGTCTTTCAGGCGAACTTACACGCGGGAGGCAAGTCCTTGAGTGATGGGGCTAGTAAGCATGAAAGTCGCCAGTCAGGAGTGGGCTCAGGCATGTAATGGTCCAGGAACCACTCGAGGCGCGCCGAGGTGACAATACTGGCTTCATAGTTCTGTCGATAGCTTCCAAACTCATACTTGTCCTTGGGCAAAAACTTGGGGTGGCATGTGACGGGGAAACAGAGAACCTGTGCGACAATACCGGAAATGCTTTCATCGCGGGCCATGAGAGCGACGACAGCCGCCTATGATCTTGAGTTAGATGAACCGTCAGTTTTGGACGAGGAAGAAGACTGACAAGGTTGCCACCGGCACTGCCTCCAGCGAGAATGATCTTTTCGGGGTCGACGCCTAGGGAGGAAGCGTTCTCTTTCGACTATACGAGTCAGTCTAATTGTATTCGATCATGGATATTCAGGACAAACCCATTTTAGACCATCTAGGCAGTCGTTCGCCGAGTATGGGAATCGGAACTCGGGGGCCCTTGAATTGTTAGCTTCATCTGCCTGTTTCACACCTTGATTATCAGACTTACATTCTGTAGTCCACACTCACAACTACCGAGTTCGTTCTCCCAGCAATGAGTAGATTCTCCGAATGCTCGGTACAATGCCCACCGACAACCCAACCGCCGCCGTGGAACCGCATCACCAGTGCCGAGTCGGGTTTCTTATCCTTAGATTTGTATACTTTAATTTCGACCTTGCCGCCGTCGCGCATCGGGATCTGCTGCGTCTCCGTCATGACGTCTACTCCCTCCGTGGGACACCCCTCTGGCGGTGCCGAGTCGTTCAGCCACATTTTTCGAAAAGCCTCAAGAGAAAGCGAAGGCTCCCATATTTGATTTACCATCTGGTCCGTCGCCTCCTTGAGTTTGGCGAACTCTGGGTCGAGCTCGCTAAGGTGGCCATACTTGGGGAGGGGCTTGAAGTTGGGGTCCAAGGCGACGTACTCGGGCTTGTCTTTGGCAACGACCATATTTGCGTTTTTGGGGGTCCGACTTGATATAGCGCTTTTTATTTAAAGATATAAATTCAACGGAAGTAAGTAAAGTAAATTGGATAGAATATCCTGGCATGGGGAAGAACTACATGGCTGAGCCGGCAACAGCTCTATATACTGGGGACCACATCCGGCTCCGTGGGCAATAAGAGGGACCTGGATCTTGTGGGGATTTGTAACCTTGGTTCGCCCTTCCACTTCGGAAAACGCTAGCCTAGACAACTTGCAGGGTCATTGAACGCCTTGAATTGGTTGCCAAGGCGAGACGGGATATGTCGAATGGGCCTGGGGAGGGTTCAGATCAGCCGCTCCCGCCAATGAGTGAGATTCTAAGTGATTGAATGCGGTAAGTCGAAAGCAGTCTACTTGAATCAGTATAGGCTTGCTGTGTATCGGCGATGAATCATTCGAGTGCCTCCGCATGATTGTTGCGGAGGGGTCATGTGTTGGAGTTCTAGTCGGTTAACCTTCTCCGCGACAGTTTGCGGGGAGGCCCAACCACCGATGAAACCTCTGCTCCCCAGAAGAGGCCCGTTGACCCGAAACAAATTGACAATCAAAAACAAGCCGAGTAAAATTACTGTGGAAGGTATTTGAGTCTTGGTCTAGCTCTCGTTGTGCCACGGTAACCTCATCGAGCTCGGCTTCGCTGGGTTGTAGGTTGACCTATTCCCGCCGAGCTGGTGTAACATATTGCTGTCTGTCTAGCCGCGAGTCTCAAGCTGGTCGTTAAGCGACACGAATTTCGCTATCGTTGTTGTCCACTCGTCCTCCTGCCATTCTTCCAAGCCAGATGTCAATGCGCTTCCACGATGGCTAGTGATCTGCCAGAAGTGTTGAGAGCAGCTCTAGCACAAAGTCGCCGACCACCATCCACAGCAAATCAACCCTGGCAGCCCTGCGAACTTTTGTTTAAATCCAGATCCGTAATTGCAGGTGCAAAAATGCGTCCGAAAGCCGTTCCAAATAGTCTTGCGCCGCAAACTCCTCGATCCCAATGCGTGTTTGTTGACAGCCATTGCCACAGGCCCATAGACCTCTCATCCATGCCCCAAAACTTCTTACAGGAGCTCGAAGTCGTCCAGCTGGTCTCGGTACTTCATAATGTTTCGCTTGATCTTGCTTCCCACCGTCCATGTCACAAAGTCCTCCATGCCTCTCGTCACGAGGTACGCGGGATCCGTGACGGTCTCCGTGCCGACTCGCACGTGTCCTTGCTCAATCATCTTGGTCGCGGCCTGGACAGTCTCGGCCATGCGCAATCGGGTCATCAACACGGGCAGTCTCCGCCTTGCGAACGCACTGACAGTGACGCTGTTCTCCACGGCGGAGAGCTTCGCAGTCGTCGAGAGAATCCCCATATCGTAGAGCTTGTTGAGCAAGAGTTCTTCGTGCTTTCGGCGGGTGGGGTTCTCAGGAGGGAGGAGGGAAAGGCGGTGCGCAAGTTGTCGGAGGGACTGCGCGGGAAGTCAGGTTAGATAAACAGTCGTAGAGTACGGACAGGGCTCGAGGGAACATACTCCGCATAGACGGTTGTACTTGTGGTAGTCCTCAGGCTTCTGGATCATGTACCGCCGGATGACGGCCTTGTCGCGGTGGTCATTGTCCGACTTGTATGAGATGAAGTCGGTTTTTCGCAGGAGCTTCTGCTCGTGATGCTTGAGTTTTCGGACCATGGTGGAAGGCACTCACGGTGTCGTGGTAAATCTTGGGCGTGATATAAAATTCTCAAAATGAGCTCTATTTCTCAAGCTCAAGAGAAGTCGATTACCGCGGTCGTGGTCAGAGTTGGTCGCCGGCCAAATGTCTTGAAGTTGTATCCCGCCGTAGTTGAGGCTGGACGAGGGGACGTGAAAATGATAAAATCCGAGTGGGGCGCTCCCGAACCGCGGAATTGCTCCGCCGGCATGTTCCGTGCGTCTCGAAAATCCTCCCAAACCTCCAACGACAGCAGCATCACGACATCACGACCTCGCCCGCCGACGCCCAATTCGCCTTCCAGCCATGCCTCCCCGACTCCCCACGCCGTGCTCCGGCTCGGCCATTGCGCACACCCTCCTCCGCCCCTTCTCATCCTCCGCCTCCGCCGCTGCCCCCCGCGAAGGCCACCACACGACTCCGAGCGCCAACACCTACAACAACCGCCTCTCCAACCTCAACAACAACGGCCCTCCCCGGGGAGGTAGTGCACCAGCGCGCGGTGGAGATGCTGCGATGCGAATGCTCGAGCGCCACAAGACTCGCTCGGCTACCTATGTCCGCGAGAAGATGGCCCAGATGGAGTTCCTCAAGAGCCAGAAGATGTCCAACGACTACCTCAAGCAGATGCCCCGCCGATGGCAGGCCGGTGACGTCTACTCGCCGCACGATCTGAGTCCCATCGAGATGCAGAAGTGGCGCAAGAGGTCACTGCCCAACAGCGATGTTGTGGACTCCCTGGGAATCAACCCTCTGGACATGTACAAGGTCGGTTTTATCAGGAAACCTCCCCAATTGATGGCCAAGAGCTTGGGCTAATGCATGTTGCAGAACTTCTCGCTGATCGAGCACTTCACCACCCCCTCCGGGATGATTAACCACTCTAAGTTGACCCGCCTCCGGCCTGTCAACCAGCGCAAGGTCGCCAAGATGGTTCGCCGCGTCCAGGGCATGGGCCTCTATCCCACGGTGCACGCCCACCCCGAGATGCTGCGCGACCAATTCTTCTCGTCCCGTCAACGATAAAAATATCGTATTTGAGCCTGTTGCCTTTTGTGGGGGATGTCATGGTCATTATTTGGTCATATGTATAACAGCTTCGACCTCCACTATGTATAGAATACATGTCTACAACAAACATCTTTTTGGTACACCTCAAGCCTTGAAGACTCGGTTTAGCTTGAATTTACACAGCGAATCCTCCGTCATTCGCTTTCCCTTTTTCTCCAACTCTGTCCAAACCTCGGGGTATCGCATTTTCGCCCAGCTCTGGAACCTAGATTGTAGTTCCTGCCCAGGAAGGGCATTGTACGCCACACCTAATCTATTTCTTGTTAACGGTGCCAGCAGGCCGGGGATGTAAGGATTGAAACTCACGTCATTGCACCCGGTTCAACTCCTGTGACTTTTCCCATCCTCAGAATGATGTTTTGAACTTCCTGCTCTTCCGCACTTCCCGCAATGGCGCCGACGTAGGCGTTGTACACCGTCGGAGGGATATCCACGTCCATGTTTTCTATCCTCTTCCAAACCTTTTGGGCGACCTTAGATCCTCCTGGCTTACGTTCGAGAGCCCAAAAGACAGCCTCCAGACTGGCGTAGGTGGGTCCCTCTCTTGATGATGTGATCTCCGACCAGAAGTCCATTGCCTGGAGGGATCGGTCACAAGCAGTGTGGGCGATAATCAGGGATGTGTAAAGCCGTGTGTTTAGTTGAACGTGTGTGTCCATCTTCAGCATATTGAAGACCATCTCTAGTGCTTCGGTATCAGGGTTTTGACCTAGGCCCTCAAAGAACTTGATGTAGGTGTCGAGTTGTGGGTGATATTCGCTATTCCTGTGTTGTCGCATGTGTCCAAAAACGTGTGATGCCATGTCAGGTCGCTTTCGGTTAAAGAAGGCTTCCATCAAGCTCACGCGATGTTCAAAGCTCAGATCCTGGAAAAACTGTCGGAGTAGTTGGTAGCTGCTCCACGCACGGGAGGTGCTCGTCTCAACGAGACAGAACTTGACAAAGGCCTCCTGAACAATCTCTCTCTCTGCAGCACTGAACTGGAAAGCGTGGACGGATAGGATGTCCATCACGTCGTAGTGCTGTTCGTTCTCCAGAAACCTAACGCAGAGTGTTGCGACTGTTTGGGGGTCAAGTTGCACTTGATCTTCCTCAGCCAGGTTGACAAGCTCACCGATAAGCTTGAAATCCGGTCTCTTCTGGGCGCAAAGCGTACTCAGGTACTGGTTGAGCAACTGGCAATACTCCCACCACCGATCAGGATTAGAGTGCCAGGGTTCGAGTTTCTTGGCACTCTTATACGCAGCCTGCACACCCGGCAAGTAACCTGCTTCCAGGCGCAGGTCCATCTGAATGAGGTATGTCTCGCCATCTAACTTCAGATCCTTCTCTGTAGCGAGCGACAGGATGTCCTCTGCCAGCATGGGGTCCTTCAGGTCTACCGCAGCGCGGAGAAGACCATTAATCGTGGATGTGTCTGCCTTCACAGGACCAGTTGAATCGGCCATGTGGGACATCATGCCCTCCACTTGTTTCAAACCCTTTCCCATGACAAGAATAGACTGTAGTAAGCTGTCCCAGTAGGGCTTTTCGGGCTTCGTGTCACCGAGTTCAAGAAAATGAGGCACGGCCCATTCTTGCAAGTTGTTTCGAATTGCAAAGGCTGCAACCAGGGGATAGACTTCGGCTGTGCGGCTTCCGGATGCGGGAAGTTTATCGAACCAGTATTTTGTCTCGAGGACCTTATTTCGCTGAGCAAAAAATGAGACAACTGCTGCCTGTGCGTGCTTGTCAAAGGGGATGTCATTCTTCTCCGCATATTCAACCAGTTCCACCAGCTCCTGCTCGCAGCCGTCCCTAGCCAGGCCCTGTGCCACAGGGATCACCAAGTTATCGCCATTCTTCGTGAGATCGATCGCATTATCCCAGTCGGCGTGGAGCAGCTCAAGAGCTTCCTTAGACCCGCCATAGAGACAGATGGTGTGAATGTATTGCGCCCACAGGGCAGTGTCGGGATGCTTGTTCTGCTTGCTCAAAGTGCCTGAGGCGAGAACAGAATATATTCTCTTAGCGAGTTCTAGGTGCTGTGCAGTCCTCTCACGAGGTCGTAGTGTCCGAAGAGCAGTAAGAGCATTGTTCAGGTCCTTGCGTTCCAGCTTCAACCGGCTCTTTGCGGGTGCGTCGGATATTTGTTGCAGGAGGTAATCAAGAAGCCGGTGGCACTGCAGGGCCTGAGTCGCGTTCAATGGCACCCGGCTCGAAAGCTTCGCATTGAAAAATATGTTCCAGCATTTGATGAGTTCATTTGTCGGTGGTGGGCGCAAGTTGTCGAGCATTCGACTCCTCCAGACCATAATCTTCATCCATCCCGGCTCGAACTCGGGCTGGCGCACCTCTCGGGGTGCCTTCTGGAACAGGCCATCGAAAAAGGTTCGGTACGAGACGACACCGTGGGCTATCGGGCGAAACAATTGTCTCCGTCGGGTAGGAGCTGAGTAGAGAGCGCAAGACGGGGAGCGGGAGTGCTGGATAACGACCCGTCGAGCATGGCGGGCTAGGTGTGCCCTCATGATGGATCAGTCTATGAGATTGCGGGCCTGGGCGAGTTAGCAAGATTTATACCGCGAAGTTGCGAATTCAATTCGTACAGAAGCATGTTTGAGACGCCGCATCACACGAATTGCAGGCGACGGGAGTCTGAAGCTTGACATGAAATCTGGAGCTCCTAGACCAACCCGCACTCAACCTCGAAAATCGAAGCCGCCGCCATTGGCCTCCTCGGAGATTTAGCCGGCCCGGCTCAGAAATGGGACGGGGCGGGGATCAAGAGGCGTCAGGACATCATCCTCCCTCCCCCCACCTCCCAAAAAAGCCCAAGAATGTCAGCTACAGGTGTTTATTATGCCCCTTATCATCTAGTTATTTGCCCATCTCTCACTTCCGGAATTAACATAAACATAGACCCGAGCAGTGACTCATAAACCCAAATGTTTGTTTAGTTTGGTGAACCCCATGGGTCTCACCTCGTTGTTAGTGGTCTGCCTGCAATCGATTACAAAGCGCTCCTGCAGGCTGCGTGGGACCCCACCCCACTGCGAGTCGCTGTGTGAGTTGAGGGGTTGCTATCTTGATCGAAAGATACGGGGTTTTAAGCCGTAAATATTTTACTGGTTCGAGTTATTTGAATACTCGTATATTGGATGTCTTCAGGGAAATCAAACATTCACCTGTAGATGCCGATGTATCATTAATACGACAAGGTCGCTCAGTGGGGAACCAGATAGACAACTATGTCATCGGGAGGGCGCCGCGGATCGGCAAGCAAGGCCGGCACAGCAGGATACCACAATAGATGTGCTCTATGGTCATGGATTTAACGAAAACGCCGAAGGAGATAGTCAATATCCCAAAGTTCGGCAATCCATCTGACCCACCATCTTCCCAGTTGCTATTATCCCCGCCCGGGTTTCGTAGCCGGAGGTGGGGTCGTCGAGCCTCTCTCCCAGGTATATGTACGACGTAGCCCGGCAGTAGGCTTGATGCTGCGTTAATAAATTAGCTTTCACAATTAGTATTGCCATCCCTTGATCCATATCCATCCCGATTCCAAATTATATCATTAGTTGCGTCAATCCCAGCCAAAAAGATGCCTCTTATCGCACAGAAGGCGAACAATCGCATCATCCTAGGTCTCATGACCTTTGGACCCCCTGGAGGAGCCATCGCCCGCATCACAGACATCGCTTCTTTCAAGGACAGCCTTGACCTCTTCCAGTCCAGGGGCTACAGTGAGGTGGACACGGCGCGAGTCTACATAGGAGGCCAACAGGAGGGATGGACTGCCCAGACTAGCTGGAAGGAGAGGGGTCTCACTCTGGCCACCAAGGTCAAATATCCTGCGGAGCCTGGCGATAACACGGCGGCCAAGGTCTTAGAGTCGGTAGAGACGAGTTTAAAGGAGCTTGGCACCGACTGTATCGATGTAAGCCATGTTGCCCTCATCCCCTTGCTGGTCGTCTGGCCTCAGCTTGAATCATTCACTGACTTCATCTCAAGTTGCTCTACCTCCATCGCCCAGACCGCGGTACTCCCTTCGCTGAGACCCTTGAGGCGATTGATAAGTTGCACAAGGCAGGTAAGTTTGTGCGGTTTGGCATCAGCAACTTTACGGCCTTTGAGGTGGCGGAGGTCATTGCCATCTGCAAATACAATAAATGGGTAAGGCCCTCGGTCTACCAGGGCATGTACAACTGCATCACCCGAAGCATTGAGCCAGAGCTATTGGTTGCCTGCCGCCGCTATGGACTGGATGTCGTTGTGTACAACCCTATTGCTGGTGGGCTCCTCTCCGGCAAGATTAAGTCGAAGGATATGGTGGTCGAAAGCAGCGGCCGCTTCTCCCTGGATTCTTCATCAGGCAAGGCATACCGTGACCGGTATTACCGGGACAGCACTTTCAAGGCCTTGCAGACGATCGAGGCCGCGGTGGAGAAGAGCAATCTAACGATGGTCGAGACCGCCCTTCGATGGATGGTGCACCACTCTAAGCTGAACCTGAAGGATGGCAATGACGGTATCCTCATCGGAGCCTCGAGCCTTGCCCAGCTAGAGAGCAATCTGAACGACCTGGAGAAGGGACCGCTACCGGAGGATGTGGTGACGGCACTGGACGAGGCGTGGTTCTTGTCCAAAGCGGACACAGCCAACTACTGGCACGGAGATCTCGACTATACCTACGACGTTCAGGCGTCGCTGTTTGGTGCGGGAGCGAAATAGGCAACAAGAGCATTGCTGCGAGGGTGCCGTGGGCACATGACTCTTGGCATCACGGTATGGATGGTTTGGGAGCAACCACATCAGAGGCCGGATCTTTGTAGGGTAACATGGCACAAGGCACGCGAGATAAGAAACTGCTAAATCCAATGGATGACCGTGGCAGTGGGCTTGATCATCCCGGGTCTTGAATAATGTCACCTGGTGACCACCCAGTCACTCGTGAACCCGTCCCCTCCACCACACCGCGACCCCCACCGAACAGGGCTTGTGAAGCACGTCAGACGAAGACGCGATCTAACTGTCCATCCTAACACGCGGTCATCCCATGACCGTTCTGGGCGAAACAGAAAGGACGGAATCAAGTGATAGGCCATTCAAAGCGGTATGAAAGTTTCTATTGCAGTTTGTATAACTGGCCGCCGCGGGGAATCCGAGAGAGCTGCAGCCGAGTGACGTAGGCTTCTTCCACCCGTCCCACCACATGCCTTGGCGACATGCGCTAACGCCCCCGAAAAGCCAGACTTCCCAGTGGCAGTTCCCACTGTACGCCAAACTTCGCAGGTACCCCAACTCTAACACAGGAGCCGCGGCTGACGCCTGGCGCATTCAGGATGACCCCCTTGGCCACTAGCCCCCTGCTAAATCCCCTGTACTTATGGGGTCTGAGACCCGCCCGCCCCCTGGACCACTCAACTGGCACCCCTGGAACACCCCGACCAAGATTCCGACGACAAGTACTGGACGTACACGGGTCTTCAACACCACCACGGCGCAGTTGATCGGGACCAACGAAAGAGCCTTATCCCCGGAAACACTGGGTGCCTTCCTTCTCTTCTCTTCTCTTCTCTCCTCTCCTTTAACTTGTATTCACTCTCTTTATGCCTCGGCGACCAAACCACGACCAAGAGGTCCATCTTCTGCAAGACCACGAGCGCTTCTCGACCGAACCTCCCGTTGCGAAAGACGACACCACATGCACCCGCGAGACCCGAACGATAGGCAAACCGAGCAATCCCGGCGGTAACCACTACGACGAGGACGACGAGGATAGCAGCTGGTTCGAGCTCGACAACATGGACCCCGAAAGCGCCCGCCGTCCACCCTTCAATCGTCCGACCGATGGTAAATCCGGGACGCCGCTGTTACACAAACAGCAATCCGACGAAGAGCGTGGCCGCGCCGGCTTCGCGCGTACGAACGATGATAATGGCCCAAGATCAAGCCACGGGTCCAGCCGCGACGGAAGCCCCTACCACAGTGAGATGGTCGAGCGGCCCTCCTTCAGTCGGCGCTCAACAATGCGCAGTCGTAGTCCTCTGACAGCTTCGGAGACAAACACAACCCGCAAGAAGTACACATACGCCGCTTTCTTCCTCGCCGTCAGCCTCGTCTCGTTCTGCGTGCAAACGGAGCTGAGCGCCTACATCCAACACGACCTTGGCTGGGACAAGGCGTACTGTATGATGTACTTCACCCACGGTTCCTGGGTCGTGCTCTGGCCCATTCAGCTCGCCATCCTGCGCATACAGAAGCGCGAGCTGCCCTGGCCCGTCTTCTGGAAGCGTCACAAGCAGCTGCTGCGCACCACAGCCATGATGATCGAGACGCAGACGCTCGATGTCTTCCGAATCTCCGTGCAGCAGCGAGCTCGGCCCGTTCGCTACCTTGTACGCTTCACGGCCATCATCACCTGCTCTCTAACCGTTGCGGGGCTGAGCTGGTATATCGCCGTCAGTCTGACGACACCCTCGGACCTGACGGCCATTTACAATTGTTCCGCCTTCTTTGCCTACGTCTTTTCTGTCCCTCTTCTCAAGGAGCCCCTGCGCCTCGACAAGTCAGTGGCAGTCCTCATCGCCATCGCTGGTGTTCTTGTAGTGGCATATGGAGATACCAAAGAGGGGGCTAAGAGTGTTGAGGCCAGCAACCGTTTCTTCGGAAACCTCGTCATCGGCGTTGGCTCCGTCCTTTATGGCCTCTATGAGGTCTTGTACAAGCGCTTCGCGTGCCCGCCCGAGGGAGTCTCCCCTGGTCGCGGCATGATTTTCGCCAATACCTTTGGTTCATGTATCGGCCTCTTCACCCTCACCGTCCTCTGGATTCCTCTGCCCATCATCCACTTCCTCGGCATCGAAAAGTTTGAGCTCCCTGTCGCCTCCACCTGCTGGCTGATTCTCTGCGCCGTCCTGGCCAACGCCACCTTCAGCGGCTCATTCCTCGTCCTCATCTCTCTCACCTCGCCTGTTCTTTCCTCCGTCGCCGCCCTCCTGACCATCTTCATTGTCGCCCTCGTCGATTGGTTCATCACCGGCGAGCCACTCAGCTTCGCCGCCATCATTGGCGGCGCTATGATCATCGTTGCCTTCCTAGGTCTGACCTGGAGCACCTACCGTGAAATGCAGGAGCACGAGGCCCGTGAGCCTATCGTGGACCTTTCCGACAGCGATAAAGACGGCGATATCAGCAGTGATGAGGATTAAGTCCTCTAATTGATGTCAATCCTTGTTTTCAATTACTTATACTATGGGACAGTGCGTTGGGTGAGAACACCGGGTTGCATATTGCGCGTTTGTGTCGGTGTACACATTGTTTGCATATTTTTGTGTGAATGGGTTTGGGTATACATCATTGTCACGGTGTTGATAAATGAAGCAGCTAGGACTGGCTGCAGAGTTCGCGATGGTCCTGTAATATTTGACAGCAACGGGACCATGGATAGATCTGCGCTCAAAGACGAACGCTATTACTGATAGAGTCTCAATGACCTTCATCACCGTTATTATTTGACCTTATTCGTTCTGGAATCTCTCCCATCGTGGATGTAAAACGGTCCGCTACCTCTATACTTAGGTATTTAGGGGTCATTGGTATGACATAATTGACGACTAGTATAAGCATTGCATTCGCACACAGGCACAAATTTTCACCCAAGCCTTGGCTAAATCAATACACCAACCATGCGCACAGTAAAATGGTACATTCTTGGAATGAAAGGCTTGCACTGATGGTTGAATCTAATATAATAAGCAAGATAACAAGATTCTTAGGAGATGTAAACACGAAGAACTTGTCTTAATAAAATGGCATTTCTGAAAGCATATCCCAAGGGTGTCGTTGAGAATTATCATTGCTGCGAATAGCGAGGTATGAGTATGTGTTTATGTGAATAGCAATACTCGCTGGCACTCTAAACGAACATCACTTGGTTCCGTTACGAAGGAGGTGCAACTACATACAAACGACAACGGCCCGGACGTAGTATGGGATCAATCCAAACTAGCCAATAATTAGTATCCAGATAAAATAGCTCCTATCACATTGTCTATGAGCTAACGAAGTTTTGAAGTTTCTGGAGGTGGAGGATGAGAGAGACAGAGGTGGGTGGATCTGGTGGTTGAATTCGCTACACTGCCTAATGCGGAAATTTGCAGGGTCGGTGAGCCATTCAAAACTGAAAGCACACTTTGCGAATGCGAATAATATTCATTCATACATACTCCTCTCCTCATGAGGAGGAGAGGGCAAAAAAGAGCAAAAGTCAATCGGCCCATAGGCCTGCTCAATGCCCCGTACTGGAATCGAACCAGTGATCTTGTCATTACTAGTGACACGCTATACCACTTAGCCAACGGGGCTTCTTAAGCTGAGATATCTGAACCCTGGCCCCAAACGCCTTATGCCCGCCCTGCCTCCCTCACGAAGTATCCTTCCCTTTTCATCCTCCACCCATTAAGCCCGTGCACTTGGACATACTGCATTGCCATATTCCATGCTTCCTCGGTGGACGCATCACCGCTCTCAAACACTCGGAGCTTCTTCCAATCTGACTCCACCTCGCGGTCAAAGACCTCGCGCATCACTAGGGAATATGCGGTGTCACACTCAAGCCACAAGTCAGTAATATCAATGTGCGAAAAGCGGCCGCTGTCCCAAAAGTCGATTGCTGTGGGCATAAGTTGGATAAATAGGTGCTCGACTGGGGGGCAGTAAGGAAGGACGACGTCTCGAATGTGGCGAGAGAGCGGAAAGATCCCGATGTATGAGAACGAGCGGAGGGTCTTCTGAAGACGGTTGAATGACGAGTCGGCGGGGTTCAAGATGACGGGTAGGAGAGTTGGGGCCGAGTAGTGGAAGAACTCGTAAGCTGAGTAGACGGGGATGAAGGATCCTTCGTTAACGAGGAGCGATGTCCAATCTCGAATGCTGAATAAATCACTAGGGACTGGGCTCCCTGGTGGGCCTTGGCTATTTGAAGGTAAAGGAGCAAGGGCGGCTCCATCGCCTTGGTGTGGGAGGAAGCGTGATGTCCGCGACAATGACACGATATGACAGTGACTATTGAAAGCCCACTCACTTGTCAGGTCCACACTGCGGCTCAGAAGCGAGGAGAGGATATCTGCCGAACTAATCAACGTGATTCGGAGTGGATCGAGCTGCCCAAAGATGGTATGCCAGAGCCAGTTGTTGTCCCAGTATGGCCGAGTCGCTGCATCTGCTTCCCTTGCATCCGGCCCATCTGCTGAGCGGGGACGGTCCGTCAATGAAGCCTGCGGTGGTTGAGAAAGGACCGACCAAAGGAGATTAAAAGACATTGGTGGTTGCAGAGGGCTCTTTTCTGGAGGTAAGAGGCCCCAAAACTCCCCGTCAGCATATCTGGAATTTCCCGTCCCCTTTGGAGGGTCTATGAGGATGGTGAAGCTCTCTACATCCTTCGATAGACCGTTACGTTGTAGGAAGTCTAAAACTTCGATGTGGGAGGCGATGTCGCCGTCGGTCGGTTTGTAGAAGCGCTGGAAGGACCAGACGACATGGCGGAAGAGGAGCTGCAAACCCGATCGTCTCCAGAGGCGGCAAACCAGGGAGGCGTTCTTGATGGGGGTGTCGATTCCGTTGCCAATGCCGCTGTCGACAGGCCGGGTGATCTTCGTGGGGTCCTCACACAAATTCTCCTGGATATTTGAAGGTGAGTCGAGAAATCCGAGGATGTGAACAAGGAGCTCGTTGGGGAGGCGCTCGATGAAGGGCGACGCCGGCGGCCGTATTGGCGCGGCAGCGGACTTCATCTTGGAGAGACGCTGGCGACAGGCTGCGTTTTGGATGTATTCCGCTCGAGACTCGGTGAGCGAGTTGCCTGATCCTACCGGCTTAAGGAGAAGAGTCATGAGGATCCGGGTTAGAGGATGCAGACGGTACCAACAGAGCTGATGACGAGGGCCCCACGTTGCGTTGTTCCCATGCGCAACACTAGCTTCGGCAGATCGGAGAGGGCGCCACTTCGTGCGAAGCTTATCACAAGAAATGCAAACACTCGATCACGTCCTCGATCCGATGTTTGCTTTTGCTTCCTAACCAAAAAAAAATCATGAAATGCAGACCCGTGCAGCATTGCGATTGGGGGCCTCCGAACTCGGTTCATCATGCGGCCGCGCCGTGACAAGGTCCGGGTTGTTTGCATTGCCCAACCACTTCGCCTGCTCGCACGCCTCTGCTGCAGCCAATGTCAGCCTTGGCAATGAAGAGGCCTAGGAATGCAACCCCGAGCTGCACTTGCATCGCCGGCAGCCTGCTCGGTCCAGTCAATGAAAGTCACTCGCCGCAGGGTTGCATTGGGAAATCGGTGCCCAAGCGGTTGGGTCTAGCCTGTTTACGCCTTCCGGACTCGAAGTTCTGCGTCTGGTTGACACCCCAAGTCGTCCCCCAAGGCGTCCCCCAAGTCTGGCAGCGGCGGAACTAGTTGTCCGCCAAGGCAACATGTTCGGTGACTTGCGGGTGGATCAGGACATTGCTACCCTGAGGGTGTTGACGGATACTACCGGGAACCAATGTCGTCTAAAAATCAACTCGCGAGATCGTGTGCCGAACTTTGCAAGCATCGACTCAATGTCGCTGGACACGGGAAAACAGTATCAGGTTGACTAGATGAGGCTGGCTAGACGAGGTTTTACGAGAAAGCCGCTTTCAAGCTCGTCTCCAGCACATCAAGACTGGCAGAAGCCTTCAAACGAATGAAAATAAAATCTTTCAAGTTGCCGGTTCGGTGGTTGCCGCCACCCGTCGGCAGACAAGGGTGACGTGCCGGGGTGCAAACTTGCAAGTGGTGTTGTTTACACAAAGTGTACGTACTCCAAATTCTCTCCGATTCTTAGGACAACACCTGGTGTTCTCTCAATGTGAAAGGACAGGAGAGATCTAACAGGAGGACACCCTGAAAGGCTTAAGCTTCATACTATATTGCATCATTGTAATCGTCTCTTTTTTTTTTACTTTTATGTTCATATTGAGAGTGCACCTATTTATGACTCCCTTTCGACAGTTGTCAATGGCTCGGGGGTTAGCTTTGGCGGGGTGAGTGCAACTTGCCGCCTGCCTGCCAGTGCGAGACAGCTGTCACGATTTCCTGGTAGGTCGAGGACTCAGGAGCCGAGAAACCCTGCCACATTTCTAACATCCTCTTAACTCTTGCATCACTCAGGCGAACTCAAGCGAAATTTCTGCAAGCCATCGCTTTCTTGGTCTCGCCACCATCAACTCATTGTCGTCTCAAGACCATTTAACCTGACACCATGTCCCGCAAGGACGGCCCCCGGGATGACGGAGGAATATCCATGTCATCTCCAGATTCGCTCGCCATAGTGAACAGGACTCGGCACAAAACCCTGGAGCTGGCATACGACGAGTATCTTCAAGGAAGGATTCTCAAAGTTGATCCTGTCGTACCCCCTTCCTTGGAGCTGCTCTCACACTTCGACCTCACTTTAAAGTCCAGTCGCGACCCACAGACCAACGAGGTCACAGAGCTTCAGATTAACAAAACTTCCGACCCAGACGCCATTAACTTCATGGCTTAGTGTCCCCAGAATAAATGCGTCGTCTTCAAGGGTGAAACGAGCTTGTTTGATCGCTTTATTGACTTTGCAATGGCCCTGGTCAAAGGCAAAGATGCGGTTGGGGGTTTCAAGGCACCAAGCGAAATTCGGTTTCCACCCACGGGGTTGAAAGATGGCCTGAGCTACGAGGAATTCGCCGCGAGAGTCGAGGTCGTGGAATATGTGATGTGGGTCAGTGATATTGGGGAGGAGGACGGTAAGTGTTATGAACTATGGGATAAACGATGGATGCTGACCATTACAAGAGGAAGAAACGGATGAAAGCTCTCTTGCGCTTGCTGTTATGTCCCAGAGCATCCAATCACTGTCGGAAATTCCCACGTCGGTCGACGACATCGAGATCCCAGAAAATGAAACCACTGCGAACGGCAAATCTCAACCCGCACGAACTCCACCAAATCATGCCAGCCCAACCAGTGGCTCGAGCTCGTCGCTATCTCCTCCCCCGGAAGTTATCACGACACCACCATCCATGAAACGTTACTCAATTCGAAAGAAGGCGAGGTCGGAAAGCGCCAGTGATACGACTTCGCCAGGCAGGGCTGCCCCAAAGCCTACATCGCCGACACCACCATCGCGGAATAGAAGACGAAGAAATGGAAGAAAATAAGCCGGCACAGTCCGCACACAAACACATTCTGCTTTGTACACAAGGGTCATCGGCGTGGGGGATTAGGCGGAATATGTGACGAAAGCAGTGTCATGTTTCGACGCAAGGCCAAAGCATTTTTTGGCAGTGAGGCTTGCTAGAGCCGGATTTCAATTGCTACACACTGAAGTAGAGCAAGCAGTTGCTTCCCAGAATCTTCAAACAAATAAATATGCCATGAGTATTTAAAACTGTAAGAGCATACACTATTCTATGATCATTCGGGAGACACTAGAAACTTTGCGTGTTAACAATGTGAATATTGTTTGCTCATCTTAATAGATTGAAGCATATCTAAGTTGATCCAGTGTGATCGTTCGTAGTCTAAAACGCCAGCCAATGCAATGCATATTAGAAATAGTTAAGGAGAGAAGTAAAAGAAAATGCCCATATTCCGCCAAATTATCCCATCATTAAGTTCGTAAAGATCACATTTAGAGACCGCAGTTCTTGGCGCTGACCTTGGTGGCCTTGGCGTTGACGCGGCCGAGCTTTCCAGCCTGGCCGTGGGTGAGGGCGTTCATAGCAGCGAGGCCAATGTTGAAGCCGCTGGCAGCGTGATCGATAGCGAGGACATTGATGCTCTTGCCGTTGTACTCGAGCTTCCAGCAGGTTCCGCAAGAGGGAGAGTTCCAGCCGGCAATGGCGTCAATGCCACCGATGTAGGGGAACTTGGGGATGTCGCCCTGGGTCTTCCAGCTGGGGTGCTTGGTCATGAGGCCGTTGCTGCCGTCGGAGCAAGAGACGGCAGTGAGGGATCGGGACTTGTTATCGTAGCCGGTATCGTATGAGACTAGAGCTTGCGTGTTAGTGGGATAGTTCGAGATGTTGTCATCGTGGAAAGGACTCGCCAGTGACTGCCGAGGCGGCGGTGGCCAGGGTGAAGATGCTGAGGATGCTAGACAGCTGCATGTTTGCGGTGTTGTTGGTTTTGAGGGTGGAAAGGTTGATTAAAGCGAGTGTTGGAGGTGGAAGATGTTGTTGAGGCTGGAAGGCTTGAGTGGATGAGAGTGTGTGATGATGTTCCAAGAGAGGCATGTTGAGCTGGGTCGATGCTATCTTTATACTCGGATGCTCACGCTTTGCACCTCGTAAACCTCACAACAACATGCAGCTTGCCATCTGAAGCTTCGCCAATCAACCACTCCACATCTAGAGGCTAGGTCGAATTCCCCGAATAGTGCCAGACGCAGATGCCGGACACGGCTCGGAGGCTCAGCCAGCCCCCCCCCGCCGCCGCCGCCGCCGCAGCAGCTGAATCGAGTGTTGCAGCGGAGAGTTTTGGGCCTGTAGGGCAAGAATCTATTTGCGTCTCAGGCGATCGACAGTAGCTCCCCGTCCGTCTGTTTCTCCCCGGACTATGCCCCTTTGCGGCACAGGCTTGCACGGTCCAGATCGCCTGGTCGCTCTGCCCGACTGTTCAGGGCCCTTGCCACCGCTTCCATTAGGTCCCTTGTGGGGTAGCCGCCCTCGTATTCCCCTTCATACCAGCCCCCGGCGTGCCCGTGCCACAAGTCATTCGGGGCATTTACTGGGCTTCTGGACCCCTATGGGCCTAACGTGGTTCGGGGCGCCATGACCTCAGCGTCCGCTCACTAGCGAGAATGATGGGCTCTAGCGGAAGACCGAGCCAGCCAGGTCGTACTCAACTCAAGCAATGCAGCGCGCAATGGCACACACGCTGAACTCGTGAACATTCAGAGCCTTTTTGTTCAAAGCCCCATCCGGTATGTTTAGGTGTGCTTTGATATGTGATCACTTTTGACGTGGTCTTGCAGCTGTTGGATTGAACAGTGCCCCCGAATGAGGCTTGGGAAATGCACCCATAGCCCAGCTCATCAGAGCACGACGCTCAGAGGCTCAGATACCAAGAGATTCGAGGAAGAACGTGGCCGAATCGGGGACATGAGATGCATCGCTCTTAGTCAAACACGAGAAATGCTGCCCGCCGGAGGTCGAACCAGCAACCGCATTGAATATCAACGGGAAAGGCGGTCGGCGTTAGGTTACATGCCGGGCGCGATACAACGTTCCAATAATGACGTTGAAGTTGTTACGGCGTACAAGCAGTCATCAAAAAGAGGAAGGCTGTCTCTCCGAAGCAAAGACCTCAGCACTAGGGGACGCCTTTCCGTCTGTTCGGTTGTTGTTGACATCATGGAGAGAGTTCTATTTTGGGACCGGGTGGACTGTGCGACATTCCAGCCCCGTCTGGAGCAGAAGTGCCGTTGTTCGGAGAGGTAACAATTTTAGGCTCGGTAGCCCCAGACGAATAGCATGGACGGAGTATTTAGATATCGGGCTCCATCGCTTGTCGTGCAATGACAAGCCGGGTGTTCTTAGAGAGCCTTATTACATTGCTGTTGCAATGAAACCGATCTCCGGGCAGGCAATCCACACTTTGTGCTTCAACAATTCCTGCGGTCGTGGCTGTGGAGACGGGGAGATTCTCGACTTGAGCCTAAAAGTCACCCCATCGAATAGTTCCACCAGCAACGCAGCTCTTGGTGCACTGTAGACAAGAATTTGGGAAAGGGTCCGACTCGTGGTCCATGGACTGCAATCGCGTCTTCGTACAGTCGTGCGAGTTCCGACGGACCGGCGCCCTCGCATGCGTGCGCATGGCACACTGCAGCGTGTTCATGTTGTGCTACCAGTGGCTTGGGTCAGCCACTTCGCGTCGTCGGCGGTCAACAGGTCAGACGGAAAGAAAGGACGGAAACGGCGAGGCGCGTACGGGTAGGTAGGGATAAATTGTTATTCTAATGCTCGTGTCTTAAACAATCTGCATCTGGTTCCTTCAATCAAATTCGAGTGTTCTTCTTGACCGACACAGGCGGCCAAACGCGAGCGTCTTGGCAGATAACTTAGGTGCCGGCCGATCATCCGATAGAAAGCATTGGCCATTGCCGAATTTAGCACTTGAAAAATCCCTTCTAGGCCAATGAGACAGCGTACAAAAGCGACCCCCGCCGCACCTGCTCGCGAGAGACGAGGGGCACACACCAGCGAATTTACCCCGCCAGGGCTTTGCTTTGGCGGGCTCCGTCATCGGCTAGAGTCGCATCTCGGCCAGGATGAGTCGTCGCCAGCTGCGCAAACTTCTCCCAAGGAGCCAAGGAGCCGGGAATCTCGAGACTTAGCCCCAATTGCGCCATTGGCCTTCTCTGGACCGCCGCGAAACCCAACTCGACTCATCCAGACCCAGACCTAGCCCCCCCGGGTGATTGATTCCCTACTGTTTCAACCACAGTCATGGAGTCTTTCATTGTCAAGACGCCGTGCTCCAGCGCCAACATCGGCCCGGGCTTCGATGTCATCGGCCTCGCCCTCTCCGTCTACCTCGAGCTGCACGTCACCATCGACCGCTCCAAGCCCAAGTCGGACCACCCGCTGAACTGCCGCCTCACTTACGAGGGCCAGGGCGAGGGCACCCCCGAGATCAGCCTCGATCCCCAGGTCAACCTCATCACGCGCGTCGCGCTGTACGTCCTCCGCTGTCACGGCCAGCGTGATTTTCCCGTCGAGACCCATGTCCACATCAAGAACCCCATCCCCCTCGGCCGCGGCCTCGGCAGCTCGGGTGCTGCCGTCGTAGCTGGTGTCGTCCTGGGAAAGGAGGTCGGTGGCCTCAAGGAGCTCGATGTCGATCGACTCTTCGACTATTGCCTCATGATTGGTGCGTGAATATGCCGTCCGTGAGTGAGCCCAAAGGGGAACTAACACAGATTGTAGAGAGACATCCTGACAATGTCGGAGCTGCTCTGTATGGTGGGTTTGTCGGAACCTACCTCAAGCCCTTGACCCCCGAGGACGTCGCGAGGACAGAAATCCCCCTCAGCGAGGTCCTTCCTGCGCCAGCCGGTGGTGAGGACACTGGCAAGACGCCCCCGGACCCTCCTCATGGAATCGGTCACCACATCAAGTTCCCCTGGGCCAAGGAGATCAAGGCCGTGGCCATCATCCCCGACTTCCAGGTCGCCACCCACAAGGCCCGTGGAGTTCTCCCCGAGAAGTACCCTCGAGCTGATGTGGTAAGTCTCAGATCGCGAGACTATGATTTGCAGCTTGACTCCTAACGCAACTACGCAGACATTCAACTTGCAGCGAATTGCTCTGCTGCCCGTTGCCTTGGGACAGTCCCCTCCTGACCCAGAACTCATCCACCTGGCTATGCAGGACAAGATTCACCAGCCGTACCGACAGGTGCTCATTCCCGGTCTCACCGAGATCGTCGAGTCTATGTCGCCCAAGACTGAGCCCGGTTTCCTAGGCGTCTGCCTGTCTGGCGCTGGCCCGACCATTCTGGCCCTCGCCACTCACAATTTTGAGGAGATCGCTAGCAAGATCATTGCCAAGCTGAGGGAGCACAACGAGAATAAGAACCTGGATTGCCAGTGGAAGGTTCTGGAGCCCGCTGAGGGTACCCAGGTCATCCGATGAACCATGAGTTCACGACGATCCGAGGGCCATATCTTGACCGGGTACCGGGTATTTAAATGCCGGTCCTAAGTCGGAGTTGACCAGTTGCAGCAACACGTAGAATCCCGCATGACCGGCAGGAGTCACCATGTAGGGAACCACAAGACGGGTATAGGAATCGGATATAAAGGTTTGAATAAACAGCTCGGGGTCTCCGAGACTTGTGTATGAGGAGATCATGCTATCGTCAGTATCTGGTCCTGCATATGTCAGTTGAAGCTTCAATCTAGTGGTTGTCAAAGCGAAATAAACTACTTCAATAACTCATTCTCGGCCATTTAGATGGCGCATTACGTCTTTGGGCCGTAGCAAGGCGAACTGGGAATTCCGGAGACCTGGCATGGCCCAACCAAGTCCTCCGGAATCTCCGTGGGTCTCGTTTGTAGCATCTGGGGCTTTGTCAGTTCTTGATTACGGCAGGCTCACACGCTTTACCGGATTGTGTCAGTTTGTAAAGCCCATTCGTGGTAGTGTCGCTGCCAACTACCCCGAAGTCCCGAGCCTCCGAAGCTCGGCTTACAATCCCACGATGTCTCTTGTGTACTTATATGCTTGCCGTGGTAGTAATATGCCCCAGCCCTTTACGCCATCCTGTCCGGTTCTTATTCTACGCGGTTTCCATTACCTCCTCCTAGTCAATACTCCCAGAACCTCATTCACCATGTCTGCCCCTCCGCCCGCGGGCATGTACGTGCCTGTGCCTACCTTCTTCGCAGCCAAGAAGACGGCCAACTACGACGCCACCACCCCGCCGCTGGACATCGAGACCCAGGGCGCGCACGTCGTGTATCTAGCCAAAGCGGGCATACGCGGCGTCGTGGCGCTGGGCAGCACGGGAGAGGCGGTGCACCTGCACCCGCGCGACAGGACCAAGGTGCTCGGCGGCATCAAGGCCGCGCTGGAGAAGGAGGGCTTCAAGGACTACCCCATCATTGCGGGCACGGCGACGAACAGCGTGGAGGAGACGGTGGAGCAGCTCAAGGATGCGCACGCGGCCGGCGCCCAGTGGGGGTTGTGTCTTGTGCCGGGGTACAATGCCGTTGTGACGACGCAGGATGGCATCATCCGGTGGTTCACGGCCGTGGCTGACCAGAGCCCCATCCCCGTTATGATGTAAGTTGAGCGCCCTGGAATATCTGATCAAAGTCCGCTAAACGGCTGTCTAGCTACCACTATCCCGGCGTCTCAAACAATGTCAAGGTCATCCCCTCCACATACGCCACGCTCTCCAAGCACCCCAATATCGTGGGCTGCAAGCTGTCGCACGGCGACGTGTCATACCACGCCCAGATCGGCGCCAACCCAGCCATCGACCCGGACCACTTCCACGCCTTCACCGGCCTGGGCCAGCAGCTGCTCCCCGTAATGTCCGTAGGCATCTCTGGCGCCATCGACGGCTCCGCGGGCTTCTTCCCCAAGACTTTGGTGCGCCTGTACGAGCTGTCGGCCAAGAGCCAGCCCACACCCGCCGAGGTGGCCGAGCGCCGCCTGCTGCAGTTCAAGGTCAGCTCGATGGAGGAGATTGTGGTGCGGTATGGAACTGTCGGCATTAAGGAGGCCGTCAGCAGGTTGAGGGGCTTTGGCGACGTTGACGGCACGAGGCTGCCGCTCTTCGGGGGAATTCCTGGCGGTGATGTTGAATGGGTCAACTGGAAGCCGGTGCTTGACGCTGTTGATGAGGTTGAAAAGTCTTTGTAATTGTGTAGAGGATAGAAGAATTTAAACAAAACTGAAGACAACCACCGACTCATCTACTCTAAAGTCACAAGTCCATGAATTTAAAACCATGTATTCACAAACATTCAACCATTGTCACCGACCACTTGACAAAAAGTAAAGACAGATCTCGGCATGTATAACACCGAACCGCTAGCAACTGAAGGATGCAGGGTAACTTAGGGGAGAGACGATGGTAGTGGGGTGCGACAGCTCAACTGCCCCGCTCTATCTCGTCCGACACAAATATACCTCATTAGGACGACATCCTACAACAAGAACCGGGCGAATGGTTTAGTGGTATAATACTCCCTTAGCATGTTTCGTCTGAATATCTGGGAGTGGTCCAGGGTTCGATTCCCTGTTCGTCCAATTTAGGTGGTTAAATTCCATCGATTATCCTTTTCTTTTTGCATTTGTTGCCAACTTCTACGCATGTTCGCTTCTATCACTAGATGCTCCTTTTCCGTAAGACGTAACACATTGGTTCCAATGGCATGATCCTTTCCCTTTTGTTGAGCATGTTTCTCCCTGTAGTACCAGCATTGTTGGTCTTTCGTTCCGGAGCGGCCAGCCTGTACCACGCCATTGGTGCACCAGCTCCGGGTAAACCACCCAGACACAGCACCTACCGCCGAGCTTCAACACCCGCCAAGTCTCTTAGACTCCGATCGGCCTTTTGACGTCGAGACACTGCCACGAAATCCATTCTCCGATCTGCAAGACAACTCCGTCCAGTGCGCCGCCGAGGCCCCAACGATTCGCTGCCTCCAATAGCTTTCGGCCGAGCCCCCACCGATAAGGCTGAGCCGGGCTCGATAACGATAAGTTCATGATGACGCAGAAGGGCCTACCCAGCACATACAACAAGGACCTACAGGAGAGCTGGGAACCTATGCTAGATCATGTTAAAACTATCCGTTATAGTGTGGAGCCTGAGCTGTCGCTGCCTTAAACTGAGCAGAGGGTGATCTCTAGGGGAGCAGGGGTGATGAGAGCCTGAGCTAAGTATGTAAGTGCGTGCTTGGCATTGTCTCAGGCCCGCACAGTGTTGATATAAATAATCATCCTATTCTTACTATGTAGTGCCCCTGGCATGCCGCCCCGGCTCCAGGTCCCGGGCACGCGATAGCACCCCTGCGCGGGATCCGGATCTACAGTCAAAAAAGAAACTTGCCATATCTAACTTCACGCACTGCCTCCCTAGGGACGTAATAGATCAAAACATCTTAGTAAACTGTCTGAAGACCGATAGTCTCGGCCTCATCTTTAACACCATGCTCGCGAAATCGGGAGCTGTACGATTCTTGTGGCGGCACAAGACAATCCTCCGTCGATAGCTGGCGGTTCAGGCCTATGGGCCTTGTTAGTTGATAAAGTAGAGCTATTTTGGGCACAAAGATTGTAGAAGTTCGTACAAGAGACAAATCGAGTAACTGACAAGCGGCTGGGTATCGAGGCCGGATCTCTCGGAGACGACTATGACGCCTGCCATAGACCGAGCCTCGCCCTGTGATTAAACCGACGAGGCCGGGTAGTTATCTGCCCTTTCCTTCCTTCACCTAATGGCGCTGGCTATATGGCCCATCGCTGTGATCTGTTCGGTGGGGCTTTGATGATGCCATTCGAGACGCAACATGACAGTTAGGTAACAAGATCATTCGATCACGTGCCATCAGGGCTATGGCTAACATCTTGATCCAGTTCACTTGTGCTTGCCAAAGTTTGGTTTGCTCGACGGATTGCTTTTCTTTCCGCGCGAAGTCTTCGCTTAGCGCCGATTGACAATTTCGACAGTTTTTCTGGGACTGGAGTTTGCTGAGGCTTGTCTGCCAGTAGGGAATACGGGGTACAAGCAACAGCTTCGAGGATAGTGGCAATTGAGCTTTGTGTACCGATCATTTGCTGGTTCCCAAGCGCCCAGGCGTGGGGTTTGGCGGATATGTCGCGGGCGGCAATCATAAGTAGTCCCTTAAGGGCAAAGAAGGCATCATTCCCAGCAGCATGAAGCCGGAAATGATCGTAAGGTATGCTCAGTGCGTCGAGGAGCTTCTCCAGGCTATACCGATAGTGCAGCTGTAGGGTATATTGGGCGGCTTTCACTGTATCCAGTATGTAGCATGCCCTAACAGCGATGCCTGCGTCAATATTATTCAGGAACTTGAGATCTTCATTTACCCCATGGGCGACCAAGATGTAATCTCTGCCTTGTGTAAGTGCCGAGATTTTTGCAGCGATGGCAGTTAGCGTTTGTATTTCTGTAGCACCTAACAAAAAGCGCTTCGCTGCTTGTTTACAGGGTTTTGTATCTCGATTGATGAATTGATAGGATGCAATAGCTTTCTGCGGATCGGTCGAGCTATTGCTGGTAAGGTAGCGGGTATCGAATATTGATATGCCGACGTGGAAGCTCTGGTCTGGCGAGATAACCTCATAGCCTCCTCCAGTATCAACATCTACAGACACAAGGAGGATGTCCTTGATAGATGAGCCTGGCAGTGGCAAGCCGGTTCGAGGGATTGGATCCGCATGCATTGGTTGGTCGCCGTATCCGAAGATTTGTTGGAGAACGAGGTTCTCCTCACGCAGAATCCCTGTGTGGGGTCCTGGTGCTGACGACATAGCGCGATATTCGAAGATATAGAGTGGCGAGGATGGGAAGTTACCCTATTAAATGTTAGCTTGGGGAAAGCATGCATTCGTTGATTTTTGGTCCCTGGTGCTGTCGGCCGTACCAGGATTTGGCAACTAAGGATGGAGGGAGCGCTACGCACCCACATGCACGGCGCTGCAGTTGTGACAGTCTCGCGAGCCCTCAAGTGGCCAGAGGCTGTCAAACGACTCTTGATGGACGAGAGAGCTTCGGATGATAAGGAAGCCACACTCTCACAACACAACCTGATGACGACGCCACAGGCGCGCGCTGCCAGGAAGGGACGTTGTTGAGGCTGAAAGACAGAGAGTCCAGTACCAAAATAAGCTGGGGTTGGGGGGTACCATTAGATAGAAGGGGCTAAGCGGTGACTCATAACTAAAGGTTTGCGAAATCATTTGAACCACTGCGGGGGCTCCAGGCATCCATAAACACCGGGCGGCACCTTACTGTCTTCTAACATATTTCGCACGCCGTGTCCGCGTGCAAACCATCTAAGAACATGTCCCTCTGAGTCAGAGCCCGAATCGCTTTTTCCCCCCCCTAGCGTTTCCTTTCCCTTCTTTGCCCCTATTGACATTTCAATTGCGTGTGGCCTTCTACAATGTTCCATTCGGACGCATCGTCAGCAAAAATCGTTGTTGATTATGGAGGGCATATAGATGGAAATAAAAAGTCGGCTTCCAACAGGGCCCCTGAACCCCCGGAGGATGCGGAGTCGTTGCGTGTACCTGGACCTCCAGGAAGTGCTTGGAACATTTCTTGGGGGTTATACAGGGCCATTGGCCGCGTTAATTGGTCGAGTGGTTATGAGGGGCACATGAAAAATTCTGATCCGAGCGTGGCGGAAGTCGAATCGAAGCACGCCCCACTTTATTACCCAACAAGGGTTAGGTTTGAGGTAACCCCGCACAAAGTTCTATTCTTTACCCCATCGTCCAAGAGCTCCATCTTCTCTCATCGCAACTTTCTAACTGTGCTGTTCTCTGCTTCGACACCTTCTCGAATCTCGAAACATGCCGATCACTGTGATTCTCGGCTCTCAATGGGGTACTTACAGCCCTGTCATCGCTAAGCACCGGGGCATGGATATGTACTAACGTGAACCTGCTTTTCTAGGAGATGAAGGGGTTTGTCTGCCTCCACACGCAATATTGAACTTCTTCTGACGAGCGTGACCAACAGAAAGGAAAGCTGACCGACATTCTTGCTACTAACGCGCAACTCTGTGCGCGAGCCGCCGGAGGTCACAACGCAGGGCATCAAATTGTGTAAGTCGAGACGGATCTGTGTAGGCGTATTAGAGTGGTCTTGCTAATTCTAGAACAGTACCCAGGGTGTGTCATACAGGTATGCAGTCACATCGCACCGTCAGAGTTAGGAGAAAGTGCTTACTCGCCTAGTTTCCACCTTCTTCCTTCTGGTCTCATCAACCCGAATTGGTAATTCATTCGATTCATTGCTTTAGCTTTGCAGGACTGATTCCTCATTTTAGCACGAACTTGATTGGTTCAGGTGTTGTTTTCCATGTGTAAGTAACTGCGACCCCCCGGTTCCAATTCTATCGATTGGCAAGTTGACTTCCTTTAGCCCATCATTCTTCAGCGAGCTCAAGGAACTTGATGAGAAAGGCCTCCCCCAAGTTTACGATCGCATTCTCGTCTCGGACCGAGTTCATATCAACTTGGACCTTCACCTTGCTGTCGATGGCCTTGAAGAGGTTGAGCTTGGAGGTAAGTAGTCAGTCCTCTAAGTACGCAAAACACTCTCTAACAGCTTTTAATATCGCATTCTAGAGCATAAAATTGGAACTACAGGTCGTGGAATTGGCCCATGTTACAGTACAAAGGCTGCAGTAAGGACGACACCAAAGCGACGATAAAACAACGCTAAAATGTGCTCAACAGCGAAGTGGTATTCGATTAGCAGAGGTCTTCAACACTGAGCTGTTTGAGTCAAAACTTCGGCGACTTGCATCAGGCTTCGCCAAGAGATATGGGGACTTGCTAAGGTAAGAGTCAGCTCATTGCAGATTATGCCGCCCATTCTGACGCTATTGCCAAACCAGATATGACGTTGAGGACGAAATCGCCCGTTTCAGAGAATATCGTCCGAAGCTTGCTAGATTCGCGATCGATGCCGTGCCCTTCATGCAGTCTGCCCAAGAGAACAACATGAACATTCTTGTGGAGGGTGCCAACGTAAGAGCTCTCTTCTTTAGCGAAGTACCGCGCTGATCTATTCGGTGGCCTGAGCAAATGTGCCTGCGCAGGGCCATTGCTCGGTCCGCCTTAGCAAAAGGCCTTGATGCTAGATCTCGACGTTGGGTCATATCCGTATGTATTCTAAACCTATATCAACCAGATGTCAGCCATTAACAGTGAACAAGATATGTGACAAGTTCTACCACAACCGTGGCAGGCATTATTGGCGGGTTGCACCTTAATCCCCGCGGCCTCACTGAAGTGATCGGGGTGATCAAATCCTGTACGCTCGACACACATTCAGCTGGCTGAAAGCAACATCATTCCAACCAGTTTCGGCCGCTGGTGGCTTTTTCACCTATTTGTTTACTTATATATACTAATAAGAAACAGATACAACCCGAGTTGGGATGGGCAGTTTCAAAACTGAAGATCTTGGAGAGTTAGTCATTCAGCTTACAAAATATGTTTATTTGCTAATTACATATAACAGAGTTGGCACGAAACTCCAGGAATTGGGTAAAGAATGGGTACTTTTTCTCTCTCTTTTAAACTTATTATAACATTGCTAATTATGTCAAGGGAACGTCCACTGGTCGACGGCGTCGTTGTGGTTGGTAAGTTGCTCAGATACTTAAGTCTTGTAACAAGAAGTCTCAGCTAATTCACATAGGCTCGGTACTTGAAATCGCTTGTTGCAGTCTTGTATATTCTTCCAGTATTGCTAATATATATCTGACAGATCTTGTGGTCCTTCGATATAGCATGGCTATCAATTATTATACGGCACTTAACTTAACTAAGGTAACTAAAAATCTCTAATTTTATTCGCCCTTTCAATCGGACAGTGGCTGACTCCCTTCACCTCTAAAGCTGGACGTGCTGGATACATTCGAGACGATTAAGATCGCTGTGGCGTACAAGGAACCTGAGTCCGGTGAGGTGAGTTAATAGATGTCTCCTATAGAGTTGCCAGCAGATACTTACTAATTTTGTAGGAGTTGGTTTCGTACCCTTCGGATCCCGATACTCTCGATCGAGCTCATGTTGTTTATCACGAGATGCCGGGGTGGAAGAGACCGACCACGAACGTGAAGACGTTCGATGATCTTCCCAAGCAGGCGCAAGACTATGTCGAGGTAAGAATCGTATTATTATTAAGGGGCTGTATTAATAAGTGTTATCGCTAGTTCATTGAAAGCTTTATTAGAGTCAAGGTGAGATTATAATTTAGAGGGTTGTTTTAAACATTTTAATATATTAACATTAAATAGGTAAAATGGATTGGCACTGGCCCTGACCGGGAGAGCATGATAAAGAAATAAGTCCGGTGGTGGACGCTATATCGGCAACGAGCTGCTGGTCCTGCGAGCGTGTCGCCATAACGGTTAGAACACTGATTCTAGAGGCCAATTATCAAGCGACGCTGTGCAGGAAGAAGGAGGGGCGCAGCTGCTAGCAGGGCTTCTATACGAGCGAGAATAACAGAATGTAATATCGAAAATCGTTTTGCAACTGGTTTCTGAAAAATGTCAAGACTTGAATCCCTTCAATTGACAGGAAATGTGCCCACTTTATAGTAATACGATGTTATGAATGCCCTCTATGCCCTTAGCTACGGCGCCGTAGGCCCCTGGAGGGGCAACGCTTTAAGCAAAGACCAGCAGCCGCGGTCAAAAGCAATAACCGCAGCAGCTACGATTATAATTATCACACCAGTCAACAAGTTGAACGGGTCAACAACAGCAGTGCTTCATCAACAGGCTGGATCAACAACATTAGCTATAATCGGCAGCGGCCGCGTCAAGAACAACTACCGCTGGAGGCGGAACAGGCCGTCCGCAGGCATTGTCATAGGTAAGGCGTCGCTTGCTTCTTTGGCCACAAGGTGGACAACGGATTTTACAGTCATATTGCCGTAACATTTTGTTATCGACCTGCTTGTAGATGACAGAGTTCTTAGTGCATTCAGTGCAATAGCTAGAGCCTTTCTCTCATCCCTAGCAAAAGAAGTCTCAGGCGCTCTTCTTCTTTGGCATTATTGCTAAGCCATCTATGAGTCGTGTAGAGCTGGTAATTAAGTAGTGGCAAGCTACCTGATCCCTAAGAGTCGCTAAGAGTACGAGAAGAAGTTGGGTGTGATCAGGTACGAAGTTGGACGAGATAAATAGCTTGTCGGAGGAGCGGGTGTTGAGGTGATTAAAGGTGATGCTCACTGAGCAAGGGTGATTAAAACCTGAGCAAGAGCGGCGGTGCTAACTAACCGGCCGGGGCGCGGGCGTCCTGGGTTTCGTGGTAGACTACCTAAATAGTCACCCCCGACAGTTCTTGCAGTCTCAATCCGTTTCTGGCGCTGGGCCTGAGCTGTCGCCGCTTTAACCTGAGCAGAGGGTGATCTAGTGGGTGATTAACCTGAGCTAAGGGCTTGGCATCGTTTCAGGCTCTTGCTTGCTTATGCCAGTATACAGTTGCGGACATAGAAGGCAATACTGTGCCAGTACCCTGGCATACGGCCCGGCTCCAGGCTCCAGGCAGACAACGTTGGTTGATAACATAGAAGAAAGTTAAGCTGAACTTAACTCAGGCCTGCTAAAAGCCTAGCAAGCTATTCTAAAAAAGAAAAAAAGAGATATATATACCCCTAACTAAGGTAATATAAAAAAACACACACATAATACATATACGCATTTATAGTTATATCAAGCTATCTAACAGTAGCAGTATAGGATATTTTCTAGATTATTACTACTTTTTGTAATATGAGTAACGCATCTATATACCGTACTAGCCAGGCTATAATGCTAAGTGATGATATCTCGTTAGGCTCGCTCCGACCCCGGCCTTACGGCACGAGGCGATGGAAGCTGGTTTGGGCGCTCTGGGGCAAGATAGAGCGCACAGATTAGGTCGAGCTGTTTGAAAACCTGGTGTAATAACTTGGTGCCTATTAATGCAGTGCAGGGTACGCGGCTAGTACATGAGCTGGACCCTAGGCGCACCGACAAGCTTGCGTCCGGATTAGGTGCGTGTCTGAACGTTGCCTCGATGCTTATCGTCTAATGGAGATTAGGAACTTCCTCGGACTATACTTGGGCCGCTGAGCTGCAGCGGATCCTCGACCGGATCGAAGAGGCGAACATAGGTAAGGCGTCATCCCCGAGCTTCTAGTGTCAAGCTAACGAGCGAAGCAGTTCTTGTCCCCTCCATCAGAGCCCCCAGGTCTGACATCGTTCGTCTTCCATCTTCCTGCTTCGCGCTTCCTGTTATCCACAATGTGCTCATCCAGCGTCTAGAAGTGGCCATCGGGGGTAAGAATGGTCGGAATGGTCGGAATGGCCTCCCCCATTAAAGGGCCGCGAGGGCCTCTACGCCTTGCGCTCGCTCACTTCGCTTCCTCGTCCTCTATCGGTTCATCCTCACACACTCATTTCTGTCAGAATAATCGCACGTTTCCACCATCGCAGGTTTTGAGCGTCTCCCGACGGCAAATGCTCTGCCTAGACGATGTCCCACGTGATCACCTCCTCACGCACCCGACTAGCCACTGCAAGCCTCATTCAGGAAAGCCACGCCGCGTTTCTTCAAGGATTTGTTGCACGAGAGGCAGAAAATCGAGCTGCGAAGCAGCAACCGAAGCTCTCGGCTGAGCAGCATGCCGCTCACAGAGCACAGCTGAGCAACGTCCGCTTCATCAAGCCAACATACTCGCATGGAACGGAGATCAATGTCAGCGGGATCTTTAGAAAGTGGAAGAGGTAAGCACAGCTGTCGCGCAGTGGATACATATAAAATATCTCGGAATTCTCTAGAGGCTCGTGCTAATTTATTCTGGTGACTTGGCAGATACTGCGAAGACCTCAAGGTTGGGGACTGGGAAGCGACCATAAAGAATCTGAAGCGACAGACGACGCAGGATTTCTTCCTTTACATCTGCGAAAACTCAAAGATAAAATCATGGGGTACAGGCGAAGAGTACATCCGGCAATTCCAACAACTGCATACGACCATAAATGGGCAGTATATGGATCGTAATGATGCCAAGGAGGTTTACAAAGTGCGATAAAGCTTGTGACCCCATATATAGCAGACCGTCTATGTGGCTTACGGTTGACTAGGCATGTTCTGATTCCTCGCTTTGGCCACCGCCCGCCCAACATTGACGGCAAGCCGGTTCTGAACGTCGATAACCTTCTCGTCATCTGAACCTTCAACATCGCTTATGATGCGAGCATTTTTCCTGGCGAACGACATCGTATACAGCTTACCTGCTGCTACCAACTTCTTTGCTATACCGGTGCACGACCAGCTGAGCTTGTGGATGGCGAACGGAAGAAGCCAAAAGACGGATTAGTCGAGCAGCTTTTCGGTCGAAAGGTTGTCGAGGCCCCACCATCTACCGACAATAGTGAAAACCCTGAACAACAGGAATCGGCTCCTGATAAGGACTCTCAACTGCTTGAAAGCCTCCTATCTCAGGAGACTGTTGGCCGCGGGCGACCCAAGGCCCTGTGCTATGAGGATATCATGATGATGATTGTGCGGCACCCTGCCACCGGACGTTGTATCCCGGCCATGGCCATCAAATTCATTCATCACAAGGGAGCAGACAATAAACCTAGGCCGTATGTTGTTATACTCGCCTCGACTCAAAGTCTGTTAACTAATCGCCTTCACTACAGGACCATCTTCTATTTCTCACCCACGAGGAAGCTCATCTTTTGCGCCGTTTCAACCATCCTCTCCCTCGCTCTACACGACAAAGCATTCGATTCGCCAAGTTTAATAAATGCAACATCGATATTCGACAAGGAACCGCCGAAGTTCCAGCAAAGCACGCCGCTCCGATGGAAGAAATCCATGCTCAAAATCCCCGTTTTCCGTCGATATCGAGGGACTACGCTCTCGGGAATCGAGGCTATGCT
The DNA here is from genome assembly GCF_021365365.1 of Ilyonectria robusta. Lineage (NCBI taxonomy): Eukaryota > Fungi > Ascomycota > Sordariomycetes > Hypocreales > Nectriaceae > Ilyonectria > Ilyonectria robusta. Next base: position 27,056 of record NW_025764443.1, on the reverse strand, counting down.
CTATTCCAAGCTCAATGACGATATGGGTCAGAAAGTCTTGACTCAGGGCATGAAAAGAGATGGACTCCCAGATTCGCCAGAAGAGGCGCCTCGAATGCCGCTAATGGTATGTTTCATATTATACGCGATCACACCCAGGCCCCCGGGTACTTGAAAGGCTTCTTACAATATTCTAACCATTTCATGTTGCAGGTGATGCACCAGATGCTGTACGCGACCAAATGATGCGCCACGATCCCCAATTTGCCACCTTTCATCACGCGTACCTGAATGAGATTACCAACTTCGATATTCAGAATGCTTTCCTGGAGGAGGAGAAGGAAAGCCAGCTCTTCCGACTCTTTGCACATGTCAGTCTCACGCGCGACCCTCAGGCGACAGCGGATATGGTGCCTGAGGAAGTGTGGGCTAATCTGGCGCTGGATCCTGAGATCGTTGAGCTTGAAGAAGAACGGGCCCGCCTGAAGCAGGGTCACTACCGAATCGAAGGTCACCCAGATGAGGAAAGGATCCGGCAGCTTACCAATGAGATTCGTGCCCAACGCGACAGGCAGGTAGTCAAGGAATACTGTGAGCATTACTTCTATAACCGCCCTACCTGGGATATTGTAAGACAGGCGCGAGGTGAAGAAGAAGAGGAGTATATTGAGCCTATTATTAATGTATCGATTCCGGAGCGGGCAAAACTGGCGGGAATTCTTTGCTACCAGCCTGACAATCTGGTTAAAGATGACCTGGTGCAACGGAGGATTGAGGTCATCGACTTGATGGTCTCCCTTTGCGATAAGAGAGAGACGGTCAAACGCGATCGGATCCAGCACAGAGTCAAAATTTGCCCGCCAGTCAAAACTGAGTTACCGCAGTCGAATGCTGAGCACGGCTCTGGTCCTTTCCCTCTTCTCATGCACGGCGCACAATGCCCAGACTGCATTGGCGACGAGCGGCTATCATTGGCGGAGCGCTCCTTTACGTATTGTCGGCCAACCGTGATGAACGATCATTTCGATGGCGAGCATTTGATCAGGCGCGAGCAGGCTGAGCAATGTGGGGAAAAGATCCGGTGCGAACATCCCAAGTGTCGCAATCTCAAATTCGAATGTTTGGATGCGTTCCGGTCGCGTCTTCAAGGTTCATGGTGTCGCCTTGCGATCATCGGAACAAATTAAGCAGAGGCAGCAGCGGAAAGTAAGGCAACGGCAAATGGTCAGAGGCAAATGCTAGCATGATGTGCCAATGCTGAACAATATTGTGCATCCACTCTCAACTCCTACATTTTGCGAGCCGATCAGGGCCTAAGGTATCAAGAGAATGAAGGGTGCTAGAAGCCGGGCTTATGAGCCAACTAGTACTCATCACTGCGCCCCTGGCGCCGGTGATGGGATCTTCAACTATGGCGAAGGTCGCATAAAGTCGACGAGAGACAGGGCAAGTGCGAGGCGATATTAGTTGTAATAGACGGGGTCGCATGCATCCTATTGGAGGGAGGGGGGTTGAGGTGATTAAAGTCTGAGCATCACGGAGCCAGGGTGATCAGAGCCTGAGCAAGAGCGGCATTGCTGACTAACCGGGCCAGGATGCGAGTTGCCCGAGTTTCGTGGATGACTACCCAAGTAAGTGAATTCTACCAGGCTTCCACTCCCTCTTCTGGCAAGCAATCTTGATCTTATCTTTCGAGATCTTCACTGGGATATCGCAATCCTGGCGCTGACGACAATTCCGATTAGACCGAGCCTTGCGCCAAAGTTAGGGAGTGAGAATAGTTGCGAGAACTCCTATCCATCATGGCATCTGCCGCAAAGAAGCTGCCCGGGCTGTCGCTCGTAGTGCCCGTCGTTGCGCCCCTCGCCGTCGGCTCTATAGGATATGCCGCCTGGCGCGTCAGCTGGATTCCCCTCATGAAGTCATTCATAATGGGTCCTGGTCGCACTTCGAGGATACTGTTGCTGCTGTTTGTCCTGTTTAACTGGAAGAACATGCCATTCGCGTGGACCGTAAGTATGCTACGGCAGCTCCGTCTCCCATATCGCACAATCGCTAACATGAAGCCAGTATCGCGTCTTCTACACCATTTTCTACCACATGTCGTTGCGCAAGTCCCCGAAACACGGCCCCAATGCGCTCTTCAAGCCCATCATCACTCCCTCGCACTCGCCTATCCTCGAGATCGACTACAACCTGCACAAGTCCAACTCGACCTACTTCGCCGACCTTGATATCTCGCGAACCCACCTCGTCTCGTACCTCGGCCGTGCCTCCATGGCGTCCCTCTCGCGCAACTCGCAGACCAAGATCGTTCTGGACCCGAAGACGGGCGCCCCGGTCAAGGGCCCCATCGGCATCATGCTCGGCGCCGTCGAGTGCAGCTTCAAGCGCGAGATCTCCGCCTACAGTGGATTCGAGATGTGGAGTCGCGTGCTCTCCTGGGACCGAAAGTGGCTGTACATCGTCACCCACTTCATCCCCAAGAACGCTGCCCGGCCGACTGAGTGGCTCGACGCCCGCTGCGCCAAGATTCGCAAGCGCGGACCCAATGATCCTGCTGGCGGCTGGGAGAAGAAGATTTACGCCACGGCCATCAGCAAGTACGTCTTCAAACTCGGCCGCTTCACTGTGCACCCAGCCTACGTCCTCGGTGGCGAGTCGGGTCTGCTACCAGAGCGTCCCGGCGGCTGGATGAGCGGCGAGGAGCAGGTGGGCGACATGTCTGTGGATGTGTCGGATGTTGATCTGTCGGTCGAGGGCGAGTGGGATTGGCGTCGAGTCGAGGCGCAGCGCCGCAAGGGTATGGAGTTGGCTTCAAATTTCCACGAGCTGGAGAAGTTGCATGATGTCTTTGATGGCGGCAACAACGGAGCGTTGGGCAAGTTTGGGCCCTAGAGATCTAGACCAAGAGGTGGAATAAGAGAAGACGAACGATAAGAAGATGGAAAAAGACAGTGCTGACTCGGATAGATGGCGTTCAAAGACGGAATTGGGGCATGGAAACCCCGTGGGTAATGTTGCGGAGAGTTGGCAAACCTCTAATATTAAGTATGCCATTTATATAGCAGACCTGCTTATGATGTACATAGAATTGCGCATGAAGAATTTTACGTCATGTTGTCGTCTTACATAAAATAGAACCCCCTGCGAGAAACGCCCAAACCATCCTGATATCTAACGCCTTGCGATATAAACACTCGAATCCCATTAACCTTTGGCCCGCCGGTTGTGGACAACAACGCTCCCTATAGTGCAGCGGCCACAACTGCCAATACAGCTGCTGTTCCAGCCCAGGCTAGGTCCTGGGGTAGAATATTTGCCGCAGCGGTTGATGCTGTTGCCTTGGCGGCCGCGGTGGTCTGGGTGGCGACGAGGTTCGCGATTTGGGAGGCACATAGTTTGGCAACGAGGTTGGCCGTGTCTTGACCACAAGTCAGTGAGAGTTGATGGGACAGATGTTGAAGGATGAACATGTGTGAAGCAGGTGACGAGAATGGGAAAGATGCCGAGAGGAGAATGTATGGTTCACATACCGGAAATTTCGTCAAGATCGCAACCGGCCTTGACGAGACATGGCGACGTGGTCTTGATGATGGACTCGAGCTGGCTGCACTGGCATTCGACGTCTGTGGTTTCACACCCGTGCTCTTTTGCGCCGACGGCGAGGCACTTGACGGCGCACTTGGGGAGGCTTGCTTGGAACTGCGCAAGTGCTGCGAGGTCGGTTGCGTTGGTAGCAGCGGCGGTGGCGAGGAGGGCCGTTGTAGTGAAGAGGAGCACGCGGTGAAGGATCATGGTGAGATATTGGCTCGACGACGGTCGATTTGGCGGAGAGAGATCGATTAGAGGGACAAACACACAGAGGCTGAAGGACAGTGGAAGTTTGTTGGGGATGTCGTCACCCACAGACGAGGTGAAACGAGCTGCTACTTGTTGGTCGTTGGAGGATGGGCGGACGTGGAGTTGACTGGGTTGGCGCAACATAAGGTGAGTCTGGTCAAGCCAACACGAAGACGAGGGAATAGCGAGAGGCACAGCCTTAATGAAGCAAATCCAAGCAAGAAAAATGTGACCGAGTCCTCTTCATGCAAATGGCAGCCCGCCATACATGGACCCCGTTCCGGCACCCTCATCTGAGCATGCGTCCATCCCCAGCGCCACCGTCACATCCTCATCGCCCTATGATCGAGCCGGGGGGCACCACGAGAAACAGCGCCACCAACCAAGGGACGACGTGACAGGGCCGGGGCGCATTGCGTCCCGCTCAAGCCCTCAAGCCCTCAAGCCCTCAAGCCCCAAGCGTAAAAGGCAGAACCGAGAGCGAGATGCGCGATAGTTCAGTGTCAGTCCAAGACCAAGGGGACCCTGCGTCCACGTTGTGACGGCGAAGCGCCCCCTGCGCTTAGCAAGTTAGCCCCAACTGCGCCGTCGTCTGCACGCTCCCCGGCCCCGTTAGTCGTCGCAGCGGAACAAGGCGTGTGACCCTCATTCGGACACGCGCAGAAGCTCAATTGCAATAGTCCGGGGGGCGGCGTCGACGAGAATTGGTGGACTGTGGACTCGCGGGTGCAATTCGCCTGGCTGGCGAGCTGTGGCGCTGGACCGGGCTGTCGGGGCGACGCTGAGAGCCAGTGGGTCGCCTGCTGTGGGGGGCCCACCGCCTGCATCGGCGCCAGGGGCCGGCCTATGGGGCTGCTGCGGTGCCTGGGGGCCGGCGAGTGAGCGCGCTGTGAGGAGGTGGCACAGACGCTGGAGACCCTGACGCAGTTGGTTGGCTGCTCTATTTTGCCGGCTCTGTGATAGGATCACCAGGATGGTGAGTTGACGGGTTCATTGGCGGGGACGCGATGGGATAGGTAACTTTTCATGTTACGGATTCAGCAAGTCGCGTAATGGCAGAAGGGCTGGTAAGGCGGAAGAGGTTGTTTATTGTGTCAGTGTGTTGATATGTCAAATCTAGACTCTGGGACACGATGAATGAATCCTTGCTCACCTGCGTCTGGACTGTCGAGAGACGTCAAGCTGCAAAAGGCCAAGGCAAAGAGGACAGTCGCCACCCTTGACGAGGTGACAGTCCACGCTTCTTCACGCTTCTACTAATTCCCTTCTGCAAGGACCTTTCCCAAGGGCACCGGATCCCCGCATCGGATCATGTCGACGCGTTCCGGAAGTCCAACCCTACGACCAGGATTCTCCACGGCCCAATCCCCTCGGCCATCCGCACACCCACTCAGCCACCACCTCCCTCGCAGCGCAACGGCTCCTTGCCGCAAGCCCATGATGCAGCGGTGGGCGTACCTCGGGGCCATCGCCCGCATTCGATCGCGGGGAAGACGGACGAGGGTCGGTTGCGCAGGCGTCGCCAAAAGGTCTTTGCGCCGCCCAGCAAACGTCGTGTAGAAATGCTACCCTGCCGGTGCCGTGGTCCCGGACGCTCGCCTGGCGACTCTGGACGAAGATGAGACTGTGACAAGACGATGCCGAGACGGACTTCCGACTCCTGACGTGTGTGTGTTTAAGCGAGCGAAGTTGCACGATAAACTATGATTCGGAGCTATTTTAGACGTCGAGATATGGGTGTTAGCCTGTCGGGACGAAAATGGGACCCTACCCACCGTACAACGAAACACTTGGGGGATTTCTTCACGGGTGACTGGGGCGCCCTGAGAACTAGGACAGAATCCCCCCCAACCACCTGATACAGGGGCCCAGGTCAAACCTGAAGAGTACATAATACTGCCTCCATATGTTGAACGGTGTTGCACACTTGGGAGTTTTATACTTCGCGACATTCCGTCATGAGTTCCGCAGCAAGCAAGCCACATCGTTAGACCGCGCCGACTTCAGCTTCGCATGTCCACGCCGTCCTCTACCTACTTTTTGTTGGTTGGGTCGATGATACCATGGTCCGTCTGGTACTGTTGCAACTGAGACGAAACCCTCATACTGGAGACGTGCGAGGATGTTGCGTGGTCAGATACCTCCTTTGAGATCAGCCGGACCATACAATGTTCTTGCCGATCCGCTTGGTTCCAACGTTCCTGTGATTGGAATCACTGTCCTCGTGTTGTTATAGGTGCACATGCATTGCCGTCGAACCCGGGGGAAAACGATTCCGGCTTCTGTAACGCCACCAGTGCGAGAATCACGAGCGCACGACGCGCCAATAAGATCGAGATTTGGTCACAGTATTGTAATAGGGATTCTCGTCTGAGGAGTGACTGATTGCTCATGCCCCCATCTTCGCCTAATTCACTCAGAGAGGTGGCCTCTTGCCCGACAAACGTCTTTAGCAGTTTTCCTCAATGATAGATTTTGTATTCACGGAGAAGCAATGGCTGACTCATTATCCCATCGTACATGTGTGTCAACCTGGGCTTGAGCCTGTTGTTGGAGACTACATTGGCCTCAGCCTCTGGGAGCCCTAACAGAAGTGCGGATGTAGTTTCGCGAACATACCAAGCTGCATTTCCACTACCGAATGTTCGATATTGTGTTCGGGTTCCAGGAACAGCGCAGGAAATTTAGTGAACAAAGACGAGCATTCTCGGGTTGGGTCGTTAAGGGGTGTTCGATTGCGTTCAATCCGAGTGATGGCATGGGGTATCACCAACGCTACTGAGGCTGGCTGGAGTGTGGCGGTAAATTTAATTCCCTTGGTTTGATTGCCGGATGTATGCGTCACCTACAAGTTAAGCCTGGCTTTTGGAGGATAGGTTGGTGACCCTTGATTCGGTCCGGTGCATCGGCTATTCGTACAGATATTCTGCCAACCATAGATCCGGGAACAGTGTACGCAATATCAAGCGCCAGCAAAGCCTTGCAGAACGACATGGATTGTTGACTTTACCCATGCTAGAAGGGGAGAGCTTGCTATCGGTTCCCAGACACAGCCAGGACGAATGATGGTGATTATGGGTGACTGCGATCTCGCATGGCCTGAGAATGACTCGAGATCTCGCCTTTATCTGACCTCCAAGAACAACGCAGAAGAACTTCCCAGAACTTTCCCTGAAAGATGACATGGGCGAAAGACCATATCATATTGCAAGTCTACAGGCAGCTGGGATGAACCTCCCGGTGTTGGGGAGTTGGCATGGACGTCAAGTTTGCATCAAAGGAACAAGAATATCTATCTAAGACTCCATAATAACTAACGACTGGATCTGAAACAGAAACAATCAGGATTCAAGTTGTTCAGTTGACATTTTAAATATGTTTATCAGCATCGGCAAGTTTTTCCTGCCTCAGTGCTTGACTCTAATATTGGTCATCATCATGTGAACTTGAACCCCGTCTCGAAAACAGTTTCGATTCCCTCGAGGGAACTTCCAGCGAAGTTTAGAGTGTGAAAAAGAGGGAATCGTCACCGCAAGGTCGACGGTGGCACCCCCCTCGCGTCAAGAATGAGCCCCATTGAGTAACCCAGCTTTCGCCGGGCAATCGCATACCTATCAACCTCGACAACAAATCCTCTGCGCCCGACACCACACTCGCAGGCACCAAGCGGCTGCCCACCTCCCCTCACGCGCGCACCAGTTCCAAGGGACCGTCGAGACCCTGGATCGGACTCATATCTTCATCCATGAGGGCCAGGGAACCGAGCAGAAGCTTCGAGGCTGGGTTGGTTGCGAGGATATAACGGTGGACAGGGCCGGCGCAAGGAGAGGGCCTGGGCGCGGAGGTCAGCCGCTGTGCTTTTATGGCGGCGCGTTTCCGCATTCTCGGTAAAGAGACGTCCGGGGACTTTCTCCCAGAGCATGGAAGGGAGCGAGACGCTGCCGGAGCAAGCGTCTCTGTGTGTGAGCTCCGAATAGCGATTTTTTGAACGAGGAGGGTGGTGAAGAAGGAAAGAAAAAGGTAAAGCTGGAGCTCGGATTTGAATTTTTATTGTGATGGGGCTGCGGGGAGTGGCCTTAGGCAGGCGCAGGGGTACGCCTAGGCGTTTTTTCACCGCGTGGTGACGGCGGAACAGCCAATCCGAGCTTCGTGTTGGAAAGGCTGGGACAGCTGCCTTCGTGCCTGTTCAACTATCTCTGCTACAAAGCACCGGCGCATCCATCGTCGACGACCGGCTTGAGTCTCGCTCCATAACAACTGTGCTCTTGCGACTCGCGAGACCATCTCACCATCGAACCCGCCGTCTTCGATTGCCCCCCCGTCGTACGCGCCCATCTTGAGGACGCGAAAAAAAACAGCCACACCCTATTTGCCTTCTTCGCCTCTACCGCAACAATGTCGGGACTCTTTGGAGGCGCCGCGTCCGCATCGGCGAGCAATACCGTCGGCGATCTCAAGTTGGACGTTGCCCTGTCCGACCCTCCCACTGATGCCGTCTCCGACCTGGCCTTCTCCCCAGCGCCAAACGGCCCCGACTTCCTCGCCGTCTCTAGCTGGGATAACAAGGTCCGCATCTACGAGATTGCCCAGAATGGCCAGAGCCAAGGCCGCCACGCCTACGAACACAGCCAACCCGTCCTGAATGTCGACTTTTCCAAGGTAAGACTTCTTCTCTATTCTAGGGGACGCGATAGGGTCACAGATTGCGGAAGGATGTGCTAACCCCAGATGCAGGATGGAACGAAGATCGCCTCCGCCGGCGCCGACAAGAACATCAAGGTCTGCGATCTCGCCTCGCAGCAGGATATCGTCATCGGCACGCACGATCAGCCTGTGCGAACCGCCCGCTTCTTCGACAGCGGCAGCGGACCCATGGTCGTGTCTGGATCCTGGGACAAGACGGTCAAGTACTGGGATCTACGACAGCAGGGCCCCGCGGCGACTGTGACGTGCCAGGAGCGAGTCTACACAATGGATGTCCGGGACAACCTCTGCGTTGTCGGCACGGCCGACCGCTACATCAACGTTATCGACCTCAAGAACCCGACCAAGTTCTACAAGACCCTCCAAAGCCCCCTGAAGTGGCAGACGAGGGTGGTGAGCTGCTTCACCGACTCGGCCGGCTTCGCCATCGGTAGTATCGAGGGTCGATGCGCGATTCAGTACGTGGAGGATAAGGATTCAAAGTATGATGCCCCCAAAGTTAGCCCGCATGCCCACTCAGGCTCTAACGTGTCCAGCTCCAACTTCTCCTTCAAGTGTCACCGCGACCCTCCCGCCAACAGCGTCACCAACGTCTACGCCGTTAACGACATCTCCTTCCACCCCGTCCACGGCACCTTCAGCACGGCCGGTTCCGACGGCACATTCCACTTCTGGGACAAGGACGCTAAGCACCGTCTTAAAGGCTACCCTAACGTGGGTGGTAGCATCACGTCCACGACCTTTAACAAGAACGGCAGCATCTTCGCCTACGCCGTCAGCTATGACTGGAGCAAGGGTTACCAGCACAACACACAGAACTATCCGATCAAGGTCATGCTGCACCCGGTTCAAAACGACGAGTGCAAGCCCCGGCCGTCGATGAAGAAGAGGTGAAGGCAGATTGTAATGGGTGGAGATTTAGGCGGTGAGCGGACATGGAATGGGCTATCTTGTTTGGTTATTAAGTATGTACGACAGTAAAAGAGAGATTGAGAACGAGAGATGGAGAGGGAGAGGTGGTGGAATTGAGCTAGTGGACAAAAAGTCATGGTGGATGGGGAGGTGTTACGAGAGATGATACCATAGATACAACACAACAACTATCACACCAAACAACCAGACAACACATGGCACAAGATGTTAGGTAGCACCGAGTGGGAAATTGATTCTGGCCATTTGTTTGTCTTGGAACAATCATTCAATATTTGTAGTTTTGTGATTCGCCCAGATCATGAAGGCTATTCGTAGCTCGAGTGGAGCACAGGTAGACTATTAGAGTGCGTAGCAGCAACACTGGCGCAAACATGGAAGCAATTACAACGCTATATCCCTAATTCCAGCAAGGTCGGTTATCATAAAAGACCGTCACCTTCGTATAACACCCCCGTTTCGTGACAATATCGGACCATTGATGCGGAGCTGGCCATCAGGCGGTCTTCTTCTGGCTGCCCATGACATCGTCGACAATGCCCTGCCACAGGTCCACGATGAGGGTGCTTTGGTCCTGATCCTGGGGCTGCTCGTGGGCAAACTTGAGCTCGACGCCGTCCATGGTGACGCCCTCAACCGCGGCGAGGGGCGCACCGGGGACGACGTTGTCCGGGTCGGAGGCGACGATGGCGCCGGCGTGGAAGCGGGCGCTGAGGTCGGCGGCGTCGGAGAGCGAGGCGTGGTAGGCGCCGTAGTTGTCCGGGAGGAGGGGCATGCGGGGAAGGGGCTCCGAAGACACCGGGACCGGGTGCAGCGGAGGGAGCACCGTTGCGTCGAGGTGGGCGGAGGGAGTCTGGCTGGGCGTGGATGAGTGGAAGCCCTGCATCAGAGGCCGGGCGCGGTTGGCGATGGAGGGTTGAGGGGTGGGGCGGTGGGTGGTGGTGATGTGACGAGACTGGGAAATGGTTAGTCAAGACGTTCATGATGGTGGGAGAGTAATGGGATTGAAGTTGAAGTCTATCCCATTGCAGTAAAACATACCTCGTCGGCGCGGCGGGTGCGCAGGAGCTCGTCGTACTTGGGCATCAGGACCGCGCCAGAGCTGCGCTGGGAGTCCAAGATGGCGCGGGACAGTTTTGAGGCGGGAGCGGTGATTCTCGACATTGTGATGGATGTGGTGTGGCTTGGTTTGGTTTGTGTGTAGAAGAGGACTACGAGACTTGGCTGGGGGGCCGAGCTTATATGTGTATGCAGCAGCGGTGACGGCTGGACAATGGCAATCAGGCGACCCGGAAGACGAGATGCTGATAAGAGTCACGGAATTGGTTCCTAGACAATGGAGGCGGTTGGGGGGGGGGGGAGAATTGGATGTTGAGGGATGGAAGGTCCGGGTGGGCTGCGTTGGGAATGGCAGCAGATAAGAAGAGACAGAGTTAAGATGAGTGAGGGCGAGGTTGGTATGGGGATGATATGGGGGGGATAAGATGGAGGGGAAACAGGAGGGACGGGACAGACTGGGAGCTCTAGATATAGATGTTCGTACGACTACAACTCAGGGCGTGCAGTGCTACCTACCTTAGACAATGGCATAATGGGGATGGGCTATGGATGGGGGGGAAGGGGAAGGGCAAGGGGAAGAGAGGGTGTGACTCTACACATCTACACTATTCAAACTCCGGACTTCCTCCTCCTCGCTATTACACAATTGCTACCACCGCTGGCGGTCCGCCCCCCCGAGCTCGACCTGGTACTACTATGTACTTCGTACACACCCACTGGGGACAAAGCAGCTCCAGCTCAGGGTGGTCACCCGTCACTCGCGGGACAGGGCCGGGCTGGAAGGGAAGAGGGTCCGTCGCGATGCACTCAAAGCTCCCCGTACCGCGCAATGTTCTCTGACCGACACCTGCACAAGCTCACGCACACACGCAACGCGCGCGCCATGCATGCGCCGTCTCCACTGACAGACCACCATGGCGGCGGGGAAACCAGGCCATGGGCCGTGTTGAGATCCAATCATGACGCCTCACCCGCGGCGCCGCCCTGTCACCAGCTTGCACCTTGCACTGCCGTTCCCGCTGGGGAAACAGGAAAGGCGTGTGGGTGTGTCTCAGTTTCCACTCCGAGTGAACAGCGCTGAAGGGATTCCAGACCACATCCCCAAGCCCTGAATCCCCAAGGAGGCCTCGCCTCATTCTCCATCCTCAGCGTACGTGTCACGGGGACTCATCAGTCCTGGCCCTAGCCTTGGCAGCCAAAACAAACTTGGAACTAGAAACCGCCACGTGCGCTGCTGTCCATCGTTCTATCCACTACGTTCCTCCGAGGAGAGTCTGTGGGCACGAATGGCGGTGGCGTCATCTCCAAGGGCTTCCTTTGAATGCAGGTTACAAGCCTGCCGTACTGCGCTGTACCTGCTACGGCACACTCGTCGTCCTTTCTTGGGCCCCTCTCCGTCGGAAATCGCAAAAGGGAGCGGACGGGAACTGGAATTGGAACTCGTTGAGAAAGCTTCAGAGGGATGGAGGGCCAACTGCGAAGTGGAGCAGCGCTGCTTTAAGCGACATGCACCTCTCCCCCCCCATGTTTCTCTGCTGATCAATCTGGGCTCGGCAGGGGAACGGCGGAAGATCTGGTCAACGTGGTGGGGGTGTCTTAGCTGAGCTGTGAGATTTGCCGTCGACGCTTCAAGCTCGATGGATGGGACTCAAACAACACAGCTAAGCCACGATAGGGGACGTGCAATCAACGACATCCAGACTCGAACATGAATCAAGGTGAAACCGGCAACTCACCCCCCCTCGGCCTTTCTCAGGGACAACCTTTCAAAGGGTTCCTCTAGGGTCTTCCTGGGTCGCCCTCACCAAAAGCGGCAACCAAGCTAAAGTCGCTTGTCGGAACGGCACTGGGGTATTGCTGGGGGTTACTGGAAGAGAGCTGTGCCAGTGTGCAGCGCCCACAAACCCAGAATTCAAGCTCGAGCTCCAGGGCGAGCCGTGACACCGAACACCGAACAGGGCCCTTTCCTTCGGGCTTCGGTCCCCACGTCCGCAGCAGCAAGGAGAAACGCAGGCAGGCCAAGGCTTGTCATCCACGGGACTCAGGAACCCGCCATCTCGGTTGCTCGGGAGTCCCCTTTTGACCGGGGGCGCTGGCCGCCAGTCTCTGCCCTCTGTGTCCCAGGCACACATGCTGTCTCTCGATTTTTCCGTCGGCACCGCTGAGCATTGCCGCGGGCCACCGGGACCGACTGCTGCTGGCGATATCGGCAAAGAGGAAGGAGCAGCATCTTCTGATTCCGATATTAATTCTTCGTAGTTACGAGGCCCATCTTCGGAGAACCGTCCATCTTGTCCGACTGTCGTCTCCGTGGTCGGCATCTTCGAGGGTCATTGCTCAATGCTGCGGATGGTGTAGTGAGCACTCGGTAGCTGCCAGCCAGGTACATGATTTCGGTACTCCTGCACAGGGAGGGCAGCACAACCAGGGACGCCCACCGCCTACTACGTACATAGTACTACGTAGTACGGCAGCGGCCCGGGGGCGTGCGAGTGCCCGTCCAGGGGTGAAGCACGTGTTGTTTGTGCTGGCTGGTGTCTTGTCTTGTTGAGTCGGTTGGTGGCTGATCCATTCCAGCACGGCCTGAAAACGCATATCTCGGGGGGCCGGGTCCAGCACCCAGCGAACAGCAACCAGACAGCAACCAGGCCGGGGGTGGTCGTTGAGGCGGCACGAGGAAATGGCCAATTTCAACGGAGCTTTTTCGTGTTGCTATTTTGGAAAGTTTTGGAAACGGGTCACGAAACTGTTGAACTGTGCTTGTTTGACCAGCCCCCCCGTGCGGCCGTGCCTCGCTTCACCGAGTTTGACCTGGTACTGACAAGGGCGAGGTGAAGCATGCGGCTCACCGTGGGTATTGTCTAAAATGACCGTTCTCAACAGAAAGGTACGTACCCTCACCGACCAAGCGTCGGCAGGGCCACCGATACTTCTGAGTTGCCCATCATCGGGACCATCCGACAGCCTCACATTTCAAATCAAATCAAATGGCCCCGGGACGCATCCGACTGAATTGAAGATCTTTGCTAGTCTTCTTTTGTTCCCGAATCTTGCGAAACGAAAGGCCGGCAAAAGGAGCACACAGTCCTCGTACGGTCTTGTACGCTTACCCCTCCTCCGTCGACACCACCATCGTGACAGCTCGTGCCATCCCGTCCAGCAGTACTCCATGTACTCCATGGTATAGGTACAGTCTCCTCCCGTCGTGATTGGGGCGTATCTGGTGGTATCTGGCCCCTGGATTGTAGAGCTTCGTCAACCCTCGACTTTGCATTATCTCGCTGGACGCCGTCTCGAGGGCCACTCCACCCGCTAACCTTGTCTCCCTGTATCTTCCACCATGCGCCCTGACACTCTCTAGCAGTGGCATCAAGAAGGCCGTCACTTGCGCTTGCGTAGTCGTCAAGGTCTCACATGCAATGCTCTGACTGTTTTTGTTTTGCCCTCGCATCATGCAGACTAGGAAGCCGGGTGATCCGATTATTGTTGCTGGCCCCCTCCTTCGATTCGCGGCGACAAGTCCGGAGGGTGGGTTATAAATAAATGCACCTGTGATACAACACGCCAGAGCACGAATCCTCTGCGATTGGGTCTGATGAGCATATGGAGCGTCCAAGTTGGGATGTGGCGGGGAGATCCGTTTCCTGAATTACCCGGAGCTTGAGAAGCCGGTGTTGCATCTCTACGCTGTTGATCTTCTCCCAGGTCTCGCTCTCCTGGGTCACGACTCCGTTTAAACTGCAGGAAACCGGGCCGGTGATTATGACTTGCCTTATCGAGAGGCTGAAGCACGATAACGCGAGCTTGATAGCTTGGCTTGCAAGCATTTGCTTTTAAATCATGATTTGTCGACTGGTCCTCACCGAATGCCCACATGCTGCCCCTCTCCGTCAAAGATAATGAAAGCAATGCTTAGGAATACGGAACAGTATGCATTAATTTGAAAAGAAATAAATCCAGGAAAAAAAAAGTACCGCGCTTTGGAGACTGGGAAGCTACCTATGTTCCACTGTTCGGCGATCGAGACTAACTAGTATTTTCGGTTTGGATCGCAAAATTGTCAATTGCGTCATGACAGCTTCGCCAATGTGCCCCGCCATCGAGCTTCGTCGCATAAGATCTCAACACCAATTGCTCAATAATAGAAAATTATTTTAAATTTTTATTGAACAAAACCTCTTTATTCTATTTCACCCTATCCCTTATCGCTCTTCCCGCGTCTGTTGCAAGCTCAGCATCTGAGACCCCTCTGTTCCGGGCCTCGTTCGGCGTTCAACCCCTCCCCCACCCGGAACTAGACACTTGGCGCAACTTCACGGCATCATCACTTCGGTTGTACAGCTTCGACAGACTCTCCCCAACCCGTATCCTCGAATAACACCAGGAACACGGACAAAATGGCAGCATTAGAAACGAGGAAACGCGCCGTCGACTCAGACAAGGGTAACCAACACTCCCCAACGCTTGTCTGATGGCATCTGGCTAATCCACTCCGCAGTCTGGACAACCCTCATCACCAACCTCGACTATCTCTCCGGCCTCCTCACGCTGCACCACTCCCTCCAGCGCGTCAACTCGCGCTACCCGCTCGTCGCCCTCTACACCGACACGTTCCCCGAAGAAGGCCACGCCGCCCTGCGCGCCCGCGGCATCGCCACGCAGCACATCCCCTACCTGCTGCCCACCAAGGGCCGCGACTACTCCAACGACCCGCGCTTCTACGACTGCTGGAGCAAGCTGACGCCCTTCTCGCTGACCGAGTACTCGCGCGTCGTCCAGCTCGACTCCGACATGCTCGTGCTGCGCAACATGGACGAGCTGATGGACCTCGATCTCGACCCGCCGACCCTCAGCGAGACGGGCTCCCGTGAGAATAGCACCCGTGTCTTCGCCGCCGGCCACGCTTGCGTGTGCAACCCGCTCAAGAAGCCGCACTATCCCAAGGATTGGGTGCCGGCCAACTGCGCCTTCACCTTCCAGCACGCGACGCCCGACGCTGCGCAGACCGAGGGTATCGACCCTTCCGTCGGGCCGCTGGGCTTCATGAACGGCGGCCTGCAGGTCGTCAACCCGTCGGCCGAGCTGTACAACCAGATCGTCTCCCACATGGAGGCCGATGCCGCCAACATGGACTTCGCCGACCAGTCGCTGCTGTCCGACCTGTACCGCGGCCGCTGGGTGCCTCTGCCCTACATCTACAATGCGCTGAAGACGCTGCGGTGGAAGGGCGTACACGATCCCATCTGGCGCGACGACCAGGTCAAGAACATCCACTACATCTTGAGCCCGAAGCCGTGGGACGAGATAGACGATAAGGGGGAGTGGACCGGCACGGAGGAGTCGCACAAGTGGTGGATTGATGCAAACCGGGAGAGAAAGGCGCAGGAAACGGAAAAGGGAATCAACGACCGATACTGAAGCAGTAACTCTTTGTAAGGGGGCAGCGAGGCGTTGGTGGTGACGAGAATCAGGTCACGGCAGATGAGCGTACACGAGAAGATTGGGGGCATAGCCAACTTTACTTTGCGAGACGCCGCGCATAATATTGGTATCATTCTGGTAGGTATCATCTATACAAACAAACATCTGCCTGCCAAGTGCCTCTGACAATAAGAAACGCTCAAAATTCCGACCTCAATATAGCCACGTTCTGCCCCTGAAATCCAACTCCTGACTAGAAAAACATCCCGTACATACCGTCTCCAAAGCCTCTGCATGTACATAACGTAATCAAGAGGCGTTGCATTTTCGCCAATCTATCATGGATGGGTGCGTGACTGTATTCTTAAAGCAACGGATGCCCCAACCTAAACCCGCTATCTGTGCAAGAAAATGGACGTGTAAGAAAAAGATCCAGCCAATAGAGACCGAAAATTGTATGTGTAAGCCGTAACGCTGGTGCTTCGTTGTATATTCGTGTCGTGGAAAGCATCCATCCTCTTGAAAAAGGATTGTTGTGAGTGAGATCCTCTTGGGTCTCGTCGTTGCGTTTAGTGTTTCTTGTATTTCTGTCAAGTTGTGAGTAAAGGGTCAAGTGCAAAATCGAAGAACAATCAATGCTTACCTCCTCAATCCTCCGCCGATTGTTAGGATCGATAGAATTCGTTGCTCCCATTAGGGTCTGTCCAATGGCCTTTGTGACACCAACGGCCGGTCTGAAGATGATGGTCGGTGCACGCCTCAACACTGCCCTGGCTGCTCCACCGGCTGACTGGCTCCCCATGACTTCTCCTGGCACGGCGATGATGGCATCGCGAGCCAAGTTCACATCGCGGGTTAGGGAGCGGTACCCGCCTCGAATACCGGAGATAACACCCGTGGGCTGGTCGGCGTACAGCGATATTTGCTTCTTGTCTTCCGGATCGAGGTCGTCATCCTCCCACGAGCCCTCAGGCTGTTGTTGTTCGGAGAGCATGCCCTCGGCTCCCTGCAGGGCATACTGGGTTCCGACGGCGAGCTTGGCACCTAGTTTGACAATCTCGGTGCCCGTCGTGCGTGCGAAGGCTGCGGCGCCCTTTGAAATGCTGCGGATCACCCGGCCGTCCTTCTTGTATTCACGGAGCGGAATCTCGACCAAATCCTTAAAGCCACTGCTGACATTGACGATCGAGCGTACTGGGGCCAAACCGGCTAGAACACCGGGAAGCTGGTTGGCCTTAACTTCTGGCGTCCAGATGTCATTCAGCGTCTTGCCGAGCCGGTCAAAGCCAGAAACACCGTAGATGATGACGTGCCTCAGGACCAGCCGAGATTCCTCCAACACAATAAAGTTCATGAACTCGGTCGTGTGTCCGGAGCGAAGACCCGCATAATCCACCCGCTTTGGCTTGAAGTCGAGCTTAACGGGCACATCGTTGACTTCGGCACGTTGGAGGAATGGTACGTCGCTTGGAGAGGAGTGAACAGGCACATTGTCGTCTTTGAACTCAAAGAACCGAGTGATGAAATCCAGAGCATCCTGATCAACGTGCAGTCTCAAAGGTAGCAGAGTCGCCCGTAGGACAATCTCAGACGCCTCGAGACTTGGTTGTGGCTTGACGTTCAGAAGCTCAAGATGAACCATGCTGGTGCCCATTTCACGTTCTCCCATATCCTGGTCGTATGTTGCAAACTTCTTCCAGGTCGAGGTTGGGACGTGGTCAAAAACGTCCAAGTTGTTCACCCTCACATCGATGCTGCTCATAGTTTCTCCAGAATCAGGCGGGAATGCAATCAAATCCACATTCACTCCCTGGAGTTCAAATGTGATTTTATGGTGTTTGCTGCGCTTGAGCCTGAGTCGCTTTGATCTCGACTGTCGGGAGCGTACGGTTCGGTTCGTCGTTGCCGTAAATGCCGTGGTCGCGACGGATTCAGTCTCGGTTGCATTGTCATTGAGGCCCTCGTTAATCGCCCGGGATAGTTCTTGGGGATCACGGTTTGCTGGGATGCCGATGTAGATAGAGTTGAAGAGGAAGTCCCCAATGGCCTCTTCGTCCTCTAGTTCCTCTTCATACACGTGAGCCTGCCCAGATCGTGCTTGGCGCTCGTATGCCTTGGTTTCCACATCCTGGACAGCCTTGGTGATTACATCTCGTGTATGCGACCAGTCATAGCCATCGAAGAGATTCCAAATGACGTGGACATCTCGAACAGACACACTCAAGGGGCTGCGCTTTACAAGATCCGCAGGTGCTCTATCGTAAGTATTCTTGTTCGAGTTCCACACCTTGGCTTTGCCGTCCTTTGAGGAGTCGCGGTCATAGTAGTCTTCATGAATGACCAGGTCATCTATGTCGTCCGAGTCTTGGCTCTGGCTTGTTGACGAAGGATCAAAACCAGTCAATAAAACACCCTCATTGGTATCTTTCATCGTCGTTCCATGGGACAGAAGCGAGCTGCTCGTGGCATCGAAAAGTTCCTCTGTAACTGGTTCATCCTCATAGAATTGTGACTCGATCTGCAATGGACTGTCGGTGGCGAAGTCGACATCCGAACCACTACCCGCTAATTCTTGGGCACCAGCAAAGTCTTGATCGAAATCATACTCTCCTTCCGGCTTCCCGAAGGCCTCGGCAGAAATGGAAGCGAGGAGATCCTGGACAGGGATCACGTTGGTTCGGTACTTGTTCTCCTTGCTGGGCGGCGTTGGTGGTTTCAGAGCGTTGGCTAGCGAGATGAGTGTCTGTGTAGAATCTGCGCAGGTTTCTAAGACTAGAAGATCGTCCCTGAGTTCGACGTTGACCCGTTTCTCTCCATCTTCACCAGCTGTGATGTCTACAACTGCCTTCGCGGAAGAGATGTAGCAAATGTCCACATAGCCCCGTGCGCACATGTTTGCCACTTGCCGAGAGGTCGAGGAGGATGCACGAGGTCGTTGGGTGACGGGCAAATCATTCTCCGTAAGCTGAGAAACATCATCGATGAGTAGAATGGAGGCCTTGTTGATGTTCAGAACGGCATTGGTGTCGACATCCTTGGGGAGCACAGCAACAAGGTGCGCATCGGTTAGTGCAATGACCATCTTCGAAGGCTGTCCCAAGGGATTCAAGCCAAGCAAACAGTCTCGGAAGCCGACATCCAAAGTCATTGGCTTCCCAGCCTTCGTCTTCTCAGATCCAGGGGAACTCGGTTGTCTTGCCAGAGCATGGTGTGCTTGATCTCCGAGGCTTGCGACGGATGCAGCGAGGCTAGCTTCGAAATCTTGCGGAGTTGCGTCTTCGCCCAGGTCCAACAGATCCATGATAGTGTGAACTCGGTACTCGATGTTCAGATCCTGCATCTTCAACTTGATGACAGGCTCAATCTCGTCTCCAATCATCCTAGCCATGATGACAGGTCCTCGGGATGAGATCTCTGGGAAGGCGTATGTCGAACTGCCAACCAATTCCTCGGATTTATTTCGCTTGACAGAAATACCGTGGATCGCAATGGCAACAAGAGACGGCATCGAGATGTGCCCAACATTAAAGTCGCTGATTTCGGCGCCCAAATGTCCAAGCTTGCCTCCAAAATCCAGACTCACTCCCACCTTCTGGATTTTCCCCAGGGTCAAGAGCCCTGGTCTATCGTCCTCAGGTAGGTATTTGGCGACTGTCGAGAGCTTTGCGATTTCTTCCCCGAGATTTGGAAGTACCGAGAGCTGGGCCATATTCTGAACACGAACATTGACCGCATCAACGGAGGCCCTCAGAACAGAACCCTTCCTTCTCTGACGCAAGAGTGTGTCTACCATGATTTCATCATTTCCGTGATCAAACTTGACCTTAGTGGGGATAATGAGTTCAAGAAGCCTCTCTAGGTCTTTATCTTGAGGCGCCATTAAGAAGTCCATTCGAACGCCGCTGATCTCAGTGCTGATCGCGGGATCGGCTTGAGAGTTCTTTAGGAATGGCCCGGAAACTCGCATCACGCTGCAAGCCATACCAATCCCCTCCTCTCGACTGACCAATTTGATAGCAGTTGATTCAGCCGCAACACTGCAGTCCCTTCCAACAAGCTCCACCAAGGCACCTCCAATCCTGAGGTTTACCTTGTTTTCGGAAGCGGCAGACTTGTCACCAGGGTCAATTGGTGTATCAAAGCGGACACCTCGAGGCTTCTGCTGAGGTGCTACTGCTGGCTTTGGGGTGGGCGAAGGACTCGACGCGATGGAAGTGCTCATGTTCAGGAAGCTGCTTAATCCGCCAAACCAGCTGAACGTCTCATCTAGTCGCTGCAAGTCGACCTGGACTACAAGGGGTAGCGTTTCAATATCGGTTTTGATGTTATCGCCCGACTGAACAATCTTGATACCAATGTCTGTACCGGAAGATAGGAAGGTGTCCCTGACTGACGTACTCATTGGCCTGCCACTGTCGAAAGAGACAATATCATCGTCCGCATAGCCAAAGCGGAATTTTTGCACGTCTATCTTGGTTAAAGTAGCCGGTTGGGACGTTGACTGATCTCGACTTGTCCTCCTTGACGCAATTTCGGTAGGGGACATCGATATGGTTAGATTCTGAAGGGTTGTGCTCAAGAGCACCTCCTCATCGAAAATAAATGCCGTTGGGTCCAAGTAACGCTCGGGTGTATCTGAAACTCCACCTAGCCTGTTGAGAAAGTTGAGTTTGATCTCTTCAAGTGCTATTTGGACATCCAGAGCCTTCTTTGCTGGTTCCTGTTGCTTGCCATCTTGTGAGGTGGCAGGTGGTTTGTTGTCCTTAACAGCTTCAAGCAACTTGCCGACGACCATCGCAAGCAGGAAACCAAGAGAAGTGTCGAAATTGATGCTGATGGGAGAGAGAGCTACCTCAAGCGTGTTATCGACACCTGCACTCGACGCTGGAGGGCTCTGTGGCAGTGTAGGTGCGGCCCCATGAATTGAAAATGCACCTGGTGCCTGGGGGTACACTGATCGTCCAAGAGATTGGGACAGCTGGGCTACCGACTCGGCTGATGCAGCATGAACGTGAATGTGTTGATGCTGAGATGGTACGTAGATTGATATGGTCTTGAGATTGAAGATCTCCTTGACGAGTCGGGTTGGGCCCTTTGGTGTAGGCACATCGTCCTGTTGTTTCACTGGTGTGTGTGGGCGCTCCGGGTCCAGGTCAGCAATGCAAGCCCTAGAGAAGGCAGGTGAAGATGAGTCGCTGTCCGAAGATTCAGCTTGCGGATCAGTCTTTCCAGGAGTCTGAGGTGAGCTATCCGTTGAAATTGATGAATCGACAGGATTCTGCGGAGGGGAGTCATCCGCGTCATCTTCCCAACCACCAGGCATAACTGGTCGAGGTGTCTGCGGTTTGACCACAGGGACCAAGTCTTCTTCTTTCTGTTGCTCCACTTCCGGTGCCGGCTTTGCCTCCTCGGTAGTTGGAATCACTTCATCCGTGGTCGATTTCACTTCCTGTGGCGAGGGCTGCACTCCCTCCATCGTTGGCTTGACTTCCTCCGGAATTGACTTCTCCAGAGTTGGTTTCACTTCTTCCGGAATTGATTTGACTTCGTCCAGAATTGGATTGACTTCTTCTGTCGTTGACCTTGCTAGCTCTGCAATTGAATCGGGCGGTGGGAGAGTATGCTGTGACGCAGCCGGAGATAAAGCCGCAG
Source organism: Ilyonectria robusta (assembly GCF_021365365.1). Taxonomy (NCBI): domain Eukaryota; kingdom Fungi; phylum Ascomycota; class Sordariomycetes; order Hypocreales; family Nectriaceae; genus Ilyonectria; species Ilyonectria robusta. Next base: position 5,468 of record NW_025764443.1, on the reverse strand, counting down.
AGGCTTGGGGGTCATTCTGAGAAAATGCGCTCATGTACATGCTCTCGGCTTCTTCATGCGTGTACACATGAGACTCGGCGAGATCCCCGGTCGAGTCAAGCCCAAAGCTACCTTTGGATGAGGTAGAGCGCCCCAGAGGTTGATCGGGTGAGGGCGGCCTCAATGCGTCAGTGTAAGCTGGACGGTATGGAAAATCCAGTGACGGGGCCGATCTGGCTTCTTGTTCGATGCTTGCCCACTGCGGCCTCTCTCTCTCCTCCTCAAATGCCGCCGAGTATGAAGTGTGGTCAGTGGGACCCATCGTTGAGTGAAACAGAGGCTCATCGATAGGGTCATCGAGCGATTCCTCAATATCCTCAATAGAGTCCTCAAGAGCCGGGTGATTAAAGTCATGGTACATAGAGGCTCTAGGAGTGGCTGGGTTATCGTCGAATTCGTCATCTGCAGCATCGGAAAATTCATAAGGGATGGCGAGCGCCTCCTCGCTATCGCCAAGAGGGTAATCGGGTTCGGAAGCATCGTCGGGGTTATCAAAGCGCTGCCTAAAGCTCTCTTGTGATGACGCCATAGGCTCGTCATGGAAGCTATCTTGCGATAGAGTAGTAGCCTGACGGGAGGGAGGATTCCTCGTCATGACTGGGGAGGAGGCGGCAGAAGGGGATGTCATCGATGGAGATCGCGCCAGCGCGGAAAATACGTTCGCTTCAGAGATGAGGTATGCTCGAACATTAGACAGTGATATGTGACGCTTGCCTTCTTTGTGCACGATGGTGGGTGATCCATCCTGTTCTTGTGAGTGAGCAGTGACGCCTTCGACATCGATGTCTTCGAGAGCGATCTGAAACGACACTAGTTCGGTGGTTGGTGAGTTGGGTTCGACAGGCACTTCAACATCCAGCTGGAAGGTGATGCCCTTTATCCTGACCTGCATACGGTCGACTATGCCTTGTAGGAAGTCTGCCAGGAAGGCGGGCAGTGAAAGCGGCTGGCCCGTTCCCAGCGACGACTCCTCCTCGCTTCCATCGTCGCTCATCGTAACCGAGGCACCGAGGTCCTGGGTCTCAGCGGCCAGGGCATCTTCGAGCTTCCGGCGTTCCGATGATGGTTGTGTCTCGAGGAAGGATTGTGCAAGGTCAACTGTATTGGGTACCACAGCGGTATCTTCGGGCGTCTTAGTCCCGGGCGTGCGACTCGACTTGGGCCCAGCTCCCAGAACTTGTAGGGCGATATCAACGCCATCGATCTCGACGGTTATGGGGCTCGTGTAAAAGTCCATCGGGACGGTGACTCGGAGGAGAAGGACTTTGGCCTTTTGCAGCCTAAACGTGGCCGGGAGCTGAAGCAGCTTCTCAAGCTTCTGCGCTGGGTGTCAGCGTTATCAACATATCGTCGGGCCCAGTGGCTGCCTACCTTGAGCTTGATCCCAACATCGCGAAACTCGAACACCGTATTCCTGCCCAGCGCAAGGTCCAGGTTCTCCATGTCGAGCGCCTCAGCGTCGAGGAGCTCCAGCCTAGACAAGGCATACCGGAGCAGCCTCTTGGGCATAGAGGAGCTCTGGAACGACTGAAAGAACATGGCCATGGTGCCGACGGAGTCGAGGGTCTCGGGTCTCGGGTCGGAGGGAGAGGCGGCGGCGATGGCTGCCCTCGCAGCCGAGTGTGAAGATCAGGGAGACGGGAGATGAAAGAAGAGACGGTCAGCGGCTCGAGTTGTTTGTAGTCGACGGTGTTAACCTCTAGGCAGAGCCGGCGTCGGCGTGCTATCAGTAGACCCCCGGCCAGATGCGGGGCCGTAGGGCATGATTAGAGGGAACGGAAGGCCATGGACAGTCCAGGCAGGTTGGCTGAAAGGGTTCGAGGGCTAACAGGGTATAGGAGAAAGGGTGGGAAGAGAGGAGTATAAAGCGGCTGTGGCTGCGACCGCTCAGGACCGAAGATAAAGTTGTTTGTTTGATGGAAGTAAAGGTCCCCAAGGTTGTCGAGGTTCCCAAAGGGTCGGGTCACCGGCCAGTACGGCATGGATGGCTGAGGCGGCGTAACGCGGTCCAAGTGGAGCGCCCCGTGGAGCCCGTGGACGAGGGGGCTTTGGGGGACTCAGCGGACGTTCTAGGCTGCTCAAGCGGCGGGTGATGCGCTGGAGGCCCAGCGCTAGGACCGCTATAAGCATAGGCTCGTGACTCGCCTCCAGGGGTCCGCGCATGGTGATTTAGCGGCTGCGGTGACGTGCGGGCCCCCAAGTCTTGCCTCTTCAGGGCGGGCGCGCGGCCGTCTAGCATCGTTTGACCCGTACATCGCGCTCTCAGTGGGCGCCGTCTATCGATAACGGATCCCTGATAAACGTCATGGGCACGACACCACCCTTTCATGCGCTTGGCAGTACAGTACCGGACAAGAGCATTGCGTTGCAAGGGTATGAGCACGGTTCAGAGGGCCAGCGGTTAGTTACCCGCCAGTTCCACTGCCTTATTGGTCGAGCCATGGGTACCTTGTTCCCATCCATCTTGAGTCGTTGAGCTAGGTAAGTTATGCCCTCCGCTTCGGTTCGCCATCTTGCAACCCTGGCGGTTTGGTGAGAGCAGTGGGCCCTTCAAGACACCCTGTCGTCCTATTCCCGTGCTTTCTTTCACCTAATAGGTGCAAGACAAGAAAGACAAGCTTCCACATCCATCAGGAACCGCGTGTGGGTAGTTCCAAATGAAGTTAGTCCATCACAAACGCCGGCTCACGCGAGCATCTACATCCACAAGCCAAGCATCTACCAATGACGGCTCAAACCAGGTATCTCATCTTTGTGGCTTTGTGGCCCTTGTCTGAATCTATTGGCAATGGGCTCTATGAGAAGAGATTGTCTACCATCCCGTGATGGGAACTCGTTGATAGCTAGTAGCCAAGGCTACTTTAAAGATTCTCTAGTCCGAGACTCCTCCGCTTCGTCCGCCCATAAGACTCGGCTATCCTCCTGCCCACTGACTCGCCGCTCCAGTAGGCTCCAGTGGCGGTTCCTAGGCCTACAAACGGCGCCGTGTGCTCTCCTGCCATCCACAAGCCTTGATTCGGCAGACCCTCTCGCATCGTCCGGATATCATCGTCCCCATTCTCCAAGCCGACCTGGAAGTTGCTGTAGCTGCCGAAACCCGCAAGTTCGTCATGGAGCCAGTCTGTGGCCAAAAAAGCAGTCGGCTTGCAGTCGGAATCGCTTTCCGAGTAGTGAGGTAGGCGAGAGTAGTAGGGCTTGAAGAAGTTCAGAAGGAATCCGTCCTTCTCCTTACTCGCTAGTCCCGCTACTTTGCTGGTAATGTACTCCGATTGATCGCCGTAGGTATAGAAGAGGAGAGTGGGATGTGAGGTTTCCGGCGAGAGGCTAGCAAGATCGACAATTTCTTGGTTCCATTGCTCTGGATTTGATTCAGGAGCATAGTTGGGTGATAACCATTGTACAAACCCTTGGACCTTTCTGTCTTCGCCCTTGGGTGCAAGCCAGAACGCCCTTGGGAAGCTGATGTATACCTGCATAGTGAATTAGTACAGTGGTATTCAGTATATATCAACACGAAATACCTTCTCCAGGCAACCGTAGCTAATAGATTCGATCGCCTTGGTCATGCGAGCTGGAAGTGCAGGCTCAAATGCATCGAGATTTCGTTTTAGCCATCCGAGGGGAGTTGTGACGACGACATCGTCGAATTCCAGCGTCTGTCCACCCTCCACCTGGATCTTGACCTTCTCTTCGGGATCCATGCGATAGGATATCCTCTCGACCTTGGTCTGGAATTTGATCTTAGCACCCTCTAGAACTGGCTTTGCGATGGTATCCAGAACTTTCTTGTAGGTTCCCGCGCAGAACAAATTTTCTGCAAAATATTAGCAACGACCTCCAGAAATCTTGCATGGTAACTTTTGCTCACCTCCCTCAATGCACTCCTCCAGCCAGAAGTATTTTAGGCTTTGAGAGAAAACTGGACTTCCGATAAACGCACCCCACAGTTCAGACATCTGCATGAGAATTTTCCGCCTCTTCTCGTAGTCCTCCTCGGTATCGGGGATCTTCTCGACAGATTTCCCGAGGAAAAAGTCATGCAGACTCTCGTCGTGGTGAATGTCCTTGTATGACTTATTTGAGTGCTTGAAGGCTTCTTGGATGATGTCCCACATCATAGTAGAATATGCCTCTCCCTCCTCGATCCTGAAAAGGTCGCCAGCTTGATCAAATATGTAGGACCCGGTGTCCCAACTGCCAACTGCCGTGTTTGTCTGCTTGGCAAGGTCCAGCATAGGGTTGTCTGTTGTGCCATGAATCCAGTTGGGGCCGAGATCTACCAAGTGTCCATTGGGAAGCGTCTCCTGATGCATACGGCCTCCAACGCGGTTCCGGGCCTCGATGACGGTGACGTTGAAGCCATACTGTAGGAGGATATCTGCGCATCGCAAGCCAGACATTCCAGCGCCAACCACGGCGACGTGTGGTTTTGAGCCAAGATCGCCCTTGGTTCGCTGCCAAATCAAGTCAGCGACGTAACACAAATGTATCTTGGTGGCGGAGAAGGATAACGGATATCAGCCACGAGGAGATATGTGCCGCAACACTACACCTAGTCATAGAGCTGGTCTCAGACAAGGCATTCACTAGGGCGCCATGGTGGTCTTTCGTACCTGCTTAAGCCCCTCCATCGTAGCGAATTTCTTCAAGAGTTGGCCCTGGTCCAGATCGGCCAGGCTGGCCAGGCGAATTGATCTGAGATCCTGGTAGATCCTGGAAGAGTTGCGTCTGGAAGGACTAGTGTAGCATATAGAATAAGCATCCATGTTGATCGGCGGCGATGAAGAGCAAAAATAAATATGTTTGAAGACAATGTCGGGAATAGTTGCAATCTGGGCTTCCAGTAGTAGGACAGGTTTGTAACTGTAAGGGCGGGGCGGGCGCAAGGTGCCAGCTACACTTGAGCCGGCTGATGGGGGATATAAGGTTGGAGCTTGATAGGGAGGTCACCAGGCGTTAGGGGAGGCTAATTCCGAAGGTAGGCGGGAGATTAAGGCTGCGTGAGTAATGACAACTCAAAAAGGGGATAGGATGAGATATCGTGATGGAGAAGATCACGAGGGAAATGGATCCCGAGGATGCGCGTGTCTGTGTTGGTGGACGGCGAGTCTAGAGCGGCTCCCAGGCAAACCGGGCACGACCCGGCCAGTTAGGTCAGAGCCACCCGACTAACGCTCAAAGAAAGCAAAACCGAGGCGGATAAAAATGGGAAAGCTTCGTCCAACCGGGTATCACCATTATGCAGACCGGTCAGAGCGACCAGCAAGAACAGAAGAGGAGAGGAGGAGGTCTCAGGCAGGCAAATGCCGCCAAACCACACCAAGCATGAATCGCCGACCAACCACCACTAAGGCGGGGCCGATAAGGAGGCTTCGGAGCCATACGAAGCTCGGCGGGAACCGAGTGAGGCGAGCATGAGCCTCAAATGA